>NC_049257.1:3099434-4500919 GCF_011100685.1 Canis lupus familiaris
CTCTGCCCACGGGGTCATGGGGTCCACTAGCTAAATAAGAAATTCTGTGTGGGGGGCCAGCAATCTGTGTTTCAACTAGCCCTTCAGATGATTGCAATGCATGCCCAAGCTTGAGAATCAATGATAATTGATGATAATTCTTTGATTACTTGCTTCAATATAGAATAGCTCTCACGGAGTATTCTCTTGTGTTATAAAAAGAAGGAACAAAAGAAAGTGAGAACAACAAATAAATAAGTAGAAGAATAAAAGAAAGAGAAGACTGAGAGAATAAGGAAAGGAAAACTTGACATTCATAGGGTGGCACGATTGTGCAAACTGCCTTAAAGGACTAGTCACTGGCAGGGAAGCCACAAGTACCCAGCCTAGTTTGTAATCCATGTATCTGGAAGGTGAACAAAACGATTTTTCTTTTTTAAAAAAAGATTTTATTTATTTATTCATGAGAGACACAGGGAGAGAGAGAGGTAGAGACATAGGCAGAGGGAGAAGACTCCCTGCTTGGGATCCTGATGCAGAACTCGATCCCAGGACCCTGGCATCATGACTTGGGCCAAAGGCAGATGCTCAACCACTGGGCCACCCGGGTGCCCCACAAATGATTTTTCAAGGTCCTTTTCAGTTTTTTATTTTATTTTATTATTTTAAATATCTCATCTAAATCCCTGCTAGGGATTTGGTTTATTTTTTTTCTTGGCTAAGTGCATGTAGAAGTCAGTCCGTCACCACCTTCCATGTAAGGATACTTAGAAAGTTTTGTCCCTCCCCATTTCCTACCTGCTCATCAGTTGTTCAGTTTAAGTAAGAATTGTCCTTGGAACCCTCTTGCACTGTTGGTGGGAACGCAAACTGGTGCAGCCAATGTGGGAAAACAGTATGGAGGTTCCTCAAAAAATTAAAAATAGAACTACCCCATGAACTACTAATCACACTACTGGATATTAACTGAAAGAATATGAAAATACTTAATTCAAAAGGATATATACACTTCTATGTTTATTGCAACATTATTTACAATCACCAAATTATGGAAGCAGCCCAAGCGGCCATTAGAAGATGAATCGATAAAGAAGAAGTAGTATGTATACATGATGGAATATTACTCAACTATAAAAAAGAATGAAATCTTTCCATTTGCAAAAAACACAGTTGGAGCTGGAGAGTATAATGCTAAGTGAAATAAGTCAGTCAGAGAAAGATACTGTATGACTTCACTCATATGTGAAATTTAAGAAACAAAACAAATGAACAAAAGGAAAAAAAGAGTGAGAGACAAGCCGAGAAACAGTCTTAACTATAGAGAACAAACTGAAGGTTCGAGAAGGGGTGGTGGTAGGGGATGGGTGAGGTAGGGGAAGGGGATCGAGAGTACACATTATGATGGGCACTGAGTAATGGATGGAATTGTTGAATCACTGTATTGTGCACCAGAAACTATTATAACACTGTGTGCTAACTATATTGGAATTAAAATTAAAAAGTTAAAAAAAGAGAATTGTCCTCACCCTTCCACCTACACTTAGACTCTATCCAGAAGGTGTTTCTTTCACCACACTTGGAAACAAGTTCCCCAAGCATTTTGTCCCTGTTTTCAGAAGAAACCTCCATGACTTGTCATTTAATTATTCATCTGACTCTCAGAGACCCCTATAGACAAATGAAAAGGAATTACTAAAATGGGAAGCTGTGATTATATCTCCCTTTAGTTCCCATCAAGAGCCTAGTCTTGAAAGGTACTCAATAATTCTTTGTTAAGTTGATTCTAATCCTTTGGTTTAAATAATTTTCCCTCACTGGTCATTTCTCCATCTTTAGCTATATTGACTATGCTGTGATTGAAGGAAGGGTTGCTTCATGATTCATATATGACACAGTTCTGTCTACATAGAGTTTATGTATAGAAGATCATTCTGGATTTAGGAAAATCTACTGCTAAACTGATCGTGATCAAACTGTTATCAACTACAACTCCTTGAAAGTGTGTAATTCCTCTGTCTTATACAGTTCGTTTTTCACTAGTTGAGGCTATGGAAGTATTTGCAGTATGTTTTATTCTATCAGACATAGTTTTGGACACTTTCTTAAAGATGTTAAAATGACACCCCTCTCCTTTTTGTCATTCACCAATTTAATGAGCCCACCTACTCTTTCATGCCCAGTTAAGTGACAGAGAGGCTGAAGTGGTTGTATCATCCACTGCCTGGTCATAGCCTGCCATGACATTTCATATCGCCCTTGGGGTTATGGAATCAGGACATTTTTTAAAAGCAATTTTGTGTAGAATGTGACCAAGCTGACTAGATTTATTTATATTACTTTATACTCTCAGGTTTGTTGCACAAAATCAGCGGAGACACTTCAGTCTGTTATTTGTTGCTCTTTATAAAGGCACCATATTGCTCTTATGGGGGCTTGGTACAGGCTTTTAAAATTTGGGGCTATGTATTTGATGGAAATTTAGAGAGTCTTTCTTTCCCTGATACTAAGATACAGAATTTCTTTCTAAGTTTCAGTGATTCTCAACCTATGAGTATTCAAAGATAAGAATATACTTTTTTTATATATAAGACAGAACTGTCTTTAAATAAGATAGCAAACACTATTTGTCACTAGTGCTGGATAAACCAAGTCGATTCTATGTTTAATGCCCCCAGCCTAATTTAATAGTTCCCTACCTCTGAGTTTCTGGCCCTGAATTTCACATTCACTATATTTGTAAAGATGGAAGAAAAAGAAGCTTTTTCTTTTTCTTTTTTTTTTTTTTTGGTGCCATCTATTATCAATCTCTTTCACTCATTTAATAAAGGAGTCACATTTTCTTTCTTCTTTCCCAGTCACCTCTGGAAACCTCCAACTTCACTTGACTCTGCCATAAGTCCTAGAAAAAGTATACAGGAGTTTGAAAGGCAAGCAGTTCTACACATTCTAATCCATTTCAATTTTGCAGCACAATGAAAACTGACAGTATAATAGAGACTTTAAAAACAAAGGTAAAGCAACCTATGAATGCTGTACGAATTTTTTATTTCACTAAACTCAGCAGGTGTAAGGAAGCATTTGCTTGTATATTAGGCTTATCGAGTCGTTATAAATTGAAGAATTTAATCTGCTTGTATCAAGCCTTGAGTGCACATCAGATTTTTAAACCATTATTTAAAAATTTAATTTAAAAAATACTGTTTCAGATCCCTATGTTCTTTATAGATATCTACGTATTCAAGTAATAGGCTTTAGACTAATAGGGTTTATGTAAAAAAATCTGACCACAACTTACAAAGTTCATTTTTTTCTTGGATGGCTACAATAAATGTATCAGATCAAAGAATTGCATCCTTTTATTTTAATAACTGTCACCTGGGTTAAGAATTATGCTTAGCTTAAAAAATGTGAACAATACTACTACTTCTAAATTTATTTTGTTAATGAAGCCACTACATAAATTTAGCACTTTTTTTTTTTTTTATTAATTGCTCACACTGAAAAGGGCTAAATTCAGAATAACTCTCTGTTTCAAAGACCTAATTGCCAAGGACCTAGCCTTAATATTAACTAGGATAATTATTATGCAAAGCATACCCACCCAGAATGTTTGCATAGCTATCACAAGCGCTTTCATAAATGATGCTTTAATTAGTCTTAATTAGAATTTGTTTAAGTCAGCAGGGAATGCAGGGCCCGTGAAATGATGTATGTAATAAGCATCAGGCTCACTTTTTACTTGGGGAATAGAGCTGACAAAATCACATCACGTTAAATTGATTCAGTCAGAATTAAAATTCTTATGGTATTAATTAAATGGGGGATCTCATTAGCAGGCTGCAGGGTGACGGAAAGACTCTTTGGCGACCAGATGTGAGGGAAGAAGCACCGGAGGAGAGTACCATTAGACCAGAAAGTCTTCTTTTTTTTAGGGTTGGTCATGATAGCATCCAGCCCAGGCCACAGTTGGCCATGTACGTAATGCTAAGACACCTGGAACTTGGAACGATTTTTTTTTTTTTTTTAAGTCATTTGGCTTCTTCAAGCCTCAGTTAAAAAAAAAAAAAAAAAAAAAAAAGAAACAAATCCTGAGCATCAAGAAACATCATTTTTATTTGACAAACCAACTCGGTAAACTTGGGAATCCATACATAATTACAGGGGATAAATATGATTTTTGTCATTTAAATACGTGTTTTCCTTAGTGGACATGAAATTCATTGAGAAGTTATATCTAAGGTTCTTTCTTCATTTCTAACCTGTATTTCTTCTCATTGGTTCTATGGTTCTAATGTCTTTAATGACATTAAAAACATAACTTCTGTTTAATCAAATACATGATAGGCTATCATTTAAGGGATTCACAGAGCCACTGGTGATTTTTCTTCTTTCTGCTATCCGATAAGGAAAGAAGGCACACTTTGTTATTTATAAAACAGTTCTGAGTTTGCAAGTCTAGTCATGGATGGATGATATTTACTTCCAATTAGCATATGTTTTGTGAATGGCAAGGGGCATATGCTGCGGCTGTGTACATTTTTGGTCAATATTAACCATTTAAGGCTTTGGCTTTATTTCTTTCAGCATTTGTAAAAATGAGTATTTTTCTTATAAATGCCGAATGAGTAGAAAAATACTGAGGAGGAACAGTCCTATTCAAAGACATTGAGTTAGACAGTTGGTATTTAACTATAGAAGGAGTGAGTCTTAATTATTATCTACAGGAAAACATGAGTTTTTTGGATACATAGTTAAATCTTGATCTTTTAATGTTTTTTAAGATTTATTTATTTATTTGAGAGAGAGAGAGAGAGCAGGAGCCCTGGGGCAGAGGGAGAGAGAATCTCAAGCAGACCACGCTGGGTGCAGGGCCCTGCAAGGGGCTCCGTCTCATGACCCTGAGATCACGACCTGAGCCAAAACCACGAGCCAGATGCTTAACCCGCTGTGCCCCCCAGGGGCCCCCACAGCTAAATCTTCAAAGAAAACTCAGGAAGTTAATTTAGTAGTTGGTAGAATTTAAAAATTCTACCCATTCATATTTTGGTCTAAATAAAATAAAAGTGTAACACCTACTGTCAGCTACCATATATATTCAGGAAAAATCATTTTGATTTCCTTTAATTTTTAAAATGGGTAGGTTTCTTCCATATTTGATGGGTGGGAAACACCATGAGAAGTATCAAGGAGGATGTGGACTCTGGGTAAAGTATTTCTCCGGAAGACAGAGACATCCTCACTTCCAAATAGCACTGTAAGGTTCAGTCTCAAACACCAATTTCCTCTCTCCAGCAGTGCTTATTTTCATGGACGCTATTTCAAGTTGTGTCATTCCCTGTTGCATTTGGACTTTCCCCCCACCCCAACACGAGACATCAGGATTTAAAGGCACAGTATAGATTGTTAAAAAAAAAAAAAAAAAACCAACAGCTTAAGACTGTCTCACTCTACTTTGAAGTGTTTTGTATGTTTTATATTTTGACTTCCTATTCCACCCCTTTCTGACAGGTTGTTGAGAGTTTAAGTAAGACATCACAACAATGACCAGCCATTCAAATCCTGAGAACATTTAAGAAAGTCAAAACACGCTGTGCCAATGCCTTTTCAGCAGAGTGTAACAAATGAAAATACACTTCTGTAGCCATTTACTTTTTAAAACCTCCTTCTGGAATTGGTTTAACAAGGACAAAAATTGATCTAACATTGGGCCATTTCTCTCAGACAACACGAAAAAAGAAAATGCACTTCATCCTCGGTTGATCCTGTTTGTAAAGTTGCTATTTACGCCCAGTAAACATTATGGAGTGTAGCGCTGCTTCCTTAACAGTTTCTAATCCTGAGTCCAGTGCCTGGTTCCACAAGGGTGTTAGCTCGTGCTACAGGGCCCCACAAACAGGCCCCACAAACCGGCCCCAGCCCTGCCGGTTGCATATCAGTGACTGAGTCAACATCGTAGTAAAATAATCTGTAAATGGTCAGCCTTGAAAAGAATTCTGTTTGGGATTCTAGGAATTTATATGAGATCTATGTGTTTCCGGAGACTTTTTTTTTTTTTTAAAGATGTCCAGAACAATAATCCTAACTTGGAGCTAGAATCATTCAAGAGAGAACAACCACAACCACAACCACAGAAAATTCTAACACATTCTGTGTAGGAAACTGGCTTTCTCAAGGCTATTTTTCTTCTTGGGGAAAAAATTAGAACTATGCTCAAAGCCAACTCCTGTGTTCCTTGCCTTTAGCAACAGACAAGCCTATGCTGAGGCTTTCTACAGCCTAAAGAAATATGGTAGAGAGATTGCATAAACATCCAGAAAAATAAATTAATAATGCCAAGCCTTCTAAAGGCACAGAAAAGGGACAGCCTCTGTGGAATGCAAGGGTTTTGATTTAGGTAAGGCCTGCTGGCCAATATTCCATTCCATTTGTAAAATTAACAGCTTCTCCATGAACTGAATGGATTTAAACTTAGAAACGTCTCTTTGCTACCTCATGAGGATATGGTGAAGGGTATGGGACTTGGACTAGGAGGCATACATCTGCACACTTGCTCTTCCATCCAGGAGCTTTGAGACATTTGGGAGGTCACAAGAACTATGTACCTTTTATGAAGAATGAATGCTCATCCTGTCCCTCTAAGCTGTACCCCATGAGGGCAGAAAAGAGATATGTGGAGCTTTACCAGAGCCCAAATATAATGTTGCTTAACAAATGCTTGTGGAAGGAATAAGAGAGTAAATAAAATCACCTTGCATATGCAATGACAAAAGAAAAAATCATTTTATATTTAGCAGCTTTGAGATCATTTCTGGAGAGCAGTTTGTGACACAGGAGTGGGGAGAAACATGGGCACTCGAACAATAGGAAACACCATTTTGCAGTGACAAGTAAAACCAAAAAGAAGATCAAGAGTGGATGCGTTGAACCTGGGGAGAAATGTTGCTTGTTATTTAATTTCATCAAACTTGGCCTGGGAAGAACATCGGAATTCCTGTTGTTATATGAGAGAACAACAGGAAATTTAGAATACTGAAAAATTTGCCTTGCTTGTGAAATATCTGCTGGGAGTATTTCGTTTATTCGAACATTCTTTGCAAGATTTTTCCTGATACAAATGTAATCTTTTAAGATGGCATGGCTAAATTCAACATTAAATTAAGTTATAGACCAAACACAGGTCGGACAACATGATTTTTAGAAATCTGGGAGAGAAAGAAAAATCATGCATGTATGATTCTCAAAATTACAGCAGATGGGAGTGGGAAGGGACAGTTTGCTTTGGCTGATTGAGGCTAAATCGGAAATCCGGATATTGTCTTTGTGATCCTAGGTTAGGTTCCTTATTTGCCACTGCTTCCACTCTTGCTACATGGTTGTAAACAACCCCTGTCCTTGAAGTCCCAGGGCTGTATAGAAGTAATGTGGTGATACTTCAAATAGCATTCATGTTCTTAGGATAAAGGCCAAATAAGAAGGACAGGAAGGCAAGGAATCACTATAGGAGCTTAACTACATTTCATTATCATTTATGAAAAGAGGAGCTTTTTTATTTCCTGGTCCCACAGTCCCTACCAGCTGTTATATTCTGGGCTTATAACAGCCCAGTCAAGTCTCAGGTATGTTGAATTACTTATTTCCTTTTTATCTCCCAAACATGTAATTTTTTTCATAGAAGCTTATAGGCACAACATCTTCGTGTGAATTGAAATGTCATGCAGAATGTGACCGGGCGACTGAAATTTTGATGTTCAATCCCCACCTCTCCCTCTTGCCCGTCTACCCCACACCCGGATGGGCTGTAAGAAAGCTCTCCAGGTTTCGCCTCTGGCACCGGAGGGGACGGTCCAGGCGCTGGCCCCAGCCAGTACACACAGGACCCTAACCTCAGCCTTATTCCTTAACTGACCTGCAAACTCCCTTCTCTGCTCTTGGGCCGGGGGAGGCTAGCTGGGGAGCCAGCCCTGCTTTCCCCGGGGTGCTCCCTCAGGGCTGGGCCCCAGCGTCACCGCCCAGCATCCCGCCGACTCCGGGCAGTGAGTCCGCGCTGGCCCAGAGGGGTGATCACAGCACCCCGGTCAGCCGTGTCCCCGCCACGGACAGAGGCCCCGCTGAAAACGGAGAATGAGGATGTGTTTGTTCGCTGCAAGGCACGTGCTTTTTTTCTCTGTGATTTCTTTTAGCCCCTGGATGCCCCGTGGACCAACAGCTCCGTAATCGACCAAAAACGACTAGATATTGATATGACGAAGAATACCAACAGCAGGGGCAGAGGTTAGGAGGAAACCTTGAAGGGCTATCGAGTCCCATTTCTTCGGGGCACAAGTTCACCTCCAGCTGGGATCAGAAATTTCCCCTAGTGATGTAGCACCGCCTAATTAGCTGCATTAGGGAAGACTCAGCCTTTTTCTGAGCGCTGGCCTCAGTTGGAGACAGGAAACTCACCTACTTCACTGGTAAGGCTGTAACACTTAATTAATTAATGGTGGCAGCGTATTTATGATCAGGGGATAAAAGGGCTATAGGAGAGAAAGTATCACTATATTCCTTCCTCTTGCTGCTGGGGAACATGAGTCACTTTGGCAAATTAGTGAATCCAAATCGGAATAGATCCCCCCCCGCCCCGTCCAAAACTGATGGATTATGAATACCTTCAGAATTTCTTTCCTCTCTATTAATTCTAAACACTTGGGTCAGTTGTGTGAAATATGACTTCTGTTTACTATTGAATTCGATGCTCACGGAATAAAGCTTCCAGGTATAATTACAGGATCACGTTACAGCGAACCCTGTTATTTGTGGAGAAGCGAATGGAGAAAGCTTCTCAAGCCAGTAATGAAAATTCTCCTTATCTACATAGATAAGGGCTCAAAGTAATGATGGTGTGACTGATGAAATTAGGAGACAGGCCTAACTCTTTAACTCGGAACGCCTCTCTCTTGGTTTTCTGTGAAGTAGGTGCAGTCGCCAGGATCAAAGCCTCAGCTGAGCTACCGGAGAAATAAAGGTGAACGAGGATAGGTCCAACCCAAGCTCTGCATTGATAATGAAAGCAGGAAGAGAAGTCAAGGCCCTGGGAAGCACTGAAGGAGAAATCAGGCGGCAAGTATGAGTAGGATGACAATAAGACATCAGTAGGATGATGCATACGATTGAAAAGGCGAACTCACATGGTCTTTCTCATGATTCCATAGTGAGTATTAAAGTTCTTCCCCTGTTTAAGTTTTCCCCTAAATATCTCATCTCTGCTGTGTGAACTCATTTCCAAATCTCAGCTGTTCTATGCGCCCTAAAGGCAGAAAGAGAACCATGTTTTTCACTCACTTTTTCCTCACAGGAATATAGCACGGAAAATACATTTGCACTGGGCTACTTCCCTGGGTTTTAAACTCCCTGATACCAGAAAGGGACTTAGCAGTCAGAGGGGCCCCCCAAATGTGTCCATCTACAGTGTGAAGCACAATTGATAAAGATGCAGCTGAAGAAGGCTTTAGAGAAAATGATAAGTATGAAAAGAAAACCATTTTCTAAAGTGCCAAAAGCAATTACCACTTGCACTTTGACCTTCTCAATTTTTGTAAGTAGTAGTAGGAAAGAAATGCCTGAACAAAAGCTTTGCAGAGTGAAGACTTGGGTCAGATAAGGAATTCAGCTAGAGGATAACCAACTATCAAGATGCTTTCTGGGTATTAGGAAATAGGATATTCCTTCATAAGATGGTTTCATAATGCTCACTGTCCTTTGGCAGTTCAGGGAGCAGTTAAAGCTTATGCAAGACAGTGCTGTTAATCCAAAAAAGGAGATTTCTTGCTCTGGTTTCCATTTCTAAACCTGTGTCTTCATAGACTATGCAAAAGGGGGTGTAATAATCTGGCTTGTCCAGTCAAAATCCTCCTTTAAGTTCAAAGGAAAAGTTCCCAGCATAAAGGCCCTGTTATCAAGCAAGGTACTGACCCCTAAGAGCACCGTTCATTTCTTTCTGCATAAATATGATTTAGAACCGCCTCCTATTTATGTTTGCACTTGTCTTAGTCTCTGTGTTTGTCTACATATTGTTCATTATGAAAAAAGTATAAAACATTTGTATATGTAACATATTATGTATTTATGAGAATATCATGGATATGCATACACATATGTCTCTTTGGCCCAGTTAAAATTCAGGAAATGATTCCCACATCTTGAACAAAGTATGTATGTTGGAGGTCATTTGTGAAGTTTAGCATAGAGCAGACTTTGTATAGTGAGAATTTTCTATGTTTGTGAAAGAGAGCAAGAAAATACAGTGAAATAACCAACCAACCAACAGTCCCATGGATAATCCCCCCAAATCCTTTCAGACTAATTGGTTATTAGCTTGACCCTCACACGTAACTGAAAATATTAGGGACTGCACCAACTAATGAAGTATTATCAGTATTCAGTTTTATTGCCAAATCATGTAGGAGAAAAAAATAAAAAAATCCAAGACCATAAGGCAAGAAGACTAAAAAATTGTGTAGCCTAGGGCCTATATCAACCGACTTTCATCGTGGTGCGAACCTATTAAACACCCTTAAGTTGGGTTAATATCACTAGCATCTGAGAACCCAGTGTCCCTATATGCCATGTAGGTTTTGGTGGAGGCAGGGGCCGTATCTTCATGAAATAATCATCAGTATTTTGAAGAAATGAAAACAGGAATGTGAAACATTTGGATGATAAGGGTGAATAAGGGCAGAGGGACTCTGATCTTAAGGGAAAAAAAGCTGTCGAAAAAGATGCTAATCACTGGTGTTGAGAAAACATGATTGCTTGTTTACGAGGTCCATGTCTGCCAATGAGAACGGGGTGAAAAATAATGTTCTTCAGGACTCTAAGCAACCTATAGTCATCAATCAACGAATTAATCATCAAACATCTGTGAAGGAAAGACATGGTTCTTATCTGCAGGGCTATTATAGTCTAGTTAGGGAGCGAAGACACGTGCATGAATAGTTGAAGACTCCAAGGCATTACATGGTAACCTCGAGGAGAACCTGAGGTTTCCAGATCAGCTCACACTAAAATCTATGCATGGATTCCATTAACTCCATTGCTTCCTACCCCTCCCCCATGAATTAGGGCATAAATTCGGCCACCTCTTCCTCACATGAACACCCCTGGAGAGTTGCTCAAGGGTGCTCATGAATTGTGCTCATGTGATCAGCTCCAGCTTCCTCAGGGAGGCTGCAAGACTCCGGGAAAGTAGTCTCACCTCTTCGGTGGTTGCCAGTGCCCTCCGTGACATTACTCACCTTGTGAATGCCACCACTGCTGCTTCTTGGAGTGTGAGGGCTGTGCAGTGTTCGCAGGATAGGTGGGGAGAAGACACATGGTCCCTAATTTGTGTCATTCCGTGTCACATCAGCCCTAGAAGTGGCACTACTTGCGTCCAACGTTTCATAAGCCCACTCTGGAAAATATCTCCTTAAACTGCTGATTCTAACTGCTGTGAAGGTGAGGGGTTTCTGGGACCATGTGAAATCAGACTTGATGTTATTGCTTTTATGATTTATTACCTTTTGCATACCTCTGTGTCCCAGGTGCCAGGTCTTCTTATCCAAAATAAAACGCTCACACATATTAAGCCATGCAAATATCCTCTTGCCCAAGTGGGATGGGGTTGTGTCTAAACGTCTCCTCTGCCTCTAACTATACTTTGGTTCAGCTGTGCCGCGAATTACCCTGACACGATAAAGGAATTCAGGGCAGTGAAAATTTTCTCTGGCTTAGGGTGGTCAGACCAGAAGAAGAAATAACAGGAAGCACTTGATTTTTTGCTGTGAGGATAATTCGAGTCCTCTAGGAGGGAAGGAGAAGAAGATCAAAGCAGCTTTCCAAGTAAAAAGGGTGCTGTAATAAATGTTGGGGCACCAGCCTTATCCCCGCTTCAGGACACAGGCACTCCTTTCCTCAGTTGCCAGGAGTGATGGCTCTGAAGTTCACAGCTGAGTCCTTGTCCAGGAATTGCCCTCAGCTCAAGGGAACCTGTCACCCAAGGTTATAGCACCTTTCAAGGAGCAACCTGTACCCAGTGTTTGGTTAATGTGAAGATACAAAGGCCAGTCTCCTCTACTCAGTGTGAGACCCTCTGCAGTCGAGCCCCACTCCAGAGCTCCCCAAAGGTTTGGTTGAGGTCTCTGTTGCAACCACATCATCCCCCTTTTCACCAACTTCTTCCTCTGCCCCATCCTCTGACCATTTCCTTACAGTGTTCCCCAGAGCACTTTCCCTTAAAATTCCCATATGTTGATCTCAGTCTCAGTCTGTTCTAAAGGAAACCCACCTAAGAAAAATGAGGAATAACATATTTTTAGGGGACAGGGAATCTATCAAGCTAGCTAGAGTGAAAGTTCAGTTAGGGTTGGTAGTCGGGGATATAAAGTTTGAAGAGTTGGCCGAGAGGCCCTTGAATGCCAGGCTACAGCATTAGCGGCCCCTGGGCTCCCAGCAGCTTCTCCATCCTATACCTGGAGTGTGCTCTCTTGACCACAGAACTCCGGCTGATTACAGAATCCTTCGTTCAGCTGAGAATCAGTCTGATTCATATGTTGTGAAGCCTGCATCCATCACAGCCATACATTTTTAGAAGAAATGGGATATCATGCTAATTTCTAATGAGAACTTCTTACCCATTGAGACTTCAGACATGTTTGTTAGTCAAGAGTATTTTTCCAATAGTCATTTGATATACAAACTTTAAGGCTACTGAGGTGGAAATGAAAGACATGGAGAACAAAACAATCCATATAAGTATTGAGTATATAGCCACCATTCGGGACCAGAATCTCTTTTCGAAGACCACTTGTTTGAGAATGTATTGCATTAGGCCTACTTTGTCTAGGGTAACCTTTTAAAAAGAATCTCATCATATAGGATAACATACACATAGGATGAATAAATAATAGGATTTTTTAAATATATCAAATGATGATGTATGGTTTGACATAAAATATCACATTTTCAATTTTGGTTCTTCTCCAACGTCACTGCCACATTTAATTCGTACATGGCAGCATCATGAAGGTCTGTGCAGTCTTACCGAGCACGTCTTCATCACAGTCTGTGAGGATCTGTGCCTTGACACACAGTATCATGTGTGACTTGAGTAGTGTGAGACCACCGCCACCCCTGTCCAGAATCACTTCATTATTATTCCTAGTTCCCTCTTTGGCTCTCAAAAGAGAGAGAAAGAGAGAGAGAGAGAGAGAGAGAGAGAGTCTCTCTTCAAATAACTTTGTATCAATGTTTCTGATATGAGTTGGATTTCAACCCCAAAGATATGAAGCAAAAATATTTATAATTTCATTCAGATTTCCATGGCCTAAAAGACATTTTATGCTTGGTGAATTTTCATCTTTCTCTGTCGTGGAACAGTAGCTAGAGGAAACAAGGGTAAAAGGGTCAGCAGCTTCAGTTTACTTAGAACATCTGTTATGATTTTATCTCTTACTTCATATTGCTTATGTGGCCTGAAATGCAGAAGGAATCCTGCGTGGGCCATGAAGAAAAATCACTACTTAAAAAAAAATGCATAAAAAGAACATTCTTCCTTATCAGACAAAGCCCAAGAGGTGTGTATGTTGGGGGGGGGGGGGAAGTGGTGTGCTTGCATGCGTGAGAGAGAGAGACAAAGACAGAGATACTAACAGTGCAGTCTCTGAGCTGTCTTTGCTGATCCTCATCACGTAAGTTGACCAAAAAAGACCAATGAGGCACCCACTGAACTCTGAGCAACTCTTTACCTTTGAGTCAGAATTTCACATGGAACTTTATTTTTATTTTATATTGTTGGGGACCCCATGATTTCTTCCAACATCAAACACCCCATTTTTCAAATGTAGCTATTGTGAATGCCTTATTTATTTTAATCACAAACAAGTATAACTAAAATGAGTCCATATCTAGGGCAAAGAGATGTTATTAGAATTCATATACTAACAGCCTTCTGTTTTGTACTTTTTTATATATACCATTTTGATAAATATGATGATTCAGTACCAGGACTTAACAAAGGAGAACAAACAAATGATAATGAAGAGAGTATTACTACTAGATGACTTAATTATGACAACAAATCTGTTAGTGAACAACTCAAAATACATAGCATTTTAGGATCCTTTAATGTAGAAGCAAAGGTCTCTATACTTTTAATGGCCTGGAGGGCATCTTTGTCTAATAGAATCAAGCAGCAAGGACTGTTAATGATACTGATGGGTAGGATCAGAAAACTCAATACGTCTATATCTACTCTGCTCAAGAAGGCAGGGGTTTTAAGATAACTTAGAAAAACCTAAACAAACTTAGGGAAAAGCAATTTGGACCTCAAAAACACAGATATTTAGTATCTGAAAAATTCACTAAGGCAGAAAGATGGAATATCCAAGAAATCTAAATTGCGGAGGCAATATTGTCCAGAAACACATACTAACATCAAAGACATATGCACTGTCCATATCTCTGCACTTATCCAAGAGCACAGCTAGTATAATTAACAAGATACACCCAGGCACCCAGGCACGCACAGTGTACCACCATGCACCAACTCAAGGAGAAAAGGTATGCTATGCTTTCTTCTGAGTGTGGTGAGTATTTATCATTTGAGGCAGTTACCTGCTCTCTTTTAAAAGCAACTCTTAGAGTATTGCACTGAAGTTGATGATTTTGTCCAAAATATTAAGTGGAAGAGACAATCTTTTACTGAAGTTCTAAAACCTGTATGGTTAAGTCCATCTCATTTTACTTTTTAGTAAAAATCAAACATTTATTTGCCAGAATTTGCTGCCTGAATGTGCTGTGGCTCTCCTGCAGAAACCAAGTCGGCTTAGTTAGCATCTACGTTCATTCCTTCAAAATTGGTGATAACATGCTGTGTTGTTTTTTTTTCTATAGCTAAAGGTCAGTATGTTTTTAAAAATAATATTTCACAGGAATATAAAATAATAATGGCACTTATAAAGTCATAGATGCTTAGGAGAAAATAGGGTAATTATAAAAAAAAAAGAACACGAGGAGTTGTGTTTTCCCTAAGTGTGCAAAATATCGCAGGGAAGTTTGGTACTCTGCACAATCATCCTCATGTATGTTATTTGGTTTGCTAGCACTGCTTCTTTCTCTTGTCTCATTCCTGATGACCACCTCCTTGTCTGTGCTCTGTTTTATGTTTTCCAGAACAGCGATATGACAAAGACTAGCATTTAGTCTTTGAAAACACTATTAGCAATAAAAAGATGGAGATAAACTTTCCTACTCTAGGCAAATCTACCCAGCAGATATTTTAAGACTTCACAGAAATTGAGTTCTTTTCTCTTTTCTTTTTTTTTTTAAACCTAGTCCAAACCTACTAAAACATTCACCATGCCTGCTGCCTAATGCATTTATTCATGGCCTATATATATTCTCCTCTATAACCTCTTCCTTCATGTCTTCATTTTAATAATATTGCTTATGTGAAAATTGCTGGATAAATTATTCAATTTTTTTCTATTATCCAGTATATCTGCAATAAAACTGATAAACTATCTCTGTAAATACATTTATAATAATTTAAGTTAGTCTTCTCTGCTTATTTGTCTGTCTGCCTGCCTGTCTTTATCTAGCTCTTTACACTCCCTTCTCAGAGCCTTTGGCTAGGGTGGACTTGAAGTACTTTGTTTCTGTTTGTTATATAATGAAGACAAGCTGCTAAGTAGATGCAAATGCTAATTCTGTAGTTACTTTTCATTTCACATGAAATTTCATTAGTGTTAAGTATGGAAAATTAATTACTACTTAATCACAAGTCCACAGAACTTAATCACCAACTACAAATAACTATGTTAAAGGGTAATGCTATGGATTAAGCATAAATCAACAAAGCAGGGAAATTCTGCTTTAAGGCCAAAATTTAGGTGGGTACTCATGACCTCTAGTTGCCAATAAAAAAAAAAAAATAGGTACAATCTTTGTGCAAGAACAGTATTTTTCAAGTACTTAATTTTTCAGTCTCTCTCTTATAGTCTCTCTCTCTCTCTATGTACATATATATATATAGTCTCTATATAGAAACTGAATATATATATTTTTCACATATATAAAATATGATAAACCTTCAAATTGTTTGCAGTTGACTAGAGGAGCTGGACAAGTAAAAAGAGATGGAGATTCACACTTTGATTAGGGCTCTACACAGATGTTTTGAAAGGGTAACAGAAGAAGCAGCTAATTAAACCTTTAGGTGATTTGTGAAAATTCATGGGACCACAGGATGTTAAATAGAAATGCTTATGTCAATATTTACTCATATCTTCCCTTTTATCTTTTTTCCACTTTCTTCAGTGGGACCTATATATATTTTTAATGACCAAATCAGTGATGTGCTGGTCTTCATGCTGGTTGGCAGTTGGCAACCGGTGAGATCCCATTGTTGCCTCTCTTCCCAACTCTGAAGTCAGTGATATCATGTCAATTAGTCACTTGAAATTGTTGATGGTAATAGTATTCACACTACAAGGATTGGTAAATGCTACTAAGCAGGGCTTAAAAAAAAAATTCCTCCAAAAAGCAGGTTGTTAAACATTTACCAGCATACCACCTGGCCAGGAAATGTAGCATTCCTTGAATCTACTGGAAAACGTAGTGGAGGCTAATGAGACAAGATAGTTCTTCCAATATCTCTAATGTATAGTCCATGAGAAAGCAGAGGTTAGAATTATAAATAAGACACTATCCTTGCTTTCTTGGAAATTACAATAAGGAGGATAAGGTAGGTCATCAATCTATCCCACGACCAAATCAGTTTAAAAAGTTAGAGAGAAGAAAGACCTTCTAGAAGGACTGCTATAAAAATACATTTCAGGGATACCTGGTTGGCTTAGTGGTTGAGCACCTGCCTTTGGCTTAGGTTACGATCCTGGGGTCTTGGGATTGAATCCTGCATCAGGCTCCCTGCAGGAGCTTCTGCCTCTGCCTGTGTCTCTGCCTCTCTCTCTGTGTCTCTCATGAGTAAGTAAATAAAACCTTTAAAAAAAAAAATAAAAATAAGTAAAAATACATTTCAATGGTTGTTCTCTGGATTGTGGGTTCATTAGGGCCCTACAGTTACTGACATGTAAAGTCTGCGTGTCACTGAGTCAAGAGTATTGTTGTTTTGGGGAATGAAATTTCTCAGAGAGTTTTTTACCAAAACCTGTCATCCTTCTGTAGAGATCCTACCCAATGTCAGCAATAGAAACAGTGTAACATAGTGTTTAAGAATGTTGACATAGGCCTCTGAGTACCTTGGTTCCTATACTCCATTACAATAAAATACTGGGAAAGCTATATTATAAACCTCTGCTTCATATTCCTTTTTCTTAAAGTTAGAATAGTAATAGTATTTAAAAATCATAGAATTTTTTTGAAGAATAATTACAGATATGAAAGCACTCAGGACCTGCCTGGCATATCCTATATACTCAAATGTCTATTGTCTTTTTTAAATTCGGGCTTGATCTACTTATTCCTGAGGAGGGGTCATTTGTTCGTTTGTTTGTTTATTTATTTATTTGTTTGTTTATTTTGAGAAAGAGAGAGAGAGGAGGAGGGGCAGAGGCGAAGGGAGAAGCACGACTCTGCTGAGCAGGGAACCTGACGTGAGGCTCAATCCAAGACCCTGAAAGGCAGATGCTTAACCATCTGAGCCATCCACATGCCCCTATATTGTCTTTATTAACACACATTCAGAGAACTGACAGGTTCCACAAAATGGATTAGGCATGATCCAATCCTATGTCTGTGAATACTTTCCAGACTTCCAGAAGTCATTGCTAATCCTTGAGCTTGACAAATATGAAGATTAACCATAGCATATTGAGCATTTGCCCAATCTCTCTACAATTATCCCTGACTATTTGTGATGCTATCTTCATCTTTTTCTAGCATTATGTACAAATACAAGAAAAGAGATAGGAATTTGCTTGTATTGTTAGATTTACCTAATCAATGAGAGGGGAAAGTCACAGATCTGGAAATATGATTAAGTTGACCTCATAATATGACATTTTAAAGAAAGATAAGGTGAACATATTTTTGGAAAGACATAAGCACTGAAAAGAAGACCTAGGAATTGCTCTTCACCTTGCTGGTCAGGGAGTTATTTACCACCTGTCAGTTCCACGAAGTCTCTGTTTAAAAGTAATAGAGAAAACGCGACCTTTCAACACAGAATGTTTACTTCACTTCCAGTTCTGCTTCTGTGTTTCAGGAATCCCACTGTAAAGGGGGAATCCCACTGTGATCCCACAAATGTGATGGGAGCTGGAGGCATCTCTGAGACATAAAGTAGGCATTTATGGTCTTTAGTGAATCACTTATAAAATTCCTTGGAAATGAAAACCTGCTACATTGGGCCTAGATCCATAAGACCCAAGAACCATAGATCACCTCTGTAAAGAGCACTATACACATTTACCATGTGCACATTTATGGAATGATGTTTGGATGGAGGATGAGAAAAACAGAAAGTGGGCAGGGTTCTTCTATGCAGTTTTTAAAATCTTGGACCATTGTGGAAACCTCTAGGACTAGTCCTGGTTACCATAGTATAGATACTGGTGTAAAAAACAGAGCAAGTGAGTTCAAGCCTCATGTTGGGCTCCATGCTGGGCATGGAGCCTACTTAAACAAACAAACAAAAAAACAGGACCTGTGTTTTAATTCCAGCACTACCACTAATTTGCCAAGATGTTATGCGAATTACTAGATTTTGTTTCCCTTCTTTTTAGGGTGTTGGGTTAGACACATGGTTTTCAAACTGTTCCGAGAACCTTTGGCACACCAACAGAGGGGTCTTGGGGATGGCATTCAGAGGTGGCAATATCAGCCCTGAGATGCCCAGGCTACCAGTCCCTGACCACCACTTCAATTAGCACAATACCACTTCAATCAGTTTTACAGATTAAATACTTTTAAGTTTTTTTTATATGTTATATGTAATTTTCAAAAAATATCACTTGTTAAAAGTAAAAAAAACCATTAAACTGGTTCAGCCTTACAGATTGGACACCCCTTTTTTTACACTTTCCCATCATTAGTTTAGTTGATACTTCATGTAATACTCATAATTAGCTCATACTACTTAGATTACCTAGACTCATAATTACTTAGAATGTAGATTATTATATAAAACTCTGATGAAATAAAAATCAGGAGGTGAATATTCAGTAGGGTTGAGATCGTTCCAATACTTTAGGTGTTACAAGCTAACAAGGGAAAAATATTGTCTTCTATTAGTTGTAAGGCATCTTTCATCTCATTCTCCTTTTCCATCTGATGTGGTCTATCGCAGAATTCAATACTGGAAAGTACCTTAAGGAATATATCACTTTACAGAGGAATGACTAGAGAGTTATTCGGAGTTGCTCGAGGTAGTATTCTATGTCCAGGGTTCTTTCCTCTGTATCATATACTTTTGCCAAAGAATAAACATGCAAGCTACCTGAAGCAACCATATGGAGATATTTAATCACATTCCCCCCCTTTCTCTTTGTGTCTGTCTCTCTCTTTCACTTGCTCTTTCCCTCCCTCCTTCTTTCTCTTTCTTCCTTCCTTCCTTCCTTCCTTTCTTTCTTTCTTTCTTTCTTTCTTTCTTTCTTTCTTTCTTTCTTTCTTTCTTTTTCTTTCTTTCTTTTCTTTTCTTTCATTTACTAAACAATGTTTGAACTTCTACAAGTTGCTCAGCACTTTACAGTTATATAAGATCTGCTACTTGTCTTATGAAGTAGTCTAGAAGAGGAGACAGACAAGTAAATTACTTATATGAGTATAGAGTGCTAGGTCCTTTGGGAGAAATATTCAAGGGTCCTGTTGAAGCAAGAAACAAGACTTTTAAGTCATAGAGGCAATCAGGGATGGCCATGGAGAAAGTGGCACTTGGAGTTTTACATTTTTGAAGAATGAATAGAAATTGGGTAGACAAAAGGTGTCTATGGGTCTAATTATGTGTGGAGAGACAGGCTGTGGAGGGAATATTCAAGACAGAAGAAAAAAGACAGGTGCCTAAAACAGATGACACATTGGAGGATCTGCAAGTTTCTTAGTAAGTCTGGATGGAAGGGTGCCTGTCAGAAGGGGTGTTGGGACATGAGAGGACAGAGACATCATAGAGGGCCTTGTGAGACAGAATTCATAAGCATGAATTTTACCCTAAAAATGTTAGGATGCAGCACATAGTGATCGATCGAGGAGATGTCATCAGCAGGTCAGGATCATAGAAGATAACTGCCTGGACTGTGTGGAGAGACTGGAGGAGGCCAGGCCCCAAGATGGCAAAACCATAAGGCTATGCTTTTTGTAATCCAAGACGGCGTGATGAGGGTTATAGTGTGTGTGTGAGAGAACTGACAGCAGGGAATAGATCTTTCACAAATTGATTAACAATTAACCCTGTCCTTACCTAAAGGGGTTAAGAAAAATATATGGCAAGAAACAGATTATTTTGGGCCTCCCATGGACCTGGGTACACTTAACGATAAAGATCAAAATCCTAAATCTGGAATTCTTCACCTAACAAACACTCCCATGGGTGTTTCCATGACATTAAAAGTAGAAAATGTCTCCAGGAGAGTTAAATACAGTATTTTTTTTCTTTTTTTTTTTTTTTAAAAAACACATTTTTTAAAATTTATTTATGATAGTTACAGAGAGAGAGAGAGGCAGAGACACAGGCAGAGGGAGAAGCAGGCTCCATGCACTGGGAGCCCGATGTGGGATTCGATCCCGGGTCTCCAGGATCACGCCCTGGGCCAAAGGCAGGCGCCAAACCGCTGCGCCACCCAGGGATCCCCTTTTTTTTTCTTTTGACAGAGTAACATTATTTGCTATTCTCTGATTTTGAGTTTCTTCTCTGGATGTTGGTTATGTTTTTATCTTCTGGAGTCTATCCAATACTGTGTTAGTTCAAAGACATATACTAAGATAAAAAATAGTATTAGTTCAGGAAAGAGATTCACATCCATCAGATCAATCAAAATAGTCAATATATTCATTGTATAGAACTAGCTACACATGCAAGTGAGCTATGGAGAAATGAGTATGGATGCAGAAAAGGACTTGTATTATAAATTATAGAAATAGAAAGAGCTTATTTTGTTAAAAGCAAAAACCTAGGGTTATAATGATCATAAATAAAAGTAGATCTGAACGTGCTTTTATTTTATTTATTTTACTGGGAATACTCAGCTTGAATCACAGAGCCAGTGGTTCTCAACTGGTGGTGCCAAGATCAGCAGCATCAGCCTTACCTGGGAACCTCTTCGAAAGGCAACTTCTGCAAATCCACTTCAGACTTACAGAAACTCTACAGGGCAGAGGAGCCAGTAATCTGGCCTTTAACGAGCCTGCATGGAGATTCTGATGCACGTCACTGTTCGAGAACCACCATGAGTTGAGCTGTTATCCTAGTGGTTAAGAGCATGGACTTCAGAATCAGGCAGACATGTCTTGAAAACTGGGCTCTTTTACTAAAGACAGGTAGTCTTGGGCAATTTACTTAGCTTCCCTGAACTTCAGTTTCCTCATTTGTAAAATGGAGACAAACGTACTTCCTACAGTGTAGGGTGGTGGTAGAGATTCAGTGAGATCATTCATTCATTCATTCATTCTTACTCATTGAGCTTCCTCCCAGGCGCTCTTACCAGCCCTGGAGATTTAATGGTGAATAAAAGAGACAGATCTTGACTTGGGAGGCAGGGAGATACACAGAGCATTTCACATCGTGGAGACTCATCAGCCGGTCTGTTTGGCTCACAGGAAGCTCTCGATAAATGTTATCTGTGATGAGTATTAGCTAATCGTTTCTTTGAATCTGAATTCAAAAGCAATACCATTTTCAATACTCTCAATTCAGCTTTTGGAAATGTTGTTGAGATCAATATAGGTCTGCCTGGAGCAGCATTAAGAAAAAAAAAAAACAACAGGGGATCCCTGGGTGGCTCAGCGGTTTAGTGCCTGCCTTCGGTCCAGGGTGTGATCCTGGAGTCCCGGGATCAAGTCCCACATCAGGCTCCCTGCATGGAGCCTGCTTCTCCCTCTGCCTGTGTCTCTGCCTCTCTCTCTCTCTCTCTCTCTGTCTCTCATGAATAAATAAATAAAATGTTAAAAAAAAAAAACAAAAAAAACACAACCCTTTGGCTCTTAAAACAGAAAAAAACCCTAGAGACTCTAACTTATGAAAATGAAACTGCCACTAACTTCAAGACAACACTTCACCCTAACGGGAATGGAGACCCACTCAGGGCTGGTGTTGAGGCCATTCTGAAATACTGCGCTTGTAAAGGATTTAGAACACCCCAAAGTTTCTGTCCTATAGCCTGCTGACCACAATAAAAACTGACCTGTTCCAATACCAAATGCTGCCCGAAAGCGCTCTGTGTTTGATGGAAGGAAGCAATCTTCTGGGTGTCCCGGAAAAGCAGCTACAACTTTCTTAACAGCCTCTCTCATCTGGTGATGGAGGCCTCATCCTTTAAATAAAAAAAGGGCAGAGAAAATGCTGAGAGGCAGTTTGATCTAACTCAACCTTTTCAAATGACTACACTAATTTTAAACACGTGAATTTAACTGTATGTTTGCCCCTCTATAAACAGGGCGAACAAACAGTATATCATTTTTACACTTGAACTGTATTATGATTTTAATGCAGGCTCAGGTGAGGTGAGGTCAGAAGATACAATTAAATGGATCTGGTACCAGCTGGAGATTAGGCTCTCTTTAACCATGCTTGGGTGATTTATCCATCAACAACTCATGTACTGCTCCATAAAAATTGATATCTGTTTAAAAAGAGGTATTAAAATACAGTGTACTTTTAAAATTAGAGACTAAAATATTGTGTAGTTGCCAGCAGGTAGTTTATTTAATATTCATGTGCAATATGAAACAGAAAGCCTCCTGTTCTTGGAGTAAATATCTATTAGAATAAATTTGCCCCAGTTACTGATCTATATGGAGCTTCTGTGCTTGGTCAAGTCCTTGGAAACAAATGCAGAAACAAACTTTCAAATTATTTACAGCCCCGCCAGCCAGCATGTGGGATGGAGATACAGAACAACCTTACTGGTTAAATAACTTTGTTTCTCAAGGATTTATTTCCATGTTGTTTTTTCATGAAAGGCTGTTTAAAAAGAAAAACGGGGGAAAAAGGGAACAGAAGTGCCAAGTAAATGGATTTATTAAGAGGAAATACAACATCCTGGTGCTTTTATATATTCTACTGTAAACTATGAATGGTAGGCTTCAATCTTGCAGCTGAATTTCATTCCTAATAGATGTTAATTCAAATATTTGGATTTTCAGCATCCAAAGCCAACTCAGAGCACTAAGTAAAGGGCAATCATTTGTCTACTAATATGCATATCAAAAACTTAAACAAATGAGCATTTAAAAGTAATATTTGATTAACCATTCGCTGAAAGAAAAGTAATTCTGCCTGTCTAATCCAGTAATTTATATAGTTTAGTGATTTGCTTGTCAATAATGAACAAATTGCCCTAATATATTACTGCAATGCTTCATTTTCATTAAGACATCTGCCAACTTTTCAAAAAACCTTTTCCATTTGGGACTTGACTTATAATTGTAGAGTCCCTTGGGGGAATTTCAATATTATTCTAATCAATTTTATCCACAATACACAATATGGATGATTACATCATGGTGTAATTTCCAAAGTTACCTTCTCACATTAGTCATTTGCAAAGAGAGAGGACACTGCCAATGTCTCCAGAACATATTTTAGAAAAGAAACTCACTGCAGCAATGGAGCAAAGAATATTTTTCATCATTTGAATGCATCACAACATGAATATGTATATGTACAGATAGGCTTATATAATTTACAATCACACTTCTAAGCTTTATGGTCTATAACATTTATATGTTATCTTTATGCAATCAGATGATAATGGATTTTACAACCTCAAGATTCAGAAGTCGAAAGTCCTCCAAGACGATCTTCTTGTGTATGGACTCCTGTGGTAATGCAGTTGTCTTTTTTTCTTTTTTATAACAAAGGGAAGTGGATCACAGTCCCAGGGAAAGCTAGAAAAAGGAAAGTGGTGTTAGTCTTACTCCAAATTGAATCAAGGATCCCAAAGAGTCTTTATCCATAACACGTGAAATATCTGGGCTTCTGTCTTTACTCTCATTTTCATCTCTAAACATCTCCTGATCCGAGTGCAAAGAAGTCATACTACTTGTTGAGAGAGGACTCCAGGACCCGCCCCCCATCATTATGATTGTCTTCCCCATGGGCATCTCGTCTATCTTTAAGACTGTAAAACTTACTCCTAACATGTCAGAGAAGTCCCCCTTCAGTTTAGTGGTGAGTATCAAGGAGCACAGAAGAGGAGACAAATAGGTCTAATAAATATTTTAAACGTATAGAAAGAAAAGAAAATCAGAAGAGCAAGTAATAAACTTTCTGGTGAGCAAGTCAGTGGTATTATCAAGAGAGTTAAGTTTCTTGGATTCCTACAGGTCTTTACCAAGCTTTCAGACTCCCATTTCTTTATTTTTAAAGATTTATTTATTCATGAAAGACAGAAAGAGAGAGAAGCAGGGACTCCAATGCAGGACTCAATCCCAGACCCAGGGATCATGCCCTGAGTGTAAGGCAGATGCTCAACTGCCGAGCCACCCAGGGGTTCCCCAACTCCCATTTCTTTAAGCACTAGCAGGGAGTAGCAAAAATGAAATCTAATTCTCAGGTTTCTACATCAAGTTTCTTTCCTATTTTTAATGCTTTTATAAGTCATTTCAATCAATCATTTTTTTTACTTCAAAGTTTTAAAATGAATTTCATTATTATTCATTTATCATTAAATTATTCATTTATTATTTATATTTTATTTATAAAAATAATATATTTATTAATATAAATTAATAATAATAAATTAATGAATTGTATTGAATTTAATGGATTAAAATGAACAGTTGGCTCCTTCCCAACCAAATTAGGTGCAAATTCATCATGAAAAGCAATAAAGTTGTCACTAACAAATATTTATTAAATGCTTACCAAACACAAGGTAATTCCTAGAGCATTATATGAGGAGAATTTTAAGAAAATACCTATAAAAGAAGTCTTTGAAAACTACAAAAATACATATTGTTTGTAGGTAAGGAGATTCAATATATCAAGGCTTTTTGTCCTATTTATATTAACTTACTCTTCATCAAAATAACTCTGATCAAAATATTACCAAGACTTTTCTTTTAATTTGTAAAACTGAGCTTATCTGGAAAAAACAAAAACAAAAACTTAGGATATGTGGAGTAAGAGGGGGAAATATTCCAGGCTGGGAAATGGATGGGCCAAGTTTTATGGGCAACAATTTGGAAAGGATGATCCGGAGATGATAGACGCATTTGATGGAACCCAGAACTCACATGGGAAGGAGGATTGGTTTACAGAGACAGAGTGGACCCAGATGGGGGAGAACTTTTGATTCTCGACTAAGTACAGGGACTTGCTTGCAGAGGGAAATAATTTAAGGGTTTTGAGCCAGGGAATTACACGTGGAGAGAGCTACTTAAGAGCAGCTGCGCAGTCCTGTCCATGATGGATTGGAAGGGGAAGAGACTCCAGACAGCCAGAATAGTTCGAAGGCTATTGAAATAATCTATGCATGAAATGGTAAAGGCCCAGAATAAAATCATATAATTTATAAATGGAGGGACCTTCAGATCATCTGAAGTGCAGTGGCTTTCAAGCTCTTTTTTAACCATAAGCCATCGTTAAGAAATGTGTTTTACTTACACACGTATGCACATAAAACACAAAAGTTTAACAGGACACCATTTATGCTTAATATTTACAGTGACATTTGACATTTTTTTGCTCTTTTCCTTTTAAATTTTAGAAAATGCTGATGGAAACACACTATATTTATTTTAAGATTTTCGAACAGGTTGTGACTTGCTGTTTGTAAAACATGGATCAGGTGCAGCCCCTTTACTTTTCAGAAGAGAAGCTAAGGTACAAAGAAACTGACAGACTTGTCTGGGGGTCTAACTGCTGGTGATTGGAGGCCGGGGCATGACCACTATGGTGAGGCTGGTTCCAGGGTAGAAATAGAGCTGAGCGTGATTTTAGAGAAGAAACAGGCAAAACAAAGTAACTGACTGTGAAATATTAAAGCCAACCAGTTAATTGGGTAAACACATTTGCCGTAGAATTTCAGGTGTCTGAAGAAGGAACTGTCTTAAGAGTTCAGTGTGTGTGTCTGTGTCTCTCATGAATAAATAAATAAAATCTTAAAAAAAAACACTACTGTTGCTAAAAATTCAATAACATTTATTTTTAAAACTTTAAAATCATTTTTTAAAACTTAAAAAATTAATAATCTTGTGCAGCTGCATCCGATAACTATATACTGGATTTTGCATCAACCTATATTGTTTCTTTCAGCAATAAGGCATGTATATGTGTGTGTCTGTGTGTCTGTCTGTGTGTCTGTGTGAACAGTGCTTCCTTTTTACTTCCACCAATATTCTCTAAGAAGGCAAGTTGCCTCTTACCGGACTACCTCTGAAAAGAAACAGCTTCTGACAGGAAAGTGAGCAGCTGGGTGGCAGCCGACAGCAGCTCTGTTATTTTGCATTGATATAGCATTTTAATATAAATGGCTGAAATGCAATCTGAAAATAGTTATTCATCACAAACTCCACAAAGCTGGTTAGCACTTAAGATATTATATTATACTGGTGAGCTGACTTCTCTCTAGGTGCTCCCTTCCTTTAATGGTGATAACGGGATTTTCACACTGCCCATTTGAGGGAGGAAGAGGCAGTGGTACAACCAAGTCACAAACACTGTGGCTGTACCCAAAGAGGGTCCAGCATTCCTAATACCAATCTACTTGGGCTTTTTTCTATTTTACCCAAATAGCTTAGAGTTTTGTCCTTGGGGAAAATGAAACAGAGAAACTGATCATCAAGGAGTCAGAGTTTAAATCATTAGCAATAATTACATGTAACACTTATTCTAAGTTTTACTGCAGGTCCAGAGATTCTTGTTACTCTGAATTCTTTAAGTTTATATGGGCTTTGAACCTATAAAGTGAATACACTGTTTCCCAACATACCAAATTTCCAGACTGCCTTAGAAATCTTCTAGCCATCTAACTGCTCTGCTAAAGAGATCCTTGACCTCTGCACACAACTCCATACGTCACTCTCGCTAAGTGACCATCATGGTGAAGGAGTAAGTTCATTTCAAGTTCCTTTAACCCATGGTGAAAACATACACCTCACCTTTGCTCCCCAGAATATCTAACAGAAAAGGACATCCCCCAAATCTAATAGCATGAGATGGAAAGTTATATCACAAGGAAAAAGAGGGAAGTGGAAGACACCCAGAGAGGGATGATGCAGTACAGCAGGATATTTTGAAACTGCTGTTTTCATGAGGTTGCATCTTACAGTTCAGGGTGTGTGTGTGTGTGTGTGTGTGTGTGTGTGTGTGTAAGTAATGAACAACAAGCACCTGGGAGTTACTTTATCTTCAATGAGATGAGTCTCCGTGAAAGATGAGATTAGAGATGGAATAAGCTTTCTGATGAGGTTCAAAGATAGGGCCAAGAGATCTGAAATCAACAATACTTCATGCTTTTTTGTTAAATGTAAGTTTTATAGGCGAGCTTTCACGTTGCACCAAAATCCCATACATCAGAAAAGACTACATGAAAGAGCTGTGCCAAAATATCTTTCGTGTCAAAATGGTTGACTTAAACTTGTAACCTGGTATAGTGTAGTGATTTGTCCCCCACCCCCCCACCTGGGGACATCTGGCAATGTCTGGGGACATTGTTTGTTTGGTTTTTTTTTTTGTCTTTTTTAGATTGTCACAGCTCCGAAGGAATTTGTCTGCTACTGGCACATAGTAGGTAGAGGCCAGGGATACTAATGAACATCTGCAATGCACAGGGAAACCCCTCCCCACACCGCCACAACAAGGAACATCAGTCAGTAAGAAACCACAAGGTGGAGGGGAGAGAACTAAGACATAGATTGGTATTTTTGAGAGTGTCTACGTGTAAAAACAGAAGAGACGGTAACATAGATTTCTATCCGAAAAACTTCTTTTGAATGCAATTACTCTTCATTAGACAATAAACAATTCATCTTGCCCCAGCAAATCGCTTACTGAATTCTTGTCCACCACTTGACTCTGAACCTGACCCAGTGAGCTCACTTGTGGGAATTTATCTCATGGAAATAATCTAAAAGAAAGATATGGTCATAGGCATATTCTTTGCAATGTTATTTATAACCTAAAATCTAACCCTACAGTAAGATAAATTGATTTAGAGGTCATAATGCAGCATACCAGAGAAAATGTGGATTCTGCAATCAGAACTGAAATTCAGGAGAGAGGTCAAAGCAAGTAATATAAATTCAGTGTATTAATGTTGCCCTAAGATTCAACATACCTATATCTCCAAATGAAATTTAATCTGCTCCAAATTCTTACTTGTCTGGTTAGCAGAAAACTCAACCCTTGTTATTTATTATTGGGGGGTTCCCTACTGCTGCCTTTAATGTGGTTGTAGAATTCTCAACTTTCTTGGGGCTAGAAAACTGGGGAGGAACTGACTTCTTAACCTGAGAGTTTGTTTATTCCTGCTTTTGCTTTTTCTATATGTGTTGCTGCTCTTGAGCCCTGGTACTGACAACACAAAACACTTAGGGCTGCCCTCTCTGCCCTCTTGGCCTGTGGTGGGCCTGGGCCAGACGCCACCTGGAATCAGAGACGGAGCCTGGCCACCCCAACCTGCTTTGAGGTGTACCACCTTCCTTCTGGTCAGACTCTGTCCCATGTGCTTTTCCCTCTTAAAATATCTCTTCTTTGTGAGCTGGAAACACAAAGCTCCTTTCTTCTCTATTTCTCTCAAGGCTGAATACAATATTTAGAAACATAACAGAGCGCATGGTTTTGGAAGAAAGAAAAAGGATCAACACAACTCTCAGTTTTTTTTTTCCTCAATCACTTGCTCTTTACATTAACAGGGTATATATCATAATAAAAGAGCATAACTGAAAACCATTACCAAGGAAAAGTAGAGAGCACACAACTGGTTGAAGATCCCTTGCTTCCTGTGAATGTCAATAGAAAGAGAAGCCAATGAAAAGATAGAAAATTATAATCAGAGAGATGAGATAATATTCCAGGGAGCAGGATTTCATCAAATCCCCCAGAAATTTGAGAAAGATAGAAGGTTTCAGAATTTGATAAATTATTTGAATTTGATCACAGAGCGATCGTCAAAACCATGAAGTCGTCAACAGCGCAATTTCAGGAGCTTTGTCAAAGTTAGGTGAGTGTCCCGAAGAATGAGAGGGTTAAAATGAGGGCAGTCAGATCAGTTTGTTTTCAAATCTGGCAACGGAAAGAAGAAACAGGATCTGTGTATGAGGGATGAGAAAGCATCAAAGAAAATTTGTTGGGTAATGAGCTCTAGATGTACATAAATGCGTAAGCGAAGAGAAGTACTGGACAAGGAGAGCTAGAGGGCAAGGAAGGCAGAGACAGGAAAACAGAAGCAGGGGGCAGCCCGGGTGGCTCAGGGGTTTAGCACTGACTTCAGCCCAGGGCCTGATCCTGGAGACCCAGGATCGAATCCCACATCGGGCTCCCTGCATGGAGCCTGCTTCTCCCTCTGCCTGTGTCTTTGCCTCTCTCTCTCTGTGTGTCTCCCATGAATAAATAAATAAAATCTTTAAAGAAAAAAAAAAAAAGAAAGAAAACAGAAGCAGGGAGGGAGGCCAAACAAAAGGAAGTGAGGTTAGGAGCACAAACTGTTGGAGGGAGGGAGGAGATCATCTTAAAAGAAGGAAGCAAAAGTCCTTGAGACTAAAGAGAGGAGGCATATGGAGATATTTTAAAGTAAAACCATTGGAAAATGAGAATGATCCATCCGATAACCCCAGCGCTGAGTAAAGTACAAGGGGAGTTCCTTGTCAGAGAGGGCCAGCAGCCTGGGGACCTGGTTCAGGAGCTGATGATTTGTAGAGGCATTTTTTTTTTCCAAATTAAAAGTTTAATATAGTTCATTAAAATAAAAGAGTGAAACAAGCTTAGCTTTGTGTTAATTTTTTGTTTATATGCAAATTCATAACTACCACCTAAGCTCCTTGTAAATGCCAGGACATGCTGATATAAAATGACTCTTTTTAAAAAATGAATTATGATCCCATCCAGAAGTGCAACCCATGTATCAACTTGGGCTGACACGATTGTTTTTATTTCTAATAAGGACCTTCATTTACTTAAAATGTCGCTCCCTCGGTATTCTATTTCTCTTTTAAACATGTAAGACCATTGCTGTAAAAACGGGAAATTACACTGTATCAAAAGCCATTGAAAGTATTAGTTGGAAACTTGATAGGGCTACATAGAATCTTAATCTTGAAAATGCTGTAAAATTTGACTCCATCATAATAACCACAAGAGGCAGATGAACATGACTGAGTTAAGGTCTGTTCTATAAATCATCACTTGGTGAATGAATGAGGAAAAAGATAAGCTGTAACCAAAATGGTGAAGAGTGAGATGGGAACACTCCTCTCTGGAATTATCTTTCAATAAAGTTCAGCTGGGAGCTGAAGAAATGGAGAATTATAGGTTGTGTACCGTGGGCAGCGGTATAGCTGCCAACCGGATGAACTTATGTGTGGGATCTTGGGTTTTGAAAGCCAAGTTCTCACTCTTTATGTAAGATGACAAAACCAGAAAATGTAATGGCAATCATAAGCGGACATTGTAGATGTGACTAATATGAAGTTTGCTACCTGGCATTATAATACATTTGTGATGTAAAGTCTGTGCATATGCTAATAACTTTTTATTGCTTAAATCATTCGGTTTAACTCAACAAACATTTGCTTAGCCTTGACTACTTACAAAGTACTGCCTGGGAACTGAAGGAAATCCAAAGATGGAAGAGACCAGTCCTTCAACTACAAATGTTAGAATGTTGTGGACAGAATAATATAAACACCTCTTGAGAGTGTGCGTGGCCAGCCGGCTCTATTCTGAATTATGGAGATTCAAATAAAATTGTATTCAAACATGGGAGAGGAAATGTTTCTACTCTCACTAGCATTATGAACATGTCATTTTTTTTTAAAGATTTTTATTTATTTACTCATGAGAGACACAGAGAAAGGCAAAGGCATAGGCAGATGGAGAAGGAAGCTGCCTGTGGGGAGCCCGATGCGGGACTTGATCCCAGGACCCCAGGATCACCAATCAACCCAAAGGCAGACACTGAACCACTGAGCCACCCAGGTGCCCTGACATATGTTATTTTTTTAATGCTTGTTTTTATCTTTGCATTGTTATAGATTAGCCCAGTACCCACCTGATGGAAAGTAGGCATCAAACAATATTTGATTAAATGACAATGAGGGATGAGTGCTAAAAGCTTTTAGAAAAAAGATCAGGTTTGTTGATTTCATGGAAATATCTGTGTACTACTTTCTACTGAAGATCCACCACTTGACAAATGCTCACCTAGTCATAGCCTCTGTCTTCATGAAGCTTTTAGTCGGGCAGACCTTGAATGTTGAAGCCTTTCACAAGATTTTACTCACTAGAATACAATGAAAGTTTGAAATTGAAAGATCAATGTCCCATCACGACATTGAATAGTAAATTGAGCAAGACAAGGAAAAAATATGCCAAAACTTGGCACGGTGTAGGCATAGCGGAAACAGCCCCAGCAGTCAGTGTGAGGCATTTGACTACAGCACCATCGTTAAAGGGCCAAGCATCATGCTGGCGAGGGAATGAAGAGACATCTAAGAATCTAAGAGACGGAAAAAAAACCCATTTATGCTTTATCCATAGAGTCAAAATTTAAAAAGTTTTTCCCTGGATACTGGCTAATTTTCATTTCCTTTTAGTCTTTATTATTAATGACTTAAAAGTGCAGACAGAAAAGATGTGATTGTGGGATGCTAAATAGGTAGGCTTGTCTGAAGCAGAGAATTTAAAAGTGAAAGGGTAGAAATGCAGGAACAAGAGAAAATGTAACACAGTCTTGGGTTGGATCATAAAAAGCCCAAATGCCCCCTGCTAAGGAATTTACACTTGCACAACGAGAAGCAAAGCTTTTTGAAGAGGAGAATGTATTGCTGAAAACAGGGTATTGAGGAGATTAGTCTGCATTTTTTTGGCAGGAAGGAATGGAAGGGAAGTTGAGAGAAGAAAGTCAGAACTATTTATTACCATTCCAGAGCCACAAGGGCACAAGTTGCACAGGTACATTGGCGATCTGCCTTCTTCTCAGCTTCAGGTTCTATGTCCTATGCAATAAACGGTTGTGGAAATAGTAGATGGTCAGGTCTCTCTTATTGGGAAAGTCTGTTCTGATCACCTTTGAGTTCAAAACAAGACTTCTTGATTAAGAGTTTTACAATTTATGTATTAACAATATTTTCCATTTAGAATGCCTTGGGAAATTTCATGTCTATTTATAATCTCTGATGTCAGTGAGAGGGAAAAAAAAGGCTAATTTACAATGCATCATTCAGCCCATGGGTGGGACTAATGAACATTAGGTTATAGGCAGCAAGAATGTTGATAAGGGAAAGAATAGCAGGTTCTAAAGATGACTTGTGGTTCAGCACTATCATTAGGCTCAATAAATAGAATCTTTGAAGATAATTCAGTATTCTGAGTTGCCACTAAAATAGAAGGGAAAATTGGGTGCTTTCTTTTTTTTGGGGTAGAGAAAGTTATCTTTTTTTTTAACTTTGTTAAGGAATAATTGACAAATATATTTGTGTGTTTGTGTGCGTGTTGTGTGTTTGTGTGGTGAGAAGGCTTAAGATCTACTCTCAGCAACTTTCAAGGATACAGTGCACATATTAACTATAGTTACTATGCTATACATCCCATCCCAAAACTTCTTCTTATAACTAAAGTTTTGTACCCTTTGATTTAAATCACTCATTCCTCCTTCCCCCGGCCTTTGGCAACTACCATTCTATAAAGTTTCTATGAAATTTCCTTTTATTTTTAGGTTCCACACATGTAATACCATACAATACACTTCTTTTTCTGTCTGACTTATTTATTGGCCTAATGGCCTCCAGTTTCATCTGTGTTATTGCAAATGACAAGATTTCCTTCTTTTATAGGGCTGGATAATATTCCATTGTATGTGTACATATATACTACTATGTGCATATATATGTGTGTATTATGTGCACATACATATCCCCATATATTTTCTATATATCCATATATATTATGTGTATATTTATTTTGTATACATATATATCATATCTTTTTTATCCATTCATCTGTCAAAGACATTTAGGTTGTTTTCACCTTGGCTATTGTAGGCTATTATTGTGAATAATGCTACAATGAATGTGGGTGCAGATATCTTTTTGAGATACTGATTTCAACTCCTTTGGATGTATGCCCAGGAATGAGATTGCTAGATCACACTATAGTTCAATTTTTAATTTTTTGAGAAACTGCCAAACTATTTTCTGTCATGGCTGTACCAATTTGCATTCCCACCAACCCTGTGCAAGGGTTCTTATGTCTCCACATCCTTGCCAACACTTGCTATTTCTTGTCTTGATGATAGTCATTCTAGCAGGTATGAGGTAATATTTTATTGTGATTTTGACTTGCATTTCCTTGGTGATTAGTGATGTTGAGCTCCTCTTCATATACCTATTGGTCATTTGTATGGTCTTTTCTGGAAAAATGTCTATTTTGGTTCTTTGTCCATTTTTAATTGGATTATTTGCTTTTATGCTATTGAGTTGTATGAGTTCCTTGCTTATTTTGGATAGTAATCCTTTCTCAGATATATAATTTGTAAAAATTTTCTGAAGGTTGCCTTTTATTTTTTTTTAAGATTTTATTTATTTGAGAGAGAGAGCAAGCTAGAGTGAGGGAGAGAGCATGAGTGAGGGGGAGGGGCAGAGGAAGAGGGAGAAGCAGAATTCCTACAGAGCAGGGAGCCCAACTCGGGGCTCCATACCAGGACCCTGAGATCATGACCTGAGCCGACAGTAGATGCTTAACTGACTGAGCCACCCAGTTGCCCCTAAAAGTTGCCATTTCAATTTCTTGTTTCCTTTGCTGTGCTGAGGCTGTTTAGTTTGATGTTGTCCCACTTGTTTATTTTAGATTTAGTTGCTTATGTTTTTGCTGTCTTTTTTTTTTTTTTTAACAAGCTTTAATTCACTTTTATTTTTCTTGTATAAAACTATGTGGTAGCCACAGCTGGAGCCTGGGTCCTCCGCACGGAGACTCTGGTGTGGGTCTTTACAAGATGATCAGTGAATTCCTGATAGGGAGACTTGGTGAACACAGTTTCTTCCCAGAGATCAGGGGTGAGATAGCTGTAGGTCTTGGAGATGCATCAAAAGTAGCCTTGGCAAAGTTCCCCAGGGTGGCAGTGCAGCCCCTGGGGGAAGTGTAGCAGTCGTCAATACCAGCCATCATCAGTAGCTTCTTGGGCACAGGGGCAGAGACAATGCCAGGGCCTCTGGGGGCAGGGATGAGACGCACCAGCACAGAACCACAGCGACCAGTCACCTTGCCTGGGACAGTGTGGGGCTTGCGGATCTTGTTCCCCCAGTAGCCTCGTCGCTCGGGACGATGGAAAGCTTGGCCAGGATGACGGCCCCACGGATGGCGGTGGCTACCTCCTTGGAGCCCTTGACGCCCAGACCCACGTGTCCGTTGTCATCTCCGATGGCAGCAAATGCCTCGAACCTGGTCCGCGGGCCGGCTCGGGTCTGCTTTGGCACGGGCATGATTTTCAAGACCTCATCCTTAAGGGATGATGCCCCCAAGAAGAAGGCAATGACCTCAGATTCCTTGATGGGCAGAGAAAAGAGAGAGATCTCCTCCAGGGACTTGATCTTCATGTCCTTGACTCGGCGGCCAGCCGGGGACGGGGATCCACTCCTTGTCCCCGGCCCGGCCCCGGCCCGACCCCGACCCCGACCCCGACCGCGGCCGGCCTCCCATTCCCGGGCCCCCGGGGCCCCCCGCAGCACCGGCGTCATCTGCCATGTGGTGTTCTCTCGGAGAAGAAGCTGTTTTTGCTGTCTTATCTGAGAAATTATGGCCAAGATTAATGTCAAGGATACATTTTTCTGTTCTCTTCTAGGAGTTTTAAATGGATTCAGGTATTATATTTAAGTCTTTGATCCAGCTCAAGTTAATTTTGGGGAGTGATGTCAGGTAGGGGTCCAGTTTCATTCTTGTACATGTTGCTATCCAGTTTTCCCAACAGCATTATTAAAGAGGATATTCTTTCTCCATTGTGTGTTCTGGGCTCCCTTATCAAAAATTAGTTGACTGTATACATGGGGGCTTATGTATGGGTTTATATTCTGTTCCACTGGTCAGTGCACCCGTGCTTTTGTCAGTGCCATAGTGCTTTGATTAGTTTGTAACTTTGTAATTACGGCTTTGTAATATAGCTTGAAATTAGGAAGTGTGATGACCACAACTCTGTTCTTTCTTTGGATAGCTTTGGATAATCATGGTCTTTTGTGGCTCCATACAAATTTTAGGATAGTTTCTTCTACTGCCATGGAAAAAGCCACTGACATTTTGATAGATTGCATTGAATCTGTAGATGGCTTTGTATAGTATGGACATTTCACAATTAACTCTTCTAATCCAAGAACACAGAATGTCTTTCCATTTACATGTATCTTCAATCTCCTTCATCAATGTCTTACAGTTTTCAGTGTACAGGTCTTTCCCTTTGGTTAGATTCATTCCTGAGTGGGATATTTTTTTTTTGATGCAACTGTAAATGGGATTGTTTGCTTTCTTAATTTCTCTATCAGACAGTTTGTTGTTAACGTATAGAAATGCAACTGATTTCTGTTTGTTGATTTTGTTTATTATTAAGTTCAATAATAGAATATTTCATGATAATTTAATATACAGAGCTGCTATTAAAGTAGTAGGGAGGGATGACTGGGTGCCTCAGTGTCTGCCTTTGGCTCAGGTCATGATCCCAGGGTCCTGGGATCAAGCCCCATGCAGGGCTCTCTGCTCAGTGGGAAGCCTGCTCGTGCTATGCTCGGTCAAATAAATAAATAGAATCTTTAAAGAAAATAAAGTAGTAGGAAAAATGTATATTTTCTAAAATTGTTGATAAAGTCATCTTTTAAAGGTATGTCTGTTTCACACGTTGGAACTTTGCTCCCTCAGTATACTGACAGCTTCTAGAAGGAGTCATGTTGCCTTTCACGGCCCTATACAAATATATAGTGGCAACTAAGTGTTTCTTATTAATGTATAAAATACCACTGCACTCCATGTGAAAACTTCAACGTTTTGGGATCTGATTGCTGTTTATAGGTGGAAAACCATACTTGTTTCATTATTATGTGTATTTATATAAATAAGATCCAATTTCAGAGAAGCACAATAAAGAAGATGACATTAGGCACCTGGGTGGCCCAGTGCTTGAGTGGCTGCCTTTGGCTCAGGGCGAGATCCCGGGGTTCTGGGATCCAGTCCTGCATCCAGCTCGCAGGGAGCCTACTTCTCCCTCTGCCTATGTCTCTCCTCTCTCTGTGTGTCTTTCATGCATGAATAAATAATATTTTTTTTAAAAAGCTAACATTTATTGAATGTCTCTGGTCTAAGTTGCTTCCAGAGATAAATGCAGCTCTTCTTCACATCGATTTATGAACTAAGTGTTGCTATGTCCCTGTTTCGTAGATGGAGGAACTGATGTAAGGAGAGGTTAGGTAAACTGTCCAGGAGGACGCAGTACTAAAAATGGTGAGAAGGGATTTGAACACAGTCTGATTTCAGAGCCATACGCTAAGCAAGTAGTTGGCAATTTTTTTTTCTGTAAAGGGCCAGATAGTAAATATTTTAGGCTTTGCAGGCCATACGGTCTCTGTCGCAACTACTCAACTCTGTCGTTTAGTGCAAAGCAGCCATAGATAATATGTAAATGAGTAAGCATGGCTATGTTCCAATAAAACTTTATTTATGGACATTGAAATTTGAATTTCATAAATTCTCATGTGTCACAAATAGTATTTTTCTTTTGATTTCTTTCCAACCACATAAAAATGTAAAAAAATCTTTCTTAGCCGTGGGCCATACAAAAATGGGGAGGGGGTGACTGGTTTTGTCCCACAGGCTGTAGTTTGCTGGCCCCCATTATAAACCACAGAAGTCACTAGGAAAGGAATGGAGAACCACCTAAGAGTCTGCCTAGACCCCATTATTCACGAAGAGAATTGGGACCTTATGAGGAACTGCTAAAGGAAGGATGTGGGATAAACATATAGATAATTCATTGGATGAAATAGCAGCTACATCCTCCCCCAAATTGTTGAGGATGATTGTAAATTTTTTTTTTATGCCTATTATCTATTTTCTGTAGAAAAGACTATTTCTCAGAGAGAGGAACCCTTCTTGGGAATTAGTAAAACCAGGATTGGAGACAAGCGAGTCTGTAAACCATGGGTTGACAAATTGTGAGTGGGCTAAATCTGGCCTGCTGCCTGCTTTTGTACTATCTCTGGGCATATCCCAGCAAGCTAGCACTAAGAGTCATGGAGACCAAGGTTCAGGTGGAAGGCATAGGGGAAATCCTTCCCCATTCCTTTTCCATACCCAACAACTGTCTCCCCAGTCACACCTTGCTACCACTCAAGGTCTGTGCCAATTGTCACCTTCACATTGAAGGTGACACTCTGCTATTGGCAAATGGTAAGCACAAAATGGCAAACTCAGTCTAGTGAGTGACCTGTTCCCTGGGCAACAGCCCAAGTTGAGAAGGCTGCACTAGATCTGGATTTCACTGGGACAGACAGTAAAAATGACCATGGCAGCCACCTACTGTACTACCTGCTGGGCTCCTCCCCATTAGTTTAGTCTTTCATCATCCTGAGAAAGTCTTCTTTAGATAGAAACCAGTCACAGAGCATCCCTACTACTTGCAACACACATTCCAGGCAAACTGGGAGAACAGGTCAAGACTTTATTCTCTAGTTATATAAGTACCTGCATTATATTCTTGATCTTGCCTGTTGGCCCAGAAAGTCGAATGTATTTAATATCTGACCCCCCTCAAATGGCTGACCCCTGACCTAGACCATGGGAGGGACTACAGAAACAAAGAGGAAAAGAAGGACTAAGGGGAAGTTGTTTTGAATTAAAAGATGTTAGATTTGGCAACAATTTAGTCCATTCAGGATTTCAGTTCATAGAAGGAAAACAAGTAAAGCTTAAGTAAAATATGTGACTAGAAAGCAATGGGACTGACAATTTTTCTCAACAATCGTGTGTGACAACATGTGATTGTCTTTCAAAATGGCACCCTCAGGAAGCTCTCCATGAAATTTAACAGTGTTGCCATTGCACTAAAACATTTTGGCACTCCTCTTTTAGAATTGCTCTCTGAATTTGCAAGTTGCAAGAGATTATCTCAGAGAGGGGATGTCATGTCAAATTTTAGAATTGAAAGGACATTTGAGATCAGCCTCATTGTTTTATATTCACACACTTCCTTTAACCAAGAATGTAAATTCCCAGTTAACCACCCTTCTTTTTAGTATACTTGTTTAAGTTTGGCTCTCTTCTAAATTAATTCATTATCCTAGGATGAAAGAAATGTTTCTCTCAAGGACAGTGAAAATAATCAACCATATGTTAGAAAGTCATTTTTAAAGAGAAAATACAAAATATTCTGAGTAAAATAAATATTCCTAGCAATGGCCAATAATTTGTTTGGCTGTATAAATTTTGGCAGATTTTCCTTAAAAATCACGCTGTTCTATGACCAAGCAAAGTGCCTTGAATTCCTTAATATTAGAAATATTAGAAAGTTTTTGGACCTTATTAATTTTTTTCTAAGATTTTATTTATTTATTCATGAGAGACAGAGAGAGAGGCAGAGACCCAGGCAGAGGGAGAAGCAGGCTCCCTGCGGGGAGCCCGATGTGGGACTCGATCCCGGGACCCCGGGGTCACACTAGAAGCCAAAGACAGACAAACAACCACTGAGCCACTCAGGCGTCCCTGGACCTTAATAACTTTTAATTACAAAATAATTGAGTCTAATCCATATTTTCTCTGAGTATTCTGCATTGCCAAATAAAATAGGTGTTTTATGATAAACATAAGTATTTGTCTGGATCGTATGTCAGATTGATTTTTAATATAGATGCACAAAGAGGAAATGTCACCATGATCACCCATATTATTTTAGCAATAATTTTTCTCAGTAGAAGATAAAGACTTACTTCTTTTTCCCCCCACCACCAGGATGGTAGCTAGATTTTTTTTTTTTTTTCACGGAGATGTGCCACAGAGAGCAACCAAATATAACAACTCTCTTTCACAACCATGTGGAAGCAACTTGCTTCCTGCCATTTCTCCCTCTTGTGATATTCCGAAGTGAAAATGAAATACAGATACTATCAAACTGTGGCTATGACAGATGAAAAAAAAAAGATACTTCTGTTTTACTGAAGTGCATTTGTTTTCCTCCTCCATTCTACAGGAAGCATCACAAACCCACAGAGTCCCTGGGAGATGGATTTCACTGAGAGGCAGAAATGCTAACTTTGCTCAAAGATGTGTAAATGCCACGTGCCCAGATGGTCCTTTTGCCTATTCATAGGAAGAGGCTCAGAAACACACATGCATCTTTCTTGGTCAGTCATAACAGATTTGTTCTAAATAAGCCACACTGTTTTGCAAGATGGCGGGGAACTGTCAGGCTGTATTTTAAGCACAAATGTTTCTGCCAGACAGACCCAGCGTATACCATGTGCTTCAGGAACACACACACATGCAGCATTGATCTGAGGACAGACTTCCGACCTCGTGTTGTCATTTCGCGGCTCGGATCAGTAAGTCCAAGTTGCATTTCCTGAGTTGACCTTCAATTTACTCAAGGATGTCATGGCAATGATCAAATATACGGATGGAGAAAGAGAAGTAGGTAGCTGGAGAGATGGACAGACAGTCCTTGTCCTTTGCATGATAATGTCCCTTGGCCAAATCAGAGTCTCCAGATTGCCCCTGAAGGGGTCATTGCTCTTTTCTGGAGTGGGCGGTGGAATCTAGTTGTCCCTTATCTAATTTATTTTTAGTACTCCTCCTCCCCCCCCCATTAAGAAACACTCTTTACTAATGTTTTAATATAAGTAGAACTTAATAAGCAACTATTTATACTTGACATTTTGTGTTACCAGGTGGATTATGGTTCTTAGAAATGTACAATTTTAAGTAGATACTCTACCGTAGAAAACTTTAGTTAACAGAGATTTATTTGAAAAGATAGAAGCAATGATTTGTTATAAAAAGTATCTTTCCAAAAAAAAAAGTATCTTTCAACGATTAACAGTAATTTTGAGCAGTGGGGAACCAGGGTACTTATTTCGCTGAATTGGTGACCAGATGGGAGAGAGCCCGGGGACTTCTACCTTCAGGTACCGTGAGGCTGCCTGGGGACTCCCTCCAGGTTTGCCCTGCCAGGCATCGTGAGGCGGATGGGCTGGCTGAAGGCACGTCACAGGAAGACGAGACGGCAGGTCAGGAGTGAGTGCAAGTGGGCATTGCACTGGGGAGGAGGGAAAGGCTCGTTGCTCGGTGCAGTTAATAATTACTTAACTAACTAATTAATTAATTAACTCGTTCCTTATATCCCATCTTAGTCTGAACAGAATTAGCAGGAGCTGACAAAGATACATCACCATCGGACTTGAGGGTAAATAAGAGAAGAAGATGAACTAGGGGAAGAGAGGGTAAAACAAAGTCCAAAGTAAAGATTGTGCCCAAGATTGCTCTAAGAATTTTGTCAGCTCCATCTTGCAATTTTCACTTCATGCCTTCTAGCAGCCAGACCAGAGAAACAAGATCAGCTGCAAGTTTCTTGGTTTCCAACAGGTAAAAAGACACTGACTGCTTGGGTTAATTCCAGGTGTTTCTGATACGAAGTCTCAAAATTTTCTCCTGGTCCTCATAAGAGGACCCCGCAATGTAATAAGCAATGTCTGACAGCATGCCGGTGGTAAAAACCAGTTTTGTTAGATTTTCTAAAAAATAAACATTCTCAAATTTAATAGAGGGATAACCCTACAGTACAGTTCAGGAAAAGCAATTCTACTCCAAACTTCAATGTCTCATTATTTAGAAAGAAACTTAAGAGGGATCCCTGGGTGGTGCAGCGGTTTGGCGCCTGCCTTTGGCCCAGGGCGTGATCCTGGAGACCCAGGATCGAATCCCACATCGGACTCCCGGTGCATGGAGCCTGCTTCTCCCTCTGCCTATGTCTCTGCCTCTCTCTCTCTCTGTGACTATCATAAATAAATAAAAATTTTAAAAAAATTAAAAAAAAAAAGAAACTTAAGTGTCTGGACGAATGGATGAACGCACATGTTTTAGACAATTCCCATAAATATTATTTCTATGACCTATGACCAAGTTTCTATTATTTTCTAACAAAAGACTGAAGTTTGGATATTCTGTTTGTAATTAAAGGCGGATTTATATGCAATTGACATCAAGCAAAGATAGAGGAAGGGTTCAACACCTTTCATAAACTTAGGTGATAGCAGATAGAACATTCCCCACACATACTTGAATAAATACCATTTACTGTCGTGGCCCAGATTTTCACTAGCAAACAGCATCACAAGGACAAATGTCCATTTGGAACTTCAGTTTCAAAAATAACCTTAACATGTTTTGACTGTTTCAAAGAAAATGTACAATATGACCAATGAAACCATTTCTATTATGTCCCTGCAATTGACATGGTAGGATGAAAACCCAGGAATGAAAATTTGGAAATGTTGAGTATACAGGGCAGAAATTAAAATATGACATCTTAATAAATTATTTTAAAACCAATCAGGAAATTCAGCAGTATATTTGCAGCCTGTAATGCTAATATCAAGCCAGGCCTAAGGCATTTCCTGGGGGATTAATGACCAGAGGGAATTAATGGTCCTTGGCTTCACCTCAGGCCATCCACTTTCCCAGCCGGTCATTAATCCTAAGAAATGTCTTGAGCCTCAATCATTACAGCTTAATTGAGATGTCATGAAAAGGGTTAAAGAAGTTTTGACTACTTTACTACATGAATACCAGCAGTGAAATGCATTTAGAATCCCTGTTTAAAAGACATGTAATTGCCTCGGATTCTTTATATTATCATAACTCTTCAAAATTGATTGGTTTTAGGTTTATGGAAAAATATGCAAATTTACAGAGGATATGACACACATTTCTCATCGTGGGAATAAAAGTAGTTCACACAGAATTCATTTGATTGAGTTTGATTACTGAACAAAATCTAATTATTTTAGATACACGATCAGACTTTTCTGGAGATGCATATTGCAGGAAAGAAGTATTTGGCACGTTGATTGTTTGTCAGTGCGAATGTGTCATGTTAAACAATGCTTACTCAGGGGGTCCAGCATTTCTAGGAAGCATTGCTACCAAGAACTACACTCAAAGAAGCACAGATCAGGAACTACTTATTCAAAGTAAACAAAGCGAGAAAAAAGGCCTCCTTTCTTGCTTACTGGGGCTGAGCCTACAGTTAGCTCCTGTGGAGTACAGGGGAAGACCAGCAACTCTGTCTCAGTATTTGGAACTCTTATTTCCTAAACAAGGACTCAAATCAACTTACAAGGATGCTTCACTTACATACAATTTGGTGACAAAACAAGGACAGATAAAGGACAGATAATGAGAGTAGCCAATCAGAGTAAAACAACAATTAGAAAGAATCCCAATAGGGAACCACTTTTTGAGCCAAATGGGCTTCCCTCTGTAGAAAGAGAAGGGGAGGAGACACCTGGGTGGCTCAGTGGTTGAGCATCTGCCTTCAGCCGAAGGCGTGATCCCAGGGTCCTGGGATCCAGTCCTACGTCGGGCTCCCTGCATGGAGCCTGCTTCTCCCTCTGCTTGTGTCTCTGCCTCTCTCTGTGTCTCTCATGAATAAATACATAGAAACTTTAAAAAAAAAAAAAAAAGAAGAAGAAGGTGAGGAATCACTAGAACCAGATCTTAAATACACATCTGATTGTACTCCCTGTAGCTGTGATCCTGGCTGCCTACCAATCCAGGGGTCAGCTGGAGGGTGGGGGCAACTGTAAAATTCTGATCATTAATGACCAAGTCTCACCCAACAGGCTGTGTCCAGATTTCAGTAGTTTGCAAATGTTTTCACGTCTTCCATTTTGGGACCATGGCATACCCATTTTGCAAGGAACGGATATGTTCATTCTGCTATATCCTTGAACATGAGAGTGGTGATGCCATGTGTGTGTATTTTTTTTATGTGTGTGAGTGTGTGATCAAAGGACTACTGAACACTGGTTTTTCAAATTACTCTCCACAAATCACCTCTTGTAGTGGGTCTAAGTAATACAGCTATTTGCCTACTCACTCTTGGGAGTATCTGTTTTCAGTAACACCATTTGGGAAGTTTTCAGAATTTTAAATATATGTAGTTGGATATGAGTGGGATTTTTAAAATTATTATTATTATTATTATTATAGCCTTTAAACTACTAACTTGGACCTAAAGCTACAGACAAAGAAATTCTATGTGTCCCCTGTTCTGAAGAGAGCTGGCAATAGTAGAGGCTAGCCCACTCTCCCTCAGAGTTTAATATTTACTGGCCTATGGGCTAATTTTGATATCTCCATCCAACTGTTAGTACCCAAATTCCATACCAGACTATTAAAAAATAAAAGGTAGGAAAAAAAAAAGCAGAGGAAGATTCAGGGAGATCCGGGTCATCAGGAATGTTGTGATCCCCACAAGTCTAAGCCAGAGAAAGACTATCCAAGGGAATCATCACCATACAGATCGAAGATCCCTGCTAGGCTGCATTTCCCTTCTTCTGACATCTGCTTGGTCAGTGAACTTGCTGATCCACTCTGAGCCTGAACAAAAGCAAAGAAAACCGGGGAGAAGGTGGTGGCACACACAGAAAAATCTTACCACTGAGGTGTGGTAAGAATGTAGAAGCTTCTTTTTGGGCTAAGGGATGCTTTGAAGGAGCCAGGCTTCAGCTGCCCTGGTAGTGTCCAGGCCATGAGGGAGTTTACCTAAGATTGTGGGGTGATATGCTGATGGCAGGTGCACACACTTCCACACACTTGGGTGGAGCCAGCTGGTGATGTGAGATATGAAAGCTTTGGCTTAGATAGAAGACGAGAATTCTCTACTGGTCAAGATTGGACCTTGAATACATGAAAAGGACAAGGAAACAATGGGATCTTTCCAGACTGCTTAACTAATGTGAAGAGAGATTCAACAATATTTCATACTTCTACCTCGGAGTTTAACAGATCTTTTACTCACATAATAGATCAAGGTACGCCTCATGATGGCCTCTCCTTGTGTTCTAGACACCTATCCCTCTGTAACTCGTCAAGTCATTGGTTCTTTTATTAACAGAACAATGAGATTGTGGAATCAGAAAGCCAGACAATTTATTAAAAGATTTGTCTCATATCCTTTGTCTAGAAGAGTCAGTTGGTGGTCTTTATTTAATCCTTAGCACATTTACCAGTATAGAGAAAATCCAGGAGTAGAATTAATTTTAGCTATAAGAAATGAAATTATCAAAGGCATTAATTATTAATATTATTAGTTATTAATTATTGAAGTCATTAATCTTGATCTTTCAGGTGCTCAAGCTAGAACGTTAGTCATTTTTAAATATTCTTTCTTCTGTCATTCTTCATATCCAATATATCAATAAATCCTATGATTGCATAATCTAACCACTTTTTTCTTGACTTTGTTGTTATCATTCTGGTCTAAACCACTGGTATTTCTCTCTTGGATTTCTGCAAGAGATACTAACTGGTCTCCCTGCTTTTACTTTTGCCCTCCTGCAGTGTATTTCCATCCAGCAGCCAGAGCAGTCAAGAAAACCTAGTTAGATCCTGACACTTCTCTTGTTAGAATTCTCTCGTGTCTTTTTATTACATCCAAAGTAAAGGCCAAAGTCCTTACAATGGCCTTCAAAATCCTACAGGATTTGTATACTTGTCTCCCAATTTCTCTGACATGACTCCTATGACTCCCTCCTTGCAGTGACCTCCTGCTCCAATGCTACGTATTCTGAAAACAATAAGATCTAATATTTATCTAGCACCTACTAGATACATCCTGAGTACTTACCTGATACCATACAGCTAGTAAGTGGCAGAGGTGAGAGTTTTGTCTCAGGCAGACTGAGCCCAGAGCCTCAATATGCTGAATCTTGACACCATATTGCCACCCCGTAGGTATCTGTGAGGATGGTGTGTCTCTAAATAGTCAGCATTTCATCACGATTAAAATAGGATTTTGGAGTTAAGTGGAACAAGGTTCATACCCTGGTCCTTCCTCTCCTTAGCAATGTGACCTTAGCAAATTAGTTAACTTCCCTGTACTTCAATTTCCTTATCTGAGAAATGAGGATAAGAATTCCCTTACAGGATTATTGCAAGGGTTAAGTAAGCATACAAAAAATATATTCCCGTGCAATCCAAGACAAAGAGTATGTGTTCGAAGAATTTTAAATTATCATTATATGTATTTAAATATATATTTCCAAAGAAAATTAATTTTCTTATCCACCAGGCTCTTACAATGCTTCAAATTTAGACATTTGAGAATCCATATTAAAATGGCTTATGCTCATATTAAAGATTTGTAGACAGTTGAATGCATCTACCACATTGTCAAACTGAAGGTCAGAAAAGAGGAGTGGTTATTTTATTTGTAACTCTTCAAAGGCTGTTCAAGACTACAAACTCCTTATTTTACTCATTCAGACTTTTTTTCCCTACAATAATAGTTTAGGGATGCCTAGGGGCTCAGGGCATGGTCCAAGGGTCCCAGGATCGAGTCCCATGTCAGGCTCCCTGCATAGAGCCTGCTTCTCCCTCTGCCTATGTCTCTGCCTCTCTCTGTGTGTGTCTCTCATGAATAAATAAATAAAATCTTTAAAATTAATAAATAAAATAATAGTTTACATTAAAGCTGACAAACATATGCTAACGTTTTATCTAGATGCAAATTAAAGGTGACAAGTTATAATCTGGAATACCATAAAGTTTATAATGGAAGCGGCAACAGAGCCTCAAATGGAGCATTACAAACCCAAATCTATGTTTTCTTTTTTTATTGTTTTTTTTAAAGATGTTATTTATTTATTTATGAGAGACACACAGAGAGAGGCAGAGACACAGGCAGAGGGAAAAGCAGGCTCCATGCAGGGAGCCCAAACGTGGGACTCGATCCCGGGGGCTCCACGATCACGCCCTGAGTCGAAGACTGGTGCTCAACCACTGAGCTAGCCAGGTGTCCCCTATGTTTTCCTTAGAAAAGAAAAAGTGGTTACCGTGGCTACACAGGAGGCTAGCGTGGGTCTCTGCATCTGAATATTATGATTACAGCTCAACATTTGTCATGTTAGAATCAATGGGAACTAGTTTACCCTCATAAAGCATGATCTTTAAGTGATTGGAATAGGTTTTGGGGTTTTTTTGGAAGAGCCTCTTTAATTTTCATATTATATCAATACTAGAGTTTTTTCAGTTGGTGTTTGTTGCACTAGCTTGCCAAAAAGACCAATTTCAGATTTGTAGGTGGTCCTTTGCACACCTTGAAATCTCTATAGACCTTGAACACATTGTGGGTCCTCAGTAATACTTGTGGATTAATTAGTTGGCTCATTAATTAGTGATACAATGGTGTACAGAAATGTTAGTGTTTCTGTCTCTAAATGTCTAATATTCCCACACACACACCTGTCCCACTGTTTTAAGTCCTCAACATATATTTACATGAAAGCCTTCAGAAGTAGACAGTAATATTATTTCAATTTTATCACTCATTTTTGAAAAATTTACTTCATTTTTCAAAAGGAGCTATGAAGATAGAGGGGAAGTGGGTGACATTTCTATATCACATGGTCAATATATGTCTAGGCTGAGATTTGAATCTTGAAAGTCAGACACCAGAGACCACCCCCAACGACTGCATCATGACGGCAAAGCACCACAGAAACACATGTGTTGTGGCCAAACATCAGGGCCGATATGTACTTTGACAAATATGTCCCTAAGCATCTACCAATACCGCTAATGCCTGCTGTCACAAATACGGGGCTCAGGGTGGTGATGCCTCTTGATCCTTTGCTTTGTGTCAACACTGCCCCTATGTCTGTGCCCCACATGACCCCCTCTACTGGACTATTTTTATATTCCTTCCCGTCCCCAACAATTCCCGGAAATCTCTTTAGCATTAAGCTGCCTCTTCATTTTATCACATGACTTGATGAAATCAGAGTATTATAACTTTTTGTTTCCTTCACTGTCCTTTGTGAAAGTGTAGTTACATAGGATTATATCTTTATACAGTTATCAAATTATATTTACTAAATACCAGTATTACTTATAGCTATTATTCAAATCTTTAAGGATTTGAAGGGATTATCCAACTCTCTGAAGGGCCTGAAATCCCATTTGTTTAAAATGTAGCAATGGGATATATTTCCATAGCACCATTCTTTGAGAGCTCTATAACTCGCGCCCATGATCCTTAAAATATCCCTGCTTAGTATGACTAGCAATATTTACTTTCGCTTCTGTACAACAGAGATAATGAGGCAAAGAAAGTAAAATTTCCTTTCTTATATAGGTTGCTCCCACTGTTCCAATGTAGAGCGTGCCTATTAAACCTTCGTAAGCTGAACGGTGTGAAGGGAAGAAGCAATTATTGTTAATTTATATGGAAAAATTTTGAGCATTCCCAGACCCAAAAAATAACTTCTCTTAGGTTTTTCTGATACCTTCAGATACATCTCACTCACAGATGCACAAAACAAATTGAGATAAAGCACAGATGCCCCCAGACACAGTTTAAAGCTACGGTGGCTTGCAGCTGAGACGCTGAGTGCAGTCCTGGGAAGGAGCTTGGCAGGGCCATTGTCACTGCTCACGGTGTGTATTGTCTCTCTAAAGCAGTATCTCTATTTTCACTTTTTGCCTTTATTTTCTTAAAGTAAGAATCCTCTTTGGGTTTCTTTTGGTTAGCAAAACTAGATATTAATGTAGATCTTTCTTAAAAGCAAAGTGGTGTAACACGAACTGCCAAATAGCAGAGGATGCCTGAAGTTACTTGTGTTCTTAAACTCAAACCATTCATTTTATTATGAAGCAATTAAAAAATATATCATCATTAGGAATAGAAAATGTTGACTGATATTTTAGAGAGTTACAGAAAGAATAGTATCACCTCTAAGACATCTGCTCCATAGCTATCTGCAGACAGAAGAGTGGAGATTCCTAGGGGCAATGGCCCCATAAACAGGACCAACCTGACTGTGGTGACTTAGAAGGTCCACCCCTTTTCCCTAGTGACATAAGCAGTTTGATTAACATCCTCCATTTCTATAGAATAATAATGGCTGATTGTCTGGCTTTAGGCTTGTTGATGGGAGCTTTTTAAAGCCAGCTTTATACTGGCACAGACTTAAATGTCATCTTTACTAAAGCAGTCTTCTGATCCCTTTCCTGGTGGTCTATTGCATTTACTCTTAACAAGGGCTAAAATGGGTAAGATCAATAGAACTTTCCTTAGAAACTACTCCATTTAGCACAGCATCTCTTAAATGACAAAACAACTGGTTGAAAAGTGAAAAACCCCTACTCTCAATCAACTGTTTTATTTTTTTTAAGATTTTGTTTATTTATTTATTCATGAGACACAGAGACACAGGCAGAGGGAGAAGCTGGCTCCCTGAGGGGAGCCCGATGTAGGACTCCATACCAAGACCTCAGGATCATACCCTGAGCCAAAGGCAGGTGCTCAGTGTCTGAGCCACCCAGACATCTCAATCAACTGTTTTATTTAGGTGATTTCAAATAACTAGTTGTGTGGGTTGATTAACAATTTTCTTCGACAAATTAAGTGGAAGTATAAATAGAATGAAGTATTAGCTCAGCTCAAGTTGGGTTTAGAATTTTTTGATTAGGAACATACATTGTATTGTAATTTGAGCAAGTCCTCTAGTCATCTACTTGGTCTCAAGTGCTCCCACATGAATAGTTGGGTTCCATTTGCTTAGTTGGTACAACAAATTTTGCAGTTTTAGTTTTCGATTTGCAATTTTATTCTTCTCCACTCATTGCAATTGGCCAGATTGCTCTTGGTATTTTATCTTCTTTTTTGTTTTTAATTTTTATTTATTTATGATAGTCACAGAGAGAGAGAGAGAGAGGCAGAAACATAGGCAGAGGGAGAAGCAGGCTCCATGCACCGGGAGCCCGACGTGGGATTCGGTCCAGGGTCTCCATGATCACGCCCTGGGCCAAAGGCAGGGGCCAAATCGCTGCATGCGCCACCGAGGGATCCCTTATCTTCTTAATTCTTTCTTTTTTTCACTTCTTATGATTGGGAATATTTTCATATGCTTAATTTTCCAGTGTATTCACAGGAAGCTTTAATAGAGATTAAGGTTTTGTTGTCATTCTTGTTGTTTTTACTGGCATCACTGTGCAAACTTGATGGGTTCTTTTTTCTGTATTCTATATTACTTAGCTGCAAATCAGCTGATAAAGCAGATGTTTGATGTTAGTGGTTTTTAAAAAGCAATTCTCAAAGGAGTGTTTTATTTTATTTTTAATTTTTAAAAAGATTTATTTACCCATTTGAGGTAGGGAGGAGAGGAGCAGAAGGAGAGAATCTTCAAGGAGATTTCCTTCCCATTGAGTGTGGAGCCCAACTCAGGGCTCTATCCCACAACTCATGAGATCATGACTGACTTGAAACCAAAAGACAGACACCTAAGACTGAGCCACCCACATGCTCCAGAAGTGTTTTTTTTTTAATATAAAATGAAAAAAAAAAAAAGGAATAAGATATTTATCCCTTTCTAACATTTCTCAATTATAGCCTTTTTTCTATGGAAATTTATATATTAAAGTTTATTGCTTTAGATAATATTGTTCCTTCATTATTTTAACAAGGATGAATTTGATGGATCAGAGTGCTTAATTCTGATAGGTAAGCATATTAGTTTGTCTCTCTGTTTCTGTTGTTCAAAGAAAGTCCTCCTGAACCATTCTTTAATTCAACAATCCTGCAAGTTCGTTGAATATGTTTAAGTGCACAAACATTTTGCAGTTTATTTTGGCTTATTATTACTTTGTAATTTAATTAAAGGAAAAATAAATAAATAACATAATTCAAATAAAATATGTTTGGTTCTTAAGTAATTTTTGTGCCAAAATTTAAGGTTCTTTTCAAAATAGGGCGACAATCTCAACTAAATTATTTATCAGATCACTTAATAATGAAATAGCCGGGAGAAATTATATTTACATGTTTTTAAAGGCACATATTAAATTGTGAGTTTCTTTAGCAGCAAGGTGGTACACAATGGCATATCCATGAGTCGCCACAATGACAAAATCATGGAATTTATATCTTCCCTCCATGCAAGTAGCAAAATTTGCTAGTCTGAAATGTACTAGTTTAACTTAAACACCATATACCACCTATATACATTAATTTGGACTCTAACCATAAGTACCTAAATCTCCCAAGGCATGCAAAATCTAACAATCAGTAGAAAAAACTCACAGAGGTCAACAAGCTTGAGTTCTAGTTAGCATTCTTAGAGCAAGACAAGAATGTACCATAATTTTATTTAGTTATTAAAATTTAATCACTTGAGAATAAGACATTCCTATGGCAAAGGATTAGTGTTGGATGTAATCACTAATTGTTTTCTATATGAACAGGGGTATAAATATGCTACTTATACAGCTGATTGGAACATTTAAAGCTATGACAATGCCATCTCCTTATCCTTATGTAACAAGGAGAAGCCTATCACAATCTTCCAAACTTGAAGGGAAATTCAGTGACAGTTCACATTGCTTTTTCCCCTTGTAAATTATTTTACTTAAAATTGAAAACCAGAATGACAGCTCAAGCCAACCAATATATTAACCCTTTGTACTAAACCAAAAACTAACAAAATATCTTCTACTTATTTTTTTTTTTTTTTTACTTTTAAGGATCTTATTTATTTGAGAGAGAATGAGTGAGTAAGTGAGAAAACACAAGCAGGGGGAGCAGCAGACGCAGAGGGAGAAGCAGACTTCTCACTAAGCAGGAAGCCCGATGCAGGGCTCAATCCCAGGACCCCAGGATCTTTCCTGAGGTGAAGGCAGACACTTATCTGACCGAACCACTTAGGCACCCAAAATGGCTTCCACTTAAATACACATAAGATTTCATATCTACCCACAGAACTCCTGGTCAAGAAGCTATGGGAATTAACTTCTGCAGAAAATTGCTTTTTTCTCCTCAACTTGCAGTTCTCTGTGTTCACATGAAGGTGAGGTAACAAATGTAAAACCAAATGTGGAACAAATGGTAAAACCCCAGGTGGCTAGAACATGGACATTCTGTTCTACAGGGGTTCATTCAACAATAATTCAGCCTTAACATTTCAACATCAATAAATGAGGTTACCAAAATTCTACAGACAACATTATGAGGTTTCTTTTTTTGTTGTTATTTAGGTTCCAGGAAAATCTATGACAAAGATACAAAGTGATATACAATATAAATTACTGCTGATACTAACGAATATTTACAAACCTTTCAAAATTCTTGACACTAGAATTTTATAAAAAGAAACAGTAAGTCCAATCCTATCTATTTGTTGTGTTTAGTTGAGTTTGAGTGTGGTGCTGTTCTAAGGGCTTTACAGAAGTTAGGCTGAGAACACAGGACTTGACTCCCTTTTAGAGGAACGTCTTGTTTCCCAGGAGTTTAGAGAGTCTTCCTGCCCAAAGGAAATTGCCTCAACCAAGTAGAGCACTTATATGCAATTTTTTCTTCTCTTATATGCAATTTTTTCTGAGTATAAAATTAGTAACTACTGTTACCATTTTGGAAGATGCTTTCTTCTTTCTTCTTCATTCTTTTTCACTCTCCTGTTTTCTTCTTTTTCCTTCTTCCCAGCCACCGATTTTCCCTCTTTTCCTCTTCTTTTACATCTCTACATATAATGTTCTCTTGTTAACTTCCTGAAGCATTTACAAAATTTTGTTTACATGTTTTGTTTTGATTTTGGAGGGCATATTTTTAAATGTGGCATAATAGTCTGTCAAGTAATTAGTTTACTTTGTTCCAGATACTAGAACCATCTCTCAGTAGCAATTGCACTTTGTGATCTTGGGGTGCATATCAGTGACAGACAAAATGCTGCATTAAGAATCTTCAGGGATTTTTGTGATCACATGATGATTGCTGGACCGTGGGAATTAGGCTATGGAGAGCTCCTAGCTCATTCTCAACTAATGGGGATGCCATGGCTATATTTTAGAAATGAGGGATCCCTGGGTGGCGCAGCGGTTTAGTGCCTGCCTTTGGCCCAGGGCGCGATCCTGGAGACCCGGGATCGAATCCCACATCAGGCTCCCGGTGCATGGAGCCTGCTTCTCCCTCTGCCTGTGTCTCTGCCTCTCTCTCTCTCTCTGTGACTATCATAAAAAAAAAAAAAAAAAAAAAAAAAAGGTTAGAAATGAACCCAATGACTTTTGGGACATTGCATCTACCTGTTTGAAAAAGGTTGGGAGTGTCTTTGAACAACGAAGAATTTTGTTGAGTCAAAGAATAATGTGGTTTCTGTCATTATACTGAAGTCAAATTTGGATAGAAGAGTGTGCATAGATAATGAGTAGCCATGTTTGGCCATAATGATTATTACACTACTGTCTTTTAGCTTTAAACTCATACATCTGTATTGTGCTTTTTTGACACTGAGGTTGAACTCGTGTATATTTTGCCAGTTGGTCTCCATGATATTTTGTAAGAAGAGGCCCTAGAGAGAATCCCGAAGGCTGAATGAATTCAAAAGGACTTGGGCTTTCCTGTTTGCACCCAAATCCAGTCAGGTGATAGCTCTTTATCCTGGCAATGACAACTGATCCCACAAGTAGCCGTTCACTGCAGCCTGCAATTTTTCTGTGCTATTTAAAACCAGCCTCAGTACATTCCTTTCAGAAAACTCAGAATCAGCCAGACCGCGCTTCAGCCTCAGAAGTCCGAGTCCCCGCTCTGCAGGCTCTCCTCCGGGCCTCTGAGCTTCATTGACCCCCTTTGCTCCCCTAACCTTGGTTTAACACACAAAGTGTCCTCCTCCTCTTGCCTTTTTCATTTTCTAATAGCCAGTTGGCAGTTCTGTCTCATTTTCTTCTGCTAAGATAACTGATGCAGTTTCTGTCTCCCTGAAAACCTCTGGCCTATTCAGCGATGGGTGAAAATAAAGAACTATATGGCATTACTCAAGATAGCTGCATTAGAGAGGAGGCAGGGGCTAAGAGAGAAACTCGAGGGGACAGAGGACGACTTGCCCGTGGGCGTAGAATAGAACTAGCATAGCCACTGTTGAGGGAGACAGTTGGAGAGTCCTCAGTGGACCCATGTGGGAGAACTTTCAACTAGGTTACAAATAAAATTATTTTCTGGAAATCTACATCCTGGTGAGTCCATTTACAGCAGAGGAAGGATGAGGCTCTTAAGTTTGGAGGATAAGCTTTAGAAATTCTTGGTCGTTTGTGTTTGGTGGTCCTGGGTTAGGGGCACCAGATGGTCAGTGGTAATGAAGACATGTTCCCATGAGGTCAGCCCACCCAGTGAGTCCTGAGGGTAGGGACTGCGTCCAAGGAGGCTGCTCAGTATGGAGTTTTGTTCTAAATTCATTGTGTCTAAATTCATCATGCTTCATTGCATGGCAGTCTGAGGGGAATTTTAAAAAATAGGCCATATTCCCATTCCACACAAGTGTGTAGTATTCTCTCATGAGAATATCTATTTGACTCTCTCCATCCCCAAAATACCAAGGAGCCCAAAAAGAGCGGTGGTTTTAATTGAACATCTCAACTCAAGTTTAGACAGTGAAGTTGGTGGTTTAGGCTCCTATAATACGATGACGCATGCCTTGGTAGAACTGAAAAGCACTGCACCTCTGTACAGCAGCATTCCCAGCTGCACACTGTGGATAATCATTTCACCTTTTGGACAAATCGTAGCAGAGCCCCTTCAATGAAAGAATGTATTAATCTCAAGTGCAATGTAGACTAATTGCATTCACTCTGACTGCTAATGATGTATTTTGCTATATCATAAAGAAGTAATATAAAAAAAGGACATTATTTTTTTTGTTTTTTTTTTTAAGGATATAATTTTAGTTTGTATTGCAGGCAATGTGATTAAAATTTTAACATATTTTCATATGACCAGCAAGTTTTATAAATGATGTTTCCTTTAAAATGGTTTTGTTTTGGAGATTCAGATTTCCTCGGAATTTGGTTAGATTCAAGTCCCTATCTCAAAGATCAAACAAACACCTAAACAATCTATCATTCCTAATTCTATAACTTAAAAAACTTGACATTTTGTGCCAAAATCTTCATGTGTATTATTTCCATTAATCCTCACAAAAATGTGGCAAGAGAATAATTATTGATTATAAATGTCCAAAGATAGACATTGGATTATAACTCAATTTGACTCTAAGACTCATGCACTTTCTGCTATACAAGCTGCTTCCCTTTAGTATGATTCCCTTTGTGTTTGGGAAAATATAGGGAATTGGAAATGTGAAACTGATACAGTACAGAGGCTACAATACAGGCCCCAGTGGAGCTCAGAGACTTTATAAGGCTTCTGAGATAGTAGAAGAACTGACCCAACCCAGCTCTGCTGATTCCTGATACTTTATATGGCTAGATCTGAACTTACTCCAACATGTTCATAACCATGATCTGAATGCTACTGCCAGCAATGAAGAATTGCCGAGTCCCTTGACTGTGTCTAATTTTACCCCAGCCTCGAGTCTAAAAAGCACCAAATTTTAATATGAGATTGAATGACACAATAGGCACACTTGTATTGATACAATATCAATACAATGATATATATATATGTATATATATATATGTATATATATATATATATATATGGAAGGAAAACTTTGTCAGTTTGTGTAAAGGTTCAGATGCAATTAGAAATCATTTCTTTTATCATGATTTCTCTTAGAAGATCTAGAGAAATTCCATTATGTATGTAACAAGAGGACTAAAAGCCCTTCTCTCTTCAGATGAAGCCTGGGAGAAGAAAAAGTCACTAATAAAGAGATCCATCAGACTGTATAAATAATCATTTCAACTTCACCTTGTCTGTGTTGCCCTGGAGCTGAGTTTGTGGGTATTTGGGCTGGAGAGATTGAATTTCTCTGGTATTCAAATATGAGAGGAATATTTTTTAATTGCTTGCTTTTGCTGTCATGGTTATTGGCCTGAAAAGGGAGAGGAGAGTGTGGAGATTGGGAGTGGCTGGGCACCATATCAGAAAAGCCAATGAATGGCTTTTAAAAGACAGGATATCCACTTTTTAATCTTTTTTTTTTTTTTTTTTTTTTTTTTTTGCATTTCTATATGTAAATTTCCTCCATCTCCCCAAAACAGTGTGGAAAACTTGATACACATACAAAGGCATGATACTTTGGAGAAGGAAACTATGGAAATCTGGAAGAAGAAATATGTTATTTTTTCTTTTTTAAAGGATTTGTGAGAAATAAAGGAAGAACAGCCATAGCTGAACACCTAAGTAAGAGATGAGTGAGGAGAATGTAAGAACACCTGGAATTCATTGAGAGATATTAAAAAGAAAGTGTGACTCCAATCAACCTCTGTGTTATAGATATAGGTACTCAATGAATGTTTTTGATATGTATTACATTTATTGAGCATGTATAATTCTCTAGGCACTGTTCTAAGTACCCTGCACATATCAACTTAATAAATTCACACAATAACCCTTCAAAACAGGTGTTCTTATCCTTATAACTTTACAGATTGAGGGTATTGGGATTACAACATTAAGTAATTTAACCAAGGTTGTATAATTGAAATAGCTTACAGCTTCTAAGAGGCAGCGCTAGGATTTGAACGTTAGGTGTGTGGCTCCAATAAAAAAATGATTCAGAGAAATATTCAAAAATACACTCTATAAGTGTCAATAAATTAAATAAATGATATCACTCCATCTTCCTAAAATATCCTTCAGGTAACAGATACCTAAAAAGAAAATTATAGCTAGATGCCATGTACTTTTCAATCCTATGAACATAGCTTTCAGAAAATATTGACTTATTCTAGCAGACTGTTCTTAAGTGCATTATTGTTGGATTAAGAGCAAATTCATGTGTCCATTATTGGCATGAGCAGACTCAAAGAAGCTGCACCTCCTGAGCCTGTGTAATAGTGGCAGAGGGATTAGTGTGAGATCCCTAAGGAGAAGATCAACCTTGATGAACCAGAGATGGAACAGTCAGGGCTGATGCTCTTTCCAATGTGAGATTCTCTAGCCATTTTGGAAGGTCTGAATTCAATTGTATTTAAAGGAATGTTATTATAAAGTCTCTGTCTTCAACACAAAAGTTACAGAGCTGTATTTTTTTTATTCTTGAGGGTTAAACTTCAGAGGAAAGAAAAAGGAATCAGTACACATGCTGCAGGGTCCATGCTTCTTTGAGGGTGCCTGAGACTCCAAATGCCCATTTTGCTGCTCTTGCAGTTGTCCTTTCTAAGTCATCCATTGACAATCTGTGATTTGTGATCATGGCATAATCTGTTTGTGTGAATTTAACTCTGTATGCGTGTATTTGGTTTCACATAAGGTCAGCTAGGTGACTTTGTGAACCGAATAGATGACCACTTCATTGAGCAACATACTCGTGGGAGCATCAGAGTGATTCTATTTCTATATTCCTCCCACTTCCAACACTCTCCTAAATTCTCACCGGCACACAAACTGCCTTTCATTTTATCATGGCTTGATAAAACCTTAGTATAGCTTTCATTCACTTACTACCCTCTTTCAAGTCATTTTTGAAAACTACTTTACTGTTGGTATACAAGTATAATTACAGAGTTCTTCCATATAGTGAATGACTGCTTGTCTCTGTCCATTGATTAGTACTAGTTCTAACCTTTGAGGCAGTCAGGATAACATGGACTATTTTCTTTTTCACACAACAATCTTTTGAAAGGTTGAATCCTTAAAATCATATATTCACTAGTCACTACTCTAGTTTTTCATTTCTATAGGCTAAAATACACAGCTCTTTCAGCCATTTTTTCTTTGACACAATTTACTAGAACATAAACCATCTTATTTAGTTTATTCTGAACATTTGGTAATTCTTTATGTTATTCATCTATTGTAAAGTCCAGGAGAGTACACGTACCTTCAGGCATGACCACCTGACTGATGTTATGTGTGAGAGGATTGTTACCTGCCTTGATACGGATATTAGATACTAACATAGCCACATAGCCTACAAGTTCAAGATTTTTTTCCCTTCTCTTTTTGTCATACAAGCTAATCACATTATTGGTTATTACTGAAATTCTTGTTCGTAAAAACTGGATCTTGTATATGTAAGCATTTACAAGAAAGTCAGCTCTCATTCACTGTGAACATTTAAAACAATGTACACAATGGATTTAATATTGGTTCTTCTTAACTCCAATTGGTCAATTTTAATCCATTGTTCTGGATTGAGGCAGCATCAGAGGATTGTGAAAACTAATTTGGGTGAGATAATTCCTATGTTGGAAGTCCAGCTGAGCAAGAGGGATGAGATGTCTTTTAATGTTTCTTGAAAATCCTGGTTATCCATCTAAGACAGCCAAAAGGCTTCATCTTGGAGTTTAGAACCCTCCCACCTCATTTTCACTCTACAAAGATTAAAACCAAGTAGTCACAAGGCCTTCAGGGGAGAAAGAATTTGGAGGCTGAGTACTATCAAATTAGAGTAGAGGACAAAGTTCATATAATTTCAACAGTTTCAGAAAATGCATTTGACAAAATCCTACACTCTTACATAATAAAAATACATTTATTTTTGTAGAAATTGAAGAAAACTTCCTCGACTCCATAAAGAGTATTTACAGAAAACCAATAGCTAACATTATATTTAATGTTGAAAGACTGAAGTTTTCTAAGATCAGGAATAAGACAAGGATGTCCAATATCTCCACTTGTATTCATTTTTGTGCTAGAAGTTCTAGCCAGTGCAATTGAGCAAGAAAAATAAATAAAATGCATCCAAATTGGAGAGGAAATGAAACTATCTCTATTTGCAGATGACATGAACTCATATAGAAAATCCTAAAGAATCCACAGGAAAGCTATTATACCTAATACATGAGTTCAGCAACCTGGCAGGATATAAAATCAATAGTATTTCTATACACTGGCACTGAACAATCTGAAAATGAAATCATTCTATTTGCAATACCATCAAAAATAAATCCTCAGGAATATATTTAACAACAACAAGAACAACAACAAAAGTACATGAGTTGAACATACCAAAAACTACAAAACATCATTGAAAGAAATTAAAAGGGACCTAAAAAAATACAAAGATAGGCCTTGGTTTGCATGGTCCCAGACTATCAGAGCCAAGAGGAATCCCCCTCAAGTAAACCATGAGCACTCCAGCCCTAGGAGTTGCAGCTGCCCCTAGCCCGCATTCAGAGAACAAAGAAGACAAAAACTCAAGGAACATATATTGAAAAACCTTTTTTTGCCTACAAATAGGAAAATCACACATCCAGTAGTAGAGACCAGAGAGTGATGAACTCTGAAGGTCAGGTCCAGGAAGAGACAAAAGTTTTGAAATTTAAAACAAAAATATCTGGTAAAGAAAATGTCAGTAGACCTCCTGGGAACAAAAATAATATAACAATGGGGGAAATGGTATTCCTTTAAGACTTTATAATGAATTAAGCAATTCAACAGTAACAATTGACCCCCATAATTTTGAGGATAAATGGGACAGTTGGTGCCAATTAAAGATGACCCTCAAAATCAACACATGACATTAAGCCAAGTATTTCATCTTAAAAACAACAATAAAAAGAGACAAATATCTACAGAAAAACCAAAGCAAGATGCTAACATGTCCAAGAAGCTTGCGCTTGGGTCTTACCGTGGCTAAATTGTTTAGTTTAAGATTAATTCATTTAGAAAGTCAGAGATGAGAGTTCTGCAACAATGAAGACATTTCAGCTCCTGTCTCCAAAGCCCCAGAGCCTCTGCCCACAGACACCCACAGTGTGACAGTGAGAAGTGACAGAGCCCCAAACATGATGACCACCACTTGTGAGCGCTACCTCTCAGGACTGACAGGGGCTGTGGGTCCTATCAGAAGTCACCACAACAGTGCTCCGAATGCTGCAAAATAAGGCATCAGGAGAACCACTGCCAATGTTACATTCCGGAAAAGGCCTCAGGAGAAAGAATTACTACAATCAAACATGGTTTTACCTAGTGCCAAAACCAGTTCTCAGGATGCATGGAGAAAGAAGGTACTGTCAAGAAGCCTGACATCTGAAATTGTAGCCAGGCCTGCTTCATCTTCTAACACTAAAATGATACAGAAGTCAAAAAGGATTGACCCTTGAAGACACACTGTAGCAAAAGCAACTATTGATAAATCAGCTCAGCCCAATGAAACAGTAGAAGAAAGAAAAGAAAAAGCTCCTTTGAGTGAGTGGAAAGCTGGCAAAAGAAAAGTGCTGAAAAGGCCTTCTAGCTCAGTAGTACCCAGCCTGAGCCTGACCGGCTAAATGAATACTCAGTTGAGTCCTTTTGGACTACCATGGTAGGAGAAGATGAGCAAAGATTATTTACTGAAAAAGTAAACAAACTTCTGAATGCCTAAACTTGATTGATGAGGGGAGCCCAAAAGAAGAAATATTGGTCATACTTAATAACCAGATACCAAAACCAAAAATTGGATATGCCATGCATGTATTGAACCTCTCACCTTCTCAACAAATAGTATTGGGAAAACTCGGTAGCCATGTGAAAAAGAATGGAGTTGGACCACACACCAAAAATAAAATTAACTCAAAACTAATTAAAGACCTAGATTTAAGAGAACCTGTAAGTTAAAGCACCTATACATTTTTTAAAATAAGATGTAGGTGTGGGGCACCTGGGTGGCTTAGTCATTTAAGTGTCTGGCTCTTGATTTTGGCTCAGACCATGACCTCAGGGTTGTAAAATCAACCTCTGCACTGGATATGGAGCCTGCTTAAGATTCTCTCTCTTCCTGTCTAAAAAATAATTTAAAATTAATAATAAAATAATAAAGAAAACGTGGGTGCAAACCTTCATGATATTGAAATAGGCATTAGTTTCTTAGTTATCACACAAAAAGCACAAGCAATGAAAGAAAAACTAGGGTAAATTGGATTTCATCAAAATAAAACTCTTTTGTGCTTTGAAAGACTATCAAGAAAGTAGATAACCCACAAAATGGGGGAGGATATTTGTCCATCATATATATTATAAGGTCTTGTATGTAGAATATATGAAGAACTATTACCACTAATGTTTTCATATTTGTATATATTGCAAAATGAAGACTTCCATATTTTGGTGTTCATACTTCATAAATGTGAGTAAAGACTAAATTTAACCCAAATTGCATGAAATAAAAAATAAATTAAGATAATGGGAAAAACAACACAGTAGGAAAAAGGAAAAGAGTATAGAAAACTAACCAAACTCAAAGTTGATTCTCTGAAAAAATTACTAAAGTTGGTTATACTTAGATAAAACTAACTATGATAAAACCAACAATGTCAGGAATGAAAAAAGAGAATATTACTACAGATCCTACAGACATTAAAATAAAAAAGATAATATTTTGAATATCTTTATGTCAAATTAAATAACTACAATGAGAAATTTCTTAAAAAGCACTAATTTCCCTAATTGACACAGTGGAAATAGAAAATCAGAATAACTATACATCTACTGAAAAATCTGGATTAAAAAAATAAAACAACTCCTCCATAAAGAAACTCTGGAGCAAGATGACTTTACAGGTAAATTCTATCTAAATTTTAAAGAAGGAATTTTAATGATCTTACAAACTCTTTCAGAAAATAGAGAAAAAAATGAATGCTTCCTTTATTTTATGAAACCAGCATAAACCTAACACCAAAACCTAGAAGACAATATCAGATAATTAATTACAAGTATTCCTCAGACATATAGACACAAAATCCCCCAACAAAATATTAGCAAATCAATTCAGCAATATATAAAAGAAAAGAATACACTATGACCATATAAGTTTATCCCATAAATTCAAAATTGGTGTAGTATTTCATAATCATTCAAAACAATAAAATCGTCTCACTAGATGCATAAAAAGTATTTAACAGTGTCCTAATAAAATAAAAACTCTTAGGAACTGCAATATAGAAAACAACTTTCTCAACCCAAGAAAGGGCACCTTTTAAAACCTACAAATAAAATATCATATTTAATGTTGAAAGATGAAATACTTTACTCCTAAGGTCAGTAACAAAGCAAGAATGCAACTTTTACTATTTCTATTCAATATGTACTGGAAACCCAGCACAATAATGGTAAAAAAAAAAAAAAAAAGAAAAGAAAAGAAAAGAAAAGAAAAAGAAACTTAAGCCTTAGAAAGGCAAAATACGTCTCTATTTGTAGATGGCATGATTATCTATGTAGGAAGTCCTAAATAATCTACAAATAAGTATTAGAAAGAATCAATGAATTTATCAAGATCACAAAATGTAGCATCAATAAATAAAATTCAGTTGTATGCATCTAACAGCAAATAATTGGAAAATGAAATCTGGAAAAGTGCATCAAAAACATAGGATACAAAAAAAAAAAAAAAAAAAAAACATAGGATACGTAGGAATAATTTTAGCTGAAAATGTGTAGGAAGATTCAATGCTGTTAACATGTCCATTCTTCTCAAAATAGCCTATGGATTCAGCACAAGCTTAATCATAATCTCAGTAAGCAGTTTGTAGAAACTAAGAACTTAAAAAAAAAAGAAACTAAGAACTTACTATAAGTTTGAAATGAAAATATATAGCAATATTGAGAACCATAGAGAACAATAGTTAAAAAAAAGAATAACTTTGGAGGACTTTTAAAGCCTATTTGCAAGGCTTTAATGACTAGAATCAGTGAAACAATAGAAAACAGAAAAACAGCAAAAAAGCGATGGTAATCATGATAGTGTGGCATTGGTAGGAAGGTAGATATACAGGTAACTAGAAATTCTAAAAATTCACCCACACATCTTTGGTCAAGTCATTTTCAACAAGGTGCCAACCTAATTCAACAGGTGAAATTACAGAGTTTTCAATAAATGGTGTGGGAACAATTGCATATTCAAATGGCTTCTATCTCATTTCATGAATATGCATTAATATTAATCCAGAAAAGACAATAGATCAAAAGACAACATCAGTAAATTGAAAAGGCTTGCCTCAGATTGAGAGACAATTTTTCAATACATGTGTATCTGACAACATACTTACATGTAGACCACAGAGAGAACCTACACAACTTAGTGATAGGGAGATCCCTACTACCTCTTCTACTTTCCTGAAATGGACAAGTGTTTTAAATGGGAAGAATTTGAAAAAGATATTCAAATGGCCTACAGGCACATGAAACAATCTTCAATATTATTAGTCAGCAGGGCAATTCAGAGTGGAACCACAATGAGGTATCTTTTCACACTTAATAGATTGGCTGGAATTAAAAAAGATAGTCAAAGGGCGCCTGGGGGGCTCAGTTTGTTGGGCATCTGTCCTTGGGTAGGGTCATGCATGACCTCAGGGTTGTGGGATCAAGCCCAAGTCAGGCTCCCTGATCAGTGAAGAGTCTGCTTCTCTCCTTCTCCTTCTATCCTCTCTCAAACAAACAAACAAACAAACAAATAATCGTCAGTAGTGATTTGATTAGGCTGAAGGCCACTGGAACTCTCAAAAATTTCTGGTGGGAGTATAAAATGGTACAAATACTGAAGAAAACATGTTGACAATTTCTTATAAAGCTAAATATACGTTTTCACATGACTTAGCAGTTCCACTTCTAGGTAAGAAATTAAAAAGTAATAATAACAGAAAGACTTATACACAAATATTCATAGCAGCTTTCTTCATAATGGCTAAAACCTAGTAATAACTCAAATGTTGTTTGGAGAATGGATAAGAAAAATGTTACTCATATAATACAATATTACTCAGCAATAAAAATGAATAACGCAATGATACGCACAACCACTTGAGCAAAAAGGTAAGACAGGAAAATGCATACACTTATGATGCCATTTACATTGGGTTCTAGTTATAGAATTAAGAGTAGTGGTTGCTTGGGGTAGTGGCCTGGAGCAGACTGAATGCAAAAGAGTAGAAGGAAACTTTTTGGGGTGACAGAAATGTTCTATATTGTGATGGGGGTGTGAGTTACACTAGTTGTAGGGTATATACACCTAGCAAAGCTCAATGAATTGTGAACTTAAATTCAGAATATTTCATTAGATATGTATTATTCTCAACACAGTTTGTAAAAAAAAAGAAAAGAAAAGAAAGAAAAGAAAACACCTCTAAGCTTTGAAAAACAAAGCCAACTTTAATTATACATTTAACCATCTGACATTATTTCCAAAAAACGTTGATAAAATCACAGAAGCTATGAAAGCCAAGGCCATCTTTAATTATACTTGAAATATCAAGGTAAACAAGATTGGTCCTGAGCTCCATTCAGAAAATGGAGGATCTTTGCCTGTGTCCCTAATGCTACCATTGCTGCAAGTAGTTCATTAGTGTTCTCCTTTACCAAACATTTCGTGGAGTGTCTACTTTATATGGAATACTGTGCTGGGTGTTGAGCTTCGTCCACAAAGAGTTCACACCCTAGTTGAGAGGACATATGTGAACAGACAAATCTCAATGTAAAATGTTATAAAAATTAAAGCAATGGTACGGCAGTATGGCCAAGGTGCTGTTGGAGTCTATAGGGTAAAACAACTAACTCTCCATGAAGGTGACAAAGCAACATGCCACCAAGATCTTGAAGATGATGAGTGGGAGTTTTCTAGGTAAGGAGAAATGAAAGATGTCAGGGGCCTGTTAGGCAGTAGAGCATGTGCAAGATATTTAGTCCTAGAAAGCCATGATGTGTTGCAGAAGCAGAAAATTTCCACGTGGCTGGGGCATGAGATACATAGAACGTGGTAGGAAATGAGGAAAGAGGAAGAAGCCTCCTCTGAAGGACTTTGTAAGTCACTCTTGTAAGCACATCATATATATAAATATACATCAAACTTTGTGTAGTAGGCACTGTTGTGAATTAATCTTCCATTACTTACCTGACTCTTGTGTACTTCACTTCCTTGACTCCATTGGTACATCTTAGCAACATTGTATGAGATCTTCCCCAGGAAACTATTTTAGTTTTAGATGTAATGATAAAATAATATAAGATTGCAAGTTATTTTAAGATATTTAGACAAGTGAAATACAGCAACTAGAAATATTACCATGACTCTCTTTCCTCTTTATTTTGTTAAAATATATGCTGTGTGGAAAGCTATGTGCAAGCATAACAATAGGTGATCGATAGTATCGTTATTATCAGACACTATTCTGTACTTTTGTATTCCAGTGATCTTCTTGTCAAGCATCTCTCAAGCCTTTACAAATGAGTAAATATAATTTCCTCCAATTTTTCATTTATATAATTGAGATAACATGAAGTCGAGGAACAGAGTTGATGCTAGACAGGAAGGCTTTGGAATAATTCAGAGGAGACCACACAAACTGAACAGAATTTATTTGAGCCTGTTCTAACCTTTGGATCATATCCCTCCCAGAGGAGATAAAGAAATCCGTCCGCCAGTGCACACTGAAAATACTGACTATACTCTCCAATGACTGTTGAGTTAGAAATTATTTCCAGTAGGTAGTCTATACAGCCAGAACATTTAAGTCCGATGCGGTGGGGAGACACCAGACCTTTCAACACTTTTAAAAGCATTTTTTTTTTGATATTACAAATTCCAAATGACTCTAACATTTTTCCCTTTTATCAGCACATTCAGTGCTTAATCCAGAACTGTTGCCTACTCTCTTTTCTCTTTTCCTTTGCCTTTATATTCCATCTCAAACCTCAGGATAAACTGCGGGGTGACTCAAAATACTATTTAAATAAAAGGCCTTCTTCAAAGGCCTTAAAAGGAGCGGAGTTGGGTATTTGAGGGAAGGTTTCCCCACCCGAAGCCAAAGACATCTATTTAACTGCTATGGTCTCTAGGCCGTGCATATTGACTGATTTACTGTCACAGATAATCCAGCGCTTGGCCAGAAGCCATTTCAGTTTAAGGGCATGCGGTTTGGCAGGCAGCATTGCTTGCAATAATGTAATAAAACAGAAAGAAATCCATACCTGGTTGTGAAAGGAAAGAATCTATCTATTTTGCCAGAGGCAGGTGAAATGGGTCTGTGTGATTTAGTGGTGGGTCAGAGCAGAGCCGTATAAAATAACCCACCATGACTTGTATTTCTGAAAATGACCAGCATGCTTCAGAGTTCCTGAATTCTGTTCACTTACTGGAAGTGGTGGGGGACAGTTACTAGTTTTATTTGTCTTTTCAGACCATTGGCTTATGATGGTGCTATTACTATTTATGGTTGTTCTGATCAAGCTTCTTTTGGTTGCAATGATCAGAATGCCATGTAATCTCACTCAAATCACATAAAATCAGAGGCTAGGAGATGAAGTAGAGGTGGGTTTCAGAAAATACGGAACCGAGACAGGCTGCTTCTTCTGGCGATTTGGTTCCATTCTTTTCTTTAACACATTGCCTTCCTCTGCTCGCACATGACCCCAAAGCACTGCCTCGCCCACTTTGTCTTTTGTCCTGTTATCACAGTCTTTTTGTTATAGCCCATTGCTAACTAACTGAGTCTTTTGGTGTCTAATTTCCAAGTTCCCAGGAAGAGAATTTGACTTGACCAGCTCACCCATGTTTTGATCAGGATCTTTGCACCAAGTGATATCCTAGGTCTCTATGAATTGGTGTCTCAAGAGGTGGTTTGAATAGAGACGCTCATCATACAGCCTGCTTCTCATCCAGCTTGGACTACAGACAGGAAAGGCAATAGTAGGCATGTCTGCTATCACAAGGGCTTCTAATTATATTAAAGCTGGAGATGTCTTTCCCTGAAAAATACTGAGTGCCTGCAAAAGACCACGATGTCTAAGCACTATGCTAGCTTCTAGAGATGCAGCTGATAACAAGATGGAAAATCTGTTCTTCCCCAGTCTGCCCCAGCCATGTCATCCTCCAATATCCCTCAGTCCCCTTCAGACAAGGTTATTCAATGTATCCTTTATTTGGGCTTTGTGGTATCACCTCTGAGTCTTCGTGACACTCTGGCTCTTCAAGATGCTTCCTTATTACGCACAAAGCCCTTCCATTGTTCCAAAAGCTGTGTAAAGACTACTTTTTTTTTTTTGGCACATCTTTTCACTTCCACTCTGTATCAAAACCCCCCAAATTTCCCTTCCTTCCCTCACGTTGCCCTCCTGGTGTCCGTCCCCTATATACATCTGTCCTCTAGTGGCCACCTCTTTCCCTGGCTCAGCTTGGGGCATGGCCATGAGCTAATGAGAAGGCGGTTCATTGAAAAAGCTGAGGCCATACCATCCTATATACATGTACATTTGGCTTTTAAATTAATTCTTTATGACCTAGACTTGAAGACGGAGGCTGTATTATTTCCAGATCTGCTTTTACAGTGCAGAGGCCATGAAAAGACAGCGTCACTCGAGAAACTGCCTAAATAAACGTGATGCCCCGGGTGATTCACCAAGCTGGTAACAATCCAGGGACACCACTGTTTCTTCCTGGAGGTACCTTAGCAAGCCAAGTGAATAGCCCACTAGAGAAAAGTTGTCACTTGCACTGATTCATCAACACTTTTTCCAGCAATCACAGTACCTGCGCCATCTGTGTTTAGCACTTTACAAAAAAAAAAAAAAAAAAAAAAGGAAGAAGAAGAAGACGACGAAGAAAAAAAGCTCTTTGCGACTGCCATACAAATCAGGGCACTAACAAAGGTCACACGGAAGGGAATTTCAGGACTCGGAGAAGATGTTCCCCTGCAAGGCAGGGAGCAGCAACAGCATTCTACACAAGTCGTCCCGCATCCCCGGCTGCTCCGGCCCAGCCTGGAGCTGCTGCGGGTCCGTGGGGAAATGTGTATTATGCCTAGGTTAATTTGCTGATTAATCTCTAGTCAGTGGTTTGTGCTTTCCCCAGATGGCCAATTAAAATTTACAACTGGCAGAGCAGTGTCCTGTTGGCAGGCTGCTGAGGGGCCAGAGCTGGAGGCAGTGACAGAAGGCATGGGCCCAGTTTTGCCTGCTTGTCCCCTCCCCTTTTCTTTATTTCTCTGTCTTGCTCTTTTTAAAGCTGCTGGATTTATTCAGAGGAAAGTGTAAGCCGGGCTTATGCGGTAAGTGTGAGATGTGTGGTGTAGTTTACAACTCTGCTGCTATTTACTCTCCAACACTCTCAGGGCCGCTCCAGCATTCCCGGCATCAACGGTTTTACCCACAGCAAATATAGCTGACAAAATCAGCCAGGGGGCACAACTGATTTAACAGCTTCTGAAATGTAATAGCCTTTCTTTTTTTTTCCTGATTTGCAGTCCCCATGGATTGATGGTCTAATATCATTCACTTCCTCACAAATATATAAAACATTTACAGTTGTTTGCGTAAATCAAAGGCAAAGTGCTATGTGTGAAGCTGATAATAAGTAATGCTGTGATATATATAAAAGATAACATACTTTTATAGCAATAGCCCCCAATATTAACTGTTACTTTTTACTTAGCGTTCCATACAAATGGCATTGTGTACACATCTGAATAAAACAGACAGCAAGGAATTTAATTAAACAAATGCAATTTGATATCATTCTTTATTTTATAGTGAAATATTTACCATACGTTTCAAATATGCATGAAGTCATCCGGATTGGAAATTCGGGAGGAAATTGTTAATCAAAGACCATTGATCCTTAAATAAGCCAAACATGGTCATGATGTATGATATGGTGACAGTTTGCTACTTTCGCTAACTGTTGATTACCATGTGCACAACAATAAAAGAAAATATGTTCCTTGAGGTGGAAAATAATTTTTTAAGGTGAATATTGCATTATTGATGGGAAAAATGATTTGGAGAACTCAGGTGTAAGTCTCCATTATGTTAGCTAAATGGGGAGGGAGGAGGCATTGTGTAAAATTGCCTTTGTGTAAAACACATAGAATTTTGATTTTTGGTTTTTTGTTTGTTTGTGTGTTTTTGCTGTTGTTGTTCTTTTCTTTTTTGAATAGGATACATCACAGAATTTATACGCCGGACATCAATAAATCTCGATTAGACACTCAGATCAGACCTAAAGTCCACGGGTGGTACTTTGTGAGTTATTTTCACTTCTCTAGGGACTGCAGCTGCAAATAAATCATTGTTAAATTTACTTTTATGAAGTAAAATTTGAAAATAAGCAGACATACAGCAAATTCCTTCTGAGCAGTGATTGTATTTGTTACGTTTGCCCTCAGCACCAAGAACGGGATCTGGCACATGGTGAGCACTTAGAGAAAGGTTTGGATACTACACGAGTTTCCCCAGCAAATAGGAAAGACTCAATTTCCTCCCTGCAAGGCTTTCCATGTGAGGCTCCATTCAAATGTAAGATCTCAGATTATCTTTCGGAAAGGGGTTTCTCCTGTGTTCTGGCCTCAAACTGTTCTTGTCTAAGAGATCATAGGACAGGTGTCACACATCCTTCACCTTTTTCCTTCCCTTGATGCCAGCACCAGTGCATCTGCTCAGTAAACGGATGCAAAATGGAATTCAAGGGGCTTCTTGAACTGCTGCTATACTTTATAGAAACGACTTAATTCCACTGATAAACCTTGCACGTTAGGAAGTCAGACCTCGACCAGGCAGGATTTCAGTTCGAATTATAAGATGAGTGTGGGCCAAAAGGATTGTAAATGGGATATCTACAGACAAAACAGAATTGCGGAAGTAATATTTCTTGGTTTTGTATTTTTTTTTTAATCTAATCGCATAGACTACAAATTTTCTTTGGGGTAGATATTTTTATCCATAAAACAAACCACTTTTATGTAATATATGTGCTGCTCTGAGGTATTTGGCAATAATTGAATTATATGCCTTCTCAGCTGATTAAGGAGTTTGCTAGTATCTGACCCCGATTCACTGTACAGATAAAACTCGGATGAGAGGCTTCGTGGTGCCCCAGCTTGGAAATACTAAACAGTGAATCACTGTGTCTTGATGGGAGGGCTGCAAATCACTCCACAAGTATTTATTAAGTACATACAAGATATAAGGTACTATGTTAGGTACTACCAGCCTTTAGATATAGTTCCAAATATCAAGAAGCTTTTAGTTTGTGAACCAAAATAATAGTAAAATAGGCATAATAAGACCACTGCCAAATGCAGACTAAAAGGATCCTTGTGGGACACTTACTAGGAAGTGACTGATTTTTGATCAGATTGGGAAAGAATTCTTGGGCGAGGTGAGGCTTAAGGAATACGGATTTTGACAGGGGAGGGAGAGAAAAGAGGGACTTTCTAGGAAGAAGAGATTACAGGAGCAAAGGTATAAAGGCAACAAAATATTCATTTAGCTCAGGAAGTAGAAATTGATGGAACGGATGATCAGGATGTTCGGGTATTGTGGATATGGGCACAAAAGGAGGCTTCAAAGATCAGTTGATAAATTTGAGGGGTAGAAATTTGAAGTGAGTTAATGATCAATTCAGAACCTTCAAATTTGTTGGGCAGGGAAGAAATCCTAGTTGCATGTGCATTCAACCCTGGATAGGAAGTGGGAGTCTGCCAGTAGGGAGGGAAGTTGGGACTATTGCAATGACATAAACAAGAGGTATGGGTGCCTGCACTACTGCAGGGGTAGGAATGAGGAGGACCATAAATGACAGAGCTATTTCTTTCTTTTTTTTTTTTTTTTAATTTCTTTATGATAGTCACAGAGAGAGAGGCAGAGACATAGGCAGAGGGAGAAGCAGGCTCCATACACCGGGAGCCCGACGTCCGGGTCCCCAGGATCGCGCCCTGGGCCAAAGGCAGGTGCTAAACCGCTGCGCCACCCAGGGATCCCGACAGAGCTATTTCTGATGCAGAACTGGTAGAATAGGATGGCGATTAGGACACTGAAGATGAGGGAGAGGGTCAAGTTAGAGATGACTTCAAGTTCCTAGGCTAGAAGCTAGACTGGATAGCGATGCTCTTGCAGGGAAAGAGAAGACAACTGGAGAATTACAGAGGTAGAGAGTCCACTGAATTTTGGATTTATCGAGTGGGAAGATTTAACAAGATATCATTTTTACTCTATCGGTAGATTGTTGGAAATATAAGTCTACGTTGAAAAGAAGTAGCAAACTAGCTAGATCTGGGGATTGGCTGGTCACCTGAGGAGTATGTTAGTTAAAGTCCTAGAAATGGGTAAGATTGTCACGAGCTAGCCAACAGACCACATCGACATGATCATGGTGATTATTAAAATACTGAGTTATTTCTGCATTAGATGGTAATTGTAAGTGCCTCAAGCTCCTCAATGCACCCTAGCTGTCCTGTCCCCTTTGTAGCGGTCCCTAGGACCACTGCTGCATAATAGCAATGAGAAAGTTAACATCTATCCAGCATAAGGCTCCAGGCCCCTGCTACCGCGCTGTGGCTCTATCTGTTCCGATTGGTCAGTGCCCTTGCCATTAGTGTCCATCGTTAAGTAATTTAATAGTCACTCTACTCCACAGAAGGACCACAGAGTAAGAAAAGAAACAAACCAAAGAGTGCACTGGATGATCTGACAGGTTGGAGAAAGTGCTTGCAAGTGACATTAAGGTTCCTCTTCTCATATGCTTTAGTCTAGTTGCTATGGTGGGGCGTGCAGTGAGACAAATTAAATACAGTATATCATCAGGTCTCAAATGTATGGTGTACAGACAATTAAATAATAGGATGGTATACACAAAGATGCTCCATATCCATTTCTGATTCCATTTTCTTATATTTTAAAGGACACATAATTGGCAATATGCATTTATGTTAGGCAAACGGGATGTGAATCAGAATGGCATTATCCACAAAGACACAGGTTTCATTCTACAAGATCATGAAGAACTGAGTTTATGCAACCCTCTGAATGGAAGGAAATTGAATTTCACTGGAATTACAATACCCATTGTCATACACAAAGTTTGTCTACATTCTCTTTTTATAGATTGTACCTACAGTTGAGAAAACTTAGAGAACCATGAACTAGAAAAATGAAAAAAGAGAGCGAGTATATGGAGTCCATACCAGAAACAGTAGTTTTGCTTACTGGATCATGAATGTATTACTTACAAGCTTCAACTACCCTTGTGACTTTTGTGCAAATGGCAAATTTTTGGATCTCAGGCATTTCTCTGATTTTTCTGTTTCTCAGGAAGAGTAGAAAGTAACACATCATTCTAAAGCAAGATAGTTTGAGTTTTCCAGTTGAAAGGTCGTTAACAAAATCAGTGTGCTAGTTGTAATCTTATCATGGCTTTTCCCAGCATGAGAGAAATTTAAGTATTCATGATATTGTAATTACAAATACTGATCCCATGTTTCAGTAATGACCTTAGAAGAGAGTTAGGAAACTGAGTTTTTTTCTTCATCCCAAGAAAAAAAAATTATACACTAATTATTTGCTATTAAATCGATAATATGTAATTTTAATAAATATTTTATTTTGATCTGACAATTAATTAGCCCTACAAATGCAATACTTTCCTTTCATGATCTATTTGCAGAGAGAACGATTTTGAAGACATATTTCTAAGTTATTAACTAGTGAATTACACAAACTCTTAAGTAAATAATGAGAATGTAAATATAGGATCTTTGCCCCGATAAGCAGTAGGTCAGGGTGCTGGTAGGTATTACAGGGTGTATTCAGCTCATTATCACTGTTTTCATTCTTTTAATTGTACATACCTATTAATTGTGCACTTAAGTAATACAGAGTGGGGTGAGACTATAGCCACTGTCTGCATAAATTTATATATGATTATTTAATCAAAGGTCAAATCAACCCTTATCTGTTTTATGGTGATCCACAACATATCTAGTAAGGACAATGCAATCCTTTTTAAAACTGCCAGGTCAGTAGCAAGCAACATATCCCTACCCCTTACTACTTCTGGTAATCAATAATTTAGGTTTCTACCTGGAACATAGACTTAATAACACATAGACTTAATAAGACATCAAATGCATTTGATGAGATTTTTAGATGAACATATTTTTGTTTCATATGTTTTACATAAATATTATATGTGTGTATATTTTTTATGTTTCTATGTGTATATTTATTTTTTATATTTTTATTTTACCATAATGAGAAAATCAAAGTGAAACAGTTAATTATAAGACCAGAAACAAGTGAAAATACAACATTCTATTGTGCTTCATTCCCTTAGTCTAAGATATTTCAAAATAAGATGTAGAGCCACAGATAATGTATTTATGATTAACAGTATCAATACATTATTCAGAAATCTAAGTGCCATGAAATTTAAGGTGAAGAAAAGACGACTCATCAGCATACTCATGCCATGTACCTAAACTCTGCAATTGAGAAGATGACACACGACAGGGAAGCACCTGTTTGCTGATCCTGCGGTACTCCGTGTAAGCTTTGTAAGTGGAAGGGGCAGACTGAGATAGAATCATCTTAATTAAATAAGTGTATATGCATTTACACAACAAAATGATTCATTTTGTTAATTATTTATGTATGGTTTTATTCATTTATTCATTCATGAAAAATAGAATTCACATAGTGAATAAAACAGACACACATGAGTTTACATCTTAGTGGGAGGAGACAGACAAATAAACAAGTATGATAAATATGTAGTAAGTAGGATGGTAATTCACCGTGGAGAAACTTAAGGGAGGAAAGTAGGTTAGGGAATGCTCTAGAAGGGCAATGCATTTATAAACGGGAATATCAGGGAAAGCCTCGTTAGGAAGGTGACACAGTGTAAATACTTGAGGGAGGTGGAGAGCAGTCCTTATGGGGAAGCAAGAGAATTCCAGCTGAGGGGCATGTTCAAGGAAGAACAGGAAGCCAGCACACCTGCCTGCCTGGCGGAGAGTGAGTAGGGGAAAAGTAAGAGAAATGTGGTTTGGGTGATCAGAGGAGCTTGTATAGCACATTGTAGACCGTTGCGAGGTGCACTGTTGGTCCCTTTTGTTTGGTTGGATTGTTTTGGGTTTTCGAGTTTACAGGGAGATGAATTAGAGGCTGTGAGCATAGAAGTGACAAAGAGACAAGGGCAGAAGCAGGGTCATCTTTCAGGACACTATTTACAATCCTAACCAGAAAGCTGTGGTGGTTTGATGGTAGTAGTAAAAGGAGAAAGAAGTGGTTGGATAATGATCTACTTCAAAAATAGAGCTTTTTCCGTGCCAATAGTACTCTCGCAAACATGGTGAACATTCCTCAAAACTGATGGAGTTTTTGCAAGAAGTGTGGCAAGCACCAACCCCACAAAGTGACACAGTACAAGAAAGGCAGGGACTCTAGTCTCTGTAGGCCCAGGGGAAGCGGCGCTCTGACAGGAAGCAGAGTGGCTACGGTGGGCAGACTAAACCGATTTCCCGGAAAAACCCTAAAACTACAAAGAAGATTGTACTGAAGCTTCAATGTGTTGAGCCCAACTGCAGCTCTAAGAGAATGCTGGCCATTAGGAGATGCAAGCATTTGAACTAGGAGGGAATAAGAAGAGAAAGGGCCAAGTGATCCAGCTCTAAGTTGAGCAAGTTTGGAATTGCCTTTGTTCTCTCTTTCTTTTCTTTTAAAAAGATTTTATTTATTTATTCATGAGAGACCCAGAGAGAGAGGCAGAGACACAGGCAGAGAGATAAGCAGGCTCCTTGCTGGGAGCCCGATGTGGGACTCGATCCCAGGACCCTGGGATCATGCCCTGAGTCAAAGGCAGATGTTCAGCCACTGAGCCGCCCAGGGCACCACCCCCTCTTTATAAAAAAATATTTTATTTGTTTATTTGGGGTTGTTTTGTTTTTTTATTTTAATTTTTTTTTTATTTGAGAGAGAGGGAGAGAGAGATGACAAAAAAGAAAAACAAAGAAGAAGAACGAAAATAAGTCCGCACAAGAACGCCCTCCCCCCCAAGAGCCGCGACTCCCCGCCCCGACAGAATACGCCCTCCCCGAAAAACCACTTCCGCCTCCGTCCCCCTTCCAGCAAGACTTCGCTGTCCTCCTCCTCCTCCTGTACTTCTCATTTCTGATGTCTAGGAGTTAGAGCCGAAGCATGTCCTGACCAGTTGTATGTGGGGTACAAGAGAAAGAAAAGAGCCAAAGTTGACTTTAATGTTGGGATTCTGAGCAACTGTCAGGGTCACTGTTTTCTTACGGGGCGCGGGGAGGGGGGCGGAGATGGGGAGATGGTAAGAGAAGCATAATTGGAGAGAAAAGTAAATCGGATTTGACTATATTTCAGTTTCAGGTGTCTTGAGATGTTAAGTAGCTGGGTAGCTCTATGAATCTGGGAGTCAGGAGGGAGCACTGTGGACTAGATGGTACACTGGGAAGCAGTGAGCCCGCAACCACAATTAAAACCAAGAGATGGGCAGTCTGGGTGGCTCGGCGGTTTAGCGCGCCCTTCAGCCCAGGGCCTGATCCTGGAGTCCCGGGATCGAGTCCCACATCGGGCTCCCAGCGAGGAGCCTGCTTCTCCCTCTGCCTGTGTCTCTGCCTCTCTCTCTCTCTCTCTCTCATGACTAAATAAATAAAATATATATAAAAAAAAAAAGATAAAACCAAGAGATGGAGTGAGTTTCTCCCTTGGAGTGAGTATAAATCAAAAGGCGATAGGTCTAAGGGCTGACCTGTGGGGCTTCCAACACATAAGGACTGGGTGGAAAATGAGGAAAAACCAGTCAAAGAAATTGAAAAGTAATGACTAGTGAAATGTGAGTACAATCAAGGGAACGAGGTGTCGTGAAATTAAGCAAAGCAACTGTTTTCAGGATGAAGGTGTAAACATTCTTGTCAAATACTGTGGATCTATGTCAAGTGCAGACTGAAGATCAACCCTGGGACTTAGCGCTTCCGCAAGCCCTTGCAGTCCTGCCCTAGAGGAGCATTTCACCTGATGTCGTATCCGAACAAAGGCAACTCCGGGCGCCTGGCTGGCTCAGTCCGTTAAGCATCTGCTTTGGCTCAGGTCATGACTGCAGGGTCCTGGGATGGAGCCCCACATGGGACTCTGGCTCAGTGGGGAGCCTGCGCCTCCCTCTCCCACCACTCCCACCCCTGCTCCTGTTCTCCCTCCCTATCTCTCTCTCTCTCTCTCTTTCTCTCAGATAAGTTAATAAAATCTTTTTTAAAAAAATTAAAAAAAAAAAAAAGGACAAAGGCAATTCCAAACTTACTCAGCAAACTTTCCTTTCTATCCAGGACATAAGGATCAGAATGATTGGCTGCTAAGAACCTGGGGAATGTTTTCACCTTCAGAATAAAGACAAAAAGAGAGTCCCCCACATAAGACCACGGTATAAAGACAAGCTGAAGGTTTACAGTTTTCTATAAGCAATTTGAAATGAAATATCACGTTTTCAGTGGTTGGTGTTCTGCATAATTTGATTTTCTGCATTGCTGCTGCTTTTACCTATGTCACCATGTAAGGAAATGAGAAAACCCAAAGAGGAACTGCCATAATTGAAAGGTACCCCAGATGCACGCTGGGTTTTGGAGTTCCTCAATGAAAAGGCAGCCTGACATGTACCATTGGATCTACCTCTTGAGCCATGTTGTAAGGAAGGTGTGTGATGGAAACACATCCCCAGGGTCTCTGGGGACAGAGGCCACTTGGCTGGGTTGCAAAGTACCCTCACAGGAAAACAGATTCCAGGCTGATGCTGTTTGTGAGGCTTTATACCGTCTTTTCATACTGCTTTCTTTACTTAAGCACAAGATAGTTTTCAGGATGAATATAAGTAACGTTTAGTGACTGAAAGGAAACAATAATTATTTGGTAAGCATTTTAGGTTCTTCTGAGAGAAAGCAATATCATTTTGCAGTAATTTTAAAACTTGGGCAAAATTAGTGTTTTTATGTATCAAATGCGCTGCATATAACACTACTCAACTTGCATACAAGTGGAGCAACCATTTACTTGATTAACACTTTTATTGGGGGATCTACTATGTTCCAGGCACTTCGCTAGGACAAAGAATACAAACTGTCAGAGCGTTAGTAACCAGAGTTCCTATTAAATTTAGTCTCATTTCACGTGTCAAGGAATATTAGCTGTCTAAACCACACTGCAGCACCACACTCACAATGCTGTCTGGTCCCTGGGACAGACTGGAATAGAGGGCTGCTTCCTGGAGCCTGGAGCTGGCTATTGGCCTCCTCTCTTGTGTGAGGTGTGAAGCCAAGCCTAGCACTGCCCCGCTAGCAGAGGGAGAGTGCTGGGCTGCAGGCCAGAGCTCCCCGCTACCTGGCCCACTTGGCGGCACAAATGGAGGAAGTGGGGAATGTGAGCAGGCCTGACAGGAAGAAGAGAGGTCATGGCAAGGGTGCTGGCCTTTCGCTGACATTGGTGTCCAAGTTATGAGTCTCCTGGTTAATGTCCTGTGCTCTGAACAACCAGATTAACAATTCTTCTTCCCTGAAAAGCTGGCTAGTAAGGAGATGAAGAAACCAGTCAGAGGTTCCTCCTCAAAGACCTTGGCTTTCTCACATAGAAGAAAGGAGTTATTGTGAAATTTTCAGATTCGTCCCAGCCTAAAATCCCATGTTAGTAAAAACAGGATTTTAAAAATAACATAACAATTAAAGAGGTTTTCCTGAATTTGTGAGGATTGGTGTATATTTGCTTCTCAAGATGGGTTGAGCAGGATCCATAGACTCCCCATCATATGGAAACTTGTTAGAAATGCAGACTTTGTCAGGCCTCAGCCCCAGGTGAATCAGTTTGCATTTTAATAAGAGCCACATATCATATGCATATCAAAGGCCATGCAGACACCGGTCTTTGAGTAGCAAGCTTCTGGAGATGAAAACCCCAAGATGCTTTGAATTTCACCAATAATGGGTTAAACCTAGGGTAACATAAGTGGGTAGCAGCTCTCCTGAAAAACTTTCGAAGATTCTGTTTACGACACATAGTTATGATGTAGTATCTGGTTAATGTAGGAACTAGTTAATGTAGGAACTAGTCAATGAAAAATCTGTTCAATGAAACTGAGGATTGCTATTTTCCATGTGGTTAATAAAGGGGGGGCAGGAGGATGCTTTTGGAAGCACCAAAAGATTGTCTGTTTCCTTCAGGTTTCCTTAAGCATCATTTTGAAAAAGATTTTCTAAATTACCAGAAACAGACATGGTTGTCTACATATCATTAAAAACCAATTGCTTGGAAATCAAGTAACTATGCATCTGGACTTAGACTAAACCTTATAAAAAAAATTAAAAAGGGACACCTGGGTAGTTCAGTGGTTGAGCCTCTGTGTTCAGCTCAGGGCTTGATCCCGGGGTCCTGGGATCGAGTCCGGAATCGAGCTCCCCGCAGGACATCTGATTCTCCCTCTGCCTACGTCTCTGCCTCTCTGTGTGTGTCTCTTATCAATAAATAACATCTTTACAAAAATTTGAAGAAACATAGTTGTACGTGCCTCTCAATGTATTTATAGTCAAATTGTCTTTTTCTTCATTCAAAAATACAATTTCATCTTATTTGAGTGGAATTAAATAAGGTTGATATTAAATTTAAATTATGTATTTGTTTTTGTTTATCCACTATTAATCATAAGGGGATATGAAAATGGTTAAAATACCCTGATATGCGCGTTATTAAGTACATAAAATATTTTCTTCTGGTGATATACAGAATCTGAAGTTCAAGAATACACCTAGAAAGAAATGGAACATGTAAATGCAATCCAAGGAGCACGGACATTTAATACTATGATGTTTTTAGCAATAGAAGATTTAATTTAACAATATACAGAAAGAAATTTAACAGTAAAGAAAATTTTATTGTCTTAAGTGACTTGAAAATCTAGAGATAGTCTGGCTTTAGGTAAGTCTCTGTACAATGGCTCAAGCCATTTACTCAGGACTTGGTTGCTTTCTTTCCATTCTTTTCCACCGTAGGCTGCGTCCTCAGCAAGCCCCCTCCTGGTCATTGAAGTTGGTGGCCACCAGCTTTAAGATCTAGGTGCTTTCTTGATTTACTTTAGCAAAGAAAAATAAAATGCTTTTGCCCCAGTATTTCCAGCACATTCTGAAATTCAGTCTCATTCAACCAACCTAGAAGCCACGCTCACCGCTAAACCAGGGCCTTGGCAGAGGAAGAGAACAGCCTGACTTGCTGTGTCCTGGCCAGGTCTCCATATTAGATCTGGAGACGGAGTGAAGCACAGGATACCTTGGTGGAAGTCAAGTTTCTTGGCCACGGGAAAAGGAGAAATGCACCCTGCGAAAGCAACACCGTACTTCCGTCACAGGGACCTGAAGGGAGAGGTGGGAGGATAAGCAGGTGAAGTTCTGTCCCCCGGTGGGTGCCTTCCCATGTTTGCATAAAAATCTCCTAAGGGAAAGGAGGGAGACCACTCTGGAGGTGGAATTTATTTATTTTTTATTATATATATATATTTTAAAGATTTTATTTTTTATTTATTCATAAGAGACACAGAGAGGGAGAGAGAGAGAGGCAGAGACACAGGCAGAGGGAGAAGCAGGCTCCATGCAGGGAGCCTGTGTCTCTGCCTCTGTGTGTGTGTGTGTGTGTGTGTGTCTCTAATGAATAAATAAATAAATAAAATTTTTTTAAAAAAATAAATAAACTGCTGAGCCACCTGGGCTGCCCTGGAGGTGGAATTTAAACTGGGAGAACAGGCTGAAGAGACAAAGCTAAAACCAGGTTCGGTGGTTGGCACAGTACCCTGACCTATGGGAAAGGTTTTGGGAGCTGAAGATTAAATTTAATTCTCTAATAACTCTGTGTGTATTTTTCAACCCATTGTTTTATGTCCATTCTCTATATTGCAGGGACCAGGATTCTTCTGAAACAAAAATACGATCAGAGTTTTCCTTGATTAGAACCTTTTCGTGACGGCTCACTGCTTATAGCATAAAGTCTAAACTTTTTAGTGAAGGGGTTCTGCAAACTCCACCACTGGTATTCAAATCGCCCTCCCTTCACCGCCCCCCCTGCACCCCAGACTCTGGCCTCCGCCAGTTCTGCACTTGCCTTCTTCCCAGACTCACCAAGCACTTTCCCTCCCTTAGCTCCCTGTGGCATGGGACTGGAATACCTTGCCTCTGTGGCCCTTCCCCTTCCCTACGCACAGTATTAGTACTGGCTGCATCTTATTTGTAGTGTGAGCTCACTAAGGATGATGAAAAAGCTTCGTTTAGCTTTGCGTAATAAGGACTTTAGACATAAATATGTACAATAAATGGAATCTCAAGGTTCTCAAATATAACTGGAAACACTACATTGAAGAAAAGATGTTTTTAAACATCAAGGGTTGTAATTTCAAATTACTTGTTTGGCATAAATCAATGTAGACACACATTCATTTGATTCGTTTTTTTTAGAAGGAAACACATCGTTTTCGAATTTTGCTGTTACATTAAATGTTTATTACAGAAATCTCATATATCAGGAAGCTCTTTTGTTGAGGGAAATGCTACAGGGGGAATTATTTCTACGATTACCACATTTTTTGAAGTTGTTGAACATCTAGCTGCTTATAGGTCAAGCAAAAAGGGTTATACTCCAAAACAAATAATTGAGTAGTATATGCACCGTTTCAGTAAGGAATATCTAGATAGTCTGGGAAATACCATGTGTTTCGATTGAGTATGATATATAATCTCCATTCTGAATTGTCAGTTATCTGTCGTTTTGGTGGGTAATACAAGACACAAGTAGCAAAAAGCATAATGAGGTCAAACACCAGGGAAATAGAATTTGAGTAATAAGGGGGATAGTCAATCTATCCTCTGGGCCTCCATGTCCCCATTTATGAAACAAAAGCATTGAAATAAAAGCCAATACATTTTGTTTGTTGACATTTTGAACCAACTTCCTGAAACTTAAAAGTTAGGGTAATTTTTTCCCCCTCCAAGATTGTCGTCTTGCATCATAAAAGGTATATTATAATGATACTCAGAGCTCTCAGAGTATATCAAGACATTTTCGTAATTTTCTTTAGAGAATAGAATATGAAATTTGAATATGCTTTAGAATAAACAATCTTTAATTTTTCATGTATTTTTGGTTTTTGGAACCAGTGAAAAATTACTCTTATTCAAATTTAATGCATAAAATGCATACTATGGTTTGCAGATAGAGTTAAACTGAGAATGCAATTAGACTTTCTAGCAATGATATATTTTAGAAAATGTCTCAGCAGGCTTAACTTTCCAGCATAATGTGGAATTTCAAGGATTTGAATATAATTTAGATAAGCATATATCCTGCAAAAATTTTTGCAACTGAGGGCAAGTAATACATGTATTATTCTTATGTTGTTGTTGTTTTGTTGTTGTTGTTGTTGTTGTTTTAAAGGCCTCATTCCCTGAAACTGAGGTAATATGGATTACCATTAAGAACAAAGACTTTGGGGGCCCCTGGGCGGCGCTCAGCTCAGTCTGCTAAGCAGTTAAGCATCTGTCTTTGGCTCAGGTCACGGTCCCAGGGTCCTGGGATTGAGCCCCACACAGAGGTCCCTGCTCAGCAGGGAGTCTGCTTTTCCTTCTCCCTCCCTCAGCTCATGCTTTTGCTGTCTTTCTCAAATAAATAAATAAAATCTTAAAAAAAAAAAAAAGAACATAGCCTTTGAAGTCAGATGTGAGTTCAAATCTGAGAACTGTAGGAAATGATAATAGTCATAAGGTTGTTGTGAGGATTAAACAATATATATTCATCACATAACACAATGCGTAATACACAGTGAGCCTTCAACAAATGCTTTCTACTAATTATTATTACTTTATAATTACCACAGACACAGTTTATATAATGCTAAGTTGTTACCGCTTGCTATGGGCAGTAATTTATTAGCTTGTCCTTGAATATTTGTTAGGGGTTTATCAAACACATATAGACTAAGAGGTGAAAAATTGAAGCTGTGTAAAATGCAACATCATGGTCATGCTTCCACACAATAATATTATGCTCTGGTAAAACTTATCCTTCAACAACAGGGACTCGCTCTGAGAATTGGAAAAGGGCTAGCAGACTCTGGCTTGTGTGGGGAAGATACAAAAACCAGCCAATAAATTGGATCTCATATTTACTAACATTGCTCCAACAAGTCTCCGAAAACTTTCACAAGTTATAACACGTGATCCTCATAAAGACATTGCATAGTCATCAGAATAGGATTAAAATTTATCTCTAAATGTGGAGGAAACTGGCACTTGGAGAGGATGTGACTGAATCTAATGTCACATGGTTGGAGTGAGAGGGAGCTGGGGTGATGACCTAGTCTTTGTCCCTTCGGTGGGTCCTCTATCCACCAGCATCTCCTTTCCTTAAAGAGGAATCCAATAAATGCAGTTGGCTTCCTGACTTAAATATTTTATTTATTTTTTATGTTTTTTTACATGAGAAGTTTAAAAATCATAGGTTATCATATTCAGCACACAAAATATCTGAACTATTTTGGAACATAAATGTTCTCTCAAATTAATTCTCCAGTTCAGTGTCTTGAGTTGGCTACAGTTGAGTTGGCTACAATCCAATCTTGAAATGTTATTCTTCTGAAGAGAGGCCGGGATAATCAGGCAATGAAGGTGAGCAACAGCACAATCTACTTATGGCACTTTGTGGTGCTTAGAGATAAGAGTCACTACAACTCCCAAAGTATCATAAGCTTTGACTTCTGTAAATGCGAAGGGACCCTGCATAAGGCATTTCTAAGAGATTAACTTGATTTTCTAAGTGAGAAATGGAACCTCAGATGCAATAAAATTATGGAAGTGTTGATGTTTGTTCTTAATCCAAATCAATAATTTAATCCCCATATAGGTTTAAGAATCAATGTTTTATTTTATTTTTAATATAAAAATCAATCTTTGGGACGACCACAACCTTTACATGAATATTTTTATCTCCTGAAATGCTGTCAAGAAGATATCTTTATAATCTTTAAAAGACGATGTGAATTCTAGGCGGATGGCAAAGTGACTAAAAACACAAGGCGGAAGTTCGCCTCAGACATGCAAATGGAAAACTGGTTAAAAGGTAGAAGCAGGCTAGATAATTATGTGATACTTGGCAAGCGTTTGCAAAGGGCTACCATTTTCTACCGTCTATATTCATAGCAGAGAACAGAAAAAGAATTAGGCACATTGTTTATAGAAAATAGCTAAATACAGAAGTATAAAATAGACAAAAAGAACATATGATATTGCAAAGAATGGGTTACTGCAGGAAAAACCTCAGGGAAGAAAGAGAAGATGAAGTAGTAAGTCTGGTAAAAGGGTTAATCATCGAGTCTCTGTCATTTGGCTGTCTAGGGTTGGAATTCTGACTCTACCACTTACAGCTTGAGGAAATTACTTAATCTTTCTGGACTTCATCTTCTTCATCTAAAAATGAGGCAGTAATTGGGCTCTCTCATGGGATTTTATGAGGATTAGAAAAAGATAATACATCTGAAGTGTTTTGCGTAGTTCCTGGTACATAACAAATGCTCAACGAAAATTATCTATTATTATTGAAACACGGTCACACATAGAATTGCAAAGATTTTCAACATCAGAACCAGAACAATTATTCCCCAAATAGGTGGGTTGCAACTAAAATTAAGAACCTGCCGGGTTCACTTACGCGATGGCCTTCCTTTTGAGTTAAAAACACACCAAACAACACAAGACCAACAATAGCCACCAAATAAATCTATGGTTCACCGAGTGAGCAGAATCACCTTTCAGACAATCCTACCAATTCGTTAAAACCTAATCACGTGATTTTAAGATTAAGAAGGGTTTTTCCTATAACACTTATAAGTGAAAATTTGATCCAAAAAATGGAGATTCAAATTTTACTCCAAGGAACCGATGGCTTTAAAAATTTACTTATTGAAGATCTACAAAAATACCGATAATTTATTCATCAGACAGTATTAAATTCATGATGCTTTAAATTAAGTCCCCGTAAGGCCCACCCGCAAGCAGCATTCCTCAGGACCGGCGGAGCCAGAGTGTTAGTCACATGGCTCGGCCTCATTTTCTTTACTCTCCTCCCTGGAACGGATAAGGGGGAGCTGCTTCAGGAGGTAAGGCCAGCCTGGAAAGTCAAGGACACCTGTCGGGGGCTACCCCCAGCCTGTCACCCGGCGGGGGGGGGGGGGGGGGGGCACGCACGTTGCAAAACTGCTGAGAAGATGAAAAGGCCAAGTGGCTCCAAAGGCACCGAGCGGGCCCTCGGCCGCGTCCCCTGCTGCTGCTCGACCCGGGAGCTGCCGGACCAGGGGCCCCGTCCACGCACCGCACCTGTCGCCCTGCCCCGCACCTGTCGCCCTGCCCCGCACCAGTCGCTGACCGGGCCGTGAGCGCCGCGTGCTCTGCTCACACCCGTCTGTGCGGGGGGCAGCAAACAGGGGGTGCGGAGTAGGTCACGGCAGACACCCGAAGACGGACCCCGAAACACATGGGTGTGTGATGCTCGGCAACCGGTAGGCGGGGGCGACTGCTGGGGGTGGTGGGCGACTGCGTGGGCCTGGAGCTGGGGGCGCTGGGGGCAGGGCTGGCAGCGGCCACCTCGGGCGGAGTCCTGCCCTCCGGCCACTTGTGGACCCCAAAGTCTCAACTCCCCAGGTGGAAAGACCAACGTTAGACGGGAAGACCGGGCCTTGGGGGGGATAACGAACCCGCGGCCTGACGCGGTGCGGGCGGCGGGGACAGGCGCCTGCGGCCACGGACAAAGCACAGCGCCAAGCCGCGGGCTGCAGCTCGCCCTGCCCTCGTGCCCTCCCCGAGGCCTCCCCACGACCTCCCCACGGCCTCCCCGCGGCCCTCCCTGCGCCCTCCCCGCGGCCTCCCCACGGCCCTCCCCGCGGCCCGCCCCGAGGCCTCCCCACGCCCTCCCCGCGCCCTCCCCGCGGCCTCCCCACGGCCTCCCCATGCCCTCCCCACGGCCTCCCCACAGCCTCCCCATGCCCTCCTCACGGCCTCCCCGTGCCCTCCCCACGGCCTCCCCACGGCCTCCCCGTGCCCTCCCCTCGGCCTCCCCACGGCCTCCCCGCGCCCTCCCCGCGGCCCTCCCCGCGGCCCGCCCCGAGGCCTCCCCGCGCCCTCCCCGCGGCCTCCCCACGGCCTCCCCACGGCCTCCCCATGCCCTCCCCACGGCCTCCCCAAGGCCTCCCCATGCCCTCCCCACGGCCTCCCCACGGCCTCCCCATGCCCTCCCCACGGCCTACCCACGGCCTCCCCATGCCCTCCCCACGGCCTCCCCGTGCCCTCCCCGTGCCCTCCCCGCGGCCTCCCCATGCCCTCCCCATGCCTTCCCCGCGGCCCTCCCCGCGGCCCTCCCCACGGCCCTCCCCACGGCCCTCCCCACGGCCCTCCCCACGGCCTCCCCGTGCCCTCCCCGCGGCCCTCCCCGCGGCCTCCCCACGGCCTCCCCGTGCCCTCCCCACGGCCTCCCCACGGCCTCCCCATGCCCTCCTCGCGGCCTCCCCGCGGCCTCCCCCTGCGCGGCCCGGCGCTCCCCCGGGAGCACTGCCTTCCCCGCCGCGGAGCGCGCCTCGGCGGCCAGGCTCTTTTTGCCTAGAGTGTAATAGAAAAGCAATACCTCCAACAATAAAAAAGGAATTACACTCTGGTGAGGGACTAGTAAAGGTTTCCAGCACTTTCACAGGCCAACCAAATGTCTTCCTCGGCCATGTAAATGCAGTAAAAGGATATCCGCATTAAATTACAGGATTTATAGTCGGCAGAAAGACGAAACCGCGGAAAGATCATTTTTGCATTAAAATTTGGTTTTCTCAACTAGTATATATTCAAAAAATATAGGTGCCTCTTGCTAATGAAGTACATCAAAGCACATTATGTTCTGCATTTTGTGAGAACTCGGCAATTTATAAACGCTATTCACATTTAATTAGTAGTCATTTCTTCTCCATAAGCATATTTACTCGGATCTCTTGTTCCTACGGCAACCCCGCGAGTAGTGCGGCTCCGAGAACAGCCTAGACTAACCTAAAAAAAGATGGAGATTAATGAGCAAGCTCAATATTAAGACTATAATGCAAAAGACCAAGCGGTAAGATTGGTGAGAGGAGCATTACAAAGAAGCCTCAAATAAGAATCTCTTACTTCAAGGAGCCTATTTATAGCAGCAGCGCAGATTTTATTTATTCAAGAGTGCCTACGGTATACAGGGAGTAGAGATGACTCATTTAGTGCTAAGTTCTGCTTAATTGGCTAACCGCTCAGGTAGATGTAACACATGTACAGACACATACACATGCATGTATATAATTATAATCTGCTTAGCACACTTATCAGCGGACTCGATAAACAATATTATAAGCAATTGTGCTTCTGGTTATTTCCCTTTAATGCGGCACTTGTTTAAAATTAGGGAGTCTTGAAAATTAGCCTTGATAGAAGATGAGGTCACGAAATGTTTAGTGAAAAACGATTCTGAAATCTAGACATTTCTGTTATTTTGAGGCTAATTCTCTGATCAGCTTCTTATTCCAGTTCCGTTACACAACTCGTACTAAACAGGTGACTTGGAAATAAATAACAAGAGCACTGTTAATGGTACCAGGAACAGTCGATCAAAATTCTGCGTATTCTCCTGAATTCTGCTTACAGGGTGGACAGTCCTTAAAGATTTAGGTGGAGGAGGCAGTTGTAAGGAACTACAGCCTAAATCTGCTTCTTTGAAAAAAAAAAATCATACAATTGTAGTATAATACCCACAAGAGATAAATTTAAAATAATCAAAAATAATTTAAACTTCAGGGAAAAAAATCAGATTAACTGAAAACAAAACACAACCAACCAGAGACCCCAAACTCTTAGAGTCAAACTAACTTTATTTTGCACATTGTGGATGGGTGGCTGATAATTAGTGCACATTATGTGTCCTAAAAGATCCATTACATCTCAAAACAGTACGTGGGGGAAACACAGAATATAAAGAGGGGCAAAAACCAGAAATTGTATAATCCTTATTATCAAATCTCGCATAGTACAAGTGACAGGTTCTTCTCAGAGCCGAGCCGTTCATTCTGGCTCTAACAACATAGAGGCAATAGCATCGTTATCATGCCTCTAAATTATCCTGCTTAGTGGCAAAAAGTAGAAATGATTCCTTCTGACCTTTCTACATTGCTTCATTAAGTCTAACTTGCAAGCAACAAGTAAAAACGAGAAGCTTTCTGCAGCCGCCTCTGATATAACTGATTAAAAGTAGCTGCTCAGCATCTGCTCAGGAGACTCTGGCTACGGCTCACGTGCTAAATGAGGGTAAATTCAGTGTGTGGCGAGAAACGCTTGCTATGCATTCACTAATATTCATCTCCGTTCAACCAGGGCATTTGCATCGTGTCCCTTTTTTTGATCTAGAGGGATAGCAGTGGCTGTAAAACAGTTTGTATGCCTTGTCCCGAATTATCAGTCAATAATAAAATTGTATTGTGTGGCTGTAGAAATAAGAAAGGGAAGCAATATTTTACAACCATTAATCTGTGCAAATATTAATGGTCAACCGAGTCCACGGTCTCAAATTCAGTCCCATGACACATCAGTCCTCTTTAAAGAACACCTAATAGCTTCTACCTGTGATTTTCCTTTGTGGAAATGTGCCGTTACCAGCAACTATTGTCTATGCAGGGAATTAATTATACTCAACAATTAAATCACAAGGCATTTGTCTCCCAGATAATCTATGAATTTGAGTTCAGCATTTCTATGGGTACTTTTGTGCCTCTCTGGCGAGTATTTCAATACCAAAGAACACCGGCAACTTAAATGCCATTCCCTGGGTTTTATGAAAAAGCAATATAGGAAAGGAAATAGGGCAAATATCAACAACAAAGAACCCCTACTTTGAGTCAAACAATAAATGCAAATAGAAGAACCGCAGCAGAGGGGAGACTTAGGGGGTGAACCCCGGGGCTCTCAGTATTCCTTCCTGAAAATGCTCACCGGCTAGTTTGAGGCAAGAATATTCTGCTCCCTTAAAAAAAAAAAAAAAAATCCTAATCGTCGTCAGTGAATCCTCCTCGCTCAGCTTCCCAGGCAGAATTACAACGCAGTCCCAGAGGCACCGGGACATGAACACTGAACCCTGTCGCCGAACATAATCAGCCCAGAAGAGCAGCTAACTTCTTAAATAACCACAATTAAATTTCACACACTCTCTTCTCCCTTCCTGGTTTTCAGACGTGGGGTTATTTATCAGAGAAGAAAAATTGGAGGCTGCGGCTTCCGGAGGCAGCCGGGCTCTCCTAACCTAATCAGCGGCCGCCGCCCCGCAAGCCAAGGCCCTGAACCCCGCCCCCGCCCCGCCCCGCCCCCGCGCCCGGGGCCCGACCTCCACCGCCTGCAGAAGGCGCCCGGGCCACCGGCCGCCGCCTTCCGGGAAATCGGGTAACCCCCCCCCCCCCCTCAGGAGGGCGCCGGGAGCGCGTGTGCGTGTGTGCATGGGTGTGCGTGGGGGTGTGCATGGGGCGGGGGGATGCCAGCGATTTGCTTTGTCTGTATTTCCAGCTCTCGGCCACCCGCCGCCACCACGAAGGCCGAGGGGAAGCGGCCGAGCCCTGGGGCCTCCGGGCTCCAGCAGCAGGCTCCGAGAAGAATGGAGATTTGCAGATCTGATAATGAGCCAGTTAATGACATAAATGATACCTCAAGAACCTCACTAAACCATCCAGGTCCTACAATTTAATCTGTAATAAATACTCCTGCATCATTGCGAGATGGCTGCTCATAATGGCAAATGAAATATGCTGGTATGATAGGTACAATAAATCTGGATTTTCCTATGGTTCCCTCAGGCTAGAACAATATGTAACCACAGTGCGCACTGTCAGGATGAGCAGATCTCAAAGCCATCATAAAATCTAAATGGGGACTAATTAGGAGGCCCTTCCCTTCCAGAGTTACTATTTCTATTGACATTTTCCATGCATGAGCCTCTCCATAACATCATAAGTCACCAAGATAAGAACTCCCTAGATTATAGGGAAAAAGCTTTAATGGAGAAGTTGAACTCAAAGGCGATGCATAAATTTTCCTTTTGATACTATGGGAAGTCTGTGTTCAGTACTTTCTTTACAAACTTTCCAGCCAGGAGCAGGGCACTTCGCAGCCCCTCTGCGCGCTTGCCTTTGGCCTGGCCCGTCGGTGTCCGCGCCGAGCGCCGGGTCGGCAGGTGCCCAGGGAGGGCATCAAGGCCAAGGGGCCGCTTGTAAAACTTCAGGTCAGGACAGCCGGGAGGCGGGCTTAGCAGGTTGGCGGCTGCTTCAGGGCCTTTTGGCTCGAAGGTTGGGATTTTCCTAAAGGTCACCTAAGATTCGGCTTTCCCAAGGCCCTTCCAATCAGCAACGAACGAGCAGAGTTCTTCAAACAGGCCCTTCCAAGGCAGGGAAGTGACAGCTCTTTCGACTAGCCAGGGTGCCACAGGGTGCCACAGGGTGCCACAGGTCCTGGGGAAGGGTGAGCAGTGCGGCTTTGTGCTGCAGGGGGTTGGGAAGGAGATCCCCAGGCACCCTGAAGGGGCAAGGTGGTGGCTAGAAACCAGGGCCTTCCTGTCAGATGAACCTTCTCTTTAGTTGCCTACCAAGGATATGACAAGTTTGGGAAGTTTCACGAGAAGCAAAATCCTCAGTGAAAGTGGCGATGAAAATAACTAATCCTGTAGGGTTGTTGGAAGGGTTGAAATGTGCATGTGGATAATTTAAAAAATAGCTATGAATATTATCCTGAGGTTTATTATTTCATTTCAAAGGAATAAGATTAGGAAAATACCACGGAGAGGGGATGTGCACCCCAGTATCCTCTTTTCTTAATCTTTGTTTTATGCAAGAGGAAAAGCCAAACATGGAGGTGGTGAGTTGTTGTATGATCTTATAAAACGTTAAGTCCTGGATTAAAGTCCTGGTCCAATTCTTAGCTTAATTATTTGCAAGTATTATCTGTCTTTGGTATTTGTTCAAGTGTTTTTGGTTACTGAATAATGAGTGCAGGACCAAGCCCAGCACTGAGCTCTCTGTGGGCAAGTTAGTCCTGCAATTCCGTTAAGAGCTGAGGTTTGGAGCTCTATGGGGTCCTCAAGCATTTTCTCTCTAGAGTGTGGGTCTGCAACCAAGACCACTTACAACTGTGCATAAAAAGTGAGTAACGTACAAATAACTATCATGGAACAGAAAATTGAATTGCCTCTCCTACCTATTGATTTAGCTACTAGTGGAGTAAATACGGTTCTGTTCTTGACTATCTTCTACTCAATGCAATAGATCACACTCTCTGATAGACATCCGATGAATGGCTTTAACCGCAAATACTTTGTTTGAGTTTGAGATTGAACTGATGGTATCTTAGAAGAGAAATAACACAGTTCTGTGTGTACATCTATTCATTTTAAATTTCTGTATAAACTTCGTCGCATTCTTGCCTTCCAGGGGGGCTGAGTTTGTATTTTATTATTTTAATGGTCTTGTTTTTTGGGCATTGGGCTTGTATAAACTTTGGTAAAATCATTTCTTTTTCTTTTTCTTTTTTTAAAAAAGATTTTATTTATTTATTTAAGATAAAGAGAACACCAGCAGAGGGAGAAGGGGAAGCAGACTCCCTCTGAGCGACGAGGCCTATGTGGGGCTCCATCCCATAGTCCTGAGCCCAAGCAGACATTCAACTGACTGAGCCACCCAGGCACCCCTGGTGAACTCATTTCCTTTGCTTGTCTTAGCCACCGAAATGCAGCTTGTATCAGCTAATACTGAAAATTGTGAAAATGTCCTCTTCATGTTTTATATTTTTATAGAAAATGCCATGGTTAGCTGTAAATATAAGAACATCAATGTAATGAAGATAAAATATATTTCAAAGCCTATATAGCGTTCAAACTTTGCAGTTTTTTGTGAAGTTAATATGTATAAATTACATTTAAAATATTTAAGAAATACAAGTTAGATTGTTAGAACCTAACACAATTTTCCTTGTAAGACTATTTATCATTATTTAACTGAAGCACTCATCTTCTTGATTTTTCTCACATCAACAATACTAAAATAATTTTGTTAAAAGCAATGTATACACTGAATTCTACACTGAAGCCACCACTAAAAAAAAAAAAAAAAAAAAAAAGGTAATAACAAAAGCAGCAAAAAAGTCATCATGTTGAGACCCGGGATCCAGTCCTGCATTGGGCTCCCTGCATGGAGCCTGCTTCTCCCTCTGCCTGTGTCTCTGCCTCTCTCTCTCTGTATGTCTATGAATAAATAAATAAAATCTTAAAAGAAAAAAAGTCATGTCATTGGACTTCTTTATTCCACTACACTCTTATTTGAGGTGGTGAGAGAAAACACTGTTTAACACTAATAATTTTCAAACTTCAGGTGTTTCCTGGGCCCCAGTCAGGCTTTTAGGATTTAGGGCCAGCTGTAGGGTCAAAAATGTTCTCTTACAAGACTTAACACAGGTAAAAGTAGACTGAAGATCTTGTGAACTGAGATGTCCTGTCGTAGCCCTGAATTCTGAACTGAAAATTATCTTAGAATTGAAAATTACCTCCCAGCTTCCCACAGCCCTGTCTCCATGGGGCTTCTGAGATACTGATTAGCTTTCTAAAGCTTAGGTGTTTAGAGTTACAGTTTATTCACTCAAAAAACCATATATTTTATGTCTCTTCTGTGTCACACACTATTTTGGGTGATACATCATGTACAAAACAGGCAAAAACTCTGTCTTGGTGGAGCTTATGTTCTATCACAGGGAGAAAGATAATAAATACGACACAGGTAAATTTATAATATGTTGGATGGTGATAATGCTATGAGGACAAAGAAGCAGTGTTAGAGGGAGAGGAAGTGGCAGGGGTGCTGCAGAGGAGGGTACTGAGATTTTATATGGGGCAGTTAGGCAATGCCTCACAGAGAAAAGGAACTGGAGCAAAGACCTGAAAAATATGAGGAAGCCAGTCCTATGGATATTTGGAAACAAAGCACTCGAAATAGAGAAACAGCAAGTGCAAATGTCCTGAGGTGGAGCCATGCATGTCACCTTTAAAGAAAAGCCAGAAGCTTGGTTTCACTGGAGAGGAGGGGGCAAGGATGACAGCAATGGGAGAGAAGGTCAAAAAGGTGGCAACTGGCCAGTAGCCTACATTCTTTGTAAAAATGTTGACCTTTATTTTGAGTGAGATGAGAAACCTCTGAGCAGAGGAATGACAGGATCTGATTTACATTTTTGGACTATCACTCTGAGCTCTGCATTGAAATTGGCCTGGGGTGGATGAGAAGGGAGGTGGGCAGGCAGGGTGGGCAGGAAGGGTAGCCTGGGGTGTATGGAAAGGGGAGGATAGGTAGGCAGGGTGGGCAGGCAGGGTAGTCTGGCATGGATGGAAAGGGGAGGGTGGGCAGGAAGGGTAGCCTGGGGTGGACGGGAAGGGGAGGGTAGGCAGGATGGGTAGCCTGGCATGGATGGGAAGGGGAGGGTGGGCAGGAAGGTTAGCCTGGCATGGGTGGGAAGAGGAGGGTGGGTAGGAAGGGTAGCCTGGGGTGGGTGGGAAGGGGAAGGTGGGCAGGAAGGGTAGCCTGGTGTGGGTGGGAGGGGGAGGGTGGGCAGGCAGGGTAGAAGCAGTGAGACCAGTAAGGAAGCTACTGTAGTAATCCAGGGGAGAAAGGAGCAGGGTAGGGGCTAGGACAAGGGGGGTACAGCTTGGGGAAGTCGTCAAATCTGGGATGTGTTTTGAGAGCACAAAAAATAGAATTTGCCAAAGAATTGGATCTTCATATGAATGAAAGATGGGAATGAGAAAAGGAAGGATTAAATACTCCTAAACATTTCTTTTTTATAACAAAGACTGATCAGATTCTCATACTAATATAGGAGAGAAAATGATTATTTTGTTATGATATGTTATCCTTTTATTCAATAGACTCAAAAGATGCTGATCGAAAACCTATGCTGTGCCAGGTTCAGTGCTGGGGACACAATGGTGAAAAAGACAGGCAAGCTCCCTTCTTCTCTGAGCTCACATTTTAGTGGGAGTGGAGGAGGAGAAAGAAAAGAAGATAAAAAAGTAACTAAAAAACAAAGAAGATAGTCATATTTTCTGTGGTTTACTAGCAAGGTTGGCATGCTTGAGAGAAACATTCTTAGTCATCAATAATCTTTATGTTCATCTTTTTTTGGTGATAACCTGTAAAAAGAAGACTGCTTCCAATATTTTGGCTCACACCTAAGCTAACATTTTTTATTTTTATTTTTTTTTACTGAATGTATGGCATTGAATTTTGATAAAATCAGGATTCTAGACCCACAGAAAGATGGAAAAATATCAGAGTCAGAAACAAATATGAGGTATCTGGATATGCAAAGAAAGTACCCCAAATCTAAGAAGAGGCAGAAAAAAAAAACCCATGCTAGCACTACAGTAATACAAAAATTCCATTAAGTTTTTGTTTTAGTTTTCATTTGAAGCTAAGGAAAATAATTTACTGCTAGTTATAAGATGGCACCCCTCAATGAAAGTTTTTTGTTGTTTAAATTAAAAATGTGTTTTGCCAAATTGGGCAATTCAGACAATGAAATTAATTTTGGAGGTTTGGATTATTTGCTTAGCCTAAATTCATGAGATAATTGCTTCACAACTTCTTTAGATGATCTTATTTATTCTCATAAGTGTAGCTACCGTACAGACAACACTGAAATCTCTATATTTTTAGCCCTGACAACCCATTGAGGTTTCTGGTTCACGCACCTCTGTGTTGGCTGAACACATCCACCAGGATGACACAGAGCTACTTCAGAGTCTACACATCACTGTATCGTCACTTCTGTTTCTTTCCAAACTCATTAGCTAGTTTTTACATTTGAGGTTTTCTCTCATTCAATCGTCATTAAATCATCCAACCAATTTTCAAACCAGAAACACGGGAGCCGAACTCATCTCTCCCCTCTTTACGGTTTATACACAAACATGACTAAACCCTGACTGATACATTTTAGTCATTTTTCTCCTTGCTTACAATACCTCGGTGTCTCCCATTATCTACAGGATGCCCCTGTTACCCACAGTTCTCTCCCTAATGCTCTTCTGCACCCCTCTCTCCACCCAGTGACGGGGCTTATGCAAATATGAATTTGCCTGACATGCTCTTCCCTCTTCTGAACCTACCTAACGTGTAGTGATCCTCAGGATGGAGTGTGGGCTGCGTTTTCTCCAGAAGGCATCTCTGATCCTCAGGGTGAGTCATCCACCATCCTCTGTGCCCTCAAAGTTCTTGACACTTAACACATTACTGCATCAGATTATTTTTTAGGGAGCTGTCAAACCTCAAACTCAAGATGAAAAGTTCCTCAAAGGCAGATACATGTGTTCTCACCTTTCTATCCTTAGCACTCAGTGCAGTGCCTGACATGCAGTAGACTTTTATCAATGCTTATTGAATTAAACTACTACTTAGATCTTACTCCCTCATCTGGAATCTGAATATCATACATAATATTTGGAAGTGCTAAAAACAATAACGGGGATGATAGAAGTTGTGTGGCTTAGGCAAGACCTTGGCTTTCCTACTAATTGAAATACAGCAGGTGAATATTACTTAATTTTGTTTTTTTTCTGCAGTAGTGTCTGCACTGGATTCTAGTGTCAGAATCCCAGTTCACTCTGTGTCACTAACCTTCTCTCTGAAAATGTGTGGGTGGTGTTTTTTCATATTTTTCATAGTAATGCGTTTTAGAAAAGGATTTCTGAGCTTCAACTGCTGCCTCAAAAAGTACTGTCTCATATTTTAGTCTAGATATGGAAATCTACAAACAATATGTGAAAAAACAAGTGAACTCACAGTAAAATCCACCCAAGGATATGCCAGATGGCCATACTCATGCAAGAGGTTGTCAAAATTAAAAATCAGCCAAATAAAGACTGCTGGGCTTCTTTGGTTAAAGTCATCTTCTTTGTGTCCATAAAATATTGGTATATTTGATTGAGCCAAGTATTTGTGTGGATTTTTTTTTTGATCCATGTATTTGTAAAACAAATATTTATTAACTGGGCAATTGTGTATATATGATAGAGGTATGCAAATATGCTAATACTTTGTAAAACAAATGTAGATGGATAAATTTATTTTGAGAGTGCCTCACTTCCCTATTTGACATAAGGAGATGATTGAAATAGATGATATATATGACTTGATAATATCTTAGGAATCTATGAATACGGTTACATCAGCATGAGGATACAATATAATGGATTGGACAAGTTGCAGATTTGGGAAAATCAGTAAAGAATTTCATAAAATTTAAGAAATATATTCAGAAAAGATTAGAAGGCTTAGATTCAAAAGAATAATAATGATAACTAGGTTTTATTGAAATGCAATAGTATGACTGCGTCCCAGTCATCAGTCCAAGCACTTCAGATGCATTATTTTGTTGAACTTATACAACAACACTATCAAGTGGATACTGATCTTATTGTCCCTGTTTTAGAGATGAAGACACTGAGGCTCAGAGAAGTTAAGTAATTTTTCCAGGGTCACAAAGCTAACAAGTGGAAGTACCTAATTTAAAAGTAGGCAGTCTCCCACCAGCGCCTATGCTATTGACAAACATAATATTCTGACTTATTCTGTTGGGCTTCTTTTCCTTCTGATTGCCAAACAATGCTTATTGATTTTTTCTCTCAAGTCATCTCATGCTATTGAATTATAAATATTTAAGAACTACTTTCATTTTGTGATAACATGTCTATTTGATACACTATTCTTAAAAAAAAGGCACTGGTCACATCAAAAGTGTGTAGGAATTAGCACTCAACTCTAAATTACTTTTGCTCAAGGGTCTTTTTTCTGGGGATGAAGTTTTTGTTCTCCATTTTGGTCAAATTTATATTATTTCAGTTTGTAAGTTAATTTTTTTTTCTTTAGATGGCCTACAGTATCTTATCCTAATGACAGCCATCAGGCCCTCTGAATATGGCCTTCTGATGATTAACCTTTGGGATGCCTAAGGTCATCCTGATAGAAGGTTTAATACTTTAAAATGCAAATCTGGTCATCTGGGATGTCCAAGTAGATAATCATCACTTCTCAAAATTAATGACTCACATGGATTTTTTTTTATAAAGTACTACATTTAAAGTACTACACACCCCTCTCTCCAGGTTTATTATTGGGATTGCTTAAATGTTAATTTGAATATATATATATTATACATACATATACACATATTGACTTTCAGCAAAGACACTATAAATAGAAGCTTCCAAAATCTGCTTACTTAGGAGAATCAGCCAAGGTAATTTTTCTGAGAAGAAAGATAAGAGTTGGTGTACTAGCAAAAAAGGTTAGGTAATGCTTCTTTACCAGTAGCACCAAAAAATTTTTTTTTAAAGATTTTATTTCTTTATTCACAAGAGATACACAGATAAAGCCAGAGACACAGGCAGAGGGAGAAGCAGACTCCCTGCAGGGATCCCAATGCAGGACTCGATCCCAGGACCATGGGATCACATCCTGAGCCAAAGGCAGATGCTCAACTACTGAGTCACCCAGGTGTCCCAGCCTCAAATTTTTAATGGCTTAACACAATAATGATTTACTTTTCAATCACACTATATACCTTAGTTTTTTGTCTATAACTGGTAGTAGACAGGGAGACTCAGCTCAATGACTGACAGACAGTTTCATCCTTAAGATATCCTTCAGCAAATACCATGCAAAGGAAAAGAACATGTGAATAGTGCATTGGCTCTTTAAAAAAAAAAAATTTATTTATTTATGGGAGACAGAGAGAGAGAGAGGCAGAGACACGGCAGAGGGAGAAGCAGGCTCCATGCAGGGAGCCCGATGTGGGACAAGTTCCCAGGCCCCAGGATCACACCCTCGGCTGAAGGCAGAAGCTCAACCGCTGAGACACTCAGGATCCCTGGTGCATTGGCTCTTAAAAGTTCTGCTTGAGAATAATACCCATCACTCCCTTGTTCAATTCATTTGTCAAAAGAAGTCACTTGGAGAAGCCTAAAGTTCAAAGAAACAGTTTTTAAAATGTACAGTTTTGGGATCCCTGGGTGGCGCAGCGGTTTAGCGCCTGCCTTTGGCCCAGGGCACGATCCTGGAGACCCGGGATCGAATCCCACATCGGGCTCCCGGTGCATGGAGCCTGCTTCTCCCTCTGCCTGTGTCTCTGCCTCTCTCTCCTCTCTCTCTCTCTCTCTCTCTCTCTGTGACTATCATGAAAAAAATAAAATTAAAAACTTTAAAAAAAAAATGTACAGTTTTACCCCACTACTGAAAGAAAGGGAGCTGGAAATATTTGGTGAACAGCAGTCATGAATACCACATATTTGGTGGAGTTTTATCCACTGTTTCTGGTCCAATTAAAAAAGTCTTAATACATATATGCCCAAAGAAATGCACAGATCCAGACCCACCCTGAAATAAAATGGAATCAAGCAAAAATTCAATGAAAGAAACAAAGGAGGGAAAAAATGGCAAGGAAAGAAACAGAAAAAAGTAGAAAGCAGAAAAAGATATCAGAAATAAAGCTAAACACATTCGCTTGCAAAATAATTTTTTAATTATTTTTTAAGCTAAGAGAAAAGATTATCATCAGGATGGATTTAATCATATATATATAATTAAATTAATATTAAAGTATTATACATATCAAAATAAGCATATATGTGCTATTATAAGTTACAAACTGAAAATAAGAATATAGTTCTCGGGCAGCCAGGGTGGCTCAGCGGTTTGGCACCGCCTTCAGCCCAGGGCGTGATCCTGGAGACCCAGGATCGAGTCCCGCGTTGGGCTCCCTGCATGGGGCTTGCTTCTCCCTCTGCCTCTGTTTCTCTGTCTTTCTCTCTCTGTATGTGTCTCTCATGAATAAATAAATAAAATCTTAAAAAAATAAAGAATATAGTTTTCATAGAAATACCTAGAAAAAGATACACCACAAAAATATTAACAAATGATGTAACATAGTAATGGTGTATTCTTATTAGGCAAATTCAAATTTAAGGCAGAAAACATTACTAGAGGCAAATAGCATTGCTTTATAATGATAAACACCTTAACTCAGTAGAAGGAGATAACATATGAATTTAGTAACGGTCTCAAACTATATCCAGGAAATAAATGGTAAACTACAAGAAAGAAGTGACATAATGCAAATGTTTAAATCTCCTTTCTCCATCATTGATATATTCAGTAGTCAAAAATTAGTAAGGATAATGAGAATTCAAATAGCATAGCAAATAAGCTCAATCTATGTAGAACACTAAATTTCAACAGTTGGAAGATGCACATACTTTTCAAGCCATACTGAATATTAATAGCAACTGACCATCTTTGTCATAAAACAAATCTTAATATATTTTAAAACACTATTATCACTCAAACTTCATGACCACAGGGCAAATAAGTTGTAGATAATAGTGAAAAATCAACATATAAGAACTAAATGAAGATTTTACATTTTTTATTTCCAAATAATTGTGGATCAAAAAGAAACTGTAATGGAAATTAGAAAATAATTAGAATTGAATAAGATAACCCTGATATCACTTATTTTGTACCATTAAGGAAGATTAATGGGCCATGTATTGATTTAAGTTCTTATTTAAGGACAAAAGAAAGATGAAAATCAAACAGTTAAGTAACTAACTTTAAAATTAGTAAAAGAAAACCTTAAAAAAGAACAAGTGAAATAAAAGAAGAAAATCATACTAATAATAGGCTATAGTAGAACAGCAAAATAGAGAAGTTCAATATAGTCCAAAGTAAGTTCTTTGGGAAAAATATAAAATTATTAAATACTGATCAAGGTTGATTTTAAAAATGCATTAAAATATAACAAGAGAATGTTTTGATCAGCTTTGTGCAAATAAATTTTAAGGTTTAGATAAAATGGGCAAAGTCTCCAAAAAACGAATTAAACAAACTTATACAATAAATTCTACAACTTTCAGTGATCAACAGTCAATTTTTTTCCCAAAAGAATACAAAAAATCCCAGACAATTTATAACTGAGTTGCTATACATACTCAAGAAACAGATATAAAAATCTAACAAAACATCCTCCAGAGAATAGAAAAAGTAAAACCACTCCAAAATTCACATTACAAGTCTAATATAATTTTGACACAAAAACCAGACAAGAAAAATAAAAGAAAAATTAGCCAATATAATTTATGAACATAGATTATATTATGTTAAAAAATATTAGCAAAACAAATTCAGCAATCTATGAAAAATGTAATACATCATGGCCAAATAGGTCTCCTCAGGAATACTTGATTTATTGAATGTTAGCAAAACTATAGATGTAATTAACCAAATTATATAAATAAATCAAGCAACCTTATTATCTTAGATGCAAAAATAGTATTTAATACAATTTGTTTATTTATTTATTGATTTTAGATTTTATTTATTTATTCATGAGCGACAGAGAGAGAGAGGCAGAGACACAGGCAGAGGGAGAAGCCAGCTGTACGCAGGGAGCCTGATGCAGGACTCGATCCCAAGTCCCCAGGATCAGGCCCTGGGCTGAAGGCGGCGCTAAGCCACTGAGCCACCCAGGCTGCCCAGTATTTAATAAAATTTAATGCTGATTCGTGACATTAATATTTTTAGAACATTAGGAATGTTAAAATGTTACAGTACCTATAGAAAGCTTTACAGCAAATATAATTGATAATAAAACTTTAATACAGTAAGAGGAAAGTAATGCTTCCTAACACCACCATTTATTTTCAGTTTTTTCCTGGATATTCTAGCCAGTATAATGTAATAAGAAGAAATAAGATTTCCAGGAAACATAAATTAAAACTTATAGGTAGATGGTATGTATGGTTGTTGAAATAGAAAATCAAAAGGAATGTAGAGATAACTAGGATTATTAAGAGCTTAGCAAATTTAATGAATTCAAGATGAAAACTCAATTATATTTTTAATACATTAATTTAATATATTATATATTGTATTTCAATACATTAATAAATGCATTAATTAATAATTAATAAATGCAATATTATTTAAAACATTTATTATGCATACAAAATAGAAAAGTATCTAGGAACAAATACAATAAAAGATATGCTAAACATTATGAAAAACATAAAAATGTAGTGAAAGATATGGAAGTAAACCAATAAATGAAAATATATACCATATTCATGGATCAAGCGATTCATCATTTTAAAGATGCATCAACAGTCCACAAACTGATTTATAGATGTAATGCATTTCCAGACAAAACATAGGGTTCTGTGTGTGTATGTGTGTATGTAGATTGACAAATTGAATTTAAAGTTTAGTGGAAGAGCAAAGGCCAAGAAGAATCAGGACATTTTGAAAGAAGAATAGTATAATGTGGAAAACTTGCTGAGGTAGTTAGAATAATGAGGAATTGTATTTGAATAGACAAATTATCAATGAATAGACTAGAAGTCTAAAATAAGATGTGGATCTTATATGGAATCTTACTGTATGACAGGGCTGGCATTGAAGATAAATGGGTTAATAAATGATACAGTGAAAATTTTTAGCCGTATATAAAAATAGACTGAATTCTTATTTCATACATGCGCGAATCAATGCCAGAAATATTAAAAATGTAAACATGAAATAGAAACTTTAAAACTTAAAATATATTTTTATATTTGAATATCCTTATAATATTGAGCTACAGAAGGATTTTTAAAATAAGACTCCAAAAGCATAATGCATAAGCGAAAAAAATCTGTCACATTTGGAACTTTTACTAATCAAAGTAAGCAGATAAAATTAGAAGATAAGCCATTTGATATTTTGCAACACAGATATTGGATAATGTCTATAATGTGCATGCCCACATACTTATACAGAATTTATATATAATATTGTATATAATATTATATAATATATAGTGCTGTTATATATTATTTGTATATATAATACTATTATATATTAATTATACATATAAATAACCTTTCTGTAAATCAACACGAAAAGATAAACAAGCAGAGAAAAAAATAGGTGAATAATTAAACACACAATTCCTAATGAACACATGTAAAGATTCTCTATATTAGTCACCAGACATATGCAAATTAAAACCACAATGGGTAGCATCTGGTGGCTCAGTTGGTTAAGTCTCCTACTCTTGATCTCAGGGTCATGAGTTCAAGCCCCATGTTGGGATTTGGATAAAAAAGAACATACAATGGAATATGATTTAGTACACATCAGATTTACATAATTAAAAAAATCAGAGCATAAAAAAATGTTGGCGAGGAAGTAGAGCAATAAGAAGAACTCATACACTTCTGGTAGAAATGTAAATGGTTCCAACCCCTTAGGAAAATTATTGGACATCTCTTAAGGTTGGGTGGCTCAGTTGGTTGAGTGTTCAACTCTTGTTTTCAGCTCAGGTCATGATCTGAGTCATGAGATTGAGCCCTGGATAGGCTCTGCACTCAGCATGGAGTCTGCTTGAGAGTCTCTTTCCCTCAACATCTGGCCCTTCCCCCCTTATGCTGGCATGCTTTCTCCTCTCAAATAAATAAATAAATCTTTTTAAAAAAGGGAAAAAAGCCACATACTTAATGACTGACTGAGAAATTCCATTCAGAGTGATATATCCTAATCTTGCACATATGTATGCAGAAATATGTACAAAATTTTCATAACAACTTGGTTTAAAATAACAGAAAATCTGGAAATAATTTAATTGTTCATTGACAAGTAAATTCAACAAAAGCAATAATTACACATTGTAACAGTAAACAGAAGTAAAAATAAATGAACCTTAGTTATACACATCTATATTGACAATATTCATGAGTATACTGTGATTGGAAGTGCAAGAAAACTGCAGAAAAATAGATATATTAGACCATTTATGTAAAGTTCACAAAATTCCAAAACTGAACACTGTAGGCATCTCTCTTATTATCAATAATTTGAGCTGAATTTCTTTTACTTGCACGGAAAGGAGCCCTAACAGCATGGTGAGAGTGTGAGGGAAGACAGAGGGGATGAAGAGAGATATCTGGAGGGCTTTCAGAACTTTGGTTAGGGTGCCATGAGGCAGGGAGCTGCCACAAAGGCTATTGATGTAGATTTGTAAACGTTCAAAGGCTGGCAAGAGAGCTAACCCAGCAGCGTCAGAGACAGCACAGGAGGTGTGAGAAGGGAAGGATGCTGAGTGCGAACCTAATATGTCTCGGAAGCCTGACTTGCCCCATTTCATAATTTTCCTACTGCAAGTGCCTTCCACCTCTACTGATACTGTGGGAGAGCAGAGGGTGGGGGTAGTTTTAGGAATAAGATGGCAGGTCAGGGTTTAGTGAGGGTCTGGCTCCTGATCCTGGTCATCCTGTTAGCAGAAGCCCATCTGCAAGTGCAGGAAGTGATCCTTCCAGTGTATGTGGCAGTGGCGAGGTCTTCAATCAAGTCCTGTTCTAGTCTGAGAGAAGCACAACTGACAGGAGATACAGAGTTTGGAGAGAGTCCAGAGGCAATCAACAAAAATGATGAAATGGTTGAAAAATAGGACCTCTGAGGAAAAGTTAAAGGAACTGGGCTTTTTAGTCTAGAGAAGAGGAAACCCAAGGGGGATATAACTTTGGGAATATGGATGGTTATTATAAGGATGATGGAGACCAGCTGTTTTCCCTGCTCACGAAGGATCAAACTGCAGGAGATGAGCTCGACTTGCAGCAAGAGGGATTTACGCTAGTTAGAAGGAAGAACTTTGCAGCATGTCAGAAAGTTAAATTTTATCTCCAGTTATTAAAATAACTTAAAACTGCCTTCGCTGGCAGGTTTTCAGAACAGGACAGTATAGTTCTGGGGATGTGATGAATTCTATAGGTGCCTACACCACTTTTCTGTTTATATTCTCACTTTCCATGCTTAATTAAAAGTTTTGTTTCCTAGGGGCACCTGGGTGGTTCAGTCAGTTAAGTGTCAGACTCTTGATTTCAGGTCTGGTTGCGATCTCAGCATCATGAGCTCAAGCCCTGCGTCAGGCTTCATGGAGCCTGCTTGGGATTCTCTCTCTCCCTCTCCTTCTGCCCCTCCCCACTGCTTACACTCTCGCTCTCTCGCGCGCTCTCTCTCTCTCTCAAGTAAAGAAAACAAGTCTTAAAAACAAGTTTGGATTCCTAATACTTACAGGTGGTAATTAGAAGTTATGTCACATTCTTAGCTCATATTTAGCACAACTGAAAGGAAGAGGATTTGAATCTTATGCAGTGCTTTTCTCAATGACAAAAACCATCTGCGTTCATGAGATTTTTAAATGGTACCTGAAATCAAGGACAATTGTGACTTTAATAGAAATTTGTTTGTATAATGTTGAATAAAAAAATGACAAAACGCTGCTTTTGTTTGGGACCAACAAAGAATATAGTTTCCCTCGGAACAGCACAAAGTAAAGATCTTGTAAAAACATCCCTTTTCCCTAATTTGAGGTATGTTAAAAAAAAATCCAACAGGGAAACATCTTATTCCAAGAAGGTAGTATCTGGGATTTTGGCATTTTCTATGTCAGAAACACAACGTGTATTGTTTTTCTCTGTGGGCTAGAGAGAAGAATCTTAATCACGGCTTTATAGACAGTATTCTCGGAAGATTATTAGGGTGGTTTGCCTATTCATCTTGGATACCAGCGGGATACTCTGGATTTTTTCTCATATCTTATCTTGATATGTGCCTCTATGTCCCAGGTTGGGATATAAGAACCGGGAGGTATTACAAATCCCTTACAGACTTGAGTTGAGGCAAGATTACCCTAAGAGGAAATCTCTTAGGGAACATGAGAGAACACTATTGTCAAGGATGTACTGTTGGTCCTATGCGTTTGCTCTTTGCAAGATTGGCATTTGATCATTTTGATTTGTTAGCAGGAGTGGACCTGTAAGAACCGGAAGGAATCTTCCAGTAAACTTGTCAGTGGCAAGTTCTTTAATCACACACAATAAAAGCATAAAAGGAATGTAACATACCTTTAAGTGTGTAAATGGCTTGACCCTAGAAGCAGCTTACCACAACCCATATATTTTTTGCAAGTACCATATAAAATCTTCTGCTCTGTTTGTGTGTGTGTGTGTGTGTGTGTGTGTGTGGTATTAAGAAGTACCATCAGAAAAAATATTAAATTAAAAAAAAAAAGAAGTACCATCAGGCTCCAGGTCCTAAATCCACTCTTTCTGCTTTACCTAATTATTTTTGCACACCTTTGAAGATCCATGTATAGTTAAACGTCATTATTACTTTTTTCCTTGAAGTGAACCAAACTTCTATTTCTCTTTGCAAAACTGCTGTAATCAAGGGCCAGTTCTAGCTTCTCTATTACTCAGCCCCAGGTCTCACAGAACTCAGCCCAGGTTACAAGCCCTCAGTCACACCCTGCTTTGCTTTGTCTTCCTATCTGGGAGAAGGGCTTCAACAACAGCTTAGGTAAAGGGAGTTTTTCTAGAGGTAAAGAGAAAACCTTTGAAGAGATAGTCAGAGTCTATGTTAATCTTTTTAAAATGACACTGTGATTTGTGTCTTGAGTGGAGCTACTATTGCTACATCTGAGGTTAGGAAGACTTTGACTAGGGATGATATTTGTGTTCCGGTAGGTGGAAGACTAGTGATTCTGGATGCAGCTGAAGGTACAGTCAGAGTCCAGCAATTTCAGAGAAGGGGCTTCCAAGACCTTAGCAAGTTTTGTCATGGCTTTACCAGAGTGTTAATTTGCACCAGACATGCAGTGCAAATTAAGGATCAAGCATAGTGCTAAACTGACTAAAACTGAAAATAAAGTTACTGTAAATATCAGATGAGATTAATTTTTGTAAAGCACACGCTATAATAAACACTAATTTAATTTTTGCTATTATTATTATTATTACCACTTTTACCATGGCTTCCACTAGATAATCTAGGTTTATTTTGAGTGGTTTATTTTTAGAGTTTCTTAAAAGTCCTGGAAGGTATCAGAGATACCAAAGGGTAGACAGGGAACAGCCCTAGATGGAATAAATAGGCAGTTTGGGTGGTAGATTATCATGCTTGGAGAAATATATCTTTCTCTCCTCAGCATGAGTCAACCCAATGGGACCAACATCCCCATAATCTGCTACACATTTTTGAAAAATAACATTTAGTGCGCAGAATCTCTCCTCCCAATAAAGCCTGTTCGGATTTAGGATGCAAGCACTTCAAATAGTGGTTCAAAGTTAACAGACACTAAGCACTTAACCCAATCTTGAAGTTCCAAGTTAGAAAGATTAAAGATAGAAGAGAAAATACACATAGAAGGGAAACCATTAATAATAGATTTCAGTGAAAACAGGAAAGTCTTACGAAATAATATTTCTCTAGCTTGTGATGTGATCTTGATTCAGATGACATGCCACAGTGTGAGAAGGCTTGATGCTTAATCAGTCCTCACCTCACACGACTCCAAGAAGGCGCTAGACTATCCCAAAGTCTTCAAGGACCTGCGGGTAAAATCGTAGCCACTATTTGCTAGTTTTCCTATGTGTATTATTTAATTTAATCTTCTTAACATCATTTAAGATGAGAATAATTACTCAAATAGATGGGAAAAAATAATGGCTCAGAAAGATAAATTCCATGTTCAAGGTCACTCAGCTGATGAATGGGGGGGAGGACAGAATTTAGGATTTAATATCATGTCAGTCTGAATCCAGGCCAGCATTCTCGTTACCCGGACCTGCTTCCCTAAGGATTGACGTGGAAAGTTCATTTCTGGGGGCATCTGGCATTATAAAGTACTGGCCCTGAATTCCTGTAATGTAGCAGCCCCTCAGTCTCCAGTGTTTTGTGCTACGTGGAAGGAAACCTAGATCCTGATATAAATGCCTTTCTGAAGTCCCTACAGGGTACTTAAGGCACGCTGGCTTTAGGGGCGAGCCAGGATGGCTTTCACGAGTGCAGACTGGGAGATATACTTTCCTCCGTTGCTGTGGGGCATGTCGACTTTCCCAGACATACTTGATTCCAAGCAGATACAGATGTTTCAAGTGATACTAGGCAATAGAGTAAAAAGGAATTCGAAGAATTAGCTAAACATTTACTAACTTCTACATTTCAGTTAAGTGAGAAGAAGAACCTTATCTCCAAAGAGAGTGTAGTGTGTAGGGCACCTCCTTAGAAGCTCAAAGTCTGAAATAATAGGGTATTTTTTTAAATAAAGGAACATAAAGATGAGAAGGTGGTTTGAATAAACACAAGAATTGGAAACTTGGATGCTTCTGGGACGTTAAGGAGAGATTAGACAACCTGCTACTTGCCCAGTTAATGTACATCCTTCAATTAGATTATTCAGTAATAACTGTTAACATCCAGAATCCTGGCAATAACCAAAGGAAAGATAAGGAGCTCAATCCTCAAGCAAAAGGTAGTTTTACATGGGAATGGAGAGATTTTCGAATGCAAATACGCAAAGAAATTCAGCAATTTACAAATCAATTGAGGCATTTGTCTTTTCCTTTAAATGAGGATTTCAAAAGAGAAGTGCTAAGGTACCATTATTTTAGCTATTAATGATGTAAACTCTTTAGAGCAGAGAGGACAAAAATGATAGCCTTGAGCCACAGGTGATCCTTGGCCTCTTTTTGTGTGCTGGGTGCTAAGAATGGTTTCTACATTTTTACAGATACACACACACACACACACTTACAGAAGAATCTGTGACAGAGACTGTATGTGGTTCACAAAACCTAAAATAGTTACTTTCTGCCCTTTTCAGCCAGTTTGCTGACTTCTGCTTTATAGGATATAAATATTACTTTATATTTTGGAAAAAATATATTATCTTTTTTATTAGCTAGTCTTGAGAAGTCTCATCTTTTTATTTGATGCATTTTATAAATCCTTTATATAGAACTATGATGTAAAATAGTCCAGTAAAATAAATAAGGATTTAGAAAGGTAAAAAAAGGTAAAAAAAAATATACCTATTGCCTTCCATATACTTTTGTGTTAAGTCTTATATTTATATATGCACACAAACCTTATTGTATTTTGATTAGTATACTTCTCAGTTGTCAGTGATGCTGATTTTGTGCTTCAAATACAATTAGACTTGTCAAGCACTTGAAGACTTTCCATGATATTAAAAAGAAGTAGAAATATATTGATAAGTTTTAAAAATAGGAAATAAATACTATTTTATTATTTATTTTAAAAGAATATTTATTTGAGAAGGAGAGAGAGAGCATGTGTGTGAGAGAGTATGACCAGAGGCAGGCCAGAGGGAGGTGGAGCAGACTTGCTGCTGAGCAGGAGCCCAACATGAGACTCCATCCCAGGACCCTGCTATCACAACTTAAGACAAAGGCAGATGCTTAACCCACTAAGCCACCCAGGTACCCCCAAATACTATCTTAAGTGGGCCAATGTGGGGACCCCGGTACTCCAGCCATGCAGTCTCCAACATCTCGGTGAAGTGTTAACAATTACCGATGCAGGGGAAGAAAGGAGGACAAAAGAATTTTGAAAAGACCTTTCACTGTTTCCATCTATAAGTGACTCGGTTAATTTCCAGAATTAAATTAGTTCATGGCCCTGCCCAACTGAAAAGCTGCTGGGAAGTAGTGTTTCTGGTATCCCGGGAGGAAGAATATGAAATGTGGCCTGATGCAGGTTTTCTCTGCCATAATATACAAACTTTTAAGTGAACTATGTATGCTATCTACATGATTTGTATTTAACATGCGTGCTCTGGAAGAAAAGAAATATTTTCCAAAACTCAAGGCTTGTTTTACTTGCTTAGTACCAGTTAAGTTCAGGTAAATTTACTGTCTGTTTTGCTGAATCATGTGGAGGTGTCACAATAGTATATTTTAACCCAACAATTGGATTTTTGAGGAAAAGAAAGTTGATAGTTTGAGAAGCATCACATTCTGGGCTCCTCACACAGATGGTCCTAGTGTTGGTCACTGTCCCAAAAAATCATCCTCCCAAATGTTCCCATGACATGCTACCGAGGCCAATTATCTTCAGCAATAAGACCACGAGACTTCTCATTTTCTATGTTGTCCAAAGCAAATGTAATAATTTTTTACCTATTCTAAAGGCTGCTTCCTAGAAATACTAGCAAATTTGATGTGTTAATTTTAGTTGGTATTAGTAGCTCAATATTTTATCCCTTTTCAAAAGTATGTGTATTTAAAACTAGAATCTTGTGGAGGCACCGGAGTGGCTCAGTCAGTTAAGCGTCCTTCTCTTGATTTTGGCTCAGGTTGTACTTTCAGGGCTGTAGGATAGAGCCTCACCTTGGGCTCCAGGCTGGGCACAGAGTCTGCTTATCCCTCTCCCTTTGCTCCTCCCCCAACTCACTCTCTCAAATAAATAAATAAATAAATAAATAAATAATAAAATCTTTTTAAAAAAACATGAGATCGTATGAAGAAATGCCTCTTACCCAAAGTTACCTGTCTCTGATGGTGGGGTATCAGGAATCATCCCATGGTCTGTTCATAGAAGAACAACTAGATAGAAAGTCTTTCCCTGATGACTACCAAAATATTATTTGTTTTTAAAGTTTTGCCTTATTATTTTGTCTGAATATATTAGTATCATTCATTTATTTACTTAAATATTTATCCTTTTATTCATCAAATATTTGCTTTGCATACTCTCCTCTGGGCACTGTATTGGTACTATTTTCAAGTACGTTCTGCTTAGAAATGAGAGAGTGGAATGTAAAGCTTCTGTCATTAAGTGTCTTTTTAAAAATATGCCACCTTTGTTGAGGTATAATTTATGTACAGTAAATGCACCCACTTTAAACACGTAATAGTTTCATGAGTTTTGACAAATTTACACATCCATGTAACCACCACTACAAAGACGATAATAGAATTATATCTATATATAGATGATATATATCATCTATATATTGATATATAGATATACAGAATATATCTATATTACCATGTCTCCTTTATCCATTCATCTATGAATGGACACTTAGGTTGCTTCCAAATCTTGGCTATTGTTAATGCTGCGATAAACATCAGAGTGCATTTATCTTTTTGAATTAGTGTTTTCATTTTATTTGGATACTCAATAGTGGAATTATTGGATCATATGGTGTTTGTAACAACACAAGTGGAAATAAAGGGTATCATGCTAAGTGAAATAAGTCAAACTGAGAAAGGCAAATACCATATGATTTCACTCATATGTGGAATCTGAAAAACAAAACAATGAATAAACAAACGAAAAGGAGAATGAGACCTGTAACTACAGAGAACAAACTGGTGGTTGCCACAGGAAAGGGAGTGGGGGGTGGACAAAAGGAATAAAGAGGAAGGAAGCATACAGGCTTCCAGTTATGGGCTGAATAAGTTATGGGAATAAAAGGCACAGCATAGAGAATAGAGTCAATGATAGGGTAATAGCGTTGTATGCGGACAGATGGTAGCTACACTTGTAGTGAGCACGGCGTAAAGTTTAGAGATTGAATTACTGTGTTGTACACCTGAAGCTACTGTAACATTGTATGTCAACTATACTCAAATAAAAAAATGAAAAGAAACTGCCAAGATGATCTCCAAAATGTACCATTTTATTTTTCCACCAGAAATACAGGACAATTCTTTAGCTGCATATTTTTGTCAACACTTGATATAGTCAATTGTTTTCATTGTAAGCATTTTGGTCAGTATATAGTGGTACCTGATTATGATTTTAATTTGCCTTTCCTTAATGACTAATGATGGTGAACATCTTTTCATTTATTAGTCGTTTGTATAACTTCTGTGAAAAATAACTTTAGATATTTTGCCAATTTTTTATTGGGTTGTTTGCTTACTTAATATTGCGTTATAGGAGTTTTTATACACTGTTGGTCTCAAGTTCTTTGTCAGATCATATAATACAAATAATTTCTTCAAGTGTGTGGTTTGATTTTTCATCTTATTAATGTCTTTCAGCAATCAGAATTTTTTAATTTTTGTGGGTTAATTAATAATTTTTTTTTCCTTTTTGGTTCATGATTTCCTCTTCTAGGAAATCTTTGCCTGCCCCCACATCAAGAAGGTTTACTCTTCTGTTTTCTCTATATGTTCTATAGATTTGGCATTTATGTTTAGGTAAATTTAAAATTAATTTTTTGTGTATGGTGTGAGGCAAGGGGATATTTCTCTCTCTCTTTTTTTTTTCAAATAGTTATCTACTTGTTCTAGCTAAATTTGTTGAAAAAATACTTTCTCCATTGATGATCTTGACACCATTGTTAAAAATCAATTGACCATATATGTGTGAGTATATTTTGGAAAGCTCTATTCTTCTCTTTCGAGTATAATTATATACCTATAATTTCACCAATAACACATTATCTTGATTACTATAGCTTTATATCTTGAAATTTGATAGTGTGATTCTTACTTTTGCCTTTCAGAAATATTTTGACTAGTCTAAGATTTTTGCACATCCATATAATTATTACAGAAAACTTGGCAATTTCTAGAAATAAGACTTTTGAGATTTTTATTTGAATTTCATTAATCTGTTGATTCATCTGGGAAAGAATTTACATCTTAACAATACTGAATCTTCCAGTTCATGAACATTTTACAGTTCTCCATTTATTTAGGTCATCTTTAATTTTTCTCAGTAAATTTTTTGGTATATATTTAAATTTTATCACTAAGTCTTTTGTATATATAATAATGTCATGTCTTTCATTTCTGATAAAGCTATTTTCTTTTCTTGATTTTTCTATATAGAGGATTATCAATTTTAGTGACCTTTTTAAAGAACCAGCTATTAGTTTTATTTACTTTTCTTATTGTTCACCCATTTTATATTTTATTAATTTCTGTTCAGTATTTTCTTGCTTCCTACTATCAAGACTGAGAAGTTTGTAATAATTCTTGTTTGTCTTCCCTACATTTAGAATGTCAATTTTTTTCTTGTGGGTTTAAAGTTTTCTTTTTCTCATGGGTTTTAAACAATTTGATTATGATGCCCTCTGCTGTGGCTTTCTTTGAATCTGTGCTAATAACCCATTAAATTTTAAATATTTCTGTTTTTATTTCTTCCTGTAACTTTTTTGCCCCTTTATTGTTCTCCTCCTCCATTTACTCCAACTACATATATAAATATATATATATTTGATGTGGGGCTTGATGGGTGACTCAACTGGGGTGGTGGTGAGGGTGTGTGGGATGGAGGGTGGGGTGGAGGCTCAGTGAGGGGCTTGATGCCAGGAGATCGTGACCTGAGCAGAAATCATGAGCCTAATGCTTAACAGACTGAGTCACCCAGTCACCCCCATTGTGTATATTCTTAAAAGCTGCTTTAAAGTTTTTTCTCCATATTTCATTATCTCTGTTATTTCTGGTTCTATTTTTATTAATCATTTTTTACTCGTTATGTTTCAAATTTTGCTAACTTATTCAGGTAGTAATATTTGTATTATATAAAATGATGTAACATTTGATTGGATGCCTGATATTATGAATGATACAGTGTTGATTATTTTGAATTTTTGTTTTTCTTTAAGGAGTGGTAAAGATTTTTTTGGCATGGAGTTAATTTACTTGCAGATCACTATGATTCTTATGAGGTCTTTGTTTTGTTTTCTTTTAAGCTTTGCTCTATAATAGCCTGTACTCTAGGGTTAGTTTAATGTTGCTTCTAAGATGTGATCCTTCTGAAACCTCTATTGAATGCCTCACAGTTCAACAGGATCTCTCTACTATGGCTGGTAAAAACTTGCATGTCTGCCAGTCCTGTGTGAGCCTTGGGAATTATTAAGCTTATGGTTCTCTGACAGTTGATCTTTACCAGGCCTCATAAAGTCTCACCTGGTACATATGCATATTAGTAGTCAATCTAGGATTTACCGTAAAAATTTTGGAGGTGTGTAGGTAGATTTCTGGAAAGCTTTTTTCTGAATAGTTTCTTCTCCGAATCCAGCTGTCTTGTTCTCCTTGAGCTCCTATGTCTGTCGCCTCAACTTTACGAACCTGAGTCAGTCCTATCCTGGCAGAAAGCCAAGTTGGTTATAGTGTTTGCCTCATTTTTTTCTCTATCAGGGATCACATTCCTGTGCTTCCCACCATCCAGTGATTGAAAACATTTGTTTCATATATTTAGCCTTGTCTAATTATTTTGTTGTTTTTAGTGGAAAGCAAGTCCTGTACCATTTACTATTTCATAGATGGAAGTAAAACTCCTGTCCCTGGCTATTGAAGGATTTCATTTATACAGAATATAAATATCTCATGGACAGAAATACAAAAATTTCTTACTGAGAAATAAGATATTTGGAGAAATTGGACCAGAAGGAAATAATCATTCCATTATGACAAATCTAAGCTTGCTGGCTACACTGGCAAGATGGGAGCATCTCTGGGGAGTAGGTTCTGTGTCTTTCCCATTGAATGTTTTATTTACAAATACAGTGGTGGTGCCAAAGAAAAGTAACTGTTTCTATTTGGGGAGGATTAGAGAAAGCTTTACAGAGGAGGAGAAAGATATTAGAACAGAGTTGAAAGATAAAAAATATGAAGAATTAAGGAAGGCAGTTTTCCAAGCAGAAGTCTGTGAGGAAAGACATAAAGATGTCAAATGGAATGGTTTGAGCATGTGAATTTGGGGGACATGAAATATAGGTTGAAGATGTAAGCAAAAACAGCCCTAAATGCATAATATCGTGATAAGTTTAGACTTCATCCAGTGGTTGAAAGAAGGATGTTAATAGTAAAAGTTATGTGCGTGGGAGAAGTATACATAAAACACAGAACTCTTTGCTAACAGCATGAGAAATGCATTGGCCAGAGTCTTGGCTGGAGACAAGACAACTCTTTTGCAATGTTTTTTAAATTACTAGCCGCAACCTCTCATCAGTGAGGTTGTAAAATTAATTTTGCCTTTAAAAATGGAACAGAATAGAAAACAGTGTGCATCATATATTAAGAATACTTTTTAAACTTTTATTTTACCAGTATATATTCAGTTTTAATTATGTATGTGTATAATGAGTCATAATGTAAATGTATTTCTTCATGATGATGGGAAAACAGTTTGAAAGTCTCTGCTCCAGTGGACTATAAAAATTGTCTAGGTAAAACGCTACGAAGAGTTAGCCATAGCGGTAGCAAATGGAAATACATATGCAGGATAATAAAAATGTAGAACCTATAGAATTAGAATTTAGTTAGTGGGGTGGCTTGATAGTCACAGAAGAGTAAAGGATGGCATCTGTGTCTTATTTCCATCTCTGAGTATTTGGTGGTAATTACTCCAAGAGTCGGTGCAAGTTTGAGAGGAACAATATCACTTCAGATGAAAAAAAATGAAAAAGACACAAAGGAGGCTTAAGAAAAGATCCAAAACATGCCTAATTTTTTTTCAACATAGAAAGTCAATGCTGTAGCTACCCTCATCTGTTCAGCCCTTGAAGATGGAAAAATTACAGGAACAAAAGTATAATAGCAGAATCACCTAAAAACAGATACACCAAGTAGAGTAACAATCTAAATGATATCAGACATTTTATTTCAGTACATCATTTCTTTTTTTGTCTTAAAGGAGAAAGTACTTGATGATGAGGTAAAGCCCATTGGATGAGATTGACAAAATATGGAAATATAGGAAGATAGGCAGAAGAACTGTACATTATATGTAATACATTGGAACTTAAACCCTTGATGACATTTATCTTCACTTGTAAGAGATTTAATAAAGTAATTTATTAGGTCCCTTCTTACTCATGAAAAGAAATGTCATAAAAGACCTATTCTTTCATATACTGTCCATATACTGAATATTAATCCTTATATTCTTAACACGGCATGGTATGCTAAATTTTCAATGGTCCTGCTTTAGAGCAATAAATGTAGATGCCAGGATAATTCTAAATTTGGGGGACAGAAGGATTTCAGGATGGTAAGATGCTTCAGAGTCCCTCATTTTTAAGCTTATTTATTTTCAAATAACTAGCCTTGGGAAATAAACCAAACATCACTTAATCCAGTTAAATTATGATGCTAAGTAGGCTGTCTGTTCAGATGATGGAATAACATTTATATGGATCACGTCTTCTTCCCAATCACACTTCTCTCTCAGAAATGGGATGAGAGTTAGTATTTAGAACTTATATTCTAAATCTCTTTATTCTTAGAAAAGCAACTCAATATATAGGGACCATTGTGTGCAAGACAGCCGATGGTTTTTTATTTTACTATTGAATATAAAATTCAACTACTTAAAAAGATAGGTATTAAAATATATAGTTTAAACCAAAGGTTCACAAAAATAGTTAGGAAAACACAAAGTGAAGTGTAAGTCAATTCTGGCTCACTTTATTATTTTTAAAGTCAATGGTAATGACACCAAATTAAATTTAAACACTAAAGTTTTGTTTCATTTTAGTTAGATATTATAGATTCTATTCAAGCATTGACTGTTTTTCACATTTGCCTTTCAGGCTTATCTGTGCTTGGGAAGGTAGCTGTCTTGTCCAATAAATTTTCAGGTATATCTTCAGTTGCTTGAGACATGAGCAAAATGATGTAATGCAAAGCAAATATGAAATGACTTTAGAAATTGACACAAATTCCTGCAATTGACACAAAGTGACAGGTCTTTTTAAAGAAAAACTCTGCTGACATTGGATTGGGTTATCTTCCTCAAAGCAGAGTTTCAGTTCTAGCCACATAGATAGATGGGAAGGAATTTTAGGAAAATGGACAAAACAACATGACACTTTCATAAATGGTCATAATAATAGGCCCCTATAGCACATAGATTTATTTATTAGTTAAAAATTCTAATTTAGAAACTCCATTTTTATTTTGAAAAATCGAGAATACATCTCATATGTGAAAATAAGGATTCCAAAAATCTAATTCAGTTTTAGCTTGCCAAACAGGAATTATTATAAGAAGATGACTATGATCCTTAGGGTTGTGGACTTTTGGACCTCTCCAATTCAAAACACTTAGGTAAGAGTGACACTGCAATTAATAGAAGCAATATAGTGTATTTCCTTTTCTTGAGTGTGTCCTGGCTCCTATATCTACAGTATAAATAAAGACCACATCTGATAACTTAGTGAGTGCAGTGTCTTCCATGTAGCAGGTGTACACAGTATAACATTTTAAATGTTATACTAATTTGTAATCCCAGATTTTGTTAACAAAAATCTAAAAGATGCAAAAGCATATAGTGCAAAAATTGGCGACTCCTTTCTTTAACTTAGGTTTTTATAGGAGTCACTGATAGCAGATCAGTTATTAGAAATGGATTGCTTTTGCCTTTTAAGGATCCACTTGACATTCAGGCAGGAGGAAAGCATATCTATTATTTTCTTAGTCTATTTTTTTAAGAGTTCATTTCAGCATAAAATTAAATTAATACAAATAAATAACTAAATAAGTGCACTAATATATCTAATTATAGAAATAAATTATGTTTGAAAATAGTGAAAAATGGAAACATTCCAAAAGGGAAATAAACATTTCTTATTTCTGTTCAAATATATATAATGAGGATGGTCTAACATAATAGAAGTGAACTAGCAGCATCTTTTTTTCTTCTCCTAATCTCTTATGAAATGCTCATAGTCACCTCTGCTATTAAAGGTGGAATACTTCTACAGTAGGGGATTTTCATCAATTATCTGCATAATTTTATAAGAAACTTCTGCCTAACAAAATTAGTCAATGTGCAGATTTTTTTACCAACCATTATACAATATAAGATGTCCCAGTAGCACAATCTTCTGGGTATAGATGTGTCATAGATTCTATCCTGATGATATCTGTACAAGAAAAAAGTAAATGTGAGAAAAGTGGTAAAAACATCTACAATGAAACATAATCTACATGACTTTGAAAGTATTCCTTAATATGAAAAGAAAGGCATTTTGTCTTTAAGATATAGGAAAAATTTAAAATTTTATGGTATGAAAACAATATTTTTGTGACATTTATTTTTATTTGAAAAACATTTTTGTTGAGGAGAACGTGAAAAATAATAACAATGACAAGATAAGATAAAAATGGAATCAAGCAAAGATGAAAATCAACCAAGAAACATGGAAAGATTGTAAAGAAATCCAAAATGCACTGGCACAGTTATAACTGGCTTTAGAAGCAATAAAGAGCAGGGTGCCTGGGTGGCTCAGTGGGTTGATGTCCACTCTTGATTTTGGCTCAGGTCATGATCTCAGGGTCATGAGATTGAGCCCTGTGTTGGGCTCCATGCTCAATGGGGCTTCTGCTTGAGATTTGCTCTCTTCCTCTCCCTCTGCGCTCCCACACACTCCCCCACCCCAGCACACTCACTCTCCCACGCCCTCTCAAATAAATAAATAAATAAATTTTAAAAAGAAGAAGAAGCAATAAACAATAAAATCTATATTATAGAGTTTGAAAGCTTATGTTGTGAATAAACATGAAAAAATTTTCAAGAAAGCACAGGATTTTGTTATTAAATATTAAAATGATATGAGGGAAGATGATAGCTACCAGAAATATAGAAAAATGGTCAAATAAAAATAATTGATGTCCCTGATGCTGATGAAGAGATGAAAAGGAATAAAGCAATCAATGCACAACAATGTCCAGCAAAATCTTCCTCAGGTAAAGAAGGACTTTAGTCTGGAGATTGACAGACCTCTTCAGGAAAATTGTCTGTAAGAGGGGATAATGTTTAGACAATTCCAGGTGAGTTTGTCTTATAATAAAACATGAAGGACACATTCTATAAGCATTTAGATAAAAAAAGTTTACATTGGAAGGTACAAAAATCATTCTAATCTTAGATTTCTCTGGAATACTAATCATCAGAAGACAAGAGAGAGTAACAGACATACAATATTATATTAGCTCCAGATGTACAACATAGTGATTCAAACAGTCAGCTCTTGAGAGAGGAAAACAGTGTCATCAAAACTCGAGCATGCTAAAGAGCCTCAGTTCTTCCAGCATCCAAAATTCCTATCTTTCATGTGCCATTCCAAAATTATATATACAATTATACTTCCTATGTACTTTGCTTAAAAAAATAGGACTATACCTCCTATGTTCCTTTCCTAAAAAGTTTAGATAGAAATCAACTGTCCAATAGTTACATCAACTGGAAGATTTCAAGAATGGGAAGCTATGGTATAATTTGACTGTACATTACAGAATTACATTTGAACAATCATGGAAAATATACTTAAAAACCAATGCACTTGTAAAACATTTCTTGAACAACAAGATGTATGGAATAAAATATTTATTAATCATTTCCTGGGTCCAAAATCTTAATAGTAGCAACAAAATAAAAACATTTTTAGATAAATTATAAAGGAAATTAAAATTATGTTTGTTTTTTATTGTACAAAGGAAAGAATCAATGAATGACAATTTTGTTTTTGGTAGTGAATAAAATACATATAAGTATGTTTATATGTACGTATATACACAGATGTACATAAAGCACAGGCATCTAGTATATATGTTTATACACACACATATATATGTATGTATATACATATGTACATAAAGCACAGGTAGTAAATAAAATACATATAAGTATGTATATATGTATATATACACACGTACATAAAGCACACTTATATGAAAAATTATAAACATAACCTCCAAATTAGTCAAATGTAATATCTTTTAAATCTCCGAAGAAAAGAGGCAAATAAAGCATAATCAACTTACCAATCAGCAGAAAGCAAGGGAAACAGCAGGGAAAATTTTTCCAAAAACTAAGATAGGAAAATGAAAAGATTAAAAATATCAGATATGACAGTATAAGTGAGCTAAACATCCTATTTAGAAACAAGGACTGATGTCTAAGGAAAACATCTGAAACAAAATGACACATGTAGATTATAAATATAGAAAGAACAAAGATATCTAAGGTAAACAAAAAAAATAACAGCACATCAAATATACGTTTTCCAAATTAAACCCTTTATAGTCTTATTTTGTCAAAAGGCATTCTACGAAAATATACATTTATATATATAATAGAAGGATTAGATTAGGAGATAGTAAACAAAAGTTTTTTCTTTGTGTGCTTTGTAAGACCCGTTACTCTTCTATGGCTGTTGATTTGGTTGTATTTACAAGAGAAAACTATCCTAGAAGTCAGAAGAATCGCCTAGAGCAAATTGTATTAGAAGAGATATCAAGTTAGCAGAAACAGAAATGTTGTTAGTAAATTTAGAGAAGAGTGTATATGTTGGAGGAAGCTTCTGAGGAGACAAGGAGAAGTCAGTAGAACTGTAGTTTTTATTTTATTTTGTTTTTAATCATAACGATTTAAATCACACTTGAAGTGTGGTCATGCAAAATGTTAAGTCACGTAGAGATTCCACAGAATCTCTAACATTTCCTGGCTCCAAAAAAGCTTGAGAAATTGTTTGGAGCAGCAGGCTTGAAATGGTTTTGCAAGCGACATGTCGGGAAATAGGACCATGAACCAGAGATTGATCTTAAAAGAGGAGCCAGTATGGACAAGGAGAACAAGCCAGATTCAGGTGGACCCTGAAGCCGCCTGGGAAAGCCCAGGTGCCTGCCATTGGAAAAGTACGTAAGCCCCCCGAGTTCAGAGCTTCCAGGAAGGAAAAAAGAAGAAAAATATGGGTGGAGGAGAAAGAAAAGACTTTCCTGGGTCTGTATTCAAGAGAACCTTGGTTTGACCTGGAGGAGGAACACACTTTGCCCTTAATCGTCAAGTTTTCAGGATCAGGGGAAATGGGGATTTGATAGAGAAATAAATTTCAGTTAGGGAAGAAGAATTTCTCATATTCCTGAATTGCAGATGTGAAAAATCACTACACATATAAAACAGATACATTAAAAGCCGGACAAAAACTGGGAAATTTCAAAATAAGTAATGATTGGGGAAATTGGAATGATCATGATGGCGATTAAATTAGCATCCTACAGAAAGTTCTTTTAAGTGTTCCTGGAACACTTACATATCTTCAAAAAATCTCCCGAACATAAACAGGGCTGTATATATTATTTCAGGAATATGTAACTCCATAGGTAGAACAAATCATCCCTCATGGTAATTATAAAATGCAAAACTTCAAATACTTCTCCGTCAAGTAGAAAGTGTGCCTGCACAGGTGGGCAGATTTTCTCATGAAATTTCAAAATGCATTACAAAGCTACAATAACTAACATAGGGAGATGCTGGCCCCAAAATACACAGTTTATCTGGAAGAGAACGGAAAGTCCAAAAACTGGTTCAAGAATATGTATGCAACATTTTGTGTATGATATGGTAGTATTTTGAAATACTGTGTGTTTTTTTGGGTGGGGGAGTGAGGTTCAGTAAACATTTTTCCTCTAATTGCCTGGATATTGGGAGAATATTTAGATCACTACCTACCTGAAATTTCAAATACATTAAAGAATTAGGAGACATATAATTGACTATTTTAATAATTCTGGGATAAGGTAGCTAGCTAGTTTAATTATGATATCAAAGAAAAGATAGCTGAAAATAATATTTTTTCTGCTTATATCTAATTATATTTATTTTCTTATTGTGTTACCTAAGAGCAGTGTGAAACAGTAAATTAGTGGTGGGAAATCTTTTTTTTTTCCTGAAAGATTTTATTTATTTATTCACGAGAGACACAGAGATAGAGAGGCAGAGACAGAGGCAGAGGAAGAAGCAGGCTCCATGCAGGGAGCCCGACATGGGACTCCATCCTGGGACCTCGGGATCACGCTCTGAGCCAAAGGTAGGTGCTCAACCACTGAACCACCCAGACGTCCCAAGTGGTGGGAAATCTTATCTCTTCTTGACACAATGTAATTATTTGAGTCTTAACAGCAGGCATGATGTTTTCTGCAGTATTAGTCTTATTCTACGAGAATTTTTTTCATTTAGATTTCAGAATATTGTTTTAAAATCAGACATCTTTGTTGAGTTTCATAAAATGATTTTTGAGAGTCTCTAAGATAAGTATATGATAAATTATATTAGAAGATCTATTTTTATTGATCTATCTTTGCATTTATAGAATAAAAACTTTGTCATGGTTTATTATTCTTTAATATACTTCCAAATCCAGTTTCCTGTTATTATTCTTGGAATTTTACCTCTATGTCACTAAAAGAGTTTGATTTGTTGTGTTTAATTGTGTCTGTGGGTGCACATAAGCTACCTTTACCAGATTTTGCTATTAGGCTTCAGTTATTTTCCTAAAATATGATTTTACCCTCTTCCTCAATTCCCATCTCCCAAGAAAGACAGACTTCTGTAATATAAAACTTTTAATTCTGGAAACAACTTCACCACCTTTATCATATACAAGAGGAAACCGAGAGACAGACAAATTCAGTAGCATGACTTGTATATTGAACTAACACAATGGGGGGGGTTGTTATAATCACCCAAAAGAAAAATTTATTTTTGTTTCCCGCTCCCCATTCAAAATATGTACCATAGGGCAAATATCCCCCTGCTGCTGGATGAAAAATCTGGGGATGCCATGACTTTGTTGTCATCTTTAGGTAATGATAACTTCTACGCTCCCTTTAACTCACTAAACAGTCTCAATTTGGGATTAGAACACCTCATTCCAAACTTGATTGAGGATTAAATCTTTTCCATTCTCTCAGTCGAGGAGGATTTCAGATAGGCTACTGACACCTGCTAAGTGGGTACGGTCAGCAGCATCTTCTGTCATTGTTTGCTTCTCCTCCTCAGCTTGCAGAGTGGTTTCTGGCTCTTCTGAAGACAGTGTGCAGAAAGGGAGAAAATGAAAGAAAATCATATTATGTAAGATTGCTTCACATTCTGAGTCTTTCTTGCCTGGGAACTTATGTGGATTCTTCAGAGACTCCTGTAGGGTCCAAGGGCAGGCTGCCCCAAGGTGGGCCACTTTGGCATGAAGATTATTTTGAGTTGAAAAGCAATAAAAGCAGCAGATTCAAGCAAAGCTCTTTACTTCCCCACAAATGCCTCAAAGAATTTAGATAGAGGACTTGCTCCAGGAGGAGAGCTATCACCATAGGTAACTACGTTCTGAAGGAGGTAGGAAGGAACCTAGCAAAACCTGTGTTCGAAGTTCTCTGTGTCCCACTGATTCTACATGAAACAGCAAACATTTTGTGGGCTGAATGTTTCCTTTTTTTTTTCATCTTTTTTATAAATTACATTCCTTTCCCCTGAAGTCCCACATCCCTACCCCCTTCTCCTTAGCTCAGGATGACTTATATACTTCATTTGGCCTGACTGTCTTTGGAATTATCACATCTCTGTGGTGTCCCGTACATGCACTATTAAATTTGATTTTCCCCTGTTAATCTGTCTCATGTTGATTTGAATTTTATTATGGCTAGAAGGACCTTGAGGGGACAGGAAATTCTTGCTCCCTGACACTCCCTTTGCTGGGCCTTCTGATTGTAGCTATACCAGCCACTTCCCTAGGCGCTGGTCTCATGAGCCTCTGCAGGCTAAGTGCCAAGTGGCACTTCTGAGCAGAATTTGAAGTGACTGAGGTCATTCTTAACCCTTTTGGGCCCAATGAGGAGGAAACATTCACACATTCTGTGCCAGTCATGGTAAGAGAGCATTTCTATGCAATGGACCTCCACTTTCTTTCACCTCAGGCCTCCCGCGTAGCTGCTTGCCTTGAAATTCCTTATCACGTGCCAGATATCAGGATAGTCTGTTGCTAGCCACTGAGAGTCACATCAAGGCTCTGAGCTGTTCTTGTTCTATAGCTGTATAGTGGACGCACAGGCTTCAGCCCATTTACAATGTGATGACAGGTTGGCAGCAACTCTCACCAAAGAAACACCCTCTGGAAATCCACTCTTCACCTTTTCATACTTTCAAACTTAGTGAGGAATTTTAAGAGACCTGAAATAGCTCTTGATAAGTTTTCATGAGGTCAGGCCCTTCCTTTGGAATTTCATACTTACCATGTCCAGGCACCTTAGTTGCAATTTCAGATAGAAAGACCTGCCTCAGAGATCAGTCAAGGCCATCTAGAATGTCAGGGAAGACTGGCACATAGGTCCACAGGTCTATTGATTCCCAGTCAGGGCAGCTCCACCATTTCAAGCTGCCACTTCTTCATTTAAATCATCATTGGCTATTATTACATGAATTTAATTTCCTATGTCTTGCACATCACAGCAGGAATTAGAAGCAAGCAGCATTTCCACATTTATACTTATATTCAAGAAAAATTAAAGTCAAGCTAAAAATTGACAAGTCTTATTGGTAAAATCATCCTGAAGTCCAACTAGTTACTATGGCAGTAACGTCTTTCCAGAAATTAACTATTTTTGATCCTTAGTTATAACACATATATCTATTAAAAATAAGACACCAAAAATAGAACAGTCAAAATTCTTTGCTTTTTGAACTGCTAACACGTATGTTAACTAGATAATTGGTTAATTAATAACTTAGTTCATTTGACAAACTTTTTAAATGCGTTACAAAAATCCCTCTGTAAAATAAGAAAGATTGAAAATAGCCAGGACAAGGTAAGCGGTTTTGAACAAAGTCATATTTACATGAGCTATGCTGTATTAATAGTTATTTTCTATGAAGAATATGAAAATTCCTGTTAATACATGGAACATTATCTTGAAATATTTTTGAAAAATACTGTAAGTGAAGTGGTATGCTAAATTCATAAATACTATTATTATTAATTAGTTTCTTTGGATATAGTCTGGCTTAAATATTCTCCTTGACTTTTATTTATTATAGTTTGATGTTTGGAATATTAATAGTGTGAATTTGGTATATAATTTAATTTGATTTATAGAAAACTTTTGCCCCAACTAATTACCTTGGAAATACATTATAGGTATACTAAAAATAATAATGTATGAATATCTGAATTGTAAAAATATGCAGTAAACAGTAAATATTTATGCCTACTGAAAAGGACCCTTCATTTTAACACATATGTCTCAATAACATTTTAAAATATAATTTGATATGAAAATACATGCTTAGTATAGTCCATTTTATGGAAAGTGTATCTTGATAAATTGATTTCATATACTTGTATCAAAGTTTTGTTCTGTCATTACCTGATCTTTCAAATACATATTTGATTATATATATCATATATATAGTGCCTAGTATGTGCATAATATGGCCAAGTACTATGCAAATAAAGTACACTACCTTTGTCTTCAAGTTTTTAAATTTGTTAGCTAAAGAAAAACTTCCTTTGGAAACACGAAATGATAATTCCAGACAGTAGATAGTTAACAAATAACCATGCAGAAGTAAATGTAATGAGACTCTGCAGAACAGAGAGAGCTGAGTAGATAGAGAAGATGAATAAGACTTTATGAATGAAGTGGAGAATGAGTTCATTTTTCATGACTGCAGAGGATCAGAGATGATTGGAAGTGAGGATCCTGAACACACACATACACACACACACACACATACACGCCACAATCAAAATTATGACGGCATGAATGGCCATACTTTATATTTAGGGGATAGAGAACATGGAAGGAGCAAAAAAGAACAAATAACCAGAAATGTAAATTGGAAGGACATTTTGCATCTACACTATGTCAGTCCTTGATGCTAGGATAAAAGATACTAGATTTATCCCAAGGATAAGATTATTGAGTAGGAATGATAAGATGAAACTAGACTCTAAAGAGTTTTGGAAGCTGGGTAAGCCATCAGGAACTCCTTAGGAGCCGATTGCAAGGGTGGAGATTGCAGAGGTCAAAAGAACTTAAGGTAGTATATGAAGTGAGAAGTGGATTCCAGGTACACTAGATGAAAGAAGCACTGATGGAATAAGGCAGATAGATGTATTCATACGGGGAGCAAGGAGAAGGAAAAAAATCAAAGCACATGTAAAGATACACTAGGAGATACGGTGAGAGCACAGTATACTCACTTCTCTTTTTTTCTTTTCCCCTGCCTTTATTATTTATTTATTTATTTATTTATTTATTTATTTATTTATTCATTTATTTGAGCGGGAGGGAGAGAGGGAGGGGAGGGGCAGAGGAAGCAGGAGAGAATCCTTTTTTTTTTTTTTTTTTTAAGATTTTTATTCATCTATTCATGAGAGACAGAGAGAGAGAGAGAGAGAGAGGCAGAGGGAGAAGCAGGCCCCACGCAGGGAGCCGGATGTAGGACTCGATCCTGGGACCCCAAGACCACGCCCCGGACCCAAGGCGGCGCTAAACCGCTGACAACCGCCCCCGCCCCCCGCCCCGCCCCCGGACTGCCCAGCAGGAGAGAATCTTAGGCAGACACTGCCCTAGCAGGGGCTCTACCCCACATCCCTGAGATCATGACCTGAGCCAAATCAAGAGTCGGATGCTTAATCGACTGAGCCACCCTGGCGCCCCTCAGCACACTCCTTTCTAAGGCCGGTTAGAAGTTGGCTTTCCCTTAAAAGAGATCCTTGAACTTACTACTTTCATGTACATATATTTAAAAATGACCAACTGCTGTATTAATGTTAATAATTCAATTATAAGAGTTTAGCGTTCATTTGGAATTTTACATGCCAGTTATTCGTCAGTGGAACCAATTTTTAAAAATTATCTGAGGAAAGGTTCCTTACTGGTATAATCTGTTCGGTAAACTGGAAACTAGTTATTTTAGAAAGTTATGTATTGCACAAACTGGACCATCTCTAAGGTTAGAAAATAAAAAGTTTATCATGTGTATCATTAGGCCTATGGATTTCCTTAAAACATTAATTCTTATTTTAACTGCAAATCATGGCTACTTCCTGTAGCAGAAATAATTGCATTTCCGTTCACTGAAAAATACAAATACCAAATAAAAAAAAATAAAAAAATATAAAAATAAAATACCAAATACCAAAGAAGAAGTACCAGAATTAAAGGACAGCATTTTTAATGTATCCTTTTCCTTAGGATCCTTCCCTAAAGGCCGCACCTATGATTTCCCAATCCTCTGCCCCGCCCCCATCCCCTGATAATGACTCTATGTGTTTCAGGTCCACTTCATAAAACCTAAAGCTTTGGTAATGTCTAAATAAAGGACTGAGTATTAGAAACAGTTGTGGTGTAACGTTTGGGGATGCATTTGCTACAGTTTACTCATATTCTACTTTCGGGTGATGTTGCAGTATAGTCTCTGACATCCAAGAATCCCATAACACACTGTGAAGTAATTGCACTGTGTGAGCAGAGATCCATCCCAAGTGAGAGGAGGGCATCTATATGCTTTTGTTACCCCTCTAGCCCTTTGCACATAGTAGCAATATTTTTATGGGCCGATTTCTGGTTCCTGAAATCACGAGTACTTGGTTTTATACCATCATGGTGCTAGTGTCAGTAAAGCCAACCTGTCTGCTAAAAACAAAGACATAAACAAATAGAAACCTTGAGAGGCCATAGCTAGCTACTTTTAATCCTTTTCATTGCAAATGACATTGAGCAAAGTTTTTAGGGCCCACGAGTAAAAATCAGACTAGACATGTTGTATTTGCTCTCCATGTGCACTAGGGATTATAGGTGTAGATACGAGTGTGTGTGTGTGTGTGTGCATGTCTGTGTGTGTGGGTGTAGGAAGATTAAAGATGCTAAAATGAGGGAGGGATATGAGAGAGAAATAGGAGCCAAGAATAAAAAGGAAAGAAAAAGAAGTAGCTTAGGTGGGAAGAGAGACTTAGCATTAAAAAAAAAATTCGGTTCCAAACATTTAATACATAAAGTAAGAAAGCTAGACCGAGAGGATGATCTCACAGTGGGGATAAGTCATTTTATAATTTTCCCTAGAGCCCCTGAGAGATCCAGAGAAAGAATGGCCTATCACATGTTGGGACAACAGTATATCCTAATTTCCGAAAGAGCTCCCTGCTTTCTGTTCTTTATTAACATTTTTTTTTCTCACTTATTTAGTTTTTCCTGAGTATTATGTAGGTGGTCAATGTGTATGTGCTGGAGCTGCTAAAGTTGAAGTCAATTTACTGAATACAATTTAAAGTCATCTGTGGAAAAAAGTACATATTACAAGGATTTTGTATATAAATATTGAGGAATATGGTTTTATGAATCACAAATTAGAATCTAATTCAATTGCTAACATTTTTATAGATCTCAGATCACTGTCAAGTAATTTTGCACTAAAGGCTTGTATTCTCCAGAACATAAGAGGTGGTCTTCTGTATCAAAATGATAATAAAAATTAATACATTGCAGACCACATTTATCACGATGAGCACTGAGTAATGCATAGAATTTTTGAAGCACTCTATTGTAACTTGAAACTAATATAACACTGTATATTAACTATATGGAATCAAAATTTAAAACTTTAAAAAAACAAACAAAAAGAACCAAATTAATACAAAATTAGTGTTGGCTTGTCATAAAAAGCTTTATATTTTATTGTCCATGATACTACTTCATTCAGAAATATTTCCTATGAAAAAAAATTAAATTAAATTTAAATTTTTTTTCATTTTTTTTTTAAGATTTTATTTATTTATTTATGAGAGACAGAGAGAGAGAGACAGAGAGAGAGAGGCAGAGACACAGGCAGAGGGAGAAGAGGCTCCCTGCAGGAAGCCTGATGTGGGACTTGATCCTGGGACTCCAGGATGACACCCTGGGCCGAAGGCGACGCTAAGCTGCTGAGCCACCTAGGGATCCTCTGTAGCATTTAAACAGTTTTATTTACGTAATGATATTAATCTTTCACACAAGCCTCAAAGTTCCATGAGGTAGGGACTGTTTTCTCTTGCTAACCATGGTATTACTAGGGCCCCAGTACCTTATGTACAGCAGGTAGTGTACACTCAGTACTCTCTTAGCAGGTACAGCCTTTCCCCCAAATCTAGCTCAGTAGATACTACTCTCCAAGGAGACGTGGACGGTTCAGAAACTTTGTGAGCTTGGTGGTGGAGACAGTGGTTGAAGGGCCAGAGGGATGGCAGAGGTAAGGGCTGGTGTAATGGGATCCTGGGGAGATGAAACGATGCTCATTTAACGAGTCTCCTCCCATGATCCCAACCTTCCATTCCCACCCCAAATGAGTCTGTCTTCAACCACCTATGCATTCATTTCTCCAGAGAAAGAGGTAAACCTCACAGTATAAAACCAAAGCCAGAATAACTTTGCAGAATTAGAAAGTGTCCAAGGAACCAGTTACAACTCGACTGAATTGGACTTCAACACAGAAATGATCGTGTTCCTCCAAAAACTCTTCAGTCTTGGAAGCTCACACTCCTCCAGCAAGTAGAAAGATAAATACACCTTCTTCTGTGGTCAGCTGCTGAGGAAGAACTTTTCTCTTCTGATGGACCAGCACTATTACTTTTTTGTGGCTCTTTTCCCTTCTCCTTTCCTAGGTTTTCCTTTGCCACGAAGCTTCTTGAGACGCAGCTGCTTATCCTTGAAGTCCTGATGCTCATCTCTATAGAGGCCAAGGAAACGTAGTGTCCCCATGAGTGCAAAAGAAGTGTTGTGATTTGGATACCAGTCAGAAGTCTCCTTCCTCTTGGCCAAAGGCTGCTCGCTAAACAGTTTCACCACTTTCATTGATTTGGAGTCAGTTGGCCTGGCAACTTCACCCAACAGCCGGGTGCTCAGACCAGTCATGCGCGAGGCATATTCTGAAAGGGAAGACATTTCCTGAGCAGCAAGAGGCCCTACTCGCGACCTTCCTCTCCCACGCGCCCCTCTCCCCTAAAATTTTTTAAAAAAGAAATATTTCCTATGCAACAGTGTTTAGCAAGATACAGATGTAGGATCAAAACCATTCAGTAATGGACACTTGTTTACCTTATCCTAATTCTTTACCAGATGAACTTAAATTCCAGGGGCTTTCAAAATCTATTACCTTCGGAATAAAAACTGATAAAAATTTTTCAGTGCCCATTTGTGCCCAAGGTCTCTGTCTTCTTAAAGCATACATTATATATTGTCTGATATTACATACTTTTATAAGGAAAATCTTGATTAGAATTGGTGCATTCCCCATAGCTTGAATGAAACCAAGGAGTTTGGTTTGAAAATGCTTTCTCAGAAACCTCGGTATGATTGGTGAGTAGGCAAACACAATTTTTAAAGTTGGCTTGCAGGGTGCCCCCTTGTTCGGATATTCCTTTCTCATCTTGGTTGGAGTTAAGCAGATGCTTAACTAAGCCACCCAGTGCCTGTTTAGAGTATCTCTTAAACTCAGAACTTTGAAAGCTATCATTTGAAATAAAACAAAATATTTAATTAAATGCAAAAAGACTGACTATTAGGGTGTTCTCTTAGGCATCTATAAAACTAATTTATTATAGAGGACACCAGAATAAATCTTTTAACTGGCATTGATTCCTCTCCAGAAATTGATGAAATTTTTAGCCATCGGGACCTACAGTATAAATACAATTTTTTTGTTGATATTTCTTGTTGGCTTTCATGCTTGTATCATAAGTTACTTATTTTCTTTTTTTAAAAGTATTATCTTTATTTCTCTGCATATTTTTAGGTCAAGTTTACAAAACACAAGATAAAGGCAATCCACCGGGGCTTCTTGGTGGCTCAGTGCTTGAGCTTCTGCCTTTAGCTCTGGTCATGATTCTGGGGTCCTGGGATGGAGTCCCACATCGGGCTCCCCCTGGGGAGCCTGCTTCCCCCTCTGCTTGTGTCTCTGCCTCTCTCTCTCTGTCTCTCGTGAATAAATAAATAAAATCTTTTAAAAATATACAAAGGCAATCCACCTTGACTGCTCTTATGTTGCCTCTATCTTTCATCTTGCTCTATGTTGCTCCATTTGCACATTTATGCATGGCATCAAAGTGCTGGTTGGTTTTTATTTCTCTCTCTGGTCAGGGGGAGGATGACTTTTCTTTACCTGTTGTACTTTGTTCTTGATGTCTGAGGTTAACCTCACAAGGTTTCTGTTTCCTCGTGCTCATCAGCATTTCCTTCTCGAATTTCCCTTTGCGTTACATCACTAGGTTACATTTCCCCACCAGCCTCCCAATTCTAACAATAGGTCTTATGTTTCCCGGGCTCTGAAGCATTACTACATATAGTGTGGTTCACAGGTCAGCAGCAGTGGCATCACCTGAGAACTTGTTAGAAAAACCCAACATAAGCTATGCCATTTGCTGAACCAGAATCTGTATTTTAACCAGGTCTCTGAAGAATAACACATTAATAAATGAGAGAAATGCTGCTCTAAAGGATCTGTCCAGCTCTATGCCCTCAGATCTCATCTCTATGTTCTCTCTGGCTGTTCAGTTGCATGAAATAGTCTCCCCACTGATTACTCCACCGTCAAAGCCAGGACCACATCAACCTGGCAACAGCTGTTTGTGTCTACATGGATGCTCAGATTCAATGATCTTTCCAATCTTGCCTCTCAGCACTTTGGGTTTGGGTATTCATCCTGCCAACTTGGTTGTGAGTGGGAAAAAGAGGACTGTGCCTGGGAAACAATAGATTAGGTGCTTATCTCTGTCATTTTCTGTTCTCATCTTTGAAAATCATCCCCTACAACCCATGTACGAGCTAAAGAATAAATTACACATACTTAATAATGTTACAGCTATCCAGCCACTAAGCTTCCAAGTTTCATTCTTTTTTGTCTCCCACCACAAGTGGAGTTATTTTTGTATTAATCCAGCTATTTCGGTTGAGAAAAACAGTCTCATTGGTAGGACTGGACATATTATTGGCACAATAATCTCAGAAGAGGAGTAATCTATTCTGTGCTATGATAGGGAATGAAAGATGGCTCTACAATCTTATTCCTAGTCTAAATCACAGTGACTTGATTGTTAATTCTGTTAGGACGTGGCATGCTCAAGCTTAAGCATAATGCTGTACTGTGAATGCTCTTATACTTGATAGTTTTCCATATGTTTTAGAGTCCTGGGACTGGCCAAGTGACATGAAGTGATTTTTTTTTTAATTTTTATTTATTTATGATAGTCACACACACACAGAGAGAGAGAGAGAGGCAGAGACACAGGCAGAGGGAGAAGCAGGCTCCATGCACCGGGAGCCCCACGTGGGATTCGATCCCAGGTCTCCAGGATCGCGCCCTGGGCCAAAGGCAGGTGCCAAACCGCTGCGCCACCCAGGGATCCCATGAAGTGATTTGAAAAAGAGAAAGAGGTACCCATACATTTCAGTGTAGAATTGTCATGACAGAGAAATGGGCTATTGTTCCTCATTTGTGCCTGTTTCTTCTTGGACATGGCAACGATCTTGGACACACAGTGAATGTACAACCAAGAAGTGAGGAAGAGGTGGATGGCATCTTTTTTTTTTTTTGTAGAAGGATGTTCAAAGTTAAACAATTCAGAAAAGAAAGTGAACAGATAAGATGTATTATGGGTCATGATGTATCAGAACTACATATATAATGAGGTAGTCTCTTACAGATTGTGTAAGCAACCTGCTACACAATGATATGATATACAAGTAGGTCGAGAGGGTTCAAAGCTTCTAATGGATCACATAAGGAGGAATTCTTGGGGCTACTGGGTGGCATAGCTGGTTAAGAGTTGGACTCATGATTTTAGCACAGGTCATAATCTCAGGGTCCTGGGATTGAGCCCCACATTGGGGCTTCACACTCATCAAGGAGTCTGCTTGAGATTTTCTCTCTCTCCCTTTGCCTCTCCCCTTGCTCTTTCTCTCAACAAATAAATAAAATCTTCAAAAGGAATTCTCAGCATTCTTGTCAATTAAGAATTCAGAAAGTACATAATTATTGGGTCTGATTGCTATGAATCACAGGCCAATATAAAGATGCAAATGTGTAGGATAACTAACACAAGTTACGTTTCATAATGTGTTATCTTTCATTTCCAAAGGAAGTTGTACTGTTTCCCCAGACTGACATAAAAATCTTTTGTAAACTCTATGAGTAAATAGCATTTATTCACTATTCATACATAAGAAAAACATGTTATTACAAAAAAATAATGTTTTTAAGTATTGGGTTTTTATAAAATGTAATTAAAGCAATATTAAATTTAACATGAATTCCATTTTAAATTAAACTATATTTCATATTAGTGTTAGTTTAGGACTTCTGATTTTGAAATTGTGTTGTTACCTATTTGCAAAGACACTCAACCTCATGATTTTAAAATGCAATTTCTTTCTACAGATGTATAAAGAATGTAAATTCAGGCATGCATAATGTTTAAAATTAAAAATTCATTTGGAATGATATATTCTCCATATATGATGAACTTTTTCATGGCTTTGATATTAGTTACCTTGACTCCTATGCTGAAGAAACCCTAAACACAACATTCCCTGATGACAGTTCTAGAGACACTCTTGGTTGTTGCGGTTATGGAGGAGAACTAATGTTGCTTATTGGACAGGAGGTAGGATGTTAGACATGCTATACTTCACAGTGTCTACAAAAAAGAATTGTCCTGAACACTGCACAGTCTTCAAATATTCCTCCAGGTAGACATTTAGGGAGTTGAAAATCCTGTTGGTAATGATTGGAGCCTAGAACCTATTTCAATTTACATATTAAGACGAAGAACATCTGCACAGTTTTAATACCTGCAAAATTTTCTAAGAATGCAAAAACACATATACGACAAGAGTAATCAAAATAATAAAATTTCAGTGCTTGCAATTTGGTTTGGAATTTTACCAAGATTTAGCTCACCCTCATGGAAAATCTTGTCAATCATCAGCAACAATCCTTCATGGTATTTGAGTAACTGACTATATACCCTGCATTTTGTAGCTCTGTGTTCATGACAAGTTTTAAAGGGGGGAGTGTCTAATTACTTTCCTGTATTATCTAGTATAGTTGTTTCCAAGTGTTTAACATATCAACTCCCTACCACATATGTACATATTCCATCAATTACTGATTTTCTTTCATTTGTTCTTTATATTATAGTTAAGGCATTGAGTTGATGTTTAAAAGTTATCTATGTAGGTTAAGTTTTACTATCTGTGAATTTTAGTTCAGGGTAGTAATGCGAGGATTGAGATATGTTTATTAGAAAATGGGGTGTATTTGGTCTGATAATGTTGAGAACAACTCTCCTAGGAGCATTTTGTCTCATGGAGATTTATGTCTCCTAACAGGGCAATTGTTCACCAAAAGTTTACCCTGTGGGAGGGCAGATGTATGTAACATGGAAAAAAGGTGGAAGGTGTGGGAGTTGATGCACATTTATTTGTTGTGTGATTTGGAGTGAATCAATGGACTTCTCTGGGCCTGATTTTTCTTTCTATTAAAGTGTTGGAATTGATGAGCTCTAAAATCCCTAAGACAACATTTTATTATGGGTAGAAATTTATTTACATGGTGTAGAATCTACATACAGAAACCTGCATATTTCATTTGCAATATTCATAGTTTTTAATGCTGCATTTGAACCTATAAAATCATATGAAATTAGCTTTTATATACATAAATTTTTCACTAAGTAGTAAACCACTTACATTTTATTTTGAGGAATATATTAGCCGCATGATAAATATTTATAATGACTGCAAGCTCTTCCTTGGCAAAACAGTACCATGAGTTTTCATTTTTATTACACATGTAAACATACAGTTACACATCTATATGATAGTAGGTGCAAAGGTGTGTGTGCGTGTGTGTTTGTGTGTACACATATTTAGATTTATCTCTGATATTTTGAAGGGTATATACAGCTGTGCATATTCATGGTTGATTTCCCTAACGCCCAGACAAGCTTTTGTGAGTGAAAGTATACATGGTAATATATGAGAAAATTAGTTGTCCCCGGGTCATATTGAGAGTTGAGTTGGGAAAGGGTACACTCATCTTTATTTTGGGGGCCGGCCGGCATCCTCTCCTTCAATTTCCATCTCCACCCTCCCTCAGCCAAATGCACCTTGCCACCTTTCTTCTTTAAATTATCACGAGGAGGCCACAGATGAGGAATACTTCACTGCAGGTGGTGATATGAAGCTGACAAGTAGTTTATAAACTAGCCCTACCCTATTGCTTGGAGAAGCTTTATAACTGATTGTTTTAATACCAAAGTGACACCAAAGGGGGTCAAGTAAATAAATATGCAAGCCTCACCAGTTCAAAATAATAAAATTCCAATGTGTGCAAGCCTGCTTGTTGAACATATGTTTGAGGCACGGCTAAGCCATCTGGCTCAGTGTCAAGCATTTACACCAACTGCAGTCTTACAGTACCTGACAGCAGAAAAGCTTTATTCCCCTGGTGTTTGGGCACAAATGGAGAAATATTATTGAAATGATTATCTGCATCAAGACTCAGATTTGCTTTGACATTTAGCTGGCTCTGTTTAATCCAAAGGGTTGTCTGAATGAATAAAGAGAAGGGTTCCTCCAGAAGATGCTGCGAGCAGCCAGGGAAAGCCAAATGATTAATGAGACTGAAAGGCAGGGTGGACCTGCCCACCTCCACCCAGACCTCAGTGCCAAGAACTGAATATGAAATTAGTCTCAAGCTTTCCGAGGCTTGTCAGGACGTTTCTTCCACCCTCAGAGGGTGCTCTCGCTTGGACCTCTGGAAACAAAAGGGACTGGTACCTTCCCCAACATGGAAGGGATGGGCTGGGCCAGAGAGCCTCGTGTTATAGTCAGAACATTTCACATTCAAACACTTTTTGCTTTTAACAGCTCTACCAGAGGCATTTAGATATTATGTTAGGAATAGAGTCTCTCTTAGGAATCGGAAAGCTACGGCTTGCCGACTTGTTTCTGTTTTGGCAGCTGGTTTCTACACGCTGTGGTCCTTATATCAAGATAATTTCATTTGGTTTAGAATGCCATGTTCCACTGGTTATTCTGTGCTGTCACTCATTTTAAAATGTTATGTTAAGCTGAGTTTCTTGCAAAATGAGGTACAGTGCTAGTCTCAGCATTCACCTATGCTAATAAAATTCAGAGGTTTAGCCAAAAAGAGACACCTTTACCAGAATAATGGGAAATCGGCAAGAAAATATAATCATCACTGTCATAATAATAGAATAAACAATTTGGAAATCTTTCTCAAAGAGTTACAGGTTCACATCTGCTTTATCTGATTTTTTAGGTATACTGTACCTTTGGAGGGAGAGTTTTAGTAAGGATTGTTGATTTAGATTTGAAATTACTTTGGTAATTTGGATTTAATAAGAATGTTAGACATGATTTTCTCCTCACTCTTACTTTTAATTAACTTTTTATAAAGATATGAATGAATTCTAATGAACACAATTGGCAGGCTAATTGATTTGTTTCAGAGCACAGTGAGTGATCAGTATGCTGGCAGCATTGTGATATACTATTCAAGGATGTCAAACAGTTTTTGGGTTAATTTTCTGGCAGAGGTTAGTTGGGGAAACCGCTTAAAATATGTACTGTTTTTTGATTTTCAAACAAATGCCCGTTTTTTAAAAAAATTCAGTGAATTAAAAGATATCTATTGCTTTGAATTTATAGTGTCTTTAAATTATCATGTTGCCACCGGGGAGTTGTTTTGTGTATCTGCATATTAACAGAATACTTTTACATGTGTTATGCACATGAGAATATTAAAGACAATTTTCAGAAGATAAAGTATTGTTTTTGCAAGAAGAAAGCCAAGAATGTGCTCCTCTGTTTAAAAATGCATTTTTAAAAGTTGCCACAAAATCAAGAGTGGTCAAAACCAATCCTAAAAGCAACCATTTAAAGAAAAATAAAGCACAACTCCAAGAGGTTACTGTTTTGCTAGGGATCTCACTTTAAAGGTTTTGCTTAAATAAATCCCAGTGAAATGACATTCTTTTATAGTGTTAAGAACAATGAGCGGGTGAGAAAATATATTATGACATAGTTAAACACAGGGCTATAATTTCTAAACTGCATAAATTACATGTTTTCCCCTATTATGATACAGACAGCCAAACTGAACATTTTTGAAAGAAAATGACCAACGTATGATTAATTGCAAGCTCACAGATTTTGTAGCTTCAAGAGTAAATCAACTGCTAAGAAGTGCTAACTTGCTAAAATATAAACTAATTTTAGTCTCTAGATATTAAAATATAATCCATCTTCTTCCTCTATTGGGAGAGCTAATTAGAAATTGCGACTGGCAGAAGGAGGAGAACCCAGAGAACACCAGGATTAGGTTCATGTGCTTAAAACCTGAGCCTGGAAAAAGTGGCCAGATTTTTTATTCTTTACATTTCACATATTTGAGCTTCCTGAAGCCAGCTTATGGTAATGGCTGCTACCCAAATGTGCAAGTAACAGAAGAGAGAGTTTGTGAAAAGAACACGTTTAGTTAACATGGAATGCTACGAACATAACGCAGAAAGACAGAAAATGTTTCATGGATTCCATTTCTACCCCTTTTCTCAAAAAATCTGACTGTTCACATATAACACATCTAATAGCTAGGGTTTTGGCGAGGCCATCAGACCAGTGGCATTTGTGTTCTGAATTTTTATATTCTAGGAAACCTTCCAAACTGTGAGTTAATCTTGATTTCAGGTTGGTTTCACCTAGACTCTGATGACTCTTCCACTGGCACCTAAGGTTAAAAAAAAAAATGATGGGGTTGGATATGCACAATGAATAGATAGACTGGCTGTCCTACTCACACGTCCAAAACACTTGCTGACAATTTTAAATTTGCTATTTTAAATGTTGGGTTTTATTTCGCAGAATTTTAATTTTGCTATACTTTTGAAAATATAAGTACACTGTTAAACCTTTTCATAATCTGTCTGTGAGGCTTTTCAATTAAATAGGTGAGGAGTAGAGCAGAAATACAAGAAGATTCCCAACCAACGTTATGATTTGGTGTGAATAAGGGAGTTAATTAACATCACATAATTTCAAAGAGGTACTCTCTTATAACAATAACCCTTTTTCAAAAATATTTATTATTGAAGAAATAGATCCAGGAAAGCATTTCATACTAGAAATAGACGACTGCCAAATGTGGAACTATTATTCTATGAGCACTTGAAAAATATTAAATTATGATAAAAAATTCTCCAGTGTATATTTTTATGTACTTTTAGGGTTGTACTTATCTGACATTGAGATGAGTTGCAATATAGTTTTAAAAGAATAGCATGGCTTTCCCCAGGGAATTTTTATTAATGTATGCATGACAAGACAATGAATTTCCCAAGTTTAGTTGTAAGAAAACCTACAAACATTCCTTTTCCTGGCCATAATGAGTAATGATTTTAACCAGCCAATATTCCAAACCCTCAGGTAATGTTCATAATGAAAATAGTAGTAATTGTGAAAGCCATTATTAATAGTGATTAAGAACTAGACCACCAGGGTTGTTATCCTGGTTCTATGACATCCCAGCTGTGAAATGTTGGAAAAATTATTTAAAATATCCATTTCATTTAGCTTTGTCATCTACAAGATAAGGATTGCAGTAGTACCTAACTCACAGCATTGTTATGAGGAGTAAAGCATATTAATAGATGTGCAATAATCGGACTAGTGTCTGACACACAGTAAGTGCTTAATAAATATTAAAGCATGTACACATCCCAAACATTTTGAATATGATCAAAGTATGATACATGGACCTATGGAAACAATTTTTCCCTGTTTCCTATAAAGTTCTTTGTCTTAGAGTCTCCAACATGAGTAAACACAGATCAAGAAATGCTAGTACGGTAAAATGAGGGCTAGGACCGGTCTGAGAATTCACATTCCTACAGAATCACACTCACATCTACAGATAAGAGCCTAGAGAGCTAACCAATTTGGTCATGTAGAAATCAGATGATATCACTCCTGTCTTTTAGTTCACATCTGAGTCATTATTGCAAAGTTTCAGTCAGAGGCCTCTGATTCAGCACAGAGAATAGTACTATTTTTAAAGCACCTGATACTAATTCATCAATCATGTAAAGGTTAACAGTGATGATTTAGGCATTCCTCACTAGCAGTAGGTGCCATTTTGAAGGCCTACTTCATGCCAAACACATTTAATTCAGTTGTCCAAACTATTTTTACTATGATTATTCCAATCTTATATATGTCTAAACATTTTCTGAGAGATTATCTGATGTATTCTAGGTCCTATACTTTCTTTTTCTTTTAAAGATTGTATTTATTTATTCATGAGAGACACACAGAAAGAGGCAGAGACACAGGCAGAAGGAGAAGCAGGCTCCCTATAGGGAGCCCAATGTAGGACTCGATGCCAGGACCCCAGGAACACGACCTGAGCCCAAGGCAGATGCTCAACTACTGAGCCACCCAGGTATCCCTAGGTCATATACTTACAGTGGAGCCAGGATTCAAATGCAGATGTACTTAAATTTAGAGCCAATGGTATGTGCACTATATTATTGTACTGCAGGACATGAGAAAACAGGATCTGAAATCTGACCATCATCCTAAAATAAATAAATAAACAAATAACTTCTTTTCTTTGATTTAGCAATCCATGAGATGTGTGAAAAGTGGACACTTTGAACTCTGGATTCTCAGTCTTTTACCTACGTCAAGAATCTAAATTACTGAGTAAAAGCAACTGCGTGTATACCTCATTTTTCTGAGGTTCTGTTTTTTTGTTTTAGCTCCTCTGATTTCATGGCCTCAGCAGCACATTTCTTTTGCAGACTATTTGACCCCATCCAGGAGCAGATGTTCCTTCTGGACCTCTGTGATAAGGAGAATGTCTTGTGTATGTGTCAATGGAGTCCTAGAAATAATGAAAACAAATGTGAGGAAGAAGTAATATTTTGAGAGATAATTCTAAGAATTTTCTCAAACAAAACACCCCAACCCACAGACTCAAGACATTCTATAAGCCTGAGTAGGTCAAATATAAGGAGAAACACACCTTGACACATAGCCAGATAACTGAAAACCAAATGAAAAAAAAAAAATTAAAAGTAACCAGGGAAGAATATTACCTTCAACAGAGCAACAATGAAACAGACAGCTGACTCATCAACAGAAATGATGGAAGCAAAAGACAATAGGGTAACATCATAAAGTGCTAAAAGAAAATTGCAATCTGAAAAGTATAAAGATATATAAAATTACACAAAGGAATGGAGAGCAACACAAGGGGTAAATAGTTGGGTAAATACAAATGGATACTGACTGGACATAATACAATAACAGTGTATAAACACAATAATGTAAAAACAATAGTAATATGTCTGAGAACAGAAATATATATGTGTGTAGAATTTAAATATATATGTAAGTACAATTAAAATGCATGAGAATAATAAAATATGATTTTAAAAAGTAAATGGGATTAAAATATTCTAAAATTTTAACATGATTTGGAAAGTGGTGAAATTATTAATTTTTATAAGACCTCAATAAATCAAAAATGTATAAGCTAGAGTAACTGCAGCAATAATATTAAAAATTTTCAATTATTACATTTTAGAGAGGAAATAAAATAATAAAGCAATTTTATTAATGCAAAAATCAGATAAGAACCAAGCAGCATAAAACAGGTGGTTCAATGGAAATATATGGATATAGAGATTGTATCGATAGATAGTAAATATAAACTTAAATGTATCATTTTTGTATTTTGAATGTAAATGGACTAAATATTGTAATTTAAAAGACTAAAGCTATCAGGTAGGATAATATGTCATAGGAAAAGAAAAAGCAGAAACAAGGAAAAGAAAAATTCTAGACAACAGCAAAAATAAACACAGTAAAACGAGAAAGAGCAGCCTGCCATAATAAGGCGAGGGCTGTGTAAGCATACACATAGGATGAGTGGGAAGAAGAAATCCCATGTAAAGCGGTGAAACTTAATGAAAAAGGGACAATATGGAGGGGAGAGTACAGGGAGAAAGAAGTTAATTAAATTAAGAGATAAATGAATTAAAGCAGCATAGTAGTCTGTTGAAAGTCCTCTTAGATTTATTAATGCCAGAATAACTCACTAACTTTTAAGCTTATTTGTGTTTCCAGCAGTGTTATTGTGGAAGTTCATAATAATGACGAGTATTTATTAAGAAAAGATTTAATTATGTTTAGTTCACCCTATCTTCAGAGATTAGGAAATAACATGATAGAGTTTGGGCAGTTTTTCCATCCAAATAGTGAAAATAAAGAAACAATGCTGCAAAAAGTGATAGCTTCATATTAGCTAGAAATTTGGGATGCCCTTCCTCACCACTGTAATGAAAACTCCCCTCTCTGGATGCCTAGACCATATGAACTTCATGGTAAGAGGAACTAAGTTGGGGCGTAAGGAACATTTAAAATCTGCTAATTAAAAGTGTGGGAATAGTCTGAAAATATACAACAGATTTATCTAAAGCAGTGTTTCTCAAAATTCGAAAGGCAAAGGTTTCTTTTATTTATTTATTTTTACTAAAAAAAGAATTTATTTATTTATTTATTTATTTATTTATTTGAGAGAGAGAGAGAGATAGAAAAGGGGGGAGGGAGGAGGAGAGAGAGATTGAGAGAGAGAGAGAGCATGAGCTGGGAGGGAGGGACAGAGGGAGAAGCAGGCTCCCTGCTGAGCAGGAGCCCCACACAGGGCTCATCCCAGGACCCTGAGATCATGACCTGAGCAGAAGGCAGATGCTTAACCAACTGAGCCACCCAGGCACCCCTACCTGAGGTTTCTCTCTCTTTTTTTTTTTCCTGAGGTTTATCTTAATATACAGATTATTGGTCCCCCCTCAGATCTATGACTCGGAGTTTGTAACAAGTTGCCAGGGGCTGCCAATGCCCTGGTCCATGGGCCACACTTGCACATGCCGTAGCTAGATGCTAGAGAACATAGAACAGAGAGTCTTGAGCATGATAACCAAAGGCAATAATGAAAGTAGCTTCTTCACTGTGAGGCAATTGCCCCCATTATTCTATGGTCTATCTAGTCAGAAGGCATTTCAAAAGACCCTCCTCCACCTATCCCCTCCCCCCTCCCCCCTCCCCCCAAAAAGAAAGCCATGCAGGAGATTTCAGGAAACTTATAAAAATGTAACAAATTTGTACTAAATTATTTCCACCAAAGTAATGTTTCAAGAGATTTGCAATTATTTACTTATTTCCACAAATAGCAAAAGAGCTCATGGCCAGTCAGTGCAGTCCTTCTCATTGTGTCTCAGGACTATTCGCCTCTACTTAGGGAAACAAAAGCTTTCTTAGAAAGACACAGGGGAGCTGCAGTCATTTTTGATTATGACTTCTAAAATATACTTCCCATCAAATTTCATATAAAATTAAAATCCAGGGTCATATAAAGCTGCCAATCAAAACATTGGCAAATGAAAAATGCACACAGTAAACATTTGGGAAAATAACATAGCAGTTTTCTCCTTTTATTAAATTTTCACTGAACAAATGGAAAGTGCTTTAGTGTCAGGGAAGCTGCAGGAATAAAAGGCAATGAAGTTGGGAGCAGTGTGTTATAAAGATTAAGGTAACTACATTCAATTATCTTACCCACATATTCCCCTCACCCTGTAAAACTCCTGTCTTCTGAAAAGTATTTAATCAGTAGTTCTGAATCTGATAATTTCTGATAATTCTTAACTTTGCCCTTATGTGTGTAACTTTTGAAAACTGCAGACAGCATGAAGAAGTCAAAAACATTAAAATATAAAATAGTGTTTTTTTCAAAAATTATTACTAGCAAGAGAAATAAAGTGTCCTTAGATGTCTTAAGAAGAATATGACTCTCATCAAAACTTTATTTATCTGGGGCTTAAACAGGTATTGTTTAGAACCAACAATTGCCTTTCCATCAATCTCATGGCAGAGGAATGAGAGGAAACCACACAGTGAGCATTAAAGGAAGAAATATGAGAATTTAGAAGAAAGGCATCTGCATTTGCTTCATCAGAAGAGGGAAATCCGATTGGAAGATGAAAAATAGTAACAGAGTCTTCAAATAATTTTCTGGAGGATTTTACATAACGGTAAAGATAAAATAAGAAATAATTTAGCACAATGGGGGAAGATAGATTGATTAAAATTCCAAAGGAAAACAATAAAGCATACATTACAACAGGAAGGAAAGGAGCAAAGTTGTTCTAGTTCAGGATTGAGACATGAATGGAAAACATACTTTTTAGCCCTTTGAATATAGAATATTTATAATATGATGGTTTAAAAATATACTTTATATTGTGACGAGGTTTTGCACACCTTAGTTGACTAAACTATGATTTGAAATAACACCATTATCCCTCTCCACAGTTACCTGTTGAATGTGACTATTTAACAGACCACATTTCTAGACCCTGAGAGCCCAAAATGTAGAAAACATGGTCATTCTCAGTAAGTGCAATTGCATGGGGCTGAGAAAATATCATCTGACTTATTCATGAATTTATTCCTTTATTCAATTTGTATTAGTTCAGTGAGTATTACTTTTGCAAAAAGAGGCCAAAATAGAATAAATAGAATGAAATAGACTTTTTGGCTTCAAGGAACTTTTACCTCAATGGGGGAAATAACTCATTTGCATAATAAATAGGCATAATATACAAGATGTCAGAATTATACTTCTATTGGTGGCAGAACAAAGTACATGTATTGATACAGTATAGGCCCCTAAAAATTTGTTGAAAGGATATTTAATGGGTTCTCAAAGAGACAAAGTGTCATATTAAGTCAGAGCTGGGAGTATTACTTCTGGCTGGTAGGAATAAGGAATGCTTTCTGAAAGTGACTTGAGAGTTGAATAGGAAAAAATGAACAGAATTTGAACAAAATGACAAAACAGAGAAGGACCATTTGGAAAAGTAAAGAGCATGGGCACTGAAAAAGGAAAATAATAAGGACACACGTGTAATAAAGAGGGTCATGGTTTGGCTTGATATACTCAATAATAATATACTCAATAATATACTATTATTAAAAAAGAATATAAGGAGACTTCGATGCAGAGGTCTTGGGAGTTCACGCATAACAAATACTAAACAAACGTACCCCGACACACTCCCTTCCAAACATCAAGCAATGGTAGATATTTCCAAAAGGAAGGAGTCCGTTGTAAGAATGAGATGAACGTCTCTGTGAACCAGAACGTACATAAATACAATCAGTAAGTGAGGACTTTGCTTGTAGACCAAAGTCAGAAAGGAGTCTGGGAATTAGACTCGGGTGATCTAATGGGAATTACCCCATATGAAGCAGGAGATCAGAGCCAGTTCACTCCTTGGGGGCTAAGGCCTGTGACTGGTTCTCTCAGTCGGGAGTTCCTTGGGACTAGAGATTTGCTATGAGACTTAATTCTTAATTAGAGACTGTCAGTTATGGATCCTAGCATCTAAGGCCGAGCAAGCCATGCAGCGTAGTTTGTCTTTGTTTCAGAAAAAAAAAAAAAAAAATCCTCAATCATTGAAATGGACTTGGGAGCAATGTTCTAAGTCCTAGTAGAATTTCTGAGACCTCAGGACTGCCACCCAGACCCCAGCATTGTTAGACTTTATGTGCTTCCCAGGCTAATGTTACAAATGCTTCTCTCTTGCCTGCTTCTATGTACGTGATTCATGCCCACTAGATATGGAACCTGGAATTCCTCACCATCCTTGAGTGTTTCCTACTGGAATATGAGGGGCCAGCGCCTCAGGTATTAGAGCCTGAAATGGGGAGCATTACTGGCAGGGTAGCTTGATAATGAGGGGGCACTCCCTTAAGATCAGGGTATGGACTGAGTACTGACTGATCTCTGTAGGCCCCCGTGGAAGGAGGCTTCCGCAACGCTTCATGCAAACTTGGCAAGGCCCACTGCTTAAGACCATCAATCTTGGTCAACTCCATTGTTTGGATCTCAGCCCCAACCATGAATATTAATGCGGTGAATCCTTCCCCTGGCTTGCTTCACTCAGCAGGAACTGTAAACCTTGAACCGCAAACCTGATCACAACAAAAGAGGAGCTTGTGTTATTCCAAATAAAAACACGAACTCTGCAAGATAAGGCCTAAATCTGGGCTCTAATGTCATATCCTTGATCGGGGCCTTCTGATCAAACCATTAGTGGGAGAGATTCCTCCTTAACCATGCAGCTTAAAAGCCCCGCAAGAATTTACCTTTCCCCAGAGTCTGATGCTTGCCCAGATTCCAAGTATCTGTGCTGCCAGAGGATGAATGGGAAATGAGGCCCATATTCCTGTGACTGACCTGGTCTCCAACCTTCCTCTGATGGATGGTGCCCCACTAGGCTTGGTTCGAGCTGGTATGGTGTGATTTGAGTTGCTTGGACTTTTGTTCTCTTTTGCACAGGAGTTCAAACCTGACTTCTTTGCTAGACTCTAAACTTGGTGGGGACCAGTATATGTCTCTTAATTTGTTTTTGGAAATGGGTTTAAGTCTGAATTCTTTACTAGTCTTCAATCTACATGAGAGCAGAATTCTTTATATGCAAAGCCTCGTGCTATGGAGACATACTTCAGAGAAACAGTGGGTTCAGCAGCAGGCCACTGCAGTAAAACAAATATCTCAATAAAATGAGTCAAATGAGGGACGCCTGGGTGGCTCTGCGGTTGGGTGTCTGCCTTCAACCCAGGGATCCTGGAGTCCTGGGATCGAGTCCCGTGTTGGGCTCCCTGGGTGGAGCTTGCTTCTCCCTCTGCCTGTGTCTCTGCCTCTCTGTCTCTGTCTCTGTCTCTCATGAATAAATAAATAAAATCTTAAAATAAAAAAAGAGTCCAATGAATTTTTTAGTCTCCCACTGCATACAAAAGTTACATTTACACTATATTGTAGTCTATTAAGTGTGCAATAGCATATGTTTAAAAAAGTACATATTTAAACTAAAATATTTTATTGTTCAAATTGATAACCATTTTCAATAAGTCATAATCACTATCACGGATCACAATAAAAATATAATAATAATGAAAAAGTTTGAAATATTGAATTAGTAAAATGTGACACAGAGACACAAAGTGAGCAAAGCTGTAGAAAGATGGCACCAATAGATTTGCTCAATACAGGGTTACTACAAACCTTCAATTTGTAAAAAACAAAAAAAAAAAATTTAAAATGCAAGTCTGCCAAATGCAGGAATGCAAAGCACAATAAGATGAGATATGCCTCTCCAGCATATAGGAGAGATATAATATTTTTTCATTGACTTTGTGTATTTCATTGAATCATCACAACTCTTGTATGACTGAAATCTAAGTTTGCTTATTTTCTAGATAAGGAAACTAAAATTCAAGAAGGACAAGTCATTTCTGAAAGGCGTGAAATTGCAAATTCTTATGCATCTGACTCCAAAGTCTATGCTAAACTAAATATTCTCCAGTTAACTAGAATGGTCATCAAGGAATCATGCTGCCAGAGTACTGTAAAATCAGAAACATGGATGTTGGTGTGCTATAAATGAATTTAAGGTTCAGAATAGTATATTTTTCAGACGTGGATTACCATAATCCCATGTAATAGATCAGCCCAAAACCCAGTGGCAAAACAAAAAAAAAAACAAACAAAAAAACAACCATGCAGCTGATTTTCACTCATTTGTCTGCTTGTTGTCTTGAACTCAGCTGATCTTGGCTGGTTTCAGTTGAGCTTGACTGAAAGCTTTGGATTGGATTCAAGCCAGTGTCACAAAACTCTCATCTTTTTGGGGACCAGCTCTTCTCATGGCAAAAGGTGGAGCACAAGAGGGAAAGCCTGACTGGGCAAACATACTTTTAGCTTCATGCCAGACAACATCCTGTTGTCCAAAACAAATCATATGGTTAAGTCTAAAGTCAAGGGCATAGAGACTTATACTTCTGGCATGGAGGTGAGGTGTTAGAGAGAAAGTGAATATTTGCTGAACAATAATCTGTCCTGTTCATAAATATTCATGTCCATCCCTTGGGCAAGATACACTCAGCTCTATTGTGGAAACCGTAAAGTCCCATCTAATCATGACATCAGGCTTGAAGTCTAGGATATTATTATCTATATAGGTACAACTGTAGGTCTTGTTGGTGTACAGTTCTAGACACTCACAAGACAAGTTACCTGTCCCCAATCCCCCACCAAACACATGCAAACTCAAAATAATCCTGGAGTAAGGAATGATAACTGGTAAACTCACGCGAGAAGGGAAGAATGCGACCCATGCAGCAGGCACACTCCCTTCATCGCCTTGAATTCTGCTAGTTTAATGTCACCTATGGTAAAGGGTATTCCTTTATTAAGTCCCAGATGCCCTCCCTGGGAATCCCTATCAGTACCTCATACTCCATGGCTTGAATCTATCCTTCCTTTACAGTCACCCTCTTTGGCCATTTCAACTTATGAAGCTGAAGCTTTTGAAAAATATGGCTTTCTTGGCTGCTGAACAAGTCACTCATCCTACTTTCAGCTTGTGGAAAACTGGAAGTTGAGAGATATTTTCACTTCTCCAACTGATTCAGTCTCTTTTTGTCCAATCCATGTTAGTAGCAATATTGCTAGGATTTACCTCAAAATCCTCATTGCTTTTCTCTGTATTTGATTCTATATATTTTGATTCCAGTCAAATTCCAGTATTAAAATCCACACTCACAATTCTTTTGGAAACGTGCCTCTTTCCCTAGTCTTACAAATGTCATTTCAGATACACACTCACACACACACACATACACACACACACACGTAACAGCCATTACATATATAATGTGTATGTGTGTGTGTGTGTGTGTGAGAGAGAGAGAGAGAGAGAGAGAGAGAGAGAGAATGATAGGTGGATCTACATTAAGCTTAGCTTCAAGCTATGGGTTAAATCCAGGTTTGTTCCATGTGTTTTTCATTCTCCTTGGGCTGGTCAGTGGCTAACAGAGGCATATTCTTCTCATGGCAAAATGTATGGGCTCCAGAGGGCAAACTCAGTCACACAAGTTAACGGAAGCCTCTGGTCACATCATATCTTCTAATATGCCCTTGGCCAAAGCAGGTTGTATGACCAAGCCCAAACTTAAGTGGAAAGAGAAATACACTCTCTGAAGGTAGGGTGGGAGGCAGAAGAAAAAATATTTGTTAAACAATTATAATCTACCATAGGTAGTAATAATAGGTCAAATTCTAGAATTTTCATAGAGCATGAAATATCCTTTAGGTCAAGACAAATAGTTCTGAGGATATGAAGCACGTGTATAAAATAGAGAGGAAGTTTTCGGGAAGTATTGTTTGGATGATGGTCTAAAATGGTAGGGGGTGACAAAACAAATGCATACTACTCTATGGTTTGTTAAACTGGGGGAGACAGAGAAGAGTAGTTTCTTTCAGAGAGGATTTTAAGAGAATCTGTATATAGAAGGAACAGCCATTGCATATATATTCATGTGCATATATGTCTATGGAAATTGGACTTTGAAATTTTCAAAGCTGAAAAATTGGCCATTCAAAAGTTATCAACAGTCTCCAGTTTTGAATTAGAAATCCTTTTTTTTTTTTTTTTTACCTTTTATTATGAACCATTCACACACACAGAAATAACATATCAAATCCCATTGTAGCTGTCACTCAACTTCACCGATTTTAGCTCGTGGCTACTACTGTTTCATCCTTACTCTAGCCATGCCTTCTGCCACAAGATTATCATAAAAGCATTCTCAGACATAATAGTATTGTAAACTAAATAGTTCATCAGTGTTGCTATTCCTAGGAGTTGTACTTTCTTTACTCTATACTCAAGCCTTCAGTGAAGTCTTGTCAAAAGTAAGAGTGTGTATATTTTGTTAAGAAAAATCATACAACATGTGTCTATATTCAGAAAGAGTAGCTACAGGAAAGCTGTATCCTTTTCAAGATTGGAGTGGAATTATTAAAATAATTTGTTCATAACACAGAGGGCATCTTGGGATGGAAAGGCATTTTTGGCAAGCTGAGCAGTGTGGTAGCATGAGCAGAAAGCCAGAATCTGAATCCATGAGAGATAGCCCTCTTGGATAGTACTTTCTAAACTATAGGCTACTGTTCATTAGTGGGGAGTGAAATCAGTTTTCTGGGTAACACCATCATTCAAAAGATGAAATAGAATAAATGAGGTGAAATAGACTAGAGTAGAATAAAAAATAGCAGTGCATATAAAATATATTAAAGCTAAGTACAGTACTGTTTTTGTAATCATTGGCATGGTTATACTAGGTCATGACTGGTGGTTATGGCCACAGATATTTGAGAAGTAATGCCCTAGGAACGTTTAGAAATAGCTCGGGGACTTTTTGAGGGTAATAGGAGTTTATGGCAACTAGGTCTTGGGAGACCGATGTAGCTGGTTCCCAGACTATAAGAATTTTGGTTACTAAATTCGTCTATTTGGTTATGACTTTATTACATCTTGCAAAGTGTCTAAACATAGTGGGTTCTCAATAAACATTTGTTTAGTATATAAATAGTAAATAAAATAGAACAGATACAGGTATGTCTGTTTGGCAGGTGGCCTTCCTTCAAGTGGTGGTTCTATCTTCCATCTTGTGACCCTACTGGTCCCTAAGATCTCAATGTCATCTGTGTCTATCTGATGGCAGAGAAGGAGCTTGAGAAGGTGTCCCTGCTCTTAAGATCCTAAACAAAATCTAGCCTTTTGACCATACCAACATGCAAGGGAGCCTGGAAAATATGATACAGCTGTGTGCCCAGAAAAAGAGAATCAATTTGATGAACAATGGCATGGTTATATAAAATAGTATATGATACCAATCAAATACATAGTACTCTGGACATTTCTCTTGTAGTGCAATTGAGAGCAATATTTTAGAGGTTAATTGGAAAGATTTTGGTTTTGTTTTTAAGCTAAAAATTTAAATGTGTTTGCCAATCTTCAATGTAGTTTTCAAGCCTTTTCTTTTAATATAGGTCTTTGATTAGAAGTCTACATTGTCTTCTTTACAAAAATACACTCATAAGGCAAATGATTTCCAGATTGTCTTTTAAAAACTAAAATGAGAACTTTTAAGTCAACTTATAAACAGAATCCTTCTCGGTTTTGAAAAAATTTCAAGCTCTATTTTTCATTCACATACAAACTAACATCATACTTTTAAAAATAGCTCTGATTCATTCCAAATATCTTTGGAGTGTTTTAAAAGAAATATCTGTCTTTTAATATTTCACTAGTTGACCATATGAAATTACATAATTAAAAAAAAAATATGTACCGTTCAATGCAAAAAAAAAAGAGAAAGAAATTACATAATTAAAACAGTATGCACTGGAAATAAATAGGTTTGGGAACAAACATAACTAATTCTTAGGAGGAATTCATCTCAGCTGTTGGGTTCATCATGTCTGCTGGTAACCTATCAGCACAAGTATTCAACATGTTGTGAGTAAAAGTCACAACTGTTCATAGAAGGAATGGAGAGCAGTGTTTAATCAGATGAGTTGCTTAAGGAGAGGTTGATTGAGATTGTTTCATCTGTGCATAAATCGACTATTGTTTACATTATCAATCTTCATTGCCACCATCCTTTCAGAAGGTGCTCTTACAATATCTATTGTATAAGCAAAAATAAATAAATAAGTCCTGTTAATAATTTAAAAATTGGTAATATCTACCTTGCACTTAATCTCTAGGCTATGTATTGCACATGCTTTAACCCATACAGTACTCCAACCATCCCAGAGGAAGGTATATTAGTATCTCCATTTTACAGAGGGGAAAAGAGGTTTATGATGTTGACTATCTGTTTATGATCCTGGAATCACTGCAACTAGAGGCAAGATTTGACATCAGCTATTCCGATTCCAAACCTGCGCCCTTAACCACTCAGCTATATGTTTTTGTCATAAATGTTAACTTTGCTCAGACTATGTACATACTGACTCAATTATTCAGATGTTCTCACTATCTAGATATGAAAGAGTGTCCTATAGGTTGAAGAAATCACTTGTTAGCTCAATTACTAAATTATCTTTGATGGGCTTTGATTATCCTTTTGTTGAGCTTTCTTTTATAGCACACAAATAATACAGGCCATTTGCATACCAAAAACGTATTCTGATGACCCTTAAAAATTCAGCACAATGTATAACTTTTACACTATACGCAATGATCTCAGAGGTCAGGAGTTGTGCCTATTTTAGTTGACAGACGCATTTCCTTACACCTAGCAGAGCACTTCGCTCAATAAAGATTTATTGAAGAATAAATGAATCAGTGAAAGAATGAGTGAACTTTTCCAGTAAATATTTCCTGGTAATAGGATAGTCTATCTAAGGTGAGAGAAAATTGTTGTGAAACACCAATGACATTTTTTGTATCAATTGATATCATTTAATTTTTTGAAATTTGTCAAGAAAGATCCAACCATTAAAAGATAAAACCTTCTCAAATATCATAAAACTTATGTTATGATGTACGATAATATATCTGAAGGCTTATTCCCACTGAAACCAAGGCTAGTATTTGATAACCACAAACAGAATGATTATGTCAGAGAGTCTTATTAACCACCTAAAACTTGTTCTTTAAAACTGTCCAGGGATGCCTGGGTGGCTCAGTGGTTGAGCGTCTCCCTTTGGCTCAGGGCGTGATCTCAGGAGACCCGGGATCGAGTCCCACATCGGGCTCCCTGCATGGAGCCTGCTTCTCCCTCTGCCTGTGTCTCTGCCTCTCTTTCTGTGTCTCTCATGAATAAATAAATAAAATATTTTTAAAAAAAGGAACCATCATAATTTAGAATATTAAATATCAGCAAAAGTGTACACTGTATTAAATCATATATCCTTTTGAAGTGGAAAATCATGTTTTCTTTCTGAAAAACCATTGATTTAAACCAGGATAAATTTGGAGTTAACATCAGTCAATGTTCCAGCAGGTAGCAAATGGCACAAAGTAGGCTAATTTGCTAGGGTTTAGAAAAACCATTAGAGATAATATAATGCCCCATAAGTGACTTGTATACTTTACTAGTATGAGCATTTTAAATACCACTACAGGTGTGCAGAGTGAGGAGGAAGGACAGTCACAGAGATGGCTGTAGGCTGGGGCCTGTCCTGGAGGAGACTCCTGGCCTTCAGTCAAAGGATGCAGTCACCCCTGGCAACCCTGCACTACTCTTCCATGCCTCTGATCAGCCACTCGTGTTCCTACACACCCAAGTTAAGGGGCAAGGGTGCTTGGTGATATGATCAGTACAGGCTAGCGTCCCATTCAGAGAACAGAGGGGATCATACTTAAGAGTCGATTGATTGGCACAAGCAAAAGGATCCAGCACAGAGTCTAAGCATTTTTTTTCAACTTCAGTTCTTTAGAAGCAGTTTTTAAAATTATGACTTTTAGCAGTACCTAGATTTTGTATTATAGTAAAAGAAGAGGGAAAATAAATGTAGCAAACCTATATAAAGAGGTCTTTTGAAAAAATATGTTAGAAAAGTAGAGGGAAGAGTCTCTAATATTGATGAGAGAAGTCATACTTTCCCCGCCTAATCCACGAGGTTGCTGCAGGATTAAATAAAATGTCTATGAAAATGCTATGCAAATGTAAGTTGCCTTTTTTTCAGTGAAGAAAACAACCTTGTAATTATGCTCTTTATTTTTCCTTCTTTCACTGACATTTCCAAGAATGCACAATACTGTCTTTCTAATGATCCAGTTAAAATGCAATCAAATAATTATGATATGATGTGATAAATGAGGGAGATTAATTCTGTATCCAGATGGGGGTTGGGTAAGGCTTCAGAGAGGAGGTGACATATGCGCTGGACCTCGAAAAGTGAATAGAAATCCAGCGGAAGTGGCCAGGAAGTGGATTTGAGCAGGGAAGCAGCACAAGTAAAGGCCAGGGAGTATATCAATCCTTGGCTTATTTGGAGACGTAGGAGACCAGGGTTTCTGGCTCACAGGATGAACTGAATGTGTAAAGTGGCAAGGGAAGAGGCTGAAAAAGAAGACTTACATTGAGTTGCACAACATCTTTTTTTGGTCCATAATAAGGATTTTGTTTGTTTTTTACTGTAGAACAATAGTTTGAAACCAGGGCTCCATTTTAGAATTCCCTGGGGGACCTTTTAAGAAATACTAATGCCTAGGACCAATTAAATCAGAATCTCTGGCAATGAGGACCAGGCATAGTTTTATTGTTTTTGTTTTGTTTTGTTTTGTTTTGTTTTAAGAATGACCCATTGGTGGTTTTAATACGAAGCCAGTGAAGAGAACCTGTATCGTAGAATGAATGAATAAGACACTTTGATATCTTCAGTCACAATTTTTTCATTGAGCCCTAGGCCTGTACACAGCTGCCTTCTGCATATGTCTTCCTGCCTGCACCCTCCCGGACATTGCAAGGTGCCTACCTCACATTTGGAATTGCATCATTGATGGCGTACATGTTCCTAATCTGTACTTTGTATGATATCCTTTATTTCACAGAATGCCATCCAAATACATCCAGTTGAGAAATCTCTCAATTATTCTTGAGTCTTTCTTTCTTTTTTTTTTCTTGAGTCTTTCTTACCACAGTCACCAGATTGTCTTTTTCTACCTCTTAACTATTGATCCAGGCAGCCTCACTTCTCCCCTGTCGTATTGTCACTGGTCTAGACCAGGCCTCCATTTCCTGTCACCAGAAGAGGAGTAACTGGTAAATTTGTCCCAATTCAATCAGGTATCCACATAATTGCTTCAGTGACATTTCTGAAATATAGATCCACAAGTCATTCTAATATTGGATATCCTTTGATATTTTCTCAATTTTCTTAGAATACATTAAAAACATTTTAACATAAATTGAAATGCCTTTAAAATTGTTTCACCATGTGCCACCAGGCTCTTTCCCACTGTTGCACTTCTCACTGGGGTGTCCACACATGCTCTTCCTCTCCTCTCGGCAGTCTACACCTGCTATTCTTTGACAACTCGGTTCACACTTTAGGCCCCATGATGACCCTCTGAGACATAGAAATCTGTACCACCCTTATCAAGGACTTATTAGGCTGTATTTTAAGTACTTATTTAATTTAATATTTTCTCATAATACATAAAGTTTTGTAGTACACGGCAAATATCTGTTTTGTTCATGACAAACAGTTCTCTTTTTTTTTTTTTTGTAAAGATTTTATTTATTCATGAGAGACACAGATAGAGAGAGAGGCAGAGACACAGGCAGAGGGAGAAGCAGGCTCCATGCAGGGAGCCCGATGTGGGACTCAATCCCGGGGCTCCAGGATCACACCTGGGCCGAAGGCAGGCACCAAACCGCTGAGCCACCCAGGAATCCCCCATGATTTGTATTCTCAAGTATAGTATAGTTATTAGCACAGAGCTGGTATTGAGTATTTGTTGAATGGATGAATAGATGTGCTAATCTTGGGGATGCAAAAATATGATGACATAAAATTCTCAGGCCCTGTCCTCCAGAGATTTATAGTCTGGTGAGGGAAGCAGGCAAGTAAATGGAAAAATACAATGCAATGGGAAATATCTTGTTTTAGGTAAAAGCTATGGGGTGCTATGGAGCCCATAAGAGTAGCATCTAATTCAGCATTGGCAGGGGGTTAAGGGAGACTAGTCAGGAGAGATTGGATAAGGATTTGACATCTAAGCTGATTTTTGAAGGAGCAAGTGATTGGCTAGAGAAAAGGGGGAAGGGAAAAAAGCAGTGTGGAACGCAAGCAGCAGGAACAAAGAGAACACAGCACATGGCAGAGGAAGTCCAGATAGCCAAGCATGGCTGGAGGTTGGAGGGGCGGAATGCAGAGATAGAGTTGGAATAATGAGCGGATCCAAGACTGATAAAATGGATGGGCATTGGGAACTTGATCTTGAGGGCAATTAAAAGCCAGCAAGTTGTGTAAGCAAGGTCTTGGCGTGACCTACCTTGGTCTTTGGAGTGGTCATGGACTGTGTCTTGGAGACTGCCTAAGAAGGGCACAGCGAGGAAACCTGAGTGGTTCAGAGGAAAGATGCTCTCCGTGGACTTGAGAACTCATGAAGAGACAGAAACGAGGAAGCCCCAATAGGCTTTGCTGACTGATAGGAACAAGCACGTGCAAAACAGGAAGGAATGAAAAAAGGACGACTCTAGTTTCTGACCTGGGCAATGAAATGAGGGAGGTGCCATCCTCTGAGACTGGAGTGACTGAGAAGAATCAGACTGGCTGCGAGAGCAGGTAAGTCCAGCTTTGGCCTTAAAGGCAGGCGTGCCAGTTTGCACACAGAACCCTGTCCTAGCTTGGATTAGGTCTGCAGACACTTTGATTTCAGACTTCTAGCCTCCAGAACAGTGAGGCAATAAATGTCTGCTGTTTTAAGACACTTGGTTTGTTGTGTTGGCTGATGCAGCCTTAGGAAAAAATACAGATTTTTAAATAATTCCAGCTAATATTTTTGAACATTTACTATGTGCCAGTAACTATTCTAAGTGATTTGTGTCATCCAATTTAATCCATGTAGCAACTTTTTTTTTAATTTTAAAAATAATCTTCTTCCTCTTTTTTTTGAGATTTTATTTCTTTACTCATGCGAGACAGAGAGAGAGAGAGGCAGAGGGAGAAGCAGGTTCCCCAGTGAGCAGGGAGCCCGCCCGATGTGGGGCTCCATCCCAGGACCCTGAGATCATGACCTGAGCCAAAGGCAGATGCTTCACCAACTGAGTCACCCAGGCACTTCATGTAGCAACTTTAAGATGTATGTACTATTATTATTTAAAAAAAAAAAAAGGAAGAGAAAAAGGATGAGTAGAAGAAATTGTGGGAAAAGGAAAGAGATTGGTTTATTTTTGTGTCACCTGGTTAATCTCTCCTTTTGAGACCCTTGCGCATTCCCCAGGAATGTAAGAAGCCCCCACCCAGAAACCAGCAGCCCTATAGTGAGGCATCCCTGACACCTACCAGTTGTGGCCTGGAGACCTCTGTGAGCCTAAGGCTCTCTGGCCGTCCCACCAGGCACCTCCGGAGGCCCCCCCCAGCAGAGAGGAAGAGGGGTCTCTCTCCCAGGTACCACGGAAGACGTACGTTGGGATGGAACTTTGGTCTACCTGTGTGCTAGGAAATGCAAAGGGCAGCTGGTGCGTTTAGATGCGATGCAGATACGAATGTGTGATCCCTCACCTAAGTGGTCAGCTTTGTGACCCTGGGCCGAGTTTCCTGCAGGCTAATCAGGTGGGGACAGCAAGGACAGGGCCTCCCCGGCCTTCTTTCCAGTGCACTCCAGGGCACACAGAACCCGGGACAGTCCCTGTTCCCTGTGGGTGGCTGCGTGAGGACCCGGTTTCCTTCCTGCCTGTGGGGAGACACGTTTCCTCAGAAATAAATCCCCACCATAAGCGTAGATATGAGCTGAGCCTGTAAAGTTATAAGATGGATTTTCACCGTGGCTTGTGGAATCCGTTTCAAAAGCTGAGGAAACAACGGAGGTGTTTAGGCTGCCAAGACGGGTAAGTTTTAAGGGATAATTTATGTGATGCTGAGAGATGGATAGAGTTGAGATGATGTAAATGAAGAGATTTTGGAAAGTATAAAGCACTGTATAAATATATTCCTATTCAGGATGGTTAATAATCCCTGTGCTGTGCAGCACACTGACTGAGAAGTCAACTATTTGATATAAGCCTTGTATTTCGGGTTAAATAGTCTCCAAGATATCATTTTAGGAATTGGTTTCTATTCCAACTAGAGGGGTCCTCCAGTTTCTATTATTATTTTTATGCAATTGTCAGTGCACCCTGTACTTCACTGAGGAGGGTGTGATATGGTAGGTCTTGCTCCTTTTATCCAGCCCTGTTGCAATGTTTTACCCCCAAGCACCGATGGAGCTTTCTTTATGAATGTAAAAGCACAGAAAAGTTGAGGAAGCCACCTGAAATCACACAGCAGGGCAGCTGCAGGAAAAGCTCGGGACATAGCAGCCTGACCCTCCATTACGTATTCAAATCTCTTGAGGACTCCCCCTTCTACTAAACATCGTTAAGTATTGTGTTTATACCTAAATAATAGCCTAATGGAGGAACCCAGGACTCAATCTTCAGTTTATAAATTCTTCAGCATAACTCCAGGTTGAGCCAGAAAAATATCACACAAGCTAGCATATTTGGCAAATGGGAACCATCGTGCTCATTAATATATGGCTGGTAATAAAGATAATCACAAGTTTGCATACTTTTAGTTATAATTTCCTCAGTTAATTCTGTAATACCAGATATTAGTGTACTCATATTCTGGGAACACATATGTTTAAGTGTCATTCTGATTTTTAGCAATGATTTTTAATGTCCAAATGCCCAGATATTTCTTTGGGATATGTGTTCAGAATTCTAAAGAGTGAATTTCTAGGTAACCATGAACATGGAAATAAAACAATACTTGAAGTTGATGTCTCAGGAAGGTTTCTTCAGGAAGACGGTATGATTGGCTCTGGCTACTAACATATTATTATTGCTTGTGATGCAACTATTCTGGCCAGAAGGACTTTCAGATCGTATCATCAAGAGTCTGGAGCAGAGACTAAAAGGAGCACTCTTTTGTAACTCGCCAGGAGATTTGATTTTTATTTATTTACTTGTTTGTTTGTTTTTAAATAGACAACTGGCATATTTTGTTATCTTGTATAGATATGCTTCTGTTGATAGTCAATGGTTGCTCTTCCTTCATAAATGAGTATAAAACATTAAAAGCATTCAAAATTAACTTGACCGTTTCTACTTTTATATCATTATACACTTAAAAGAAAATAATGCTATAACAACAAGGACAAACAATAGACTGATGCCACTGACAGTCATTTGCCAGGGATAGAGGTGGAGCACGAGAACTCACCTGGTTGGATGAGGGTAAGGTTAGATTGCTATTTTGAAAGATGCAGAGAAGAGTCTGGGGATCACCCAGTAAGCACACTCTCTGCTTTCTAGAAGCAATTCCCTCCTTCCGCTACACTACTTTGAAACGCCCTGCATTATATTTGTTTATGTATTTGTTTATATGTATAGTTTATAATAACTTCCTCAGGAAGAGGAGGTTTTTATAGTTTATATATAAACTATACATATAAACCTAACTTCAAACATAAGCACTACTAATACTATGAAACTAAATTGAGCTAAACCAAAATTGTCCATATATGTATACTTTTATTATACATGTACATTTTTCCCTGTACTGCATCATCTTTTTGAAATTTTACCTTCTAAATCATAATGAATAACAGCACATCTTTAGGCTGTGACTTGTTATTAACTTGAGAAAGTCATAAGTTATATTGATTTTTAAAATGGAATATTCCCCTTTATTCATTATCTTTTCACCTCAACTAGCAAATATACCAAAAAGTATAAATGTCCACGTCTCGATCCTAAAAATACCATTGCCTCAAGTGAATTCCAAGACATGCAAACATCCGTGCCATGAGTCAAAGAAGGCAATGCTGGCATTTGACAGACCCTACTCCAAAGTATTTGAAACTCGTCACGATTACATTTTTAAAGTGTTCACATCTCATTTAATATTTGCGTTACAACTAAAACTCTCTAAAAAAGTGAAGGCAATATTGAAATCTACTTTGGTGCTATGCACTACTCTTAATTTGAGAAGCACTAACTTGACCACCAAATGGCAAATTTGTAGGGTTACCATTTCATATGCCTTTCCAATACAACCAATATTTATGTGTTACACTCGATTCAGTGAAAAGTCTAAATGGGACTTTCCAGATTTTCAGCACAACTGAATGCAATATGATGATGTGACATTCTATCCACGTCACTCTCAACCTTGTGGATTGGAAGATCAGAATTTAGCTGGACAATATCCATATTATGCATGAGGATACAATTTGTTTTTTTGCTCCACTCTGTAGTATGTTTTGTTTTTTAAATTTTTATTTATTTATGATAGTCACAGAGAGAGAGAGAGAGAGGCAGAGACACAGGCAGAGGGAGAAGCAGGCGCCATGCACTTGGAGCCCGACGTGGGATTCGATCCCGGGTCTCCAGGATCACGCCCTGGGCCAAAGGCAGGCGCCAAACCGCTGCGCCACCCAGAGATCCCTCTGTAGTATGTTTTAAAGAAAATCTGTTGGTCAACTTATTAGAAGTCAAAATAAAATTTCACAGCAAGACGGGGAGAGAAAACTGCTTGGAAAAGATTTGAAATATTAGACAAAATGCTTTGAACCATAATGAAATTGCCCATTCATGTTCAGACTGGTGCCAGTCTGAACATGAATATGAGGGTTATCTGTGCTGCAGATAGAGGAAAAGTGTGCCATTGCTGAGGTCAGCTCCTGAATTGAGAGTGGAAACTCAGACTCTGTCCAACCAAAGCAGTTCCAAAATGAAAACAAATCAGTTGAAAGGAAAAAATCAATCAAATAATTACTGGGACAAGTATTAAAAAAATAATTGCTTTTTTGACTGGATTTTCCTTATGATTATAATGACAGGGTTTTTGATACAACCTCAGTTTCTGATTTTTCAAAATATGCTACTAAGCACCATGGTTTTATAAAAAGCAGCATCTCTAAGGAGGTGTAAATCCTTGGTCACCCAACAGGATGTGGGCAGTGTCAGGAAGCAGAGCCGCGAATGGTGGTGTAGGTGGTAGGGGTGGCAGGGTGCAAAGCTGGTTGGGTGATGCACCGCTCCCCCTTGGTGTGGACCCTAAATATTAACTGAGGAATTTTGTCAAATGTTTCACCTTTAAAGGATTTTTTTTCCCTTTCAGAAAAGACTTTGAGGAGGACATAGGAGCTTCCCTTTCACAAAAGCCTGGATAGGTTTAGGAAATATCCGTTCCTGCCTCTGTTAGCTTTTTGCTCTTCAGAGTGAATTCCCTATGGCAAAGTTATAATCCAGATCACTGTAAGTGTGTGTGTGTGTGTGACACACACACACATATTTTTCAATTACTCTTTCCTCAAGTTCTAACAAATTAGATTTAATTATTTCATTATTATAGCTTCCTTTTACCTACATCTTAAAAAATAACCACAGTCATTTCATCTTTGCAAACCTCATCTCTTTCATCTTAACCCATTTATGGACATGTCTGTTTTAACTGGACATGATGGAGAAAACCGCATTTGCACAAAGAACCCGTTTCTTAAGTTGGATGTGCTATTTGACATGTAAGTAAACATCAGGTGATAGGAAATGAAATCAAATAAAGAAGTAGAAAGATGAAATCTGGCTGGAAAGGAGTTTTGTCTTGCTTATTTATTTGAGCTGTATGGAAATGAAAAGGTGCCACTGACTCATTTAGTGCCCTTTATCACTGTGGGCTTTTCACTTGTTCTCACGTAACACATAGCGCGTGCGTGCACACACACACACACACACACACACAATAGATGCTCACTTACTATTTATACGTTATCATCTGCCATGGTCTTTGAAATTTCTGTTTTGCATTAAAGACAAAGAATTCCTCCCTCTGACTGCTTATGGAGGGTTTCCTGACACAAGAACATAATTAACTCTTTACTGGCCTAACTAATTTCTGCATTTTAAAAAGTCACCCAGATATGACAAAAGTGGAGCACTCAATCCACAGGGTGGCCATTAACTGCACTCCGTTACTGGATGTTCTCAATTCAGACCACAATTACTGTCAGGGAATTGCTCTGGAAGCTCCTCTTGTACGCAAACAGGAATACCATTCATTAAGGAGCACTTTCAATAAAACACAATCTATATTTTTTAATGAATATTTGAGGAAGAAAATACAATCTTGGGCTCAGAAACCTGCAGTACGGTTATTATTCTTTTAATAACACCGACTCTCTCATGTACATATACTGACAGGTGCAGGAGAAGGGAGCGCACGTGAGGTGCCGGCTTTAACGAGCAAGAAATGAAAAAGCCGAGCCACGGTAAACTAAGTCAATGTTAGGGTTTCCGGGAACCGCCTCCAGCAGACACCGCTTTCTCAGGGTTTTATTGATGTTCCCGAGATAGGAGAGTCGCCATCAGCCTTTCAAGCTCAGTTAAATATGGGAACATGGGGCACTTTGGAGACTGGACAAACCCAGAGGCCCATCTAAGGCTGTCCCTCGCTCCAAGAACAGGCCACTCCACACCCACTTCTTCTTTCTCTTAATGTATTTTTAATTTTAGTGACTGCGGTTTCCATATTTTCAGGCTGTTGGCTCCGATAAAACACCTAGTTGCAGTCTCTAGGAAATGAGATCACTAATGTTTAACGCTCGAGGAAAATGTGTACAATTATTTCTCTCTAATGAACTTTAAATAGGACTCTGGACTAAAAAAAAAAAAAAAAAAAAAAAACACCAGAAAACAAAAAACAAGACCAAGCAAAACCCCCAAAGGCAGAAACCGAAGCGTGTGTGCGTGTGTACAGTGTGTGCACACGCAGACACGCGGGTGCTGCAGGGCGGCGGGCGGCGGGCGGCGGGCTCCGGGGCCCTCCCTGGGAGGTGCGGCCCGGCCCTCGGGGGCAGAGCGCGGGCAGCCCCAGTGCTTCTTGGACGGAAGAATTCCAGGAATTCTGCTGCTCAAACAAACCTTCCATTGGAAATCTAAATTGTGCTTCCAGAGAACAACTGAATCACGATTTTTAAAGGAATGAAAAATAGGTGGCAATAACCTATGGAAGTGTAATAAGCTGCCAAGGGAAGAAATAACGCAGCATCCGTCCGGGGAAGGGAGGCGCCGCGGCTGCGGCTGCGGCTGCGGCTGCGGGCCCGACAGGAGGGCGCGGCCACGGGTCGGAGCCCCTCGCGCCCCAGCCCCTCGCGCCCCAGCCCCTCGCGCCCCAGCCCCCGGGCCGCTCCCGGGCCGCTCCCGGCCGCCGCCGGCTTTCCGTCTCCTTCAAACTGGGCGGACGGCGGCGGCTTTGGAGCGGCTCCCGGCGGGTCCCGCTGCGGGCGCGGAGGCCGCGGAGGCCGAGGGCTGAGGCCGGCGCGGCGGGCGGGGGCCCCCTGGGGCAGCTCGGGCCCCTCCCGCCCGCGGCCGGGCTCCAGCCGGGCTCCAGCCGGGCTCCGGGCGGCTCCGGGCGGCTCCGGGCGGCTCCGGGCGGGCGAGGGGCGGGCGAGGGGCGGCGCGGCCCGGACCCGGGAGCCGCGGGGACCGGCGCGCACCTGCCGCGGGGAGGCCACGGAGGCCACGGAGCCGAGAGCCGCGGGCCCCGCGCCAGGGCGCTCCGCACGGCAACACTGCCCCCTGTCGGCGCCGCGGGCCCGCCGCTCCCCGAGGCCTGCGGCCCGGGTGCGGGAGAGGTGGGGGGCGGGGGGCGGGGAGGGCGCGGATGGGGGGTCGGTGCGGGGAGCGCGGAGTGTGCGGGGGGCGCGGGGGGCGCGGGCAGGGCGAAGGCGGGGAGGGCACGGGGGGCGCGGGGAGGGCACGGGGGGCGCGGGGAGGGCACGGGGGGCGCGGGGAGGGCGGGGAGGGCGCGCCGCCACCAGCGGGACGGTCGCCCTCCGGCCGCCGCAGTCGCCCCGGGCCGGGCCGCAGGGGCTCCGGGACTCGGGGTCCCCGCCTCCCCCGCCCCCCATTCCGGCCCCGGGCCGCGGAGGCTCGGCGAGCGCGGGCGCGGCGGGGGTTGGGGGTCGGGGGTCGGGGCGGCCCGCAGCAGCCCCGCAGCAGCCCCGCAGCCGCCCGTGCCTCCGCCGCGGCCGTGCGGGCGCCCCCGTCCGCCGTCCCAGCAGGTGCCCGTGGCTGGCGCGCGGGCTGGACGACTTGAGGACGGACGGACCGACGGGCGGACGGACGGGCGGTCCCCCGGGCCCAGCGCACAGCGCGCCCTCCCCGCCCGCTGCACAGGTTGACGCGGACTCCGAAAGGAGGGACCCCTGGCGCCCCGTGCTTCGCTCCGCTAATTCTCACTGAATAAACCACCAGTGAGGAGCAGTGGGTTTCTACAAGACAAAACCCGCTTTTTAGAGTTAACGCCTGTATTTGACAGCGGGCGGCGCAGCCCACGCAGGGGAGCCGCGGCGCGAGCGGGAGATGCGGCGGCACCTGCGAGCCCCGGGGTGAGACCCGAGCCGAGGCCGCCGCCCGCTGCCCGCGGCTCCCCCAGAAGCTCTTCACACGAGAAGAATCTGAGCGTCCAGCAGACAATCGCGCTGCTGGGTGTGGAGACGCAGCTCGCATCTGCATTTCCAAGCTGACGTCTCCTCCTTTCCTTCCGGGGTTCGGGGTTCGGGATGCCTGGACCCTTAGATGTGTGCGTGCTCTCCTCATTGTCAAAGTAGGCTTTGAAGGGAATTACAGTGTAGTGTTTAGATCACATTTTCCTCATAGGATTCATTTGCCAAAACGCTTGGCTCACTCTACGTAAAAACTTGGAGAAACTATTTTGAGCTTTTTTTTTTTTTCAATCAATTTGGAAAGGTCAGTTAATTCTATTAGTGCTAAAAGTTTATAAATGGCTTTCATATAAATCATCTTATTTTATCTTTGTGAAAACCCAGTGAGGTAAGTAAGGCTGTATTATTACCTCTACTTGGCAGGTGAGGCGTAGGGAGATCAGAGAGTTAATGTGGCTAAGAGTCCGCAAACCCAGGGTTCTAATTTTTTATTTTTGTGCTCTTTTACTTTTGCTCATATGTGAGGTCAATATAATTTATTTCTCTACCTGCCTTAAAAGCAAAGGGAGTGGAGAGCTATGCTCCCAAGGCCTCCAAAGAGCATGCAGAGCTTGAAACTGCATAGAAAAACATTTTTAAAAATTAAATGAAACTTGGGCCTTCCTGCCCATTCATATTTAGATAGATTTCACACTGCGACGGTGTCTTAATAGAAGCACGTTTTCGTAGGGAGCCCCATTCCATGAGGCAAAACCAAAGTTTTCTACTTTCTCAACTCCTGCAACATCAGTAGGCTTCAGTGACAGATAAAGCTATCCATTAATGCCCTCCTTTCTGTCACGATCAAATTGACATTTCTCTCTCCCACCTCCAGTGACACCTCCCCCCGTTGTACCTATCAGCCTCTGCAGGATTCGTACCTGAAGCAAAGGAAACTCATCTTCCAGGGGCAGTATTTGAGGGGCACGTAGGTGGCTAAAGCAATTGTGTAGGTCTGCCACCAAACACAAACAGCACTACCAGGTAAGCCTTGCCAGACAGCATTGTCCTGTTAGACCGTAATTTCACTGAATTCCCCTTTGAACCTAAGGAATTTGCTTACTATTACCTGCGGAAGAATGTGTCCTTGTGCAAATTTCTCCTGGCCAAAATATGCAAGCCCTTATTATGGCAAGAAATAGCCATCCACGTCTTGCTGCATGAATGTGTTCATTGACCTTTGAGGCCAGCAACATAATTTTACGTGTGTGTGCGTGGCGGTCGGAGGAGGATGTCATTTCTTCCATGATAAAACAAGAAAAAAATCAGCAAGATTGTTGCTTTTTACATGGAGAAAGAGAAACCAATTTTTCTCGTCTCTATGAGTTGCTGACATAGACACACACTATAGATTTAGAGTAACTCGTGTGGCCGTTTCTTTTGCACATTGGAAATATAATTCAAGCAACATTCAAGTGACATTTTCTAACATGATGCTCAAGTATAAATAATAATCATTCCCAGCTTTTTTTTTTTCCTCGATCAAAATGGATCCAAAATTATTCCAATAGATAGTGCTACTGTAGTTTAATCAGTTGGTCAATAGGAGTACTTATCTTAGTGGTAAAAATCTGAAAAAAAAAATGTTTTTCACCTTTAGAAACAATTTCTTTATACATCTAAATCCTGGCTGGAAAAACAAGAGGTAATGAGATGTTGTTAATGCTTACTGTCTAGAGTTCTTTCAAGAAAACTTTATTAACACACAATGTCTTATTAATACTGTGTAAATTTTTTTTCTGATTTCTTATCATTGCTTTCATTTCCTGACTTTTGAAATGTCTTTAGACATCTCCTAGGTTGCCCAACGTTTTATGTATGAATTTTTTTTTGTTATAGTTCTGCTTAATGTTGGCTATTCCATATTCTCCGTGTGACTTCTCACTATTTTTATTATCATTAATTTGGTCTTACGGTTTAAGTGACCAGTTCGAATAACAATTTATGCCAGGTGAAGGAAAATAAATGAACTTCCAAAAATGAGCAGATACTCGTTGCAAAATTGTTTAGGCTGGAGAATAATTTATTTACATGCGAAGTTGCAGACTTTTTGATGCTTAATGGGATGGAGCTGCAGTGTTTTTCAAACAATGTATACAGGCAGTTCCCTCATTCAATATGGGTTATATTCTGGAAGTTCATTTGTAAGTCACTTGTGTGGAACTCAGAATGCATTTTCTTGCAAGAACCATATCATAATGGGGATTAGGAGCTCAGGCCAACCTCCCTGCCTCGCCAGTGCACAATGTTGTTGAAACATTGTTTTACATGTTCAGAGAAAATCTGTAAAAATGATGGGTGTTCTCATACCAGTCATCAAACAACACAGGGAAACAACAAAATTGAAAAGGACTATTTTGGAAATGCTGGTGCTTAAGGAAAGCAGGTTTAATTAGAGGAGGTTGAGGATGTAGGGGGAGGCCGTTGTGGAAACTCTGAAGGGGCCTCCTGGGTGCACTCGAGGGCTCTGGCGGTGCCGGCGCCGGCTTGCCCCGGTGTCTAATTTCACTTCGCAATTGGAGACTGTCCCTGGCTCTTTATTACAGGTGTATCATGAATGCTTATGAGCCATAATGGAGACCATTGTTTCTCTGTGTAGTCACAAATGGAAGGAATTGCTAAGGGGCAAAGGATTAGTCTGAGGTAACTGTGCAGGAGACAGAAGAGGGAGGAGGGCGGATTGTGTCTGGAGGGAAAAGTGCCCTCAAGACAGTGACCTCAGGGGCCACCGAAGTTTCCCGAAGGGGGGACTAATGAGTTCTAGACCGTGCTGAGGGGCTATGTGAACAGGCAGGGGCTCGCTGCCCCCAAAGGACCAGGCGCCTGGTGCAGACACTTGGCACCCCCGACAGTGGATTTTCTCTAGAAAATACTAGGGAAAGGGAGAGTCGAGGTAGCGGGGTGTACATAGTCTAAGGAAGGGATCCGTTCTTTGTCAGATACCTACGAGTCTGAAATGTCTATTTTTTTTGTCTACCCTTTTAAGGATGTTTCAATGGATGGAGTCAGCTCCCTAGGCCTGCCGTGCTGTGCTTTGAGCATTTGTGAGCTCAGTTACATATGTGTATGTGACACGTACACATATCTATACATGTATGTACACGCATGACTGAATTCACAAATTACCTGATAATGAATACATGTGTGGAACTATGTTCTTTGCTGTCACTGTCTTCTGAGATCACTGTTGGACTAAATGGAACTATAAGCATAACCAAATTAAATAAGAAAATTTATCTCTTTTCCATGCTAACTACGCTGTGCCAGTCAAAACCTTCGTTATTCCATGAGTTTTCAAAAAGGGCCCCTGTTGCACGCTCTTTCAAAATTTACTTTTAATGTAAATCAAAACTACAGTGAGATATCACCTGACGTCTGTCAGCATAGTTAAAATCAAAACCACAAGAAACAACAGATGCTGGTGAGAATGTGGAGCAAAAGAAACCCTCGTGCCCTCTGTTGGTGGGAATGCTAACTGGTGCAGCCACCCTGTAAGGGGTTCCTAAAAAACTTCAAAATAGAACCACCCTATGATCCAGTAATCACACTACTGGGTATGTACCCCCCTAATTATAAAAACATTTTTAAAGGGATGCAAGCATCCCTATATTTATTTACAATAGCCAAATTCTGGAAGCAGCCCAAGTGTCCATCGATGGATGAATGGATAAAGAATATTATTCAGCCATAAAAAGGAATGAATTCTTGCCATTTGCAACAACATGGATAGAGCTAGAGAGTATAATGCTAAGGGCAAGAAGTCAGTCAGAGAAAGACAAATACCGTATGATTTAATGCATATGTAGAATTTAAGAAACAAAACAAATGAGCAAGGGCAAAAAAGAGAGACCAAGAAACAACTCTTAATTATAGAGAGCAAACTGATGGTTACCAGGGGGGAGGCAGGGGTGTAGATGGGTGAAATAGGTGATGGGGATTAAGGATTCACTTGTGATGAGCACTGGGTGTTGTACGGAAGTGTTGAATCATTGTATGGTACACCTGAAACTAATGTAACCTTATATGTTCACTATGCCAAAATTAAAATTTAAAAAAATAGTAAAAAAACCCCACTTTTACTTTTCATAAATTTTGAAAAACTAATACATTGTAAAATGCTCAAAGTCAAATTACTATGTAAACTGTGGTGTGTATGTGTGTGTGTGTGTGTGTGTGTGTGTAAAAACAAAACTGATCCTTGGCATGATATGTACATGTGAGCAGAATACTTCCCTATAGATATACGAAGGGAATAATCCCATTTCATTCCATTTCAGTCATTTGACCACTTTTGAAACACTGCAAATAATTTCTTAATAGAGGTATTGAACAGTATTGATGATACGTTATATAAATGTACTCTGAATAACCCTTCTCAAGAACGCTGTGAAATGAGTTCTATATAAATCCCCCACATCAGGTGAGAAAACTGAGACTCACAGTTGTTATCTAATTTGTCCAAAATTATACCTATGGTACCTGGTGGAGGGATTTAAACACACATCTACTTTATGCAAAATTCACTGCTCCTTACAGTTATCTTAATATACTTGAAAATAGGCTAATGCAGAGAATAGTTTGCATGGAAAAACAAAACAAATTTTCTAATTGAATCTAATTAAGCTTAATATATGAGTGAGCTCTGAGAGCAGTGGCATCAAAGTAAACAGTTCCATCTCCCATGGTCTGATAGATCACTATACTCCTTTTGTGATGAGATGTTCTCCAGCTGACTGAGAAAATCAGTGCATCTGATTAGGAGGACAAGTGAGAGAGCGAAGATAGATGTTCACAACCATTACCACTATTGAAGAAACATCAAATTATTCTTTTTTTTTAATTTTTATTTATTTATGATAGTCACAGAGAGAGAGAGGCAGAGACATAGGCAGAGGGAGAAGCAGGCTCCATGCACCGAGAGCCCGACGTGGGACTCGATCCCGGGTCTCCAGGATCGCGCCCTGGGCCAAAGGCAGGCGCCAAACCGAGGCGCCACCCAGGGATCCCTCAAATTATTCTTATATCCAGCCAGTTATACCTTTCTACAGACAAAGACTGCATTTTTGTTAGATTAGAGATATGGTTGATTGATGGTGTTGCATATTATTATTAAATTGTCACCAAAGGTATTTTTAATGGTTCTTTCATTATTTGCTGTAAGTCACATTATTAGACTTCTAGTTCACCATGACTTACTAGACATAAATGTTTCCTCCAGTCCTTCCCAAGACCCTTCTATCTGAACAAACGAAGAAAAGTACAAAACGCAATAATCTCCTAATATGAAGAGATTTTGTGGGGTGAATCAGAAATAAACAAGTGATTTCAACAAATTTCAGAAAGACAGAAAACAGACGAGCATGTGTGAATGATGACATGGGAGAGCTGCAGCCTAGAACACACTATAACAAAGCTGCAGAGAAGTTTGAAGCAGTTTTCTATCAAAGAAATTACTGGGAAAAACTGGACCAGAGCTAGCACCTAATGGAGAAGGCTGGTCTGAATTTAGGGATGCAAATGGGAATAAAATAAAAACCTTCATGAAGGCCAAATACATGAAAGTGTCTATAGCTAGCCAACATTTACCTCCAGGTAGAAAACATATAGGTCTTCTCTAATGATATGGTCTAAAATGTCTGTTGAAAACTAAATCTTTGGGAACACTGAAACTCTTCTCATTCAAACTCAAGACATTCTGTAAAAGAGATTCCTACCTGAGAGAGTCTTCTTTGCTCCTCCACATAGAGCTCCCAGATGGAATTCTTCCTCTGAGGTGAGATTAAAAGAAAAATAATCCTGTGGATCTATGACTACTGATTTCTTCAGTCTTACCTGTAAGTATCACTAGGCAGGTAGATAATAGTAACACCGAAGAGAGCAACTAAGGTAAACAGAATAATGAATGAATGATGAATGAATGAATGAATGATGAAAGAAATTATCCAAGGAACAGCAAGGAGTTCAATATACATGGATGCATTGCTACTCAAAAGTGGAGACAACCTAAGTGTCCATCAATGAATGAATGTATAAAAGAAAATGTGGTACACACACACACACACACACACACACACACACACACACACGCCACACTGGAGTATTATTCAGCCACACAAAAAAATGACATCTTGACATTTGTGGTTATATGGATGGAACTTGAGGTTATTATGCTAAGCAAAATAAGTCAGACAGAGAAAGACAATTATCATGTGATCACACTTAAATGTGGAATCTTTAAGAAAAAGACAAAAAATGTTCACTGATACAGAGAACAGATATGTGGTTGTCAAAGGGGAGGGGAGTAGATGATTCGCAAAATGGGTGAAGGGCGTCAAAAAGTATAAACTTCAGGCTATAAAATAAATAACTCATGGGGATGTAATGAATAGCACAGCGACTACAGTTATTTATACTTTATTGCATATTTGAGAGTTATTAAGAGAGTAGATCTTGAAAGCTTTCATCACGAGAAAAAAATATTCTGTACATATTAGTGGTGGATGCTAACTAAACATATTGTGATTGTTTTGCAACATATAAAAATATCAAATCATTATTGTACAACTGAAACTAATATGATGTTTCATGTCAATTATATCTCAATTAAAAAGAACCAACCGACCAAAAATGAACAAAAGGTGTTCTCAAAAAGAAATCGAAAGGCAAAGAGACAAAAATTATAGAAAATAAATAAAAAAGAAACCATCGATTTAGGAAGTCCAACATCCATTAATTTATTAAAAGAAAAAGAGAGAGAGAATAGTAAAAGTAGGCAGAGGGAAATTATCAAAGATGAAATAGAAAAGAATTCTTTCTTTCTTTCTTTCTTTCTTTCTTTCTTTCTTTCTTTCTTCTTTCTTTCTTTCTTTCTTTCTTTCTTTCTTTCTTTCTTTCTTTCTTTCAAGAATTTATTTATTTATTCATTAGAGACACAGAGAGAGGCAGAGACACAGGCAGAGAGAGAAGCAGGCTCCATGCAGGGAGCCTGATGTGGGACTTGATCCCAGGACTCCAGGATCACGCCCTGAGCCAAAGGCAGATGCTCAACCGCTGAGCCACCCAGCGGTCCCAGAAAAGAATTCTTTAAAGGTTACGAAAGATAAGTTTTCTGATTGAAAGTGTACCAAAAAATAAATAAAAAAAAAGAAAGTGTACTTAACTGTCCAGTGAAATGAACTTTGAAAATCCATTCCACGTATGAACCCATAACTTTGAAATTTTAGAAAACAAATAGAAAACCCTAAAATCTTCCAGAGGGAAAAACAGAAGAAATATGAAGTATCTAAGTGGATTCTAGAATACGAAAATGTTCTCAATTTTCTGGAAAAAATATGCATATATATATATATATATATTCAAGATACAGTTCTACAACCAATTAAATTTTTACTATATGAGGACAAAGACACTTTTATACATGCAAGAATTTAAAAAGTTTACTTCACCTAAAACAGACTTTCCAAAGGATGTTACTTAAAGATACATTGCAGAAAAGCAAGGGTATCTTCTAGAATGAAGAAGAGATAGGATCAATCTAGGACTAGTAAATTGTAGTTTAACTCAATTGGGCAGAGAAAGCAGGATGACAACCGTACCAGTTCCAGCAACGACCAGTCAAGACTGGAGCCAGAAGGTAGAACGTTCTGAGAAAAGCTTTGATGGAAAAAAAGAGACTCAGTGCATGAGATGGTTTTATGAAGAACCTGAAAAAAAATGAGGCTACAAAAAAGCCAAGTAATATATTTTTAAGAGGAAATAAACTTTAGGAAGAAAATATTTTCAAGAAAATCATGATAAAAATGTGAGACGGCTAAAGATATGATCGCTTAAATCAATAGTTGTAGCATAAGAAAATAAATCCAAATTGTAGCAAAAGAAATTGTGGGATAAGAAAATGGTAGCATAAGCAGTCATCTCTGTCGTTGCTGAAGTTAGGAGCATTTTCTATCAAGTCATCCAGAGGTCATAACAGTTGAATAAGAAAGGAAAAATTGTATCTCTAGAATACTAAATGGCTCAGCAGTGAAAAATCTTTACATAGTCATGTATAATGCTTTCTAGTTTTTTCAATATGTAGAGCCTATCTGTGGCTGGAGTATGGAAGACAGCTTTACTAGTAGAACAGTGTTAATGTTAACCCCATTAACAAGGTAAAAATGGAAGAGCAATAGCAAGAAGGTAGGATATGGAAAGTAAGAGAAAAAGTAGAGAAAGAAAAAAAAAGTAGAGAAAGAAGAGCTATTGTCTTTATCTGATAAAGTGGGGAACAAGTGGTAGTTTTGAAAGTGATACATCAGACTTCACCCCAAAGCAGTACAGTTCATGTTCTGAAATAGCTCCTATTCAAGCCTTATAGTAATTCTTGACAGTGTGAGTCCATGATCTGCTGTCAGTACCTCCCCTGGAAAAGTCTAGCCTGCCTGGATCTAATCGCCAAGCTGCCACAATCACTTCTTTCCTGAATAGGCTGAATAATGAATCCCCCCAAAGATGTCCATATTTTAGTCTCCAGAATCTATGAATATTTAACCTTATATAACAAAGGATAATTTGCAAATGAGATTAAGTTAAGAATATTGAGATAGGATGATTATCCTGGATTAGCTCATGGTCCTAATGTAAACACAAGAGGGATTCCCTTATAAGACGTAAGCAGGGCAATTAGAGTCAGAACAAAAATTTTCAAGATGCTGTGCTGTTGGCCTGTGAAGAAGGATATAAGGGCCAAGGAATTCAGGTGGCCTTCAGAGGTTGGAAGGGCCGAGGAACTAAACTTTCCTAATTCAGAGCCTCCCAACAGAACCCAGATCTGCTGACACTTCGGTTTTAGTGAAGACTCTCTTTTTGACCACAAGAATTGTGACATAATAAACATTTGTTGTTTTATGGCACTTGCTTTGTGGTCGTTTGTTACAACATTAAGAGCTCATCAAGAAAATGAATTTCTACCATTTCTCTGTTCAAGGTTAGTTGGCCATGCTTGAGATCGAAGGCAGAACTAGGGCAGCCCCCACCTGGAGAGTAGTTGACTAGAGCTGTAACAGATCATTGACTGAGACCAAGGCTTGTATGACTTGAAAAGGATTTCTAAGAAAAGGAAGACAGAGATTCAACCTTGTATCTGAGGCTTGGGGGAACCCTCTCCCAGTATCAAGATTTGAAATATTTGCAATTACTCTGCAGAATGGGAGTAAGATACTTCCACACAGATCATTCTGGCCGGAGTGCCCCAGACAAGAAGCAACGCGTGGTCAGTCCACTATAAAACTTAGGACGAAAATAACCTTGGGGAGATAGAGAAAGAGACAGATACACAGAACTATTAAGGAAACTTAAATAAAATTAACTAATTACTTCAAAAAGAATTATGTTCTTAAAAAGGAAGTGCAGCTACAATTTAAGAATATATAGGAAGGAGCGGCTGGCTGGCTCAGTCAGTAGAGCGAGCACTCTTGATCTTGAAGTTGTTAGTTTGAGACCCACGTTGTGTGTAGATATCCCTTAAAAATAAATTCTCAAAAGAAAAAAAAAGAGAGAGAGAATATAATAGAAAGGAAGTATATGGTATTCAAATACACTTACTCTTTTATTCGAGCAAAAAATAAAAAATAATTACTATCTTGGAATTTTTCATAAAAATACACAGGTACTTCTGAAAGTGTGTGGAACAAGAAATACAGGTTGAAACACTTCATTTAAATTTAGGTATTTAACCAACATAAGATTCAAACAAAATTTAAATGAGGAAAGGAGAAAGGAGGAAGTCAGTGTGTGTCAACTGGATAATCCAACAGATAATGGATTCATTGAATTCAAAGGGGTGCCTGTATAGAAGGTGGGATTTTTTAAACTGGTGGGATGGGAAGTTTTTTAGTTTAAATTATTTTATTTTAAATTATTCCCTATTATTTTTTAGACTTTTTTTGAATAAAAAAATAGAAATAAGAATCCAAGTTAATGTGAAGCGCTTATGATGGTGCTTTTGCTAAAGTACAGCAGCACTTAACTGTCATTGATCAAAAGCATTTATTTATTATAAAACTGTTGTGCTATTACATTGGGTAGCACTTGCTTTCAGAGAAGGTAGTTTGATTTTGTAGGAACAGAATTGTTTCTATTTAGTTGGAAACTCCCTTTCCTGAAAACAGCGAGGTTTTCTTACTATTGAATGGGGTTAAAATAACCCCTTCAGTCTAATCAAGTCTTCCTGTTAAAATTGGCAAAAGGAAGAAGAGCAAAATAAAACCCACCCAGATTTAGGACAAAGATAAATACCTAAAGATATTAATGGTCTCTAACTGGGTTTTCAAAGTTAAATGACTCAAGCCACCTTACTAAAAATTCTCAAGAAAGATTAAAACAAATTTCCTAAATCTCTTTAGGAATTTGTCAGAAACGATTAGAAAATCTCCACGTTCTTCAGAGAGAATATTTAAAGCTATTTTATATATTTTAGTTAGCTTTTTCTTCTTCTTCTTTTTTTTAATGTTAAAATAATGCTTCTTTAAAGAGCACCTAAGTGGCTCATTTGGTTAAGGGGTTGAGCATCTGCCTTCACCTCAGGTCATGATCCCAGGGTCCTGGGATCCAGCCCCCAATCTGGCTCCCTGCTCAGGGGGGAGTCTGCTTCTCCCTCTTCCTCTGTGTGCTCTCTCTCTCTCTCTCTCAAATATATAAATCAATAAATCTTTAAAACAATAATGCTTCTTTAAAATTTTAGATATTGGGGATCCCTGGGTGGTTCAGCGGGTTAGCACCTGCCTTCGACCCAGGAAGTGATCCTGGAGTCCCAGGATTGAGTCCCACTTCGGGCTCCCTGTGTGGAGCCTGTGTCTCCCTCTGCCTGTGTGTCTCCCTCTGCCTTCTCTCTCTCTCTCTCTCTCCGTGTGTGTGTGTCTCTCATGAATAAATAAGTAAAATCTTTAAAAACAAAAGGAACACTGCTCCAGCCGGAGTGAATAGCCCGTGCAAAGGCCTTGGGGTGGGAGCATTCTTGGCATACACAAGGGAAAACGGAGAGGCTTAGAAGAAGGTAATCAAGGTGAAGGGCACTAGAAAAGCTTAGTTGTTAAGGGGGGTCGGGTGGGACAGGTCGTGTTGGGTCCAAAGCACTGAGTTCTTTGACTCTTACTCTAAGAGAAATGGAGAGCCAGATCCATGGAAATTAGTTTCAGAGGAATTTGAGCAAAACATTTAATATTTAAAAACTAAACTGGAGAAAATACTATATGCTGTATTGAGAAGAGAAAACTTTCAGGTCACTCCAGAAAGGACTGAATGACCTTTCAATCTTTTACTTCCAAAATTGGACTCTGTACAGTAACATTCTATTCAAAAATGCTCTGGGAGGAAAAATGTAATATGATGTGTCACTGAGTTATGACTCAGCAGGGCATTTATTCTGCCCTTGTTTGAATCTTGAGATACTTGATGCCAGGACATTCTGACTATGGCCTCTGTTGTGGAATTCTCTGTTCAGCTTGTCTTTTCATTTAAAATTAATTGAAAAGTATTTTTTTTGCTGCTGGTTTCAACCACCTGAAGACGCAGAAATGTATTGCTGAGTATTCCTCAAAGTGTTCTTGGACTTCTCTTGTCTTCCTGTATATTTGGTTGATGGGTAAACACAGTATTAGATCAATTGGGCTTTGGCTTTATCATGAGAGTGGAAGTCATACAATTTCTAAATTGTTGTGCTTTTGATTGCATTAATGATATTTGGGATACACAAAAATATACATAAAAATCTATATGAATGTGTTGACTATGGTAAAAAAAAGCATACCCATGATGCAGTCTATCTTTTATAATTGATATGACATCCACTCATAATGTTTATTGAGTACGTGCTCTGTGTCTGGGGCTGTTTCAGGCACTGTTGACACAGAAATGAATGATAATATTCTTTCTGCCTTCACTGAGTTTAAATTAGCAGGTCAGTGCAGTGTGGTAAGTGCTATGATGATACAAAGACAAGAGGAAAAAAAAAAAAAAAAAAAAAAAAAAAAAAAAAAAAAAAAAAAAAAAAAAAAAAACAAAGACAAGAGGAATAAAATCATATAAAGGGAGTCTGTCATCCAATTTTGGATGTGCAGTGTTATTCAGGGCATGTTTCAATTGCTTAAAGCACACATATATGTACACAAAAACACGAGTTAGGCATTTTTCTTTATAAACACTTATGATGGCTTTACCCATGGGGCTATTTTTTTTTCTACTACACAGGCTTTTGTAACTAGAGAAATAGAGCTGGTTCTAAAGAGATAATCGGAGGATGTCCTTGATAAAGTAAAGTGAACAGATATTTATCATTTCCACAGATTTTGCCAACTTTTGGATGACCTATTACTTCATCTCCTTAAAAACTCCCCACTCCTGGTAGAGTTTTAACCTGTGACTTAATTGCAGCAGGTAGTATCAGATTTCCAGACATCTGAAGTCAAGCAAATACCTGATTTCACCATCTTGGTTACTAGCAATTGGTGCATCAGTTGTATTACATGTAGATGCCCAATGAGTGACAACCAAGAGTCATTTTAAATGGAAGCCTTCAAGTTCTGCAGAAAAAATAAAACTGACTGCCTCAAAGAAACAGGTTGGACAAGCTAGGGTTGAGATTGTCAATACAAATGTCACATCAGCAGCAGAGGACAAACTTATGATTTCCTTTTCTTTGGATACTCTCTAGAGATTAGATGCCAGTCTAATTGGACAGATGTACTGTCCAGTGGTGATGGGAGAAAGAGTGTACACACACCTAATGCTTAGTGTTCCTATTTTAACAATCACTTTACACCCATGTAATACTAACACCTTTCTCTTGTTTTGTTGTGAAATAGTTGGGATTTTGTTTTAGCAAATTTACAAAGTAGAAGTGTTAACCGCCATGCCCTGGAGGAGAGAGAATTTGACAAATACCAAGAAGACCCAACCCTTGCCATACTAGAAGGTTCGTGCTTTTGAATAGAAATCCCTGTATGTGCTACAAGCAAATGGAAGAAAAGGAGTCCTGAAGGATGATGGGAGGAGTTAGTAACCCAGGAACAGGAGGTGGAGGGGAGTTTTAGGCAGTGAAAACATCTTGTGTTACCTGGAATCTAGAGCGAACATAAAACCTTATAAAGAAGTGAAGTTTCACGAATTCAGCAGGAACTGAGTAGAGAACATGAGGGAACAATGTGTAGCCACGCACTGAGAAGAGCTGCACGACCACTTGTAAAATTAATGGCTGCTAAATGTATAAGTTTGCCCTGGAGAGTTGCAAGTCATCTGAATTGTGATTATAGGAAATTTGTGATTTTTAAGAGAATTGGCAGAGCTTGCTATAATCATTTTCTTGGAGAAGAGAATGAGATCCAAATTTTAATTCTTGGACAGAATTTTAAGTCCTAGGATCTTTTCATGGAATATCACTGTAAATAAAGGGATAAATCTCACTATAGACCCTATGAATATATTTTATGTGGGTGAATCTATATACCAAAATGCTTAAGATATGACACTATAAGAAATCTTTTGTGTTCTAAGACATATTATATAAATTAAGAAGTTCTTAACCTCATAATAAGCAAAATCCATCTGTAAAATATTTTTTCTAATATTTAGATGATGCATTATTTTTTACTTTATTTTTCTCATATGTTACATTTTCTGGAATCAGATTAATTTAGCCTTGTATTTTGAAATCACATACTAGGTCACCTCAAACTGATCCTTTTTTACTGAGAATATCATCTTAACATTTTCAGTGGAATGCACATTCCAAAGAGTCAGTATCATTTCTATTTCTCTATCTTGTGCCCCTTGCTTGCCAGTAATATATAAGTGCATGATATTCACTTGGAGTGAAGAACAGTACATTTGACATTAGGCTGGAGGGGTGGTGTCTCCATAATTATAATAGGTTTCTGACACATGGCTTTAGTTATTTTGCATAGTGCTGTATGCTAGAAAGAAATGTGGACTCTAGGGACTGGGATCTCAGCTTGAAACCTAGCTCTTCATTTAAGATTAAAAACTCAGGCATATTAATTGCCTTCTCTAAGTCTCAGTTTTCTAATATGCAATGGGAGCAAGGCCATCACTACAGGGTTATTTTGAATATTAAAAAATTAATGAATATATATAAAGTGCTTGCAACATGATTAAGACTTGTTAATCAAAGGACAGTTGTTGTGACTACCATAATAATTAGCACAGTATTTACACAAACCAATAGAATTTTCTGGAGATTGAGCAAAGAAGTTAGAAGTCTTAAGAAAATACTATCTTTTAAAGAGATGTGATATTTTCTTTTATATATATATATTTTTTAAGATTTTATTTATTATTCATGAGAGACCAGAGAGATACACACACACACAGAGAGAGAGAGAGAGGCAGAGACACAGACAGAGGGAGAAGCAGACTCCATGCAGAGACCCCAACTTGGGACTCGATCCCAGGTCTCCAGGATCACACCCTGGGCTGAAGGTGGTGCTAAACTGCTGAGTCACCCGGGCTGCCCTATGTGATACTTTCTTATGAATAAATGAAATTAATAGTGAAATTTCGTATACCATAAAATCAAAATTCAAATGCTTCTAATTATACATGAATAATTGTTGGGTATTATAATAGGGTATAATTTGAATGATTTTAACTTTTCTATAAAACCTAAAATGTAGTCTTATTGCTTCTTCGTTTCTGGCAGTTTCTCCTTGTTACACTGTGTATTAAGCTCAGAAATGTCCTATAACTACAATTCCACTTTAATTGATTAAAGATTATAAAATGACCAATTAGCATAAAGCATGAATACATCCTATTCTTGACATGATGTTTATTAATTTCTAATTATTTACAATGCTATTGTAGTATATATAATATAAAGTGATAACTGCATAATATCATCTAAATTGTCGACCTAACCCCAAAAGATTTGCTGTGTGTCCTACATCATGAACTAGAGTGGAACCCGAATTCAGAACTGGAGTCAAGACACTGCTTTCTTAGAATAAGTCAGAGTTATTTTGTAGTATTGATAAAGACACTATGCCAAGAACTATAAGAAATAACCTCAAATTTAAGAGGATGGGGTTTCCTTAGATGAAACAAAATCTATATGGCCTTGAAAATCAGGGGAATAGTCAAAAGCAAAGATATTAATTTGTAATGGACAAATACAGAGGAATACCAGTAAGGCAGAAAACCTCAAATAAAATATGGGAAATACCAAAAAGTCTTCCAGATAAAGAGCTAAAATTATGAATCACAAAGCATATTCATCTGCTTATCTTTTAAAAACACTTTTTTATGGAAAATTGCATACATATAGAAAAAACAATGTCATGAGCCGCAGTGTATTCATCATATAGCTTTTGTAATTTTCAAACTCCTATCCAATTTCGTTTTATATCCCAGCCACTTCCCACTCCTTTTGCCAGATTATTTTGAAGTAAATACCAGGCAGTATATAATTTCACATGTAAAAATTTAATATAGGGATGGACACCTGGGTGACTCACTTGGTTGGGTACCCTACTCTTGATCTCAGGGTTGGAGGTGAGTTCAAGCCCCACATTGGGCAAGGAGTGGACTTAAAAAAATAAAATAAATTCAACATAAAATGACATGTTTTGCGAATGTGCTCACAATACCATATTTCATTTAATAATTACTAACAATATATTAACATAATCAGATAATCCATATGTGTCTAAATTTTCCTACCTATCTCATATGTGCATGCATATCTATCTTATGTATGACCTGTTTATTGCAATTGGTTGATATGTCTCTTTGTCTTCTGATATTTAAACCTAGAGCCTTGATGAGATTTAGGTTCATTTTTAACAAAACATTTATTCTTTCCAGTTTTATTGAAAAGCAATTGACATGCATCGCTTTATAAGTTTAAGGCACACAGTATGATGGTTTGATTTACATCTATTTTGAAATGATTACCACTATAGGTTCAGGCAATATCCATCTTCTCATATAGATACAATAAAAAAAAGGAAAAAGAAAGAAAAAAAATTATCCTTTTGATGTCAACTCTCTTAACTTTCCCATTTATCATACAGGAATGTTAGCTATCATCATCATGTTGTACATTATATCCTGGGTACTTACTCATCTTATAACTGGAAATTTGTACCTACTGACCACCTCTGTCCAATTTTCCCTCCCTCCACCCTCCACTTCTGGTAATCACAAGTCTGATCTCTTTTTCTGAGTTTGTTTTGTATTAGTTTGTTTTGTTTAGTTGTTTTTATATTTCATACATAAGTGAGATCACACAGTCTTTATTGTCTGACTTATTTCACTTATCATAATGCCTTCAAGGTCCATCCATATTGTCATAAATTTTCTCATTTTTTATGGCTGAATAATAGTCCATTGTATATACGTACACACCACAACTTCTTTATTCATTCACTCATCAAAGGACAGTTAAGTTGTTTTCATATCTTTGCTGTTGTAAATAATGTTACTATGAACATGGGTATGCAGATTTTTTTAAAAATTAGTGTTTTTGTTTCCCTTGGATATATGTCCCAAAAGTGGAATTGGTGGATCATATGATAGGTCCACTTTTAATTTTTTGAGAATCCTCCATCCTGTTTTCCATGGTGGCTGTACCAATTAACAATCCCATAGTCACAGGTGTTCCCTTTTCTTCACACCCACACCAGCACTTGTTATCTCTTGTCCTTTTGGTTATGGTCATTCTACCAGTCATGGGATGATATCTCACAGCAGTTTTAATTTGTATTTCCCTAATGACAACTGGCATGGAGCAGCTTTTCATGTACCTATTGGATTATGCATTTTTTTTGGAGAAATGTCTATTCAGTCCTTAGCTCATTTTTAAAAATTGGATTATTTGTTGTTTTTACTATTGACCTTTTTATATGTTGTTGGATATCAACCCCTTATCAGATATACGGTGTGCAAATTCCTTTCCCATTCCATAAGCTGTCTTTTCATTTGGTTGATGGTGTCTTTTGCTGTGCAAAAGTTTTTTAGTTTGAAGTAGTTCCATTGCTTATTTTTAATTTTGTTCCTTGCTATTTAAGCATCATATCCAAAAAAATCATTACCAAAACCTTGTAAAGCACCTTACTCCTATGTTTTCTGCCAGGACTTTTAGAGATTCAGGTCTTACATTTAAGTCTGTAATCGATTTTGAGTTAAATTTTGTGAGTAATGAAAGATATGGGTTCAGTTTTAGTCTTTTACATATGGATATCCAGTTTTTCCAGCACCTTTAATGGAAAAACTTCCTTTTCTTAATATTGAATATTTTGGGCTCCCTTGTCTATTACTAATTTGACCATATACACTTAGGTTTATTTATTTATTTTTTTAAATTCTATTCCATTAGTCAGTTTGACTGCTTTTATGCCACTGCCATAGTCTTTTTTTTTTTTTAATTTTTTTTTATTTATTTATGATAGTCACACAGAGAGAGAGAGAGAGAGAGAGAGAGAGGCAGAGGGAGAAGCAGGCTCCATGCACCAGGAGCCCGACGTGGGATTCGATACCCGGTCTCCAGGATCGCGCCCTGGGCCAAAGGCAGGCGCTAAACCGCTGCGCCACCCAGGGATCCCTGCCATAGTCTTTTGACGACTATAATTTCATAGTATAGTTTGAAATCAGAGAATGTGCTGCTTCCTTCTTTGTTCTTCTTTCTTAGAATTTATTTGTCTATCTGGGGTCTTTTATGTTTCCATATACATTTTAGAAATTTTTTTTCCTAGGTATGTAAAAAAAGTCACTAGAATCTTGATAGCGATTGCATTTATTCTATAGATAGGTTTGGTAGTATTCACATTTTAACAATATTAATTCTTTTAATCCATGACATAGGATACCTTTCCATTTATCTGTGTTTTCTATTTCTTTCATCAATGTCTTGTAGTTTTCAGAATAACGATCTTTCACACCTTTGGTTAAATTTATGTCTAAGCATATTATTGCTTTTGATCCTATTGTACGTGGAATCAATTTCTTTATTTCTTTTTCAGTAAATTCATTGTTGTGTATAGAAATGCTACCAATTTTAGTTTTTTTTTTTTTATCCTGTGACTTTACTGGATTCATTGATTAGACCTAAGAATTTTTGGTTGAGTCTTTAGGATTTTCTATATATACAGTCATGCCACCTGCAAATGGAGACAATTTTACTTTCTTCCAATTCTTAGGTGTTTTTTGTTTGTTTGTTTGTTTGTTTTACCTCAAGTAGGATTAGGTAAGAGTGTTTGTGTCCTTTGGTTCTCCTCACATCTTTCAGAAAAATATCTTCACCTGGCAGGCTTGGTAGAGCATGTAACTTAGGATCATGAGTTCAAGCCTTATGTTGAGTCTAGAGTTAGAAAGGAAAGAAAGGAAAGAAAGAGAAAGAAAGAAAGAAAGAAAGAAAGAAAGAAAGAAAGAAAGAAAGAAAGAAAGAAAAGAGGAAGAAAGAAAGAGAAAGAAAGAAAGTTAAAACAATTAAAATGACAACATGTGTATCTTTCAAAAATACTTTCTTCCAGGGGCACAAGCAACTAACTCATCACTAATCAGACAGTAATACAATGATTCCTTGGAATATGTCCTTTTTTGTACTGGGATACCACACTGCAGCTTTATATTAACATCAGTCTTAATCTAGAAATGTAGCAGGAACAAGGACACATATGGAGATAATCTTGTAAGCTTTTTTAACTGGAAAATTTGGCTTTCTAGAATCATAATCCACTCTGTACTACAATTTTTTTTTAAAAAATGTAGAAATGTGAGAAATAGACCCCTTTCAACATCTTAGATAGAAACAGTAGAAAAACTGTATGATTCAGGATAGTAACAAGGGGAGTGTAAAATTTGGTGAACCCAATGATTCAAACTACTTCTCCAAATGACTTTCAGGTAAGATTTTGCATATGAAAATCTTAATTCTTAGAAGCGAAATAAAATATGCCATTGTCAAGGCAGAAAAATAAAATGGCTATTTAACAGCACTACACATGCCAATAAATCACAGGGAATCTTTCCCTCCCTCACTTGCTCTCTCTAGTGAGATAAACACGGTTTGTCACATTCAGAGAATATTGTATACCATAGGAATAATCAGAACATATTGTTAGCTCCAATTTTCCATCATTTATTTTTCAGTGCCAAACAAAAGTAAACCTCACCACACAGTTTATTCATGGGTAGAAAGAGAATTAGCCTTTTAATGGGAGCTACTGTTTTAAAGAGTGGCTCTTAGAGGTAGAAGATGGAAGGAAACACTGTTCAATTAGTGCACAATTGTTCATTGTGCTTACTAATGCTATATAGAAAAGCCTCTTTAAAAAGTTTTCATTACTATGTATTTTGCATAATGCCCATATTAAAAATCAATGTACTATTTTGCCTCTGAAAATACTGCAGCTGATCTGTAAGTCAGTTTGAAAGAAAACTGAACTCAATAGACAAAGACTGATTCTTCATCCATCTGACATGTCATGCCAACAAATGGTTTTTTTGTGCACTCTGTCAGTGTCTTAATCAGTGTCAAGACAGCCCCCAGCACCGATTCAGCTCTGAAAGCTCTTCTCACACTTAATCCTTCAACTTGTATATGTTGTAGAGACATTCAGATGAGGCATGATAATACACATGATTTACATGGTTCTGTCAATTCTTGGATTTGTCACACATCAAAACCACATAAGCTGAATTTCTCCCCTGTTACCATCTGAACTACTTACAGAATAAGTTGCAAAAACATGTCTAATTGCTATGCAGAACTATTTATTGTAACTTCATGTTGGAATTTTTGTAAAAAGAGGTTTTATAAGCCTGTTAGTAAAATTTTATAGCAATTAGGTTCTCATGCATAGATGTTCGGGTGTAGACTGTTTTCTTGCTCTTTGACTACTAAATATATGTAAATTTACACACGGAGTTATGTGAGTAAAGGTTGAACATGTATTTGCTTTATCCTATGGATCTTTCCAAAACCGTCAATTTTTTTAAAGGTTCTTGGTTAACACATACATATGAACAAATAAATTTTTATTTAATAATCAATGTATTGTCTATATATTTCAGGTTAAGAGACACTGTAATGGGACAGAACAGTATACATTTATTGGTCAGTTCAAAGTATAGATTGACTGCATCTCTACAACAATGGACTCAATAACTTCATGGTTGGATTAAAATGGGTGATATATATATATCATATATATATACATCTAAAGATATATATATCATATATATGTACATCTAAAGATTTATAGATAGATAGATAGATAGATAGATATAAAGACATCCTTGATCTAGGAAAAACATCCTTTCTCTCTTCAATGGAGAAAGGATGACAGGGATAAATAAAAGTTTAATTTTACAGTTCAAAATACAGCTGAAGAATCCAGAGAAGCTGCAACCATACCTAAAATACTGTTAGACCTAATAAAAGAATTTGATTAGGGGTGCCTTGTGGCTAGTTAGTTAAGTGTCTGCCTTTGGCTTGAGACATTATCCCAGGGTCCTGGGATCAAGCTGAACAGGGAGCCTGCTTCTCTGTCTGTCCCTCCCCTCACCCCCCCACCCCCCAGTCGTGCTCGTGCTCTCCCACTCTACCTGAAATAAATTTTTAAAAATCTTAAAAAAAAAATTCAACTATGTAACAGGATATATAATAAAAGTTTATAAATAAAATTTTTTGATATGAAGATAAAATTAGGACCTTGTAATTCAACTGTTTACATTTAAATGGTTTCTTACTAGCTGTGGCATCATGGATAAGTCATTTAACCTTACTATGCCTTGGTTTCCTCTTTCTTAAAGACGGAGCTAACACTGGTAATTGTCTCACATGTGGTGAAGATTACAGTAGAAATTTCACCAAAGCTGGTTAAAATGATAGCCAGCAAGTAAAATGTGTACAATAAATACTGGGTATCATTATGTTATGCAAGTAATAAATCATTAGAAAATATAATGAAAACTATCTCATTTGTAGAAAAAAATGCTGGGAAAGAACTTCAACACGAAATGTGTGGGACACAGAAAAAAATCCATAAGATTGTATTCGTACAAATAAAGAGAAATACTCAGCATATGTAAACATGTAATTTCCCCGCCAACTGACCTGAAAGCAGATCACAATTCAAGTTAAAATAAAAGGAAATATTCTGGGGAATCTGACAGAGTATGTCTAATATATATATCAGGAAAGAGCATACATATATGTGGGAAGAACATGTGGGAAAAATAGTCATTAATTCAAGGGATAGAAGGAGGAAATGAATGGATTCACTTATAATGTAATTAGCAGTTAGTGTAGTAGCATAATAAAGGAGAACTTAAAAAAATCAAAAAGCAGAATAGATAGTCCTGTTATATTAACTAGATTGAACTATATGAAATTATGATATTTAACTGTCTTTTATCTAGATCTACAAAACTAGTTATTTTGTAAGGTTCAATCTATTATTTGTTATGCATAGGTAGCATTTCAATGAGTGAAATAAGTAAAATAGTCAATAAATCATGCCTTAAAAACTAATTATCTAAAAAAAATCAAGTTATAGCCTTATCTTAGATTTATTTTGATAAGTTAGAATTATATAATAAATGCATAAGTTTCTTATTTATAATAACCAAACTTTTGCTTTCTCTAAGTAACTTGTTAATAACTGACAGGATGGTTAAATGATGGTATACCAAATGGTGGAAAATTATATTATCAATAATAATGGTATTTTGGTAAGAAAATTAAAATATGAAAAAACATTCCTTATATATGCTGAGAATAGAATAAAGCAGAATGCTTTATTTCATAAATGACTCAAATTAAATATTTGAAGAAACTTATTTTGACGAATAAATTTATATAGTAAAATCTACCTTTATGTTAACTATATTAAAACTAAATAGATATACACATATTAGTAGACTATGAACAATGTTAAGATTGCTTAAAATACTTTACCTTTTTCTACACTTGTTTTATATTTTTTTAAGTAACAAATATAGAATTTAAGCCACTTCCCCTTTGGCATCCTCTTACCCAGAGGAAATCTGATTTTGAATTTAATGTTTATTTTTCCCATTTAAGTTCTTATATTTTTTAAAGTATCTCATCTTAAATAGTGTAAGTTCTTGGGCAGCCCCGGTGGCTCAGTGGTTTAGCGCCGCCTTCAACCCAGGGTGTGATCCTGGAGACCTGGGATCAAGTCCCGCTTCAGGCTCGCTGCATAGAGCCTGCTTCTCTCGCTGCCTGTGTCTCTGCTTCTCTCTCTCCTCTCTGTATATTTTCATGAATAAATAAATAAAATCTTTAAAAAAACTTTAAATAATATAAATTCTTTAAATATTTTTCAATTTTATATAAAAGTATGATGCATGCATCATTTCTATATATGTGTTGGTTTACATATCATGAAATTTAGTTATTGTAAGTGTATAATTCATGATTCCTGAATTGTTGTAGAATTGTGCAATTATCACTATAATCCAAATTTAGAATACTTGCTTCATTCCTTAAATTCCTTGAACCCATTTGTAGTCAATCCTTTTCCTACCCCCAGTCCCAGAAAATCACAGATCTGCTTTCTATCTCTATAAATTTGCTTTTCTGGACATTTCACATATGCAAAATCACACACTATCTAATATTTTGAGTCTGGCTTCTTGCACTCAGTATTATTTTGAGATCATCAGTGTTGTAATATGACTCAGCATTTCATTCCATTTCAGTATTGAATAGTATTCATGGTGAAGTCCCTTACGTTTTATTTATCCACTCACCAGGTAATAGATATTTGCATTGCTTCCAGTTTTTTGTCTTATGAATACTGTTGCTCTGAATATTTTTGTATAATTATTTGTGAAAACTTATGTTTTCATTTCTCTTAGGATTCTTAGAATTGCTGGGCCATATGACAATTGATGTTTAACTTTCTAAGAAACTGCCAAACTGTGTTCCAAAGTGGCTCTACCATTATGCATTCCCTTTGGCAACTTGTGAGGGTCTTAGTTTTTCCACTTGCTCACCAACACTTGTTATTGTCTGTTTATTTTACAATAGGCAATCCAGTGCGTATGCAGTCTGTATGTAATGATTTTTTTATACACATTTCCTTAATACCTAATAACGTTAAGCACCTTTTCACGTGTTTCTCAGCTACTTTTCTATATTTTTGGATGAAATGTGTATACAAATTTTACCCATTTTTGATTGGGCTGTTTATGTTCCTATTCTGATTTGGAAGAGTTCTTTATATATTCTAGATACAAGAACTTTATGAAGCAGGTGATTTGCAAGTATCTTCTTCTAGTCTTTTGGTGGTCTTTTCATTTTCTTAAAGAGTCTTTTGAAGTACAAAAGATTTTAATTTTAACAAAGTTAAATCAATCATTTTCTTTTATTATAGTTTATGCCTTGGGTGTCATGTCTAAAAACTCTGCCTAACCCAAGGTCATGAAGATTTTGTCCTATGATTGTTTTCATTTTATATCTTTAGCTCTTACATTTAGGTCTATGATTCATTTTGAGTTAATTTTTGTATGTGGTGTGAGAGAGGGTCCTAAGCTCATTTTTTTTTCTTTTTACATATGTACATCCAATTGTCCCAGTATCATTTGTTGAAAAGACTCTCCTTTTCCCGGTTGATTTGTCTTGGCACCTTTTTGAAAACTCATTTCATTTCCAAACTCTCAGTTCTGTTCCATTGATCTCCCAATTCTGATCCAATACCAAGGCTTGATTATTGTAGTTTTATAGCACATTTTTAAATCAAGTAGTGTAAGTCCTTCAACTTTGTTCCTCTTCTTTAAAAAGTTTCTTGGATCCTGTACCAGTTAGAGTTCAACCAGATGAGCAAAACCAGTAGGAGATAAATATCAAGAGATTTATTATAAAGAATTGGCTTCAGTGATTGCAGGGGCTGCCCAGGCAGTTCCAAAATCTGTGTCAGTCTACCAGGAAAGGCGAGCTTCAACTCAGGTACCAGTGGAAGCTGCTGTCCACAGCAGAGAAAAATTTGTTTAGAGAAACTACATCTCTGCTTTTAGGACCTTTTAACTGATTGAATCAAGCCTGCACAGATTATCTAGGATAATCTCCATTACTTAAGGTCAAGTGATTATGGGCTATAATCACATCTACAAAATACTTCACAGAAACATCTAGATTAGTGTTTGATTGAATAACTGAAAGCCGTAACCCAGGCAAACTGATACACCATAAACCATCACAGCTGCTCCAGGTCTTTTGCACTTCTATATACATTTAAACTCAGTTTCTACAGCTTAAAAAAAAAACAAAAAAACAAAAAACCAACGACAACAACAACAAACACACACACACACACACACACACACACACACACAAGTCCAATATAAAACAAAACAAAAAGTTTGTTGAGACTACTTGGTGTGGTGATTCTCTGAGTCACCAAGCCATCTTAGTAGAAATTGCATCTCTAGGTAGTCTCTCCTGAGTATTGTCCATATTAGCAATGAAAAGAAGACATCAGATTACAGCACAGTTGCAAATGAAGAAATTTACTTTCTGATATTTCATTCTGGGTGAATCAATTTTTTTGTGAATGTGCATAGTGAAATTTGTGTGTTTTGATGTCTGATGCAGAATTTAGGCCCAGTGTTACAGTACTAGAGAGTAAGACATAGGAAGAGAATGAGCCAGAAATTGGACCCTAATGCTAGATATATAATAATACAACTTTAATATTTAAGTGAAGTATAAATTTAAGATTTGTAATAGGAGGTAGAGTTCTAATTACAGATTCTGAGTTCCTGTATCCCGTTGGTTATGCACATCATATCTTGGGGTTCTCAAACTTGTACAAGTACCATTTTGAGAGATGTGATTCCAATAGAACAAATGGATTCACAATTTTAAGAAATTGCTATTTTGTAAAAGTAAAATGTTTTGGTAGCTATGAGATTGTTTTTTGTTTGTTTGTTTTATGTTTATTAAATGGCAATATTTAGGTATATGATCAATGTATAAACAAAAGGACAGACATTAGAAATGAAGGGGGGCTTGCTATACTATTTATTTTTTTTCTGCCTCTTATTGTATCTTTATTTCTGTGAGAAATAATGTTCTCTTAGGACTTCAATTATCATAAATACATTTCTTAAGGCTCATAATATTTGTCCAGACTCCAATTTCAAACTTTTAAATGGCTGTTGGACATCCCCATTTGTATCCTGAGCTGTCCCTCACACTCACCATGTCCTGAATGGAATTCATTAAAAAGTATACTTTTCTAATATTGTCATTCATGATAATGGTGCCATAATTCTTATAGTTTTATAGACTCAAAATCTAGTCATCTTTGTCTTCTTCTTCCACTGTTCCCTATCCTCATCTATTCTATTAATAACAAGCTATCATATTTCATGGTGTGAAATTTTGAATTAGCTGATCTCTAAGGGCCATTTGAATTCTAACATCTTATAATTTTTGTAATGAAATATTTTTTGACTAGCTCCTCTCAAGTTAATTGCTACTGTTATAATCTTAGTTCTGGGCCTTCCATGCCAATCCTGCATTAAGTCAATTCCCTCCCATGTAGTCCTCCCTTCTTCCAGCCTTAGCAACATCCCACACTCCACCCAAATTAATTCTGCATGCTATTGCCAGATTAGTGTTGATAAGACAATGCTTTATGTTTTATGTTACTCTTCAGTTCAGGAACCAGCATTAGATCCCTAATTTCCAGCATAACATTTCCAAATGTATCCCTCATTTGATAATAGCTTTCTCTTAGCCAAAAGGCAAACACACACAGACACCCACACACACACACAGACACAGTTCTATAGTCAAAATATTTAGAAAAGACAGGTTAAGAAAATTTAAGCATTTAGGGGTGTCTGGGTGGCCCAGTCAGTTAGTGTCTGCCTTTGGCTGAGGTCTTGATCCCGGGGTCCTGGGTTTGAGCCCCATGTGTGGGGAGTCTGCTTCTCCCTCTTTCTTTGCTCCTCCCCTGGCTTCTGCTCTCTCTCTCTAACTCTCTCTCAATAAATAAATAAAATCTTGGGGCACTTGGGTGCTCAGGGGTGGAGCATCTACCTTTGGCTCAGGTCGGGATCCCGGGGTCCTGGGACTGAGTCCTGTATCAGGTACCCCACAGGGATCTTGCTTCTCCTTCTGCCTGTGTCTCTCCTTTCTCTTTGTCTCTCATGAATAAATAAATAAAATCTTAAAAAAAATTTAAGCATTTATTTTATGAAAAAATTCTTGGACTCTTTCATATGCTAATATCTAGAGGGAAGTTCTGCACTTCCCAGACAAAAGTTTCAACTTTTTCTTTTGTAATAAAGGATTTTGTGATATCGACTGTTCCAGGTAAAACCCATAGAAAACTATTCTAAAACCTTAATTCTAACCTCCTCTGACTTGTCAGTGCTCTCCATTGTTGAGTCCCTTTGTATGTCTCAATCTTTTCTCTGCTCCAGTTAGGCAAGGATACTATTGGCATCCTCTGACAGATACCACTGACTAGCTCTTTCAAGATTTATTCCAACTTCTTTTGCCTTTTGTTTTTCTCCAATAGACCTTATGTGTGTGTGTGTTTCTTTCTTTTCCTTTTGTCTTTTCAGGAATTGTCAGCCTCTCTTGCAGCTAAGCACTGATTTTGTGGCAAAATTCAAGCAGAAGACCTTAGGAGAAATTCAGAGTTTGAATGAAACACAAAACCTCAATGGAAGAATGCTCCTGTCCTATCTCCTACTTCCTTCCTAGAACACAGTAGACTGAACAGCAGCAGAAATCTAGTGTTCATGAGAGGATAACCGTAAAAACTATCTGCATGGTGTTGGCTTGTTACTGAACTCCATTTTCCTACTGGTCACTAGAATTGGGGATCATAGCAGCACTTGCCTCGACAGCACCAGGACTCTGAATCAATGGGAGAAAACTCTTACATTGAATTTGTTTTAAATGAGAAAAATTGGTCTTTTTCTTGTATAATAGCCTATAATATGGTTTATTCTTTTACCAATTTCAATCCTTGCTCAGATAACTCCCTAACACACTGTACCACTGCATGCTTTTTGCCTTTGCATATATTATTGCCCATACCCTAAATGATAATGATCCTCCTAATCAACTTTCTAGTCTCCAATCACACACCTACATCTAATATTATTTTTCTAAAAAGGAACGGTTTTGAAAAAATAAAAAAATAAAAATAAATAAAAAGGAACGGTTTTGATATTTTACTATAAATTATTTTTACCATATTTGGACAGATCTTGGGATGTAATAAGCATAACTCTGATGTGCCATATTTTTTTTAATCTTTATGAAGATGCCCACATTTTTGGATAACTGAAATAGAATGAAATCATCACATTTTATTATACATATATATTACACATATGTTTTAAATAGTAGGAATATTAAAAAAGGTTAAGTATGGTGATTTTTACTCATCATTTTGTAAAGTCAAGTATCACAGTTTACTGTTGCTTTTTAATTTTCATGGGTTACTCATGTGAACAAATACGCAGCTTATGTTCTAGAATCTGCAAAAGATCAGAAGGCTGATGTGAATCAAATCAAATCAAATCAAATCAAATCAAATCAAATCATGTAGCTTCTACTCGGGCTGAAGCTTCATTGATATTTATTATATATTAATTGACATATATTAAGAATTAGAATCTTTGTAGTTTATGAATTTAACACAGTTCAGTGTGACAAAAATTAGACACATATTCCAGGGTATAGAAATATTTCTCAACAGTGTTTTTTGGAGCAAAATCTATTATTGAAACATATTAAGATTATTCACAAACTACACTCTCCTCTCTAATATTGTCATTATATCATAATTAATTACTTTCAAAGCAAGATTTGCAAAATAATCAAGCCCGGATGGTGATCCCTCCTCCAAGAAGATGGGGGGGCTCCTTTACTTGGGGGCTCTTCCAGATCTCACCCTATGTACCTCTGGTCATCTGTTTGCATGCTTTATAATATACTGTAATAGTGAATATAATATTTTCTTGAGCTATTTGAGGCATTTTGGCAAATTGTTGAATTTTAAGGGAGGGGGGAGTTTGTTGGAACCCCTAACTTCGTACAAGTCAGACAGGATTATGGGAAGTCTGGGAATCTGATATGACTGATATCTAAAGTAGCAGCAGACTGAGGAGGCAGCTGGCTTGGTTGGTAGAACATGAGACTCTTGATCTTAGGGTTGTGAGTTTGAGCCTCATGTTGGGTATAGAGATTACTTAAAAATAATAATCTTAAAAAAAATTTTTAAAGATACTATTTATTTATTTGAGAGAGTGAGAGAGAAAGAGTGAGTCGGGTGAGGGGCAGATGGAGAAGCAGACCCCCACTGCTCAGGGAGCCCAAGACAAGGCCCAATCCTGGGACTCGAGGATCATGACCTGAGCCAAAGGCAGATGCTTAACTGACTGAGCCACCCAGGTAACCTCTTTAAAAAGTATTTAAAAATAACGTGAGAGAAGACTTTCAGAAGTGAGCCCTTCTGTCAACGGAATCTGTTGCTAACTGTAGGTAGGACAACCAGTTGATATCAGAGAGTGAGAGAATTGGTTGGTGTGAGGGGAAAAAAAACAAACAAAAACCTCTCATATACATACCTTCCCTTTTTTCAACAAATCTCTAGAAATGCTAGAAAAAAACTAACATTCATGGATGGAGAACAAAAGGATTACTTCAGTGAACTAAAATTTACAACAAAATTTTAAGGGTGAAGTGCCGATGGGCTTGGTTCCATAAAGTAATTTATTGCCTAAAATATGCATAGTTAAAAATTGTTCAAGCATTTGGGAGAAATTCTGCAGAGGTTCATAATCAGATGTGGGAGTTACAGAAAGTATGAGAAACCACATCCTTGGAATAAAAATGTATGGTATTGGTGAATGCATTAAATTTGTAGCAGCTAGTCAGTTCACCCATTCTCTTCAGTCCAACTCTTATTTTAGGGAGTATGTACTTTAATGATAACAGTGAATATGAATACATGAACTGAAGAGATAGCTAAGCAGTGGGTGGCCACAAATATCAAAGGGGAATAAAAAACCGATAGCCCATTTCTCAGTGATTTTGTAGCCCATTCCATCCCTTCTTCACAATCAGTGGAATTGGGATTTGGCAAATAGGAACAATAGTCCCAAAATGGTTAATAGGAAACCTTAAAACAGATAGGTTTAAATTACCAAAAAGAACAAAATATTTTAGAAAACCATGCAGGAAGTATCCAAAAAACAAAATGAAATTGAATAAAAAAACCCAAAATTGAACAAAACAAAACAAAACAAAAACCAGGAAAAAGATATTACTGGAGGATAGATACAACAATAAAGGGAAAAAAAAACACACCAAAAGAAGATTAATATCTTAAGGGGGATTGTAAGCAATATCCCATCCATAGAATAGCAACAGTCTATTTTTTTAGATTTTATTTTTTTATTCAAGAGAGACAGAGAGAGAGAGAGAGAGAGAGAGGTAGAGACACAGGCAGAGGGAGAAAGCAGGCTCCATGCAGGGAGCCTGACGTGGGACTCAATCCCAAGTCTCCAGGATCAGGCCCTGGGCTGAAGACGGCGCTAAACCGCTGAGCCACCCAAGGATCTCCCAAGAAGAGTCTTAATAGAAAGGCAAAAAAAAAAAAAAAAACCAAAAAAAAAAAAAAAAATCAGAATACAAGTAGTAAAATTTAAAGCTCAGAAGAGAACTTTTCTTCCAGTTGCAATGAAACACTTGCAAGAGAACATCATCGAAATACCAGAAGAAAGATCTGTTTTTCTACAAAATCATAACTTTCCATATATTAGAAAATGAAGATTTCATAAACAAATTAAATCCAGTGGTCGATGAGCCTCCCAAGGAAAAACAAAATACATGAATTGCTTCACCTTTCCCAAAGCACAAGAGGAAGCAGCAGCTGCCACAAACCAGGTAAGAAAAACAAAAACTGAAGTTGTAATTAACTCTTTTTTTAAAGATTTATTTTATTTATTTATTTGAAAGAGCATGTGAGAGGGGTGGGTGGGGCAGAGGGAGAGAGAGAATCTTCAAGCTGACTCTCCACTGAGCATGGAGCCCACCATGGGCCTTGATCCCAGGACACTGAGACCATGACCTGAGCTGAAACCAAGAACTGGCTAATTAACCAACTGAGCCACGCAGGTGCTCCCAAATTCTAATAAATTCTAAAAGGTGAATATGAGTAACATGATAGTTTAGGATGCCAGGAGGCTAGACACAGGGAGAATATATGTTCTAGTGAGCTCTTTTCCATGGGCCTATACTCTTATGCTCATGAAGAAATATGATTGCTCAGGAAGAGACCTGATGGAGTTCTCCTCAGTAGCAAAGACATATAGAGTTGGCTTCGGTCTAAGGGTGGGCAAGATAGCTAGAAAAACCCATTTGGAGGCTGGTCCTTGAAGGAATACAATATGGTATTTTTGTTGTTGTTGTGTTGGGCAAGAACAGGCATGAAAATCACCCATATTCTAGACTCATCTTTAAAGCAAAAGATATCTGTCAATAGAAGAAAGCAAGAAGATTCTCTAACACTCCATTACCATCCCCCAATCATTGTCCTGTTGCTGGCAAATTACAGGCTGCCTCAGAAGAAAGGGGTAGGAAACCCAACCCTTACCTTGCACCATACCAGGTAAGCCATTTCACCTGGAGAAGTTCAGAAAACTCATTTATTACTAAAAATCCTCACTGAAACAAAGCAGAGTTGGCAGGGGAGGGGCAGGAAACCTGTGTGCATTCTAAATCTGCCCTGAGTAGGAGGCAGAGACAGCTTGCTCTGGGCGAGGGGCTTGAATGTTGAGAAAGTTTCATCTCAAAGAAGCAGGTGCCCAGAGCCTGCCTAATACTGAGCAATAGAACTAAGATTCCCTCTTACCCCCATCATAAGCCTTGGAATTAACTAGTGCCCCAAAAAGAATAGTCAGCTAGGAGATGAATAAGAGAGACCCACCTCTTTGGCACAGACTGACTGCTGCGGGTCTTTGGCAACTGCCGAAAGTCTAGGGTGGAGCAGACATTCTAAGAAAAATTTTGAGGCATAGAACTCATTCTAAGCATGTTAACAGCTGTCCACCATTGGAAGAATTTTAAGACTATGGATTCAACCTTTCAAACTAATGGCTGGACAGAAGAAGAACCATGCTTGTTTTTAAGCATCAGTATTATTTACCTTGGCCTCAATTGTTTATTTTTACACACAATATCTGACATAAAATAAAAAATTATAAAACACACACAAAAAGCAAGAGAAAATAACCCCACATTGAGAGAGAAAATAATACTTCACCTGGGGATGGCCCAGATATTAAGAATTTTTTATCCATACTTATATGTTAAGGAACTTAATAGAAAAGGTGGACGCATGCCTGAAAAGGTGAAGGATTTGGGAAGAGATAGAAACTGTAAGTAAAAGGTAAGTTGAAAAAAATGCTAGAAATGAGAAATATAATATCAGAGATTCTGTAAGCCTTAAAGTACACAATAAATTTTTATTTTTATTTATTTTTTATAAAGATTTTATTTATTTGACAGAGTGAGCAAACAAGCAGGGGCAGAGGTAGGCAGAGACAGAGAGAGGGAGAGAGAGAGAAGAAACAGGCCCCCCGTGGAGCAGGGAGCTCAATGTGGGGCTTGAACGCAGGACCCTGGGGTCATGACCTGAGCCGAAGGCAGACGCTTAAGTAATTGTGCCCCCCGGATGCCCCTACAACAAAATTTTAACTGAGATTCACAAACATCTAAATTGATGAAAATAAAAATAAATATAATGAACTTTTTTTTATTATACTGGGATTTTAATATATGCCTTTGAACACTTTAACAAGAAAGAAAATGTTAAACCTAATGAACACAAATTTTACAAGGTTATTGGCTTTCTAAGAAGTGTTCCCTCTTCCAAACTTTTGATTCAAATGCCAGGTATTTAGATTCCCCTTTCCCGTGTGTCATACCCAAAGTTGGTCTGCCAACTTCCGAACATTACTTTCCTTTTGTGTTCTGAAATGTATAACCATAGCCAGCTTTGCAGAGCAGACCGAATGTGAAGTCAAGCGAGTCTTTGTTTGACATCCAGTTTGTCTGGCATCTGACATTAGCATTGCTAAGTACCTAATTGCTAAGTGCTACCAATTCAGATATTGTACATCATTCACGGACACTGGCAACCATTTTTTTAAGGGAAAGCAGCAAGAAATATTTTATGGAATATAAAGTATAATGAAACATTGTTTGGCTATATAAATGAACTGATTTCAGATATATACACATACACAAAAAATCATAGGAAATATATGTTGTTAAATATTGAAGTAGTTTAATAGAGATATGGGAATTCTCTTTAGATTATTTATTTATTTATTTATTTATTTATTTATTTATTTTTAAAGATTTTATTTGTTTATTCATAAGAGTCACATAGAGAGAGAGGCGGAGCCATAGGCAGAGGGAGAAGCAGGCTCCCGGTGGTGAGCAGGACTCGATCCCGAGATCACCACCTGAGCCAAAGGCAGACACTCAACCACTGAGCCACCCAGGTGCCCCATCTTTAAATCTTTTAAATCAAAATTTGTTGATGCTTGGGCTGGGTTTGTTCAATTTTGTCTGCAGAAAAGATGTAGGATTAGATTTGTTCTCAAATTAGGCATCTGACAGTGTAACAGTGAAGAAAGTACTATGTACAAAGGAGAGAATCTAACACTACAAAATAAAAAGTAACAAGGAAATATGTACTACACAGCAAGACTTTTTTGTCTAAAATCTGTCCATGGACCTGTGTGTACACCAAGTAACTCTCAAGGCTGAGTTTCCAGGATAAGAGCAGTAGAGCTTACCTGGGAAGGTTGTGGGGAGACTGGTGGAACATGACTGACAAGCAGTGACAGCCCATAGTTCAGTGAAAGACAGCAGTCTGCAAGAATGAGTGTAAAGGCCTAAGGGAGGGCTTGCTTGTTTAGTTCTCACGTGACCTTTTGTTTTTAGAGAATGATGACAGTCAAATAAGGAAAAATTCAGTCTAAAGATTGGAATAAAGATTTGAAACTGGAAGCTTTCCTTTTTGAACTGTAGAGATAAAGTATGAGACCTAAACCTGGGAGATTGGGATGCCACTGTCAGTGCTTAACAAAAAAGAAAGAGAGGGAGGGAGAGGCAAGAGGGTAAGGAAAGAGGGAAAGAAGGGGAAAGGGAAAGGAATTCCATGAAAATGGTCAGGTCTTGACTCAAAAGTAGACGGGGCCATTGTTCTCTACCATGTGTAATATTCTCAACCTTGGAACACTCTTGGGGCCAAAGTTTAGGTACAATCTGACCCTGAGGTACGAGGATGAACTAGCTACCCTTTCAATATCATTTCTATTCATGTGATAGCTTGTGATTCTGTCTGCACTATTCTTAAGGAAAATTATGGCAGGTGGAAGGAAGGTATAAACATTCTAATCACTATATAGTTTGAGATCTTGACTTTTCCATCTTTGGTAATGTAAGAACACCTCTAAGAAATACAATTATATTTTAATCACCCACTGAAATTGTTACTTGCTCATAGGAGAAAACTCCAGTGCATTATTACACCAGGTAATTGTGTCTGCATTGTTGATGCACTTCCCAGTGAATGTGTATGTCTCCTGCAGATGGGGAAACAGGATTTCTTTTTGAATACATTACCCTGTGTTCTCAGAGGCATATTTGGGCAAAGGCAAATGTCATAACCCAAAGGTCTCCAACAAAAGTATACACTGCTTAGAGACACAGCCATTGAAGAAATACGGCAGCGTGGTTTGCCAGGAAAAATTTAGCATCCAAGTCTGCACGAGGATTGTTTTATTTCATCGTGCATGAAACATGCCTGTCAGAAGCCTTTCAGTACATGCATACATTTCTTTATGAAACAGACTCTCATGCCTTTCATCTACCACTTCCTTTTAGAAAAACAGAAGAATTAATAGAATAAAATTGTTCAATTAAATCTTCACAGACACTCATTTATTCTTACTCATTTATTTACTCAGCAATTATTTATGGAAGAAAAACCTGCTATAAAAATGCAAAGAATTGGGTGTTATTCTGTATGTTGGCAAATTGAACACCAATAAAAAATAAATTTATTATTAAAAAAAAGAAAGAAAGACAGCCCAATAAAATTTGATTTTGCTAAAAAAAAAATGCAAAGAATTTTAAAAACCAGAAGTTTAGAGTATAGGCTGAGAACTAAGACACACAGGGAAATTTGAAAAGCAAATGGAACTAGGAATTCCTTTATTGCATAGATTTTTTTTTTCATATCATAGCTTACTCTGGATGAAGAAATAGCCAAGATTTGATCTTGTGTATTAGCTCACTTAACATTAGTTGATATAACAAAGAACCCCCCAAATCTCAGGGGGCTCAACAAAAATAATTTGTCACTCACTTTCCAGCCCTCTGCTGGTAGGCAGCTGTGACTGACTGGCTTCCCTAAAAGTGCAGATACGGACAAGACGATACAACATCAACCCTCAGCAGCGTGCCCTTGGCAAAATCCTTGCCCTCACCAGATCTAATTGTCTGTTCCTTAATGTTCCCTGGCAATCACATGACCTTTCTTTCTCTGGTCTCTTGACTTACCCAGTTTCATTTCCAACCTCATTCTTTTGAATCCGGAAAACTTTTTACCTATCCTCTTCTCACCTGATGAGCTGGTTTTTATTTAAGCAATCAGAAGACAATTTCTACAAACTTCCGCCACCACAGTTATCCACCCATGGCACCTGTGTCCATGTACTCTGCACCCGCCTCTCCCCACCCTCACTCCTCATAGATGAACTGTATGGGTTGGGCCAGTCCCTCAGTTCTGCATTGGACCTTGCCTACTACCTAAAGACTCTATCCCCCGGGACTCTGGGTGGCTCAGCGGTTGAGCTGCTGCTTTCCGCCCAGGCTGTGCTCCCAAGGTCGAGTCCCACATCGGGCTCCCAGCATGGAACCTACTACTTCCTCTGTGTGTGTCTCTGCCTCTCTCTCTGTGTCTTTAATGAATAAATAAATGAAAAATTAAAAAAAAAAAGATACCACCCCCACTACAACTCTCCCCTTTCTCTCCTACTTCATTTATTTCCTCCTCTTTGTTGGATTCTATCCATAAGAAATATGATTTTGTTTCACCTGACCTCAAATATCTTTCTAGATTTATTAGCCCATTTCTTCTCCCCCCCAATAGCAAAACTCTTCACACCTGTATGCATGGTATCCCCAATTCTCCTCTTCCTGTTCTTGCTTAAACTCACTTTAATCAAGACTTGTCTACATCACTGTCCTAAACCGTTATTAATGGTTAATCTAATGGTCAGTTCTCTGTCCTCATCTTTATCTATCAGCAGCATTTGACATGGTTAATTGAACCCTCATTTTGAAATACTTGTTTTCCACACATTTTCTTGGATGGTAAGAGCCTGCTGCTACTCTGCCCAAATCCCATCAATAGTTCCCATTTCCCTCAGAGTGGAAGCCAAATTCTTGCAGGGTTCTGAAAAGGCTGATGGCATCTGACCCTCCCAGTTCTCTGAGCTCACTCACCTGGGGGTGAAGTATTATCTCTAATGGATTATACAGAACAGAGAACAACTGACAGTTGAACGTGGAATGTCAATGTCTTAACCATATATTAGTCATTTTCCAAGGAAAATGCCTTGTCCTTCCCTCTACGCCTGGGTTTCCTGACATCTTGGCCTTCTCCCCAAGAAGACTTTCTTCCTCCCTCTCTCAAATTTTCTCTGAGTCTCAGAGTTCTCAAAGTCTTACCTGACTCACTTGCAAGAAAAGCTCAAAATTCCTGTTCCCTCTTCTCCTTTCTCCCTTCTGTTTCCCTCCCTTCCCCCACCACTCCTTTTTTCTTCTCCTTCTTCCCTCCTTCTTTTTTTAAAGCACAATTTTATTCCCCTTACTTAAAACTTTTTGATTCAGGCTGTCTTTGTCTAAGAATGAAGTTCTTAGAATTTTTTTAGGCACAGAAGACCATTATTGTAATCCTCCCCCCAAAATATGAGTAATTCTCTCCCGAAGTAGAACTTTACCTTGTTCCTCTTCTGTGCGAATTACTCCAGCTGTAGTCTCTGTCTGAAGGCTATTTTTATCTCTATCTGAATTATATATATATATATATATAATTATATAAATATATAATATAATATATAATATAATATAAAAATATAATATAAAAATATAAATATATGCATACTTTCCCTCTATTAATCCACATATAATGGCACATTAAAGTTGGAAATATCCCTCTCCTTAAGAAACAAAGAGCCAAATAAATGAATTCTGACATACAAACAAATAATCACGCTTTTTAATAAGTGCTAAAGAAATCTCAAAGGCTACTCAGGAACACAGAGAAAAGAATGAGTCCCTGTGCCCAGGCTGGTGAGGGAGGAGCCAAGCCATGCTTCCCTTGGGGACAGATGTTGAAAGAGACTCCCAGGGGTGAGGAGGAGGCTGTCAGTGACAGCTGAATCCTTGGGCATAGTTGAGGCTCCAAAGGTTCAGATTCAGGTTAAGTGAAGACCTAAGGTTAAGAATTGAATTCCTGTCATGTGAAACTGGTCAAGGATTCCCAAGTTGGGAAAATTGCTATTGTTTATTGAAACTGCAATGACATTTAAACATTTTTGTGAAAATCATTTAAAACAACGATGAATAATAAATATATTTTGGCAATTAGGATTATGAGAATATATAGACTCTGTCATTTTAACTGAATGTAGGTAGAGAGGTTGTAGAACTAATTTAGCCTTATCTGAACATAGCTGTGAAATGTCAGAGTTTCAGGAATATCGATTTTACACTGTGCACTATAAAAAGAGGATAAGTCATGACATGATAAGGAGTAGCATCTATTCTGTTGAAATCTAATGCTTACTTGTGATCAGTTCAACACATATTTTAAAGTACATTATGCAATACATTAAAAATAATGATTTTGAGACAAATTAACCCATAACAGTCTCAAATCAGTGTGCCCACACAGTTAATATGTTGATTAATGTCCTGTTAGGCCTGAGACACTCATTTTTATCTCATTATTCAACCCAGTGTTTTCCCACAGCTATTGAATAAAAATGTAATTATTGCTCTAAATTATGTTATTATTAACTTTCACATGGTGTTTCTTGATAAACAGCAGTACAAAATAAAAGACCACAAGGAGCAAGGAAGTCCTAATAATAACCACGTAAGTATACGGAAACCCTTTACTATTATGTGTTTCACCTATACTCAGTACTAGAAGGAAGAGAGGGTAATGTTTTTCTTTACAGAATTACAATCAAAAGACTGTGATATTAAGAGTTTTAAATATTGATGCTACAAAGCCCGCATTAGTCAAATAAAACGCACTTGACAATCATTCCAAATATTGAATTTCGTTCTAAAAATCTGTGAATATAGGCAGTCTCTTCTCATGTGCCCATATTTATGGATTCTTGACAGAGTGATCAACACAAAGGTCACTCACCCCAATATTGCCATATTTTCTTCTAATATCTGAAGTTTCAAAAGGAGCATTTCTTGGTGACCTTTACCTAAAACAAACACGACTTCAGAAACAGAGCTCTGGGATCAGATCTGCACCTGTGTACTTAAATGGAATACTTTCTTCTTATATCTTGTCAGAGATATTATACAATGCAGAATCACAAAGCATTTTGGAATTCTTTAAAGATAATGTATCAATCCTCTGCTTGAGTTTTATAACTAAGATGGACCTTTTCAGAGTTATGCTTTTGACATTATTGTTATGCAAAATGGCATTTTCATGCATTAATCCCCACAAGAACACTGAGTGCTACCCAGTAATGTTATCACATTCAATAAAAGAGATTGCACCAGAGTTTGATGGCTGCAGTTTCTTTGGCTTGATTATTAAAAAGGATAAAGTGTTAAAGCATTTCCATTTATATAGAAATGCCTGTATTTTAAGCAATCCTAACAATATGCCATGAAGCTAATAATCTGATAAATAAGCATCAGTACTGACATTCCATAGTAGGTGAGGTTTAAGGCCTGAAGGATAGCAGGGTTTAACTGAGAAAAAGACTCAGTCTTTGCCTAGTCAGTGTCCAGAGATTTAACAAAGCACCATCGGCGATGGTGCCAAGGACAAAGAATAAGGTCAGAAAAATGGGGATAGAATTGAGTCATCAAAGAGATATTTCATATAATGCAAATTTAGCCCAAGGCTCAGAGAGGTTATGTAACTTGGCCAAACCCAGGCAACTGGTTGGTGGTAAAGTCTCTTCAAAGAACAGCGTGTGTAAGAATATCACCCATAGGTAGCCTCAGCAGAATGCACTAGAAGCCTGCAACAGAAATCAGAACTTAATGATAAAGACAAAGATTCACGATCAAGTAGAGGTTAGCAAAAGACATAGTATAACAGATCAAAATAAGCATAATCCTTGGTGCTTGGAGTTATAGCTAGGGTAACCATAAGACATGTCCTAGGACTATTGTCCTGGCATAATTAATAGCTCTCATTTTACTACTGGAATTTTCCTGAATTGGACAAGGAATTATATGGTTACCCTAGTTACAATGAAAATAGCAGGAAGCCTGAGTATGAGTTCTGCCTCTGGCATTTCCTAGCTATCTGATCTTGTCTAAGAAAAATAAACTCTACGCCATAATGATCATAAGAGTTGAGGTTAGGCTTCATTATCGGGGACCCAGCAGCATCCAGGGTCTACTTGCCTCCCTCTCCTTCCCCTTCTCCCCTTCCAACCTACAGAAACTTTTCTAGTCTTGGATCACAAAGTGCTTCTTATAAGTCAGTGTATTCCCCAAATGCATTGCCTTTTTCAATGTCCTTTCTGTAATTCCAAAAACCTAAACTTTAGAATGAAATAGCCAGGCAAAACTTTTTCATCACTTCTAATCTTTTTCGGAGCTAACAATCATGGGATGATTTAACTTTCAAACCATTCAGTGATAAAAAACCATATCGATTAATATTTTCAAAAAGTATCCAGCTCTAATTGTTCACAAAAGCTGTAGTTTCTTTGTTCTTAAATTCCAGAGTGCTAGGATTCATCTCAACATCAGGATCTGCAACTGTAGGAAAAGAAGCCACAGGAGAGGTTCAAGAGAAAGTGGCTGGTCGCAGGTAAGGTTTTGGCATAAGAAAGCTGTTTGGGTTAGGAGTCATTTACATCCATCACATGGCTTCATATCTTGGTACCATTCAACCGTGTTTAATTTGGTCTTTGTCTGTCCCCTCTCCACACCCACAAGAATCCTAGACAATTACATTGTAAAGAGTGTCTTTAATCACTTGTAGAAGTTGAACAAATTGGAGAACAGATGAAAGATTGTTGATAAAGTGAGGAGAATTATTCCTTGAAAAAACACAGAAGTATAACTCAAAATTCAATGTATATGCTTAATTAATAGTGGATAATCTATACATAAGAAAGATAATGGAGTAAGTGCCTTCCTACTTTTAAATCCTTTAAATGTAATAGAAATCTAGTATTTACTTTACCCTAACATTTGGACTAAAACTTATTTTGTGCCAACTTTTAGCCTTCTATGTCAATAAAAAGGAGAAAGACATATAAGTACACTATAAGAATCAGTTCATACACCCGGTTGATAATAAAATGAATTCAATGAACTAAATTATATTTGTGGTTACTGGACCCCAGCGTAACTCCACCCCAGTATAGATTGCACCTTTAGTGAGTTACGTGGTGGCTCAATTCCTTTTTCTCTGAGTCAGCCACAAATTGTCTTGAGTCCTTGTTCTTTGAGCCTAAAAGAAGAAAAGCTACATAAGTCCTTAAGTAAATAAGTAAATACATAAATAAAAGTGATTTTTTTGTTGTTGTTGTTCTATGACCACTTCTCACTCCTTGTAAGCCTTGTTTATGTTTCTAATACATATTCATTCTGTTACCTGGAGACCGAAAAGTGTGTAGCTTGTGAGTGGGGATGGGAAGTGAAAGATAAGATAGAGGTTGCTCATGGAATAAAAATTGGAGGTGTGAGTCTGAGAAACTTGCATCTCTGTATCCAGCAGAAGTCCAGATTCTGGAGCAAGAATGAAGGAATTCTAGGAGTCTTTTATGCAATAACACTGTTGGTCTCTGCCTTAAGTTCTGGTCACCTGACAGGCGATTCTTTGTTCCCTGGCCATGCTTCATCATGAATCTTTCTGAGCCCAGTGGTGGATGATCTCTCAGATTCCAACACCAGCTTCTTTTTCTAATTCTGGCTCCAAATGAGAGGGGTAGGCTGACTATGATTTCTTAAATATGGCAAATGTATCTCTCTTGTACCTCTATAGTCACTGGGAGGTACTACTAGCCATCCTCTAAAATTGGCACTGAATACCACAGGTGATTTCCATGTTATAGGAGAAAAACATATCCAATTAGGATGGAGTGGATATTCCTAAAGTCACTCTACCTACACATTCTCATGGGATTATTCTTGGAGCCATTAGGAAGGAAGGAAGGAAATTGGGTTATTAGCAAGAAAATTTGGCCTTGCTTCTCTCAGTTAGAATAAATGTATTAGATAATGAGATAGGATGTGTCATATCAATAATATGTTTCATACCTTATCATTAAATCTCACCAAGAATAAAAACATAGAAAACAAACTTGGTGAGAGATTCTCAATGAATCCTTTCAATATTGTTTTACCCTAATATTGCCTATCTATATTGTTCATAAGACCCAAATTTCCACAACTAGGTTGAATAAAATATGAAATCATTTAAAAATTATGTTCAAGATTTAAACTTTGAAGGAGTAAATCAACTGATATTCCCCAACTAGGACAAAGTAGACTTGAGAGCCTCTTGGGTAATATCCTCACCTCTAAAAAGCTGGGGAGAACCATGGGGAAGGGAGAAAGCTTTTCTGGAAGCATACTGTCTGTCCTGTCATCTGGCCAATCTTTGAATACAATTAATTCAACTTTGTGATAAGGAAAAAAAACATGAAAATTAAGGTTTTTAAAAAATAGAACTAGTTTATAAAGAAATATGTTATAGCTTTAATTGTACCTAAGAACTTCCCAATGCTCACATAATTGAAATAAATATAGACCTTATGTTTCTTTTTATGTCTATGATGTTTCAAATTTGTCTAGCTTTAATGTTACTTACCCTTAAATTTAACATGCAAGCTACTAAAAGATATAAATGGTGCTGGGATACTGTTGAATTATCTGAAGTCCATTATTGGAAGAGTAGACTTTGGACTTGCTTCTTTAAAATTCACCTGGAGTTGTCATGTAGTTAAATACCAATCTCACTTATTACATACAATCTGACTTAATACTTAGGGTTTTTTGCATGTACTAAAAAGGCTTATCTCTTGTTTGTGTCAGGACTGTGAACATAAATGTCAAGAATAAGAGACTCTTTTCTTTTGAAATATGCTTCTGATCATAAGCATCTTGATCAACTTAAGGGTAATTCTCTTCATGCTAATATTTGAACTCCAGTTGTAATAACTTCAGGAAAAAATTGGCTTTCACCTTCTTTCTTCAACTGTCCAAGACATGAAAAGAGATTCCCAAAGACCTACTCATTCACACTGCTGAAACATAATTCCAAAAGACTTCAATCTGCTTCAAAAAAAATCAAATCCATTTTTCACATGAAGATTTTCAATTCTTAAATCTACAGAGTCAATTTCAGACTTGAAAATAATTCAACGGGAACAATAATACTCATTTAAACATTTATGTTTTGCATTTTAATACCAGGTTGCTTTAAAACCACAACTATATTATTTCATGATTTCCATGCATATAGTCAAAGTTCTTGTTTAAAAAAAAAATTCTTGCTTTTCTCCAAATGTACATTTCTAGAAACCTGGGAGAGTAGATTCCAAACATAACTACACATCAGAATCCATGAAAAATATTTTTAATATACATTAGGCCCATCCCATATTTGCAAATTCATAAGTCAAATGCCAATTTTAGATCAAGCATTTGAAGATTACTGTCTGGACTATCTCTAATAAGATAATCTTATTCTTGAATGCATTTAAAAACTGGATACTCTTTTTCACATCTAGTAATCATTTTCTATTTTTTTTTTTTTATCAAAGATACCACTCATCCTTTGGTTTTGTAAAATTCATTATACTGGTACCCTATTATTTTTCTCACCTCTAACTGATCTTAAAATGTAAACCATTATAACTTATTGAATGCTTTCTCTTTCTACAGGTACTAGTCTGCTCTTGTTTAAAACAAACCAAAACCCAAATAACCAAAAAGACAAAACACTATGTAAGACCATTGTGATTAAAAAAAAAAAAAAAAAGACTCACTGTGATAGTAAATCCCAAGATTCTGAGCAGAAATTAGAAGAAACTGCAGGTCAACATACAAGATGATGTTGAGTAGATATGGAGTTCTAGCTCAAGGCAGCAAGGTTATCTTTAATATCTGCAATAGCTGTCTGGGGACATTGCACTGAAAAAAGCGAAGGATCACTTCACCAGACTGGACAACTGAACAGTCATAGAGGCAGAGCACTAGAGAAGCAGTCGATTAAGTTAAACAGCTTAATTGAGGTGATGATTGGGCCAAAGAGGCAAGGCCATTTCTCAGCCATGAAAGAATCCAGGCTATATTGAACACTCATAGTAACTTCACACATTTGGAGGTGGCGTAAGGTTCTTCATCCATAGTTACCCATGGCTCTAGTTCTATACTTGTGTTAGCTGGATCACTGAACTAGCAACAAGCATTACAGGCTGCAAAATGTTTCTAACAAAATTTCAGAATAGAGGGAGAAGATCCAAGAGAAAGCCATTTTCTCTATTTCTGGATAAAAGTCTTACTATTTGTGGACAAATAAGTATGAGTAATAAACTGATTCTCTGCATAATAAAAAGTAGAACATAATATCCATGAATTGGAAGGCCAAAACATTTATGAAAAATGATTTATTCAGGAAACAGTAAGATTTCCTTACAGCTACTTTTAAATCTCCATAAAAAACAATACTAATTTATTTCTTAAAACAAGAAAAGCCTTGTGGAACAATAGGTGCAAATGAAGAGGAAACCAGAAGAGACATGCAAATAGAAATTTCTAAAAAAAGTTAATAGGGATGAGTGAAGAAGAGTTTAAAACAAAACAGGCACTCTTCCCCCAACAAAAACAAAACAAAACAAGCAGCCATGTGTTTTGAAAATAGAAGCAGTAATGAGCAGAATCAATAACAGATATAAGAAATTAGAAGAGTTGAAGAATTTGCAATAAAATCACTGAAAAATAAACACATAGGTGTTTTGTTTTATTTTAGCATAGACCAAAACAAATAAAACAGAAGTGTTATTCAAAGATTTATGAGAAGAAAGTGGACTTAAAATGCACACTACATACCAGAAAATATTAGTAACAATAGTTAGCTAAGTCCTGAGAGAAATATTAAATATTGGGACACAGAAATACACATTTTTGCATTAAATATTAGAAAAGCATCCAGGCTGAATGAAAGGTGTTTACATAATGAAAAGATTGAGCCCTTTAGATTGGTCAGTGGAACACTAACTGCCATAGGAAGACATAGAGTTTTGAGGTAAATAGATTTTGATCCAATTATTCTTTATCCAATGTGTTGGTTAGCAATTCATTAACATATATTAAAGGAGAAAAAGAAGATACACCTGTGGAAACACATTACAGTAATTCAATATTAGTAGAAAATTTAAATATGCTAGATTCATTTTTGAAAGATCAAATGCTTATAGGTATGTAGATATATATGATTTGAATAATATAATAAGATTTATTGGTTAGCTATATCAAAATGTTATATCCGAAAAATAAAATATACACTTTCTTTCCAAATATCCATGGGAAATATTTTTTAAAATTGGTCATCTACTAGATCCTAATTTATTCAAAGGAAAAAACAAAAGTTCAACATCCACACATAAAACTAAAATGTAATAATAGAGCAAGAATAATGTAGTATAACCATTTGGAAATTTAAAATTTCCAAAAGTATATTAAAATACTTTTAAAATAATAATTAAAACAAAAGATTCAAAGGATGTCAAAGCCAATATAACAGATCATTTAGAAATTTATGTCAGTGAAAAAACTGCATCATAATTTAAATCCAAAGTCACAGGAAAATTCGTAACATAAAACAGTACAATTATAAATAAATATAAAAATGATCATAATTATGTAATCATACCCAGATAATATGCACTACATATAACATTATTATATAGAGTGTAATATAACATTATATATAATTCATAATATTATACATTTATATTAATGCTTCTAAATATTCAGTGGAAAGGCCATGCAAAGAACACAATAACTTTAGATAATAGTAGAAAATTGAGCATAGATAAATTTAAAGATTAATAAATTAGAAAACAAGCCTAATTGATATATTTGATGTGGAATCTCTGAAGAAATTTTAAAAAGTGATAAATGTTCTGTAAGAAACTTTAGTGAAAGTGAAAAAGAAACTATAAATTTATAATGTTACAAATTAGAAAAGAATATAAGCATTGGTGTTCAGAAGATCTAATATTTGTAAATGAGTATTATACAGAATTTCATAATAATAAATTTGGAAATCTTAAATGAAGAATTTTTAAGAATATATGTGTTAGAACTGACAATTTTAACCAATGATATTAGAGCTTAAAAGAAATTTAACTAGTTAGAATTAAAGTTATCAAAGAATTACTTCCACTAAAGGAATTTTACTGAGGAAGTTTAAATACAATTTTCATCACACTTTGAAGAATAGGTTAATTACTGGATTTTTAAACCGTTTCCTGCACATGTACTGAAAAAGAAAGGTTTCTCAAGTTATCTTGCAAAGTCAGTTTAATTCAGAATTTAATCTGAGAAGTTTAATAGGTAAAAATGTCAAATGCAGACCATTCTCACTTATGAATATTAGCAAAAATATAAACATTTACAAGACAAATTTATCAATATAATGTCAACTGGATACATAAGATTTATTCTAAGGATGATAGGTTAAATCAATGTTAAGTCCATAATTCATCATGTTAAAGAGTCAATAGAAAAAATGCTTATTGTTTGCTACACAGATACCAGAAACATAATGGATGAAAGTACAACCATTATTGATTAAAAAAAACAAAAACAAAAATGCATTAAAACAAGAATGAAATAATGAATAAAATCTCAACCTATTTCAATTTAAAAACTAGCATTATCCTTAAAGGAATAATAAAACCGGGAGGAAGATACATGATTAAGACCACTATTTAACCTCAACCTTAGAACTTACGTAATGCAATTAATTGTTCAAAACAATAATATCAGAGATATAAATATTAAAAATATGATTGCTCTACTGTGGTTTATGGTTCATGACGGCCTATATGGAAAATCAGTTAATTAAGGTAGCAAATTGTATAAAACAAAAGTACTCTTGGGCAGTAAATCAAACAAACAAATTACCTTAAAAAATATGTTCGTAGTCTAATACTTAACAGTTGGGGCGGGGGGTAACTTGACAAAATCATTCTCAAAAGAAACTGTTAAAACAAACTATAATTGCCAGGAAAAGTGATGATGGAGGATTTGATATGTACTGCAACATATTACAAAGACAGAACAATTAAAAAAAAAAAAACCTCCAAATATGTTGGTGGCAAAATAGAATTGGAAATAACTGGAATAGAAAAAAGGTTTATACTTATTTGCGTGTGTGTTTTATTTCCCAGGTCTTTTTGAAGTCTTTTCATAGAAATATTTAACAAAATACAGAATTGTGCATTTCCTTTTGTCCAGAATTTTTTTTTTAAGATTTTTATTTATTCATGAGAGACACACACAAAGAGAGACAGAGACACAGGCATAAGGAGAAGCAGGCTTCCTGCAGGGAGCCCGATGTGGGACTCGATCTTGGGACCTCAGGATCACGCCCTAGGCAGAAGATAGGCGCTAAACCTCTGACCACCCAGGCATCCCCTTTTATCCAGAAATTAAATCTAATTAAATCTAAGAATCAAGTCTAAGGGAAAAAGATCTGACAAATATGTCAAAGTGTATATATATATAAAAAGTAAAAATAAAAAATTCGTGAAATAAATCATGAGAATCAATCAATGGAATTCTCTCTATGGCCATAAAATAATGGTATAATCTATAGTTTTTGAGAAGGAATAATGTTTATTTTTTATTAATAAATGTACAAACAAATATATTGAGTCTGTTTTCATTTTGGTAAAGAAAAAATCAGCACATGTATTTTTAAAAAATCTGAAAGACAGTAAGTATGATAGGGATAATAGAAATGCTTTATTTTCTTCCCTACAGTTTTAGATACCTTTATAATAAGGTCTTTTTAGTCTTATAATCATAAAAAGTAATATTGGTATTGGCATATTTTGAGGGTAATGAAGAAATGATATACTATTCCTCCTTTCACCAGCTCATTCTTTAATTCTATTCAGCATGGTTCAAAAATGCCTCTTTCTCCAACGTTAAGACAGAAGTTGCAGTAGGGCTTGGAGAGGAGGCCAGAATAGGATAACATGACAGGACTTTTCCCCTGAGCTCAGGTGAACAATTCCTATGGATATTTCTGGAAACATCTGGAGGCTTTTTGTGATTCTGCAGAAGTGGCTCAACCTTCAGTTCTTCTTCAGGAGGAATTGTTCTATAAATAAGTGTTATGTGGTGTGTTCGGTGAACAAGGTGAGTTCAGGGTCTTCTATGTCACTACCTTGGATTGGAACCTCTGGAAACTCTATGAATAAAGAGAATGCAACGAAACAGGTAGGAGAATACAGGTATCGAGGTCTTGATGTTAATATTACCTTGACTGCTTTTATAGTCAAATCCTGTTAATGTGTGAGACATAGAAATTATTTATATGCAAAACTTAACCCTTGTCCTAATTGCAAACACATCTACTTATTTTAAAAGATTTCCAATCCTTAATATATAAAGTTATTTCAATTGGACACTGTAAAGCAAACATATACTCTTTCTTTAAGATTTTATTTATTTATTTATTTATTTATTTATTTATTTATTTATTTATTCATGAAACACAGACAGAGAGAGGCAGAGACACAGGCAGAGGGAGCAGCAGGGTCCATGCAGGGAGCCCCACCCGGGACTCCATCCGGGACTGCAGGATCACACCTTGGGTGGAAGGCAGGTTCTAAACTACTGAGCCACCCAGGGGTCCCACAAAGATGTGCTCTGAATGACAAATTAAATTACCTTGACAAAAAAGATACTAGATAAATATAAACTCCTGAATTCAAATCTTCAACACAAAGACATACATGCCTATATTTATGTTTTTATAAAACAATAAGTCCAAGAATAAGAGAGAAAAGATCATCCATTACAATTGAAAATGATCAAAACAAGCCAGTCATAAACTTAAAAGAATTAAAATCACCTTAATGAGGCCTAGTAGTAGCTGAATTACCACTGGTTTCCTAAAATCAGATCTAAATTTAAATAAAAATAAAATTTATTGCCTTAACAATATATGCATTTATAAAGTTGCATTTTGGTGCCAAATGATTGTTACATGATTATAAATGCTGAATTAATCTGAAAAAGTAATATTCATAATGATATATCAGGGCAGCCCCGGTGGTGCAGCGGTTTAGCGCTGCCTGCAGCCCGGGGTGTGATCCTGGGGACCCGGATCGAGTCCCACATAGGGCTCCCTGCAGGGAGCCTGCTTCTTCCTCTGCCTGTATCCCTGCCTCTCTCTGTGTGTCTCTCATGAATAAATAAATAAAATCTTAAAAAAAAAATGGTATATCAACAAGCAGGGATATCTGTAAGAGCAAAAGAAAAATTTTTTTGAGTGCCAAATCTAAAAGGATATTGATTGAAATGTTCAAAATTTTATCTTAAATAAATATTGTTTATATTCTGATTATGAAAACCATATATATAGTTGAAATTTGGAAAACAGAAAAATATAGAGAAGAAAATAGAAATCATTCATAATCTCACTGTTTTAAGATAATTCTTATTAATATTTTAGTGTTTTCCTCCCAACTATTTTTTTCTTTTTGGAGATACACTTTTTCTCCCCTTAAATTGAGATCATATTCTGTGCATTGCTTCTATCATGCTCTTTTCAGTTTATGTTATATTATAAACATATCTCTAGGCTATATAGAATTCTTCAAATGCATTGTGTTTGTTTCATACTATTCCAATTTATATATGTATCATAATACACTTCCATACAGTTGGACCTTTGAGTTGTTTCCAATTTTTTATATTAAAAATAATGCTTCAATAAGCACTATTATATGTATACTTTGTCCATATTTCTAATTTTTTCCTCAGGAAAAATTCCTGGAAGTGAAATTTCACAGTAAAAGTATAAGAAATGTCACAAATTTTCAATCAGTTTCTTTTCAGAAAGTTATACCAATATATACTCTCACCAGCTAAGTACACATATGCCTAACAAGAACACTGGGAATTTAGGTTTTTAAAAAAAATAGATTCAACTTTGTACTAAAAACGTATTGTAACACCTATAACAATATGCATGTGGATATTCATTCCATGACAAAGGGAATTTTCATAAGGAAAAGACCAAGGAATTTCTGTTTCTTCCCCCGAACAAGTCAGTTCACTTTCCCTTGAGGTACTCTAAACTTCCCGTTTCTTGGATGTCAATTTTCCCTCTCTTTGGATTTCACTAGCCATGGAAGTCTCTTTTAAAGAGATTACATGAACTCTGAACTGTCTTTAGCTACAAATGATTCACCATTTCCTATCATTGGGCCCTATCAACTGTGACATGTGTGTCTAAACCTAGGAGTTTCATACCAAAGAAGCCACCTTTTTTTTTTTTTTTAAGATTTATTTATTTATTTGAGAGAGAGTGAGAGAGCAAGGGAGGGGTGGAGGGAGAGGGAGACAATCTTGAGCAGACTCCCTGCTGAGCGCGGAGCCCAGTAGGGGGACTCAATCCCAAGATTCTGAGATGGCGAGCTGAGCCAAAATCAAGAAGCAGGCATTTAGGGAACTGAGGTGCCCAGGCACCCGCAGAGAAGGCATCTTGACATGAGAGAAAGAACATGGACTCTGCCTTGAGACAAGTTCCGAGTCCTCCTTTTGCACACTGAGGCCAAACCCTCTGAGGCTGAGCTTCCATATTCAAAGGCTAATCACACCATCTTATAGGATTATTGTGAAGATTTGGAAATAATGAGGAGCTTCTTAAAAACTAATATTAATTAGCTGCTGAATAGTATCTTTATCTGAGGTATAAGTAAAAGAGCTAAAAATACTAGTTCTCATTTAGAGCAAAATAAGCCACTCCCATTGCTTAGGTAAAACTGAAAGGTTACAATGAGTTGGACTTAGAAGGTGAAAACATTAATGGACTCTTGCAATTCAAAGATCATTTACTTATGTCTTTGGAAGGATTCTACGTCTGGAGGAACAACACAAATTAAGAAGACACTTGAGGAAGCTAGAAGTTGTTACTGAATCACGTATACTATTCCTGCAAACAGGGTTGCCTGATTTTTAGGTTAAGGTCTGTTTCCATACTTCATTGAAACTTATGTTTATTGTTTTAAAAAGAATCCTGTGCCTGTCAATTTGCTTCTAATATGACATAAGCATCTAAAACGCAGACAGACCCTCTATTCTACTGCACGTTTTTCTTGTGGTCTCTGATAAATTAGGGGATATAGGCCTTACAGTTTTTCTCTGGTGGTTGGAAGACTGGAATGAAAGAGGTATTTTCTGAGTCACACAAACTGTTAAAATCCAGTAGATTTCACCAACAATGGTATTCCTAATGAGTTTTAGGGGAAGGAAAGGGATTGAGAATAATTTTGATACTGTCTTGTCTTTTACCAGTTGCTGCTAATCTTTTGAAAGGTTTTCTATTTTTGACCTACATTCAGACAGACCCTGCTGTTTGACAAAGCTTATTTTCAAGTCTGATTCACAAGAGCATTGCAGGGACTCCAGGGCTTGGAGGTAATTCTCCTGGAAATATAAAAGTTTCCTTTGGATAATTAACCATTGCCACAGGAAACTTGAAGTACCTAGAAATCTGACTTTCCAGGACAACATCACTCTATTGGTAGAGCTAAGGAAACAAAGCCCTGATCCCAGCATGCTCTGCACTGCGAACTGAAGTCAGGAGCCCATGGGGCAGAATCAATGGATCAGTGGGACACAAGAAAGCTAAGACAAACATCGGGCAACAAGATGCAATTACTGTAAATCTAAACCATCCTCAGGCGACAAGACTGACGTCTGAGCTCTGCCAACAATTTTCTCACAAATCTTAACTGTTGCAAAATGGTGGAATTACCTGAAATGGTTTCTTAAAGATTCCTATCTATGACTTCATTTCTAATTGACTGCCCTCTAATTCCTTCCCCCTCTTTCTTATGTGCAAGGTCCACCTTCACTGTCACCTCTTGTTCCAATGAGTGAAATTTCTCTGAATTCTTACCTCCTACGACCATTTAAATATGAATGGGATACTTCATCCTACCTTAATATTGTCATAATTATTTCGGGACACCAAGAGGTTTTGTTATCTCCAGACAATAGAAGGACTAATGTTTAATAAATCACATGCTTAGGATTTTATACCACTAAGTAAAAGAATGAAACTTTGCGACTGATATTCTGTATTTCATGACCCATATTATAAATGTTTTCTGACTTTTCTTCATAGGTTTCCAAAGAGAGGCCTTACTTGGAAGGCTCTGGTTAACAACCGGATTCAACCTTTTCACCAAAGAAATTCCCCTTGCATCGTTTAAATAATGGATTTTCATGCGGAATTTCTTTGGAAATAAGTCTTTTGCTCCAAACAAACAGCAAAAGAAACAAAAACCTCTAGTTGCAATCACCAACATCTCTCTTGGTGGTTTCAAGTGCTCCTCATTTCTATATTCTTACCCAATAGACGTGTACTGCTATCCGTTAATTTTTAGTTTTAGATACCTTACCAGTCAGTTCTAGTCTGGAGACAGAAATCTCATCAATTGTTTGACCACAGAGAATGTACAGTCAAGAATTTTCAGCCAGGTATAAACAATTTTTAGCTTGGATAACTGCAAGGGCAAAAGGGAAAACTAAGTTAACAAAGAGGAAATGACTTAAAGGAAGCAACTGGCAACTCTAGGGCTATGGGAACAAAGGAGAGAGGTTAAGATCATGGAAGTTTGGAAAAGGGTCCCCACGGGGCTGGGACTCAGCTCTCTGAGGAGGAGGGTGCCAATGGACTGGTGGTGTGGTTCTGAGGGCCCCTGCAGCATGGGGGTTCTGGAAATGAGGATAGAGCCGGAAGCAGAATTCACTTATACGGCATGATGTGCTGTGGCTCAGGTGCAGAGTGTTATTTGTCATCTTCCCACTCTGCACGAGGAAGATTCACTTCTCTCACTTGCTCTGCCTCTCCCCGGTCGGCCTACTTCTTGCTCTTCCTTTCAACCCCTGCCCTCCACTCCACGTACAAATATAGTTGTGTCATGCTCTTGGCTTAATCCAGAATTTCGGTGTTTACATTACTCTCTGTAAACATATTCACAGCTGAGCCACATCATGGACTATGAATTACTTATGAGTGCAACATTTATACTCCCTAGAGTTAATCATTTCTTGGGTGTTTTTTGTGTGTTTGTTTGCTTTTCAGTGTGCTTTTCACTAACTCTCCGCACCCTCAGACTCTCAATAGACACACTCATTAGGCGGCGTCACTTTCTTTTCTTCCCTGACTCCCTGGGAGTCCTCCCACTCCATCTGGACTGGTTGTTCTCTCCTCTGTGGCCCCTCTGTCCTCTGAGGATCCTTTATCACCCCCTTGCCTCCTCTCAGTGTGGTCTACTTTCTTGTGAGGCCCAGGTTTTCATTCATTTTGGTTTATTCCCTCATTTTTAATGGAAGACATCCTCAAATAATTTCCTTTCTAAGGTACATGGCAGGTAAATTTTTGTGAATTTTGAGTATGTGAAAATATATTTAGTTTAAGTAATCCCTAAAATTAATTTTCAATTTGGCTAGAGTTAGACTTCAACACATCATTTTTCCTCGCAATTTTAAAAGCATTTCCATAGCCTTCCAACCTCCAGTGAGACTGTTGAATGGTACCATTTCGATTCCTGATTTTTGTTTATGACCTGCTTACCTACTTTGGAGGCTTTTGGTATCCCTAATTAACTACTAGCACTTTGAAAGTTTTTTTAAATATCTTATTTATTTATTTATTCATGAGAGACTCAGAGACTGAGGCAAAGACACAGGCAGAGGGAGAAGCAAGCTCCCTGTGGGACTCGAACCTAGGACCTCGGAGTTACAACCTGAGCCAAAGGCAGACACTCAACCACTAAGCCACCCAGGCATCCCTAGCACTTTGAAATTCTATGATGTTATGTTCAGAGATGGTCTTTTCCCCTTTATCATGTTAAGACTTCAGGAGACTTTTTAATACTGAAGTTCATGGACTTCAGTCCTGGAAATTTTCATTTTATTATTTCTCTGATAACTATAATTCTTCATTTTATTTGTCTCTACCTCCTGGAATTCCCACTATCCACAAATAGAAACTTTTAAAACAACCATGTAATTTTCTCTCATATTTTGAATCTTTCATTTTAGTTCAGTTTTTAGGAAATCTTTTCCACTTGTCTCCCAACTCTTCTGTTTCCTTCAAAACATCACCTATATTTTTAATTTCCAGGGTATTTTTTGATAGTTTTCTGAATGCCTCTTTATATAACATCTTCTTTCATGGATTTTTGAATCTTTCCACAGCTCATAGTTGTATACATTATACATTTAAAATTTACTCTATTTATAAATTTATATATTTTTTCAGTTTCCTGTTTCTTCTGAGTTGCTTTTCAGTTTTGTATTTATATTATAGGTTTTCATCAAATGTCTGAGTACCTCTGGAGGTTGATTACTATTTCAGAGTGAAGCACTTAATAGTTGATTAGAAGTTCTAAAATTCCCTGAGAAGCTTCACTGGAGAGTGAACGAGTGAGACACAGCCATTTTGTTGGGAATGGGGGGAAATCTTTTTCCCTGCATCAATCTCCCACACAGGAAGGCTGGCAAGGCTCTTGGAGGCAAAGTAGGGGAACAGGGCCTCTCCCTGGAATCCATGGAGTTCCACATGGCCTCCCCACTGCTCCCTGTCTCCCTATTGCATGGCACCTAAAGTTCATGGTCCTGGTTCTACTTTCTTTATATTAAAACTCTAATTATAGAGGAATTAATATTCTTTCCTGATTTTATCCAGCCTTTCAGACAAACTCATGTTTTTCAGTTCTATATTCTCCCATATGGCAATGCCAGGAAACTTTAATTCCTGAGACTTTCTGGGGTCCTGAGATGCAAATAATATTCCTCAATACACTATCAAGTTAATTACCACTAGTGCATCTGCTTCCCAGCTGTTAGTATTGTGTTGATACCTCTTTTCTGCTATGATTGCTGCTTCTATCGTCTTCGCCTCTTTACTCCTCTACTGTCATTATGGACACTTCAGAGGACCAGGGTTCAAATACAGTTAAAATCCACTAGGTTTAGCAGAATTCCCAGTTTGGTTTATTTAATCATCATTCTTTTATTAGGTATTTCTAATATTTATTATGTTAATTTTAGAAATTAATGTTTCTCACCATATTTTCAAATGTGTGTAGCAACATGGAGATTTTCTTAAAAGTTTTATTTATTTATTTATTTATTTATTTATTTATTTACAAGAAAAAGAGAGCGAGGAGGAGAGAGAGAGGGACAAGCAGACTCCATGCCAAGTGTGGAGCCTGACATGCGGCTTGATCCCATGACCCAGAGAAAATGATCTGGGCCAAAATTAAGAGTCGGGCACCTAATTGTCTGAGTCACTCAGGTGCTTCCTGACATGGGAATTTTTAAAAATAGTGGGTGAATTATTAAGTCTTTTATGTATTAACAGTTTGGCCATATGTGCATAAGTTTATTTCTGGCCTTTCTGTTCTGTTTTATTGATTTACAATATGTCTGTTTTTATGCCAGTTACATACTCTTTTGATTACTGTAGTTTTGTAAATTTTCTTTTTAAGTTGGGAAGTATGAAATCTCCAACTTTGTTCTTTTTCTCAAGATTGTTTTGGCAATTTGGGGTTCTTTGTGTAATTCTAAGTTAGCTTTCATCCTTTCATGAAAACCTTCATTGGGATTGTAGTAAAGATTGCATTGAATCTGTAGGTCACTTTGAGTTACATGAACCTCTTTGTTGAGGGTCAGTGTACAGGTCTTTTGCTGCCTTGGTTAAGTTTTTTTCATTTTTTGATTCTAAATTTCTTTCTTTCTTTCTTTCTTTCTTTCTTTCTTTCTTTCTTTCTTTCTTTCTTTCTTCTCTCTCTCTTTCTTTCTGGTGCATTTTCTATAGGCATTTTCTCTGTGGCTACCATGGGCTTATAAAAAATATTTTATGGCAATAACAATCTATTTTAAGATAATTAAAACTTAACTTCAATCATTTACAAATACTTTACTCTTTTACTTTTCTTCCACACACACTTTATATTTTTCATCATTTTAATTATTTTATTTACTTTTTAAAAATACATGTATATGAAATTGCATTTTTCTTAAAAATAGTCTAAAGTTATTCGTTATTCTATTCTCCAAATGTGACAAGGAATTTAGCATATTCATTATCAATAGGACTTGTCACCTAACCTTGACAGTATTTAGACTTTTTATTTTTATTTTGAGACAAAAATACTACTTGTTTAAAATTTACTAATAGTTTTAATCAAATTGTGTCTTCATTATTTAATTTTTTTCACCTCTTCCCTTTGGAGTTACCTTATTTTTCCTAAGTGAGTAATCATATTAGTTCTTTCAGTAAAAGTATGTAAGGAATTAATTATCTGAATATCTGTAATCATGCTTATGTACTCACCAGTTTAATAGCATTTCAGATTTATGTTGAATTCCAGGTTAACAATAATTTTCCTTAGCATTTAAAAGATATTATGTACTTGCTTCTGAGATTTCCATTTCCATTATATTGTAAATAATACATATTTTCTAAAATTTGAAAGATTTTTTTCCTTGATCTTTAATGATGCAGTATCACCTAAATGTGACTGGATATGCTTTTTTCTTTTTTCCCATTAATCTTAGGATTTGAAAAGTTAGGATTAGTTTCTTCAATGATGAAAAACTTACAGCTATTATTTATTCATATTGCTTCCTTAAAAATATTCAACAATTCATTTTGGAATTAACATTGGAGGTTCTTGGTGTGCTTTTAAAACTGCTCTTTCTTATTTTTTACCTTTACCTCTCTGTGTTATGATTCAGATAAATATCTGTGTAATATTTCAATGCCCTTATTTTTTATTTGCATACAGCATAAAGCTTATAATGTCTATTGTGACAAGTTAAACATTTAAAACCATCTATACCAAAAATAAATAAATTAAATAAAACCATCTATACTATTTCCAAGTTCTCTAATTTATTCTTTTTCATATCCACCTGATTTTGTTTTATGACACCTGCTTTTGTTTGATAATTTTTGATTTATTAAAATGAAATTTATAACTTTCTTTGGTGAGCACACCCAACTCAATTTATTTACTTCAAATTCTTTTTCAGATTGCTACTTAAATTCATTAGGGACCAACTTATATAATGACAGTAGGCTATTGTGAAGGGAATATTTTTGGTTTATTTTTTCCCTTTCTTTCTCTCTCAGCTCACGTCTCTCTTACTAGTGGTCTTTGAAGTTTTTCACCTGGCCTTTCTGCCCTTAGGAGTTAACCAACATGTATAAAGCTTCTGTTCTCTTGTGGTGTTGAAGGTAGTTTGCAATACACTGGTCTGGTGAACTACTTTGTTCAATTTCTGGTCAAGAGATCCTCTTTGTTCTCTCATTTTTCAAGGCCCAGTTTGCTACAATAGAGTCCTAGGGGAATTTTACAACAGCTACTGACTCTACCAAGTGAGTTTGACTCTTGTTCTTCATCTTGTGGAGAACACTTTTAGTTTCCTTTGAACTGCACATGCCAAACTGACTTATTTTGCTTACTTCTGTGTCCATAGCCCAGAAGTCTTGTGGCTTTATGTTTTTGTTCCTTTTCTGATTCTTAGAGATGTATACCTCAGCACTACCTTTTATAAGCTCTAATTTTATAGTTTATTGTTTAGCATTATGAGGAGAGTAGAAATGTGCCTTAAAACATCACCTCCTTAGACAACATGAAGAAATACTTCTGTCTACCTCTTTGCACAACCTATCTGCAAATCCCATTGATTTACTCCATGATGAGTCATTTCACTACATGCCACTTTATCTCTAAGTACTTTATTACTAAGGCAATACTGGTAAAAACAGATGCCAGTTTTAAACACAGGCCCTTATTTTCTGAGCAGAATTTTGTTTCTTCCACCTAACTCTCTCCACCAGTCTCTGAGGTGCAGAGCTAAACACATTTCTGGAACTGGAGAAGCTTCAGGATGCAGGTAAACTTGATCAGCCTATGGAGTAAAGTAGAGTATGATTATAACAAAACCACTTACATGAGGTTCAGCTTTTATAAAATATCTGTAAAATGAAAGTTATAAAAATAGAAACTACTACTTATTATGAGCATCTTTTTAAAAATGTCTTTTATGTATAATTTATGTACAATTCATTTAATGCTTAACAACAAAGGTGTTTATGGACCCTTTTAAACACTGGAAGAAACTATGTCCAAACTTCAAACTTTTTACCAAAGGAAATTCAGGAAGCTAGTGGCTGGACTGGCATTAAAATTCAAGTTTGTATGATCCTTCAATCATGATCTTAACTCTGTGCTACCACTACATTGCTTCATGTGAAATTTTGAACTCTTTCGGTTTTGATAGAAAATACTATGTAAACTAAAAGAAAAAAAAGATGTATCAACTCGTGTAACTGGGAAATTTTGGGGTAAAACTGGAGTTAGGAGCTTTTTTTTTTTTTTTTTTTTTTTTTTGAGTTAGGAGCTTTTGAACTACCTGTAGGCTCAAACAACATCACTGGGATGTGATTTCCCCGTCTCTTGGCTGGACTCATTTCCATTCATTGGCTTTATTTTCGGATCTTTGTAGTAGTAGCAGAATGGCTATGGCAGCCACAGCTCACATCCTCTCACATTTAAGTCTCAAGACAAAGACACCTTCTCTTCCCAGAAACTCTCACACTTGCCCTTATAATCACTCCGATTGGAGCAAAGTGGCTCCTGAGCCAACCTGCCCACCAATCACCGAAGACAGGAAATTGCCTGTGCTGAGTGATCTAAGCTTGGGTTATATGTTCCATCCCTATAGACAGAGGATGGAATCCAGCCAAATGATGGATTCTTGCTTCCAAATTGTCACCTTTACCAGAAGTCAACCAGAGGTTGTTAGAGAAACTAAAACATATACACGTCTATCTCAGTTGTGAACAATAGTTGAGAATATTTTACTGTTAAAACATGTTGTCCATTCGCATCAAACATCTCCTACTTCTGCAAGAAATAAGATCTGTAAATATACTTTTGAGCCGAGGAAAATTATCAGTATTGAAAATACTCTTGGGATGATGCTCTGGAAGCACAGTGTGAGGCAGTATTACTCGTCTAAATTGATGCCTGCCTTTTATTCACATGGAAGAAGAGACATGGATGCACGGCAGTTGAGGAGGTGTGAGGGATGCTTAGCTTGATTGAGAAAGGTTAATTACATGTGAAATGAGGCTGGGATTCAGAGGATGTTTGCTCTAGATTTTGTGTAATGTTATATTAACACTGGGATTCTCTTTATTCTATTAACAAAATAAACTCATTTTGTTTGGTTTCATTTCACACTTGCTTTAATCCCACTGAACATTTATACTATTATTTAATTTTACTAAACATTTGTGGATAGTAAAATACCTATACAATTAAGCAACTGCAGGATATTAAAGACACCCAGTTCTTACAGAGATTTGATCTGCTAATTAGCCACACCAATTTTATGGATCATTGCATCTCACTTAAAATGTATTGTTATACGTTTATAATCTTTCCATAATGAGCTTTTATTGAGTGCACGGGCCAACTTCTGTGTGATGTACAAGAGAAACTCCCCTTCCTCCACCTAAAAAATATGTTCACAGACCTAGTAAATCACAATAACATTCCATTTAAAATGGTCCTCTTGGCATTATTAAATGGCTTATTTGGGACCATAGTGGAAAAGGTGTATACCTGAGGAGGGAAGAGTCAGAGTGTTATCCGAAGAAGTTCAATAAAAGAGAAGGATGGAGAGGAGGAGAGCCAACATTTAATAAATTGATGGGCAATATAAATTTATGGACAAAACATATGAGGGTCAGGTTTTCTTTCATTATCACAGTGATCTAATATAGTCTTTGCATTTTGGCCTTTCTGTTACTTAAATGGGCTAAACTCCCATTTTCTAGTTTCTCCATGAAAACTTTGATTTTCAGAATTAAGTATTAATTGAAAATACATTTAAAACATTTAGATTAGCTACTCCTCGTTGAAAAGTATCGTCAGGTTGAAATGCTGCTGATCAAGTTAAATAGGGATGGTCAGGAAATCACCGATATCCTTTTGTGTCCTGGGAAATGGCTCACTGTAAAGAGCCACTCTTCCTCACAGGATTTAGGTAAGACCCACGAATGACCCCCTTATATAACCCTATGACCAGGCCAGATGTAGACCGTCCAAATTTCTGTTTTCATAAATGATTAGATGAATTGTTTATTTCTACTGACCCACTTGGGGAAAATGCCTACTAACTTTCCCCGGCCTAATGTCAGTCAGGCTTCTCTCTCTTCCTCAGGCGCCCACCCTGGAGCACTGGGACAATGCAACAACCTCTCCTCAGGGCCCCTCCAGACAATCAGCTGACCTTCTAGGAAAAACATTCTCTGATCAGCTGGCTATTTATGCTCCTGGCTCATTGCACTCCTTAATACCAGGCTCTTTCTGGCCTTGTTTACTCCACCCTGCGAAAAAAAGCCATTTGCTGCCTGACCTTTGAGACACTCACAGATGTAATGATGAGAGCATTCTCCCTATGGCAATTAATAGTCCCATTTCCCCTATCACAAGTGTCTCTTTTCCCCCGTTGCAGTAATTCTTTTGAGTAATGTCTTTCCTTACCTAAGACTGGATTTTTTTCTTCAACCTAACACTACAATTATTTAAGCCAGAGTATTTATTAGGAATCATTCCTGAGAGAAAAATCTCATGTTAACATTTGTTTTCTTTTTTTATTAATAGAAACTTAGTAGCATATTTTTAGAGATGCAAACAGTACGTAGAGCTATTAATAGGAAGGCATACTCACTACACATTTAAACACTAAACAGTGCTTCATATCACAAACTAAATACCTCAAACTCATGGCCAATTGCCTTCCCGAATTATTTCTTTCCGTTTCTTTTTTCTTTCTTCCTTCCTTCCTTTGTTTTTTTCTCTCTTTTTCTGTCTCTCTCACTCTTTCTCTCTTTCTTTCTTTGCCTTCCTGAATTTTTATCTCTATTAATAGCCAGCCTTCTCTCTGCTACCACACTGGAAATTCCAGAGCCATGTTGGATTCTTCCCTAACATATTCTCTAGAATCAGTCAGTCACCAGGTCAACTGATTTTTCTTGTACTTAGTGTCCCTCACATTTCTCCCTTCTTTCTGGTTCTGCTATCATCATGCCAATTCAAGCTGTCTTTGCTACGTCATGTTACCAGTATAGTCTCGGTTTCAGGGAGCCCCCCTCCCTCTGGTAGGATGAATGTGATTTCAAGGAAAATGGGGCTCTGGCAGATTTTTTGGGGGTACAGATTGGGTTTTGAGGTCAGAGGTTAAAACGGGAGTTACTCTTAGAGCTTCCAAGAGATTTAGGAGCAGGATTGCAAGTAGAAAAAGTTCACGACTATGTTTGAGAAACCCTATTTTTAAAATACAATGAAAAGGAAAAAGTTAAATAATAAATACAGAGGAACTAAAGGAAAAAAAGCTTCTGAAGATTGAAGTGAAAATCTGAAAGTCAAGAATTATTAGATGAACTAAGGGAAAACGGGCTGGGATTAAACACCTGTGTGTGAGGGGAAACTATGAAGAGGTACAAGACTGTTTCTATGTAATTGTCTCCAGTGAGTAAGGATTGGTCTTGGCACTTCAGCAGCAGACAGTATCACATGCATGTTCCTGAATTAAATAGTGAGGCTGAGTCAGTCTGCTGGAAGCTTAGGCTTTCTGAAATTAGGTAGAGCAGTATATCTGGAAATGTTTGGAGACTTTGTCAAGCTGGGATATTGGTTCCCATGTCTGTTGTTTATCATTATATCCTTTTTTACCGTGCCAGATACTGCAGTTAATTTGGTGTTATGATCTAGGGTTTTTGTTTGTTTGTTTGTTTTTTGTTTTGTTTTGCACTTTATTTCCTAATTATAATGATTCAGTTGGGTGATTCAGGAGGGGACCAGGCAGTGTTTTCATGGACTGGCCAAACTTTCCTCAGGCTGTTCCGTGTCCATGCAGTGGCTGCCTCAGACAGAATAAAGGCACAACTTCTCAGCCTGGCATTATTCTCCTGACTTAGTAAGGTTCCAGGATCAGAGCCCAGCTTTGATAGCTATATCTTCTCCCATGTGTTCTCCTCCCTACAGAGATTGACATCATGTTGAGAGGACCAACAAGCTCTGAGCTAAATCTCTAGTGTCATATGAGGCACCATACTTCCCAGCCCTTATTCCTTGATCACACTATTCCTTTTCTTGGATGATTATATTCCTCAAGAATATAAGCTTTACCAGATTTGAAACTACCTGTAAGCATGAAATATACATTTACAATAAAATATTTTTTATTGGAACCTACCTAATATAACAGCATCTAGTAAGGTTGGGGTGGTAGAGAAGGCCAGTTTCCTCTTTCTTTCAAAATAGATCCATCAACGTTAAATAGACGCATGGTTGTAGAGCACAAATTATATTTTCCAACCTCACTGGTTGCTAGGTATGACCATGTAACTAAGTTTTGGCCAATTGGATGTGAGTGGGAATAGGGTGGTATCCTCAAAGGGAATGAACATGCTGCACATTTCTTCTTTCTTGCTTCTGATGGCCTGGAATGCTGATGTGATGATTGGATGGCAGGAGCTGGAGCAGCCATCTTGGCTATAATAAGGAAGCTGTGTGTGTAGGAAGACAGAGCCACCATATTAGTCCTGCACTGCTTACACTCAGACTGCAAGAAGTGACAGAGGGTATTTTATCTTGTTTAAGTCACTGTTATTTTGGCATTTGCTATAGAATGTGAACTATGTGCTTTCTCTCAATAAAGCCTTACTGGGTGAAAGAATGAATAAGTACTGTGTCATTTAATTTGACCCCTTTTACTCTACCTTGGTTTAAAGACTTGACATTGTATAGCTGTGCTAGGTAGCTTAGTCAGAGATCCCAACTTGGAGGCCCTCCTCCAAGTTTGTCACACAAGCACATGTTGTTGGCCCATATAGAGTATTTAAATTAAAATGATTATCAAAATTTATATCATAGAAGGTTGCACATGAATATTCCTATTTCTGGATCCCATAAAACACCAGATGACATAGCAACCCTTGGCCCACACTTTGCCCTTGCACCAAATGACAAAAATCAGTTGTGTCTTTAGATGGTGACTGTGGTCTTATGTTTACCAGTTTGAGCCAACTTTACTCATTTATATGACTGCTCACCCGTGTGGCCAGTTGAGTTGGTGACCTGCCATGTAGTATTCTAATAAAAATGGACTTCTATTACTGATGAGCACATACCACTTCACACATGCACGCTACTGCAATGGTCAAAGTAAAGCTGTTTCACTAGAATTTTCTTCTCTTATGAGCTCTTCCAGGTCAGGAGCTAATTACCCTTTGCTCTTTGTCCTTTACATTCACTCTGGTGAAAACCACACTTCTAAGCTGTTTTATGGCCTTTAATCTAATTGAAGGCAGAACCAGGGGCATCCTGCATGGGTTTAATCTTTCAAGCAGGTTTCAGCATGAATAACCCTTCCATAAACTGGCAGGTTTCCTCTCATGGGTTCTCTTCAAGTCATTTTCCTGAGAGCCAGGTTACTTGCTTCCCTGCACAATAAATGGACCTTATTAATAATTAGAATCCTAGCCCAATCTCATAATTGGAGGAAAAAAATCTCCCTAATAACCCCCTCAGAAAATCAGTATCTTCATCTGATTTACAATTTATTTTTTGCATGGCAAACACAGATGGTCTCTGATTTATGATGGCTCAACTTCGGATTTTTCTACTTTGAGTGAAAGTAATATGCACTCAGTAGAAACCACACTTTGAATGTTGAATTTTGATCTTTTCCCAGACTAGTGATATGTGGTATGATCCTCTCTTGTGATGCTGGGCAATGAGCCACAGCTCCTGGTCAGTCACACAACAGATATGCCTGCCACCATCCTATACCCATCCACCCATTCTGTATTTCACTTTCAGTGCAGCATTCAATAAATTACTTGAGATATTCAACACTTTATTATAAAATAAGCTTTGTGTTAAATGATTTTTCCAGCTGTAGGCTACTGGAAGTGTCAGAAAACATTTAAGGTAGGCTAAACCATGATGTTTAGTAGGTTAGATATATTGGGTGTATTTTGCCATGATATTTTCAACTTAAGATGGGTTTATCATGGGGTAACTCCATTGTAAGACGAGGAAGAACTGTGTTGATACATAGAGCAAAAACTACTTAATGAATTGCTGGGAATTAGTTAGTAAAAACAAGTTAAAATGACTGATGCTTTTTTGACTGGAATGAATCACAGGAAAGTTTTGAGACACTTTCAATAAGAGGGATAAGATAGAAATAAGGACTGGAAGGGACTGGTTACACATTATAACTTTATAAAAATTTTAATAAATTAATATATTATATATAACATTATATTATATTATAATTTGTACATAAAATTAAATGTACTAATATAGAGATATTTGGATGGAAAGCTTTTGACTACTTTACATTTTAAAAAGTTAAAAATAAATATACTAATAAGGAAATATAGCTAAACTATGCTATGAAATAAAGTAAGTTGCATAATACATGTGATACAATTTTTTTTATTTACTAAAACCTTTTATCTCCATATGTACACATGCACATGAAAAAGTATTGAAAATGGAAGGATTGATGCCAGATTAAGTCTACCAATGAATAAAGGCAGAGAGCAGGAGACCATCATGTGCACTTTAAGCACTTCCATATTGCTTATCTGTTTCTGAATTTCACATATTGCTTGTGCAATTTTAAAAAGTATTTAAAAATGAACTGCAAGTCATAATGTTGACCCAATAATTAGGTTTCTGAGAATATATTCTAATTATTCTTAGTATACTTAAAAATAAGTAGTATGTGTACAAATAACTTAGTAAAATATTTTGGCTTTGGAAAATTGGAAATCATTTAAATATCCAGTTATAAGGCACATGTTAATTATGATAAATCCACAAAATTTAAGTTTAGTTCATAAAAATCAATATTACTAAAAGTATGCAATGTCATGGGAACATTTGTGATTAAATAGCAAGTGTGAAAAGAAGTAGGATGCGAAATTAAAAATTCAGTTTGGTAATAAAACAGGAAAAAATACTAGAAAAAATATATTTTATTTCACAGAGCATTATTAGGAAATACAATGGTTTGATATCTTCCAGTCATCTTGTCCACTGGGAAGCCTATCATCTGAAGAACACACAATATCATGGGGCAGAAATTTGTGCAACTATTTTTTTAATATTCAGGAAGTCAGGCTTTTATCAATTTCAACCAACTTCACATTTACCTCTAAATATACTTGTGAAGAATTTTAAAGAAACTCCAACTTAATACAGAATTTAAACGTTAGAAACAATGTGAATTTAAAAAAAGAAGAAAGAAGTAGAATTTTGAATAGTCACATGATTTCCGTATACATATTTCCACATGAATTTGCCTATAAAGAAAGACAAGCATTCCACGTAAGCAAGAGTGTAAATACACGTCATCTCTGGGAATCCTACTTGATAATAGTCAAGGGCTTTCTCTATAATCCTAAATATATTCATTAGAAAACTCCTGTCCAAGATATGCTTTTATCTCACCGAAATCAATATCTGATTGGTCTTCTCTGCCTTCCTATTTTTCTCATTCAATTGGTTAAATGTGTTTCCATTTAAAAATTTCCTTCTTTCTTCCACCTTTGCTATTTTTTGGGTACAACAGTGAGAAAGGTGTGCCTTTTAGACATTAACAATTTTCCAGAAAATTCAATCAAGATTTTTACCTTCAAGGATTTGTCCACACCGTTTCTGTCATGGAAAGATTCTACTTCTAAGTTTGCTGATTTGCCCGTTCATAACATCAAGTTACTCAGAGAGCTAAGGAAACTCCTCGTGGACTCATGTGATCATCCAAGGCTTGACCAATCTCTTCTCTCGTGAGGTCTTTCCTGTCCCCACATAGTGTGAGCTACTCATACTCTCCTTCTATATTTAATGTTTGAGTAATAACGTGGTGGGATTTCAATGACATTTGAGAACATTCAATAAGCAATAAACTCTGTTACATCCTTTGTCTTCTTCCCTCGCCCTGCAGTAGCTCCCAGGTGAAGCCTGAAACCTTCTACTGGTCACTTTTCTATAGAGTTTAGTAGCCTTAGCTATTGTTTGTATATTTTTGTTGCAAATATTCCTTTTTATTTTCTTCTATTTTACATAAGCATGGATTACTTTGAATCTCTTGTAATATAAGCTAAGCTTTAAATGACAGTTTCAAATGGTAGGATTCTAGGTCTTTACCAGGAATGCAGATTTAACCTGTAGATACCTCTCTTTGTGGTCTTATGAACAAACATTGTGAATTGCCAGAGGCAATTCTTGTTCTTGTTTTTGTAGACACCTCTGCATTTCAGTTTACACCTGGATGACTAAATCACATTCTGACTTTAGAAATAAAACTTTAATACAAATTATTTTTTCAAAGTGACTGTTACGGTATTAATTTTTCTATAATCCTTACACAATTTATGGTATTAATTTCATTGCCATTTTACTTTCCTCGATTGTCAGTTTCCAATCCATTTTCAGATGCATTAAACCACACATACATTCAAATAATAGAGCCCCACTCTGGGAGACAGACAGATGATTAAATAAATAAAGTGGGCTCAGATGGTAAACTGCTGTTTATGTTGAGACCCTTTGCCAGTATTTAATTTTAGCCCACTGAGAAAACTATATTCCACAACAAAGCAAACTTTCGCAGCTTAAAGTAAGCCAAGAAAGGAAAAATCCAGGCTTGTACATTTCTCTTAGTTTTATACTAGGAAAACAGTGTTCTAGCTCAGTAAATGAGATGTGAGATGTGTGTAGTAATATATTTTTTAAAAGATTTGTATATTTATATATACAGTACTCATGCAAGATATTTAGAAAACTCAATCTTCAAAACACTTGAAATTAAAAGACTCTTGTTTTTATTAAATGCTGGGCCAGCTTAATGTTGACAATTTGATGGGGAGAAAAGACTGTGGAGGTACAGGTGCTCTCCTTAGCCTAACAATTCTTTGTTTTCCATTGCTTTCTGGTTCATTCACATTTGCATTTTGAAAGAAGAAAGAAAAAACAAACCAGGCTCTTTAGTAGATGCTTTACATATTAGTATAAATTAAGAGTAAGAGACTTCACATGGAAAAAAAATGAGTGGCAGGGGAACAAGGCTCACTCCTCTAGGGACACATTAGCGCATCTCACAAATGGTTGGTTGTGCCTTTGTCTTTACATCAAGGTCAGGTTAAAGAGTTTTTTGAGACAGAATGAAAAAATATAGGAGGAAAGCCAGCTATGGATATCTTTAAGTCTTTAAGATCTTAAGAGCATTATAAAGGCACAGTGTTAATGATTTGTCTTGCTCAAAACCATGCACTATTTATAAGCATAATGATAATAAAACCAATACAAGGTTTACATTACTGAATTCACTTCTTTGTATAGAAAAGTGTTCCATCATGCCCTATTCAGAAGTCTTTTCACATGCAAAGATGGAAAAAGGCATTTTTTTTTCTTTCAGGAAAAATCATTAATATATTCAAGGTTTAACTTTCCTTTTACAAGTGTTTCTGAGTGTACCATATGGCACCAGTTAGATTTGAAGGTTTTCATTTGCTTTTTAAAAATCTGAGTGAGGTTTCCTTTCATAAGCTCATACATGCTGGTTATTTTTTAATAAGCATAAAACTTCCATATAACACCGAATGCATGATTTAACAGGAAGGAATAAAAAATACATGGCGATATAATAATTGGCTCATTTAGTTAAGAGCCGCTTTGAAGCTTAATAGTAAAGGATAAGCAGTCATTAGCTTATTAGCTCAAGTTGGACCTGGTACTTATTTTTTAAAATAAGTGCTGGAATACATATCTTGACAAATTGTGAAATGCCTCTCCCCTTTCAGTGCCCTCTCCCCAGTTCTATACTCACAAAGAGGAGTAGGGGTGTTCTTGCCAACTGAGGCAGTTGGGATAGAAATGTTAGTATATTTGAGCAGATGTGTGTCAACATCACTCTGCAGAAAAAAAAAAAAAGAAAACAAAAAAAAAAAAGAAAAAGAAATAAAGGTTACCTGTACGCTGCATTGGCACAGAATATCCCCCAAATAAAAACCACATTTCCTCTAAAAGTCTCCTACAAAATTATAGTTATAATACAGAAAATTCAAAGATTTCAATGTACTTGCTGAAATTGTTCACTACCAGGTCTTGCTTACTGTCCTGAAGGAAAGGAGGGCTTCAAATGAAACATTATCACACACTCTTTAGGAAACTTAAGTAGGATTACTCAGGTGGCCTTTCTTGAGCCTTATCATATTTTTGATAAAAGAGCTAGTGTGAAAAGCTACTCTAGATTAAGGTGTTTAGGTAAATTGTTTCCTTTTTAAGTTTGAAGGGCCTAATTTCTATGAGACTTTCAATTGAACTTTGATTAATTTTTAAAAAGAGTCTTCCTACCCATGGGGAATTCATGGCTGCTTTTCTCCTACACAGTTTCTCCAGTAAAATTAATGGAAGAAGATTGTATCTAAATGTAGTGGGAACATTAGAAAATGAAGACATTGAGATGTGCAAAGCAAAACAATTAATTTCTTATTGGATTCCTCATTAATAGGCACAGAACTCCCTGGGGAATTACATAATTCTAAAGCTGACATTTACAAGGATAAATGACTCCTATAATGTTCACCTGTCTTTCATAAATTTTATTTACCTGTATATTCAATAAATATTAATTGAGCACATATCATTCAGTATGCATCATTTGAAGTTTGTATGAATGATATGAAGGATGTGATATATATTTTCAAGAAACTAACAATCCATGAAAAGAGGAGACAATCACAGTTATAAAACTTATGATAGAGATACGCAATTTACAGTAGTAAATAACAGGTTATTCAGAAGATGTAACTCCAGGGGAACTTTGAAAGATTAGTAAGAGTAGAGAAGAGATAGAGAAGGTGGTGAGAGTACCTGTTACAAGTAAGGAAAGGTTTGCAGCTGATGTGGCTTGAGTATCAATATGATGAATTAACATGAAGGGAAGTTAGAGGGGAGTTGGAGATAATTGAAGGCTTTACATATTATCTTTGTATACTTGGTCTTTATTCAATCAACAGGGAAGCCCTAGAGGAGTTAAGTCACAGGAGTAACAAAATTAGATGGCATCACTGTAGAGGGTAGGTTAGCAAGCATGTGAGAATTTAGAGGTAGCCACTACAGTAATTTTGGAAAAAAAATAAAGGGGGCCTGAGGTAACCAATGTCATTAGAGATACAGAGAAGATACGTAAGAGGAAGAAAGAAGAGCATATGTTGACATGGTGTCCAACAGAGAAATCTTCTAGATGCCTCCCATTCTGGTTTGGGAGATTATCTGTGTGATAGTACTAATCTCCAAATTGGGGAATATAGGAAGAGGATCAGGAGTATGGGTTATCATAGGGAGGAAACAAGGGCACCTAAACAAAGAATTTGGAGGTATTTATAGGTTGAGTTTAAGGTATTTATAGGTATTTATAGGTTGAGTTTAAGATACTTCCAGAATATATAGTGCAAATATTCAGTAGGTACTTGAGTAGATGGGTCTTCAAGAAAGAAGTCAGTCATAGGAGAATCTTTAGCATATAAATGGTAATGGGACTTCCAGAGAAGAGTGTATAACAAAACGCATAAGAAAAGTGCATGGTGAGAAGAAAGTGCAGCCAAGGATCTGCTGCTTGGAACATCAATATTTAAAGGAAAAGTAGATAAACTAAGAGCATCAAGGAACAAGAAGGCAAAGGAGCTGGAAAAGACATGGAGTGAGAGTGGCACGGTAAGAGCTAGGATGGATAGTAAGACGGGTTAATTCAAGACAGAAACACTGATTTACATAAAAATCTAGGATTAAATTTCTAGACAGAGGCTAAGTAACATAACAAATTAACTATGTCATTGGTGACTTTGGGGAGAGAGGTTTCAGCAGGGTAGGAGGAGGAAAAATCAGTCTATATTTCACTAAAGATTGAATAGAAAGTTTCAAGACGTTGGAAGATCAAAATATGTGTGTGTGTAAATTTCAATTGTAATTCCAGTATATTTAACGCACGATGTTTTAGTTTTAGGTGTACAACATAGTGATCCAATAATTCTATACATTACTTGGTGCACATCACAAATGCACTCCTTAGTCTTCATCACCTATTTCACCCATTCCCCACGCAACTCCCCTCTGATATCCCTAAGTTTATTCTCTATTGACAAGAATCCATTTTTTGGTTTGTCTCTTTTTCTATGTTCATTTGTTTCTTAAATTCCACATATGAGTGAAATAATATGGTATTTGTCTTTCTCTGATTAATAAGAGAGTATATATTGTTCAAAATAAAACCGGTTTATTGGACAATAAAATATAATTGTAAAATGTTTTTATACTTTCCCAAAAAATTCACTAGGAGAAATGAGAAGACATCAGACATTCCACAGAAATTCCCAGGCAAGATATACACACACACACATATATTTATATATATATATATTTTTTTTTTTGCTAAATTCATCAAAACATTTATCTGAAAATAAAAAGACAATTTATATTAATACCAAAAAAATGAGAAGTGAAAACTTGGAGAGAAAAGGAGGAGGAAGTCATAAAAAAAAAGCAGACAAGTGGGAGTTAGGGACAGAACAAGATGCTTGCAGTTGAAGTTTCAGGCATAAACATGTTCTCTTTGAGGAAAAGGTGTAAGATGTGACTATGGACACAAGGTGCCAAAGTGAAATAAAAAAGAGAGAGAGATTAGTGTCAAAAAGGGATGGAATTGTGCCACATAATTGGTAGCCTTGATAACATTTTTGGAGTCTCCAAAAATGTTGGAAAAAGCTCAAGGGTAGGAAACCTTGGTTGTAATACCAAAGTCACCACATTTCTGGGAAGCCAACAATAAAGTAAATAAATGACATTGATAAGAAGTAGTCTTACCTGTAATCAGAGATGATAGTGAAAGCAGAGACCTAGGAAACTGTTGGCCCTATTTCCTGGCCAAGGATAAGCATGATGTGGATAGAGTAGCTTCTGTTAAGGAGACTTGAAGTGGGGGGTCATAATTTAATTTGAGAGCTACATTTTGGTAAGTTATAGAGGAAGAAGGAAGGTCCTATGATGTGCATAAGAATTTTTATTGCGGGCAGCCCGGGTGGCTTAGCAGTTTAGCGCCGCCTTCAGCCTAGGGCCTGATCCTGGAGACCCGGGATCGAGTCCCATGTCGGGATCCCTGCGTGGAGCCTGCTTCTCCCTCTGCCTGTGTCTCTGCCTCTCTCTCTCTCTCTCTCTGTCTCTCATAAATAAATAAAATCTTTAAAAAAAAAGAATTTGTATTGAAGTGGTGATCTAAGAGGATAGATATCATTTAGTGTCAAATCGAGCAAATGGTTATAATTTTTAAAGTAAATCTGTTGCTATCCAATGAAGCTATTTTGGTCATTGTTGATTATTTTCACTTCAAGAAGATTAGCATTTCTTTCATTCTACTAATATGTATTGAGAACTTACTAATCACTGTTAAGTGATTTTTAAGTAAACTGAATAGTCTAAAATTTAGCCCCTGCTATTCTTGACTCAGATTATTGACTGTCAGAGCTTGGGAGTTGGGTGGCCCTAGTTCATCCCAATATCCATTCAGAAGTCACAAGCAGGCTACCTTCCCAAGGCTCTGAGATACACTATGTAAAACAAAAAAAGCTACTGCTAGCAGTAATAACCAAATTTATTCTGAGACTCAGTAGAATTCAATTAACACTGGGTTGCATTTAGCAAATTAAAAGATTTTTTATTGAAATAATTATTAACTAATTAAAATAATTGGACTTTAACTTTTTATGTTGAGTCCTTATTGTTTAGATTAAAGCCATTGACTTTTTGTGTTCCTATAGTTGAAGGCAGGCATACCCTTCAGCTATTCAACTTCCAAACTATGCTTTGCCATCTGCTTAGTTCAAATGGTTGTGTGGATTCATCTCTCGTTAGGCTCTATTAAGCTTGCACCAACATAACATTTTAACCTCTAAACACAGGAAAGGCAACAAACAGGTGAAGATCAACAAACACTGCAGGAAGGTTTTAAGTGACTAATCAGATGGAAGAGATGTCGAAAGAGAGCAGGCAGGAAAATGCAATGCCAACTGTTGTAGCCACAAGCTTGAGAAGGTGAGAATAGATGGCTGCCTGCCAAGGAAACCTCAGGCCCTGTAAATCTATCGTGTTATTACAAATAGTAGCACTTGTACACGTGTGTGCATGCACACACACACTCATACCCACACCTATAAGAAAGCAACAGCAAATTTTAAACAGGGACCTGTGAAAACCTTCAGGTCTTTGCTGGGGAACTTCCATAGTCTAGATTTAGGTCAAAGAGAAAGTATTATAGAGAATGTTCAGTAAGGATGGATTTTAGAATCAGAAAGATTAGGGTCAAAATCCTGCTTTCCTCACTCAATGGTCAGTGGCTGGCATACGTTCTTCAACCTTTCTGAATTTGTACTTCCACAGTTTTAAAACAGAGATTAAAAACAGTACTTATGGGGACACCTGGTTGGCTCAGTGGCTGAGCACCTGCCTTCGGCTCGGGGCATGACCCCGGGGTCCTGGGATCAAGTCCCACATTGGGCTCCCCACCGGAGCCTGCTTCTCCTTCTGCCTGTGTCTCTGCCTCTCTCTGTGCCTCTCATGAATAAATAAATGAAATCTTTCAAACAACAACAGTCCCTATGTCTAGGCTTGTTATGGAGATGGAAGATAGGAACGCTGGAATGGTCTTCAAGGCTTACATGGAACAAGCATGTCACACGTGCTGGTGGTCATTAATTAATGTGACTCCTTTGTTTCTTTGCTGTGCATTTACAGCTGTGCCCCCACTTTCCTTTAAAGTAGAAGCAATAGTCAGGTACAGTTGCCTTGCCTTTCAAATACTGCTCTAGTTTCTCCTTCCTTATAACCCGAGTCTCCATATTATTCAGATTCTTCTATTCCCAAATCAGAAGCTTTATGCCTTTTCCCTATAAAGTATATTCCTCTTTTCTTACAAATGCCTCTCTTCTCTCTGCTCACCTTGATGACTCCTTGGAATTCTTAACTAAAATCTTAACTTCTTTCACTGAACTTCTGTGTTGCTCACTTAGCCATTTTTAGAATTGTTGTAACATCTGAAAAATCATCAGAAGATACTTTATTGGCCAACAAAACATTTTTTAAAACATATACCTAAAACTATTTGTTTTTTCATTACAAGGTTTAGATAGTTTCATAATTTTAGCTTTATCATGACACAAACTCAAGGCTTTTGATAGACTATCTAGGCTCCCCCTAGTTCATTAGAGTTTTAATAAAAAATTGTTTTTAATGGGACACCACCAGCAATGTAAAATACATTTTCCTCTCATGATTTAAAATTTCTACAAGCCAAACAATGGGAAAATTTGTTTGAAAATGACTCTCCAATGATAACCTTTACACAGAAAGGCATGTTTGTAATAAATTTGTCAGTTATGCTAATGGGATCTAAAGTGAATACATTTCATCATTCAATAAATACTTTTTTAACCCTACCCTTTATCAGACACTGTTCTGGGCTCTGGAAATATCACTGTCAACCAGACAGATAAGGTCTTACAAGTAAATAAATTAATAAATGCTATATTTTAAGATAATGGTGAATGCCATAACAAAAATAAAAGAAGAAAACCAACTACAGAATTATTGAGAGGTGGGGAGGTTAAATTGAATAGTCAGGTATGTTTTATTTTATTTTTTAAAATACCTTATTTATTTATTTGAGATAGAGAGTGAGCCAGGAAGGAGTGAGAGCACAAGCAGGGGGGAGGGGAAAAGGGAGAGGTAGACTGTCCACCAAGCAAGGAGCCTGATGCAGGGCTCAATTCTAGGACCCTGGGATTGTGACTTGAGCCAAAGCGGATGCTTAACCTACTCAATTACCCAAGTGCCCTGAATAGGTAAGTTTCAAATGTGAACATAACATTTGAGTTAAACCCTGTGTAATAGAAGAGTACATTCCAGATAGAGACATCACTAAATGCAACAAGTATGAGGCAAATTTCTGCTTGTATGATCAAGAGGGGCACTTGAGAGTAGGGTATAAGAAAAACGGAAAGATCATGTTGGACTTTGTAAGACTTTTAAAGCAATTGGAACCCATCGAAGGGTTTTAGGAAGAGAATTGATATAAAATTTTCAAAGTTCTCACTGGATGCCATACGAATAAAAATTAGAAAAGAACAAAGATAGAATTAGGATATCATTTAATAGGATATTGCCATAGTTCAGGTGATAGATTATAGACAGAAGTGAGTTGGGATTCTAACAATATAGATGCTAAAAAAATACCAGATTATTGCAAATTGTAGAGGCATAATCTGCAGCATTGCTGATGAATTGAATGTTAAGGATGAGGGAAATGCCATGAGAGCAACTGAGTAAAGGGTAAAATCAAGCAGATTGGGCAGGAAGGAGGATTTAAGAGGAAGGAGACCATTGAAAGTTCATTCTGTGATTTCAACTCCACTTTCTGCTTCATTCATGTCTAATAACCTTGTGTATTCTTTTTTTGAAATTTGTTTTTTCAATTTTTAAATTTTACCTGTACACAATTCCAATCTTCTCTTTTGTAAGCAGAGTTGTTTTATAATCTGTTTCTGAGAAGTCCGTGATCTAGAGTATTTATATTTTGTTTCTGTTGCCTACACATTTTTTTTGGTGTTTTTCCTTTATGTTGTCTTAATTCCTGTACTCCTGATTATTTTAAACTGTGGGATGAAAAACACACATTGGTAGCTATAATTTGAGGCTTATGATGAATGGAACTGCCTCTAGAGGATTGTTGTGATTTCTGATGCCAGACCTCTGCAGATAATAGCAATCCAGGATCAATTTAAACTAAGTTCAAGACCAGAACTTTCCCTTACATAGTTTAGTCAACTCAAAATTATTCTGTAATTCCATCTGAGAGCTTTTCCCCAAGGAGTCAAATTCTTTTGGGATCTCAGACCATTACTGGATATTCTCCTGTCAGACTCCCAAATTTTTATGGGTCTTAGTTTTGATGATTGTTCTGATCACCGTACAACTGCTGCCATGCTCACTCACCTCTCAATTTCCATTTTCTCTCCATTTTGGCCTGATGATTCCTTATTGTCTTGTCAAATTTTTGCTGATTTTCAGATGACTTTAAAATGTGTCTTCTCTATTTCTTTTAGCTATCTGGAGGTAGGGTGGGGGGACCAATTGGTCCAATTATCTAATCATTCATTATTGAGAAGCAACGTGAGATATTTCATTTTGAATATGTAAAAGATTAAGTGCCTGCTATAAACCAGGTGGAGATGTTGAGTGGGAAAGTGAATATATGAGCCTTAAGCTCTCAGGAGAGTCCAGAATTAGAGATATAATTTAGAAAGACATCAACATATGTATGTCACTTAAAGCCATGGGATCACATGGGATCACTTAAGATGTGAATGCAAATAGAGAAGAGATCAAAGGTCAAGGACCAGAGATTCCAGAAAATAGAGTTCAGAATGAGGAAGAGAAGCTGGCAGACCAAGCAGAAGTAGCTAATGGTGTCTGAGGTAAACCAGGATATCTTGGTGCAACTAAAGTTAAGAAAAGAAAGTATTTCAAAAAGGGAAGGCCACCAACTGTGTCAAATACTCCTGAGAGTGAGTACATGAGAACACAGAAGAAACCATTGATTTTGACAGTATGGAACTCATAGATAAAAACATTGTCGGGGAGCAGTTTGACTAACACTTTAATAGAGTAGTCTGAAGAGGTAATATAACAAGAAGTGGAGATATTGAATGCTGACAACCCAGTACAGTTGACCTTGAGCAACACGGGTTTGAAATACGTGGGTCCACTTTTACATGGTTGGGCTTTTATAAAAAGAACATAAATGTATTATAATATTGTAAATGTATTTTCTCTTCCTTATGATGTTCTTTTTTTTTTTTTTTTTAAATTTTTATTTATTCATGATAGGCACACAGTGAGAGAGAGAGAGGCAGAGACACAGGCAGAGGGAGAAGCAGGCTCCATGCACCGGGAGCCCGACGTGGGATTTGATCCCGGATCTCCAGGATCGCGCCCTGGGCCAAAGGCAGGCGCCACCCAGGGATCCCCCCTTATGATGTTCTTAATAGCACTTTCTTATCTCTAGCTTAATTTTTGTAAGACTATAGTATATAGTACATATACAAAAAATGTGTTAACTGTGTTATTGGTAAAGCTTCTGGTCAACAGTAGGCTGTGAGTAATTAAGTTTTGGGGAAATTGAAAGTTAAATGTGGATTTTCAACTCCATGGGGGGTTGATGCCCCAATCCTCATGCCTTGTTCAAGGGTCCCAGAGTACTAATTTTCTATGAAGAGGGGAGATGGGGCAGTTGATAGAGGAGAATTTATGATCAAGGTGAGATATTTTTAAATAGAAAATGACGTGAGTGCTTTTTCTGAGGAACTGATCTTATAGAGAAGGAGGAATTGCTGATGTGAAAGAGAGTAAGAATACCTTCAAGTGCAATGTGTTTGAGTGGGCAAGAGGGGAGAGAATCAAGACACTATGGGATCAGGAACATTTCTTTTATCATGATTAGGGAAGCAGAGCAAGTGGATTAACATATATATAGGCTGATGCAATCGATGGTGGGCATTTATGTTTTTACTGGTTTTGTTGGTCTTTATGGAGGATAGACTTATTTCCCAAATGTTTCTTATCTCTCACAAGAAGTTGCATGTTGGCGAAGAACAAAGAGAAACATATTCAGGAGAGAGTAACTAGGACTGTAATGAGTCTCAAAATTTCACTACTTAAGGAATGAGTACGAGTATATTTAGTCTCTTGAAAAGGCTTTGGGAAGACATGCTTCAGATAATTGAAGGTTTAATCATGAAACAGAGGCAATGCCCTTTTGTGTATGTAGCTCCAGAACACAGGGCTATGACCAGTGGATAGAAGTGATAAGAGATAGATTTCAATCCATAATAAAAACACACTTTGTAATAATCAGAATTTTGCAATTGTGAGGTTGTAAAGTTTCCTTTACAGAAAATGTTCAGACAGCTAGCTGAACTTCATGAGGACACTGTAGAGATATCACTTGCCTTGAAAGGAGAAATTATGTTATGTATGCACCAGAAATGAGTTCCATGAATTATGTGACTGGTTCATCTTCTCAAATAATTTCCCTGCTATATCTTTTCTTCCTTATGTTTTGCTCTCCACTGTGGCATTGCAGCATCTCATCTGTTCCTGATGGAAACAGTTGTGGTGAAGTAGGAAGTATAGTTCAGATCGCCTCGTACGGTCACATTTTATGAGTTTTATGGACAAAATGTGTTATGATAGAATTCCTCTGCCCTAGGACTGTCAGAAAAACTGGAGGGATCACATAACCAATTTCCAGTTTCTCCTTCTCCTTTTACTGCTTTTGAACTTGAGTCTGTGCCTAAGATGCTTCAATGGGGCTATTGCTTAATTAATTAGAGACAAGAGAAGAATAAAATTTTAAAGAGAGCACTGTAGATTACAGAGTCTGCTGTTCAGCAATGGCATAGACTAATTCGACAACTGAAGGGTCAGTACCTGTAAAAGTAAGGACACTGCTTACAAGCATTAGCATCCAACCAGTAACAATGTGCACGCCAGGATAATGAACTTAAAACAATAGTAATTAGCAGGCTAAGACAAAGGATTAAAATTAAAAATGAATGGTGCAGTGCTTTCGCTTCCTTGTAGAACAGCATTAAGCCAACTTAATCCATTTTAATTCATTGTGAAACCTGCAGTGCAAATGAGGTGGATTCAAGGGTCAGGTTCAGCTCCTGAGAAAGTGCGATACATTCACCTGTGACAATTCTTTCTGGAATGATAAAGTAAGGGAAGTCTCTTAAGAACTCTGAGTGACTCCACAAGGTCCCCAGAGATCAAGTGTCAAAGTTGTCTATCAGATGCCTGAAAAGAAAAAAGGGAAGCATTACTCAATGCTATTGTGAGACAGTTGTCATTGACTGATCAGGCCTTTGAAGCACGCTTTCACAGTCAATGAAACCACCTGAATAGATGAAAGCCAGACAGCTTCTGACAAACAAGAGTCTATGGAATATTCATTGTGCATCTGGGAGGGAAAGATTAATGTATTAGAAATTAAAATGGGACCAGAATGTATGATCTTGCTCTAACACTTGGCCAGACCTGTGTCACCTACTGCTAGTGCCTGAAGTCAACAGACAATTCTGCCAAGGTAACTGAGAATCATTAAGCATCCTGCTATTGTGCATGGTGAATAATAAAACTTTCCTCCTATTCTTTGCCTGGAGCTGACAATGAATAATTCTGGAGCTATTTGCAATGTTAACAGCACCTATCTTGCCCATCCATTCCGTTACGATAAGGATGGAAATATGCATTTCAACAGTCTGTACAGATACTGATTCACAGGCATTTCAAAGGACACCTGTCACTCAAGTGAAGGACCTGTCAGTCTTCAATGTATGATGGTGCCAAGAAAATGGCCAAAAAGATTATCTGTACTTTATTTCTCCCCTTTTTCAGATTAAAACACTGTTACATTTGCCACAGACTGACAAGTGATTTACACTGGCAACTGTAACGTGTTTAAGACTAGAAAAAAAGCTATTCTCTTAGGCAGACGTATTCTTCCAAGGTTTACAACTGTATCAAATATACTATCGCAAATGTGATCTGAGCCATACAGAATGTCATTATGCTCGATATTAGAAGCATTTAATGTTTGCTGACACAAAGGTGACATTGATAGAGTTGTGTTTTTGATGTCAGCACCCAAGCAAATTTACTTTTAGGAAATTACAAGTAGACTGGAATTATAAGGAGTCCTTAGAGTATGACCGGTTTTGTATCGGAAATCTTCATTAAAATCATATGTGAGCAACTCAATATTTTGCTACATCAGTATATCAGTGAGTATATAGTTTAGAATAGCACAACTTCTTTAATCCAGAGAAATTCATGTCACTTATTAAAAAGTTAAAATCCAACTACCGAAGAGATTCAATATTTTCCTTCTCTGGACCAAAATTATGACCACTGTCTAGATTTTCATAAATACTCAAAGCTTTATTCCCCTGTATTTGTAAATACTGGGATTTGCATTAGGATCCTCATGTTTATTAGACAAATTATTCTGCCTCTTTCAATTACAGTTAATAACTAAATGAAATTTTAAATTAATAAACTTCAAAAAGGTCCACCTTCCTCACCCTTCCTGAAGGTCACAAGAACTTGCCTTTTTTAGGATGTTATGGGTCTTCTCTTTTTTCCCAAGAATAATGAGCCTATTACACTGCCTGTTGACCACAAGGCAATTCTTAGATGTTTTAATTGTACTCACAAAAAAAGAAAGCTTGCATCTGGTACGTTAAAGAACTGACTTGTGAATTTCTTCAGCTTCTGGTTAGTGAGTGATCCCTCTCTTTCTTTTTGACAAGTAGTTCTTATAAATACGAAATTTTTCTTAAAATTATGAGTCTCTGGTCTTTTTCCCATGTAAATCCATAAGATACATTTTAAATCAGGGAACTGTTCTGTCAAGAAATTGTCCAAATCTACCTAGCACCAAAGGATTCATTGAAGCAATTAAAACTAACTTTATTCCTTTGTGGTAAATAGATGATAGATAAATAGATAATAATAGATGAATTAATCTGTGAAAGTAAATAGGATATTCTAATTTGAAGCTATCAAACTCAACAACTATTGTAAAATTATTTTTAAGATTCATTAAAATCACTGATAGTGATATAATACAGTTAAATTATCATTTAAAACATTCTTTCATGAAACTCTGTTATAATGAAAATGGACAAGGCAATGAGATAAAACAGAAATTGTCTCAGGCAGAGAAAATGATTAATTATAGCTAGATTCCCAGTATTGTGGTCTGTAAACTTTTACACGAGGGTTCCATAAATCCCTAATTCTCTCCTTTCTTTATAGTGAATTTGTTGTATTCACTGACTGGGTTATAGTGAATACCTAGTCATTGCAGATAATTTTTCCAGAATTAATTTCTAAAAAAAAAAAAAAAAAAAAGAGGTTTTTGAAACCTCGAAACATTGACTAGAAATTTTTAAAATGCTTTCTTAGGCATTGTGCCTGTAATAAATTACAAAACAAATGTATTAGGTCCCAATAACGTATCAAATTTTTCAGTGGTTTTATTGAGTGCCAAGGTGTTACACCCACACATTCTTGAGATACTCATTTTGAGTTGTTTCTCTTCTCACTGCTTTTCTACCTTTCCTAAGTATGTGTTTTAATTTAAATTTCTCAGTGTTTAAGATAGTTAGATTTCCTCTTTCCCATCCTACTAGTATCAATTTACAATGTAGTCACTTAATTTTTATAGCACTCCTTTGAGGTACTTTTACATCCCCATTTTGTGGAAACGAGTCTAACGTGTGGAAACGAGTCTAAGAAAGTGCAGTTAGGTTTAAACTCAGCCAGCTTGACTCCAGAGCCTGTGCTTAAAGAAATCCAAAAAGAAGTACTTTGTCTTAGCATGAACTCACAATCAGGGATACCTAAGGCAGCAAGATACATTAAAGTCATCATATTTTTTACTATAAACTCCTTGAGAAATGAATTTGTCATACAACATTTACTCACATAACACAAACATTCTCTAGTTAATGGGTATTTAAACAATAACAAAAGTAGGCCATTTTAATAATGTTTCTTCAAGAGTTTTTTAAAAATGATATCAGCATGGGGAAGAAAAAGCATTTATATTCTCAACCCTATGTGTTCCTACATTACATTTCTTTTGATACTCTGAATTTTCCCGAGTAAAACCTATTTCTACTAGCTTCAATGCACAAGAGATCTAAAATTCAGTACGGGGTGACATTGTATTTCCGATGTTTAACTGTTGCTACATGACACATAGTATAATTTGTGATGAATGGAATATAGAACATTCAAATATCATTTCAAGTAAGGGGAGAATAGCAATAGTGTAAAGCATTATTTTCAGATTTTCTGACTGATTGGAAGCAGAGTCTATGTGTCTAGACCAAAGCACAGTGATTTTTTTTTCCTACCAATTCACCTATCTATGAACATGTCCTTTGATGTCCATTTTATTGATAGTCATAAATTTGTTGATTTTATCAAATGACATTAGATTGTATTTGTAAAATTATACCGAGTACTCTATTAATCCAGAAGCTAACCAGGATGTTACTTGCAATTAGCTCAACATGAGATTCTAAGCAGCTGGGTTTGGGAAAGAAAAAGATGGCACGCAAGTGAGAGAGGTTTTTGAACTGTGAGATCCCAGTTAATCTCTGGCAGAAATGAGGCCATCTAGTCTCCCATCACCACTCCTCTATGGAACCCCATGGGCAGGAATTTGTCTTCTGACTGAAAAAGACAGAAATAGTATGAGTATGATGGAGGATGGGGACATGTTGCGTCCATTTCCCACAGATGCAGAAGTTGACTGAGTCTCCGTTAAGATAAAGATTAGCCTGAAAAGTGTAGAATTGTTTTCTTGAGAAATTTGGCGAGGCTCCTGGAACACCCGATGTGCTGTAGGTTCAGAGTAAGGGAGAGGCCTCTTCTGCAAACACATGTGATAAATACTCCAGATATTCCCAAAACAGCTTGAGAGACTGGGTTCCAGGGCATAGCTAGCAAGATGACAAAAGAGAGATATGAATGTCCACTGTTCTCATTTGTAACCATAGTCAGGCTAAACTTGGGGACACTATGGTTAAATTTAATGGAGAAATTTCATGGATGTGTTATTTGGTGATAAGAAGTAGAGATGTGCCACAAGTATAAAATTTAAACTGGATGTCAAAGACTTAATCTTTAAAAGGTAAAATATCTTATTTATAATTTTTATATTAATTATATACTTAAGTGAGAATATTTTGGATATGTTGGATTATATAAAATATGTTATCAATATTAATTTTGCTTGTTTCTTTTCACTTTTCTGAATGTGGGTATTAGCAACTTAAATTATATATATGGCTCACATTTGTGGCTTATAATGTATTTTTATTTGATAGTATTACCATCGACAGTATTTCCCATGATGTGGCAATTGGAATGGTGTCAATCTAGATTATTTTAGTTGATGATAAAGAGATTTATTTTACCTTGTTATGCATATATTTTAATGTATTAGAAGAAAATAGCACACATATCAAATCATGGCTTTATATAGCATTGGTTTAGCATAAAGATAAAGTAGGTAGCATCATGATTATTCTGTTTCATAGATCCAGGAATTACCAATACCCAAACATTCTGTTATCAGCTGTTCAGAAATACTCATCATGCAGATGATTCCAGTTGCTAGTATCTTGAATTTCTATATTTATTCCTGCATTCTTTCAATTTATATATCATACTATAAGACATGGTTGACTATGTAGTGTGAAAGAACTTTAAGGCTTTCCAGACAAAACTTCCAACATGGAAAATCATACACTTGCTTAGAACTGACATATGAATATATCTTGTGCATGAATATGTTTATTTAAACAATAAGAATTTATACTTACAACGCTTGCTTCTTACACCAGTAAAAGATGGGAAATGAATCACGTAGATGCAAGGAGGCCAACACTGGAGCTATAAAGTGTTGAATTCTCTCAACTCTTAAGATCTGGTTAGGAAATCATATAAGTGCTCGCTGAAAGTGTACTCAGACATTCAATATATATTTATTGTGCACATATCAAAAATAAGTTTTAGGCTTACGAGATAGGGCAGTGAACACAAAAATCCCTGCCTCCAGAAACTTACTTTTGATTGACAGTAAGAGGAGAGGGATAGAGGGATAAGTAAACAAGATTCTATATGGTTTTGTAGACCACGGTAAAGACTTTGGCTAAAGACTTTGGCTTCTACTATAAGTAGGCTAGAATTTTGGGCAAAGCAGTAATACAATCTACTATATTAAAAGAATAACACTGATTGCTGTAAGGAAAATAAGCAGTAGAGATCTGAAGGCAAGATTGCAAATCAGGAGACCAGTTAGGAGGTTGTGAAATAGTCCACTAGGGACATGATGGTGACTTAGAAAGGATGGTAGTGATGGATCTGATGACGCATGGTTGGATTCTGCATATAGATTCATACACATTTCTGACTGATTTGGGTAAGAGGTATGGGGCAGAGGAGAGAGGGAGAGTTAGAGAGAAAGAGAGCAAATGAGAGAGAGAGAGAGAAAGAGAGAGAGAGAGAGAGAGATGAGCATTGACTCCAAGGTTGGAAATACAGTGACTACTATGAGGATACATTTGAAATAATTGATGAAAGATGTTCATGAATATTTTTCCAAACCAGATGGTAAAAGTGAGTGGATAAGAAATGCTTGTTTGCACCAGTCTATGAATAGGACAGATTAAAAAGGAACAGGTTTGGGAAATTGCTTCATATGGTTTCTTGGAATATGATTGTATTGAAAAAGAATCACATATCAATATGGTTAGTAATTCTCAGTATCGAAACCTATCAAAGGAGTTGGATGAAATATCTTGCTCTTTCTCAGTAGATACATGTGTAAGAGGAAATTTTCATTCTTGTTTATAGCCTCAAAACAAAAAAAATGCAATCATCTTACTAATACAGAACTCATTTTTTTCTTTTACTAAGTATTATGTAGCCAAGTAATACTTTATACTATTATACAATTGACAATTTCATTGTTTTTTAAAATATTTTATTTATTTATTTATTTGAGAGAGAGGGAGAGAGCGAGAGCAGAGAGGGGTCGGGCAGAGAGAGAGAAACGAGCAGACTCCCCGCTGAGTGGGGAGCCCTATGCAGGGCTCAATCCCAGGACATTGAGATCATGCTCTGAGCTGAAGTTAGATGCTTACCCAACTGAGCCACCCAGGGAACCCAACAACTTTATTATTTTTAATGATGAGTTTACCTTTAGGTGAGAAGTAATAAGCTGATTACATTTATTACTAATTTCATTTTATATTTTAATTTTCAAATTAACCATATTGTTTTGTATTGTGTTTGTTCTCATGGTTACTTTGGTTCATAGCACATGACTGGTTATGTTGTTTTTAAGGCATTTCGATAATACAATTGAACTGATTAAAAAATTACTTCAATAGATGGCATGGGTTATGGCAGAAATCACAAAGATTTGGGTTAGATGATTAAGTTTGGAGAAATGTTAGTATTTCCTGTGAGCTGAGTCAGTCCTAGCACAGGGGAGGGGGGGGGAATACATAGCCTTCTCATGCTCACCTGGCATCTTGCCGATTCTTATCAGCTGTAGAACATGTGTTTTCCATTCTAGTGTGACCCTGTTCTAGGCCGGAAGGATAATATTCTTATCTTTGAGAAATGTATAATTTTATGCAGGGATATCTAATTATTAAAGGAAAACCACCAAGGAGCATGAAAAGACAATCACATAAGCTGCAGACATTTTCGTTCTGATTTTGAGAAATTTAAATCTTTCGCTTCAAGGCAGGATTCAAAGCTTCAAAATTCACCTCCCTCATAAACTTTTGCCTCTTAACATCGCCATATTTAATTGTTCTTTGCACACATTCCTTTAATATACATGTTCATAGGCCATATTATAGACATCAAATACTGCTTTCTTGCTATTTTCTAATTAATTATGCATTTCTATGAAGCTATACGTTTTCTTACGAATTTTAATTTGTTCTATTTCCATAGCCTAGAGAAGTCACCTTACATAATAACTATTGCCAAAATTAGAGTGATATCCTTTTCTTTCTCTCTTTTTTTTTTTGTCTTTATTATATCCTCATTTTCAAGAACTACTCTTCTTATAACCTTGTTTAATTATCCCTCACAGCTTCAAAAGTCTTTTCTTCCCAGGATCAAAAGTCCAACATCAAATCTTTGCAGTTTATTCTTTGCCCAGCATAGTACATGGGGACATCAGTCACTGTCTGTATTATCCACACACTATGCAAAGAAACTGAACAGATACAAGAAAGGATAACATCAGAAAACAGTATTTCCACTGGCTAAATGGTTAGACCTCTACCATACTCCTGGTCTTGTCTGGTATCAGGAAAATGTAGCTCAATTCAATATTATCATCCTATTAAGACAATGATAGCTTACACTAAATAAGTAGAAAAAAATAAAATGAATCTCAAAGTTAGGATCCCTTTGGGTTGTTATTTAAACAAAGGCACATTTCTCTCTAGATCCGCCTCAAAACTAGTCAGGGGCTTTGAATTTTCAAAAGTCTCATCTTTTCATTTTCAAAATTGTCTCATCTCCCATGCCTGACTCTTTGGCTCTGAAATATTAGCATCTAATCCTGTTTATCTTTGTCTTCGATGTTTTCAGCTTTAATGATTTCCAACTCATAGAACATCTTATTCACTGGAGAATCCATCCGAAGTCCCACGTTTGGCAGTAACAGGAGAACCGCAAACAGATAGACAACAAAGCCTGCTTCATTCCACGCAGCATACTTAGCTGTAGGACAGACCTTTGTCAAATAAGTTTAGGCTTTGTGGAATTTTACCCTAGCAGTTTTGGGAGGAAATAAAGTAACATGATTCTAGCAAGAGGGCTTGTGGGAATCTGCATTTTTAAAATTGCTTACCTCCCCAGGTTGTCAGTTTGCCTTCAATATCTTCTATGGATAGCAGGGATATTACATTCCTAAAAATAATGTCTCTGAAATTTCCCTTCCAAATTTTTCTTTCAAATCCTAACAAGGGAAACTTTCCCCTTGAGTCATTTCACTTAAAATATTGCAAAGTAAAATTGATTTGATGATTGAAATTTTATAAGCAAGAAATATCAAAATAAAGTTTAGAATCCAGCTAAGAGGTCATGGCATGTTTTTCCCTCTCAAAAGAAGTTGAGTGTTTAGAAACTAACTTTTTAATAGAAAATCAGTAGTAGGTTTCAATTGAAGATAAAGATAGAAAACATCCATCTAGGTAAGAGCTTTGCTATCTTGACTTGGAGACCGAAAAACATCTGTGTAATAAAAATATTGATTGTTTTGATCTAAAGGATGTAAAGATAGGCAACTTTCAACCTCACGTATGGCAAAATTTCCAAAAAGAATTGAAGTACAGTCAGGAATTTAGCAGCAAGACCAACAATGTCTTTATAGGCAATATGTACAAACAGTGAGCACCCTATTTATATGATTCTACACCATGTAGCCATGACTACCATAGCTCGAATGTATCTTTATTTCTTGCCAAATTGTGAGCCCTGTGACTTGTCCATCGGTGTTTATTAGTACCCAGTGATATACCTGGAACATGGTAAATGTTCAAAAGGTATGAATGAATGAATAAGTGAATAAGTAAGTGTGTTTAGTGAAACAGGATAGTAAATAAATACTTTTTTGTTGCTCAGTTTTATAGTGTCATTTTCCCTAAAACTTTCCTGGCCACAGGAATAGTGTGTTATAAATGCAAGTTCGTGGCCCCCATCACAGACTTAATGAATCAGAGTCTTCAGAAATTTAGTATTTCAGACAGGGAACCTCTATTTTCAATTAACCAGGTGATTCTCATTGAGTTTAGAAAAATTTCACGTACTTCATTTGGCTGCTCTTTCTTAGAATTTCTTTTAATCTCAAATATATGATTTATTATTCAATTCTCAGGAGGTCTGCTCTTCCTTGAGAGGCTCAAGGGTGAGCCTGGGTGACTCAATTGGTCGAGTGTCTAACTCTTGGTTTTGGCTCAGGTTGTGATCTTGTGGTCCTGGTATCAAGCCCCCTTTGGGCTTTATGCTTGGCAAGGAGTCTACTTGAGATTCTCTCCCTCTCTCTGTCTCTGTCCCTCCTCTTGCTTGCATACACACTCTTTCCCTCTTTTCCCTCTCTCAAATAAATAATGAATTTTTAAAAAGAGGAAGAAAAATAAGTATAGTATCTAACATGGGCCTAAAGAGACTGTTTAGCAGGGAAACTTTGGGCATTGAATGTTGATCACATTGCTTAAAGGGATTTTTATGCTAATTTTTAAATTTTACCTCTATTTTGAAGCAAACAAAGCAAAAAATGCTCTGGATGGCAACACCGTATATTCTTTTTCCCTCTTTCTTTCTTTTTTTTTTTTTTAATTAAGATTTTGGGCAGCCTGGGTGGCTCACTTTAGCGCTGGCTTCAGCCCGGGGCGTGATCCTCAAGGCCCATGATCGAGTCCCGTGTTGAGCTCCCTGCATGGAGCCTGCATGGAGACTGCTTCTCTCTCTTTCAATCTCTGTTTTTTTTTTTTTTTTCTCTCTCTGTTTTTAAAATGAAACCTTTTTTTAAAAAGATTTTATTCATTTATTCATGAGAGGCACACACAGAGAGGCAGAGACACAGGCAGAGGGAGAAGCAGGCTCCCCACAGGGAGCCCGATGCAAGATTTGATCCCAGGACCCCGTGGTCATGACCTGAACCAAAGGCAGACGCTCAACCAGGTGCCCCTCAATACAGTATATTCTTGTCAACTATGCCATAGGAGACTTCTCTCCACTCTTACCTTGAAGTCTAAGACTGCTGGTGAATTTGTAAAATGGGAGTTTTCTGCTAATGTTACAGACCTTATGTCACTTATCTCCACTTTGAAAGTTTGTACCATAGGTGAACTAGTACATGCCACATTATATGAGAAGTTGTTAATGAAAACTTACTGAGATGATTCTTAAGAAATCAAATTTAAAGGAACCATTTTCCATGGTCAGTGAAAAAAAGTATGCTTCAGAATATCTGCTCAATATCACTATGTTACAGAGTCTTGCTCAGGTTATAGACAGGACACAAAAGAGAAAGAAAGTAGCTCATAAGCAAGAAGAAATTCTGTATTGAGAAGCTATAATTATCTAAAACATATTAGAACTAAGCTGATATGTGATTGTGGGAGCTCACAACATCTAACATAAAATGATTTTGAATATGCAATCCGCAGTAGCACTAACAGAATGTACTCTATTGAGAAATTATATGTGAGACTTTGTAACATTTACAGTGGTGTTCATAAATGACATATAATTGAGTTATTCTCCAATAACATAATATGAATAACTGGCAGTAATGTTTCATTATTATTATTATTATTATTTTGGTCTAAGTTACAAAACGGTTGAAGTCACCAGCCTCTCTTCAAGACCTTGGTAATCATACAGTTGATGTTCATAAAAACTGTAAGTGAATCTGGAGCATGGGGTCATGAGAGTATGGAAAACTTTCCACACTACCCAGCCACTCAAATCTTATAAAATATTTCCATAAGCTCCATAATGACTAAGAAATAAAAAATAGGACTTAAAATGATTTGGAAATAATTTGGAAAGGTTATTTGATGTGAGAAAACTAAATCTGGAAAAAAATAAAAAGGGTTTACCCTTACATGCTTTCATTTTAAAATAAGAATTAATGAAAAGAAGTACAGTCATACCTCATTTGATTGAGCTCCACTCTATCGTGTTTCAAAGATAACTGTGTTTTTCACAAATTATACGTTTGTGGCAGCCCTGCAGGGAGTTAATCTATTAGTGTCATTTTTTCCAGCAACATTTGCTTACTTCATGTCTCTGGGTCACATCTTGGTAATTTTTACAATATTTCAAACTTTTTTATTATCAGTATATTTGTTATGGTGGTTGGTGATCAGTGATTACAACCTATTAAAAGTTCAGATGATAGTTTGTATTTTTTAGCAAAAAGTATTTTTTAATTAAGGTATGCACATTGTTTTTTAGACATAATGCTATGGTATAAACATACATTTTATATGTATTAGGAAACCAAAAAATTCATTTGACATAATTTATTGCAGTAGTCTGTGCCAAATGTGCAATAATCTCTAGGATATGTCTGAAATCTAATGAAGAACTCACAAAACAACAACATAAACAGCAGTAAAACAGGAGCAAGAAAATATATTCTTTGATTTTATTATTTTAAAATTATTTTTTATCTTCAAGAGCTGTGTTCGTGACAAGGACACTTTTAAAACAGATGGATCTCTAAAGTCCAACTTAAAAAGGGAAAAAATACAAACCTCAAAACAGGAATAATAAAGGGACTTAAACTCAAATATGGAGGAGACATAGAAATCATAAAGAAGTTATGAGAACAAATCACAGATTAATGGACTTTAACTGGATCCTTATTAAAATTAATAAACAATAAAGTGGCAGTGGGGAAAATTTGAATATATACTGGATAAGAGATGATATTTTTTAAACTATTGTTCATTGTATCAGGTGTGATAATGACATGGTGGGAAGCTAAAAAAAAACAGATAAACATGTATTTATAGATGAAATAGTCTCTGAGATTTGTGAAATATTTTGGTGGAGGAAAAGAAGTGCTGTGAAATGTACTTGCAAAATGTTGATAATTGTTAAAACTGAATAATGGGCACATGAGGTACATTGAATTTCACTCTAATGTATTTATGTGAGATTGCAGTCTACATTTGCTTTAAAAATTACAGCAGAATTTATTCTTTGGTAATGAATTTGGAAATTTTCATGGATTGTACTACTTTTGAAGAAATGAAAATTATTGGGATCCCTGGGTGGCGCAGTGGTTTAGCGCCTGCCTTTGGCCCAGGGTGCGATCCTGGAGACCTGGGATCGAATCCCACGTCAGGCTCCTGGTGCATGGAGCCTGCTTCTCTCTCTCTCTGTGTGACTATCATAAATAAATAAAAAAAAAATTAAAAAAAAGAAATGAAAATTATTGAACTTGACACACAAAGGAATATTTTTAAAAATGATTATTCTAGAGGCAAAAGGGCAAATAGGCAGAAAAATTGAATATATAGTTTTTTAAAGATTTATTTATTTATTTGAGAGAGAGAAAGAGGAGAGTGGTGGTGGTTGGCAGAGAGGGAGAACAATCTCAGGAGACTCCCTGTTGAGTGTGGAGCCCAACGTCAGGCTCAATCTCATTATCCTGAAATTATGATTTGAGCTGAAACCAAAAGCCGAATGCCCCACCAACTGAGCCACCCAGACACCCTGAATATATGATTTTCAAACAAATGCAATTGGCAATATATACATATTTATTATATCATTTCATAGTTGATGTGTAAACAAATATTAACTATAGCTTTTATTGAAGTATAACGGACGTTCAATGTTAGTTTCAAGTGTACAGCACATTGACTTGACAATTCTCTACATGACTCATTCACCATGCAATTTTAGTCAGGCCTATCAACTATTAAGTCTGCCATTTAAAGAGAAATAGATAATTTCAACTTTTATAGTGTTTATCTTTGCTTTGACTTCAGCCTCAGAATCCTGTGATGCCCCAACTAGGATTTTTGGATTTGAGGAAATATTACGAAAGTAAATGGTAATTTTAAGATTTTTTTTCTTGGAAACTACTGTAGAGGTGAGAATCCAGTGACTTTGGGGTGACTGCTTAGTGGAATCTAGTAGCAAAGTGACTTACTCCTAAAGTAAAGTTTACTGATGACAGACTCTGCTGGAGTCCTAAGCTGGATCATGCCTAAGGTAGAATTTGGATCATACCTGGTTTCTTGTGGTTTCCGTACAACTCAGATTCTTGATCTCTCCTACTGATTCTGTGAATTACCTTGGCCAAATTCTACACATTAATTTACTGCCTAACTTAAGTAGAATCGACTTAGGTTGTTTATAATACAGAACTTTCTCCTAAAAAAATGGACAGAGACTGAAGAATAAGTTAAAAGTACCCATTACTAGAAGAGATACAATTTTATTTTTTTTAATTAAAAAAAACAGGTTTAGAAGTTTTGATTTTAACTCCAGTTAGTTAGCATGCAGTGTTATTTAGCTTCGGCTGTACAATATAGTGATTCAACACTTCCGTACATTCATACACTTCCATACGTCAATCTGTGCAGATGAGATACGGTTTTAAAAAGCATTTTCTGGGATGCCTGGCTGGCTCAGTCGGTGGAGTGTGACTCTTGAACTCAGGGAGGTGAGTTAGAGTCCCATACTGGGCATAAGTCTTTTTTAGAAAAGGACATTTAGGGGCCCCTGGGTGGCTCAGTTGGTTAAGTATCTGTCTTTGGCCCAGGTCATGATCCCAGGATCCTGGGATCCAGCCCCGCATTGGGCTCCCTGCTCAGTGGGGAGTTGGCTTCTCCCTCTTCCTCCGCCCCTCCCCTCTACTCATGTAAATAAATAGAATCTTTTTTTAAAAAGTGCTTTCCAATGCAGTTCAAGTTAAGTGTAACATTTTTTGACACCTATTTTGTGATATGGACCAAATGCCTTGCAATATGCATATCTGATGGCATTTTCCTTTTGCAAATATATCCTAAAGAGAAAGAAATCATGAAAAATTACAGATAGTAATTTTTGCGTTTTTTTGAATTTTGAAAATTAGAAATGACTCAAATGTCCATCATTCAATTGCAGATTATGGTGCCATTTACTTTTGGCATAGAACAAGTTCTTAAGATAATTCAAAGTACAAAATAGTAGATCATAAAACTTTTTGAAAATGTGATACTAAGTATATTGTGGTAGCAAGTGACCAAAATGCTCCCAAGATCCTTATGTCCCAGTATTTCAAACCTTGTATGGTCCTCTTCCACAATGAATCATGATTTATGTGACCAATGGAATAGTACAGAAGTGACAATATTTGACTTCTGAAGCTAGTTCCTCAAAGACGCTGCACTTTCCTGCCATGGTGTCTTGGATCGCTCTCTGTGGGGAAAGGTAGATACTGGGAGGGGCACATGTAGAGAACTGAGGCCTTCTGTCAACAACCAGCACCAACTTACCAGCCTTATGTGTGAGCCACCATATGAATAAATTCTCCAACAATAGTCAAGACTTCAGATATCTACAGTCCTAGCTGGTATTTGATTACAATATCCTAAGACAGAAATGCTTAATTAAGGCATTCTGCAATTCTTAACTGATAGAAATTATAAGGGTTTATTAGTTATTATAGTTATAAGCCATTAAGTTTTAGGGTAACATGTTGCATAGCATTGGATTAATGCAGAGTTGCAAATAATGTTTGCATCAATATGCGTACATGCTTAAAAACATACCTATAAAGATATAAATTGGAAGGCTGACCATGACATCTTTTTTACTTTAATTTTGTGGATTTCCTTTATGCATTTCTTTATATTTTTTAGCAACTGATAAGCATTAAATAATTGTATCACTTATCATAATACAATAGCTTTAAAATCAGTGATAAACAATTATAAATGAAGTTAGAATAGACAAGTCAAAAAACACAAAGGGAAGAACTCGAGCAGACATTTATTGGGAATTATGCAAGTAAAGCAATTGTGGAGCAAGATCTTTAGAATACTGAGAGAAAAAACTGTAATTCAAGACTTAGTATAAATATATTTAAAATAAAAGTGAAGTAAACACTTTTGCATACATACAAATTTGGAAGCATCATAGACTTCTATTAACAGAACATGCTTTAGAAAAGAAAATTATACCAGTTGTAGATATAAATATATAAAGGAATAAAGAGCAGAGAAACCAACAACTATGTGGATAAATACATATTTATCTGATGATTGAAATTTTTTAAAAAAGTAACTGACTTTAAACAAAAACTATGTCTGCTGGAGTTTCTAACGTGTAGAAGTAAATGTATGGTATCATTACCACAAAAGCTAGGAATTGAAAAATGGAAGACTATTGTGGTTAAGTTTCTTATAACTGTAAGTGAAAGGACATAATAGCACTGGAAGGTAACCTTTAATAAATTAAAGGTGTATAATATAAATCCTAAAACAACCACTAAAATAACAAAATAAAACTATAGGTACAGGACAAAAGGAGATAATAGGGAATTATAAAAAATACCAATAATTGTACTTTAAAATAATTTATTTTAATTATTATAAAATATAACAGAAGGCAGAAAAGAGGAAAATGAATGAATAGCTTATGTGCTTGCCAGCTATTATCCTAGGTAACCGATTTACTTAACCTTCTGTGAGTTAGGCTTATAGCCAATGGAGAAAAGGAGAACAAATAGCAAGGTGACAGATTTAATCCAATTATATCAATATTCTATGGACCCTAATTAAAAGGTAAAGAGTATTATGCTGGATGCAAAAGTAAGGCATCACATTATATGATACCTAGAAGAAATGCACATCAAAAATAATGACAGAAATGAATGAAAAGTAAAAGGATGATGTGTGGAGCGTCTGGGTGCCTGACTTTTGATTTAGGCTTGGGGTGGTGATCTCAAGGTCATGGGATGGAGCCCTGTGTCAGGCTCCACACTCCGAGGGGAGTCTGGTTGGGACTCTCTCTCTCTCTCTCTGCCCCTTTCCCCACTTGTGCATGTGCGCTCTCTTTCGCTCTAAAATGGATAGATTAATCTTTAAAAAATAAAAATAAAAAATAACAGTAAAAGGATGAAAACAATTCTAACATGATAACAATCACGAGAACATTGGAGGGATATATTACATCAGATAAAGTAGATTTCAGAGCAAAGGTTATCACGAAGGATTAAAGAGGGTTATTTAATAGTAATAAAGTGATTAATTCACCAAGAAGATACAATAAGCTTATATTTTCAGATCTATTTTGTCCATGGTCACAAATACAGCCAGTATTCCTGACTAAATTATACAACCTTAGCTGCCTCGTGGGGGAAACACTTGAAAGAATGAAAGAGAAAAAAGCAAACAAAACAAACAAAAAACAGATGTTACCTGTAGTAGACAGAGTACCGGCCACTCTCTAATCACCGGAAACTGAATGTGTACCTTACACGGCAAATATGACTTTTCAGATATGATTAAGGGTAAGGATCTTGATTTGGGAAGTTTGTTCTGGATTATATGGGTGGGTCCAATCTAATAATTTAATTCCTTAAAAGTGAGAATCTTTCCCAGCTGAGTCAGGGAGTCATGTGATGACAGATGAGTCAGAGCTTTAAAGATGACGTTGTTAGCTTTAAAAACGCAGGAAGAGGATCACAATGGGAATGCAGGTAACCTCTAGAAGGTAGAAAAGCCCAGAAAACAGATTCTCCCCTAGAGCCTCCAGAAAGGAACACAGCTCTTCCAACACTTTGATGTTAGCCCAGGAAATCTGTATTGGACTTCTGACCTAAAGAAATGTAAAATAAAATAACAAATGTGTATTTTTGTCTCCTCTAAGTTTGTGATAATTTTCTATGCAAGAAATATGAAACTAGTACAGTACCAATTACTAGGAATAATCTGATAAGGAGCTTTGGAGTATACTGAACAGGTACTGGCATTCTCTCCTGTTCAACTGCAATACCTTGCATTCACAACTTTTTAGTTTGGTGGTTATTGTATTTCCAAATAGTGACATCTCAAGGCAATTGTCACTATCCAAATATCTGAAATACCTTTAAGACAATATGGGTAGACTCTTGATGCTTCTTTACCCACCCCAATTATTTGAACTTATTATTTTGTCCTACTATCAGAATACATCTTTAGATGGGGGATTTGGCTCCTTGCTGCTGTAATGAAGTCATAGTGCAAACAGATTGGAATTGCATCCACACGGGGATCAACTGTATATAAAGCATTTCTCTGAAGAAAGAAAGCATAACGTTTAGGGAAGGTCTGCTTTTTATTTTCAACTGTCTCTTCTGAGACGAATTGGGCCACAAAGTTAAGGAGTCCGTCGTTCATCTTTGTTCCCTGAAACTGCTTGTTTCTACACACTTCGTTTTTCCGAGGTATGTTAGTCTGCCCAAGTTGCCATAACAGAGCCCCACTCGAAGGCTGTTTACGAGGCTGGATGGTTTATGGACAGCAGAAATCAATTGCTCACAATTCTTAGAAGTTCAACCTCAAGGTACCAGCAGATTTGGTGTCTGGTGGGATCTGTTTAATAATGAATAGATGGCCCCCATTTTACCATCTCCTCATATAGTGGAAGGGATGAGGGAACTCTATGGGGTCACTTTTGTAAGGGCACTAATCTCATTCAGTAGGGATCTATGCTCATGACCTAATCACCTCCCAATGGTCCTACCTCCAGATCATCACACTGGATGTTAGAATTTAATATACACATTGGCGGGATGGGGGTGGGGTGGGTGGGGAGAGGACACACACAAATATGCAATCGATAGCCATAGTATACTATAACTCAGTAACATATTTGCAAAAATGTCATGATGGGAGGGGTTTTTTTATGGATGTCAAGTGATATTGTTTATTGTGATTGTTATATTCCTTTTAGTCTCTTCTAGCCATAGACTGAATTAATTTTAGCTAGAATTTGCTCTCAGGTTGTTTTTGTGTTTGTTTCGCCACAATGAAGGATTGTTCTGCAGACCTGCTCATTTATGGCTTATTTTATGTCCGCTTAACAGAATGTACAGTGATAAAAAAAGGAAAAATGTTTGTTTTGTTTTCAAATGTATTTGTATATAAGATGATTCTGGTATTCTATTCAGTGTTATAGCTTCATAAAGAACCAAATGATGATTGCTACTTTAGACTATGAGGTGTTGAATTCTTACGTAGTCAGAATTAATTTCTACCTACTTTCCTGAGTTTAATTTGAGAAGATAGGCATATCAGAGAGATTGAAGAATGGCTACACTTTCCCATCTTCTCATTCCTACTATCTCACCCACACCTTTCTGCTTGATAGTTCTCCTGACCTCTGGAGGGCCAGTATGGATGCAGTCTATTATTGCTGCAAGAGACTCACCCATCCTCCCTATCATTTTTTTTTTAAACCAAAGATCTTCTAGTCTTTTCCTTTTCCTTGATCTTTCCATCTATGCCTGAGCTTAAGATAAATCCAGGTTTCTTTGAAAACCCTTTACAAATGATATCTACTGACCTGTTCTCCCATTCTACATACATATTTACCACAAAAAAAAATCCTCAATTATAGTCTGGGCAGTAAATTTCATGAGTGAAAAATGGCAAGGAATTCTACTACTCTAGGATGACCTCCTCTTAACTAGATATATCTACAATGACCCTATTTCCAAATAAGGTCACATTCTGAGGAACTTGGGATCAGTACTTCAACATATTTTGGGGGGGGTCATAATTCATCCCATAACACCAACTTTTGGCTTTGTTGTTTTTCTCTACTATATTTTTAATTTCTAACTCATTAGTTTCCAAGTGTAACTTTTTAATTGTTTCCTATCTACTACTTTCTTTAGGCTTTATTCGAAGATCTTTTTCTAACTTCTTAAGATTTGTATTTAGAGCATTGAGTTTGAGTTTCAACCTCTCCTCATGTGTAAATTATGATTAAAGGTTATTACTATTTCTCTAACCACAGCATCTTACAAATGTTTATGTCATATTTTCGCTATTACTCAATTGAACACATATTCTAATTACTATTGAAATTTATTTTACCTATGTGTTGTTTTAACCTGGTGATTTTTTATATTCAGTTTAGTTTCATTTTTTTCTTGATTTTAAATGCCCACATTATCAATCAGACCTGCTCAAAGCATAAATCTCATCCACTTTACTAATAATTAACAGAAGATTTAAAATAGTCACAGAAATAGCCACATTAAACACTACTTCTTCAGACACCTCTTTCAAATCAGAATGTCATTTAGATTCAGAATGACAAGCACTAACCTTGTGTGCTCACTAAATTAGTTGGGTCTGTTTAGTATTGGGATCTCTCAGCTTTTATAAGTTACTAGTCACATAGCCAGAAGGAGTAGGTGAGAAACTTCCATTTTTCAGGATATCAGTGCCTCATATATCAAAAAACTGCAGGTTTATTTACATACCAGGTATTTTTCTGATGCAAACATTTATCAGATTAATAATCACACTTAAAAACATCTCTGAAAAAATCTCATTTGTAATCTAGACTGTAAGTTACAAAGGAAAAAATTATAAGTAATTTGGTTAGGGTCAAAATCAGCCTCCAGTTTCCTGCCAAGAAAGAAACTATTTACAGACCCACTCTTACCCCTTTTCTACTCCATTCCACTGTGGTCAGAGTTCATATTCCAGGTTTGGCCAACCCTTATTTGAAAGTTGTTAAAAATATGACTTTATGGCCTAGGACATGGTTAATTATGGTAAATTTTCCCTGTGCTCTTGAAATGAATGAATATTCTTCCACTGTTGGGGGAGAGCTACATTCATATAATTAAGTCAGGTATTTTAGAGATGTTGTTTGACTTTTCTATATCTCTACTAACTCTGTGTCCGTTTGCTCTATTTGGTAGTAGGAGAGATGTGGTGACAATTTTCCTCTGTGGTTGTGGATTTATCAACTTTTCCTACTCTATCATTTTTGCCCTCTCTACTTTGAAGCTTATTAAAGTATAGAAATATAGAATTGTTTGACTTTACTGGATGACTTCCTTTTTATCATTTTATTTTATTTTTAAATTTTTATTTATTTATGATAGTCACACACAGAGAGAGAGAGAGAGAGGCAGAGACATAGGCAGAGGGAGAAGCAGGCTCCATGCACAGGGAACCCGACGTGGGATTCGATCCCGGGTCTCCAGGATCGCGCCCTGGGTGAGGCAGGCGCTAAACCACTGCACCACCCAGGGATCCCTCTTTTTATCATTTTAAAAGCCTGTGCTTATTTTTATTTCTGTCTTAATGTCTACTCTTACCTGTCTGTGTCTTCATATTTAAAGTATGTGAGTTGTTAATAGTGCATAATTAGGCTTTCTTTTGTTTTAACCTATCCTGAAATTTTTTCTTTTTAATATTTAGGCCAGTTATGTTTAATATAATTATTGAGCAGTTTGAGCTTATATTTACCATTTTACCTTTTGTTTTCTTTGAACCATTAGTCTTTCAGTTCTCCAAAAAGAGTCCTTTGTTCAAGTAGGTCCTTCTATCTGAGATTCCCTTTCTCCTTTGCATACATTCACTTAGTTATCTCTTACCAAGACTTTAGTCATTTTCTCACAAGAGACCATCTAGCCCCGTGTCTAGCAGTAGTTCCTTTTGGCAATTAGTCTCATAGTATCTTATTCTTTCTCCTCAGTGCACATAACTCAGTTATTTTGTGTATTTGATCAATGTGTGTTTGTTCTTCTATACCATAGATTGATGATGTCAGGACTAATTTTTTCTACTATAAACAAATAATTACAACATCAATAAATTAACATGTAGATTCTAAAACCAGTTTTACCTTTCTTCACAAAGATTAAATAAGTGCAAACAGAACTTTCAGAAATAAACTACACATTTACCTCATATAGAACCATCCCATCTCACTGGGGCACCACTGTTATATCAAATCTAACTGGTCCTGCCGTAGATCTTGTCAGGCACCTTTTTCAGAGACTAGGGGATGCTTTGTAGTCTCCTGTGGGCTCATTCTTACATAAGAAAAAAAGATTTCCTGAGAATTCTATTTCTTTCACACCCACATGGAGGGGGAACAGGACTGACCAAGTGCTGGTTTATTTCAAATATTTTCCAGATTATTTGGTGCAAATTCTTTTCTACAATATCCCATTGTCATTTTTAAGTGAACTCGGCAAAGCTAAGGGCTCTGACTCATGAATGTTCACTTTCTTCCTGGATTAAGTAGGCAGTCACAGGCAAAAATGTCTGATGACTCAAAGTTTCTCTGAGCGTGTTCAAGCTTTTTCCCTTTTGGAAATCACTCTGAGTACAAGTGGAAGAAATAATGATGTGCTATGTGTCCTTTCTGTCATTCCTCTGCAAATAGTACACATTTTAGGACTTTTATCCTTTCAGAAATATTCCAGCTTATCAGGTTCCTCTTATCCATTTGTTATTAAAGGAAGAGATTATTTCTTCCTGTATATTTAGTTTAGAAAGTTTATAAAAAATAATTTAAATTAAGCAGAATAAATATCTTGGAAATTAGAGAATATTAGGTAAATAAACCCATTGCAAGTTACCTGGAGCCCTGAACTGTCCCTGGGATGATGTGCCTTGTACTAGGATAAATACAATCTGACGGATTTTAATAAAAATTCAGGAAATGGTGGAGCTTTGTCATCAATAGATGTATTACTCTTCTTTACTAGAGTAAACAGAGTAAAAGAATATATCTCACTTTCTCTTCTTGGCATTAAGAGCTTAAATTTTGTCAAATAAATATTAGGAAAAGAAAATTTTAATATCCAACTCCTCAAAGAAAGCCTTTTTGCCTCTGCTTCCTTAGAAATAGACTACTACCTTTGAACCGCATAACCTCTACAAAAATGGATTTTTTTTTCACCTGCAGATGTCCAACAATTCAGACTGGTTGAAATTTCAACTGCACACAGTGTTAGATATTATATTTCTAGACCAGAAAGGTGTGATTGTGCCCACTACTTTCATGGTATAATTACTTGGATTTTCATATAGACTGTCACACACAAAATTTGAATCACAAAATGCAGAATATAAGGGTTGCCCCAAAGTACAATAACTCAAGTATTTATTAGATCAAAACATAAAAGAAGATACTATGAAAAAATTTAGTCTATTTAAGAAAACTAATCATAAGTAAAACTTAATTCCATAAAAGAAGACAACTCTGCCATAAATTTGTCTTAGCAATAATAAAAATACCCTCCTTGTTTTAAGGAAATCCAGTATTTTCAGATTTTTAGAATTTCCAATGTCTATGTATTCATACTTGTTGGAGAACTATGTCTGGAAATAACACATTTCATTTTATATATATATATATATATATATATATATATATATGCTCTATATATAGAGAGAGCAGCAAATGCTCTAGACTTTGGGGACAAATGTCCAATTAATAACCCAATAAATACTGTCCCTTCCCTCTTACTTCCCATGAATATAAGAAACCCATGTTTTAGGCTTTCCTCCCCTAACAAGCCTAACATTTCCTGTGGGTGCTTATAATATTTACCAATTCAGCCTCTTTGTCTTTATATTTTTGACCAGCCATTCTTCTCTAATCCTTTGCTCTTTTTTTTTTTAGGTGGCATATGACTACTGCAAACCATCTTTTCCTCATTGCAACTGAAATTCTGGTCTCTTCATCACAACCTGAGTATAAAGCATAAGTCATCAGAAAGCAGGTAAAAACAGATTGATATTTAAAAATCTCTCTCTCTCTAGGATAGATAAATTAGATAGATAGATAGATAGATAGATAGATAGATAGATAGATAGATATTACATAGGTTCAGGGACCAGAAATGAATGGAAATGTAGGGGAGGAAAGCTTCAGCTAGGTACTAGGCATCATAGCTTCTGGACTCTATAGATTTGTGCATGCCAAGAATAGCTATGGCCTACTTTTCCTCCATAGGAGGAAACTACTGTTGCCATATTTTTGTATACCAGGCTTCACAGAGTTTTCAACTCTCTCTGGGGCCCATAAAGAGGCAAATCGATAGTACACCGCTCACCCATTATCTCAGCCAACCTTTGATTGTACTTCTTAACTATATAATAGCCATATAATAACAACTTTGCCCCTGGGGTAACACATTTTGACATTAACACCAAACAGCTTATTCTTCTTTATAACAAATTACTTCATTCCACAACAAACTGGGGGTTTGATTTCCATAAACATAGCATGTTGGCTCACTGAAAAGAGATAGAGAAAGATGTGTGTGAGAGAGAGAGAGAGAGAGAGAGAGAGAGAGAGATTTTCCCTTCTAAAGAGAACTCAATTCTCCAAAATATAAACTAGGGAATCCCATTTCTGACTATGACAGGATAACTGTGACTCAATTTGCCCTCCCATATTAAACAACTAGAAAAATAAATAAAACATATGAAAACATTTGTTTGCAGAGATTGGATAATAGGCAGTGAAGTAATATGATTTTGAGATAAGGGAAACAAATAAGATGAGTCCTAATGCATAATTGGAATTGGAGGTTGCTGACATTTCCTCCACTGCTAATTCGGCTCACATTCCGGAAAGAATTTTCAAAACTGTTAAAGAGTTTTTTTCATAATAGAGACACAATAGGAATGATAAGTGAGGGAAATAACGTGTATTAGTCACTATTTAGGAAAAGAGCAATTACTCTAGAAATTTTAAGGGTAAGGAATTCGTTACAGGGATTTAGAACTTCTATGACTGTTGGAAGGACTATGGAAGTGTTCAAGGAAAGCCACTGCTGGATTTTAGGATATTAGAAAGTGAAGGAGCTGCAGGCATCCACTATGGATGGTCATGGCTATCTATAGCGCCAAACTAGATGATTTTCGATAGGATGTTCAGAAGCTTTCACACATATCCTTTGCTGCCACAAGAGCAATAGCGGCTCCTTCTTGGCTTCTTTTTTCAAGTATTGAGCAGGTAATTTTCATTGGTGGAGTCTAACCAAGATTCGGGTGGTGGTAGGGATTCTTGGAAATGCACTCCAAGCTTCTACTGTTGGAAATATAGGAGAGTAGACACAACATGACACAGTAAGACCTGCAAATTGTAGGCATTTTTTCATACAACAAATACTTGTGTGTACCTACTCACAGTATGTGAGGCATTGCACAGGCTGTGAGAAGAGGCATGGGGAAATTAATACCTGTTCTCAGTCCTCAAAAAATTGCAGTGTAGAGGCCAAGATCAGACTTGTCGTGACTACGACAGGTGAGAGAAGTATATGGTTAGTGCCAAGTCTGTAATGTAAATAAAATGATTAGAAAATAGGAAAAAGGGGATCCCTGGGTGGCTCAGTGGTTTAGCGCCGCCTTCAGCCCAGGTCCTGATCCTGGAGTCCCACGTCGGGCTCCCTGAGTAGAGCCTGCTTCTCCCTCTGCCTGTGTCTCTGCCTCTCATTCTCTCTTTGTCTCTCATGGATGGATAGATAAAATCTTTTAAAAAAAGAAAATAGAAAAAATATTTATGGAGACCCAAATGTTATATGTTCAATTAATGGCTTAGTATTTTATTTATTTATTTATTTATTTATTTATTTATTTATTTATTCATTCATTCATTCATTCATTCTTTGAGAGGGAGAGCATGCATGCAAGCAAGTGGAGAGGCAGAGGGAAAAGGAGAGAGAATCGCAAGTAGGTTCCATGCTGAGATTGGAGCCTGATGTTGGGCTGGATCCCAGGACCCTGAGATGATGACCTGAGCCAAAATCAAGAGTTGGACGCTTAATTGACTAAGCCACCCAGGCGCCCCAGTTGCCTAGTATTTAAACTAATAATCCTTTCAGACACTCTGCACTGCAAAAATTATTTGTTGTGTTTCACTAAATGCGATCCACTGCAGGTGAAATATTTTCTTTAAGATGGTTGAGCTGGCCATCGCATTTGTAAATGACTATAACTTCCTGGAGCTTCCCTACTCCAGAATCTATTCCTCGGTTATGCACTGAAGAGGAACTTTGATAATTCACTCAGGGAATAGTATGTCCCAGGGACTCATACTAAGGAATACATAACAAGCAAATGTAGAAATCAGAAGGCCAATGTTTTTATTTACCATGAGAGACTCATTTAATCAGATCACTAAGATGACTTTACAAATAGGGAATAGCTTTTTAATAGGAAGGATGAATGCCCAAGAGTCATTTTGGAACTGCTTACTCCTTGGATCTAGTTGTACGCTTGCTAAAGCAGTGGATCTCTTTGTGGACAACAAATCCACTGAGTGAAGAGAGAAAAAGGCCCCAAGTCTTTGCCATAGAGCCAGACAAATTCTTATTTCAGAAATGTGCTTTCTACATGTATACATCACACTGTATTTGCGTTTATGATTGCCATAAGCACGTGATAATTCCTGGAGTTTCAGGTATTGTACATCAGTTTTATTTTTGGTTGGCATGTGACTGGTGATTTTTGGTGACACCCTGGACTTATTTACAAAACATCTCCTACTGTGGTTAACTCTGTTCGTAGCTTTTTTTTTTTTTTTTTTTTGAGAGACTGAGAGAGAGAGAGAGCCGGATTAAGGGAGAGGAGCAGAGAGAGAGGGAGAGAGAATCTTAAGCAAGTTCTGCAGAGGGTGATATTTCCAGCTGATCTCCAAATGTTAGGGGTGTGCCTCATTCACCATTTAGAGATAGCTGTACACTGACTATAGCTAATATAGACAGTTAATATTGGTAATTATAACTATAAATAGCTTCCAAATATTTAAGGATTATTTTTAATAAAGGTCATGAAACATTTCAAAGCTACTTTGTCTCATTTTAACAAATGAAACACACACTGCTTTTTAACAGTTGTGCAGATGTCAAAAATTGCTCTCATTACTCAGAGAAAAGTTAACACCATATTGTAAAACACTATTTTTATCTCAGCAAAGGTTTAAAAACAATTTCATTCTGATCCCCAGCCTCTTATTCTACTCAAACTCTCCTTTCATATGTAGTGATATAGATTTCTATTTTAAGTTACTAACAGTTTGTGATTTTTGTCCCTTTCTCTATTTGCAATGATAATTGGCTAATTAGAGAGTTGATCATTCACAAAAAAACACAGCACTGTTGAGAAGCTGGCTTTGGATATGCAAATGTTCTTATGTATCAAAAGGGATTATTTTTAATGCTCCCCCCCTCCCCAAACTCAAGTGTTATTGCTTTACTTGTCTTCACTTCTGAAAGGTCATCAATGACATTTTTCTAAACACACCAAAAAAAATAATAATAATAAACTGTGATTAATTTGTTTTATGAACTTTGTACTTTTATGTTTATCTACATTTTTAAAACGTGCCACTATCATTTATTTATGCATAAAATCTTGGCTCAACCTAGTATGGCATTAACATTCAGTTTCATCTTTACATGTGGTCATTAACACGTTAAGTTTTTAAGAATTATAAAGCCTCTTCTAAAAATGTTTATGAGAAAGGTATATTTACTCAAAGAATATATATTTAGAATATCTGTTTTTCAAACTAAATAGGGCATTAATAGAACCACATCTTTCTCTTTGCCTCACAGTTCTGGGATTATACAGTTTTCTTTCTTATAAGGTAAAAAAATACAACAAATCCAAAGTTTTTGAAATCAATCGTTCTGCAATTAATTTCTTCTGCTTTTTGTTGTTGTTGTTAATTTCCTCCAAGTAACTTTTGTTCATAAGCATCTATTAATCTTAGGGCAATATTAGTTTATTTTTAAAACTAATCTATCATTTGCTATGTGCTTACTCTGTGTAGTTTACAGATATTATTTCATTTGCCCCTTATCTAAACTCCATTAAATACTACCAGCAATTTTATAGATGAGGAAAAGAAGACACAGAATATCTGAGTGGCTTGCTAAAGTCAAATAGATAACAAGCAGCCAATCTAAGAATTGAGCCTATGGCTGCCAGATCCAAAGTCTGTTTCTTAATCTCTTTGCCATCATCTGGTGCTACCATGGATCGGTTATTGCAATGGAAGACAAAAAGGAATGTACACAATTCCTAGCTTAAAGGAATGTGCTCTCATTTTGGAAAGGATAATACTTCTCAGATTTCAGCTTTTCTTTGAGCAGGTCAAGATCAATACTGCACTGATTTCAATGCTTGAAACTATAACATCTAGTAGCTTCCCTTGTTGTCCTTATTGAGCCGCTTCTAAGATTTTTTGTATACAGAAAGTCAAGTCACATGATTCAACCATGTTGGCAATGGCTTTTTGGATCATGCTTGAGCTGGTTTTGGATCATGGTAAGCACCTGAACCATGGTATCCTACATAAAGGCTGGATTATGGTCTAGACAAAGTCTAGCCCAAAGCCTTGTTCCATAAAGATGATGACTTGGGCCAATCATACAGTCTCATTTAGAGAGTTTGGCGAAGTGTAGAGAGATATTTTTAGTGGTCTGAGCAGGAATATCTAGTTACATACAGAAGCAGAATGTAAAAGCAACTAGAGAAAAGCTGAAGTAGAGAGTATCTAGGCCAAACATCATAGTGAATCTACGGAGGCATCAATAAATTTCTGCAGCTGAGGGTTCTCTAATAAAATCTGGTAGCTAGAGCTGCCTAAAGAGGCAAGAACTACAGAAAAGAGAGGGGAAAACCAAAGCAACTAACAAGAAAGCAAGTTCAAGAGCTCTTGCCTCCCATTTGCCCCTTTAATTCTCGTGATCAATGTTCTTTTCTTTTCTGTCCAGGATACTGGCCTCAATCCTCAGCTGTTTTATTCGTTTTGTATCTTAACCCAATCTCCCACCCTCTTAGACAATTTACCCATCTATTAAATGGACAGGATGGATATTATGATAGTTCTTGGCAAATGGTAGGCCCTCTAGCAACATTACATTGATTTACATGTAAACCAGTCAATTTTGCTTTGAGGCTGCCGTTCCAGGTCAGCCTTTGTTCCCACTTACTCCATCTTGTTTTCTCCTCTCACCCATCTCCCCTCATTTCTTCTTGGGATGAGAATAGAGGGGAGCTCAGTCAGATTCCTCAGTCAGTTACTTCCTGAACTTTCCTGCTAGGTTCTACATTTACATTCTATTTAAGACTAGACTCTAAATAGGAGGATGCCAGTGGACCTAACACACCCCCACATCGGTTTTTGTTTTGTTCTGTTTTGTTTATCAAATTCCCAGTCATCCTTTAAATCCATTTCCTAGAAGTTTGGTCTGGTTTCTCCCACCAGGTTTATTGTCCCTTATGTCGTAATTCCTGGTGAGACTGCCTTGTTGAAATGGTGGTCTCTGAGGGCAGAAACAATGTATGACTCATTTTTCATCTCTAGAAGAATGTAACACAGAGCCTGGCACATAGAAGTTATTCAATAAATATTTGAACTGAAATGCAATATGCTAAGCCATGGGGCCTGCTGCCTGAACAGAAGCAATTACCAAATCAAAAGGGCAGGGGAATGCTTGAGCTGGTTTTGCTGATTTCAGGCCGTCTGTCCTTCCTAGATGTGGGAGATTCACCCTTATTGTGCATGGGTGGCTGCTTTACCACAACCCAGAAGTGCAGGTGCGGATATTAGCATTGAGCAGATTTGCACAAATAAGAACTCTTCAATTTGTCATGAAAAGCTAGGATTCCAAGAAAGAAGGTGATAAGTTGAAAAATTAGGGGAAAATATGTTGTAAGAAGAATCTGGCACACCCCTTCCCCACCTCCATATTAATGAAATGAAAAGGGTGGGGGAAGGAAATGTTATGCTATACATTGGCAGGAAAATTGCGCGTGTCCTGTGAGCAGATGAACATGGGACTGTGAACAGGAAGCTGATTATTCCAACACATTATATTTCTCACTGGAAATATCATCCTGAAGGAAAAGTCCAATATCTCTACTTTTGGATCACCTACTGCTCTAACTTTCTCTATTTTCTTGGACTGGAGATAAGAAGACATGTAATTATCTTAGAGGCAGGGCATTTAACAATGTAGGTAGACATGTTATTACACATGTGTATTCAGTCCAGTACTGACCTCCACTTACCCCCACCACCATTTTGTGGGAATTACCTCTTTTTTTTCTCCAATCATTTAGAGTAACGTATTTGTCTATACTCTCCGACCAATGCAGAGCACTATCTAGTCACGTTGGACTGTCCCAGGAGTAGTAACTGAAGCAATCGAGACAAGTCAGAACATCTTTCTAAAACTGATGCTGAGATGGGAGAGGATTCAGTCTATACTGTAAGAATTAAGAATGTAAGCCAGATTTTCTACTCCTTGGACCAGAGAAATAGAGAAAGCTAAAATGGGATTGAAGTAATAATGAATAAAAATGAAATACCTATAAAGAAAGGAGAAAGGGGCATCTGGGTGGTTCAGTTAGTTAAGCATCCAACTCTTGGATTCGGCTCAGGTCATGATCTCAGGGTCTCGAGACTGATCCCCTAGTTAGGCTCTGCTCTCAGCAGGGAGTCTGCTGGAGGTTCTCTCTCTCTCTCTTTCTCTCTCTCTCTCTCTCCCTCTCTCTTTCAACTAAATAAATAAAATCTTAAAAAAAAATAAATAAAGGAGAAAGATGGAAAGAGACAATATTTGAATTATAGGTTCCAAATCATCACTGAGGATCATTTGTTTTCTATTCCTTGTCTTGTGAGACCCTCCCATATACTTAAAAATGACACCCCCTCCCCCAAAAAAGACTTAGAATTGTTTTCCACTAAATACAGTCAAATGAGTCTTAAATATTTCAATTTCAGATCACATCAATATCAGTCTGAGAAAGGCCCAAACAGCTCCCCTCTCATCTTTAAAATGGAACCGTTCCATGTCTACCCAAGACTAAAAACATAACCACAGTTAGCATTGAATGAGACTTTCTAAAGACTATTAAAGCTGAGCCATTAAAAAATAAAAGTCAAAGGTAAGAGTTGCAAAGGTTTTTCAAACAAGAAATAATGTTTAATAAATCATAGAAGCAAAAAAAAAAATCATGCAGTAAGTAAAAGCAGCCACCTTCATCAATCAATAAAACAAGTTTTGTAGAGTTTTTTTTGTTAAATTCCACAACAGGAGCTTAAAAAAAAAAAAAAAAAAAAAGATTTGTGTTTAAAGCTCTGCTGTGCAGTGGTCTCCCTTGTCCCCCCATGGAGGGTGGTATTTTGAAGTAGGTAAGACACAGGTGTGCATCATTTGAAATGGAATTCATTAACAGGCTGTATTATTTTACTCAGCCTCCATAGAACATCACAATGAGCTGATAAGCTGCTACACTTCAGGCAGAGGGAGGCACATAAACAAAAGTTTTCAAATGAAAAAGCTGTGGGGTTAGGAACATACACAATATGCCCCATGCCAGCTGATTTATCCAGTAAGACAGGGAAAAAGATGATCTTTTCTTAATTTCAGTGCGTTTTCAGTGTGATAGAGTACCAAATCCAGTTACTAACCCCACTAAATTACTTGGCAAAGGCTGGACCCTATTTTTCTTTGAAACAAAAAAAAAGTAGCAGTGCAATAAGATAATTTGTAGTTCTGGGTTTCTAATATACAATAATTCTGACCATTTAAAACAGTTTTTGTAGGAAATATTTTATAGTTAGAGAAATAGTTTTTGACATTTTGGGGGGAAAAGAACAACGGGCCGTTTACAGGTCTACACAGCAGATTAATGAATCTAATTGAGTCTGTAGGGAAATGTTTCAGTTTAACTACTGGAACTAATTTATACATTCACTACATCGTAATAAGTCAATTTAAGTTTCTGGAAATAAAACTGGATATCCTGGGTATAGATTTGAACTATAAATTTCTGCAAGAAAGGAGTCTGTGTGTTCATTATACATTGTAAAATTACCATATGGACCTGTCAACACTTCTTAGCACAGCTTTGTAATAATGTCATTTAGTTGAACATTGTAATGTGCCAACTGAATTAATGTGTATGACACAAAGCATGCCTCCCTCCCAACCTCTGCTTCTGGGGAGCTGTGCAACTTTTAAAGATTTTTCTCAAGGCAAGAGCCTCCTGCATATACATAGAGAACTTCAATACAAAGATTGAGTGTAATCACATTTCCTAGGAACTGCTGGAAAACAAGCTACAGGGCTCTGACAGCTAAACTTTCCAGAAATATGCCATCTAAAGATGGGAATAAATCTTTACCTGCGAAACCTTACTTTACAACCAACACTAATCTACATCTAGATAGCAATAGCTTTCTTCATTAATTTCTTCTTTAACTGTATAAAATTCTTTCAAGAAGGAAAATTGAGGAAATAGTCTACACATAGTGGCACTTGGTGTCACTCTATTATCCAGACATTCTCCTCCATCTGGATATTTATAATATGAATATAAAAGCATCTTCTATCCAGATATCATTAGACCATGACATAATATAACCCTGTGGAAAAATAGTCAAGCAGGGAATGAGAAACAGGGAAAAGACAACCACTAACATTTGCCACGTATGAAGCCATGTACATGTATAATCTGACTTAATTCTAATAAACCATTTTCTAGATGAGAAAACTGAGATGCAGAGGGATTGGGTCATTTCTTCAAGGTTTGTACCTAGAACAACATGATTTGAACACAAATAGGTCTAATGCCAGAGCCAGAGGCCTTAAACAATACCATACTCTCTATCCAGAATAGTAATTACTAACTTTTACTTAAAATAGTGCTGGTACTATTCCAGGGATTAAATCAATGGACTCATTTTATCCTCATTACAATCATGAAACTATTATTATTATACCAATTTTATGGATGAAGAAACTGAGACATAGACTATATAACTGGCTCAAAGTTACATTGTTAGAAAGTGACATAGCAGGAATTTGAGTCAAGGCAAAGTGACTTTAGGATTTGATTTTCTTCACAACCACGACATAGATGCAATTGCCCTTTGAATAAAATAGGGGGTGGGGTGCCAACCTCCATGCACTGTTGAAAATCTGCATATAACTTCTGACTCCCCCTAAACTTAACTACTGATAGCCTTATGTTTGACTGGAAGCCCTACCAATAGCATAAACCATCAATTAGCACAGATTTTGACTGTTTGTTATAAGCCATGTTCTTATAATAAGTGAGCTAACGAAAAGAAAATATTACTACAAAGATCATAAAGAATAGAAAGTACATTTACAATATTGCACTATATTTATTTATCTATTTTTAACGTCCATGTATAAATGGACCCATGCAGTTCAAATCTCTGTTGTTCAGGGATCAACTGTATATGGTTCACTTCAGGGTGTGTCTTAGTAGAAAAGTGGATTTCATCTCTTTCATTAAATCATCAGAGCTTCACAATTCTGTACAAAAATTGGCCTAATCATTCTTTGGGTTAAGGCATTGCCTTTAAAAACATTTCTTTTCCTTCAGAAGAGCAAGGCACTATCCTATAAGCCTTTGTGGTCCCACCAGGGTAGATGAGTTGATCCGATAAGCAAGCTGCCATTATGCAAAGAGTTAAATTTCAAGTGGAGGAACCTGGGTTAAGTCTCTGATAAAGATAAAGCTTTCAGAAAAGGCCCGATTGCTCCCTGAAAAAGCCATGCCAGGTAGGGAGTAAAACTATAGAAAGTCCTAAATAAATAGGCCACCACTTTGGACCACAGAGAGAAGGGACACACTCCTATTTGCCTCAGACTTGGAACTTTAAGCCAGCCTGACCCACCCGAACACTGAAATGAGATAAGCAAGGAAAATTAACTTCTTCACAGAAAGCTTCTTGCTTGGTTTCCAGACTAAACTTTCATTCAGCATGTTCTCTCTTGCTACTCTGTTCCTACGATTTACACTAGACATTTGAACTTTGATTTTTTTTCCACTATTGATCCCTGATGCTCTGAAACTGGGCTTCTATCTGCTTTGATGGTTTATACCCTAGTTCTAGTTCCCATGATCTAAATCATGCTGTAATTGATAACCAGTACCTTGGAAAGGAGTAGGCCAAGCCCTGTAATGAAAGTTCAGAGTCTCTGAAGTCAGATGTGTACTTTGCTGTCTTGAAGTCTTGGTTGGCATGGTCAACTATGACGACAGTGGAAGTTGTGGGAAGAACAACAGCAACAGTGCTCTTCCTATCACCACCACCTTCACCATCAATACTGTCCTCAGCTATTTTGATTTGTTCTCTAAACCACTCTCCTGAGAGACCCTTTGTCAAATTTTATGGGATCCCCTGCCACTCATTCAGTATTGATGAATATCTGGTTTCTTACAGCAAATGGGATAGACATATTGTAACTTAAGCAAGCCACATCAAAATCTGAGCATGCTTCCCTGAAAACAACTTATATTTACAAAAATATTGTATATAGGGTGTGTCTCTTTGTCCAGAAATCACGCTTTATTGCTGTTTTTTGTTTTAGTGAAAGATTATAAAGAAACCCAACCTTCAGTGTCTCAGATGAGGTAGGAAAATTGGATATCATTTAATCTACCTCAAGTGAAGTAGAGAGAAGTACATCTCAAATACCGTCATTTATGCCCACAGAAGATGTAAAAGGGAATGTAACAGCCCCTACTGGTAAAAGGGAATGTAACAGCCCCTACTTTCCTAGCAGCCACTCGGGAAAATCCACAGTAGTTGACACTGAGTGAGGCCTAACCCCTCAACCTCCTGGGTCAGGCCTGTTTCTCAGGTGTTCACAAGGAGAAAAAAAAAAAAAAGAAACAAAAAACTCACAGCAGAGGTAATCTGAAAACACTGGAAATGATACCTGAAGAGTGAAACAGTGCAATAGTAATGCTTTCTGATTGGCTTCTGTTTTTCGTGTTCTGTAATATCTGTCTCATTGGCTTTAAAAAGAGGAGAAGTGAGGAAAGATTCCAAAATAACTACCTTTGCCAAACTGAAACAAATACAGACATACCTTGTTTTATTGTGCTTTACTTTATTGCATTTGACAGAAATTGTTTTTGTTTTTTTTTTTTTTCCAATTGAAGGTTTGTGGCAACCCTGTTTGGAGCAAGTCTATCAGTGCCATTTTTTTCCAACAGCATTTGTTCACTTCATATGTCAAATTCTGGTAATTCTCACAATATTTCAAACTTTTTCATTATTAGTATATTTGTATGGTGATTTGTGATCAGCAATTATGACTTGCTGAAAACTCAGATGGTAACATTTTTTAGCAATAAAGTATACTTTAATTAAAGGATGTACATTGGTTTTTTAGACATAATGCTAGTGCACCCTTTATAGACTACAGTGTGTGTAAACGTAACTTGTATATGCACTGGGAAATCGAAAACTCATTTGACTTGCTTTGTTGTGATATTTGCTTTATTACAGGAGTCTGGAACCGAATGCCGTGCAAATTTCTGTACAAGTTCTGTAGTGTCTTCAAGGTATGCCTGTATAATTCCTAGAAGAGTTGAATTTCAGTATGACTCATTAAAAATCACAAACCTAAGTGCGGGTCTGATAAATTGGCTGAGTACTTTAGATGAGAAATCACTAGAACAGAACACTCATATTAGGACATAAGTGTTCTGGCTTGGCTTCCACCTTGATTAGTGTGGGGCATTGGGTTTCATTCTCCTTTCCTTTGCTCTTCCCAAGCATTAGTGTAGTCTCAGGCTTTGAAACCCATGGTAAAGGAAGGGGTTAATAATTATCTCATGAATTCAGGCAACTGATCTAGATCTATATCATGTAGATTCCAAATTTATGTTTTGGCCTTGGAGTTAATTTCCAAGAACATTATAAAATCAGCTCCTTTATTAAGAAGCCCTGACTTCATTCTATTAACAATTTCCTAAGTGTGAGAAAAATTGTAATATTTTAATAAATTTGTATTGTCTTTTCAGCAGTTTTATAGGAATGCACACATCTCTTGTTTTATGATAATGGTAAATGGTAGAGAAATGTAAGGGATCATTCATCTCTTGATTATATTTGCACTTTTCCATCAAATTCCTCCTACTTTCACCTACCCCCCTGCCTTCGATATATGCCTAGCTTTTCCATTTAGATGAAACATAATTTGTTCAAATTGTCCTTTCCAAACTTTAAAAAATCCAATCTAGCATATGAGGCAACACATGGCTTTAAAATACTTAGCATTTGTATGACGCTGCTCATCTTTAATGCACTTTAGAAGTATTAGCTAATTAATTAATTAGTTCCTGATTACAAGGGGGTAGAAGTTCAAGGAGAAAATTGACAACATTTCTCCACCTTTATAAAAAAATTGCTTATTTTAGAGAACATTATTTCTCCTTTCGAGTAATCTGTACTATCATAAAAAGTGCTGTGGATGCCCTTTGCTGGGACTGGGTACAATAATCATTAAAAATGAAGAATAGTACTAATAATACTAATACAAATACAGCAATATTTTGTAAGGTGGATACACATTTGTTAGATTCTGTGCTCTTTAAGAGTGGGGACTATATCTTTTTTTTTCTTTTTTTTTTTGTATTCTGACACCAAACCCAGTGTCTGGCACAGAAAATATTAATACATTAATTTATAGGTAACAAAGTCTAATTTATAGTTTATTTCACACAGTGATAAATAAGATAAGAGTCAATACAGAACAGAATTATTTCATGTAAAAAGGAAAGTAAGAAATAAACAGTGTGTTAATTTTCTGATCACAAAGTTATGTCTATATTCTATTACATCTCAGGAAGGAAAGTAAAAGAAAAAGAAAAAACCTACTAAATATGAGCATGTTCTGTATGTAGACAATAGATTTAGCTTTTGATGCCTTTTCATATGAAGAGCAATATAATTCATCCAAACATAGTCTCAAATATATTTTCTTAGAATAGTTACCCTGATATTATAACAGTTGAATTGGTTGAGAGTATAATCTCTCCTCATCTATCTCACGTCAAACAGCTAGATATTTCAAAATGACCTTTTAGTTTTACACATGAGCTCCTGATATAAGATAGACACAAAACTAGGCTGTCCACACACATAAATGCTACATTATTTTGCTACCCAAATTACAAATTTAACTAAAGGGATAAAATGACTGATACATATTTTTTTTTAATTTAGAAATAACTTCATAATTTTCTCCACTAAATCATGATCTAAGATTTAAATTTCCTTTATGGACAGAAAAGCTTCTGCTTATTCTCTATTATTGAGCAGAACAAACCACCAACTAATAATTTATTCTGATATATAATAGCCATGAAATGTAACCAAAGTGCTTACAAAGGTAGTCTAAAGATTTAGGTTTGTGTGTATTGCTCAAGATACATAAAAGAAAAATAGATGTTAAATTTAGCAGAGCAGCCATGATTTTTTTGAGATTTTTTTTTTTATCTGACCCTTTTGAAAAACTGATGAAAATTCTAAAAGGTTTTCTCGGAATAAAGAAATATAAAAGTAATATAAACATAATATTTTACACTTTTTTTAATACTTTACACTTTATATCAAAAAAGCTACATACCTTAAGAACGCCATGCATGGTCCTTGGAACCCAGGCCCCTTGGAAAATGGTACAAGTGACAGACTTGGAGACATGCAGAGGGAAAGGTTTAGGAGACTACATTAATTCATATTTTGATGTGTTGAAAGTGCCAGGGATTAGTAAACATAAAGCAAAATTGTTCAGCATGTAACTGGAAAACCAGAAGCTGGAAAGACAGAGATTGGGACTAAAATAATAAATTTTTGGTCATACATGGAGGTGATCACAAAATCATGAGAGTGAATAAAATCAGCAAGGGAGAAAAATAGAGAAATAGAAAAGAAAAGATGATTGAAAAGATGGTAGGATGCTTACTTGTAAGCAGTGTGAGAAAAAGCAAAGGAAAGGCAAGTAGAAAATGAGAAACCAAACATGCAGAAGAAAAGTCAGGAAGATCACTGTCTTTTTGAGAGATTCAAGCCGTAGGTAGTCAATTGTGTCAGAAGCTTAAGGAAAATACAGAGAGAACTAAGTAATGACCAATTAGTTTGGCACCCGGGTGGCTCAGCGGTTGAGCATCTGCCTTTGGCTCAGGACCTGATCCTGGGGTTCCGGGATCGAATCCCGCATCAAGCTCCTCACAGAGAGCCTGCTTCTCCCTCTGCCTGTGTCTCTGCCTCACTCTCCATATCTCTCATGAATAAATAAATAAAATCTAAAAAAAAAAGACCATTTAGTTTGGTAAATAGGAGATCTGTATTAAACCAGAATGGATCAGTAACTAGATATTAAGAGGTTAAAAAGAGAAGAAGAGAAAGAATGATGAAGAAGAGAAGCTACCATGTTACTGAGAAACTCTGTAGTCAAGTCAAAGGAGAATGGAAGGTAGGCAATGCTCAGACAAAATTAAATTCACCATTTTAGGACTGAATTCAGAGAAAACTAGGGAGCAGCAAAATAGTGAGCATTCCACTTTCCCCCAAACTTCCTTTACCTTTCTGATTGTTGTCTCTCCTGCATTGTCCTTTTCCTGAGCTGGGTAGAGTGAATGATTTGGTGAAGCCAGTCCCTCCTGTTGTAGAGAGAGACACACATGATTAATACATTCGTTATATCAGGACTGTGAGTTCCTTGGGGGAGAAAAAAAAACAACTACCAAAACATAAAAAATAAAATAAAAATAAAAAAAGGATCCCTGAGCCTTTCTGCCTGAAATAGGACTTCTATAGTCATAGAGAAGTTGTCACCCGCCAAAGAATGAGTCTGAATGATGTGGCTTGACTGGTAATGTTCACAAGCCAGTGAAATGCTGGGAGATTTCCCTGTGGATAGAGTCTTGAGCAAAGGACTAGTGAATTTACTACAATCCTAACCTCACTGAATTAGATGAACAGACTAATCCTCACGAATGGGTAGGATTTAAGATATGATTGTAAGATTTTTATCCAATTGCATAAATCTACGTATAGATGTAGGTTCAGATTTGTAGACATTAAATATAACAGAAAAAGAAATGGACATTTTCATCTAGCAACTTTTATGTACATTTTAAATCGTTTAGTATGTATTTCTCTCAATAAAAGTAACATGCTGATATGGAGGAATTTGTTGCAATAAAATATAAAACCAAGCTATTATGTTACTAGCTCAAGAGCACAATGCCTTAGATATTTAAATTTGTGCAGAGGGAGTTACATATAAAATTCTCTTGCGGAAGTCACCATGTATGAAGTCGGAAAGACAACATCTATCTATGGCTGAATAAAAAAGTTTGGAATATTACTTTAAAAAAATTACCTCTTTACCCGAGAATCACTAACATGTATGTCTTCTTTTTATTTAAGTAAAGGGTGCAAAAGATATGCTGGTAAGTATGCATGAATTCACCCTTAAAACAAAATTTCAAATAGATAGTCTTTAGAAAAAATCTTTTGCCTACCTATTTTATTACTCCATCTGAGTTTTTATTTTCTATCTCTTTATAAACTTGCTTTCTATTTAATACACACACACACACACAAAAATTACACAATTTACAATACATACATGCACACAGACACCTGGGTCATAGAGTCAGAGCATAAGAAGTGTAGGAAATTTTAAGACCGAAGTCTAACTGCAGCCAGAGTTAGCAGATAGGAAACAGCTCACAGAAGATGAATCCTTGTCCCCAGGCCACTGCGTGAAAAGCCTGATGAGGACTTGGTGTTCAGTCTCATGGTCAACTACCTTTCCCTCACATCACCCTCCTTCATCATTTCACAAATACCCTCTGTAAATGCTTCACTTTTTTGGTATCGTATGACAACATGTATTCCCTTCTTTTGTGCCTTAAGGGTCATGGTGATTTCCTGTATTCCTTCAGACACAGAAAATTGGCTAAATATACATGAATCCAACCTCATTGTAGTAACCTAAGCCTTTTTTTTTTTTTCCTGAGATGATTTTTTTCCCAGATAGAGATGGATTATTGGTTTCAAAATCAATATTGTAAAGATAAGAATGGACTTGCTGTAATATCTCTGTCCTGGCCCCATTTTTCTGTTGGATCCATAAAGCAAGACAACATTAAATGGCTTTATACACACTCATCTTTGAATTTTGTGCAAAGTTTCTAGCCTGAAACATTACCATTCACATTGTCATGGCCACACACAGCTTCTGGAAGAATAAGAATACATATCCAGCAGGTCATTCTAGAAGTCGTGGTGTCTCTTGCAGTCATCCTTTTGGTAGTCCGCGGTGTTATTGCAGAGCTGGAGTGAAGAAGGACTCTCTCTCTACCTCACCATTCACACTTGGTCTAAATGAAGAGTCTTAGAGAAGATGGCTCCATCCTTGATTTAGTCCCAAGTAAATATTCAAATAAAAATTTCTATTTCAAGGCCTTGTCTCTCTTTTCCTAAGAAAGGAAGAAGAATCTGGTGCTGTAAGGGTGGCTGGGATCTTCACTTGAGATAAACCACATACTATATTAGGCTAACAGTTCCAAATTTAAAACACATCACACCATTTAGATTTACCGAAGTGTTTTACCACACGTGTTCCTATTTAGAAATTGCGAAAAGTAAGGCTTACGGAGACTTTTCAAGGTCATGAATCTAACAAATGTTTTCTTTGTTTTTATTCTTAACTGTTACTTTCAGTTTTAAAGCTCCAAGTACTATGGAGTGCTGACAGTTTTCAGCCTGCCTGTAGAATACAGTGTCCATGATTCAGGACTATTATGGCCCAATGGAAAACGTAGGTTAAAAAAACAAATGGTAAGAGAATCATAAGCTCAGGTGAGCGCTTTGTCACCAGTATGCCACCACCATGTACAGTGGATTTATTTTTTCCTAGTCATCCTCTAAGGTATTGAATATTTAACTCTTTTCCCCAGTTACCATAATCTCAAGATCCCTCTATCAGATGACTTATAAGCAAACCTTAATAAGAATATCTTGTCATATTGGAAGAGAGTTATATTTTGTCTTCCTCTTTTACTTATGGGCCTCTCTGATAGAAACGTCTCTAACCCATGTCATCCAGATCAGCTAAAGCGAAACATTTGACAAGTCCATCTGTGTCCACAGTCACCCACAGACACGGGAAACTGTCACCCATCTGCCTCCCTATGCTCTCACTTTGTTCCTGTCCTGGATATTTTGTTTTCTTGTAGCCACAGGGCATATTAATACCCTCCTTCCTCGAAGAAATGTGAAGAGAATGGTTTCTATGCTAACTGTGCACCTGAGAAGGATGTTATAGATATGGCATATGTCATTGTACTGTTATCCACATATGCTCCACAAACTCTCTAGCAACATCCGCACATTTTAATGAGCATATTGCTTAACTTCCTGACCTGCACTCACTGTTAATCATTTCAATGTTTAACTATAACTCATCAATTATTCCATACTTTTCCCAAGTTGTTGGTTTTCTCTTAATGTCAAAAATGTTCTAAGTTTGGGGAACCTTTGTAGATTCTATTGCTTTCTGTTCTATTGTCTGAATTATATGTTGTCATAACATTATTTGTTAGACTTGAATACTTGTGTTAGTCCTTTTCTTATTTTGGAAGGAAACATTTTACTTTTTTGGTAAAACAATGCCAGGGCAATTTTAAAGCAGGGATAGGGTAAGTAGAAACTTAAGGATGTGAAACAAATGAATTTTTTTCATCACACGCTTGTGGCATTCTGCATAATGAAATTCCAATAGTAAACAATGAATCTAAAAATAAATTATGATTCAAATAATTCTGTACATAAGAATTCAGAATAGCTGTCAAAATTCAAAAGAAAATAATTATGTCTGTTGATTCCAAAAAGGACTACTTGAATCAATTTTAACCATTTTTAAAATAAGTCATGTTATTTGAAACAAATATGCACAGATTATAGCTGAGTGTTCAAATTTGCAACCATATCATGTGAATTCAAAATCTTGAGTTTGTATTTTAAAAACCTGCAGCTTTCCCTTAAAAATTTGTTGTTGTTGTTGTTGTTATGAGGTATTTCTTGATGCTTGAACAAATATAAAGGATTTTAAATCTCTAAGTGTATTTTGAACCAACAATTAATTTAATGTCTAGCACTAATGCAAAGTTCACTTTGTTCAAATGAAAGTTACTGTAAATATTATCTGAGATGACTTGATTTTTTTTCATTCTTTTATTAGGTAACTGATCTTTAGAAAAATTTTAAAAAGCCAGGTTTGTTAAACCGAGATAAACTTCAGTTAATCTTTTAGGAGACAAATTATTATTATGGTTACTGATTGTTTCTTAGTTCTATGTGGAAACAAATTAGAGATACTCAATTTCAAGAGAATGTGTTTTTTATTTCAAGAGAATGTGTCCATAATTAAGTATATTTCTGTGTAAATGCAATAGCACCCTCTGGAGGTCTGGAACACTTTGCATAACTTTCATAAATCAGTGTCTTCTTTCATTAACCCTACATATTTTTGTTGACTTCGACATTTAATATTTTATATTCTGATAATTGTATTTGTCTCTTAAAATGATTAAATACGCTTAATCTGTTACTACTTTCTAGCATGCATTCATCGTGACTTGTGTGTCATCTCATTTGTAATGCTGCATGCAATAACAAAACATACAATTCTGCTGATCTTGGTGATGTATCCATAACTTTTCTATTTTTTATCATGTGAAAATATTTTCCAAACAAGAAATGACAACTTTCATTTCTGAAATCCTTTAATATCTGGTTATATACAGACAACAGGGAACTCATTTCACCTCCTTTGAAGATTCCTCATGGAAACAGTTACTTTCATTCTTCGAGTCCCTGATCAACAAACACAGCTGTGGTTTTTCTGTGGTTTTGAAGCTAATTTATTGGAGATGGGAGAATATGGAAAGGAGCAGAGGTCAAAAAACATCGGAAAAATATCATGAGTCACTGGAACACATTCAAGAACCAAAGTGACTTCTATTGTGTCATAATAATATAAATAAATGATCCCATAATCATTGGCCTCTCTGTAACAGCTCTACACACAAAGATCTTTTTGAAGTTCAGGGAGATGCAAACAGAGTTGTTCACTCCGTATAAAAAAAGGGGATGAGCATATGACTAATACAGGGTGAGAGGAAATAATGTCATGCAACTCTGAATGAAGCAGGGCTGGCCTCTCCCGGAAGGTTTTCAAGAGGCCACATGTCAGCTAGTTGGGGGTGGATATTGGAGTGGCCCCCATTTGAGTTGGTCTCAGGGGAGGTTGATCTTTCTTGGCTCTAGTAAAGGGAGTCAGAGGACCCACCTAGTACTGACCCCTGAAGGCAGAGGAATGACAGCAAGCACGTCACATGGAGTCTTCTGATTACATATAAAGATAACAAACAGACACAAAGACAAATGGAATTATAATTCTAGCCCCAAGCACTTAAATACAGTCAAATATGGGTATACAAAGATATATAAAATCATAACTTTAAAGCAACTACAATTCATAGGAAAATTTAATACTGGAATGATTATATACCTAGTAGTGAATAGGAAAAAAGAAGATTGGAAGAGCTAAAACTGCCTCCATCATTCTGTCCCTGAGACTCTGCTCCTCCCTCCTCCTTTCCTCTCCTCCTTTAGTGATATCATCTAGAAGACTCAGGTCACATGTCTGTCAGCAAAACTGGGAATTTGAACCATATTAATCATAAAAGAAGTTAAAGATATCTTAGCTGTGTTGTTTGGATTTTGTCACAGACTTTCTTGAGTTTATCCAGAGTAAGTTTCATAAGTAAGCTCTCTGTGCTTTGGTTTACATAAAGCAGTGAGGAGAGTTAAATGATGAGGTGCTTGCAAAGCATGAGATGGTGTCTAAGACATAGAAAGAAAGGCTGCGTTTCATAGAGTCTTAATCATTTCACAGACACTTAACACCTGTATGGACTAGCTCTGGTTTAAAATACTTTATAGGTATGAACCAATTGACTCTTCCTAGTAACTGTATGAGACAGCTAATGTATCATTATCACCACCATGAACTTGAGTGGTAAATCTGAGACATGGATTAAGCAATCTTCCCAGTCACACAAACTAACAAATTCTGGAGCCAACATTCAATCCTGGGCAATCTGGCTACTCTCTGCTCTCAGCTACAAGGTGATTTTGCAGTTCTGGCACTGCAGTCCTCATGATCATTGTCGGACAAGACCATCCTGTAACTTTCTGTTGCCAAATTTGTCAAATAAACCTGTATCACAAGATAGTGGGGACAACTTTCTCTGTGAATGTAAATACAGCGGCAGGATTAAGATATCAGCATAAGAAATGGAATTTGTCTGAGAAATAATGATGTGTTTCTTAAATTGGCCTTAATATTTACTTCTCGATGTTTGTTCTTCCCTTGGTGGCCATAAGTTCCAATGATCATCCATCTAAAGTCCAGATGGACTTAAAGTAGAAAGTGGAAATCAAATGAGAAAAGGAAACACACACACACACACACACACACACAAAAAAAAAAAAAAAAAAGGAAACACAACTGCAAAGGGCCCTCTTGTACCCTTCACACCCAGGCTTTGGGTTGTGCACATGCCCTGGCAGCTCACCATCACAGTGCTATGATTTTTCCATCAGAATCATCCCACAATGATTCTCACAGGTAGACTGGCACTGTAGAGGGACTCACACCTTCCTAGAAAATAGTGGGCTTATGTCTGGTGACATTTGTGCTTTTGAGTCATAAAAGAGCAACAGCAAGTGCCCCGAATAAGCCTAAGAGTTTTGATGTCATGTTTTTGGCTCTCGGTAGCTTTGACCGAGCTCTTTTTTAATTAAAGGACCCATTGCTTAGCTTATTGCTAACACTGGTAAAGGACATCTCTGCACATTCCTCTTAATCATCAGAACTCAGACTCAAGTGTGAATCAGAATTTTCCCAAAGATCTTGATTCAATATGCTTAAAATTGAGTCCAGAAAACCATGAATTTTCAAGTGATTCTGATGCAGAAGATTCAAGGACTGCACTTAGAGAAACAGATCAGGCCCGTTGGTCTGGAAACCAGGGGGAGGGGTGATCTCCTGGGGAGCTATTTCAAATCCATGTGTCTGGATGCCAACTAGACCCCAAGAATCAGAATCTCTGGAAAGATGGAGCACTGAGTGTGTGTTTTTAGAATGAACTACTGGAGTTTTCTGCAATGTCCCCAGAACTTGCTCTGTTCTGGGATTGTAGTTTGAAGACTGTGTTGAGTGGAGCCCTAGGAATTTAGGAAGTGCTTCAAAGCCTTTTCTTGGCCAAATAGGCACAGGCTTCTTACCAAAGGTCTGCTTATGTTGCTTTTTAAAAATACTGGGATTCCACACAGTGTTCTCTTTTTTGGAGAGGGGAGGATTTCTGGGGGAAAAGAAAGAAAAATATATATTTCAAAACCATACCTCTAAAATTAATAACAAGAATTTCATTGAGGACATATAGTTAACTCTGGTTACTTTGAACTAGCTTTGTATCCAATTCCATTGTTCATTCCCCAACAGACAAAAGAGGTGGTATTGAGAAAGTGTCTCATATCATGGAAATCTCTGAATCACAAGTGATACTAAAAACCTGTTGATTTTATTTTAAGCTCATGGCCTAAAACACACAAATACTTTCATTATTATCTAAAGATAATTCTATGGAAATAATCACAAAAATCAATAAATTGACATCTGAATCCATGTTAGTCATAACTAATTTTTCATAAGCTTTCCACTTCTACTCAGCTATTAGCATCAAGAAAAAGGCTGATTTATTCTCTCTAAGCTTCAAAATGAGCAACATGGACTGAACTGAATGTTCTATTTACTCCTGGTTACAAACTGACAAGGTTGCCACTGGACCAAGAAAAATGTTTCTACTGTGATTATTAATATTTGTTGAGAACCCAGGGTCTGGATTGTGACCATAAAATTTATAATACAAAATTTATAGTCTGTCAAATGCTAAAAGTCAAAAACTAAAAACAGGAAACAAACTAGGTGTAAAAATATAGGTGAACTAAAAACCAGAGTTAATTACTTTCTTCACAGATATTATTATTTTATTTTTGAAGATATCATGGTATGAATAGGATCGCATTGAGGCACAAGATCAACTAACCAATTAAAATAAGCAGGAAATACTTATACTTACAAGTTCTGATTTTGCTGCCCATGGAAAAGAATGATAATCAGTGAAATGGGCTAAGTTTAAAACATTTTGACCCTAGTTTTACCCCTCTGCTTGTTACCTTCATCCCTCTACCAGAGCCTCCAAGTAGCAAATAGGAGCCATGTACACTTTTTATTCTCTTCTTTGTCCTCAAATACAAAAAACAAAACAAAACAAAACAACAACAACAAAAAACAAAGACAAAGAAAAATACTTAACATAGCTCAAATTTAGCCTCATGACAGAGAAGAAATGTAGTAAAATGTTTTATGGCTAAAAAAATTTTTTTAACATTTTCAGAAATATCATCTTCGGATAGCCATCCATTTAACAAATATTTATTGTGTTCCTACCACATGCTTGGCGTGGGGGAAGCAAAATGGAATAAGGGGCAATTCTTTGTTGTTTGGGAAAGAGTTTTTCAAATTGGGAGCTGTGGCTCATTATTGGGTTGTGAAATCAATATAATAGATTGTGACCAATAATTTAAAAAAAACTGTAAAAGGACATTGCCCATTGTAAGGGAATATATTATTTTATGGAAGTTCTGTTTCAGTCTGTGTCTGTGTGTGCTCTGGATCACAACATAAAAATGTATTTCTAATGGTGTGGTTGCATTTAAAAAGTTTGAAAGTCACTGTTAAAGAGTCTACCTCGAGAGGCAGACAATTAAACAGATAATTAAAACAAAATATCACAAGTGCTCTTTCACTGGGGTGAAAAAGTAAGTCTGAAATCTAAAGAGAAAGAGTGGCTCTCTCTGCCAGGAGACTTGTAAATGACTATTGAAGAAGAGTGTTGATATTTGAAATGGGTCCAAAAGGATGAAATCGAAGGTAGAGAGGGTGACCCTAAAAGGAAATTCCAGGAAGAAGGAACCAACTGTGTGAGGAGTTCTGAAAGGGAGCACTGTGTTTAGAGTGGTGGGAATGTGTCTGTGGGGGAACATAGGGTTCATGGGGGTGAGGGAAGAGGAATGGCATGTGATAAAAATGGAGAAGTGCATATGAAACAGGCCAACCATTGAAGAAAGAAATGACAGATCCACTTTGCTGTGCTTTGTTTGTCTGTTTGTTTTTAAGAAGGAACACTGCCACCAAGATGGACTGGGAAAGAAAGACAAGTGAAGAGATCATGGTAATCATTCTGAATATAGTCAGGGTGGAAAGGAAAAGTACCACATTTGAGAAGATACTAACATAGAATGTGGTTTGGAGAAATCCAAGAGCCTTGCCTGAGAATTTAGAGACTTGGATTCTAGGTTTCACTCTTTCTCCAGCTGACCAACGTCGAACCTTCTTTTCCTTAAAGTTTCCTTACCCAGGGGTGCCTGAGTGGCTCCATCAGTTAAGCATCCAATTCTTGGTTTCGGCTCAGGTCATTTCAGGGTCTGGGATCCAGCCCTGTGTCAGGCTCCCTGCTCAGTAGGAAGTCTGCCTCTCCCTCTCCCTCTGCCCCACCCCTCTTTTCTCTCTCTCTCTCTCAAATAAATAATCTTTTTTTTTTTTTTTAAAGTTTGCTTACCCAGAAAAGAAGGGGATGAAATTAGAGAGATGGTAAAAATCTTTCTAGCTCTAATGGTGTCCAATTTTGTAAAAAGCTTAGAAAATAAGAGAGAAGGTAAAGTGCCTTCAGCCTGCCCTTCTGGTAGTTGTTAAGATAAATCTGAATTGGAAATAAAACAGAAAAAGTCATGAAGAACTTTCATTTGGGCACCATTCAGAGTTCCCAGGTGGAGAGGAGGGGCAACAACAGTTATTGGACTCTCCAGCTTGAAAACAATGTATTTGTAAATGCCTCTAAGAATGGTGGATTGTGTCCTCTTCTCTGTAAAATGCCTTCTCTTGTTCACCATAAAGTGCAGATTTTATAGTTTCACATGACCAGCCTAAGAATTATTAATAATACTTATTTGTTCACTATTCTGCACGTAGGTGGGGAGTAAAGAGCAAATAAAGACTCGCTCTCTCATATTTTCCATATCTAGGATTTCTTAAACTTTGGAAAACCATTAGTTTATGTAAAGGCACATTGTCTTTGAGGAAGTTTATGGCCTTGTCTTTATAAGAGAAATTAAAACTACACATCTGGTAATAAAATATGGTTGTGGGTATTTACCAAGATTCTCCCAGAGAGCAAATCCACTCTCACTGTAATGTATGACTGAGTTCATCTGTTGAAACACTTTGAATCTCTGGAAAATGTATCCTTCTCCTAGATTTTCAGTTCTGGAAAATCTATGCAAAATAGAAATTAGCAGATGGACTGAGAAAGCATCAGAATAATGTTTTTGGTGACAAATTCTCAGCAAGTGCCCTGTGAACGTGTTCCCATCTGAAAAGGACTGCAGCTGTCTTTCCACGTTAATGCAGTGAGTAATTAATAGGCCCTCGTCAACTCTTGGATAGGAAACCAACTCCTATCATCAAGGTAAAATCAAAGTGCTATTTTTTTTTTATTCTTCTATCCTGGCTTAATTTAGGCATATTATACCATTTTGAGTTTAAAGTGGCCCTGGCCATTTTACATTTTGCTGTTTAATGAGAGAGGTTTGAGAACACCTACCAAAAGGTGGATGGATGAACTCACCTTAAATGTGTGCTCTCCTTTGGTGGACCTTTGTGTTCATGTGGTGCTCAAGATCGATGATTTTCCAGTTAAATGGGAAAGCCTGGCAACAACACATACTCATTCAGTACATACTAATGTTATGTATTTATATGTCAATGAGGAGAAATAGTTGCTCAATATGCAATGCTTCCCCCACCACCATATACCACCTGGCGTGTGTTTCATGTTTACAACATGCTAACGGTTTTAGTTCTGGGGGATTTGCTCCTTTAGCTTAGTTCTGCCTCTATCAGCACAAAGTAACCACACATGGCTAGTGGCTACCTTATCTCAGACAGTGTAGATTTATACTTTGACTGTCAAAGCATCCCAGATTTTGGGCAATGGCCACCCAGATCCTGAAATCCAAAATTGTTCCTGACTATCTGCCATCCATGGGCGGCTGCAAGTGCCGTTTTTGTCTTATGAGGTATAACTCAATGTCAAAGGGGTTTATGTAATATTTAGACTTGTATTACATGAAATTAATCTTAACATGAAAAATCTTTTGATTACAGAGTAAGCTTTGTCAGTGATTGATTAACTAACTCATTTATTCATATAATAATGCCCCCATTTACTTTTATTTATATTCTTGAGCTATAACAGAAAGTTTCTATTTGTGCTATACTAGAAGGCAGGTTACATGGTTATCATAATATTTCCACCTGTTTTAGTAGGCTTTCTAGAAATAACCTTTTATTTTCTTTGATAATGACTGTCCTACAAAGTCACTTTATACATACAGAACCAAGATTTGGGGACAATGATGTTTATCATCTATAGAGATTCCTACTCTTTCCTCACCTTTACCTCTGTCTTCACTTCACTGGTGTGGAAAGAATAAAATCTTTATTTTCATATTTTTCATAGTTATACTTGGAAGTGAAATGACATACATATTTCCTAATGTACACTCTGACCCGTGGTTATACTGTATGTTTTCTTCATGCCTTTCCTGTCTCTCCATGTGTAAAATGAATTGAGGACATTAACAATGATCTTCTAATTTACTATTTTCTACCTTAACAGAATAAATGATAGGTATGAAATAAATTAATAAAATCCCATACATTGATTTCTTTGTTGACAAAGCCCTCAATAGTGAAAGAAGCCAAGAACAAGCTCATTTATAAACCAACTAATCAACATTTATTTATGGTCTACTATGAACTCTGAATTAAGTGATATATAAATAAGTACATGATAAGATTCCAGCTCTCAGAAAACTTTCTATAGTTTAAAAAACCAAGATGAATGCTCTAGAAGCTATTGTTGAATGAAACAATATGGAATTAATTGCTCCACTTATGTAGAAAATCCATAAGCATTTTATACTTTAATGCTGTAGGACTTTAGGAATTCATGGACAAGATGGGTACTTCGGTTGTGCCTTTATCAGCAAGTAAAATTTGATGAGACTCCTAAGAAGATAGATAATATTCTAGGGAGAGAGTAACTCAGATATAAGTTGGAAAGGCCCTAGAGAAAGACAGTGGTGTTAGAATGGAGAAGTTGACACAGGTAAAAGAGAATCTTGAAAGAAGAAATGGAGAGTAAGCTCTAGATCTAAGTACAGCAGCACATCCGCAATAGAAGATCTTTGTCCTTCATTCAATGACAACATATTTTAACAAGAATTACTATATCCTAAGATTTTCTTGTGATTCACAGATCTTCATAAAGATTCCAGATGGCAGTGGGAGCTTCTCCTCTTCCTTCTTGTTATCCTTTCCTTTTTGATTCTTGTATTATTATTTTCTAAACACCATGAACCCACTCAATATCAGAGAATAGTTTCAATCACATTGATATAGTCCTCTTCTCACAAGGGTGATCAAAGAACAAGTGGATGACAAGGAAGGAGAAGCAGCAGGATTTAAGGAGGAAAGGAAGTTTCTGAAACTGGGTTCTGGGTACTTAGTATTCCTTCATGCATTTTCTCACACTCTCCAAAAGAAATATTTCACTGGACTGGTACCAAAATGGCATCTGAGGAATCCAAAATGCAAATACTACCCAAATTATATTTATTTTCAATATAAATTTATACCTAACTTTTCTCCTTGTGCCTTTTATGTATGTTATAGGGTAGTCCTTCGCCATTACTATGCTACATCAATACAAGTAAGTCACTTTAAAAAAAAAAACAAAAAAAAAAAACAAGTAAGTCACTTTAAAGATGCAGTTTGCCATCCTAGGTAATTGAATACTATTGGAGAACCAGGGAGCTTAAGGAGGAACAGCATAAGAGTTGAGCAGCATTTTTATCTTGCTCTTTGTACAAGGGAGATGCCAATTCAGTTCAATCTGATGTTTCAGCAAGATTTTGTTGATCTTGTTTCAGATTAGAAAAAATAAAATCTAAAGCCCTTGCCACAAACATAGTGTTCATATACAAATATATATGACAGGCGTATGTAGAATATAGGATAAATATATGCCCAGAAGCCAATGATATGCAAATTTTGCTGTAAATTGTCTATTACTGTCACCACTTGTCAGCATGTCACCAAAACAGTAGCTATCTTAGACCATAACTCTCTCTAATGAGTAAATTAAAGGATTGTGAAATCAGAAGAATGCATATTTTCAATGCTAACAATCATAATAATATTATGATGAAAAATCATAATAATATGGAGTACTTGCATCCTGCTACAAGAAAAACTGCAAAAAAAACCCCACTAAAAATGGGCTAGGTTAAAAAATTATTAATAATATAAAAGTCGCCTCATGGTAAACTAAAAAACTTAAGGAAGGTAAATGGATTTTTCCTTTCCAATGCATTTCATAGATGTTGGGGTTGAAAGAGTGGTAGAAAAATATAGGGGAGGCATACTCATAGATAAAGTGAGTTACAGCGTCCAGGCTTATCTTCTTGGCTAATCTTTTATTTCATTTTGGACCTCTCTTTTCTCTGTTTATCCATATTGTATAATCAGCCCAGACTAAAATTTACTTCATTTATATAAGCATTATCCCACGAGGACACAGCAGATTCCAAGAGATAGGCCCCAGTGTAGACAATTCCAGTACATGGCAGTTTAGGTGTGTTATGAGTGTTAAAGAATGTAATTGTCTTCCCTTGTTATAATGAATAATGTTATAGAAGTCTATGAAGATTCATCCTTCCTAACAGACCTTTTACAAGTTTCCTGTCAGTGTCTAAGTCAGCCTGGGGCTAAGAAATGAAAATGGGATGTATGTCAATTTAGTAAATAATTTTCAGCCTCTACCTACAGTCAAGAGACTCTTGGTATTAAGATTTAAAAATTGCTGCTCTCTCAATTAACAATACTACACTTAAGATCTTTGACTATTATCTTGGTTAACTAGCCCTTTTGCCAGGAAAGGTCCAGGTCAATGAGGTAGATTTAGAAGCAACTCTGCAAAAGGTAATATTAGTAAAAATGAAATTCTAAGAAAATCTTAGTCATATATAATGTTGCATGTTGCAAAAAACATTTATTGATGAAGTTTGAATATCAGCGATTATATTATGGTATAAAAATATTAGAAATATCTCAGGAAAAATATCCAGGAAAAGAGAGAAGATAAAGAAAACAAGTTAATTTGAACAAGATATATTCTGGCACCAATATTAATATGATTGAGCCCTGACCTTTGGAATATTACATGCATTATTAATCCATTGAAGACAGTAGGTAATATGACTTTATATGCTTTTCAGGTTATAATTTGCATAACTGAGGATGTAGTTTATTTTTTCGGTGCCTCACATGCTGTGAGTGCTCAATAAATACTAAACAACAATAATATGGTGTATAGAGTATTCCTAAGCCTTCATTTGCATGGCCATCTGGGAAACTCTTGTGTTGTAAACACTAGTTTTATTTTGAGTAAGAATGAAATTCTGCAGAAGTTGTTTAGCATTCTTGGTTCAAATTTTTCCCTGTTTTTCACCCTTTCATTTGGTAGAAAATGTGAAATAATCCAACGAGTTTGAGGTTTTTCAATGTAAGAAGTGGAAGATTTAGATAGATTGTATTTACATGATAGCATGCATTTTATTAGATTAGCTTTCCATAACTCTTTTGGAAATCCATATCTTTCTTGTTTTTAGAAATCCTTTTCGCTTTCATAAATCTTCATCTTCTCCAGTTATATGTGTAAGAAGGTAATTATCAGATGAGGCCTAATTTTTCTATTCATCCATTTATCTATTTTTGTGATTGAGATATAATCCACATACCATAAAATTCACTCTTTTAAAGCGTGTAAGTCAATGTTTCTTTAGTAGATTTGCAGAGCTGTGCAATCATCACCACCATTGATTTTAAAATATTTTCATCATGGTAAAAAGAAACATGGTATCCATTAGCAGTGACTACTCATTTTCCTCTAACCCTTCCCTCCGGCCCTAGACAACCATTAATCTATCATGTTTCTACAGTTTTGTCTGTTCTTAATATTTCATATAAATAGAGTCACACAAATGTGGACTTTGTGAACTGACCTCTTTCACTTAGAGTACTGTTTTCAAGGTTCATTTTTGCTTTAGCATGTATCAATAATTTGTTTCTTTTTATAACAAATAATATTCTATTGTATGAATAGACCACATATTGGTTCACCAGTTGATGGACATTTAGGTAGTTTCTACTCTTGGCTATTATAAGCAATGCTGATGGGAACATGTGTATATAAATTTCAGGATGCGAGTTTTCATTTCCCTTGAGTATACCCATAGAAGTGGAATTGCTGGGTCTTATGGTAAAACTATATTTAACCCTTTGAGAAACTGTAGACTTTTCCAAAGTGACTATACTACTTTACATTCTCCCCAGTAGTGCATAAGATTCCAATTTCTCCACTTCCTTGCCAATATCTTTTATTATCTGTCTTATTGATTACAGTTATCCTATGGGTGTAAAGTGGTATTTCACTCTGGTTTTGATTTGCATTTCCCTGATACCTATTTATTTTTATTCTGCTAAATAATTGGCATAGACTAAAAATTATCGGAAGGGGTAGGCTAATTTGTATAAGAAGTATAGGGGTCATTTGAAAGGTAAAGAAGAGAGTCAAATTCCATCCCCCAAAGCATTTGAACTATATTCAAAATTATCTAAAAGTTTCAGGGTGGCCTACAAAACCCAGGATCAAAGTAGAGGGGAAACCCAATAAAGTCCTGAGATAAACTCCCATGAAAGCAAAAAATTATTAGTGGACTGGTCCTTACATTGGAGTTGTTGTTATAATAGAAGACAGAGTGTCTCTGAATAAGTGTTTAGACATTGAGCAGTCAAGATCACAGAAGGAAACAAATGTCATATTCAATGGAGGCAATTAAAAAGCTTTTAATAAATGAACTACTTATTTGGAGTTGTGGACGTGGTTAGGGCAATGAACAAGCAATGGTGGAGCACCCAGAAATGAGCAATACTGCCAAGCCATTATCATCCTTAGGCCTGAAGGGTCAAAGGTAGGACACAGTATTCCCTCAAACCATTGCAAGTTATAATTACGGGAGAGAAGCCAAAAGAATCATGATCTTATGTAGAAGAATGCAGCCAAGACTAAAGCTACGTCCCAGATTGATTCTATATTTGGTTTTGGTGATGGCAATGATGCTTCAGTATAATAATTTAAATTTTGTTCTCTCTCACCTTTGGTTTAATTAAGAGGTATATTTTCACATTAAAAATAAACTTCAAAACATAAGGTCTATTGTTGTAATGCATTTTCAACCAGAATCAGAGTATTACTGCAAAGATATTCCAGAAAACTGAGGAGTTAGAACAAAGAGAAAAGTTTTCAGTAAAGAGTTAAGTTTTAAGTTTGATGGCCTATAGGATAAGAGAGGGGTGGTTCCAGATAGATAAGGAACACACAAGAGTGACTTCAGGAAAAAGTTGAAGGAATGTTCAGCTTTAAAAACGAAATAGAACAAAACTAGTACATGTTCTTTCATTTATCTTTACAGAATAAATACTTATTCTCAGTGAGAAGCTCCTCATCAAGTAGTTGATTTGAGTTGAGAATCTGAATTCTCAAAATACGAGTTCATACCGGCCATATTACCTGTGATGGAGACTTAATGTTCAATAAAACACTGTTGCTCTTGGGGTATCTTACGCCTCTGTGAGGAGTTTGCTCCTAATCTTCCCTCCCTCCTTTCATTGTAAGAACAAAAGATCAAATGGCAAGCAGCATTTTGTATCTAATATCTAAGTGACTGGCATAGTACAGTGTTCTACTTCTTCAGAGGATAAATATGCCAGGAAATCAAATCATTCTAACATACCCCCAGCCTAGCAACACATTTCTTAATTGTTGGCAAATGTGTGTGTGTTTATAACACCTCACATGGTTTCATTTAGAAAAACTGTATTGTGTGGGAATTTTTTTTGCATATATATAGGTGATCTTGTTAATCAACACTTTACATAAGTGTGTGTACTGTTCCTTCATTTTTAAAAAAGATTTTATTTATTTATTCATGAGAGACACAGAGAAAGAGAGAGAGGCAGAGACACAGGCAGAGGGAGAAGCAGGCTCCATGTGGGGAGCCTGACGTGGGACTCGATCCCAGGTCTCCAGGATCACACCCTGGGCTGAAGGCGGCGCTAAACCACTGAGCCACCCAGGCTGCCCTGTTCCTTCATTTTTATGCAAATCCTTTCTGCAACCAGACAGGTGCATTTTCTGCTTTCTATTCATCATCAAGAAATCCAATAACTTGGCTGTGTACCTACATCTGGTTAGGGTTTGACCCAATATGTACTTGAATGTGGATTTCAAACACACGCAGGTGTTGAGCCCATCAGAACTACTAGCAATTGGAATCTCATTCACCCCTGCAAAGGCAACCAGTGACTTCAAAAAAAAAATCATAATTTGGACTGATACCCTCTTTTGGTTGAGGGGGGATGAGGAAGGGAATTTGTTTATTTAATTACTGAAGCACCACTGAGAACTAGGTTCTCTAGGATTCTGTTATGCAATGAAATGTGGCTTCATATAATTTTTGAGAACTGACACATACAATGAAAAAATTGAATGAAATTTCAAAATCAAAGGAAAACATACAGCCTATGTTTGGTAGTGTATTTTTCACAGTGTTTGCCTACAGAAGTGACCTTCTGGATGGAGCACAGAAGTCAGAAAAGAGCTGGACTCTGGAGACAAGACAACAAGCCATCCATAACAAATGGTAACATTGCAGCTCTGCTTCTCCTTTGCCAGCACCCCTCCCCGACCCCCAGTGTGCTCGAAGGAGGACACGGATGCCACTACATATAGGCAGCTATTAATCAAAGAGCCCCTTTTGGATACTCACATGTTGAGAAGATTAAGGCCTATTTTTAGTTTTCAGGGAACAGAACTGCTAACACATAAGGTCACAATCAGCTGCTCTATAGCAACGAAGATTTACATGCCCACAAGAGAGAGGAAGTAAAAAACAAGAAAGGCCAAGATAGCTTTGAAAACTGTCTGTTGTCTCATGGCCATGCAAACAGCTTAAAAGCCTGGGAGAAAGGAGGGCAAAAAAATGGACCACTCATATATCAATGACCAATTTATAATCTTGTAAATGTGCCCTTAATTTCTAAGGCAAATTTTGTTGGCAGCATAAGGATGTGGAAGGAAGAAAATCACTTTGTACCTACAGCAGACAGAGAAAAAGGGGTGAAAGGGAGAAGGAAGTTCTAAAGGGAACGTTGACAAGGCATGGACTTAAAAATGACCGAGAAAGATGTCATGAGCTCATACTGAGCACAAGAAAGAATAAAAGAAGGGAATACAACAAAGGGGAGAAACAGATTTAGCATATACTTTATATGAAGGGGAAAAGGGAGGGATGATCTGTCACTAGAGAACATCCTTCTGGCATCCTAGACAGAGTATGTTGCTTCTGGAATCGAGACAGAAGCCCACTCCTTCCCCCCGTGGCTGAATGGCACAGAGCTGACCTCTCTCTCTCTGAGGCCAAGGGAACATGGCAAGGCATCATGAACCTAGGTGAGTGAAGAGCTTCTTTAACAGGGAAAGCTTTCTAAATGATGAACAAAGTCCATCGAGAAACTCTCAGGGTAAAAAGGACCTCTCAAACAATTGTCAGGAATTACAGAATGAGAGACCTGGACTAAGGAGAGATGAGGATCCACTGAATTTGATGGATATTGAATTTGCTTCATTGAATGCCTTATCTTGAGAGCTGTAGGAATGCATGAGTTTAAACCCAGGAATCTGTTGCAAGAGAATCTGCTCCGGTGGCGCCCACTATGAAGATTTCAAACCCATGAGTGGAATAAGGAAGGAAGAAGTTCAATCCAGTGGCCAGGGGTGACTAATTCCACCCAAAAATACACCAAGATCCCACAGGTCCGAAAAGCACCTGACTCACTCCATTTTACTCTTTGTCAGCAGCGGTTTGGCCCATGGTTATCAAACCTGTTTCTCCGCTAGGCATTTTTGTCAGCCATCTCGAAATTTCTAAATGTTCTTTCCAACAATAGTTGGCCTGAGGGTATTGAAACACTTTTCCGAGTTGTCTAAATGGAACCTAGAGGGGCTCTGGTTTGAGGAGAGTTGACTCTCCAAGTGGTATTCAGGACCCTTTCAAATTATTGTATGTCTTGTTCTATGGACCATCATGATTTGATGTGTCCTTGACACTCAACAACCAAAAAAAAATTATGAAAAACTTACTATTTTAACTTTTTTCCCAGATGTTGGGAAAGAGCAATGCAGTGATGAATAAGAAGTGATTTCTGTCCATGAAGAGCTTGGAACAGGCAGTTAAACAGTATCAGCTCCTCATTTAATGGTTAATAGTGTTTGAATTTAAAAAAAAAAATCTCTCAGCATTATTTCTTTTCTTAACTTATCCTAGGGGTGAACTAAATATTTAAGTGCATTATAAAAGATCATATTCTCTTTACTATTTTTTTTCTTTCACCTGAGAATTCCCATCAGCATTGAAACTGGAAACATACTTTGTGGTTTCTCAAAATTTCACTGACTTCAGCATGTTAAAAAGAATACCCAAAAGGCAGATTTTTTTTTTTTTTTCTATGCTCCTTCTCAACTCTTTCTTCCCCTCCTCCTGTGCAGGAAAAAAAAAAAAAATCTTATAACTCTAAACTGGTCTCCTGCTTGGATTAATTTTCTTCACCAAAACAGTGACCATTGTCAAATGCCCTGCATCTCCATGGAAACTGTTTCCTTGGCCATAGACAAAGGTCTGCCTATAATACAATGCCATGAGAGTGTCTGAGGTTGTAGACCTCATGTTTAAAATCACAGTGCAAGGGTAGAGTGTAGATTTTATATTATTTCTGCCTGTCTGCTGCAGCTGGTAGGCCTTCATTCCAAAATAATATTTTTTCAAATGAAGTAGCAGAAAACAGCTTTACATTTTTGTTATCCCTTCCAGCACAAAATAAAAAATGCCTGTGCTGCCACTACCTGATTCAATCAAGTGGAGTACATTCGATACCCACGGGCTACAAGTGCTGGAAAAGCTGACTTGTATTTTAATTAATAATGTGCTACACTTTTTCAACAGCTAGGCCTTTGGCAATCTGATTTGCTTTGTTCATTATTTGCTGTAAACAGTTTTCAAACAACATGTAGGCAACTCTATTTCTGAATATCTCCTGCTAATTCATAACATTAACAAAAACGTAGAGGAGATTTTTTTCTTACCTATAAAAAAAACCTAATTAAACTTTATCATAACCAGTAGAGAGACTTTGAGATGGCAATAATGCCCAAGAGATAAAATTAAATAGAAAAATAAAACAAATCTTATATATGTATATATCCTGCCACTTCACTAAAATACAGCATGAACCAGGACAAAGCAGAGGCATCAATTAAAAATCTGGTGACACAAAATGGGAAAATTCCATAGTTGTCATCTGGTGGTGTTATGGCTGAATCATGTCCCTCCTAAATTTAGATGTTAGAGTCCCAAGCCCCAGTGTGACAGTATTTGAGGTACCACCTTCACAGAAGTAATTAAAGTTAAATGAGGTCATAAAGGTAGGGACCTGACCCAAGAGAATTAGTACTTGGGATACTTGAGAAAACTCATTCTATCCATGCCATGTGAGGACACGGCACGAAGGCAGTTGTCTGCAAGCCAGGACAGCTCTCACCAGAAACCAAATTACCGGCATCTTAATCTTGAAATTCTCAGCTTTTAGAACCGTGAGAAATAAATTTCTATTATTTAAGCCATCTAGTTTATGACATTTTGTTATGGCAGTTGGAGCTGACCAATACATGTGGAAAAGAAGAAATCGAAAGTGCTAAATCACTGTCTTTATATTAAATGGAATATATGCCCCCTTCCCAAATGGAAGTAAATGGTTCATCTTCATTTTCACAGGACAAGACCTCTGACTTCTGAGAATAGTATTAAGGTTTAGGAAAGAGGACTTGGTTTAGACATAAAAAAGTAACTTTAGAATAAGGGACATATGTGGATGGAATAATACTTTCTTTCCTTTGCATGGCCCTTTATGGATAGCAAACCACCTTCCGACAGATTGGCTTTACATAATCCCTATAAAGTCAATAAGAATTAGTATCTATATTTTTTAAATAAGAAACTGATCAAGGTTACACAGCTTATAACTGACAGCACAAGGAACAAGTGATAAAGCATATACCTGCAGAAAGAGGGGTAAGATCCTTCTGACCTTGAATGCAGCCCATAATGAGAGGTATCAAAGAACAGTTTTGAAATCCACTTTCTAAGCATGAATAGCTTAAAAGGAAATTTTGTTTTTAATTTAATTTTCTCCTCTTTGAAGTTAAATTAATAGTATATTTCAAAATAAATTACCATTCTCATCATACTAACATTATCTACTGATTAAAAACTTCCATAGGACACCAGTGACTATAACTATAGCTTATACTGTAATATACTTGGGTTGATAACTTCGAACAAGAGAGGAACTTGGTTTGATGTCTTCAAGCTAAATCCATTAGTACTCTTATTAATCTATACATCATTTAACTGAGATTTTAAAAGCACCTATTTTGTTTCAGACGCTATGTTTAGTGCTGAGTATATAATGGTGAAGAAAATAATCATGGTCCTTGCCCTCCAGGACCTTATTCGTTCCTGTGAGCCAACACACGCTGAGAGGGAGCAACCACTAGATATACAAGAAAATAAATATGCGGAAGTAAGATTCAATGATTGTAAAGAATTTATCATGAATAGAGAATTTTAATGCAGTATAATTACAATCATGTAGATGTATGTGCTAGATACGATGGTTTCATAGTCAGAGACAATCAACGCCTCTTATGAGGGGGAATCAAAAAACCTTTCATTTGAATGTTGTAGAATGAAAGGAAAAATGCAAATGCAAATGGTGCAAATGGTGAGGAAAGCAGTTCCTTCAGGTGTACTAGCTAGTATAAATAGACACAGGTTAAAATACAGAGTAGGGCCAGAGCAAAATCTTTCAATTTCACATATTTTCATCTGTTTACTGGATGGGTAAGGTGTAACCATGGATATATTCTGAAAGACAAAGAGAGATGAGGCTGAAGATATAAATGGAACCAAATCATTAAGAGCTTTAAATGCCACGAGATGAATTTGCTTCATTTTATGGGAAATTGGAAACCATTGGGGAGTTGTAGACAGAGCAGTAAAATGATCAGATCTGTGTTTTCAGGAAATGTCTAACAGGAACATGGAAGGCAGGGTGGAGAAATGTGAGACCAGAAACGAGGTGGTAATTGGAATGGTCAAGTTGAAGTTAACAAGGACCTGAACCAAGGCACTGGCAGTGAAAATCAAACTCCTTTACTGATACAGTTAATCGAAAAGATCATCCGGCTCAGTTTCTTATTGTATGAACAAGATCTTCGAAGTTGAAGAGAACAAATGACTTACCGTGGCACACAGTAGAGCTCAGATCCCCTTATTTCCTTTCCACCCCACCTGCCACAACAAGGGAAGGCCTCACTTTCATCTTTATCCTATTTCACATAATGCTAAGACTGTAAAGCACCTAACTTTTCAGGTCATCCTGCTCTTGATCTTTTCATAGACTTCCACTCGAGCCTGATGAATTATTGATCACATATTTAATACACAATGTAGGTGGAGAATTAGAGGGTGTCCTAAAAATTAGAGGGTGCTGAAAGCTGCTTATTTCTGAGGGCTTTCAGTCTTAAAATAACTCATCAGTTACTAAGTGCAGGCATCTAAGGTTGTCCTATACCTAGCCAGTCACACCAGTTTAGCCCCATCCAGAACAGAGTCTGAAGAGGAATATTTCCTCAGGATATCAATAGTGTAGTCCCAAGAAGCACTTGGTATAACTGGAGCCTTTTCTTTTTCTTTTCTCTTTCTTTCTTTCTTTCTTTCTTTCTTTCTTTCTTTCTTTCTTTCTTTCTTTCTTTCTTTCTTTCTTTCTTTCTTCTTTCTTTCTTTCTTTCTTTCTTTCTTTCTTTCTTTCTTTCTTTCTTTTTTTAGAGAGAGAGAGAGAGGAATAAAACTTGCAGGGGTTGCGACGTATGGAAAGGAGCAGAGGGAGAAGGAATCTTAAGCAGGTTCCATGCCCAGCACGGAGCCTCAGGTGGAGCTGATCTCATGATCTTGTGATCATGACCTGAGCTGAAATGAAGAGTTGGTTGCTCAACCGACTTAGTCACCTAGATGCTCCAATTTGAACCTCTTTTAAGTCAAGGAGTATACTTGATGGCAACTCACATCAGCCTTAGAAAACAACCTACTTCGAATAATATTCAAATATTCAAAGTTATTGCCTGGGGTTATAATCTATCTCCCTATGTCTGAGATTCCTAACACATGCCTTGGTAGTTTAGCCTTAGACCCTTCATCTAAATTTGTATCTGATCCTCACAGAGCAGAATAATACTTTGATTCCCAAATATTTGTTTCACTATAGTTGAAAGCATTATTTTGCATTGAACCCAGTTATTAACATTGGGATTCTCAAACTACATCCCGGAGGTCCAATTGCTCAATCCATCTGCTGAGTTTAAAGGTACTCCCTCACTTCACCTAACTGTGACAATAGAATAGTATTTCCAAATTCCTAATAAACACTAATCTTTGGGATTTGTGAATGAAAACCTGGAATCTTTGCAATGTCTTAAGAATTCTCAAAATTCTAAGTTACTACTACTATACTTTCATAAGACTTTCTTAATGTAATAGTAATGAGTGGCCATAATAATAAACATGAATCATTCACTGATAGGGTGACATTAAAAGTTTCAGAACTTTTCTGTTAAAAAATAGATATAATAATACATTAGTGTTTTATTCTGATTTAGAACATATATGATGATAAGTTAGCTTATTTTCTTTATATTTCTTAAGATACTTTCAACATGGGTGCCTGGGTGGCTCAGTCGGTTAAGTGACTGCCTTTGGCTCTGGTCATGATTCCGGAGTCCTGGAATGGAGCCTCATGTCTGGCTCCCTGCTCATCCCTGGCTTTCCTCTCCCTCTGCTGCTCCCCCTGATTGTGCTCTCTCTCTCTCTCATAAATAGGTTTTATTTTCCATACTTTTTACTTGATATTATGGATATCATAAATCATTTAATAAATAAAAATTATTAAGTTTAATATTATTTACAAAGATCTGTAACCTATAGAATATATTCAAACACTGGAAAATGCCAGTGATATTATTGGGTGGTATCTGAACACAAGAACATTCTAATCTCCTATCAAGGTTAAAGGCACTATGCAGAATAAAATGTCGAAATTACCAATTTAAGGATTTCTTTTGCTCCCCAAACTTGTTTATTCTTGGAGCATCACTCACAGGATTTATATAAAGTATAGTATATATATAAACTTATTAATACTTAATTTGTAAGAGTGATGAACATAGCTAAGACAGGATCACAAACCCATTTATAGCTACCCTACAACTAAGCAAGCCTGACTCATTAGAATTGTGACTACTTCTTTCCTTGCTCTTGCCATGGTTCCAGGAAACAACATTTTTCTTGGACTCCACATATCAGCACTTCCTACTCTTGCTTTCGACTTGAAGTAGCTCCGGTGATGTTTTTATGTTGATTGTCTAACCATCTTCAGTCCTATAGAATTACAATACTTTTCCCCGTTTTCTGATTTCTAAACCGATTTTTCTAAGGATTTGGAGTTCAGAAAAACATATAACTCTCCCAAGAAATACCAGGAAATTTTTTTCGCACGGTAGCACTGAACCCAATCATTTCTTGGCAACCTGAAGTCACAACAGACACCAGCCATCACAGCAGGTGATCCAGGACTTTGAGAATATGGATAAAATTGATGTCCACAGAGTATTTCCATGTTCAGAAGTCAGTGATTTAGACTCAGATAACAAACTCTCAGTTTCAATGAAAAAAAAAAACTTTTATTTCAATATTACATTAGCCCAATGACTACAGGAGCAATTGCTTTTTAAATTTCAGTCATTGCTTGTTATTTTGGAATGAGAAACCAATAGATATTCATAGTACTTATTTGCCCTGACATCTGGAAGGATAAGATGAGTTTTGCAAGTTTTTCACTAAATTTATCTCATTATAACAAATACAAATTGTATTGCTCAGCTACTCCGAGAAAATTCATAACCTTCTGTAATAGGTGAAATACTGAGATACATAGCAATTATTATGGGATTCCCATTGCTCCAAAGAAAAGCATTTGGCCTTTTCTAGTTTACAAAACCAGCATAGGCTCTGTAATTTCAACAATACCTTTCTGGTCATTGTTTAAATAATCCTTGCATCCTTTTCACGGACTTTACCTGGGTGCTGAATACGAGAAACAGACCAAGGACCTAGCACAAGCCAGACACAGCGCTGTGGCATCTCATTCACAGGAGAAAAGAGAAAAATATCCGAGAGGATCTCTGCTCTCTGATTAATGAGGATGCATTCATTACAACTTGGGAACAGACAGCACCTTCATAGACCAGGAACTTAATTTATTAGTTTAAGGGGCAGAGGTTAAAGAACATGAAAAAGGGAAAGGAAAGGGAAAAAAAAAGAAAAGGACAAGAAAACAGCTGGAGCAAAACAGAGATGGGGAGCTGTAAAGGTACCAGTCGCAATGATAGTAATAACAACTCCTTGGATTACGCGTGCATTTTAAATACATATAAAACCCTTTAATTGATTCAATTAAATAAAAGATTCTAAATATTCATGATTCGGCTGGATGTGTTATTTTAAATGTACCCATGCCACTGTCATTTATCTAGATACAAAACTGATTATATTATGTTGAAAGAACAAAAGAAAATGGGAGCAGCTACCAAAAAATAGAATTTTTTGCAAGTCTTTACCACCTACCACTCCCTACATAGCTGATGTCTCAGTCGCCACGTCTTCTCAGATAGGATGACTTGCTTCCGAGCATGACCATTCCTTGGGCCTGGATGGAAACCAGGACTGTCTGAGGCTAGAGACTCACCGTGAGGCTAACAATAGAGCTGACTGCGGTTTCCATCACCTCCCTCCACCGATGCAGCAATTCTGCAAGAGGGCGGGGACTTCAGCCGCATCTCCTTCCAGAAGGGTAGGCATCACTTCAGACAGTTCAAACTGCAATTATTCAAAATCTCTTACTCCGAAAGAAATGCATGCATCTCTTTGGGGCACTGCTGTATAAGCTATTACATCAACCATGCAGTTTATCATCCCCGCAATGGTGAAATGATGTCATCTCAAAGTACCGTAGCTCTGCCAGGCGCTGGCTTAGCTTCACCGAACCTATTTCTTCTTTCTTGTCGGAGGAGGGAGGAGGGAGGAGGAGGAGAGGAGGAGGGGAGTAGGATGAGGAGGAGGAGGGAGGGAGGAGGAGGAGGAGGAGGAGGAGGAGGAGGAGGAGGAGGAGGAGAGAGAGGAGAAGGAGAAGGAAAAGACGAAGAGTAGGAGGAGGAGGAGGAGCGGAGGCGGAGGTAGTCGGAGGCGGAGGATGATGCGTGGGGGCGGAGGGATCGGCTTCTAAACTCGCCCTCCTCCTCCTCCTCTTGATTCTCTTATTCTTTCTTCTTCTTCTTCTTCTTTTCTTCCTTTCTTCTTTTCTCCTTCTCCTTCTCCTTCTCCTTCTCCTTCTCCTTCTTCTTCTTCCCCAGAACGCACAAGTTCTTGCAGTTGGATGTGGCCACTAAACTAAATTCTAGTCAATGATCCATAAAAGCCACACAGGTCCTTGATGCTTTTTCTCTTTCTGCCAGGCCAGGAAGGGGATCTCAGCGATGTTCCGGTGCCACGCTTGAAGAAGATAAAACCACAGATGAAAGGAGTGTGGCTTCTCAAGCAACCGCTTAGAGGAAAGGCATCTACCAATCCAGAGCACCCGTTTTGGGTTACGTGAGACCAAAATATAAATTTCTATTGCATTTGTGTCATTATGTATTTGTCACTGTTATTAAAAGTAGCTAATGTCACCTTCATTATTACAATAGTCACCCTTATGTAACACCATGCTGAATCACACGGTGTTCTCAGACTCCTAGCATCCCTAAGGCCAAGGTGAATTTTCACTGAAACAGAAACATGCCACTCAGGCACCGTCAAATAATCCCTTCTAAGAATTAACTTCGAAAAATGGAATTTATTATTGCTCACCACTGGATTTCAAGGATCCTTTTTTGCTGGTTAAGTTATAGGTCTCAGGTTTATTTTTTGATCTTTCACAAAAAGTGTGTGAGCCATAGTCCATGGCTATGGATAGCAGTAGAAAGAAGTGGATTGAAATCCTGAGTATTATTTAGAGTGCAGTGATGTCATAAGTCAATTCAGTCCTAAATAAGCATAGTATGGCTACTTATTTCCTCAGAATCAGACAAAAAAACCTTGGTTTAAAGGCAAATGGCCTAGGAATAGCTGGAAGGTTTTTAAGGCATCACCATTTTAAATTATAGCCAATACAGGGGAAGACAGCTAAGGTCAGTTGGTAACACTGAGGCAGCTCACTCTTTACAAGGAAAACGTACAGTTTCAAAGTGATCACCCCAAGCTGCCAAGTAGCAGAGCCTAAGTGACTAATCTTGATTATTTATTCTGTCGTCTTCTTTCCCTCATTAAGTGTCTTGTTTCAGAAGAAAGAGAAATGCTGTGGACCCGGCTTCCCTCTGCTCGGAATGGCCGTCAAGTCACATGCGCCCTAATACGTCGGCTTTCCTGAACAAACAGGACGCAGACAAATTAAAAATGATGATGTACGCCCTGGAGGCTGTGGTACCCTGAGGCGCCAGCCAGGGCCGCCGCGCCCCCCGACCACCCGGACCTGCACGCGGGGTGCGGCCCCGGGGGGGGGCCTGGGGGGCGGATCGCGGACCGCGGGAACGCCCTGGGGGACCCCACAGCCACGGGCATTTCGCGCAATTCAAAGCCCCCGGACCCAAAATAGGCCTGGCCCAGCTGCGGGAGGGGGGCGGGGTGCGCGGGGGTGCCGGGAAGCCGCACTCTGCCCGCAGCCCCTCGGTGGGGGGGGGACCCGCACTCTGCCCGCAGCCCCCGCGGGGTGAGGACCCGCACTCTGCCCGCAGCCCCCGCGGGGTGAGGACCCGCACTCTGCCCGCAGCCCCCGCGGGGTGAGGACCCGCACTCTGCCCGCAGCCCCCGCGGGGTGAGGACCCGCACTCTGCCCGCAGCCCCTCGGTGGGGGGGGGACCCGCACTCTGCCCGCAGCCCCTCGGTGGGGGGGACCCGCACTCTGCCCGCAGCCCCCGCGGGGTGAGGACCCGCACTCTGCCCGCAGCCCCTCGGTGGGGGGGGACCCGCACTCTGCCCGCAGCCCCCGCGGGAGAGGGACCCGCACTCTGCCTGCAGCCCCTCGGTGGGGGAGGGACCCGCACTCTGCCCGCAGCCCCTCGGTGGGGGGGGACCCGCACTCTGCCCGCAGCCCCTCGGTGGGGGGGACCCGCACTCTGCCCGCAGCCCCCGCGGGGTGAGGACCCGCACTCTGCCCGCAGCCCCTCGGTGGGGGAGGGACCCGCACTCTGCCCGCAGCCCCCGCGGGGGGGAGACCCGCACTCTGCCCAGCCCCTCGGTGGGGGGGGACCCGCACTCTGCCCGCAGCCCCCGCGGGGTGAGGACCCGCACTCTGCCCGCAGCCCCTCGGTGGGGGGGGGACCCGCACTCTGCCCGCAGCCCCCGCGGGGTGGGGACCCGCACTCTGCCCGCAGCCCCCGCGGGGTGAGGACCCGCACTCTGCCCGCAGCCCCTCGGTGGGGGAGGGACCCGCACTCTGCCCGCAGCCCCCGCGGGGGGAGACCCGCACTCTGCCCAGCCCCTCGGTGGGGGGGGGACCCGCACTCTGCCCGCAGCCCCCGCGGGGGTGAGGACCCGCACTCTGCCCGCAGCCCCTCGGTGGGGGGGGGACCCCGCACTCTGCCCGCAGCCCCCGCGGGGTGGGGACCCGCACTCTGCCCGCAGCCCCTCGGTGGGGGGGACCCGCACTCTGCCCGCAGCCCCTCGGTGGGGGGGGGACCCGCACTCTGCCCGCAGCCCCCGCGGGGTGGGGACCCGCACTCTGCCCGCAGCCCCTCGGTGGGGGGGGGACCCGCACTCTGCCCGCAGCCCCCGCGGGGGGGAACCCGCACTCTGCCCGCAGCTCCTCGGTGGGGGGGGACCCGCACTCTGCCCGCAGCCCCCGCGGGGTGGGGACCCGCACTCTGCCCGCAGCCCCTCGGTGGGGGGGGGACCCGCACTCTGCCCGCAGCCCCCGCGGGGTGGGGACCCGCATTCTGCCCGCAGCCCCCGCGGGGGGGAACCCGCACTCTGCCCGCAGCTCCTCGGTGGGGGGGGACCCGCACTCTGCCTGCAGCACCCCCCACATCTGCAGGCTCCCCTGTCTTCTGTATCATCGGAAACTTTATTGCAGGGGATGTAACTCCGGCCTCTTTGGGGAGGAATTTTGACGCATGGTGCACAGGAACCTCTTAGCGGCGAGGACGCCGCGCTCCTCCTCGGAGCGACGCCTGAACCCGAGGCCTTCGCCTGACCTACCTGGACGGCTGCGTCCCCTTGGTTGCCCGCCGTGCCCGTGCGGTAGAGCTGCTGGACCACCGCGGGGGGTCACCCGGCCTGCAGGGAGCTCGCTCCCAGGGTCACCGAGGCCAGGCGGAGACTGTGCCCGAGAACCTGCCGCCTCTCAGGCTGCACAGGAAAGCCCTAGAGAGCCTAGGGCTGTAGGAATGACTGGCCTCTGGAGGAAAGGATCGTAGGAGCTAAGAAAGGACTCTCAGCTTGTCACTTGGAAACATTTTTTTTTTTTTTAAGATTTTATTTATTTATTCATGAGAGACACAGAGATAGAGAGAGAGAGGCAGATGCACAGGCAGAGGGAGAAGCAGGCCCGGTGCGGGGAGCCCGACGCAGGACTCGATCCACGGACCCCAGGGTCACGCCCTGCACTGAAGGCGGCGCTAAACCGCTGGGCCACCCGGGCTGCCCGCAAACACGCCTTAAAGAAGAAGAAGAACCACTTTCCTTTAGTGTATAAGAAAAATGAAAGCGATCGGGGGTTCCTCTGCTTAGAAGGCCGCCTTTGCCCCGTACCCAGGGCTACAGAAGCAGCTCCCTACTATTTCCTAGGCGGCCGGCGGGACCCTGGCTCCTTTAGCTCATGTCTTCGGCGGGGTTGCACGTGGCCTGTGAAGCCGTCCTTCCACCCCTAAAATGAGGAGGGCTGCCATTCTGCACAATACGCCGACACCCCAGACCTGGCTACCGCGTCCGAGTGGAATGCCATGAATCAGCTTCACCTATGAGGCCCCTGGGCAGGAAATCACGACCAGTAGTCACTGGTCCAACCGTTTGTTCATTTCACAAACATTTCCAGGGCTCGGTGCCATATGTGGTAGGAAGGTGGCTCTAGGGAAAAAGAGCCAGCCAGGTGTGTAGGTGGGTTGCCAGGGCAGGAGGTGTTGCACGTGCTAAGGAAAGATTCACCCTGGGGTTATCTGTCACGGGTATTTGATTCTTTTTTGCTATTTCATATTTTTCATAATTTATTTCATCCATCGAAGGATTTAATCTTAATAAAGAGAGGGAGAGACAAACAAAATAAAACAAAACACAAAAAAGCTTAGCACCATGAAATGTGATGTCTCCCTCCTATTTTTTCCATTGCTCAACACCAAGAAAATGAAACCTTTCTCTTACCATGTGTTGTGTTTTAATAAACTGTACATTAGTTTCATTCAACTGCTCCAGCCCCTGGCTATCCACTTTTCTGTGTATTAGTTTTAAATACACATTGCTTGCAATAACACTGTAGCGGGAGCTGTGCCTCAAGTGAAGAAATGGTTAGGATTGCTTTACATTTGCAGTCCCATTGAAAACATTTATTCAATCAAAGGGAAAAATAAATGTGGTCCCTCAGCTCTGTCAAGTATAAACTGTTATTGATCCCCTAAATGAAATTTGTTCATGCTGATCGATCAAACACATTATCTTTTTTTCCAGTCTATTACCAGCAATTGGAAACTCTCAAGCGTCAATAGTTGTTTGACCACATACAGCTGTAAATTTAGACGATTGCTTTCAAACCTGAATTATGTCTCCCCATCCATCTCTCCCAAAAAGTGATGTCGACATTGAGATAATTTCTCTCAGAGTTGATGGTTAAAAAAGTAATTGAATAACATGTTGACAGTAATTGGTGTCTCTCCCACTAAGCTACACGACAGGGAAGAGTTGAGGCTATAAAACATACTTTAGTGACAGCAGACTCAAAAGTCCCTTTTCCATCTCCTTACACTGGGGGCCATCTCACCTTCCTTATACATCGTTAACCACATTTGACACAGAATCATTCATTATTGAACTTTCCTCCTTACAGGTTCTGTTAGCATAGGTTGGCTTCTGACTTCTTACACTACTCAGGTTTCATTGCACCTTACACAACAAACTAATCCATTAGGAGCACAAGCTTTCCATAGAATCCCCAATGTGCCTATCGCAGATGGACTTTAGGGGAGTGTCAAGTTCTGCTAGGTCTCAAAAAGCCAGTCTGGCTTGATAAAGGCAATGGATTCCATTTATTCATTCATTTATTCATCCACCAAGCCTGCCGGCCACTTACTCATTCATTCTAGTCTCATGGTTCTGCCTTCTATTTCTTAGGCATCACTACCAAATGGCCTATTGTATCGTAACATTATTGCACGGAGAGTCAAACTGTATTTTTTACACACTTAGTGAACTGAAGTACAGTAAGTTGATTACATGGTTGTTGAACCTGGCCAAATCAACACTGTGTATTTGGTTCTATAGTCATAACACAAATCTGACATATCCCGGATTAAGTCCAAATTGTCTAACTGTAAATATAAATCTTTACAGATAATCAGAGAAACATAAGCATTTGTTTGAAATAAGACAATGATCTCACCCCCATTTCAGTGCATAGGGAGATTGCTGTTGCCCTTGTATGTCTCCCAATAATGATGGATTTTTTTTTAAATCATTGCTAATGAAAATTCTACCAGTGATTGGATACACGGGGTGGGTACATTTAAGTACATTTTCTCCATTTCAATTTTACTATTCATCAAAGCAAATCTTCTCCTTCTAGGTTAGACTATAAAATCAGTTTCTTACTACTAGTTTCAGTTGTCAACTTTTTAGGATTCAAGTTATATCTTCAAAAAATGTAATTTAGGATTGATAATTTAAAAAAATAGTAACTTTCAGGGGCACCTTGATGACTCAGTCAGTTAAACACCTGACTTTGGCCCAGGTCATGATTCCAAAGTCCTGGGATCAAGCCCTACATCAGGGTTCCTGCTCAGCAGAGAGCCTACTTCTCCCTCTCCCTCTGCCCCTCCACTGGTTCATGCTCTCTCTTTCTCACTCTCACTCACTCAATTTCTCTCTTAAATAAATAAATAAATAAAATCTTTTTTAAAAAGTAGCTTTCACCTCTTAATTGCCATCCTTAAGGATCTACTTTCTACTGCTGTCAATATCATATATGTTTGTCTTCTATCTTGTTGATAGGTAATAATTTCCCAAGTAAGCTTAGGGAGCAGTGATTCTTTATTAAAACCAATAAAAAAAGGAAATCACAGGTTTTTAAAAATTATTCTGGAAATTACTACTGACAAGTCCGTCTTGAATTCCTAAGCAGAAAAGAAACAGTGAGGAGTTAACATGACTTGTCACCACAGCAAGCTAGTGGCTTTTCTGCCTTGCACTTCCACTTATGCCTTGTACAAGTAAGTTTTAGCAGGTGCCATTCTACTATTGTCTAACATGCCATTTTCATTATGAAAATGATAAAGGTTACGATCTTTTGAAGTAGGAGAAAATATAAAATGCATCAACTTATAAAACCATATTTCAATGATGTTTACTAATTATAAATCTTACTACTTCTGATAATGTGGTAAGCAGTAAGTAATAGATCAAAGGACTCAAACAAGAAAGAAATCAATCTATAAGAAAAAGCATTATTGAATGATAAAGACCAGTAAAAGAGTGTTCAAATTGGATTCATAACCCACAGTGACACTAGAAATAACTGTAAGCATTAGAGAACCAGATTCTTCTTTCATCAACTCAATTCATCTTTGTGTTTTTTGTTCTGTCTTCCATTTTGGGCAGTCTCAACTGGTGGACAAGACATAGTTGCTGGAGAGAGGTATTTAAGACATATTTAACATCTGTCAAAATCTCCAAATCAGCAATGACTGGTCAAGAAATATTTTTGGAGTGAATTCCCTCAACATAATGAATGATATAAAGCCTCATGATTCCTGCTAATTATAATAGAAGCATTTGACGTGATATTATAGTTTACTTTCAGAAATGGCACTGTTCATAATACAGTGGGAATAGGACACTTTAAAATTAATGTTGACAAATAATACTGAGGGTTCTATAATACTAAAAAAACACACATTTCAGAAAGTCAAACATAATTCTCATATTCTTCTCATAGGAGAATCAATGCAATTGAAAGTCCAAATTAGTTGGCGGTAATTTTCATGCTGTATTACTGGATGCAGAGGAAAAAATTCTTAATTTATTCAACTTTCTCCCTATGTACTTAATATAACCATTTAATTCTGGTTTATGGTTATATGGGTGGCAATCCTAAAAACAATGACCAAAAACAAGAAAAATATTCAGGAAATGCTAGATACCCGTATCCACAAAAACCTTTATTTGAGCAATGACCTATTTTAACTTGAACCATAGCTGTACAGAACTTAATTAGTAATAATTTATCATCTAACTATATATAAGAAACTGCTGTTGAGTCCTTATTTGTTCTGTCTAAATGGTTTTGTCAGGGATGCAAAAGAATGTGAGTATAGAATATATTAGAATATCTAAGTCATGCCTTTGCATGGTAGCACAGAATGAAGGATTGGATTCCCATTAATATAGGAAGCCCCTTTCATATTTGTTGAAGCAATAAGCAATATTTCCTTTAAAATTAAGGAAAAAAGGCTGTACAGATAAATATTAGAATTGAAAGTACTTTGCATTATTTTGTGTCTAAGTCACCATCAGCTTATCCACTTTGGATTCATCAGATTTTTTATTCCAAGCCAAACTGTATCCAGCTTTATTAAAGATACTTTTCATAAACAGTCATGGTATTTCAGGCAGGACATGAGCACCCGATCGTTAACAGTATACAACAACTTTCAAACTCCCTTTTTCAATGGACTACCAAAATCAGAAAGCCACTATAAAACCCAACGAAGTCTTCATGTGATGCTCTGAAGAGGGAAAGTTTAGAGCGAGGGTTGACAGTACACATGCAGCATGTTGTTTAACAACTTTTCATAAGCTGACCCTGACTTTCAGGAAATGAAATGAAAATGGCAGATTTATCAATCTGAAGATCCACAAGCTTAAAAAAGGAACTCTTTTGAGAGATGCTATCTGAGTGGTGACCCTGTAAAGTGCAGATTGCCTGACATACTGGGAGCCGTTTCATGGGGTCAGGTTCCAACAGGTCTCTGGGTTTAAGGGAATCAAGTCTATGTTGAAGGCAGAGAGGGAGAAGAGGACCTAAAAAAATGAATTTTAGTTTTTCCATACCACCAAGGTGGCTCCTGTGTGTCAACATCAAGGAATTACTCCTCCTGGGAGCCAAGAGGAAGTTTCTCAAAACTAGAAGGCAAAGATGTTTTTCCCCTTGTTACCAACCTCGCTTCTGAGATATTCTATTGGTGACATGTGCCCTTCCCTCCAAAACAACAATGAAGTGTTCTGTGTGCTAACAACATAGCTTAAAAAAAAAGTAAAACAAAATTCTGCATTTTTATAAAACTTGATAAAAAATAGTATTTCAAACTTACAGTCACCAGAAGTACACAGTTATCAAAAATGCATGCACTTCACTTGGCATCTCCTGCGCCTTCAGCTTTCTGTGCCTGGTCTGTTTTGGCATCTCCATTTTCTGCAGGGTTATTTCCATCCTTGCCAGCATCAGCTTTCCCCTTTTTCCCTTTGGGTACCTTCTCTCCTTTCTTTGCAGGGGCCTTTTTAGGCTTGGGCTCTGGCTTTGGAGGAGCAGGTTTAGCAGATAACCTTGCAGCTCTTCTCTGTGGCTCATCCTTCACCTTGGCTTTATCTCCTTTAGCATCCCCTTCAGCCTTTCTCTTGGGCATGGTGGTGACGGCACTGGGACATAAGCGCTGGACACAGGGATGCAGTGGCTTTGGCCAGTCCGGGGTTCGTTCTCGCCTCTTCTTCTTCACACTGTTCTCATCAGATTTTTTTAATGCTCAACAATAATTATAAATAATGCTTATTGTGGCACAATTTTAAGTGTTTTCTATGTATTATTGCCATCATCATAACAATCCTATATGGCATTAACTCATCTGGAGTCATATGGCTTCTTAATGGTAAAGTCAAGATTTGGATTCAAAGAGACTTGTTTCAGAAGCCACTTCCTCTACCTTATTTTGCTTCTCAAATAAAACAACAGTAAGAAATCTTAGATGTCAGGGCTTATCAAAGGAGGAATTAGAAAAATATCTTCAGCAAATAAAAGGAAAACTATAATTCTTATTTTGTCACTTTGAGAAAACTAATTACCTCTTTAAACAATTGTACTTATCTTTCTAAGTAAGCTGATATGACATCTTCTAAGAACATGGCAGATGTATTCTCTCACATTTAGATCATCTAATTTTATTCTGAGAGTAAATTCAATGACACAAATTCGGTAATAGAAGCATCCTTAGGGCGAAACGGGCCATCCAGGGATCCTGACATCTACTTGTTGCTCAGAGAATGCTTCTGACACTGTTTGATGGGTTAAGCAATATTTCTAAGATGGTGAGTAGCTGGAGAGCATGGATAGAATCATGCTCATTTATGTATCTACAGAGACAAGTCCAGTGCTTGGGTCAATGTCTTTGATGCCATGTGGTAGACACTGTAGTGTTTTGGAGGTTAATCTCGAGGATTTGATGTAATAACAATGGTATTAAGCTAAGGACCTTAAAATTCCTAAATTCCGTAGAGTTCTTCACAAAGAACAACAATAGCCAAATCAGAACAAAATAGTACTGTATTCAGGGCCTTGCACACCCCTAATAATTTTTCATGAAGGAGCTATTGATTATTGCCAAATTGTAAAACAAAAACCTTCTGCTTCCCTTTCCTATGTACACATATAATTAGGACTTCTTCTCCCTTGATTCCTCCTCTCTAGAATTTTCCCCTCACTTCCCAGCAACTGGCTGCCCCTAATTCTATCCTGTGGCTCTTTTAGCAGGAAAATTGAGTTTTTTAATTAAAGTTTTGGCTCTTCCAAATAGTGCCAACATTAGCCTGTTCCTCAGCCTGAAGTCTGTAAAAAAGGGAAATTTACCCCATGCTGCCCTTCCTTATATGATTGTTCACCCTCCTTCAAAATCTGATTGTTTCTGCTCATTTTCAAATCTCTGCAGTTCATTGTGTGTATGTGTGTGTGTGTGCATTGCATGTTTTTCAGAGTTAACAACTTCATCTATAGGTATATTAGGTTCAGGAGGAGCCTACTCAACCATAGCATGATTGGAAGTCCTAATTAAATTACAAATAATGAAAATAAATAAAAAGTACATAAATAAATAACAAATAATGCCTGCTAGATCTTCTCTATGTACACAAATGATAACCAACACTACCAGGAAATGCATATTTTTTTAATCAAAGGCATAAGCAATCATTCCTAATGGAGCTCAAATGAAGATAAACTCATTTTAGTGCTTTGATCAACAAAATCTAAGTAATTTCTTTTTTTTAAGACTTTATTTACCTATTAGAGAGAGAGAGCACACAAGTGGGGGAGGGTGGGGACAGAGGGAGAGGGAGAAGCAGACTCCCTGAGACTCCTCACTGGGCAGGGAGCCTGACAGGGGGCTGGATCCTGGACCCTGAGATCATGACTTGAGCTGAGGGCAGATGCATAACCAACTGAGTCACTCAGGGATCCCCTATATAATTTCTTAATTTCCTATAAATATTGGTAGACTGATCACCTGTAAATTTCTTGACAAGAGGTACATTTCTATTTTCCACTGTCTACCATATCTATCATAATGCCAGGTACATAACTGCTATTTAATAAATACTTGTTGTATAAGAGAAGAAAATGATTAATAAATATTATAAAAGATCTGAACAAGGTAATAAAGAAAATCTGAGACATATCTCATTATTAAATCTCAATTGAGTGCACATCAGTAAATCATACAATAACATTCATACTTCATTCTGGATCTCTATAAAAAAAAAAAAGAAAATTTACCAACCCAGTCAGGGAAAGTTGAAAAAGCAGAAGCCTACAGGATAACCCCAGTGAATATAAGATGAAGATAGCAGTAGGATTTCTCAAAGAAGTTGAATTAAAAAAACAAAGACCTATACCCTCCTGAGAAAAGGAAAAGAGAAATTAATTGGCTGGTAATTTGAAGATATCTAACTTGGTGGAGAATGAAAGAAAAGGGCAGCAGAAACCTGCAGAGCTCTCTTCTTGACCCTCGGCACTTTTAATTTCCTAGAGAGGGCTCCCCACTCCCACACTGTTGTTTTGGATAATAAAAGGCCTCTATGTGGTGGATATGAGTCATACCTCTTAGAGGAAGTGAAGTTTCAGGCAGCAATCAGGCTTCAGTGGGCCCAGCAAGCTTTCCAGGCCACATGTGCAAGAATTTGGAGAAAAGTTATCCAGTTCCTGTCCAGAATAAAAGCACTAGCTTCTCTCACTTTTTAAGTCATGTCAAAGTAACAAGGCAGCTGCAGTGTCCATCTGCATTTTGGGTTCTAAAACCAAAGTCAGTTACCAGAAAGGGAGGGCAATGTTTCTGCAGCAGCAAGCAGGAGTCAGTGGTGATTGTGCCCTAACTGGTTGCAGAGGTGGAAGAAGGTTGTAATCCTCACAAGCAAATTTTGAAACCCTTGGCACAATGACCAAAATGGAAAGCTTAGCAGAAACACCCCAAAGAGAAACTATAGTCCTCTCACATGAAAGTCAAGAAAAAAATCCCAAACTTACTAGAGCCAGGATGTTAGCATTTAAGTGCTGCTGACATAGAGGCACTATCTTCCCAGAAGGATAACTGGACGATTACTACAGCGAGTATGGCCAGCTCACTTCCTGTCTTAAGCACAAGATTTTTCTCTGAAAAAGAGGAGGCCCAGGAAGACAATCCATTAAATCGTTTTAAGCTATGAAAAATTCGTATTCTAAAAAATGATGGAGAAGCAAAAGACACAGTGCAATATTGTCCTTGCACTCCTCTATATGTTAAAGAAACATATATTTAGCACTGATTTTCAAGACATTTTATATCAGGCAATGTGGAAAGTGATCTTCATAAGATGGGAAACAAATAAAGTAAGCCCTGTCATATTCACAGTTTATAGTTTTGAGAGAGTTTGAGAGAAAATTCTAGAGTTCTAGAGACATCCAGAGGATTCCCCTCAAGCATTCAGCAAAGTATTATCATATATGTGAGAAAATTATCCAATATTAAGGAAAGAAATGGTACTAACAACAGGCCACAAATATTACCTGTTCAACCAGCCTCATGTGAGAAAATCTCATAATCCATGGGACATTTAGTATAGTACTCATACAAGTCTAATTTCTATAGTGGGGTATAATTAGCCCTAGATTAATTCTGCTCTAGTCATGCCAAACATCTTAAAAAGCAAGATCTAAAAACATCAATTTGCACGAAATTAACTGGATCTCTGAATGAAGTTTGAGAATATTTGTAGCAACATAAACATACCCATCATAAGAAAAGGTAAAATTTACAGTCTCAGGCATCCAATGAGAAATTACCAAGCAGTCATAGAAGCAGAGAATATAACCTATAATGAGAAAAATTGAACAAAATAGACCCAAAATTGGCACATATGTTATAATTAGCAGAAAAGGCAGGAAAACAGTTACTATAGCCGTATCTCTTATATTTAGAGAATGTAGAGAAAATATTGAGTGGGATAAACAAGTTATATGAGAATACCCAAATTAAACTTTAGAAATGAAAGGCAGATTAGACACTATGGAAGAGAAGATTTGTAAATTTGAAGATATATCAATAGAAACTACCCCCAAAAAACACATAGGAAACACACACGCACAAGTAAATAGAGTATCAGCAGGCAGTAAGCTGTAGTCAACTTTAAGAAGTCAAAAACATAATTGGAGTCTCAAAAAAAAAAAAAAGGAAGGGGTTGGTCATGATAGAGAAACAACTAAAAAGTAATGGCTGAGTTTTTTCTAAATTTAATAAAAACCATATATCTTGGATTCAAAAAGCTCAATAAATCTATGCTTAAGAAACATGAAAGAAATCACAGAAAGCACATTGTAAGCATAATTATAGTGACTAGCGGTAAAGAAAGCATAAAAGCTGTCAGAGAGAAGAGAAATGTTATATATAAAAGAACAAGGCAGTTCTTGCTAGAAACTTTACAAGTGAGAAGACAGAGGAACAATATGTCTAAAGTACTAGAATTCTATACTCAATGAAAACATCTTGCAAAATGACAGACAAAAGCTCTTCTAGACATACAAAAGTTGAAATAATTTATCACCAACAAAGCTGTTTCATGGAAAAAGTTAAAGGAAACCCTTCAGTTAGAAAGAAAAAAAATACCAGTTGAAAATACATGAAGAAATAAAGATCACAGTAAATGGTAACTACATAGAAAAATAAGAATTTTTTTCTTAGTACTTAAATCCTTTAAAAATAAAATTGAATATTTACATAAAAATAATAATAATTTGATATGAAGTTTATAACATTTAGAATTTAGAAGTGAGATGTATGGCAGTAAAATTACAAATGCCAAAAGTGAAGAAGTGAAAGTTTGTTTTAATTTTCTTATCATATACATAAAGTATAATGTCTCTCAAAGGTAGACTGTAATAAGTCAAAGATGTATACTGTAGAGAGGGTGCTAACAACACCTAACTCTGGGAAATGAGGGATTCCTAACTCTGGGAAATGAACAAGGGGTAGTGGAAGGGGAGGTGGGCAGAGGGGTGGGGTTTACTGGGTGATGGGCACTGGGTATTATACTGTATGTTGGCAAATCAAACTCCAATAAAAAATATACAAAAAAAAGGACAACATGGAGGATTAAAAATAAAAATAAAAATAAATAAACCCTGAAGCAATAACTAAAGCAACAAAACAAAGATTGTCTCTAAAGAGATAAACAAAGTGACAAAATAGGATTATAAAAAGTATTTAATTAACCCAGAAATTTTTTTAAACAGGAAAATGAGGAGCAAAGAATGTGACAAATAGAAAATAAGTATCAAGATGGTAGATTTAAAGCTAACCATATAAATAAACACATTGCAACAAATAATCTAAGCACCCAGTTAAAAGATACAGATTGTCAGATTAAAATCTGAAAGCAAGATCTAACTCTATGTCACCTTCAAGAAACACTGAAATAGAAAGATAAAAGTCTGTTAAAATTCAAAGAATAGGAAAAGATATACCATAGTAACATTAGTCAAATGAAACTGGAATGACTACTTAGTATCAGAAAAAGTAAATTTTATAGGAGATAACATCACCAGGGATTTTTTATAAAGTCATTTCCTAATGATAAATGTGTGGATTCATCAAAAGAACATAACAACATTTTGGTGCATAACAAAAGAGCTTCAAAATACATTAAACAAAACAGAAGTACAAGAAATGAACATATCCACAATTACAGTCAAATATTGCAATACCCCTCTGTCAATAATTTATAGGACAATTAAACAGAAAGTGAGCAAAAAGGTATGACATAAAAAAACACTAATCAATCTCATAAAATTAACATTTGTAGAACTCTCCAAGCAACTTTACAAGATTGCCCTTTTTTTTTCAAGTACACATAGATCGACCATATTCTAGACCATAATGAAACTATCAATAAATTTGAAAAGATTCAAGTACCCAAAGTATGTTTTTTGACCATAACAAGACTAAATTCAAAATTAACAATGGAAATATTTTTGGAAAACCCAAGGAATTTGGAAAAGCCAAGAAATTTGGAAATTAAATTCTAACATTGCATGAGTTAAAAAAATAACATTTAAAAGAGAATTTAGAAAGTATTGTGAACCAAGTGAATGTATGAACACAACGTATCAAAATTTGAGGATTCCACTAAGTAGTAAATTAAAGGAAATTTTATAGAACTGATCATCTATAATAGAAAAAAGGTAATGTCTCAAATCAGTGGTCTCAGGATCAACTTTAAGGTATTAGAACAAGAAGAGCACAAAGTAAGCAAAAATAATAAATAGAAGAGCAGAAATAAATAGAAAACTGAAAAACAATAGATAAAACCAACAAAATCATAAAAATGAATCTCTTAAGAAGATCAATATAATTGATCGATTTCTTGGAAAGACACAAACGATCAAAGGTAACCCAAGAGAAATAAACGTCATCAAGATGGCAACATAAGTCATTCCTGACTTCAGTACCTCTCATAAGAAGACTAGCAACTGTCTATACACACAACACTATTGTGGAAATCTCATAATCCTCAGATGATGCTGAAGTACTTACCCCACAAAACAAGGACTGAGAAGACCACATTATACAGGTAAGAGGAGTGGTTTCACTATGACCACATCACCGCTCCCCTTCAGCAGGCTGGCAAAGCACCACACAGAGAGGGCCTTCCTGGGTCTATAGTTTCTCCAGTAGGAAAAGAGACCCCAGTGGTGGACATTCAGTCCTGCCAGCATCATGGTTTGCTTTCTGGGAGGCTCACTCTGGTCTCACTCTCTGGGATCTCTGGAGAAACCTATGAGCTTCACCACTAGGAATCAGATAGAAATGGAGAAGGGGGATGGGGCTTATAGCAACCAGCCCTCAGATTTTGATGGATCACATTCCTGCTTGCAGTGGCACTGAGCAGACATCCCAGCCAGCAGCTCTGCCTATCAATAGAGCTGGGCTAGTGCCCCTGTCAGGCCAGAGAGCTGGGTTGGCAGTTCTATCTGATTGGATCCCCAGCCAATGGGCCATACTGGTTGTAGAGCTCATTCTATAGAGCCCCATCCCATAGGGGAGTAAATTCTCATTCCTGCCCGACTGTTCAACATAGCCTCCAGTCCTGCCCCTCTGAGATGCCTGGCCACAGATATCCAGAAGCACATTCAATGGTTCACTCCAGCAGGGAGCTAGGCCAGTGCCCTTCCCTGCCCAGATGTTTAGCATAGTCCATAGTCTGGTATAACAAGGCAACCTCAACATTGACACTGAGCAGCCTCAGAGTCCCGCCTAGAGTATTGCCCAACATATAATCTCACCCAGCAACAGAGCCCAGCATAGGGCTCTACCCAATTGTTAAACACAGCCAGCTGACCCACCTAACCAAGAAGTCTAGACAGTGACCCCACTCAACTATGGTGTAACCACTATGGAAATCAGTTTAGCAGTTTTTCTAGAAGTTAAAAATACACCAACTATGTGATTCAGACATTACATTCTTAGGTATTTACCCAAGAGAGGGCACCTGGATGGCTCAGTTGGTTAAGTGGCAGATTCCTGGTTTCAGCTCAGGTCGTGATCTTAGGGTCATGATCTCAGGGTCATGACCTCAGGGTCGTGCAATCCAGCCCCATGTGGGGCTCCGAGCCTCCTCAAGATTCTTCCTCCCTCTCTCTCCCTCTTTGCCTCCCTCTCTGCTAGCATGTGCGCTCTCTCTCTCTCTCTCTCTCTCTCAAACAAACCTACAAATAAATAAGTAAAATCTTTTTTTTTTAATTTACTGGAGGAATGAAAGCATCTATCTATCTGTATAAAGACCTAAACACAAATGTCATAGCAGTCTTATTTCTAGTAGCCAAAATTTGGAAACAATTCAAATGCCCATTGACAGTTGAGTGAAAACACAAATTGCAATATATCTGTACAATGGAATACTACTCTACAAGAGAAAGAACTAATACAAGATGAATGAATTTCAAAATGATTACGCTCAGAGATAAAAGGGCTTACAAAAAAAGAGTACATTCTATATGATTCCATTTCTATAAAATTCTACAAAGTGCAAACCAATCCATCAAGACAAAAAGCAGAGCAGCAGGTTGCCAAGGGCTAGGGTGGCAGCGGTGGGGAAAGGTGAGGTGGAAAACAGGGAGGAGCAGGAGGGAGAAATTAAAAAGTGGAACAAGAAAATTATTGGGCATGATGGATATGTTTATTGTCTTGATTTTAATGATTGGCTAAAAGGGTGTATACATATGTCAGAACTTAAATTATTTGTTTTAAAAATGTGCAGCTTAAGGTCTATTAATTTTACCTCAGTAAAACTGCTTAGAAATAAAAAGTAAAGTAAAATAAATTTTTAAATGTGAAGTATGAGAGAAGAAAACAGAAACAATGTCAAGGAAGACACTGATAATTATTTTTTCCCTGTTCAAAAAAATAAATAAAATGAGCAAGTTGACTAAAGGTTAATACTCACACCTCACAAATACAAGCATAATTCCATCACGACTGCCTGCTTCTCAGATTTTTGTTCTTACATCTTACTATGATACCAGGATAGCCCATTAGGAACGGAAGAAAAAGGGTAACAAGTTTGGTCTGGGTTTGCCTTCCTCCTCCTAATCTCTTGGGGTGTAAAGTGCCCCAGGCTGCAGGAAAAGACAAAGCTCATTGCTTTTCTCCAAATCTCCTTGACAGAAGTGAATTCAGTTGGTTTGAGAGCATGTCTAGTACAGATAATTCATCAGGACCATTGTCAAGATTGTCAGCAATATGGAAAAACTGTTTCCCATTCTCCAGCAAAGCACAGTTCCATCCAAGTGAGAGTCGAAAAACATCTCAGTTTTTATATGAAAATCCCATAGACCTGACAGATTCAGTGTCATCCGAATACTCCACATGCAATTTCACTTCTTTGCTCATGTCTATTTAAGTGATTTTTGAAAGCTGTAATTATATAAACAGAGAGCCTCCCACACTCTGACAAGAGGAAAAATACATATTAACTCCAGACAAAATGTGGGTGGTGGTATCTTTTTTTTCCTTAGCAAGCTTTATACTGTCAGAAACTATGAAACTCTACTGCAAACAGCAATAAGTCACTAAAAGTCTTTCATACTAGAAACTGCCATGCAGTTTCCTAGGATATTATTTTACTTTTTTAATTCTCCTGGGTAATGTGAGAGGTGAGACAGTCAAGCGCTTAAATCCAATTCTTCCTTCCCTATAAGATGGTATCAATCCATCCCCTTTCCCAAATACTTCTATTTGTAAGACTTGGCTAATTAGGGAAATGCTTGCCATGTTCTCTTATAAGAGGTATTGATACGAGTTCCTTCTGACACCATGACTACTCATAATTTGAATCACTTGTAATGGCTGATATGGTGGGAGTGGGAAATGGAAAAGAAAGAACATAGACGTGTTCTCTGGTTTGCAAAGTGGGCACATCTAATGGAACATTTTGTGTTAATATCAATGTGGAAAACAAGGCCATGAACCCAACTCAGATGTAGCAATTGCATTGTTTTAACTACTTCCCTTGGATTAATTTTACCTTTTAAATATTTCATTCATTTAGGCTTTTTGTAAAGCATTAGTGTTTGTTGAATGTTTGTGATATAAAAACTGGCATAAAGAAATTAAGGTGATCCTGGAAAAGTTAGGACAAATAAGTAGAATGGGTATTAAAACTCCGCTAGCATGGCTTCGGGGTCCTACTTTCAACCATTGTGCTATTCTACGTCTCAAAATTGTGACTGATACTTATTAAAGGCTTACTATGGGCCCAGGCATTATCCTAAACCCTTTATATTTATTATCTCAGTTAAGGCTTGCAGTAGCCCTATGATGTATGCATTCCTATTTTCCCAATTTTTCAGATGATGAGACTGAGGCACAGAAAGATTAAGTAACTTGCCCAAGATTCATAGCAACTGGCAGAGTAGGGATTTGCACAATGTCCATCTGACTCCCGGGCCTGTGCTACTACACGTCAAGGAACATGAATTAGGTTCATGCTCTGGGCAAATCACCATGCCCAGTACTGGAGTTTTACAGATAAAGTCCCTGCCAGAAAGCAGCTCAGCTTTCAGTTATGGCGTTAGGCAAGCTATGATCTAATCTGTTGCTTCTCTTTCTTTCTCTCCCTTTTTGTCTCCCATCCTCTTGCTTTCATCTACCAGGGTTTCATTCTATGGGCAGAAAACAATGAAATGCATAATAACTGACCCACCACCCACTTCAAAATGGTAAAACTAGTAGGGGAAGGAATTGGGAGAGTATAAAATTTTATGTTCTTCTTTAGAGAGCTTGGGCTTAAAAATGTTAAGGCATACCAGGGATTGGCTGCTGCAAATTCACCTAATCTTTTGTCAAATCTGCATCTACATGTCTAAAATTTTCATGGGTGACAAGAAAGCCTACCCTATACAGGGTATAATTTAGCTGGAAGGAAGGCTAAAATAATTTCAAGCAGGGCACATGTTCTCTGGGAACCTAGAGACACATAAACAACAACCACAAAAAGAGATTGATTCTGCTGTAGGAGATCGTTCCCAAGAGGAAGAAGTAGCATATCTGGTCAGCAGGACTATAGAGCAGCAAAAAATAAACCTTTATGTTACTGAAATTTTTGATATTTCTATTATAACAACTAACAGTATTCATCCCACTTAAAACAGAAATTTTACCAGACAGAGTCCTGTTTTAACAACAAATATGAAACGTCTAAGGCACAGGCTTAGATGTCAGGTAATGGGAGTCAAGACAATAGATACAGCAGGCGGGGCAGCTGGAAACTCCCATGACACTATGGGAAATATTTAATAAAACTATGACAATTTGGAAGACAAAATATGTACCTCCTGAGACTATAGCTTTTAAGGAAATTGTTGGAAGACTTCAGAATGTTGTGTGCTACTGTATATTGTTTTTAGCAAGGTATTATCAGAAAGAGATGACTTCAGGCAAGAATAGCTTATTTTGAGGCAAAAATGTAAAAAAAAAAATTAGAGTCAAGAGCTTGACTTTGTTGAAAACAGTGTTTATTTCTGGACCCCAAAATAGTACGTTAGATAAGATTGAACAAAGCTTTGGGCATCAAAGGCCCAGCAAGACTTCCTATTACAAAAAAGTGTCTCAGTTTTGCAGCAAAGATATAATCTCCCCATCCAAGTCATTAAGTTAAGGTAGAGAGGCATAGAAATGAGGAAACAAAAAAGCAATAAATAAAGAAGGAAACTTCGGGTGTAATTATTGGCACACAGAAGAGAATGAAACAAAAACGATAAAAAATTTAGTAAATATGTGGGGGACTTGTATTGCCCCCCCCAAAGTAACCCAAACAACTGTTTACCACCCTCTTCACATGTGACCAAAGAGAACATGGAAGAAGTTCCCATAGACTGAGGGCATCAGGGGCCAAGAACAATAAACAAAGAGATGGCGTCTTCCAGAAGATGTAATTAGAGACTGGGAAGGAATTCCCTTACTGATAGGGTAAAGGTACTTCACAGCCCAGCTGGACTGTATTACTGAACTAACAAGGAAAGCCCAAATGCTATGAGTTTCTCATTGTTGCCTCTTCCATTTGGGAGCTTGCATTGCAGTTAGCCTCTCTCCATCCCACCCTTGTATGCTAGATGGGGAGGGCTGGTGGAAGCAGCAGAAGTAGCTTGTCTTCAGATCCTCAGCCAGCAGAACATGAATAGCCATATCTGCACCAGAGGGGGGGGGGCGGAGAGAGAGAGAGAGAGAACGAGAGAGAGAAGAGAACTGTATCTCCACTAGAGGTTCTAGATTTCAGACCGGGTTTGTTTATTGCACGACATGTTTGGGTCACCTCCTTGGGGAAGAGGTAAATGTAATTCTAAGTATCCAGAACTGGCAAAGACTGGTCAGTGCATTTACCAAATGAATTTATTCTTCCTCCTGTGCATACAGCTGGCCAGGAAACCCCATTCTCCCTTTCAGTGGCCGTGGTCACGTGCTAGTTATCACCAATGAGGTTTGGGTGAAAGAAAGCTTGTCACATTGGGGATAAGGGCAAAATAAGTGAATGTGTCTTCTTCACCCTCTTTTTTCCCTTCAACAAGCTAGATGCAGATGAGCAGGAGGCCCCAGAGGAGAACAGAGTTACCAGATGAAGGGATCCTCTGTTCCAGAAAGATCATGTGGAAGGCCAGTTACCAACTAGGAACATCCCATATGGGAGGACTATTTATGTGCAAGAAAGAAACTTTTATTAAGCCTTTGATATTTTTTCAGATTTGTTTGTTACAGCAGGAAACATTATCCTAAGTAATACAATTCACAAAGCCTTTAGTATTCTAACTTGATGTACATCACTTTATCCCTTCTTTGAACTTTATATAGCATGTAATCTGTGCTGGGCACTGTTCTAAGTATTCTACGGAGTATTTTAAAGATATTATCTTATATTACACACATACACACATATAATGCATTAAGTCCCATTCCAAATACAGGTTGTACTTCAGATCTTAACACCTAAAAAAATTCTTGAACTATCTAAAAGATAAAAAAAAATAAAGAACAGAAATCAGTTTGACTAAACATAAATGGATCATTAGGGGACTTTGGTAAGATCTGCTTGAAGAGCACCCCGTCTTCTAGCTCTATCATAACCTTATCATACTCATCTCTTTATTGGTCATTTCATTTTGGGACCCTGTCCAGCAATAAGCACTAATGTAATTAATAAGTTACACAATAGACAATAGACTTCTTTGGACTCTATCTTATCTATGTTATAAAAATATTCTTTAAGTGCTATAGAAACGTCATTAAATAAACACTTGCTGTCCACTTACTATTGCTCAGCTTTTTGCTACAGATACAAAGATGATTGAGACACAATCTCCATTCTCGAGGACCCACGGAGTTTGGTGAATACGTGAGGCATGTCAAAACTACCACAACAAAACCCGATGAAGGCAGTCGCAGCAGCATGTATATAGTGGGATAAGAGCATTGGAGTCAGAGCCATAATTATGCAAAGCAGCATTCTGTAGGCAAAGAAATAAAAAATTGAAAAATAAAAAGATAAAAAAGATTTGAGGCAGAGGTACGAAAACACATGCACAAACATATATTATATGAAAGGAAACTCCTGTGGCCCAAATTTCAGCCAATTATTCACCATAGTCAATCCAATTCGGTCACTAAACAGCTCCAATCATCCTAAAGCTATACATCGAGAGCCGTGTCTAAGTAACACAGCATTTACTGTTATTTGGAAATCCTTGTATGATTTCTGTGATTCATTAATACTTTCATAAGTAATACTACCTTGATTACCACTATTATTAGTATACCTACCTTCAAACATTCTCCCTACCCAATACTTTTTTTTAAAGAATAATTCTTCCACAATTCTCCCAGTGAAAGCCTTGGATTCATGGCTGCTCCCTATTTTTTTTTTTATAACATCCACATTTAAATAGAACTTTGTGAGATGCCTTGGGTGGCTCAGTGGTTGAGCCTCTGCCTTTGGCTCAGGACGTGACCCTGGGGTGTGGGGATCGAGTCCCATGTCGGGCCTCCTGCAGGGAGCCTGCTTCTCCCTCTGTCTGTGTCTCTGCATCTCGGATGAATGAATGAATGAATGAATGAATAAAACTTTGTGTCTCGTTAAAGCTGTCTATACTTCATGCCTAGCCTCCCGCGATTGCCTTTGTGACAGCCTCTCTGCCTTTCCGTCACCTGATTCATTCTGATACCACATGAACACTCCAATTCGCATATTCTGTGTCACACTCTTCCAAATCTTTCCACCCCCCCACATTACTTAAGTCCTGACTAGTTCATCTTGTTGGGATTCGATCACTCGATTTGTAAAATGGGGATAATAATCATATCTAACTCACATTTATCATGAAGTTCAAATGCTTTCAATCCTGTATTCAACAGGTTTCCAGCACATACTAAGCATTCATTAGATTTTAGTTGTTGCTATTACTTTCAGCAACACAACGTGTGAGACAGTCAGAAATTTGACCCAAATTTAACTTTCTACTTATATCTCAATAAAACACCTGTTGACAACAGAGAGCAGTTTTTCAGTTTTATGAACATGTCTTACAAATCACTTCCGTTGAACCTGTAATGTGATCATGCTCTGTCCCAAACATCTCTTGCTTTCCATTTATTCAAATTCTTTTCATTCTTTATGGACCAATTCAAGTCTCATCCCACAGATCTCTTGCCATAGCTGAGGGCAGTTCTCCCCCTACTCTGAACAGATAGAGTGATATTCATTTGAAGATTACCATGTATTGTGGGGTATGAAATAATAAGGATCTAGAGTGGAAAAAAAGAGATTCTCTTGCCCAGCATACTACCCCAAAGCAGGAGGTGAACCATTAATATTTGGAGATTGACTTTTCAAAATGTTAATAAGAATACTCCTATCAAAAAAAAAAAAAAAAAAAAAAGAATACTCCTATCAAGTTTAGATTTAGAAGCCATAAGGCAAAAGAAAAAATAGTGAAAGACCCATGTTGGAATTCTCCCTTGAGTTGCAAAAGGCGGGGTGGGGAGGAAATAGTATCTAGACAGAAATATTGCTATGATTACCAAAGCACCAAATGATGCTAGATTGGAAAAACTGTATGTTCTAAAATGAATATTTTCATGTCTTCTAAGAACTGGCTTTTTTTTTTTTTGTATTTTGTAACTGGAACAGATTTTCATTTTTGTGCACCAAATCAAAATTGATACACACTAATCTAGTCAACTAAACATGTCAATACGATACAAATTTGTATACAACTCACATAGACTTCATGTGGATGACCCCTCACCCTACCACAGGGAAGCTGTACAATACAGCAACCTCTGTCTATCCAGGTGGTTGGAAAGAAACCTGTGCATAGGTTTTGTTTTATTTTTCATAGTGTAATAATGCATCAACAGAGACAGGAAAAGCAGCTTAGTCAGTGTGAGCATTAAGGAACACATGCTTTGAGCCACATCACTGCCTTGCTCTTCACAAGGTAGGTAGCCATGGAGAAGTTACATAACCTTCCTGAGCTCTTGCTTCCTCCCAGTAAAATGAGGATAACCATATTACTTCATGAGGTTTTCAGAAGGATTAAATGAAATGAAGTCTAGCAAAGTTCTCAACTCATAATAGGAGTTCAGGGTTTCCTTGTTCGTCTGCTTTTCAGAATTATGATTGCACTAGGGAAAGAGGTTGTCTGTCCCTCCATGCCGTGAATGCTGGAGAGTAATACCTCAGCCTGACTTTTAACCCCCATTCGGAAAATCATGCTGGATATTTTCATTTAGTGCAATGGCTTTCAAATATTTCCTTCATCAGCCCCAGAACCTTTTGGTTTCCAGTTAATATCTTAAACAGTCACCATTTTTTTTTTTTTTTAAAGGCAACCATTCTGGGAAAGACTTTGAAGTAGAAGATCTAGCTCCATCTAGCCTGGGATTGCCTGAATTTGGGAAACTTGACCTTTTTGAGTCACTTTTCTCATCTGAAAATTTGGGATAATAAAAAAATACTGCCCTGCTTAGAGTACAAGATTGTTGTGACATTCAGATGAGTGCATGTGTATGAACGCACTTTGAAACAGTAATGCGATACACAAGTATACACTAGCTTTCTTATCACAACACAAGCTTCTGCATTTTGGCTCACCTCTTTGATTTTTCCCAACAGATTTACCTCCCTAATTACAGGCAGCTCCTTGCTAGCAAACAGGTGTATTCCAAAATTTAATTTGCTAATCAGTTGTTAGGAACTCAGCACACGTTTTCCCTTAGAAATGATGTTATAAATGGAATAGCTTATTTCTAAAGAAATTTCAGCCCAACTCTTAGGCCTAAGATGTAGCTGAAATATCATACATTTGCTATGAAAATCTTTGGAAATATTATTGTAATATAAGTAATTAGAATGGTAAAATAATAAAAAATAAGTGAGTTAAATTTATTTTTAATGCTAGCATTTAATGACCAGCAAATCTAATAAGAAAAAAGGTAGACATTTAATCCAAAGGAGATTCTAAAGAGGATTTCTGTGTCCCACAGGGTTTTAGAATTGCTATTATTTGCTTTGGTGATTGATGAATTTCAAAACTTAGAGATTTTAATCTCTTTTTTGTAACTTTTATACCTAATTACTACCAGGGTAATTGACAGGGGCAGGGACATAACAGTGAACAAAAGGAGATAAGAACAACCATGGAACGGGAAAAGATATAGGCAAAGCAATAAAGATAGAAAGAGTCAGAAATTTAGGGTGAACAGGAAAATAAAAAGGTGAATTCAGTTGGGAAGAAAAAGGGGAAAAGGGTAGAAAAAAAGAACCCATTTAAAGATTAAGGGGAAAAAACATTTTGGAGGGTTTATAGTTGAGTCTATCTTACAAAAAGGTTTGCAGTCATTGCATCAAGCAGTTGGCTGAGGGAATATGGAGCCTCCATAGGACAGATGAAAAGAAAAGAGGAACAGATGTGGGGCTGACCTTTGGTATGAATTAGACATTTGTTACTAGGTGCTGGTGACTCTGGAAGTCAATAACTTAAATAATATTAAAATTATTTCAGGTGGGGAGTTAGTATCTAGTAAATTATTAAGGGAAGTTAGTCAAAGATGAAAATATTTAACTGGACAATCTACAGGGTGGATTGATATACAATCATTTGAGAGATGTCTTTAATGTATAGTATAATAGGGAGATGGTTTTCCACTCAAACATTAAATATTTATTGTAACACCTGATGCTTGTGAAGACCCCTAGGGCAGTGAATAAAGCTAGTTGTCAAAGTAAGGGCAAACTCTCTCTCTGACAAAGCTGCCAGCATCTCCAAGGTCAGCAAGGACTTACTCATTGCCTCATGCAATTAACTAATAATTCACAGCAATGTGTCCTGCTTTCTGATGTTTTCTAATGCTTTCCATTTTGGGGTTCTCACAACCATTCCTTCCTGAGGCTTTGTCCATTTCTCCCGCTGTCTCCATCATCTTTTAGGGCTCATCCTTCTTGTCCTTCCTCCTCGCAGTAAAGGCTCCCATTCCCCAGGGTTCTGATTTGGTTTCCTTATCATTTTACGAATGCTCTGTAAACAATCTTACCACAACCATGGTTTCAAGCACCAGTTACAGGCTGCATTCTACACACTGATAACACTCACATTTCTAACCTACAGTCCAGACGTTGCCCCAGGATTCCCAACTTCCGCATCCAACTGAAAGATACCAGAAGCTTTAGAAAGTCCTTTTTCCTCTCGTTTGAAATGCCTTGGGTTTTGATCATGTAAAATATTGAAGTGCATTTAAAAAGGCCATTTTATCTTTTTATATCTTTTTGCTAGTTCTGTTGGAAGTTAAAATAATTTATCCTCAACTTAATCCCTTACATTTAATTTACTCCCCCAACCTTAATACTATAAGTTGATAGGATAAAGAATTCACAAATAATCTTCCTTTGTTAGGAAGGTACTAGATGTATTTTAAAAGTTAAAATCTTCAAAATTCCAGAATAAATTGTGCTGATAGTTTCCTATTAATGAACTTTACTTAGGGATTTTTAAGTGGGAGGTTAATTAGGACCTCCCATATTTTATCTTTAAACACAAAATTTCCAGATGCATCTAAGCTGGGGGTCTTCAAAACTCTCAGAGTTTCTATGCCAGAATAATGCTTTCTCTGTTCTGACCTACTATTGTTACTTTAGTTTTTTTCTTTCTTTCTTTCTTTCTTTCTTTCTTTCTTTCTTTCTTTCTTTCTTTCTTTCTTTCTTTCTTTCTGGTAATGTTGAACTTGGAACGAAGGGGTTTATACTCAGAAATGTTCCCACAAAATGTTCTTCCAAAAATCATTTTTTATTTGCAGGGGAATAATGGCAGTTATGCCCCCACAAATGAAATGTGGGGCATGCTAAAACAAAACAAAACAAAACAAAACAGCATCTATTCTAAGAAGTAAATAAAGTAGTAATATGATTAGGAGGGCAGTAATAGAAAGGAAACTATCAATTGAGTCAAATTTTAATTTTAATTTTTTTAATTTTATATGACACCTTTAATATCTTCTATTACTTATTGAATCATTCTGCTAAAGAAGAATAGCCAGGTCATACTTTCATGAAATGTAAGCTTTTTAATATTAGTAATCCAAATTTTAAGATAATTCAAATTCAAAAATATATGCAAGAGAAATTCTCCATTATTGCATCAAGCCAGTAGTAACCTGGGGTCACCAATCATAGGCCCTACTTACAGGCTATGAAAAAGCAGCCTACAGATGCTGGCAGGCTGCAGAGTAATAAAGAAAAGTGTATTTTTAAATCTGACCTTTAGTGCTTGAATCTTAGAACTAGTTTTGTTACATAATATCTTCACGAAGGTATTTGACCTCCCCAAATCTCAGTTTTCCCATATTTGAATGGGGATAATAATATCTACTCTGCAAAGTCCTCATAAATAATATCATTGATATACACTAAAAAAATTATTGTACATTTCTTGAAACAATAGATATGCAAAAAAAATTGTTACAGGTTATTATTCTTTCACTGCAAGAACAGATATCATGCAATAGTTTCTAGAATTCTGATCTAAAAACATTTTACTTCCAAAACATGCTCAGGACCACTACCACCACCATCATGGCCTATTCCTCTAATCTCATCCCTTGCTTCTTTTCCTCTTTCACCTTTGTTTCCATCCACACCAAACCCACTCCTACTCTTGAGAAGTATCGTGTCCGTACACAAGGAACTCCTACCTGTAACTGCGTCATTAATTCTATTTCTCCTTCCAGATTTGAATCAAAGTCACTAACTCCAGGAGGCCAATTATGCCCGCCTAAAAAGACCATGATGTCTGTCCTTTAGGTTTCCATTCATCCCTCTATCATTGTTCTGCATGATGTTTAGATTGAACTGAAAAATAGAAACCATGTCTTTTGCTCATTTTTACTTTATCTCTAAAGCATAACTCAGTGTTGAGCAAACAGTAGGTGCTCAGTAAATGTTTCTTGAATAAATTAATGAAATTCATGCATAAAATAGTAGAGTATCTGAAATACAAAATGTGTTCATTATTAAGTAGGGGTTTTGTGTTTATGTGTACGCCATAGAGAGGAGTAATGAGTCATCTTCCAACACATTATTCAAAATTAATCTATTGCTAGAGGAGCAAAAGATAAATTTCTCCAATAAGAGTGGGGATTCTGGGCCAGTGAGAGGTAAGTGAGCAAGGGAGGAAGTAGAGGTCATGAAAAAAAATGTTTCACAATTCTGCTGGGGACTTTCTTTTGTTACCAATAACTGAAATCAGTGATCAGACTTCTTTCTTTTTCTCTCGTAAGAGCTCCATTGCCTGCTAGTCATGTAAAGACATATGGTAATGCTCCTGAATGAGTTGGCATGTTCGATATATGTCCATATATATATAAATGCATCGAATGACAAATAAAAGCCAACAGCTTTGCAGCTAAAGTACCTGCAGAAGGACTATGTTTAATATGCACATGGGCTTGTGTGTGTTTGTACCTCCCAAACCTGTAACAACTCTCCCTCAGGAGTCAGATAATCCTGTTATAAGGGGAAATATTACATGTACTACTGATAGGGACTGCTTGTCCCCTATAGACCTGGACTGATTCAAAAGAACATTCTTTAACAATGGTCTCAAATAATGTAAGTGTGTCAAGGAGGGCCTTTATTGTTTTTACTACACTGACCCTGCAGTGTAGCAAATTACCCTCAGGTCCTGGGAGACAACACATGACTTCCAAGAGCAGTTTCCACATGTTCAGTGTTTAGTAAGTAATATGGACCTCATGGGACATAATTCCAAGGAAAGAAATAGAGCAAGACTTGAACTTCCCAAATTTCCTCATAATTTTCAAAACGCTAGATGATAATGACCTAGGAATCTCAATTCTACCTTTACTGTCTTGTCATTGTGTACTTGGCAGGGCATGAAAAGGGGCAAAGACCCCTCCCTTCCTTGCTCAAAAAAAAAAAAAAATCCAGAAGCTTCTTGTTTAGTGTCAAACTTTTTCAGCCAATAATTTGTCAATCTAAAGGGTCTTTCTTTTCCTCTAATCACAGGCTTGACCCCCAAAAAGGGAAGATAATATTCAGGTTCTCTATGTGAATGTTCACTGCCAGATAATTCAATTATTGCAGAAAATTATTTTAAACATTAAGATGCACAAAGTTCAGTTTTTCTCTGTTTCTGCTACTATCACCAAGCTATTGATAAGATGTCTAAATTTATTGCAGAATAATTCTGCAGGAAAAGAGATAAAAGGTTCCTGAATAAAATATGAGGCGAGAGCTGTAAATTGTAGCAATGCATATCATTTCATTCAAATGTAGGAAGCAATTACCATCTGCTATACTCATCAGTTCCCTCCTTTATGACTTAATTATATGTTTAATGCTATCAGATCAAGGAAAGGGCACAATAGATGAATGAGTGAGAGAAATAGAAAAGATCCTGCAACAAGACAAAAGGCAGATGAAAAGTAACCTAAGAAGAGAATTGATTTCATTTGTTGGGAGAGAAGTTAATTTAAATAGTATATTCTATCATCTCCAGTGGTGCACTGAGATAATATAAATCATGTGTTTGTGAATTTGCTTCATACAATTTTAACAAAAGCATTCAAGTTTCTGAAAACCTAAGGTCTGCAGGTTTTGATTTATTTATGAAATGGGTAACATTTACAAAGAAAGAGCAATGACTGACAACTAAAGCATTTAAATTATTATTAACACTACTTTGCTATACGAGTAGTAGATGGCAGAGTAAAGGCTGACAAGCTCTCTGGTTCTTTGCTATCTGGTTTGGAAACAACAAAGATCATCTGCCAGCCTCTAATAAAGAGCACCGGTGTTTCTGGTGAAGACATCTCCATGCCTTCGTGCTTTCTTTCATGGGAATGAAAGAATCAAACAAGACAATCAAACAAGATGAACCACTGTTCAAGAAAGGAAATCACACACAATGAGATGAGTGAAGTGTGGGTGTTTGTCTTTCTCAAGGTATTTTTAAACTTAAAAAGTAGATTTAGCACATAGAGAAAGACAAAGACATGGCATCTCTAGAGACACTTGTAATTTTCTTGAGTCCCATCAAACTCAAGATAGGCTTCATAAAGCATAGCCCCGAGTTCCCGGGCTGAGGATACTAGCTAAGCCTGAGGCACAGGAGCTGATGGAAGGAGCTGTTTCCCATATGAAACACAGTATTTACTACTCCTTATGAACCAGGTACTCTCATCCATTGCAAATTTGATATTCAGTTGGCATAATTTTCCTTAAACTTTAATTACAAGCTTTTGAAGAGTGTTTGCCTCAATATTGTTCTCCCATCTCAAGTCTTCAGACTTTAGGATATGATGGCCCACTACAGGTCCCAAGCAGAACTGAGCTTAGTCCTCTGCGAATCAGAATGACTTTCATCAGGCCTCACACTCAGGATTCTCCATACCTGGATTTTATGATTTTTGATCACTAGCTTGTATAAGCTCTTCAGAACAAGCTCTATTAAATATTTTCTTAACATTATTTTAAGTATATTCTGAACAAAAATATTATCTGTCATGGTTTTTGAAAAAAATACATTTTTATAGAGTGTCTGAATTCTCTTTTTATAAATTATGTATAATCAGAAATACTGTGCATGGGGTCAGTGCCTATGTACAATGCATGTCTAACAGTTTTATTTTGTCATTTAATGTCAGCTTATTCTATTATTGATGATATAGCAATCACAAGATATAAATAATCTTTAAATAACTCATCAACCTTACTGCAGCACTTTGTCACTAGCTTTCATGCCCCGAAGTAGAACTGACCGGAAACCTCAAGTTCTCTTTATGATTCACATTGAGTAAAAATTGCCACTCACAGAGGCAAAGATACAGTCCAAGTGTCAGAAAAACAACTGTGTTTTTTCTTCTTTATTATTAACTTACATATGTTTTATACTCGAGTCAAATGTCTTATCCTGCTAACATAAATTTTCTCTTCTCCAATTTGGATGCTCAAAAGTAACCAGAATTTTACTAATTTCTTATGTTCTTTTCTACAGTTACACACATACTGGTGTAGATAACTTAGCAAAAATCAGGTCATGTTTCCACAGGCATTGACACAGAGCAGAATTATCTACTTATTAAAAACAGACACACAATATTGCTCTGTGAAAAAAAAGAGGTCCTAGGCCACTATTTGGAGTTATTTAGAGAACTCAAAGCCATGAAACTCTATTTTTTTTTTAAATCATTGGATGTGTGGGTTTCTTTTTTAATGTGTTAGTTTGAGTAGCACACTATTATGCAAAATACAAAAACTATTTTGAATACAAATAGAGGTATTTTGATGAACCAGCAATCAATGTATCTTTTATTCTTTCTACTAAATTCTTAGCTTCCACATTTGTTCAGTTTCAAATGCTTTAAACAGGTATTGATGGTAAGGAGAAGGGTTTCCTTCTGACCTCCCAGTAACTAGTCTGAAACAGTCTGAAGCAGGAGCTCTCCACCTGGGAAATTGGTGTCTAAGTTGGTTGTTCAACAAGGAGGCACAGGCAAGCCATGGCTCAAATGGCTCAATTGTGTTGTAAGGAAGGAGCCTTGTAGAGAGGACAGTGCACTGCCATCATGTCTTGCACAATCTTTTTTTTTTTTTATTAATTTATTTATTTTAGGGAGAGAGAGAGAGAGAGAGAGAGACCATGAGTAGGGGGATGGGTGCAGAGGGAGAGGAAAGAGGCAGACAATGCCCTGGGTACGGAGCCGATGCAGGGTTGGATCCCATGGCCAAAGAGATCATGACCTGAGCTGAAACCAAGAGCCAGACACTTTAACCAACTAAGCTACCCTGTGCCCCACTTTGCAGTCTATCTTCTTACACTATGTGTTTTCTTATTTATATAAATATAAACACATATATACACATATGTATATACATATAGGAAAAGATAAAACTGGGAATCCCTGAGGGGCTCGATGGTTTAGTGCCTGCCTTTGGCCCAGGGTGTGATCCTAGAGTCCCAGGATCGAGTCCCACATCGGGCTCCCTGCGTGGAGCCTGCTTCTCCCTCTGCCTGTGTCTCTGCCTCTCTCTTTCCTCTGTGTCTTTCATGAATAAATAAATGAAATCTTAAAAAAAAAAAAAAGAATATTAAAAAAAAAGAAAAGAAAAGAAAAGATAAAGCTTCTTAGTTTTACATATTTATAATATCTGTAAAATAAAATTTTAAAAATTTATCTAATAAAAAAATAAAATGTAAAAGTCTTTATCTTCCTAATACATTTAAGTATATAGTTCGTACATTGTCTATATTACTTACATATAGTGTCTAGAAGATCTATAAAATGTGTACATATATAGTAAGCAGATCTTATTTCTTACTCATTGTATAACTTCTTACTATGTACATGGAGTATAATATACACTATATATAGTATATGAAGATATACATATTCTGACTACATAATACATGCATATGTAGTAAGAAAATAGACTTTTATATTTTATTTTATAAATTTTATAAATATGTGAAACGTGTATATAAAAGTTCTCTGACATTTATTGTTACTGCCTTATAATCATCAAGCAGATGTTGGGTACCCAAACCTAGTTCTATAAACCATGGTAGATGAAAGAAACTCAAATCCTCAAGGGCTTACAGGACTCATAATTATGTGAACTCAAGTTCCTTCAAGGCAGAAAAGGATCTTATATTTGCATTTGTTTCTCCTCTTGTACATAATATGCCCTCACAAAGAATTTGTGAGGGAGAAAGAGATTGTGAGGAAGAAGTGCTTTCGGTGTCTTAAGCTAATATAGCTTGAGGAGCTTTCACTTTCTTGGGCCCCTTCCAAGATCCTGGGAAGGTTTCTAGGAGGACATATCTTTTGTTTTTGTAAAATATTTCTAATTCCAATTCACTAAGACTGCTGCCTTGTTCAGTTTTGAATTCTCTCTTGCCATATGTTACACTAATTGTGAGCAGGGCATTAGAGCAGCCACAGGCATTTCATATCTTCAAATTTGTATCATTTTTCTTAAAGAGGAATGCAAATTGCCCAAGTTTATGACTCCACAATACCTGCACCTCTTGCCTTTAAAGCAATGTGGCATAGAATATTACCTCTACTCTAAAATAGGAATCACTTAACTACCTATGTGCATACTATGAAAACTGTGGGCTCAAGTTGGCTTCCTACAGGATCATAAGACTTTAATGATTTTTTTTTTAAGGATAATGCAAAAATTTTTTTTCTAAAGGAAGTGCCTTACTTATAGTATCTTCCTAAAGAAAGAAAAACTTTCCTATCTAACCCTAATGAAGTTAACATTCCATAGATGGAAATCTATGGTCCTTACTAAAGTACAAAATCTTTGTTGATGTAGGGGCCAAAGGCAGGCTGTCTCAAAATGTGCCACTTTGACATGCAGATTATTTGGAGCTGAAAACAATTGAGACCCAAAAGACTCAGGAAGAAATTTTGACACTTCCCACCCCAGTATTGGCTAAAAGAATTTAGATAAAAGACCTGCTCCACAAAGAGTGCCATCCTCATAGATAACTACATTACAACATGAACTAGGTATAGGAGACAGGGAGGCACTAGCAAGGCCTGTTTGATCAAATTCCTCTTGTGTCTCATTAATTCTGTATGGCCCAGCAAACATTTGTTTACCAAACATTTATTCTTTTTCATCATCCTATGAATTGCATTCCTTCCTTTTGAAGTCCCAGACCACCACCCCTTCTCCATGGTTCAACACAACACATATATTTCATGTTGCCTACCTGTCTTTGGAATCTCGTGCCTATGTGGATTTCCCATTAAATTAAATGTGATTTTTCTCTGGTTAATCTGTCTCATGTCGATTTAGTACTCAAAGGAGCTAGAAAAACCTTGAAGGGTAGAGGAAAAAATTTCCTACCCAACAGTAGCTTGAGTTAAAATCCTTGTCTGTTCAGTCTTATAGATACCACATTGTGTGTGTGTGTGTGTGTGTGTGTGTGTGTGTATGGGTGTGTGTGTACACACACAGTGCTGGTCAATGTCTGAACTCAATCCTTTCATCTTCCTAAGTAATTATAAAGGAGTTTCTAGACCAAACAGCTTGTACAAGCACATCTTATTTGCACACCTCAGAAGATAAGAAAGGGTAGGCAGTGAAGTAAAAACCCATATCATAATATACAGCATCTTTTACCCAGTTCATGCAAATAGTGGTAAGCTATAATGAAAGGAGAGAAAGCAAATCCAGTAAACATCGAGGACTCCTGAAAGCCCACAGAATACTCCTTACTAAATCTCATACTCAGTATTAGGCACCTTTCATTCCTAAACAATGATATGCCTCTCCATGGCATGTTCCAGGCAATTCTTAGACTACATAATCCACCTTCAAAAGGTCTTGGATTTTATCTCATTCCAAATGGAAGAAAACATTTAAGCTTTACCATAATTTCAATCTTTTTCTGTTGGGGAAAATAAAAGATGGTGATTTGTGTCTGAATTAGCACCTTTCTTAAGGGAATTAACAATGATGTTTCCTTGGGGTTACACGAGAACTTAGACTCTCAGATTCCATACTTTTAGATTGTTAAATGAACTATCATTACATTCAAAATGAGATGAAAGAAATCATGTGAGAATACTAAAAGATTAAAATGGCAAGTTTAGTTATAAATCAAAGAGAGCTCCCTTTCCTGCTTGAGTAGATGAGTCCCAAATATATGAGGAAATAATAGGGGAGTCAATGACATAAACATCACATAAACCTACCTATGTACAATCCAGACTTAGCTGGATTTATTATTACTTTTTAGTTGTTTTGCATTTCAAAAGGAACAAAACTGCAGGTCAGAAAATTTGGGGACTTGGAAGGAAAATGAGGAGTTCAATTGCATAGAACCGCATTTGTTCATTTATTCTTGGCCACATATAATAAACATTTACTGAGTGTTCCATACATATCAGACATTGTGCTATATCTTAGAGATATAAAGATTTTTTAAGTCCCTCCCACTGTGAACAAATAGTTAAGTGGAAAGGCGAAAGCTAAATAGTAAACAATTAAAATATAATGTCATAATTGCTTGGACAGAGGCATGGTTAATGAATGATTTTGGTTTTTCTAGGTTTCAGGAAAAAAAGGACTGCACAAAGACTCCGGAAACCTTCATTCTGGTATTGGTTCTGCTAGTAGTTCATTACATAGAAGGAACTGTAGACATACAGTTCTACTTCTGGAACTCTAATTCTTTCATCTGCAACATGAAAGAAGTTTGACCAGATGTTCTCCACAGTTCCAGGCCTACATTATCTTATTTCAAGGGAATTTTCCTAATTAGTTCCCTATTAATTCTCTTTATTAAGGGTAGTGTTTAGTAACTTAGAATGACTTAACCTATTTGTACTTCAGCTGGTCCATTCTTTCAAAAAAGGTTACCTATATGTCTTTTTCTCATCTCCTAGCTCTACTCACTACTGCACTTGCCTCTTTCTTCAGTAAAGGAAGTGAAGCACTTTATAATTTCTAGTTATCATTATACGAGAAGCAGATAAGGAATTTCTTTTTTAAGAGAAAGATGCTAAAATTGCCCTTTATTCGTACAAAATCCTCCATGCTCTGAAGGGAAATCCTGGCTTCTGCAATACATTTTCTAACACTTTGCTAGAAGAGATTGCTTTGCTATTAAGAAAGGATAACCTCCATGTGTGAATGGTGGCTAGCTCTATGATTATTTAGTACAGATAGAAGAACTGCCACTTGCCTGGTTCCAGGGGTCAAAGGTAGAAATAAGTCCAGGACATCCTTTCCACAGATTTCATTACAGAAGTTCAGATTTTCACCATTAATTGTCTAGCATAAGGAAAGATAAGCATCCTTGCGAGGAAATGTGGAAACACAGAATGGAATCAATTCAGTAGACATCTAGTTATCTTTACCTACCATACAAGTTTGGTTATAGTTTTCTGAGCCCCTAGACCAATAAGGGTTAGAGAGGTCCCTCTACCTGGTACATTGTAGGTTTCAGGGTAGTCTCCTAAGAGACCAAAGATTGAATCATATGATTTCACTCATACGTGGAATTTAAGAAACAAAACAGAAGATCATAGGTGAAGAGAAGAAAAGAAACAAGATGAAATCAGAAAGGGAGACAAATCATAAGAGACTCTTAATCATAAGAAACAAACTGAGGGTCACTGGAGGGGAAGGAGGTATGGAGATGGGTGATGGATATTAAGGAGGACATTTTAAAAAACTAAAAAAAAACTTTTAAAAAAGCCCTAAAAATAAAAACAAACACTGAATTTCACACAGTGATCTATATGAAAAGATTTGATGGTTTCCACTGGTTGTCCATTAGTTACCTTCTTCATTAGAAACTCATCCACTGTCACATATCACAAAGCTTTTGTTTTTGTTTTAGATAAATCTAAGAATGAAGTAGCTTGAGATGAGATGAGAATCAAAGATGAGAATCAAAGAATGAGATGAGATGAGAATCAAAGAATCTCTTCAAAGAAAACCTAGGTTAATGTACATAAATGTCTAACTGTAATAATTCATCAATCCTTATCTCTTATGTGTGTAATAAAGATTATAAGTCTCACCTTCATGCCTGAGCAAAATGGTAAGCAAGGTAGGAAGACTGATTCTAATGTCCTTCCCATAGCTAGAGAATATTTTTCTGTATTTAGTCCATAGATAGGTAGAAATGGTGAGTAGAAAGATCAGATTAGTGTCAGTTCCACACTCAATCTCACTGAAAGGCACCTAAGCCAATCTTCCTTTTTATTTTGTTTTTATTTAAATTCAATTAATTAACCTACAATGTACTATTGGTTTCAGAGGTAGAGATTGCTGAATCATCAGTCTTATATAATACCCAGTGCTCATTACATCACGTGCTTTCCTTAATGCTCAACACCCAGTTGTCCATTCCCCCAGTTTTGGTTTTCTTTTCCAACATTCCTTTGGCTATTCAGTGTCTTTTCTGGTATCATACAAATTTTAGGATTATTTGTTCCAACTCTGTGAAATAAGTTGATGGTATTTTGATAGAGATTGCACTGAATGTAGGTAACATTGCTCTAGGTAACATAGACATTTTAACAATATTTGTTCTTTCAATCCATGAGCATGGAATGTTTTTCCATTTCTTTGTGTCTTCCTCAATTCCTTTCATGAGTGTTCTATAGTTTTCTGAGTACAGATTCTTTGCCTCTTTCATTAGGTTTATTCCTAGGTATCTTATGGTTTTGGGTGCAATTGTAAATGGGATTGACTCCTTAATTTCTCTTTCTTCTGACTCCTTGTTAGGGGACTAATCTTATAAGCAAAGACAGGAAGCTTTTCATAAGGTACCTGAAGCATTTGGGGACACCTGGGTGACTCAGCACTTGAGCATCTGCCTTTGGCTCAGGGTGTGATCCCAGGGTCCTGGGATGGAGTTCTGCATCAGGCTGCCCGCAGGGAGTCTGCTTCTCTCTCTCTCTCTGCCTCTCATCTAAAAAAAAAAAAAAAAGGACCTGAGTCATTTGGAGTTACCATAACATTACTGCTGGGCTCATGACAAAGCTAGCCATGGAGTGTACAAGACCTGCACACTCTTCTCAATGCAGTGAAAAACATAGTAGAGTTATGAAAAATGAGGACTCCAGCATTACATGGTCAACATCTAGCATGGTAGTGAAAGGAACTCCACTGTCTAACAAATGTATTCGTGTGCTAGGGATATCCCCAGGAGATAGCAGGTCCATGGTATCCATGGATTAAAAGAGATGCAGTATACACCTGACAGGAATTTATGGGCATAGATAGTAGTAAAACTGTTAAGCCCTATGCCAAAATGTGTTTCTGAATTACTTGGTTTCCAAGAAATACTCGGAGATGAGAATTGCATAGTTCAAGGTGCATAAGGAATGTATTATATGGTAACAAGAGCTTGTGTTATTTGGCTTAAGCAGAGACTCTGTTGTGGAAAAATGTAAAAGGTTATGTCTCACACTTGCACACTTTGTCCTCAATTCATTCATTCATTCATTCAACAAATATCTCGTAAGCCCTCACTATATTATTAGGCACTCTGCTAGAATTAAGTTATACTGTAGTAAATAAAATAGATTTGATTCTTTATGGAATTTATGGTAATCAAGTTCACAGAGAAAACAAGCAAACAAATAAGTAAATGTATTATTGCATGATGATACATACTATGAAGGAAAATAGAGAACTAAGAAAAAGAATGATAGTGTTGAGATACACTTTTTTTTTAGTTAGTTAAGGAGGGGCTTTCTGAGGAGATGATATTTAAGGGAGACTTGAAGAAACAGAGGAAGGTATGGTCAAAGAAACAATGGTGGGAAAATGTTTTGGGTAGCCTGGAAACTGAAGCCAGGATAGCGTAGATGGAGTTTGATTACAGATTTCACCAAACTGGCTCTTAACTTGAATAAGCATAACTTTGACCCCCATCCTTTGTCTTAATTTCCTCTGTTGTCACAAAGTGCTAAGATACCCAGAAAAAATAAAAAGATGATGACTTGCCAAAAGTATTTGATAGACCCTCTTTCAACTTCCTATTAAAAAGTTTTGTTGGAAACAAAAGAGAAGAACTTATGGCATAAACTAGGAGTTGGCATAGGGAGGTAGGAAAAGCAAAAACCTGGTATGTGGAGACGGGACCAAAGGCATTATTTTGTTCTTCAGTATCATAATTAGAGAAATATTGGTTTAAATGTGTATAAGATAAACTTAAAGATATAATTGGTAGAATTTGAAACAGAAGTTCTCTCTTTTAAATCTCTCCAAAAGACAAAAGCAAACAAAATATGGTCCAAATATCAAGGGAGGAAACATAGAAACTGGCAAGGAAGCACAGCAAATAGAACCCATAAAACAAGATGACAGAAGTAAGACCAAACGTATCAGTTATGACAATGTATATAAATGTGTTGAACTCCCCAATTAAAAGGCAAAGACTCTCAGATTGGAGTAGAAAACAACATTCAACAATATGCTGTTTACAAGAGACAAACTTAAAACAAAATGACTTGGAAAGGTTATAAATAAATGATAGGCTAAGATATATCTGTAAAACGCAAACAAAAAGACAACGGAAGTGGCAATATTCATGTTGGCCAAAGTAAAATTCAGGATAAGAACTATTGAAAATGCAAAGAGAATTATATTTTCTTTGTAAAAGAAACAATCTAAATGTTATTATATTCATTATCCAATGTTTATACCGAGAAACAGAGAATCAAAATATAAAGGACAAAAACTCATACAAATAATTTTTAACAAAATCGTAACTATAGCAGGAGGCCTCAATACCTCACATCAATTCCTGCCAAACTAATTTAGTAAAAATGAATAAGGACATACAGGATTTATATTAAAATTCACAGCTTCAAGACAGAAAATAAACAGAAACTCATTTACAAAGTAACAACAGGGTACCTGGGTGGCTCAGTTGGTTAAGCATATGCCCTCAGTTCAGGTCACCATCCCGGGATACCAGAATTGAGGCCTGCAGTGGGCTCCCTGCTCAGTAGGGAGTCTGCTTCTCCCTCTGCCCTTCATCCTGCTCATGATCTCTCTCTCTCTCTCTCTCTCTCCCAAATAAATAAATAATTTTTTAAAAGAAATAAAAAATGAAAATAGCCTAGAACATGAAGAGAATGGAAATTAATTCTCCAAAGCAGAAATGTTTAAAATACACTTTCAAAACACAATGAAAATATTGTCAATTATTTAAACTAAGTTTAAAAAAAGAACTCCAACAATATAAAAAGTTTAAAATTCACTCCTAAATAAGCACTGAGTCAAAGGTGAAGCACAAATTAGCACTGTGGAATAGAAAATACCAAAAATTATTGAGTATTTAAATGTGATATGGATTCTGCTAAGTGCATCCCATGCATTAGCTCATTTGATTCTCACAACACGGCTCTGAGAAAAGTCATGTTTTATTTACATTTGAATTTGCAGAAAGTGAAGTTCGGAATATTGAGTTATTTTTCCAATGTAAGATATGTAAAAAGGGGCAGATAGAAGATCCCATTGTCATATGGTTAGGGGATGGACCAAAACTCTAGTCAGAGGCAATAATTAAGCTTAAATTATTTTATTTAATTAAATAAATAAAAACTTGAGAAGTTGGAAAACCAGAGAAAAAAAGAACTTTCAATACACAAGGAAGAAATACAATAGAGGGTAAGAGCTGTGGCCCAGAAGACTGAGAGACAAAATGTAAAAACAAATCCAAGATCTTGGTCTTTGGAAAAGATAAACATAAAATAAACATCTGATAAGTATAATCAAGAAAGTAAGACGAAGAGCATTAACAAATTTGAAAATGAAAAGAGAAGTGTAAAAGCAGACATGTAGGAAATTTTTGAATGTATGAGAATATTACATTCAAGCCCATGAGAATTCATTTGAAAATATGGTCAAATTGTATGAATGTCTGGAACTATTGACTATCAGCAATTATGGTAAAATAAAATCATTGGATTTTTGCTGCATAAATGCATTTGAGTGTTTTCTAAAAGGAGAAATTATTTCTAGCTACTTTGAGGGAGAGAACAAAGAAAGTTCAAAGGCCTATGTGTTCAAAAAAACTCCCTCCCTCTCCTTTCTGGACACACAGTGGGACCGCATTCCTCAGCCTCTCTATCATTTAACTTCTGGCCAATGGAATATTGGTGTTAGCATTAAGATACTAAGTTTTGAAGTTCTATTTGTTATAATAGTTAGTATCCTTGCCTAATTTACATAGAAATCTTAATGGAAGTCTTTTCTTTTGAATTTAAGCAACGAGCAGGACATGGACAAACAGAAAGAGAAAGAAAAAGAAATTCCAGGCAGAGGGAACAAATTGAACTCCGGAACATGGTCTAGAAAATAAAAGATATAATTGGGAAGAGTGAGCAGTTCAGGTGACCTCTAGAACTGCAGGTGAATGTGGGTCAGAGAGACAGAGGGAGATGAAACTATAGTTTCTAGTCCCACCTTAATGGCTTGGGTTTTAGCCTTAGGACACAGTGAGTCATTGTAGGTTAGTGAACAAAAACAGTATATCACCATAACTATATATGAGGAAAATGACTCTGGCAGTTACTCAGACAACATGTTGGAAAGATAAGTTGAAGAAATGACTAACTGAGGAAAATCCATTGAAGACATTAAAGTCTAGATAATGGGGATGGGATCAGGAGAGATGAAAGGAGAAAGAATAGGAGAGAGATACAACAAAAATTGATGCAATAGAATTGATAGTAGTTGGAATCATAGATAGAAACAATGTAAGAGCTGGAAAGAACTCTAGAAATTATCTATTCCAATCAGCTCATTTGTTAGATAAACTGAAGCTTAAAGCAATTGCATGAACTGTCCAACGGTTCCAGAAATGGTGAGTTAGTGATGCTAAAACCAAAACAAATTCTTCGAATTCTCCATTCACTTCTTCCTCTGTCCTAACTTGGTATAGGGAGGGAGAGAGAAAAGGTATAAACATACTTGGGGTTTGAACCCAGCAGAGGGTAGTGCCATAAACCCAAATAGATGACCCAGCAGCTAAGTCTCATCCAAGCATGGTTTTAGTAGAACATCCAGCTGAAAAAGTCTATCATGCAGCTGAACATTCATGACTGGGGCCTGAGAATCAAGAACAGACTCATGTATTAAAAGTCCTATTTATTGGTGAGGACTAGAAGAAAGGAGGGTAAAGACGAAAGGGGGGACCAAAAGACAGAAGGAGTGAGAAGAGATGAGAAAGCAGATAACTCCTGGTATGCATTATTTAGGAGTCTAGAAGAACACCAGAAACTAGGGAAGAATACTAAAGAAGCATCAATGAGATTGGGATAGCAAACAGATTCCAGATGCAATCTGTCAGGGAAGATGTAGAAAGCTTTTGCACACTGGGAGAAACATTGAAGTATCTGACATCTGAGTTCTTTCCAATTCAGAGGCTTTGATCAATTATTGTAGCAAAATGTGAAGTGAATTTCATGGAATCTGACTTCAACATTGTATTTTATGTCTGTGTTATTGACTACTGAATTCTGAAATGTAGCTTTTAATAAGGAGACACTAAATATTAAAAATATTAGGACTACAAGTTCCTTTGACATTATTTTATATCAGAAGAGTAGAGGCCAGCTGTAAAGCAACACACACACACACACACACACACACACACGTGCACACATGGATTGCCACATATTCCCTTTGATTGTCGTGTACACAATTTGTTGCGTTGCTGTGACCTCCACATATATTTGCATAACCTTCATAGGTCCTTTGTGACATTTGCTTCTCATGTGCTACAATCATTTAGAAAGTTGCTCTCCAAAGGAGTAGATGGCCTTTCAATGAGCATACCCTCTCCTGACTGCTTATTCAAGGATCCGGTGTACAAACTATGTACAATAAATGTAAATGATTGACAGAAGCTGTTAGCAGAATCTGGTCATAAAATAAATGAGGGGTCAAAGGCCAATATGACATTATTTCTTTATATAGCACCCCAAATAGAGGCACATACAATTATGATTTGAAGCACTAACATAATGCAAAAAAAAAAAAAAAAAGATCAATTGAATTTTCTTCGTATCCATAGCCTTAGCTCATTTTAACTTTTCTTTAAATTATTTCTCCATTTCAGTACTTCAGCCCGTCCAATGTGTTCAGGCCAAATCTTTTCCCTCCTGCGAGTCACACTTGATCTTTCTGTTAAAAGATCTATCACATTACATAATACGCAATTTGTGCCACCTGAAGGTTGCCCAATTCTTGCCAAATTGTGAGTACACTTAAGGTTATTTTAAAAGACAGAAAACCCAGTCATTTGAAAGGCCTTTCCTACCTTCCCAACACAAAACCCCTGTCCTGTTCCCTTTATAGATCTTCTCTTTCCTCTAGAATCTCCTGCAGGTGCCCCCTGAAGAGGCAAAACCACCATATGCAGGCTGTACACCTGCCCAGACAATCTTGTACCAGACTCCTTCCTGGTAGCAGTCTCAGGTCACTCTGCCCCAGCCACGCTCTGACTGCTCCGCTTGGATCACTGCCTGTCACTGCCTCAGGGCAGTCCAGCTTGCCACCGGTTGCCATCTCTATGCCCTGAATCACTGATGAGTCACTTGGTTTACTGCGTCCCCCTCACCTCTGCTCTCATCTGCTGCTCCCTTTCTCTGGGCTAGTGTCTGCACCATCACTACATTCCAGACTGGGTCCTGCTCTCCCTTCTGCTTCTCATCTCCAAGCCACCGAAGAATCCTCTATGACTCACTTGGTCTCCAGAGCTTCCCTCTCACCTGTAAATAGAGAAGTGCCTTCTTTTTCTTTGTGTTCTGTTCCTTGAGAAATCCTTACAGTCCTTCATCCCAGGGATGTGAATGATAGCTACATTTCTTGTGTTAAATACATGTCTGGCACTTTTCTAAGTGTTTTAGATATATTGACACATTTCATCTTTACAAAAGTTCTCTAATATAGATATAATTATCTCCACTCTGCAGCTGACAAGAGGAAAACACACAGAAGCAATTTACTCAAAGATACCAGGCTATTAAGTGGCAGTGATGGGATTTGAACCCAGGCAGTTTAGCTCTGAAACCTGGACTCCCAAACACTACAGTACTCTACAGGAGCTTGGAATATCATGGGTTTCTTAAAGGTCACATGTTCTTCCCCTTTATCTCCCAGGGCCTGTTGGTGACTCTGGCATTTCTGGTTAGTTATCATTTCCCCATGGAAGGATTTTTTAACTAGGGATTTTCAATCAAACCTCTATAATTCAGCTCCTCATCTCAATTGAACCAAGGTGACAGGCATTCTTGTATGCCATCTGTTGTGAGATCAGAATTCAAGATCTTTCTCAAGAAGATGTTAGCCCCATATAAACTAAAAGATGTCACTAGGTAGTGAAGAAGGGTTGCCTAACTCACCGGCATTGCTTAGCCTAACTAGTCTCTGGATCAAGAACCTCCTCCTACTTGTTGACTACTAGGATTCATCAAATGAACTGTGACATCTCCCAGAGTTGTCTTTGTCTTCTATGTACTTGCAGCCATACATAACACATAGTAAGTACTCAATAAAAGTTAAATGGATACAAATGGATATAAATAAATTAGTTGGATCTTTTAGTTGTAATCTAAGTGTTAAGTAAATCTAGAGTTTCAGTTCAAGGCCTAAAGGGATAGGTTAAATGTCTACTAATAGATGTGCAAATATTTACTGTAATACCATTAATGCCTAGAACTCACACAACTGGCTTTGAGACTCTTCTAAGCAGATGTTAGGTAAAACATCATAATCATAAAATTGTTGAACCAACAATGGAATAAGAATTCAAAAATGAGTGTACAAGGAAATGATCAAGACTTTATTACTTATTATTGATTTTTTTTTCACATTTCTATTATTATGGGAGAAATCAGTTCTGGTAACAAGTTTGACTTTTTTAACAATTTAAAATATTTACTATTAATCTATAATTGCCACTCTGTTACCAACAGTAAAACGACAATCTACAAATTACTGTCCTAGACTATACACAAGAGTAGTTACTAGCAACAAGCCCTCCATGAAAAACACTCCCCCAGGAAGTCCTGCTGTTTATACTTGAAAGCCATCAATAGACATGCATAGAGAGTGCATGGGGCATAGGCCTTCTCAAGAATACATGGATGGATATTTGCATCTGCTCCCAAGACTTCAAAAAGTTCATCTCTGACAATATAAATCCATGCTGTAGGTTTTTTTTCTGTTATATCCTTCTAATGTGACTTCCTTTTGTTGATACTTGGTGTATTACTTTTCCATTGCTGCAGCAACAAATTACCATAAACAATAGCTTAAAACAACACAAATTTATTATCTTACAGTGCTGTAGGTTCACAGTTCGGTCCAGGTCTCACCAGGTATCAGCATTCCTTGCTGGAGGATCCAGGAGAGGACCTGTTTCCTACTTAGGGGCACCGTTGGGAGAAGTCAGTTTCTTGTCATTGCAGGACCAAGGTCTATGCATTCTTGCTGCCTATAAACTGAGGGTCACTTCCAAGTTCTAGAAGACACTGCATTACCTGGCTCATGGCTTTTTCCCCTATCTTCAAAGCCAAAAATGGTGGTTTAGTCATTCTCATGTCATATGTCTCTGACCAAATCTTCTGCCTTCCTCTTCCACTTTTAAGAACTTGTGATCAGATCACGTTCACTTACTTAACCCAGGATAATCGATCCATTTTAAGGTCCTTAACTGTACTCACATCTGCATAGTCCTTCCTTTTTCCATGGAAGGTGACAAATTCACAGGTTCTGGGGATTAGAGCATAGACATTTTGCAGGGCTGGGGGGCTGCATGAATCTGCCTCTCATACTTGGGTTACCAAGGATGCTTGGTACGAACAGTCATTCTCTCCATCTGCAGTATCAGAATGCTACCACCATCACATCTCCATGTAATTGTTTTGCACATTTCCCTATAATCGAGAAATGCATTTGTGTTCATACATAGTTTTACTTAAAGGCCAGAATTACGTGATATCCTTCCCTGGGACACTCTACAGTTTAGCATTTGCAGATTTACTTTGGCTCCTAAGGCATGGAGAAGACATTTTTATTCATCAATGTGTTTGAGATTGTGATCTTTAAGTGGAACTGTGCAAACAACCACGAAGTCCTAATATCACCCTGGAAATGCAAAAAGTTGATCTTTATTTTCAGACTTCAAATTGCTTATCAGACTCTATGAAAGACAAAGTAAAGACCATAAAAACAAACATATGGCATTTTTATCTGCGGATGGAAAACTAGGAGAAAAGAAAATCACAACACAATTTTGTCAGCAAACATTACTCCGAAATTCATTTATGGACTCATTTTTGAGTGCTTACCTTCTTCTTTCACTGCTAGGTCCTATTTCACTACACAAACCATTAATTTAGAAATATAAATAAGGCTTTGAAAGTCATTCTTAAAGCATCAGAGAAAAACAGGATATAATAAAGAAAACCAAAACGAAATCTGCTTAGATAATTACAATAGGCAGGTCATGAATTAAGAATGGTAGTACTGCAAACAAAAATATGGATTCCAGTGCACAGCATTATTCCAGAGTATTTATTCTAGGTTATATTTTTGTTATCAATCAATAAATTCTATTTCTTATCAGGCTGTCTGTGATCATGAAATGCTCCCTAAAGTGAGTATTTGTCTATGCTTGCATTATGGTAAGATTTTCCAATCTGACTCTTGTGTAGTATTTTGTGTAAATACTACTGCTCCATGCCATGTAACTAGGGACTTCTTTTCTAAGAAACACAACAATAGGGAAACTCAGTATATCTCAAATTTACTGAACCACAACACTTTTTTAAAAAAATAAATAAAATGAATAGACACAGGACTATTGGATATGGTGGAAGGTAACAATTTGTTTGAATAAGAGAGTGACATGATGAAAGTGGAGTTTATGGTAGATTAATCTAGTAAATGTGTGGGGTAGAGAGGAAGCAAGAGGCTTGATTCAAGGAGGGCAGATAGGAGAATGATGCAGTTAATATATAAGGGCTTGATTTAAGAGAAAAGACATAAAAATTAAGCACATTGCCATGAATCTAAAAGGCCCATATCCACAGTGGGCTGTTTCTGTCACTAAATCAGGTTTCCTTCATTTTTTCTTTTAGCTATGTCAGGGCTTACTAGGCTCTGTATTATCTGTATTGTCATGTCTTTCCAGGTAGATGATTATAGATAGACATAGACATAGATCTAGACAGATACCCTCCAGGCTAACTTTGATCTAAGTCATATAAAACTCAATCAAATGGTAGTAGTACTTCCTATACTGAAAAGAATTTTGAGACCTGGAAGGGGCTCAGTTTGAAAAGAGTGCTTTGGTCAACTACCAAGTTCTGCCATAATACAGAGGATTGGACGGACTAAGGTAGTGGCCATACATGCACCCAACATCCCTTTTATGAATTGCTTTCTCTTGATGAGACTAGAGCATTGTGATAAATCATTAGTTTTGGACCTCAGCAATAATATTAGCTGCTTTCCTTTACAAATGTCTTTGAAAGTCCTCCAGAGAAGTCTAGATTTGATGCTGAGCGAATTAGGATTCATGAAGACTGTGGGGCAGAAAAATTCTCTTCTTTCCCTCTCTGTGTGTACATTTTCCCTCTTTATGTTCTAAAAGAATAGCATGACAGCATGTCCTCATATTTTTTTTCTCTTCCTTGTGGTCTCCTGGCCAAATAGTGTGTTTTTTCTGTCATCGAGCATCTGTGGAATGAACAACTGTAATTACTGTTCACTTGAACCAAGAAGTCTAACATTTGCTATAAGATAAAAATTCTACAGTTTTTGGATATCTCTAGACAAAGCTGCTTCCAAATCAGGCTGTTATTGAAGTAAGAGTTGAAAACAATGAAAATTAATACCGACCACTATATATACATTTTGCTTGGCATAATTACGTTTAAAAAAACTTGGATGTGAATATATTTAGAATATATGCTTTCTGTTTCACCGTAGTCTTCAGCATTCCCTAAACATTTAGCTTTAATCACTGAATTGCTTCAATGACTACATTTATCTGCCTAACCATTTACCTCATAAATAGTAAGTTCTGCTTGAAGTCTCAAGTGATCTTTCTTCTTCTTCTTCTTCTTCTTCTTCTTCTTCTTCTTCTTCTTCTTCTTCTTCTTCTTCTTCAAGATATTTATTTATTTATTTATTTATTTATTTATTTATTTATTTGAGAGAGGGAGAGAGAGTGGTGGGGGAAAGGGCAGAGGGAAAGAAAGAATCTCATGCAGACTTCCCACTGAACACAGAGTCCTACAAGGGGCTCAGTCTCAACCCTGAGATCATGATCTGAGCCAAAACCAAGAGTTAGATGTTCAACTGACTGTACCACCGGGTGTCCCATGATCTTTCTTCTTCCTTACATTTAATCTCTTTAAAAACAGTTTATTGGGTACAAAATAGTTAGAAACAAGCAAACAAACATGCTGCTAGACATATAGCAGAATATAATGAGGATAAAACTTAGGTCTTGTCTTAAGAAAACACTACCTTATAGAACTTTACTAAACTATTTTTTAAACATTGCTGTTCTGTGGTGTAAAGTGAACTCTGCTTAGAACAGAGACTTGGGTTTGAGACTTTACTTTGACATTTATTACTCAAGCAACTTTAGTTAATCACAATTGTGCTTAATCTTCACAAATAATGCTTTCATCAGTCATGCAACAGATGCTTAACAAGCAGTTTAAAGTGTTGAGGAAAAGCAAATGTGAGACTGACGGGGAAACTGGGCCAGAGCTGCTGGTGCCCCTTGGCAATGACAAAGCATCAGAACTGATAGTAAAGGCAGAGAAGAGCCACTGTGATGTAAATGAAGCCCTGTGAGAGGACAAAAGGATTCTGGAGTCTGTGGGGAGGAGCAGAAAGTAAGGGAGAGAAACATTAAGGCAGGCAGAGGTAAGGAATTTTTTTTTTTTTCAAAGATTTTTTTTACTCTTGAGAGACACAGAGGCTGAGACACAGGCAGAGGGAGAAGCAGGCTCCGTGCAGGGAACTCTATATTGGGATCCAAGGATCCTGACCTCAGCCAAAGGCAGACCCTCAACCACTGAGCCACCCAGGTGCCCCAGGAAGTTTTAAAATAAATTGTGGAGCAGCTAGAGATTGGAAAGACTACAAGAGAGCAGTAATAGGAAGACAGTGACAGTGAAAACTAGGAAGAAGTGTTCGGGCATATTAAATGCTCCCTTGCAGTCAAACAAGAAAAGGAACAGGAAGTTACATCCTACTGAGAAGACAGTGGTGATGAGATCCAGGTAATGCAGGATGAAGATGGGATTGAATTAAAGGCAACAAAAATATAGGAAGTCTCACCAAAATCCAATAAGAAAAGGGAGAAAGATAAAAAGCTGTTGCAAGAAATGTGGGTTTGTAAAAGGTTTACTTAATGGAAGAAATTATATACATATAATTTTGTAGACAAAACTCAAAACATTTTCCTCCCTTATTCTCATACTCACAGTACTTCTGACACCAGATGTTCAGGTTTTCCACACCAAGCAATTCTGACAGTAACAACTGGGAGTTAGTTTAGGGCCCAGACTTGAAGGGCTCAGGCCCCCCACTTCAGACACCAATCTTAAGTAGTAGGTCCTTAGATTACACACAACCTCTGTCTGACTTGGCTGTAGATGAGAGGTTCCCACACCCATTCACTTGCTAGAACAATTTACAGAACTTTGAGAAACATGTTTACCAGTTTATCATATAATAGATGATGTGATAAAAGATACAGATGGATGTCCCTGTGGAGTTGGGGTGGGCCACACTCCTAGCACATAGATATGTGCACTAACCCAGAACCCCTCTAAATTTTACATTTCAGAGATTTTTATGGAGGCTTCATCATTAACTCAGCCTCCCGCATCCCCCCGACCCCCACCCCCACCTCCACCTCTTCATGGAGAATAGGGAGTGATGAAAAAAAGGTTGAGGCTTCTACTTATAGTTTGGTTTTTCTGGGAGCCAATGTACATCCTAAAGCTATCCTGGAACTCACAGAGAGTCACCTCATTAGAATAAAGACTCCTATCTCTTAGTAAATACCAAGGGTTTTAGGAGCTTTCTACTAGGAACTGGGGGCAGAAAGCAGTATGTGTATCTTCTGTTATTTCACAATAGTTTAACAAGGATGAAGAAGAGTGTTCAGAAAGGAAAGTTTGAAGATGAGGAGAAAGGGAGGATAACTGGCAAATGGAGGTGCATCCAGAGCACTGGTGCACACAGACTGAGTCTACATTGAAAGAGATATTATTTCCATTCTAGCAGAAACCAACAAGGCAAGTATGGATTTAGACTCAACTAAATTTGTAGCAGGAGCACAGAAAGTTAAAGACATTCTCAGTGATTCAGAAGAATAAATATTCCACTGAGTGTGAACCAAAACAGAGTAAGAGTCAAAGCTTACTAAAGAAATGAAGACTGATCTACACAACGATACAAAGCCACAAATTGGTAGTGGCAGGCATAACTATGTGATATTTTCCAGGAAAGTTTGCAAAAATGAAGAAGGTAAAATATTGTATTAACTCATGGTTGGAATTTTGACAGTTGATTTGGATGGAATGACAAAAGGGCCATTGATGAAAGAATAGGGAAAGGATTAATTAAATCCTAAATAATGTTCCAGATGGATCTAATCTGGTGAGTGAAGTTAAACGGGACATGAGGAGGCTGATAGTTTGGTTTAAGAGACTGGAAAACCTAAAGTGTCAGTAAAGAGTGCAAAGGAAGTAATTGAGTTAGGATTCTGGAAGCATAAAAACATAGGAAGTAATAAGAGAGCCAAATATTTAAATTTAAAACTTTCCAAGGTGAAGCAGTTGTGAATATTATCTCATGGTTTTTATTAAAGTGGATTTAAGATTAGGGGTGCCTGGGTGGCTCAGCTGATTAAGCATCTAACTCTTGGTTTTGGCTTCGCTCATGATCTCATGGGTCATGAGATAGAGCTCCCACAGCAGGCTCTGAGCTCAGCTGGGAGTTTCCGCCTGAAGATTCTCTCCCCAGTCCCCTCCTCCAACTCAGGTGTGTGTGTGCATGTTCGCACTCTCTCTCTCACTCTCTTTCAAATAAATAAATAACTCTTTAAAGTGGATTTAAGATCTCAAGTGAAGTAGAGGGAGTGAAGTAGTTGAAACAGAAACTAGGTTTTAGGGTTTTGTTTTGTTTTGGGTGGCTTTTTAGGATGAAGGAAATCCTCCAGAATAATAAAAACACTTAAGGGTTGAGGGAAAACTGAGCCTCGTTCCACATTTTCCAGTATGTTAAGGAGGAATACCTAAGAGATAGCAGGTGACAGAAATTGGGAATGAACCAAGTGTGATATATCCAAGTAACCTTAAGGCCAAAAGAGCAGAGAGTTTTACAAGTGGCACTGGGAAGCACATGGACTCCAGTCTCAACTCCTACATCTAAGGATGTTAAAAATGACCCACAGATCTATTATACCTATACATGGATAAGCAAGCTTCAATTAAGATACAAAATTGAAAGAATTCTGGATGGTGATGGTAAGGAGGGCACTTGTGATGAGCACTGGGTATGTAGGTGATAAATCACTAAATTCTACACCAAAACTAATATTATACTTTATGTTAACTAACTGGAATTTATTTTTTCTTTTTTTATAGATTTTATTTATTTATTCATGAGAGAGAGAGAGAGAGAGAGAGAGAGAGAGAGAGAGAGGAAGAGGGAGAAGCAGGCTCCATGCAGGGAATCCAACATGGGACTCGATCCTGAATCTCCAGGATCACACCCTGGGCAGAAGGCAGGTGCCAAACTGCTGAACCACCTAGGGATCCCCTTAACTGGAATTTAAATTAAAAAGCGAAACTAAAACAGATAATAATAATTTTAAAATATTTTTAAAAGAGCAAACTTCTATTGAGTGATCACTATGAAACAAGTGTATAGTAGGCATTTCAAAAAATAATTTTATCCTTCCAAAGACCCTTTGAGATACATACTGGTATTATATCCATTTTACAGTTGAGAATAGTAAAACTCAGAGAGATCACATAAAGACCCCAAAGTGCCTAAGTTGTGGAACGAACATTTGAAACTGAGCAGTTTAAGTCCAAAGTGTACACACTAAAAAAAAAAAAAAAACAAAGTGTACACACTAAACCTTTTTCCTATGCTGATTTCCAAGCTAAGAATAACAAAAAGGAGTTCATTTGTTTTGAAATGAGGGTTCCAAGAGACAAAGAGGAACAACTTGGAAACTATGTAAGTTTGGCTATGCTGTGATAACGATCCCCAAATCTCAAGAAGCCCACAAAATTTTATTTCTCCTTCCCATTATATGTTGCCTAGGGATTCATTTCCCATGAGTGGGCTCATGGGTCTGCCAATCTCTAGAATATTGTTCTCTGATGTTGCAGAGGAACCATTTTTGGAACAACTTGCATCTTCAGTGAATTGCTTTCCCCCAAGAAGAAACACATGTTCCTTCTCCTCACATTTCATTGGTCATCAACAGTCATATGACTAATAACAAAAGAGTAAAAAGTACAAACATGTTATGTGTCATGAAGGCAAATAACTGCAAATACTAAGAAATATGTAATAATGGTTACTGCAGGAATTAAGAGAGCGGTATTAACTACTCTCCATTACTTCCTGCTTGAAACAAAAAATAATGAATAAGTTGACATCAGGAGAAGTCTATGAGAAGGAAGAAATACTTGAAATAACTTACTCTTTCGGTGGTAATCAAAGACAACAGAAACTCAGCTGTCTAGAAGGAGTTAGCCTTTGGTGAAAATTAAGTACATTCATAAACATAAAATCAAATCACACCTGGCACATAGTCAAAGGCTCAGCCAATATTGTCAATTATTGATAAATTGCTAAGTGACAAGCAAATTACTATGTTTTTAAATAAATATTTATACTCAAGTATTTTTTTAATAAGTAAGATTGGTAACTTCTCATCAAGAACTTAGAACAGTTCACTATTACAACGAGTTTATTGTTACATATTAATTAATAACTACAGGACATATTTTTCTCTTTATTATCACAGCCAAGCTTCTTTTAAGAGCTGTCAATGTTCACATTCCACTTCTTCTTTTCACTGTTCAACAGTTTGTACTCTAGCTTCCTCTTCTTATCTTCACTGATGGTATTATCAGTGACTTCCTAGCCAGAACCAAAGCCAATGGCTACTTTTAGCTCTTTCCTAATTTTATCTCCATCTTTAAAAAGCCAAGTTGTTTTTCCCATAATAGCACATTCTCTTAGTTTATCTCATGCTTCTCTGGCTCCTTTATAGGCCCTTCTTCATTTTCTCATTCTTATATTGGTAGTTGTTGGATTTCATCCTTAGCCTGCCATCCTTCTTATTCTACACAATTCCTTTATACATTCTGTGTCTTCAATTGCAATTTGTATAAAACTAAAGCCCAAGCACATAGTTCCAGCCCACATTTCCCTTCTTTACAAAACTGTCTATCAGATATCTTCCTTGAAATATTCCACAGGCTCTTCAAATTTAGGATGTCTAAAAGTAAACTCACCATTTTCCTCTGTAATTCTACTTCACCTATTCTCTGCATCTGGACTGGAAGATGTGCAAAGTGTCAATGGAGGCTGAAAGGAAAGAACCAGATAATAAAAGATCTATTACATTAGATTGAGCCATATGAAATCACTGAATTCAATAATTTTTTTGATCTATAAAAATAGCATCTTCAGGGTACCTGGGTGTCTCAGTGGATTAAGCCTCTGACTCTTGACTTCAGCTCAGGTCATGATCTCAGGGTCATGAGATCAAGCTCTGCATTGGGCTGGGTGCTGGGCTTGGAGTGTGTTTAAGATTCTCTCTCCCTCTCCCCATTCTCCCCACTTTGTGCTCTCTCTATCTCACAATAAGAAGAAAAAAGAAATGATTCTCCTTCTCCTTCTGCCCGCCCCCACCCCCGTTTACATGCTCTCTCTCTTACTTTAAAAAAAAAAAAAAAGGCATCTTTTTCAACAGAGAAACTGTACTTTATCCCAAAGGCAATGTGAATTCATTGAATCATTTTTGTGTGAGAGTGATCTTATCTGATTTACATTTTAGAGAGACACCTCTGGTGTCAGTGTGAAGAACAGTTTGGGGAAGTAAGGCCAAGGGAAATAATATCAGCTAAGAAACTGTGGAGTAATCCAGACAGGTATGGCTACGGTTATTGAGAGAAATGAAAATTTTGAAGATGTTTGGGAGGAAGAATTGACAGAGGTTGGCAGTTAGCCATGGAAGGGGAAGGAGGGAAAGAGAATATGTGAGAATGATGGAAGATTAATGCATTCAGCAACTAAACATTGAAGATCATAAAGTTCATTATTAGGTATGATGGATTTGAAGTGGAGATTTTTATTAAGGGGTTGGATATAAGGATCTGAATTTAGATCCAGAGAGCTAAAACCTGAGATCTACATGATTATTACTGAGCCATTCACTGAAATTAGAACAAATCCTGTTTTGTTTTGTCTTTAATGCAACAGTGACTGAGAATGCAAGGTGAGCCCACTTTGCCTGTAGGATTCATTTTGCCTCGACCAAAGATGGTCAAGTAGATTCAAATATTACAAGACAGAAAGAACCATGTTGTCTTTGCTGCAATGCAATCATCCTGCCCCTGGTTATTGGGCGTCCCCTAATGATTTCATCATTCCAATAAGTGATTTCTCCATCCATGGGGATAGAGAGAGTTCTTCTCTGCAATATTGGGCTTTCGTGTGTCATAAAAAGGACATGTCTATCCCTTATTGAAATATAACAGAGGCAATTAAGTGTCTTCTCTCAATAGTGTGATTACTTCCCTTCCCTGGGAGATTCCAAGTGGCTTAAAGGCAGTGATCTCATCTAAATCCTTGCAGCTTGGAAGTTAGAATACATTAAATAAAAAGTTGTTGGATTATGTTAATCCCACAAATGATGTAACATATTCAGGTAAATACTGAATACTTATTTTACAAATGGGAAGGGGTAATTTCAACAGCGATTAGAAGTAGATAGATGAACTCATTTTTTCTGTTTTCAGGATGTATATAAAATTTGAGTTAAAAAAGTGTCACATTTGTTGCCTTTTTGCTGCCAGATCTTTTTCTTATCCTTTCCCTGCTCATCCTCATAGCACATGGTATGCTATTTCAGGTTCTCATGGCAACTGGTTTCTAGTAGATTCAACTCATGAGAGGAACTGGTGGAAGATTGGGGGACAGGAGTACAAGTTGGGGTGCTTCTTTTTCTTCTGAGTCTTTGTCTTTATTCTGTCTCCCTCCCCTCACTCCTCTCTGCTGTTGATGATATCCCTGCTGTAGACACTTTTCTTCCATGGCTCTAAGACCATGACTCCAATTCCTCTTGAATAGTCCCTCCCATGGTGCCTCTATCTTCTACCAGGTAGACTCAGATCTTGGATTCTGTTACACTATCTCCTATTTTTGTCTCCCCAGCCTTACACATACACAGAAGCTTCCTCGTGTGGCTAATGTCTAGGTTGTCTCTCCTTATTTTTTTAACTTATGCATTACCTGTGTAACCAATTATTTCTATCAGATTTTCTGTTTAAAATATCTAGGGCAGTTTCTGATTTTCTCTTGATATTTTAACTAACAAAAAGTCTAAATCAATCTGAGGAATACTGATAGATTTATGAAATTAGAGAGACTAGATTAAGAGAAGTTGCAGTCCCAGTGTTTTGTAGTGATCCAACCACAACTAGATTCTTTGGTTTGGTTCATTTTAAGAAGAATATATTGAAGCAGAGTGTCCAGAATAGGACTGACTCTGTTAGTGAGAGATATAGACCTCACCGAATGAAGCAGAATAAAGGTCTTGGGGCACAGATACAAGAATCATTTTGACTATTGAAGGTGTAGTCACACTGAAAAAAAAAAACAAATATACTTTATATTGTTCTATGATGAGAAATAAAAAGGATCAGATTATGAATGAACACAAAAGAATAATCTTCTAATAAACAAAAATGAATAGACTGCCTCAGTGTCAGTCACTGAAAATGGCCAAGCATAGGCTGTAGGGCTATTTTCAAGAGAGTCCTGTATTAGTGTGAGGCTGTACTGGATGATATATAAAATATTTTCTAAATTAGAAGGTACATGGCACACAACACCAAAGACATGACCCACGAAAGAAAGAAGTGATATGCTGCAGTTTATTAAAATGTTTTTAACTTCTGAGAAAGACAAAGTCAAGAGAATGAGAAGATACAGACTGGAAGAAAATATTTGCAAAAGACACTTCCGACAAAGGACTATCCACAATATACAAAGAACTCTCAAAAATTAACAGTAGGAAAATGGACTACATGATTTAAAAATCGGCCAAAGACCTTAATAGACACGTCACCAAAAAAGATACACAGATTGCAAATAAGCATATCAAAAGATGTTCCACATCATATGTCATCAGGGAAATGCACACCTAAGCAATAATAAAATACTATTACACACCCACTACAATTGCCAAAATCCAAACTACTGACATTAAATGCTACAACACCAAGTGAGAAAGTGAAGTAATAGGAATTCTCATTTATTGCTGGTAGGAACGGAAAATAACATGGCTACTTTGGAAGACAAGTCAGTTATTTCTTAAAACTAAACATACTCTTAACTATATGATCCAGCAAGTACACTTCCTGGTATCTACCCAAAGGAGTTGAAAACTTACATCCATAAAAATACTTGCACATTTTTTCATAATTGGAAAAACTTGGAACCAGTGAAGAGGTTGTTGAGTAGGTGAATACATAAATGAACTGTGGTCCATATAAACAATGAAGTATTTTCAGCATACATTTGTCCAGACCCATCGAATATATAATATCCAGTAAGTCCTAATGTAACCTATGGACTTTCAATGATGATAATGTGCCAATGCAGGTTCATGAATTGTAACAAATGTACCACTCTGGTGGGAGATGTTGTTAATGAGAGAAGCTATGCATATGTAGGGTTAGGATATATACGGAAAGTCTCTGGACCTTTTAATTTTGCTGTGAACCTAAAACTACTCAAAAAAATTAAAGTCTTTAAAGAAAAAATACATGGCTTACCCAGGTCTCTGCAATCACTCCAGCTAAAGTAGCCCAATGAGATCACAGTATCTGTAAATTAAGGAAGGCCTCAAATTTCCTCAGCATCCTCAGATGCTCATTTAAGCCAATAAAATTCAAGGCCATCTACCTGTTTCCAAAGTGCCTCACAGTTGGCAATTTACATTTGCAAGACTAAGATATGCCTCATTTTATATCATGTTCCTCTCAAAATAGGCTCTGACTATTGGTGGCATGTTATTTGTGTAGAAATTATCAAGAAGGAAAAAAAAAAAGAAATTATCAAGAAGGAAAAAAAAAAGAAATTATCAAGAAGACTGCTATTTCAATAGAATTGATACTTGCCCATCTGGGTAAATCCATATCACAACAGTTCGCTGACAGACATATTTTTATGTAAAACCTAAATCTTGTTTTACCTCTACAGATTTTCTTCACCTCGCTTTCTCCTTGATTTATCCCAAGTATTCTGAGAATGATCCAATTTTGACATCAATCCAATTGCAGAGAACTCTAGCATAAAATGAAGAAAGACACATGAAAAGAACAGCATTAACCATATAAAACATATTCATGCCACATTTATAAGGCAATCAGAGAAAACATGCTTATATACCCAAGATATACAGTCTTACGTGTATAACAATCCATCTGATAAAAAAATAAATCTTTCACTATACATACTGACCAACAAATTGTATATTTTCTTGTTAACAAAGCTAACATTCAGATGCCATTTAATTGCTATATTTTTCCATGCTTGAAACAAACAAAAAATTCATTAAGTATCAGTTGTAATGTACATATTTATATCTATTTTTCTCAATACTCTTATATTATAAATATCTTTCTTCTTTGGGCCCAACCCATATACAAGTAAAGTATTTCTATCTGCTGCAATAACATTGGATGATAAAACCATCCCTAGAGCTCAGTGGCTTAAAATAATAAGCATGTACTCAGCTTGCAAACCTTCAACTGAGTTTATCAGCTCAAACTAGTCTGGGTTGGGCTGGGTTGGGCTCACTCATATCTGATGGTTAGTCACATAGCTGTGACTAGGCCATTTGTCTTCCATCATTCAAGAAGGTAGCTTGAGCATATTCTAAGGGCAAAAGCAGAGAAGAAAGAAAGAAAATAGAAATCTGCAAATGCCTTTTCAAAAAGTCCCTTGGTTTAAGTTTGCTACCAATCCATTGGCCAAAAAAAGTCACATGGCCTATCACAAAAGCAACCAGTGGCTGTGGGGACAATGTGGCTGAATAAATGGGGGCTGCTGATGTCACATAAAACAAGGAAAAATCTATAAGCGAACAGCTCATACCATTATACATGTGTAGTAATAATACTGCATATGTAGTATATAATAAAGGGATCAATCCCTTTATCTGTGCTGATCCATAGCTAAATGTTTCTACTGAGCAAAAAAATTAAAAACTTAGATGCCATCTATTTACAGTATTTTTCTTGACTTAAACTTTAAAATAGTCCATGGTGATCATTTGCTGGTGAATTTAGGTATTTACATTTGCTCTACCTGATTTCTTGACTCTAAGAGTCTTTTCACTTCCAGTCCAATGAATAAATAAAACCACAAACCCCTTCCTGGTGTGCTGGTGTGTTGGTTTGCAGGAGAGCTTCTGTCCTTGACTTGAGGTGCTGACTGTTTATTTCCATGAGTCTAAAAGCAAAATTTAAACATATCAAATTGTCCATAGCCCATGGTTGGACCTTTAGCAAACATAATGCAGCAATTTAAAGATGTTTATGGAAATAATTATTACTGGCTGAAAACAGAGAAATATTTATCATCAGCTCTTGCTTTCCATTTTTTATCTCTTTCTCAGGAGTAAGAGATCACCATTAAGTGGCCATATCTGAAAAAATTAGTAGTTATAAGCCCTGACTCTTTTACCAAATAAGTTTTTAAAAATATTTTTTTAAAATTATAGAACAAACAAGTTGCTTTTGTCCTCTATTGAACCATAATTTTATTAAGGGTTTGTATAAACCTGTGCCTTCTCAAAGCCTGAAATAATTGAATAGGTTATATTACAAAAATAGGCAAATATTATTAAAGGTCTTTTTTTTCCTCTTCAAAGAGGCTCTTCAGAGAAGATGCTAGCTACTGTAGTAGATAGAAACCAAAAGACTATTTCATGTGAAATTTCCCTTTTGCTTTATTTTCCTGGATTCAAAAGGACTCTCATATATTGGCATGAATATCACTTGTCTCATTACAAGTACGTATCCAAACAAATGAGCACATTTTAAAACAACAAAGAGTGTATAAAAGTTCAGTCTTCTGGAAAATGTTTGAAAGATATTGTGGATTTTTCCATTTACAGAAGCCTTATTGTTATTTTCCTTTCCACATCTGCAATTCATTTGAATGACTTCCCGACAATTCAGTGAGTAAAGGTGCCAAAATGTTGCTATTAATAATTCTCTAGCAGCCTCTTCCTTTGCTTTTAAATAAAAGATCTTTAGTACATAGAAAGGTACTTACTTTCACGTGAACCTGTGTTCAGATTTCTAACTACAAATCCTTAGTTTTGGTGAACAGATTTTGTGAAATACGATGCACTGGCATTACAGGAATTGAAGTGCAGGAGCGTTTAGTTTGTATTCTTTGATTAATTAAATGCAAGAAACTAGGATCAGTTCAACCTGGGTCTCACAAAGATTACTGTGAAAACTTGGCAACTTTTCTAAGCCCTAACTTCCTTATCTGCTTATCACTTTTATAACTGTAGCTATGACATAAATGTCCCAAAGAAGCTTACTTAAGAAAAAAAAATAAAGTCCGTAGAAAATCATTCAGTAAAGGACAGTATTCTGTGATTTAAACCCCCAATCTCCTTTTGTAAATGTAGATTTTTGCATTTCGAATTCCCTAAAAGGTGGCACACCTATATTTCTAGAATAAACAACCACAGAACTTCCTTAGTTGGGGGCCGAAAATATAAAAGTAAAGGTGTTTTTGTCCCACTGGCACAGATGCTTGAAGCTTTAAAAGAACCTCCTATTTCCTAATCCCTCTCTCCATCTTCTTGCCAAGCTCTCTGGAAATCGGAGTTTTGGACACCCTCCAATACCACATCTCATCCATATGCCTGCCCCAGAGGAAGACATTCCGCAGGCTCTTTCCTTCACTCTATGAATGATTCATGTGTTAAGATCTTAAATACTAGCTGAAGCAAGGACCTTAATGGCTTAAAAACCTGATCTGACGTCAAGGAAATGTGCTGTTTTAGTGACATGCTCCTAAGGCTGGTTGTTTATCCTTGTTCAATCCAATCAGAGAGTCCTTTATTGGGCAAGAAGAAGGCTTGACCATGTCCCTTCTTGAGATCTTTTCTGAAGCATTTCTGATGAGCCCGTCAGTTTTGATATCTAAGTTGGGGAATGGACCCTTGTTGACAACAATAAATTTAAGTATACACCAGAAAAAGTAAGTGGAAAGTTAATTCAATTATTTCCCTCCAAGAAAAATAAGCAATAATGAAAAGTCACGTTCACCACCTACAGCAAGATCACAAATTAAAATGCCTCCAGAGAGAAGATGCTAACTAAAATAAGCTGGCAGACAAGTGGAGATGGTCAAACAAGAGTGCATGTCCAGAGGGAAAGGAGGCCGCTCCTAAGAGACGCAGTTGGAGGGTTTTTAAGTGAGCACACAGAATCAGAGTTGCTGAAACCTCCAGACCTTGCATAGAAACCAGAAATCTGTGTTCTTATGTGAAATCTCCTGATTTTAAACACTGGCAATTAATTCAGACAAATATAAATACTGGATGAGCCAAACATACACATTGGTAAGCCAGATTTGGCCTATACTAACAAGTTTGCAGTACTTCCCATTATTTTATTTAAAAGTTTAAAAAATTTGGAGAAAAATAAAATGGAGTTCAGATTCTTTAAAATATCAGCAGCACTCTGTCACAAGACAATAAAATGGCAAGAAAATAATTTCACTTTATGGAATGGGGAAAGAGTATGGGCCTTTAGCTGGTTATGAGTTAAAATCTTGGCTCAACCATCTCCTAGTTGTGGGAACTAGAGGATGTCATCTAAACTCCCCAAACCTCATTTTGTGAAATGGTGATGATAATATTCACTTTATGCAGTTGTTAGAAGATAGTGTGCTGTTTACATGAGTTTCATAATTACATAGTTCCTAGCACATAGTAAGTTCTATTCATATCAGTACAATTTTGATGATCATTTACATAATTAAGCTACTTAGGTTATTTAGGAAACTAATTACATTAGCGGATATTACCAAACCAAATAATGGGCACAGTTCAAGTTTTAATATTTTTCATCATTAAAGCAATCCTATGAAGTAGGTTCTATTTTCAACTCCACTTTACACATAAGGAAACAGGACAGGTATGGCTGATTAACACACTCAAGATCACACAAATAATAAACGGATAGTTGGAGACAGGGTGGGATTACACAAAGGTGCCTGACTCTGACCCCTGGAGTCTTAACCATCACACTAAATTTAAGAAGTATCTTATGCTCAAATTAATTTTTGAAATTGTTCAGTTCAAAAACACATAGAAAAACAGACAACAGGTCCAAAATGCAGTCACTTGTGCTAAGACCCACATCACCAAACAAGGATTTTATACGTAACTTAATTATAGCCTCAGCCTCCCTCAGGAATGGAATCTTAAACCAGTCAGGCTGGAGTTACCTGGTCGGCACGAGTGAGGCTATGGGCTTGATAGACCCCCTGGTGCCTTCTAAAGAAAGGTGATCTTGCCACAAACAATCAGCTCTTTGCTAGGAACTACTGAGTTCCACCCCCTTCTGCCTATAAAAATTTCATTTTGTACAGCTCTTTGGAGCTCCTTTCTTCCCATAGATGGGATGCTATCCAATTTGTGAATTGTTGAATAAAGCCAATAAGATCTGTCAAATTTACTCAGTTGAATTTTGTTTTTTAACAGTTCGAAGCTATAAAGGTCTTGGAATTGGGAAAGGCATTTCAAGAAAGAGGAGATGCACTCTTTTCTGACTGCAAAAGACCACCCCAAGAAATGCAATGTAGACATTTCTTTTTTAAACTTGGAAGAAAAATCCAGATTTATTTTAAACAGTGCATGGTAACCTCTGGAAGTTACACAAATCTCTCTCCCCTCCCCCCCTCCTGTTTCTATGACTTTAAATCTCTTGCCTTGGTGTAAATTGAATCATTCTTTATATGAGTAATTTGTAATTAATTAATAGGAGTTCTTTGATAGTTTTATTTAGAAAAAGTACATGAGCCCGAAAAAAGTGTAGATTATATGTTTATTGAAGGCAGAAAAAAAGTCTTTTTCACTTTAACTTACATCATTTAACACTTTGAAAAGTTTGAGTGGACTAGCCAGCTTCCATTTCCTCTCTTTCGGCTATCAGAAACTCATCCCCACCTTTTCCTATCATGAAAGGGAAGGTGAGTTCATTCCCAGCTCCAGAGATAGATCTTGGTTTGTCCACAAATGGCTCTTCCCTGGAGCCCGTGACCTGAGTTGGCCCAATCATCCGAATGTTGAAGACTTGCCTTCAGTGCTTGACGTAAAAGATTTGTCTCTCTGGCTCTTGCTGCTGGGAACAAGGCCTGTAGGGTCAATTGACATAGCAAAACAACTTCCTCTTGCAACTACAAGAACCAGATTCAGAATAAGGTCAACACTTAATACAGCAGAGTAGAAGTTCAGAAAGAAGTAAGGTTTTTCATGAAATTATTGGATTAGAATCCACAGATCATCTTCTTTTTTTAGTTTTGTGTGATAGTAAATCATGTTATTATTAGGGGGTTTTGTTACTTACAGTGAAAACCATTCTAAATGATAAACTATAGTTTTCACATACCATATAATTAGTAAATATTTGTATAATTTTAAGTCATTCAATGTATTTGTTTATTCTACTAACTCTGCCTGTGGGAGACCAAGGAACTCAGATCTCATGGCTATACCCCCAATACCACCATCTTTCTCATGGTCAGATGTTGTCCTGGTATCTAAAGAGAGACTAGGCAGCCTCTGCCAAGTTAAGCTACTAACCTTAGCCAGTGACATGAAGATTCTCTCCATTCAAACTGATATGCCCAGCATTGAAGCTAATATCGTCTTTTTTGTGGAGGCCAAAATATTTATCTCTGTTAATTAGTAAGTTCCATGAAGTCAGAAATCACATTTGTAAATATTTGTCAAGTGCAATTAATGCTTTCTCACTCCCATTTAGCTGAGATCAGAAACTAGATACATTTTCTTAATCTTGTGCAAAATAAAGAAAAGAGATATCTAACCAGAAGGTGTATTAATAATTTTTTCAGTTTAATCATGGCTCTTGCCCTTAGAAAGAACAACAGAATTACATGTGGAGCTTTTAAAAAATATCTCTGCCTTCTCCCCATCCCCAGAATTTTATTTTCCATTGGCCTGAGGTGGGACTTAGAGGTAAGTAGAGTATTGAAGTTCCCAGGTGATTTTAATTGCAGCCCAGGTTATAACACAGCAGTTTAATTACCAAAGTAGAAAGCTCAAAGCTATATTACTCTTTCTTCTTCAGATGGACCTTCAGCAGAGGTGTCATGTACAGATAACATATTTCTATTCTCTGTAAGCATTTTTTAAAAGACTCAAAAATTCTTGGTATAACCGGAACACATTCAAATGATTATAATATCTGAGATATTGAATGGTTATTTAAACATCAAAACTTTTTTCAATTTTGTAAGCATAGAAGAAATCCAGAGATTTTATGAAGATTTTTTTTGTCTACAACTATGTGATTTATTAAAAGAAATGCTTTGCTCATATTCCTGACAAAAATTCAGGAAAACACTTTCAATGTAAGTAAGTTACTCAAGTAAGTGGAAGTGCAGATTGGCCTTTGAGATCATCTCCTTCGGGATTTCTCAAAGCGTGGTCTTCAGCCCACTTTTATCAGGTGCTTATAAAAATGTGGTTTGGGGGCCCTATTCTAGATCTACTGAATCAGAAGTTCTGGGGCTGAAGCCCAAGACATTTCTTTTATTTTTTTTTAAGATTTTATTTATTTATTCATGAGAGACACGCACACACACAGAGAGAGAGAGAGAGAGAGAGAGAGAGAAAGAGACAGGCAGAGGGAGAAGCAGGCTTCACGCAGGGAGCTCGATGTGGGACTCGATCCTGGGATTCCAGGATCAGGCCCTGGGCCCAAGGCAGCGCTAAACTGCTGAGCCACCCAGGGATCCCAAGAATGACATTTCCAATGAGACCACAGGTGATTGTTTTTACTGTACACTGATGAACTATAAACTTTGAGAATCACTAATCCCTATTCAAGAAATTCTTAAAATCTTTCATCTTTTTTACATACTCCCTTTTGGCCCATTGGGACTCTTACATTTGATTAGTTGAAGAAGAAGGGGGGGTTGCAAAAAGAAAGAAAAGAATAGAAAAAAAAGAAAATCCCTTAATCTTCCCTAGCTTGGCAGGGATTTGGATAACCTACTTTTTGTGACATCCTCATTTAACCACATTTACTACACATTTACTACACAAATATTTTTGGATTAGTTCCTCAGGAAGCAGCCACTTCTGAAAAAGAAGACACACAAATACTCAGATCACAAGGTTGACATTTGTTTCTTTGAATGTATAATATACATGCAACCTCTCAAAAGCATTAAAAACTTATCAAAAACCCTAACATGGTAAAATAAACTCTTTCAAACTAATCACTAGCATTATGTGATCACACACTTTTCAACTTATAAAGCACTATATAAATCATCGCACAACATCCCAGAAGTAAATGTTAGTTTTAGATTGGTGACGTGACTTGTCTCAAATCATGGGGCCAGTGTGTAGCAGAGGTGGGGATCTGCATGTTCAGGCTTCCTGATGACTACTCTACTCAAAAGCATGTATTTTCTCTCTAATCTCTTGTCCAGCTGCCAAAGGATTCATTCTCTTCCCACTATGATAACTTGTCCCTCTCCCTCAGTACCATATAACTAAACTTTCCTTGTTATGGGTTTCTCAAAAGCAGGAGTAATAATCACAACCCTCTGTCATTCAAACAGAGGGACATTTCCTACTTTTCCCAAAGGACTTTTGGTACAACAGGGATGTTTCATGTACAGCAAAGATAAGGGTCCATCTCTGGATCTAGCAGACATTTTGTGACCCCCGCCCCCACCCAAGAATTCACTCTTTTCTGTCACTGCTACCCCATCACCAGAGACCAGCTTTTGACCCCTATGTCAGGAACTCCCTGCCAAATAATTGTACAGTTGAGCCATTGCACTCCACATAAGGCATCAGCCAGGAGGGTACCAGAGCCATGGGAAATTTAGCCCAGGCTCCTCTCAGTCAGCCTTGAGTCAACCTAAGACAGGAACATCTTTTTGCAATTGATATGCCCATAAAGGGATACCTTTTCAGCATTTGTCCACATAGGAGAAGCACCTTTTCCTAAATTGCATGAAGACACTGTATATGGCCCTGGTGTCCCTGCCTATGTGCATATCAGAAAGGGGAAGAAAGAAAGAAAGAAAAGAAAGAGAGAAAGAAAGAAAGAAAGAAGAAAGAAAGAAAGAAAGAAAGAAAGAAAGAAAGAAAGAAAGAAAGAAAGAGAAAGAAAGAAAGAAAGAAAGAAAGAAAGAAAGAAAGAAAGAAAGAAGAAAGAAAGAAAGAAAGAAAGAAAGAAAGAAAGAAAGAAAGAAAGAAAGAAAGAAAGAAAGAAGAAAAAAAAGCTAGTGCTTTATGAGGCTAAGTTTTATTTTGTTTTGCATACCAGAGACAGTCACACTATAGTTTGTGCAGAACTGGAAGTCTATATTCAAAATCACATCCAGTTTCTTATTTATTGCCCAGTCTAAGCTCGTGATGTAATTGCTTCTTCATTCACTACATTTCACGTTAGGGATAACAAAATCAGCCTTTACCCAACTTCAGGCAGCCATAAAACTGAGATTTGCAGCTACCACTGAAAGTCAGTGGGTGTTACAAGAGCCATGGATGAGAACAGGAGTAAAGAATCTATGTAAGAATAGGAAGCTCCAGGGCTGTGTTTCCCAGATCTTGGTGCCACATAATCCCCACCTGGGCAGCTTATGGAAAATGCTGATTCCTGGACACCCCAGATATCCTGATTTGGATCTGGGGTACGGCCAGCTCCATCTCCAGAATTCTGTGAAGGGTAGGGCTTAGGGGAGGCCATCTGGTTGGAAGAGGAAGCTGGGAGCTTTGCCATCAGGCTATGTTTGCAAAGCAAGCACACTCTTTTTAACTTGGTGTGTATGTTACAGAGCAATATCGATATTAAAGTTTCCTAAATACACTTTTCTTCACACTTTATGTAAGAATGATTAAATTGGCCATATTAAAAGTAATATTTTTATTTGAGAATGGAGGGGGCCAGTGGAGATCAGGGTGGCTACAACCCTGAGCACTAACTCTGAATGGAGCCCAGCCATCAGCTGTTTCAGCCATCACCCTAAAAGAGCCTTGTTTTTGGACTTATTCATTCACCAAAACGTTACCTGAGTTACCAGTATGTGTCTATGTGGCAGGCATTGTTCTAGGTAGGGTCTTGGGACACAGCAATAGTACTACTCTTACTACTACTAATAATAACAACTGGTAAAAATTCTTCCCTGTGGATTATATTTTAGTTAAGGAAAATAGGCGATGAACAATAAACATAAGATACCAGAGAGTCTTATGGTATTTTAAAAGGTATTTCTCATCTCTGAGAAACATGATCTTAGGAAGCAATACATTCCTTACTAAGACACCCCCCGAATATATATATTTAGACCGTTACTAGGGCATTCTCCTAGGAAGCCAAGTTACTAGAGCTAGAGGCCAACTGGATGTGCCTCCCTAGGCTTCAAAGTGAAAAATGCTTATCTTGTGTGGGTTTGGAGGGGACACGTGTGTACACACCCAGGTACAAGTTTCAGCACCTTGTAGACGGCCATCAGATCTCACCTACGTCTCTTTAGACGCTAACTCCTGTATTGTTTGCACCTACAATGCTGCCTTTCAAGCAGTGAAGCAAGCCTTGTGAGCTCTATGAGGGGACGGCTGTGAATGGAGCGGCTCCGTGCCTGAACACTTACAAAGTTACCAAACACCCATATACAAATGGATATAAGGATAAAAATAGCTCAATCATTCCTTTTCTTATATAGGAAGATGTGCGATTCATTTAGAAAGCTAAGGAGAGATAAAATGACTTTATACTAATTCCCTTAATTTAATCACACCAAATGTCAGGACAATGTCATTTAAAAGCCTTTAATGATTTTAAAACAAATGGTCCCTGTAGCAGGAAAATAGTTGAACTAACATTGCTAAAATTAATTTAATTTCTTCGGAATTGAAATACTAAACGAGCCCATTCTATCCCATTTACTTTTCAAATAGTGGGAGAGAATACCTGAGGACCTCTGAGCAAAATCTAACGGAATCCTTCGGTCTGTTCATCAATTCAGCGCAACTGTAATTGTACGTGAGTTTAGTCTTCAGTCAGTTCTATTCGATACATAGAAAAGAGTCTATTATCACTATGTATGTCTCTCTACAACCTTCCTTTGTGAAGATTCCAGACTCGATTTATCAACACCAGAAACTTACTTAGCATGGTTGTGTATTCTATATATATTTTTTCCAACGTTAATGTGAGTCATCATAGCATATCTCCTTAACCATATGTGCTAGAGCTAAGGACAGACAGTTATTTTAATATTCCTGGCCTAGAATCCTTCCCACAACAAACACATTTGATGCTCATACATGGTCCCTTTCTTGCCGACACTCACGCCTGTCAAAATGGCATGGTGCCTACTCAACATATGGACTGCTAGCTTTTCTCACTGGGGCACAGTTGCCAAAGAAAGATGGGTTAAGCTGGGCACCCTGCGTAGCAAAGCAGGTGACAGCTCTCCCATCCTCCATCATGTGGCTGCAAACCCCTCTAGCCACATGCCACTCTCCAACCTCTCTTTGACAGGAAAAGGAAAAGGAGAGCGAGCTTTAACAGTATACCTTTTACGTTCAGACAGTTTCTACTCACTGTCTTTGATCTCACTACCTTTTACTCAAAGTGAGGAAATCTATCCTCTGCCAAAAACACACTAAAATTTAAAAATCATTTGGAAGCACAAAGTTGTAGGAGAAGTTGATAGCCAGCAAAGGCACTAAGTATATGTGTGTGCATGCATGTAAGCACACACATACATACATATACACACATGCTCGCACGTGCTTCACACACACACACACACACAGGAAATGTTTGTGCTTTCCTCCCCCTGCTTCTCACTTTCCACCTCGAATAGACCAAAGCAGGGCAGCAACAGCAGCACTAAGTATTGCAGAAAGAACGTAGTGATTGTTTAAGTCTTGCACAAATAGAGCTATCTCATTACGTTAATCCAGTGAATCATTTCCTCCCTAACCAGGCTGCATCCTGTTTGGTTTGCAATTTTTATTCTAAAATTTCCAAATCAATTTTTATTTGTCCAAATGAGTTTGTTTTGGCAATCACAAAAAGTATCAAGTTTCCCCAAACAAAGGCTTTCACTTCATGTCTTTGTGTCTTCGTCATTCTGCAGGAAACCCAAATAAGGTATTTGATCTGAATCTGGCTGCTGAGTCCAGAGACCACGGGGACTTTTGCCAAACAATGTCACCCAAGTAGACCATGAACTCAAAGATATCAGATTGAAATTGTAGCCTGGAGTTGTGGGACGTGGATTAGCCAATTAATAATGATGAATGCCGGCCCTGCACCAGACACCTTTCTAGAAATTATTTCATTTCACCGTGTCTACATCCCTGCAATGTAGGAGCCATCATTATTTCCATTTTAGAGATACACAGAAATTTGATCAATAATTGCAGCACACAGCTATTTGGCACTGTTCCCTAATGATAAAAATAGTTACCAGTAAGGAAACTGTTCTAAACACCGTATGCCTATTAGTTCATCTCCAAAGTCACGAGGTAATCTCTGTCAGGACCCATGCTTTATGGCTAAGGAAAGGGAACATTAAAAAGAACTGGTTTATCTAAGGTCACAGGTGGTAGGTGCTGATGCCAGAATTGACACCTGGCTAGTATTCCTACAGAACTATCATTCCTGACCACTGCTCTGACTCTAGTAGGCGATCGTAACAGACACTCAGATAAATTCTTTAGTATTGTCCTAATACCTTAAGGACTAAGACTCATGTTTCCTTTCTTTAAAGCACTCATTTCATCTTGCATATCCTCTGATCAGAGTCTCCTACAGCTCTGCATCTCCAAAAGAATGAAAACCCAGATTGTCATCTTGACGTTCAATAGACCCCAAATAGATCCTGGCTTCTATCAAATCCTCCAACCTGAATCTTGCAATTTGACCATTTTACACATTTTACTCATGTGTTTTACTGTGTTTCCCAATCTAAGATGTCCTTGCTATTTTGCTGTATCCATGCAAAGCCTACCCTTCAAACACATCTCAGGTTCTACTTCTACCCTGAGTATCTGCTCCATCTAGCTCAACCCATTGCCATTTCTCTAACCACTAAATGTCTGGAATGCTTGTCAATATACCACTTGTTCATAATGCTCAGCAACATTGTCATCACAGGCTTGCTCAGAATATTTAGAACCTGCTATGTACTATTTTCAGGTACGTATGTGTAACCTCCTCAGATAACCTAAGAACTCTTCGAGGAGATGGATCATGCCTTGCATTTTTCCTAGTATATTATAATAATGATATTTACCTGCCATACTGGTTGAGTGATACTTGTTTTGATCAGTCTCCAGTCTTTTTTTTTTTTTTTTTTTTGGCCATTACTACATTCTGTACTCCTTGTGAGTGACTCTTCTTAAGAGTGTAGACTGTAGAAAGCCCCCAAAGTTGGGGCTTTATAGTTAGAGTTGGGTGTGATTACTTTATAAAAGGTTACTTTCTAACCAGTACCAACTATTTGTATCATTCTGAAAGGTCAGCATCAATTGAAGGTAAAATAATTTCATTTCAATAATAGACCTCTCAGAGATGAATTCCTCCCAGACATCATATTTTACAAAAGAGCAAAAGTTGTTTTTATTTCTTAATAGTTTGGTGACTTATGCCAAGACATGGAAAGCCATTATTAAGCTTATTTCATCTTTTTAGCTTCATAGTACCTGTCATTTGTGTGAATGAATATGTTACCAAAACTGGTAACTTGTATTATCCTAAGCACTTAAGTTTGTGCATTCAATTTTCAATTTTTAACAGTCAATTGTTACTTAGAATTAATGTAAAAGTTCATTTAGTCATATGTGAGCAAAATGTTAGTGGTATTCCTGGACTGGGTTTTTTGCAATCATGCCAAGAGTCGAGAAAATTGCCTAGTTGACTTCTCAAGTCTATTTCAACTCACTAATTCTGAGAATCCAGGATTCTTTGCCTGTCTACCCGCTTCTGGTTAAAGGCAACCACTTTGGTCTCATTCTCTCTCACACATTTTGGAAGGTCTCCAAGTGTAAAATGGTACAACATATGTAGCCTGCAAGCAGGGCAGGCATAAGAAACACCATAAGGATACACTAAAGCAAACTTCAAGCTGTGGAATGCTGGGAAACAATCACAGGCAACACACCAACTTGGCATAAAACAATCAGAGAATGAGGTGGCTCTTTTTGAGCAAAAGCATAATACTGGCTAGGAGGCAAAGAAGGCCACAAGATAGAGATACTGTACCCAGCAGTGCATGCTGCTAGCCGAGGGTGATCTTCAGAGGTACTCGGTGTGAAAGAGCTGATGGCCATTCCTTCTTTCCATTTGCATTCATAGGCCTGAAAATACTACCCCAACAGCAGCCTCTTTGACTAACTGACCTATCCCCAACACTAAGGAAAACTTGTTCTCCCTTTCTAGCCATTCTCTCCCAAGTGAATTCCTACTCATTCAAAGGTCACCTTTTCAGCAACCTCTGACTTCTCCAAGAAGAGTTAACAGCTCCTTCTTCTGCAATCTCTCAGCATTTGGTGGCATTTATACCAATATGCTGTATTTATTTACTTATGGGTCTGTCTTCCCGGATATACTCTAAGCTCCTTCAGAGCAGAGACCATTTTCATTTGTCATTTTTCACTACCATGTCCCAAGTGACCACTATAGTGACCCACACATAGAAAGTACTTCATAAACATTTGTTGGCAAGATAAATGAAGTTACTTATTTTTCTACCATTCATTTATTCATTTAATAAATATTTATCAGTGCCTCTTATGTACATTTTTCCAGACACATGAGACACAGCAATAAACAAGAAACATATACTCTTCCCTCATGGGGGTTATATTATATGGAGAGGAGACAGAAAATTAAAATAAAAACCCGAAATGATCAGATGGTAACTATACTTAGTGTGGTGAGCATTTCACAACATATATAATTGTCGAATCACTATGTTGTATACCTGAAACTAATATAATATTGTATGTTAACTATACTTCAATGAAAAATAAGAAAGATATTGTTGATGTTGCATCATGACAAATAATGGGAAAAGTAACATAAAGCAAGGCAAAGGATAGGGAATCTTAGACTCAGTAAAGACTCAAGGAATTCTGAGATGGTCTCTGAGTTCTTAAGGTGATGTAGTTCCTTATCAACTCAATGAAACTTAAATTCTGTGTATTGCCCTAGTAAATGCAACCATCTTGTTAGGGTGGGTATATGTATTCATAAATAGGGAGGAATCCTTTAGGCCCAGTCAGACCAAATAGGGAAATCTTAGTTTTTCTTCCCAAACAGACCCACCTCTGGACAAGACTTCAGCATGGTCTGGCAAATAGAACTTTTTCCAGTTCACAGGTTTTTCCTAGTTCCTGATTTATGCAGGATTCCCTTCCTCTTTCCCAGTTGTACTAACTCTTTAACCTCCATTCTCGCACTTCCTATTTCTGTCCTTAACTCCCAAATCTTGTGGCCCACCCATCTCTTTACTACCACGGCAAATGCTCTGGACAGACCACCAGAGAACCTGAGACTTACAGCCTAGACTCTGCCCATCAAACTCGGAAATCAACCTCATGGTTTTGGGAATTCTCTTGCTACTCTCACTGACTTAGCCATCCCCAAAGTTTAAAATAGTCAATCCTAGTAGGTAAAGGTCATCCCTTATTTTGCTTCCCTGCTCTTTTAAGCTACTACCTCTGAGGTCCATCTATAATTCTAAATACAAAGTTCTTAGAAAAATAGTAAGTTTTATTTTATATATAAGTTTATTTATTTAAAATAATGTATCTATGATCTTATGGGTGTGAATAAGTTTTTTTGTACCATAATTATACTATAATAAACACCTTAACCTCGCATCATTTGGTAAATATGTGGATTTTCCAGAGGAGAGAGCCTATGGTCTTCATCAAATTCCCAAGTGTGTCAGTTATAAATTTTTTTAAATATTAAAAACTAATAAATATATTTTTTTAAAAATTAATTTACACAGGCCAGAAAGAAAAGACTTTTTGAAATGAAATTTGAGCACGGAAGGTGGCATATATGTATCCAAAGTATAGGTAATGTTGAAAGAGATCACCAATCAACGTTAACTTACATGTTGGCCAATGATCTGTGTCAATTAAAATATCTAAAAATGCCAGCTAGAGAAATAAATATGCATTCTCATTCTTAGCTATGTATTTCTTTGTGAAAGTTTATCTGAAGGAGATGAATCTTGGATATGTGTTATTTACATGGAAGGTTACAACTAATAGCTTTGATGGATAGCAACCTTACCATAGAATTAAAAAACTGTTTGCATACATGCATAGGGATGTAAGTGTATCCTTTAATAGTAGAAAATAGAAATATTAAAAACAGCAATGTAATTGTTTCAGAACACTGGGCTTGTGGGCCTACTTTCTATTCCATCTTTTGCCTGAGGCTCACTCCATGAATCTTAGGAAAATGACTTAGTCCTTATATCTCCATATTTTCCCCCATAAAGTCACAGTCAGCCACTTGTAAATCACTTACTTTTAAATCTATTCAGAGCAAATTTTTAATCTTGAGCCATTTCCATTACTACTCAAGATACTCCATTCAGTACCTCATACGAACCCCATCAGGAGATGCAAATTATTTTCAATATTATCTTAAGAACTGCTAAGTGAAGTCAAAGAATCAATCAGTAAGTCACATAATATATGTCCTACAGACAGATATAAAATAATTTTAAATTATGTTTTTGTTGTAGCAACAATTCCATTAATGTTCTCTGTTAGAATAAAGCAGCATTCAGCAAAGGTGATGCATGAACCTCAGGGTATTATACAAGTGAGTCAATTAAGTTTGAAAAGAAAACAATCAGCCTTGTGTTTATATTTATATTTACTTCCTTATATCATGCTCTTTGTTTTCTATCTGTTGTATATATGGTACCATATAATGTAAACTATATTATTTTATAATATACTAGATACTAGTTTGCACTAGTCTATATAAATATACTAATTTTAATATGCTATGTTAATTATACTACTACTATATTTTTTCTAAATAGTTAATATAATATGAAATATATAGTATAGTGCTGCAATGTGATGATTAAGGATTCACTCAACAGACAGGTAAAACTCTTAATGTAGAGAAGCACATTGGGTAAGGATAATGTTTGTTGCAATTACTGTTGATACCTGTGAAGTGGAATTTTAACACAGCATATTGTAGGGTAGTTAACAGAGAAGATTATGCTGGTTAGCATATGGGTGGAAGCTGTTTCTTTAAAAAGAGCATGGAACACTCAAAAGTGTCCGGCTGAGAAGAGAGAAATAGCAAGGGGGCGCCTGGGTGGCTCAGTCTGTTAAGCTTCTGTCTTTGGCTCGAGCCATGATCTCAAGTTCCTGGGATCCAGCCCCTCCTACAGAGCCTTTGGGCACTCTGAGCCTGCTCCTCCCTCTTCCTTTGCCTACCACTCCCCCTGGTTGTGCTCTCTCTCTCTCTCTCTCTGTGTCAAATAAATAAATTTTTTTTTTTTTTTTTTTTTTAGAAAAGAAAAATTGCAGGGGTGCCTGTCTCTCTCTGAAGTAGCTTGCTAACCTACTTCTCTTGGGCAGTTTGTAATTAAGAGCCACCAGTTTCCACTGAACATGTAAACTGGATTTTGATTGGGACTGGGATAAAGAGATTATACATATCAAATAGAGGTCACACGTCACAGTGCCTGTAGTTCCTGGGAATGAGGAACAACAAAAAACCCACTTCAACATACCAGTGAGCGCCCCATGACCCTGACCACAAAAAGTGAGAATTGAGAGGCATATTGTATCTTGTTTCCGTTTCAGGATTTTTCAGAAAATAAATCAGAGCAATGATTTTTTTTTTCTAAATGTTGTCTAAACTATGTATGAAATTCGCTTATTTTTGAGTTGAAATAGAATGAAAATTCCAGGTTTTGCCTTTGAGGACAAGGAAGTGAGGTTGGGTCAGACAAGTTTTAGTTGCAGAAGGTAAACCATATTGTTCCTATCTAAGGAAACAACTCAATGACTAATACTCTAACAGAACACAGCAGAGGAAGAAAGGATCTGCAAAGGACTTGGTGTTCCGTGGCTGACAGGCGCTGCTCAAATCCTAGTACTTCCTACACGACCCATGTTTGTGTTACTCTAGTAACGTTCAAAAATTATGGCATTCCAATTGGGGACAGGAACAATAATGCCCAACCTCACCGGAGATATGAATATGGCTCAGATTTTAGAAAATAGATGTGGAACTCAAGAGTTCTTTAGCTTTCTTCAATTTCCTGGAATTTTTTAAACTCCATAGTTGTTGGTGAGTCAGTCCACACACCCGTCCTCACCTCCCCACCCCCACATTCCTGGGGATGCTCTGGGACATTCTCTGATGCGCACTGACGCCCCAGTAGATGGTTCGTGCTTGCCTCCGTGTTTTTCTCTCTCCTTCAGCTGTCATTCCTTCTCAGTTTATCATCATCATCGATAAAGCCTAGAGGTAACTTGTCTGCCATAAATACTTATCTGATAAAGAAGGGAAAAAGCCTTTTGGAACATGACTAGGTGGCCTGTCTTGTCCTTTATTTGCCTGGGGAAATGTGAGAATTTGTAATCCCTATTGCTAGAGATTTCTGGTCATTTTGAAGCACCATTAAAATGATTATCAAAGCTTTAAATTCAGCAATGAAACACATGATTCTCTTAATGACAAGGTCAACTTAATTGGGTGTCTGTCCTAAGTGAAATATTGCTCATAGCTTGCATCCCCCAATGCAGTTTAACATAAAATAATATAAGTTGGAATTTTTAAAAAGGCAGTGTATAGAAAATGAAACTAGAAAATATATCTCCACGCTTGAGTTTTCTAGTGGAAAGTACAAGAAAATATAACTAATCAACAATCCGTATCAATTAAACATATTTTAATTAATTCATGCTAGTAGGCAGATCTGACTCATATCATTCCCCAGCCCCATCTTTTAAGAAAGACTTGTTTTAAAAAAAACAAAAAAGAAAGACTTGTTTAAAATATGTTAACTTGACTTCTCATTTACTTTCATTACTAGCAAGATGCTATGACCTTGCACCTCTTAAGTCTTGTGATTATGTTTACTGATAAAAATGTTAATATGCGACCAAATTCTCAGTCCAATCCATGCATTTAACCTCGATTTACAGATTTGTAATGCGTTTGTACCTCGTCTTAATTATTTTCCAATATTCACTGGGCTAAGAATTTTTAAAACTGCCTAATGTGAAACCACATTTTCACCTACTCTCTTTCTAAAAATTGTAAATACATGGCACAGCAGAAGCCCTCCCTCCCTCCCTGACCTCAGGGAAACTGAATTAAATAGCACTTGGCACCAAGTGTTCAACGTGTATAATCATTATGGTAGGCCCTGTGCCAATCCCAGTTATGCACAACCTTCAGTATGCAGTATTAAGGAACAACAAGGATGGCAAGCATCCCGTTGAAGAATTAATTAGCGGACCGCCTGGACTCATCAGAATGGTAAATAATTATCCTCTGACAAACTTAGTCAGATGTTAGAAGAAATTGCAGTTTGAATTGCTGTCAATGGTCACAATTCATTATATAAAAGCTACCAAGGGCTACATTTTTACATAGGACTTGAAAGATGCCCCAGTCAGATGGTGAGACATCAATATTATGCTCTCCTGTCTACAGACCTCCCCAGCTATCCTGCCTTCCCCATCTCACCCCCAGATTCTTGAGCCAGCTTTTCCTTTTCTTTGAACTGAGTCCTGAGACCACACTTCCATGCCTACGTGTTGGATTAATTCAAGATTCTGACCTACCTTGTTCAGCACGATTTTAATCCTATGACTTCAAAATGCAAGGACAGCTTCTTCCTATTCCCATCCTTGGCAAGAGAAGAGATCTCACGGGTGTTGTTCATCCTCTTCCTTTGGTACGATTGTTAATTTTGGTCAGGTGGTAATGCTGGAGAACTAAATGACTGACCCTTGGGCAATCTACTGAAGTTACAGGTACGAGGACTACCTAGAAGTGTTACTTTTTTCATGCTCTAAGTCGGATAAGAAATGTAGTTCGATGTCCCCCCAGAGAGTAGGCATCCTTAAATTATACAAACTGTAAACTGGGCCACTTGAAGTAACTTGAGAGTAAAAAGAAAAAGACAAATCTGGTCATGTTATAGACTGCGCACACTGACTACCATACTCAGAATCACTCTCTCATCCTCGCATCAAAACACCTCATATACTCATGAGGAGAGTGTAGGATACTTTCCTATCAAAATATAATGTGACATCCATAAAAATGTATTTTACAGCATGACAGATATTCCCTTCTCAATTTTTTTAAAAGATTTTATTCATTCATTCAGGAAAGACACAGAGATATAGGCAGAGGGAGAAGCAGGCTCCCTGGAGGGAGCCTAAGATGGGACTCAGTCCCAGGACCCCGATCATGCCCTGAGCGGAAGGCAGATGCTCAACCACTGTGTCACCTAGGCGTCCCCCTCTTCTCAATTTTAACAGGACAATGGTTGTGCTAGACCTGGAAAAGAAAAGTCATCTGAATTATTTTTACCTCAGCGCCGTGTGCCAAATAGTCCATTTGTCTCCTCAAGCAGCTAGACACAAAAGCAGACACTCACTGACAGGTCGCCCTAAGTAGTTCATGCACTTTAGACATTACTAACCCAAGATGGGTGCACATCACAAGTCAAGTTTCCTTTACTAACACCACCCCCCCCGAAAAAAAAAAAAAAAAGCATTCCTTTTTCACAAATAGGAGTGCTCTGACTGTTCAATCTTCTCTTAGGAGTAAAGAATTCAAGAAATAATGTCACTCAAGATGGTGGTAATCCTAGCAAGGCGGGATCCCTGGGTGGCCCAGCGGTTTAGCCCCTGCCTTCGGCCCAGGCTGTGACCCCGGGTCCCGGGATTGAGTCCCACATCAGGCTCCCTGCATGGAGCCTGCTTCTCCCTCTGCCTGTGTCTCTGCCTCACTCTCTCTCTCTCTCTCTCTGTGTCTCTCATGAATAAATAAATAAAATCTTAAAAAAAAATCACAGCAAGGTAACATAATTCTTGAGTCAGGAATTGTAACTGTGACTTCTCCTGCCCCACTTTTAGATTACTAAGGATTTTTTGGTACTACACAGGAACCACATGGCTTGATACAACTTTAATACACAGCAACAGAAAAACCCGTCTCAACTCTTCACCCTTGGGAACAAGAAAATCAGTTGCTTAGTAGATGTGGTTTTTAACATAAGGTCAAATGAAATTGTTTTGGAGACTTTGGGAGACTTTAAATAGCTGCTTAAGACAGAGAACCACTTGCAGAGGTGAGTCCTTTATGCAGGTGTCTCCTTGGTGCTTCCATGTAAATTAAGTAATGCTGCACCTTCTTCCTTGGCCTTCCCTTCCCTCTGCTTCACTCCCCTTCAATCTACAACCCCACTCACACACAAAAGCTTAAGAGAAGTAGAGATATGTAAGAGCTTACCAATTTAGTGAACATTTTTATTTGAAAATTTAAAATAATAGGGGCTCCTGGGTGGCTCAGTCAGTTAAGCATCTGTCAGGGTCCTGTGATTAGGCCCCACCTCCGGCTCCACACTTGACAGGGTGTCTGCTTGTCTCCCTCTCCCTCTGCCCTTCCACCCGCCCCCTCTCTGAAATGAATAAATAAATCTTTAAAATGTAAAATAATGATTACTGAATGGAAAAAAGACTATGCTTCACAAAGACAACATTCATTCTTGTGTCCTGCTATTGGGATTAATCAAAAGTCTAGCAGGTGGAAAAAGAAACATCTAATCAGTTTGAGATTGAAATTTGAAATTAGGTGAAAGCCTAGTCCTAGGTGAAAACTCTGAATGTATTTTATAATTTTTCCTTAAAGCTTTATGAAAAATTTTGGGATGTAATACCTCCAAAAACTCTACTGGGCAGGCAAGTGATGAATCTTTCTTCAAACATAATTTGCTTTAATTCCTTACATTTCAAAAGACAAGATATAGTAAAACTATGAGCTATCTGATCTTCAGGAAACTCTCTTAAGGCAGCAAAGTCTGACACAGGGTTAGCAGATTAAAAAATAATAATAATAATAAGCAGAGCATTTGACAAGAAGGGGGGTAAAAAAGCCATCACAGAAAGGTTCTTGTTGGTGGGATAACAACTGGAATAATCAAGAGATGATATACAAAGAATGCCTTCTTTGGCGAAGTTTGAATGAAAGGTATTTACAGGCTTTTTAACTCCCAAATGTAAGAAGTCCATGACTGTCTTGTGGAAGGAATAAATTCAGTATGGTATTATCCAAGAAATCCTTCTGGATAAAAAGAGAAAAGAATGAAACAATGGCATATATGAAAAGGAAAGCAAAGCATCTTGGATATGAAGCTCATGACATCCATTTGTGGAGGACTCTCTCTTTTTACCTTCTCAGTTTTGGACTTGACCACATTGACAGAACCACATACCATGACTAGCATTTCAGAAACTCTGGTTTGGGCATCTTAATAAATGGGTTTCTGCTATGTCAGGGATTATACAGTAATATACTTGGAGGGACTTCCCTCAGTTATGAACAGAAATAACAAACACTCTAAGAGTCACAACCCTGCTTAAAAAGAGATAAAATGAATTATCCCAAAGGATTAAAAAAATGCTTTTCATTTTCACCTTCATATTAACATTTCTTACCCAAGGGTGTAGTGAGGAATGTTTTTTGGAAATGATAGCAAGCGCTTTGAACTCTAATGATTCTTATAAAATTAAAGTCTTTTGTCAACCATTTTAAAGATATTTTACTTTCTCAATGGAGATACAGAGTGCAAAAGCACCATCTTGTGGCTGAAAAGAAAATATATTTCAACGCAAGCCAATCTGAATCACAAATAACTTTTTTTCACACATATTTTTTATGAAATATTTGTCAAGTTTAATTTTAAGCACTTGGTAACTTTCTCTGTAACAGATGGCTAACTGGCTTAATACAATTTAGAATTGAATATACCTTTAATACATTTGATACAGATAGGATTCATGATTACAAATCCCAGTACATAATAACCATATAAGACTTAAATACAATACCATGGGCAAATTTGAAACAAAAATAAAATTTAGTTATAATAAACAAAAGCTTAGTCTTTGTAATTTATTGATAAAACTTTTTCTATCCATCATTTTAAATTAGAAATATAGTCAGTAATTTGTCCATTAGGAAGTAACATTTTTTTCCCACAGAATTAATACAAATAGAATCAATTTTTTTAAATATTGGCATTTGTATGTGGCGAATTTCATTCACCGGGAAAAGAGAAGGATTGAGATAAGAATGATTCAAACAACAATAGATATGCTGAAAGAATTTGGTAGACAATAGGCACAGAACCACAGGATATTTTTCTCTTTTAGTAATACTGAATATCATCTGTCTTCTTTTATATTGCAACTTTATTACTGTTTTCCATTGCTTCCACTTTAGGTTTGGAATAACCGATGACGTATGGAGAGGTAAAGTAATTTGCACAAATTCACAGCACCGGGAGAAAGCCGAAGCAGAACTTGAACCCAGCATTCAGGGTTCCCTTCCTTATTTTTTAGTGGCTTCTAAACTTCAGGTGTAGCTGAACTGGCTGCCCCAGAATTACCAAGGATGTGCTTCCAATCCTGGAGATTCTAAACTGTAGATTGGCTCTGAAGTCCAAGAATCTATGTTTTAAAAACTTCCTGGGGTCCTAGTAAAATAAATCACCTTATTTAAGCTGAAAATAACAGGCATGATGATTAAACAAAGACAAAATTGAACATCAGAGACTCTCTTCATTTTAGCTATTGGTCTTAGACTACCTTAATCCATAACTTCACTTCTTCAGTCTACTCCAAAGTGCACCTACTGTAAAGGGTTCCCTGAAGAATCCAACTCCTCAATTTCTCCTTCGCTACATTAAAAGTAACTAACTAAAGGTAACATCATCAACCATCATCTATGCAACACATATCACGCAAGATGTTCTAGGCATTTTATCACGCTTAATGATAAAGTATAAAATAATTTTTTATTGTAAATTCTTTATAACCAACTCTTTCTCACAGAATGCTTTCATTGATGTTTATCCATCTCTTTATCTGTAAAACCCAACGTACAGGTGCAAGTGAGAAACAAATGTAGTTCTGACATGAATGTAATTGATACTTTATTTGGGTTAATGAGTAAGACAAAAATGAAAAAACACATGTTGGATTGCATTCATTCATCAGCAAGTGATTATTTTGCTGAATTGGATAATTGTTTTCAAATACTAGAAGAATATATCCTCAGTTTTTTGTGCTATTCACAATGTAGCAGGTACAAAAACAATACTCTTATAAACTTAATCCACGATAATAACATTCATCACCACTTTCTTAATTCTAGAAATCAATGAAATGATAAAACATGATCTATATGGTTGTCAATTTGTGTACAGTATATACAAATGTGTTATTTCCACCCTATAAGTCTATCATTGACATAAATAAGTTCAAAAGCTTATGTCATACTAAAATGTAGCAAAATAACTAGGAACTCTTGAGTTTTGAGCCTGTTACCTTTGAGTTTAACATAATTTATTTAATTAAAGTTTTATATAATTTAATTTTTTAATAATGACAATTTTAATAATTGGATTTCCAAATTCCCTAAAATGTAGCAATTGGCTTTTGCAAGCCACTGTGAGTAGGCTTCAGCACACTTCTGATTATTAATCCAAGTGATTGATATATCCTGTCTTAAAGGAAATAAAGTGCAAGTCATAATTCAAACCCAGATCTCTTCAATTCCAGTTAGTATTCTTGACCTCAGTATTACCTACCTACCCAGTTCATCTGTACAATAGTAATGATATCTTATATATTGCTAAAAATATTTTTCAATCATTTATGTGTGAAGTTTCATTCTTTAATCTGAATTTTGTGTCGTTTTCATTCAAAATCTCCTTTAACATCTGGGTTGTTCTCAAAATTTTGTTACCTGGCAAAAAGAAATTAAATTAACTTAAAGCTAACTGGTGTCTAACTTCAAGCTAAAGTTTAGAAATTAATTTAAAGTTAGCTTTCGGTCTCCCACAGAAAAAATGCTTTCTTTGAGGTGCATTCTAATTCTAGAATTCCCTTTTGGAGTTATATATTAACTATTTTTCTAAATGGATAGCAAGATTATATAACCTAGAACAAAAGTCACTTAACAAAACAATATACCCTGTCATCAAAAAATTAATTCCAGCAATAGAAGAGGGAAACGAATAGTGAGAGAAATGAAAACAAACAAAAAAGTGATGTAAAAGAGAATTCAGTTTTTTCTCAACTAAAAGGAATTTAATTCATATTTTTCTAAAGTTCTTGTGAATTTTAAAAATAACAAAATTTTCAGGTAAAAAACATTTAAGCCTTACTTATCCAATTTTGTTTTCTTTCTCACTTATTTGACATGAAAAATAAAAACTCTAAATGGTAATAGCAAATGTAAATTTTATTTACACTTTTAACTAGTTGTGGAAATTTATTTTGGTAAATATATTGCAAAGTTAAATTAAAAAAATAATGGGCAATATTTTGGCAGCTACTTTGAAGGAAACTAACCAGGAAGTATTCTTAGCAGTGTTTGATGGATAGCAAAAGGAACTAAATTACAGCACACCAATATAATCGTGACTCATTTGAACTATAATTTGATTACTTCTGCCCCTTAAAATTAGAAATATTTGAGACAGCATGGATGGACCTAGAGGGTAGTATGCTAAGTAAAATAAGTCAGACTGAAAAAAGACAAATACCGTGTAATTCCACTCATACGTGGCATTTTTTTGTTTTTGTTTTTTTAAATAAATGAAATCTTTAAAATGAATAAACACACAAAAAGCAGAATCAGAACTATAAATATGAAGAACAAACTTATGGTTGCCAGGACGGTGGGGGGATTGGGCACAATGGGTAAAGGAGAAAAGGAGATACTGGCTTCCAATTATGGAATGAATAAGTCATGGGAATAAAAAGCAGAGCATAAGGAGCACAGTCAACGATATCGTAATGATGTAATGGGACAGATGGTAGCTATACTTGTGGTGAACATAGCTTAATGTGTAAACTTGTCAAATCGCTAAGTTGTACACCTGAAACTAATGTAACATTGAGTGTCAACTATACTCAAATAAAAATAAATATATTTTAAAAAATAAATACTGAACAATAACTAAATATTGAAGTGAGTGGGATTAAAAGTGACCCTAAATATTAGGAGATTACATGTTGTATATAATATTATGAGAGAAACACTGGAAGTTTCCCATTCATCATTTTAATATATCCCTAGTCATCAGCAGTCTACCACAGTTGCCTAAATTCTCTTATTAGCCTTGTAGGTATTTCAAAAAATGGCACTTCCACATCTACCAAATTGTTATTATCCATTAACATCTCACAGAAATTACTTTATCATATTAGCTAGTCACTTTCAAAAAACTATTTAGGAAACTCAAGTTATGAAGTAATTAGAGTAAAGTTAGATTTGTGAAAATTTGCCAGCATTAATGAAAACCCAGAGTAAGGGGATATAGGAGACTCACAACACAATAAGTGGTCCAAATAAAAATGGAGCAATACCAAAATGGTACTAATGTGCTAAGATACATATCTTTTGTAGAAATTTTGTTTCCCTGGAAAGAAATAGTTAACAAAAGAAAAAGTTTAGGTCTTTTACAGTTTTCATTGCATTCAATTTAAGTAAAATGACGTTAGTTCATAACTCAATTGCTTAAAATTTTATTATTATTCAGCTAGAGATTTTTATCTAATTTTTGTTTTGTCAAATCAGTGTACTTGAGATTATGGAAATATAAAACATCCTATTTTCAAGTTCCGGAATAAAAATCAGCAATTAATTTTAGTTTCAGTTTAGCTATTACCTGAACTTGATCACAATGAATAAGGTCCTTAGTCCCCCTGAATTTGTCCCTTTGTCTAGAAAATGAAGATTTTTTTACTAAATAAACTCTATGATACTTTTCTATTATGGATTATGATCAGCAAATTTCAGGCATAATTTCATTTCAATAATAAATACTTCAACACATACCTCTAAAAAAAAGGTTTTTTTTTCACACCTAATTGCGATGCAATTATCACAATAAAGTCTCAACACTGTCTAATATCCAATTAACATCCAACTTTCCCCTATTGTCTCATAATTTATTGTTTATAGTTGATTTATTTTTTTCAAATTGAAATCCAATAAACACCACAGAGTGCAAAAGCTATTAGGTCTTTTCTGAAACTATGTATCATCCCATCTCCCTATTTTCTTTCTTTTTTTCCCCCCAATGCACTTGCTTAAGAAGCAGAGTTTTCTCAGTAGAATTTTTCATACTCTGGCTTTTGCTGGTGGGATCTCCTTGGTGTCATCTAGCAAGTCTCTATCTTCTTTCCCATGAGCTGATAATAAGGTCTTGAAGCTTGATACAAATAATGTTTAAAAATTTTTTAAAGATTTTATTTATTTACTCATGAGAGACACAGAGAGAGAGAGACAGAGACAGAGACACAGACAGAGACACAGACACAGACACAGACACAGACACAGACAGAAGGAGAAGCAGGCTTCCATACAGGGAGCCCGACGTGGGACTTGATCCCATGTCTCCAGGATCCCAACCAGGCCTGAAGGCGGCACTAAACTGCTGAGCCCCTGGGCTGCCCAATGTTCAATATTTTGACAAGATTACCTCACAAGTGGCAATGTGTACTTTCTATTGTGCATACTGTTTTGACTGTTAAGACTGATCAAGGTGTTATTCTGAATTGTTCATTTAAAAATTCCCATCAGCTTTTCACTGTTGACCATTGTTCCCTGGATACAATATTTTATTAGAGATAGTAAAAGGATGATATCCTGATTTTATCATTTTCCCAAACTTACTAGTTGGAATCCTTCCTTAAAGAAAAGCTCCCAACTTCCAGTTTCTGGTCCAACATTAAAAGAGCTTAGAAGTCAGCACTCCAAACTATCAACAAGTAAAAAACTAAACAGACTGAAAATCAACAACTCCTCTTGGATCTAGTACAGAAGTGAGGTTATACAGCAAACTTCTGTCCTTAAAATTGGAGAGACAGACAGATGGATACAGAGAACCACTACTTATGAAAGCAGAAACCCACAAGCAGAAAAGTCTGTGGGAATCAGTGACAAAGTAGGAAAATCTGAACTGTAATTTGACAAATTATTGGCAGCTAAGCAGGGACAACTCTGAGAGTTAAAAACTCCAAAAGGTTCCAGTCATGGCAGGGGGTGGGCTAGGAGGAGGACCACACTTTTCTGAGTTTTACCTCCAGGAGCTCTAGAAGATTCTCATGAAAATCAGAGAAAAAAAAATCCCCTCATGCTCTAGCAAGAGGAGAGGAAAAAAACCATTTTGAAACATACCAGAATATTACATTTTTGTTAACAAGGCTTGCCCCCAGGAGACACTATTTTACTAGAGTCTAAACTGCTGGGACTTTACCAGAGCTTAACCAACCTGGGAGAATAGAAATATCTAACTCCAACCCACTCCAGGCCATTCTTTCTCACTAAGGGCTCATAGTGGGGAGAAGCACTGATGATGTTTACAGTCCAAGTGCACAGCCTCACTAAAAGAGACTTAATCAAAAGACTACAAAACATTTTCCCTGCCCCCAAAACTTCCCACTACATTAGGGCTATTTACCCAGTTTCTTTTACTCAGGACATCATGTCCACCTTTACAACAACAAAAATCACAAGGCATCCCTAAAGCCAAACAGAGCCAAGACAAAAACAATTTGAAGGGATGGCATCAGAAGCATTCAAACCACAGTCAGATACGGCAGAAATGCTGGAATTATCTGCCCAGAAAATTTTAAAACTATGAGTAGTATTCTCTGGACTTTAAGAAATAGACAATATGCAAAAGCAGATGGATAATATAAGCAGAAAGACGGGATTTCTAAGAATCAAAAAGAAATGCTGGAAAAAAACCCCACTGTAACAGAAATGAAGAATGCCTTTGATGGGCTCATTAGTAGACTGGACACAGATGAGGAAAGAATTTCTGAGTTTCAGGATTTAACAATAGAAATTTCAAAAAGTGAAAACAAACACAAATAAAGACTAAAAAGAACCACATAATATCAAGAACTGTTGGAAAACTAGCTAACCTGACAGATAAAAGTTCTATCAAAATAATAAAAACAATCTATTTGAATATGTATGCTTATATATATATATATATACACACATATATACTTTTATACTCACCTATGATTACATATACTTGTGTGTAAGTGAAATGACAGCAATGATGCAAGAGATGAGTGGGAGGAATTAAGAATTTTTATTACTACAAGGTACTTTCACTACGCTTGAAGAAATACGGTGTTCTTTGAAAATGGACTTGGATTAGTCATAAATATATATTGTAAACTATAGTCTAGCCACTGAAAAAGTGGAAGGAAAAAAGTATAACTGATATGCTTAAGAAAGGCGGGAAAATGGAATTGTATAAAATGCTCAGTTAAAACCACAAAAACCAGAACAAAGTAGAAGGCAAAGATAGGAATAAAGAAAAAGGGCAACACATAGAATACTAACAAATATGGTAGATATTAATCCAAGTATATCAATAATCACTTTAACATCAATGGTCTTAATACACCAATTAAAAGACAGATGGTCAGAATGGCCAAAAAACAAGATTCAACGGGGGCGCCTTGGTGGCAGTCAGTTAAGCACTGGACTCTTGATTTTGGCTCAGGTAATGATCTAAGGGTTGTGATCTCAAGGTCATGAGATCACGCCTTGTATCTACCTCTGCACTCTGCATAGAGTCTCCTTAAGATTCTCTCGCCCTCTCCTTCTGCCCCTCCCCAGCTCTCTCTAAAATAAATAAATAAATCTTTTTAAAAAAAAAAGATTTAACTTTATGTTGTCTACAAGAAACCCACTTTATTTTTTTTAATTTTAGTTATTTATTCATGAAAGACACAGAGAGAGGGGCAGACACATAGGCAGAGAAAGAAGCAGGCTCCCTGCAGAGAGCCCAGTGTGGGACTTGACCCTGGACCCTGTGATCATACCCTGAGCCAAAGGCAGATACTCAACTGCTAAGCCACCTAGGTGTCCTGAAACCCACTTTAAATATAAAAACAAATATAGATTAAAAATTAAGGGATAAATAAATACCATAAAAGGCTAATCAAAAGAACACAGGAGTGTCTATATGTATTCCAAACAGAGCAGATTTCAGGGCAAGGGAAGTTATCAGAGATAAAAAGGGACAATATATAATGATAAACAGATAAGTACTCTAAGAAGACAACAATTTTTAACGTGTATGGACCTAACATCACAACATTAAAATATGTGAGACAAAAACATAGAATGAGAAGAAGAAATGGGTGAATCTATTATCATTTTTAGAAACTTTAACACCTTATATCAGAAATGGGCATTTCCAGCACATAAAAATTCAGTAAGACATAATTGAATCCAACAATATTATCAATCAATCAAGTCAATTGTTTGATTATCAAACAAATTTGTTCAACAGTAACAAATTATTCTTCTCAAGGTCACATAGAATATCCACCAAGATAGAACGCACTCTGGGCCATAAACCCACCTTAACAAATTTAAAAATAGAAATTATACGATGTCTGTTCCCTCACCACAATAGAATTAAACTGGAAATGAATAACAGAAAAACAGTTGGCAAGTCCCCAAATAGTTGCAGATTAAACAACACACATCTAAATAGTACATAAGTAAAAGAAGAAATCTCAAGATAAATTTTAAAGTATTTTTAGTTAAATGAAAAAGAAAGTATAACTATCAAAATTTGTAGGATGTAGAAAAAGGCATACTTGGAGGAAAATTTTTTAGTATTGAATACATTTATGAGAAAAGAAAGAAAGAAAGAGAAAAAAAGAAAGAAAGTGAAAGCAGAATTCAATTAAATTAAAAGCAGAAATCAATAGAGAAAAATCAACAAAGCAAAAATCTGATGCTTTCATGTGATTAATAAAGTAAATAAACCTCTAGCCAGGCTAACAAAGAAAAAAAGAGAAATGACACAAATTAGAGCATCAGAAATAAAGAGGATACATCAGTAAAAATCATATGGTCATTAAAAGGATAATAAGAGAATACTATGAACATCTTTATGCCCAGAATTTGTAACCTAGTCAAAATGAACTAATTCCTTGAAAAACAAAATCTGGCAAAAATCACACAGGAAGAAATAGTCTGGGAATCTATATCTATTAAAGAAATTGAATCAACAATTAATAGCCTTCTAAAACAGAAAGCACCAAGAAAGCCAGCATTACCTTAATATCAAACTTAGACAAAGACATTACAAAAAACCTATAGGCCAATATCTCTTATAAACACTGATACAATAGTTCTCAACAAAATATTAGCAAGTAAATCCAATAATATCTAAAAAGAATTATATATCACAACTAGATGGAATTTATTCCAGGTATGCAAGTCTGGCTCAACATTTTAAAATCAATTGATGTAATCGCATCTATAGGCTAAAAGAGAAAAAACTGCATGGCCATATTAGTAGAAGTAGAAAATGCATTTCACAAAATCCAACATCCATTCATGATAAAAACTCTCACCAAACTAGGAATAGATGGGAACTTCCTCAATTTGATAAAGGACATCTATAAAAAACTGACAGCTAACATCACATCAATGGTGAGAAACTTCAAACTTTCAACTAACTGCTTTTCAATATCATACTGGAAGTCCGAGATAATGCGATAAGGTAAGAAAATAAAATAAAAGGTTTAGAGAGTGGGAAGAAGGAAATCAAATTCTTTTTGTTTACAGATTACATAATTGCCTAGGTAGAAACTCTGAAAGAATTAATTTCAAAAGTCCTGGAACCAATAAGCAATAATAGCAAGATTGCAGGACACAAGGTTAACATACAAAAGTCAATCACTTTCCTATATACCATCAATGAACAACTGGAATTTGAAATTAAAAATACATTACCACTTACATTAGCACTCCTCCTGCCCCCCAAAAAATTATTGAGAAGATCTATATGAGAAAAATTACAAAACAATAATGAAAGCTTTCAAAGGTAACTAAACAAATGAAGTGATATTCCATGTTTATGAAAACAAAGACTCAATAATGTCAAGATGTCAGTTTTTCCCAACATGACCTATAAATTCAATGCAATCTCAATCAAAATACCAGCAAGTTATTTTGTGGATATTAACGAACTGATCTAAAGTTTATATGGAGAGGCAGATGACCCAGAATAGCCAACTTGAGATTGAAAAAGAATAAAGTCATAGAATTGACAGTATCTAGTTTTAAGACTTACTAAAAAAAAAAAAAAAAAACTTACTACAAAGCCATAATAAACAAGACAGCATGACGCTGGTGAAAGAAGAGATGAATAATAGATGAATGGAACAGAAGAGAGAGTCCAGAAATAGACCCACCTGAATATAGTCAACATCACTGACTAAACAACAAAGGCAATACAATGAAGCAAAGATAGTTTTTTCCAATAAATGATGCTAGAACAGCTGGGCATCTAATGAAAAGAAGAAGGAAGAAGAGGAAGAAGAAGAAGAAGAAGAAGAAGAAGAAGAAGAAGAAGAAGAAGGAGAAGGAGAAGGAGAAGGAGAAGGAGAAGGAGAAGGAGAAGGAGAAGGAGAAGGAGACCTGCTCCTTCTCCTTCTCCTTCTCCTTCTCCTTCTCCTTCTTCTCCTTCCTCCTTCCTCTCCCTCCTCCTCCCTCCTCCTCCTCCTCCTCCCTCCTCCTCCCTCCTCCTCCCTCCTCCTCCCGCCTCCTACTCCCTGCCGCCCTCCTCCTCCTCCTCCTCCTCCTCCTCCTCCTCCTCCTCCTCCTCCTCCCTCCTCCTCCTCCTCCTCCCTCCTCCTCCTCCTCCCTCCTCCTCCTTTCTCCTCCCTCCTCGAAGAAGAAGAAGAAAGAAGAAGAAGAAGAAAGAAGAAGGAGAAGAAGAATCTAAATACAAAGCTTACAACCTTAACAAAAATTAACTCAAAATGTATCACAGACCTAAATGTAAAATGCAAAAGTATAAAACCCCTAGAAGATAACATAGGAGAAAACCTAAATGTCCATGGGTACAGCAGTGAGTTTTCAAATACAACACCAAAGGTACAATCCATGAAAGAAATAATTGATAGCCTGGACCTTATGAAAATTAAGAACTTCTGCTCCATAAAAGACAATGTCAAGAGAATGAGAAAACAAGCCACAGACTGGTAGAAAATATTTGCAAAATACACATCTGATAAAGAACTGTTATCCAAAATGCAGAAAGAACTTTTTAAACTCAACAATAAGAAAATGAACAACCCAATTTAAAAATGGGCAAGAGACTTGAACAGATACCTCACCAATGACACCAAGTAAGTATGTGGAAAGATACTCAACATCACATGCCATTAGGAAATACAAATTACAATGACAGTAGGACACCACAACATACCTATTAGAATGGCAAAAATCCAGAACAATGACAACACCAGATGCTGAAAAGGATATGCAGCAACATGAGCTCTCTCATTTATTCCTGTTTGGAACGCAAAAATTCTAGTATACTATAATTTTATACTTTGGAGAACAGTTCAATAGTTTCTTATGAAACTAAGCATACTTGTACCATATGATCCCACAATCATGTTTCTTGACATTTATCCAAAATAGCTAAAAACTCATGTCCACACAAAAACCTGCACACAGATGTTTACAAGCAGCTTTATGCATAACTGCCAAAACTTGGAAGAAGGCAGGATGTCCTTCAGTAGATGAATGGATAAATAGAGCACATCCAGACAATGGAATTTTATTCAGTACTAAAAGGAAATGAATTCCTAAGCCATGAAAAGACATGAAGGAATCTTACATTCATATTATTAAATGAAAGAGGCCAATCTGAAAAGACAACAATACTGTATGATTCCAAGTGTACGATATTCTGGAAAAGGCAAAACTATCAGGACAGTAAAAAAATCAAGTGTCTCCCAGGGATTATGGGAGAGAGAGAGATAATTAGATAGAGAACAGAGGATTTTTTAGGGCAATGAAACTATTCTGTATGATAAGACAATGTTGGCTACATGTCATTATAATATTTGTCAAAACCCATAGACAGTACCATACAAAAATGAACCTTCATGGAAACTGTGAACTTTGAGTGAGGGTGCATTAATGTCGGTTCATCAATTGAAAAAAATGTACCACTGTCGTGTGGAATCCTGATAGTGGGAGAAGTTTGGCAGGGTGACAGGGGTGGAGGATGGTAAAAGAAACTCTGTACTTTCTGCTCAATTTTGCTATGAACCTAAAACTACTCTAAAAAATAAAGTTTATTAATTTTTAAAAAGATATATACCAAAAATAAAGCAAAGAAAACTCCCCTTCATCAACTATTCAGTTACCCTGAGATAGAATTCATGCAAAAAGTCAAGATGGCAAGACGGCAAAAGACATAAACAAGACATTTCTCCAAAAAAGACAAATGACCAGCAAACACATGAAAAAATGCGCACTATCACTATCAGGGAAATACAAATCAAAACCAGAATGAGATAGGACTTCAGACCAGTTGGATGGTTAAAATTAACAAGTTAGGAAACAACAGTGGAGAAAGGGGAATCCTCTTACACTGTTGAAGGCAAGCTGGTGCAGCCACTCTGGAAAATAGTATTGAGGTTCCTCAAGAAGCTAAAAATAGAGCTACTCTACAACTCAGCAATTGCACTACTAGGTGTTTACCCCAAAGATACAAATGTAATGATCCCAAGGGGCACCTGCACCCCAATGTTTATAGCAGCAATGTCATAATAGCCAAACTGTGGAAAGAGCCAAGATGTCCATTGGCATATGAACGGATAAAGATGTGATATGTATATATATACACACAACATTGCTCAGCCATCAGAAAGGATGAAATCTTACCATTTACGTCAACATGGATGTAACTGTATTATGCTGAGTGAAATAAGTCAATCGGAGAAAGACAATTATATGATTTCACTCATATGACGAGCATAAGAAACAGTGCAGAAGATCATAGGGGAAGGGAGAGAAAGGCAGAATGGGAAGAAATCAAAGAGAGAGACAAATCATGAGAGATTTTAACTATAGAAAAGAAACAGGCTTGCTGGAGGGGATGTGGGTAGGGGGATGGGGTAACTGGGTAATGGACATTAAAGAGGGCATGTGATATGATGAGCACTGGGTGTTATATGCAATAGATGAATTACTGAACTCTACATCTGAAATTAATGATGTTCTATGTGTTGGCTAATTGAATTGAAATTAAAAAAAAAAAAGTCAAGATAAGCAAACGTGTTATTTTCCATTACTTACCAGTTAGAATAATGAGAGATTCTCTTGCATTTTCCAAAGGTTCACTGACCTTTAAATATTAACTAAATATTGAAAAATAGGAGCAAGAATATATAATATAGTCCATATCTTTACTTTGCAACCAGGTACATAAAACCTTTTAAAAATCATAATAATCTTTTACAATTATAGTTTAGAGCAATTTGGTATATGTATGCAAAGCAATTGATAGAAGGATGCAGTGAGGTAGAATATGTTAGGAGTCAAAACACCTACATTTAAAATGCTAATAGCATTACCTGGTCAGGAAACCTTGAGATCGTGTTCAACCTCCCTTCACTTCACTTCCTCCATATGTAAGTGGCAAAATAATACCTACTGTGTTGTGATAAAGACTAGACACAATGCATCTAAAATGTTGGTGGTTGACCAAAAAAAATATATATATATATGTATTATCAAATAAGACTTTCATTTATGATGCAAATCGTGGAACAATCTACTTTATTTTCCTGCCTCTGGGAAAACAACTTTTTTGATCAGAACTGTCTTTGTGGTCCCATGAAACTTCCTCTAGTTTTCAATTATCTGAAAATGCAAGTAATAAAAGCCTAAGTATTAAGTTCTTTTGAACCTTTATAATCACATTTACATACCTCATTGTTCTACTGTTAGCAATTTGTTATAGTAGTAACAATACTATGAACACTAAATATGTTCAAATTGAATTATTTCTCTAGACATTAAATATAATAATTATGTTCAAATTGAATTATTTCTCTAGACATTAAATATAATAATTAGAAATAAGATTATGGTGCAAAATCTTTCAAATAATCACTTTAAATAGAAAATCATAAAATTTTCATGCTATATTTTGACAAGCTTTTTTTTTTTAATTTTTATTTCTTTATGATAGTCACAGAGAGAGAGAGAGAGAGAGGCAGAGACGCAGGCAGAGGGAGAAGCAGGCTCCACGCACCGGGAGCCCGACGTGGGATTCGAACCCGGGTCTCCAGGATCGCGCCCTGGGCCAGAGGCAGGCGCCAAACCGCTGCGCCACCCAGGGATCCCTATATTTTGACAAGCTTTTAAGAGATAAATTGAAGATTACAAAAATCAATCAGTTCCCCATAAGACATCAGCAAACATACAGTCTTCAAGCAAGGACCTTCTAGGAACCCTAAAAATAATACCTCTTCTTTTAGTCTAGACCCACCTAGAAGACCCCATGGAGACCTCGACCTTTTGTCACCTTATACACCAGGAGTGACAAGTCTGGTCTGAATAAAAACTTATTTTGACTAAACTTGCAGCAAGCTGTTCACCAGAATTTCTAACAAATTAGCCCTTCTGCTCACTTATTAGAGTCATAATCAACAAGGAGCCAAAATAAAAATGCTGTTAATCCGTTAGGTTCTTTAATCACTGAAGAAAGATCGGGTTACTCATCTGGCAAAGTATTCACCGATGGCTTAAATTGGGGCATATAACAAAAAGCAAAAATTTTTTTTTCTAAAAATCAATTTCTAATATCACGCTATGTGGTTATACATTTTAACATTCATGTCAAAGATAAACTTATACACAGGCTGTTGTTTATGGCTTTGTCATGACAGAAAATGACTTCTAGTAGGAAAAAACACATTTAAATTAACATTTCCCATAATTCAGTTTGTTAGACTTATTAACTATTAAGATTTACTCAATATAAATTCATCCTCATTGACCAATTATAAGGAGGCATCAAAGCAATCTAAATCTATCCGTTTGATAGATTTGAGAAAGTCAGGGAGAAGGAAGAAAAAAGATCAGAAGAAACGGATTTCAAATGCACTTTGACTCATTTTCTAGTGACCACACCCTCCAAAATGACTATACCTACGAAGGAAGAAAAAAAATATAAGTTCTACCATAAATTTTCTTTCTGATCTTTGCAGGAACTGTTTAGATACTTATAAGCATTTCCTATCGACAAGATAAGCTTTTGTAAGCAAGAAAATTCTTGAAGAGAATCATCCTGCTTTAGATGTCACTGTTAGTATTACTGCTAATAGAAACAGTAATTACAAATAGTTACCACTAATTTCAGCAGCTACTACATGCTTCATGACATATTAATGAAGGTGGGATTGTTATCTGTCTATAGATAAGAAAAACGAGAGCCATATTAAGCAGGTAACTTTTTCAAAGTCACATAGTATGTATGCTCAAATTGTTTTCCTTTCATGATTCATGGTGTGTGTGTGTGTGTGTGTGTGTGTGTCCCATCTGAGAAATCTCTGCCAAAGGTAGAGAGGTAGAAAGATTTTTCTCTATGTTTTCTTATGGAGATCATTTTAGCTTTAGATCTTACATTTTAGATCAATAATCCCTCTTTTTTTGTTCAGAGACAGAGTGTACAAGTGGGGGGAGGGGGTTGGCAGAGGGGGAGGGAGAGAGAGAATCCCAAGCAGGTGCTACACAGTGCATGGAGTCCAACATGGGGCCTGATATCACGACCCTGGGATCACGACCTTGGGATCACGACCTGAGCCAAAATCAAGAGTCAGACCCTTAAATGACTGAGCCGCCCAGGCACCCTGAGCCAATTTTTTACATCATCTGAGATAGGAATTGAATTTCATTATTTTCATTTAGATCTGAAGTTTTTCAATCTCACATGTTAAAAAGTCTATTCATTCCTATTAACTTACCTTGGTACTTTTGTCAAAATCCAATTGACCAAGGGACATCTGGGTGGCTCAGCAGTTGAGCGTCTGCTTTTGGTGCAGGATGTGATCTTGGGTCTGGGGATCAAGGCTCCCCATGGCGAGCCTGCTTCATCCTCTGCCTATGCCTTTTTCTCTATGTGTCTCTCATGAATAAATGAATTAAATATATTTTTTAAAAAATACAATTGACCATATATGTGTAGGTCTATTTATAGATTCACTTCTGTTTCATAATTCAATTTGTCTATCCTTAAATTAATACTGCACTGTTTCATTTCGTGTAACTTTATGGTAAGTTTTAACATCAACTAATGTGAATCGTCCAAATTTTCGGATGTTTTAAATTGTTTGGGGTAATCTAAGTCTTTTTAATTCCCATATAAATTTTGAAATCAGCTTGTCAATGTCAACCAAAAAAATCACCTCCTGGGATTTTGATGAGAATTGACATTTTATCAAAACTGAGTCTTCTGAGCCATAAACACGGTATTGTTTTCTGGTTTTTATATCTTTATTAATTTCTCTCAATAATGTTTTATAGTTTTTCTCAGTAATGGTCTTGCACATATATTTTAAAAATTTATTTCTAAGTATTTGATATATTTTTTGCTATATGAATGACTTTTTTTTCACTTCAATTTCCAATTGTTTGTTGCTTGAAGTACAATTGATTCTTATATGTTGACTTTGTATCCTTTTCTATGTTCATTAACATAATGCTATGACCATTTCCTTTTTTAGGAAAGGAATCTTCCTTCTTTTAATATAATAAGATACATCAATGCTGTTTAAAAGGTTTAGGCAACCTCAACCTGGGATTAATCCAAGATGGCAATTATGTTCTATTATTTTTCTATATTGCTAGATTTGATTTACTAATATTTTGTTAATGATTTTTCTGTCTATAATTATGAGATATATTGGTTTGTAATTTCTTATCTTGTAGTGTCTTTCTATAATTTTTGTATCAAGATATGAAGGTAATATTGACTTGATAAAATGAGTTTAGAAGATGATTCTCTTATTTTTCTGGAAGGATTTGTAAAATGTTGCTATAATTTCTTTACTAAAATGTTTAGTAGAATTTACCAGTGAAGTCGAGCAGTCTTGGAAGTTTCTTTGTTAAAAGATTTTTAACTACAAACACTATAAATTCAATGGTTTTAATAAATACAGCACCATTCAGATTATATATTCCTTCTTGCATGACATTTGGCAGTTTCTATCTTCTAAGAATTTTTTTTCCTGTATCTAAGTTGTCAAATTAATACCATAAAACTGCTCATAATATTTCGTTATTTTCTTTTTAAATGTCCTTTTAGGGTCGGTAGTAATGTAAACTTTTTCATTCCTGATATCTGTAATTTCCATATCCTCTTCTTTTTCTTTAGTCTGGCTAAATACACTCTCATTTTATTAATCTTTTCAAAGAGCCAGCTTTGGGGTTCATTTCCATTATTAGCTTTATTTTTTCTATTTCATTGATTTGTCATTACTTTTATATTTCCTTCCTTCTTTCCTTTATGTTTAATTTTCTTTTGTTTTTATCGAGTCTTAACTGGAAGCTTAGATTATTGGATTTAGCCCCCTCTTTCCTTGTCTTCTCTTTTTTAGACCCAGCCTTATTGAAATATAATTGAATATAACATTTTGTAACTTTAAGGTACATAGTGTGATGGTTTGATACACATATACAATATGAATACCATAATAAGGTACATTGACACATCCTTTACCTCATATTATTAATATTTTGTTATTATTGTGAGAACATCAAAGCTCTACTCTTAACAACTCTCAAATATACAACATTATATTGATAACTATAGTCACCATAGTGTACATTCTATTCCCGGAAATATCCTTTGTATCCTTTGGCCAACATTTCCTTATTATTCCCACCCTTCATTTTCTTTATTGCCCATCAGAGGACACTAGGCCATTTTCATGTCTTGGCTATTATAAAGAATGCCACAATAAACATAGATATACAGATCTCTCTTCAAAATAATGATTCATCTTCCCTAGGTATAGTCTCAAAAATGTGATTGCTGGGTCATATGGTAGCTGTATCTCTAATTTTTTGAGGAAACTCCATACTGTTTTTCACACTAGATATACCGACTTACATTTCTATCACCAGTGCACAAGGGTTCCCTTTTCTCCATGTCCTTGCCAGCATATGTTATCTCTTGTCTTTTCGATAATAGCCATTCTAGTAGATTGTGGCTTTGATTTGCATATTTCTAATGGTTCATGATGTTGAGCACCTTTTCATGTACAACCTATTTTGATGTCTTCTTTGGAAAACATGTCTGTTTAGTTCTGTCTATTTTTTATTCACATTGTTTGGGTTTTCTGCTGTTGAGTTGTTGGATTCTTTTTATATTTTGGATATAGCCTCTTAACAAAAATATTTTTTTTGTTTGCAAATATTTCCTTCACTATATAGTTTGACTTTTCATTTTGTTGATTGTTCTTTTTGCAGTGCAGAAGATTTTTAGTTTGATATAGTCCCACTTGATAATTTTTTGTTCTGTTGCTTATCCTTTTAGTGTTGTATCCAAAAAAACAAATCATTGTCTTTTTTTTCTAATATAAGCATTTGATGCTATATATTTGCAATGCAGCAACTCTTTGGGTGCATCTTCCCAAATTTAATACATCATATTTTTATTATCATTCAAGTCAAAGGATTTTCTAATATATCTGTAATTTATTTTTTGACCTATGGGATATTTGGAAGTATATTGTTTAATTTCCAAATATTTAGGGATTTTCCAAGTATTTTTCTGCTACTAAATTATAATTTAATTTATTTTGGTCTAAACATCATAAATTATATGGTTTTATTTCTTTATCACTGTGGCATTTTGAATGGTTCAGAAAATATTCTTCATTAATGTTCCATATGCATTTAAAAAAGATGTATATTTTACTATTGTTTGTTGAAATAATCTATAAATGTCAGCGTGATAAAGATGTTTAATAGCACTGTCCAAGTCTTCTTACTGATTTTTTTTAAGATTTTATTTATCCATGAGAGACACAGAGAGAGAGAGAGAGAGGTAGAGACACAGACAGAACGAGAAGCAGGCTCGATTCAGGGAGCCCCACATGGGACTCGATCCTGGGTCTCCAGGATCACACCCTGGGCCAAAGGCAGCGTTAAACCGCTGAGCCACCTGGGCTGACCCCGATTTTTTTTTCTCTGTGAGCCATTTATAAACAGAGAAATATTGAAATATTCAATTGTAATTGTGGATGTCTCTATTCTTTCAGTTTTATCATTTTTTGTCATACATTTTGAAGCTTTAATTTTAAAGAATACATATTTAGGATTGTTAAAGTTCCTGGATTAAATTATTACTTTATCACTATGTAATGTCCCTTTATATCTCTTGTAATGTTTCTCATTCTAAAGTCCATATTGTCTAATGCTAATATAACTACTTCAACTTTATTTGACTAGTGCTTATATATCTTTTTCCATCACTTAATTTTGAATCTATCTATATCCTTATTTTAAAGTGGAATTTTTGCAGACAGATCATGGGTGAATATTGCTCTTGTTAATCCGGTCTAATAGTATTTAGTTTTTATTTATCTATTTATTCCTTTTTTTTTTTTTGAGAGAGAGAGAGAGAGAGAAAGAGCAAGTGGGGGGCAAAGGCAGATGGAGAGGAATTGAGAGAATCTTTAGCAGACTCCACACTCAGCACAGAGCCCAATGCAGAGCTTGATCTCATGATGCTGACATCATGACCTGAGCTGTAACCAAGAGTCAGATTGAACCACTTAGGAGCCCCAATAATATCTGGCTTTTAAATGACACGTTTGTACCACTTACATTTAATATAATTATCAATAGAGTTTATTTAAATCTACCTTTTCCTTCTTTTTCCTTTTCTAAAATTTATTTATTTATTTTAGAGAGAGATAAAAAGAGAGCAAGTCAAGGGGGAAGAGCAGGGGAGAAAGAATCTCAGGCAGACTCCATGCTGAGCACAGAGCCTGACACAGGGCTGGATCCCAGGACCCTGAGATCACAAGCCGAAACTAACAGTCAGACACTTAAATGACTGTGGCACCCAGGCCCCAAATCTACATTTTTACTATTTGCTTTCTAAATGTGCAATATATTCCTTGTTTTCTTTTTTTCTGCCTTCTTTTGGATTAAATGAGTATTTATCTGACTCAATTATACTCCACCATTGGCCTATTAGTTATAGCTTTTTGTTTCACTTTTTAGTGGCTTTCTGTAGGATTTACAATAAACATCTTTAACTCCTCGCCACATGTTTTCCTAAAATATATCATTTCAGTATGTTTTAAGAACCAAGAAATATTATCTCCTCCCACTAATTCCTTGCCTTTGTTGTTGTATTTTTTACTCTTATGCCATAAAGACCACAATATAGTGTTACTATTTTCACTTTAGAAACTCAATTACCCTTTTAAAGTGTTTTAAAAACAGAAAAAAATGTTTTATATTCTCACCTTTTTCATTCACACCATTATTCAATCTCATAGATCCAAATATCCATCTTGTATCATACTTCTTCTACCTGAAATTCTTCCTTTAACATTTCTTATGGTGCAAATTTATTGTTGATGAATTTTTTTGTCTTTTGTTTGCTTTGGTGAACAAGTCCTATGTTTTATTTTCATTGTTTAAAACCATTTTTGCTTGCTTCAAAATCATGAGTTAAAGCTTTTTTTTTTTTCTTTTCAGCACTTTAAAGATACTTGTCCATTATCATCTGCCTTGTTTAGTCTCTGATAAGAAGCCTACTGCCATTCTAATCTTTGGTTTTCTGTATGTAATATTTTTCCCTCCCCAATCCAGATGCTTTTAAGATTTTTTTTTCATATTTGGTATTAAGAAATTTGGCTATCATGTGCCTAAGTGTGTTTTTTCTTTTAACTTGTTGTGCTTTAGAGTTTCTAGCATCTTTGACCTGTTTGTGGTCTTTCATTTATTTTAGAAAACAATTGGTCTTTATCTCTTTGAATGTTAATTCTGTGGTATAGTCTCTATCTTCTCATGAAACTATATTCATATATGTGTTTTAAATATTTTATATTATCCTGTTGTTATTAAATACCCTATTCTGTTATTATTTTTTCTTCTTTTTAGTTTGTTCTCTTTTGTTTTAGTTCAGATAATTTCTATTGGTCCAATTTTAAATTCACCAATTTTTTCCACTGCTACATCCAGACTTCTGCTAAGCCCATCAATTGAAAGTTTCTTCTTTTTAGCATATTTTTCATTTCCACCATTCTCATTACATTTTTTAAATCTCCATATGCCTGTTGAAATTTCCCACCTGTTCATGCATGTGTTCCTCCTTTCTTCTATACACTTTAACATATTTAACATCATTATTTCAAAGTACTTCATATTTCTCAATCAGGGTCATATCTTGGTTTGGGTCTGTTGACTGTTTATCTATTGTTGTTTATATCAATAATTGGTTATTGTTCTGCTGCTGCTTTTTTGTATATTATATGATATTTGATCAGATGCAGGTGTTGTATATAAAAGAATAACAGCGAATTTAAAACAGGAAATGGGTACATTTCTTCTTCTGTCAGTTCATTAGTGTGAAAGTTGGGTAAATCTAAGAAGGTTAACCTCAGTTGCATTTGGTTATTGCTCTAATTACTTTTGTTCACCATAAGCTTCAAACTCCTCCAGTGGTTGACTGTTACTATCTTGTGCTTAGTGTGAGATCTAGAGTTCTGGAGGATTTTTTTTTTTATCAGTATTTGTGCTCCATCCTGATCTTTCAACAAACTCTGCATGCCTGTGCCACAGAGGAGATCTCTCTCCAGAATCTTTACCCTCCCCCAGAGATAAGCTATCTGCTTTAGTGTCTTACTAAGTGTAAGACTAACGTGGATGCCTTATTCTATATCTTGTTCTAGCTTTTTCAGTATTCCTTCACCTGCTATAATGGCAGCCAAAATCTCCCCTGTCCCAGTTGAGTGTCTTGTGCAAAATTGAATTTCATGGTCCTATCCTGTAGCAGAACTCTGATGTTATCAAGATCTTGGGCTCAAATAAGTTTCCTATTCCACTTCCTATTGGCAAACAACTTTTTTCATTCCTTCTACCCCCAATCACAACCAAACTTTGTCTGGTTTCGGGGTGAGGCTATAAAGAGTTATCTACCCTTCACCCAGTGGCAAGCACTTTTTGATTTATTTAGGTAAGAAAAGTATTCAGAATAGGACCAGATATTTGCACCTTTTCCTCTGTAGTAGCCATTCACCATCCACATGCCTGCACTGCTGAAGAGTTTCCCAGGTGTCCTACTATGCCTCCAATCCTATTCATGAGTACCCAGCTAGTGCCTGAATAAGCATTGGTGAATACTTGCAGACTTTCCTTTGCCTAAGGTTTCCAAGGGTTCTAAACTGTCATATTGGCCCATATTTTATTTTTAGGAATTTATTAAATTTTTAGTTTACATAGGTCAGAGTTCTCCATAGAACCAGAACCGATAGGCTGTGTATGTGTATGTATAAAAAAATTTATTATAATGAAATAGCTCACATAATTATAAAAGTGAAGAAGTCCAGATCCAGGAGAGCTGAAAGTATCTTTTTAGTTTGAGTCTGAAGGTCTGAGAATTCAGAGAACCAATGGTAGAAGTTTCAGTCCAAGTTCAAATCTGAAGGCAGAGAGACCAATGTTCTAGCACAAAGACAGGCAGAAAGGAAGAATTCTTTCTTACTCAGATTATTATTCTATTCCAGCCTTCATGATTGGATGAGACCCACCCACAATAAGAAGGTCAATTTGCATCCAGGTGGCTAACAGACACATGAAAAGATGTTCAACATCATGTCATCACGGAAATACAATTCAAAACCACAATGAGATACTACCTCACACTTGTCAGAATGGGTGAAATTAACACCACCAGAAACAACAGGTGTTGCCAAGGATAGAGAAAAAAGGGAACCCTCTTCCACTGTTGGTGGGAAGGCAAACTGATGCATATACTCTGGAAAAAATTATGGAGTTTCCCTAAAAAGTTAAAAATAGAACCTACATCACCCAGCAATTGCACTACTAAGCATTGACCCAAAGGATGCAAACATGCTAATTCAAAGGGGTACAGGCACCTCGATGTTTACAGCAGCATTATCAACAGTAGCCAAACTATGGAAAGAGCACAAAATGTCCATTACTGATGAATGGATAAAGAAAATGTGGAGCATTACTCAGCCATGAAAAAGAATGAAATCTTGCCATTTGCAATGACATGGATGGAGCTAGAGCTTTGTATTATGCTAAGCAAAATAAGTCAGTCAGACAAAGACAAATATATGATTTCAGTCATATATGGAATTTAAGAAAGAAAGTAGGTGAACACATGGGAGCAGGGAAGTAAAGAAAAAAAGAGAGATAAAACTATACTTTTATCTCTAGATTTTTCACGTGCAGAATATTTGTAATAACTTTGTCTTGTTATTTGTCATCATTTATAAGCTTAAATTAAGCTTCTTTATTCTTTACATAATCATTCTAGGCTTCCTAAATTTTATTCCTAAATTTTAATAAGCTAGCATCATGCTTAACATCTTCTTGTCCTTTCTGAAGAGTATTAGAATTAATGGCTAAAATGTGATGGCGTTCAACCCATAGTAAAGATGCACCTTGTTCTCTCTGTTGAAAAAAAGCATGGAAATAAGAAGGTAGTTTGTCATATTGACTACATTTTATGTTAAAATTTTCCTCATTACAAACACAAAAATGAACTCACTTCCCACAATAAATATTATTTATATCTTACTGTTGAAGAGCTTAGTAAAATAGCAATTGATTACCTTCTTTTTTTAATTACATGTTTTAAATGGGTAAAAACTTATCAGTTTCAATGTTGGTTTCATATTATAAAAATAAGTTTTTAAAGTTTAGGATGCAAATATTCTCTAGAACCTTAAAAAATTCAAAGGTTCTTGGCACAGTGCCTGTAATGTATTATAAATAAAATAATCTTACCCCTACTTCTTTTCCTGAGTCCATGGGTGGTAATAAAGGCAGGGAAGATGACAAAGGCCAAAGCGTTAATATCAGCAGCTCTGTAGTTTGTAAATCAAACAATTTATAAACTAAAACTAGCAGAAAGAAACATACTTTGTATCCTAATGGGGTAAAGGGAACTGTGCCATTAGTGGATCAGATATGTTTATAGTTATTCAGGTTCATATGAGCAAACACATGAAAAAAGAAAGTGCTTAAAAGAAAACACAGGAAAACATTCCTGTGGGAAGGGATAATAAATTGTTTCAAAATTGCATAAATCTCAGCAGGTATAAACCACGTAATATTCCCATCACATTTGGAGAATTCCCTTAAATAATTCAGATCATATTTTCTCCAATAAATGAACCATGTTTCCATCCAACATGTTCACTCCACACCATCTTCAACTGTTTATTGTCCATGTTATGGGTGCTGCTGCCAAATTCAAATCTATAAGAATTAACCAAATCTAAGTACCTAAAAAAAATTATTCTTCCATCCCATCCCCAGCTATATAGCCAAGAATGACCTGAGCATGAAAATTATTACAATTTCAAAGCCTTAGAATTTTCTGGAATCTCATGAAAGATGAATTTGTTTTATAAGATTTTTATTCCAAAAATCTATTTCAGATTCTCTAAGAATTATTCATTAAGAAGTAACAGCATCAGGGCACCGGGGTGGCTCAGTAGTTGAGCACCTGCCTTCAGCTCAGGTCATGATCCTGGGGTCCTGGGATTGAGTCCCATGTTGGGCTCTTGCAGGGAGCCTGCTTCTCCCTCTGCCTGTGTCTCTGCCTCTCTCTGTGTCCCATGAATAAATAAATGAAATCTTAAAAAAAAAAAAAAAAAAAAGAAGAAGAAGAAGAAGAAGTAACAGCATCAGGGAAATTTTGTGGGCAGTGGCCAACTTCCATTTGCTCTTCTCCCTCTGTTTTCCCTGTTAACAGGCAGTGGAAAGATGTCAGTGCAATTGGTATTCCCTAATGGGAAAATTTCCCACTCATTCTACACTGTTCAGCCGGCTCAGTACAGAACAAATTCATGGTCATGGGTCAGTGCCCACAATTCTTTGCTGTTTGTCTTGTTATTTTTAAAACTATGATATATGATAATGGTCCTCCGAATTTCAATTTTTTGAAGACAATATTACAAATTTATTTCCACTATTCTGATGTAGAAAGCTAATTAAGTAAACTAGTTCAGCAACTGATCACATTTCACTAATTTCAACCATCTGCCTCAACATTTGTTCCTATGTGCACCAGCTTTCATAGCTTCGTTCTTCTAATAGCAATTAATGAAACTGTTAATAAGCTACGTATATCATACAATGTTGTAACAATTTACAAAAGGATAACATTATGAGATAAATTATATTTAACAATTATAGAAAAATGACTCTGATTATCAAATTTTGTACATCAACTAGTTTTCTCCTTAACTCATGCTTCTCAATTAATTATCTAATTAATTTAAAACACAGATTATGTATAATTTGTAATTTTAAATTCTTGGTCAGATATGCCTTCTATTTTTACATACTGTCTGCCTGTATGAGACACATATTGATGAAACACAACCTCTGCACAAATTACTAAGCTTTGATTTTATTTTCATTTACATTGTGAAGTTCACTTTTTTTTTTTTTAAGAATTACTTTCAATCATTGTGGAAGGCACAAAAAGGCAAACTCTACTATTACCCAAGATTTGTCCTATATTCAAAGAATGGTACATGCACAAGTGCACATTTATTTTAGGATTATAATTTTTTAAATGAGATTACTTTGTAAATACCTGAATAAAACAGTGCATTGAGAAACAAAACATTAATGGTTTGGAAAAAATAAGCCTTATCAAGCTAATTTTATCTTTTACAATAGCTTGACAGCTCTAGTAACATTTGTACAAATAAAAAAAAACAAAATATCATTTGAGTTTGCCAAAGATTTGGGGTTTATTTTCATAGCAATTCAGGAAAAAATTAAGAAAAATATATTAACATGTCTTTAGTATGTTTTCACGAAACACACAATAAATGCTGAAAGTTCACCTCATAGATACTAAGCAGCCCTATATTTAGCCACTACTCTCAAATATACACCCATACTCATGTACTCAAAACTGCACTCTTCTTGATGGTGACCAACACCTTCTGTTCCATACCCAAAATTAAAATACTGTTAAAGAGTGAAAAAACCCTGGATATCATATCCTGTACAAGACATTTTTACAAAGCCACAAAGTGTAGATGACTTTACCCATTTCTCCTCCAATGTTGGATCTTACACCAAAGCCTGAAATTTTCAAGATATTTTTTATCAATTTTTAGTGAATGATATGAACAAGAAAATATATCTGAAATCATAATGATAAAAATATATAGCAAGTTTCCAAATGAACTAAGTAAAAAGACAGTTTGGAATCTTAATGAATCATAACATGGATATATTTATAGAATTATTCCCATTCTATGCTAAGCTACGCTCACCCTATGACTCAGGCACAACAAGACTGGATATAACTAAAGGACCAATTAAGTAGACTTCTCAAATGTCTGTTTACAAGAAGGACATGTTTACATAACAGACATAAAAAGGACATATTAACTCATGAGAAGATTAATGTTTAAAGAATTTTTGGTTAATATCATAAAAGTCGAAGTATGACCATTAAGTTATATAGCTACTTGACTAGAGACATAACTAGTATTGTCTGTACACAGTTCATCAGTTGTTCATTACTCCTTCCCTGCTCTTCACTTAGCTTGCAGATTATGTTTGTCCTTCCCTGCCCCAAACTTAACCAACCTACTAAGAACACTTATACATACATCTTACGAAAAGTTACTTTTTTGATTTTGCTTGATATTATCATTTTTAGAGATAAACAAGTACATGGATATAGTTAAGTTTGGAATAAGTGTCGAAGGACTATAATGTGGTGCTAAGTAGTCTTGTATTTCCTACGTTTTGCCTATTTATATAAAACTTAGCAATTATTATGGAAACTACTGCTATTTCACAGTTGGTATATAGAAAGAATTTAAAGAACTCAGAGAAGAAGAATAGAAATAGTTCAAAAATAGGAACTTGATTCTTGGAAGAATGATGATAAGAAATTTGGAACCATACTAGAAAGATTAAGCTCAAAATGCTAATAAAGGTAGTCTGGCTTCCTTTAAATTTGAGCACTTTTATTACATAAATATATGTTATTTTAAAGTTGCTTGCTTAATTAAAATAATCAGGTGAAAATCCTCTAAACTGAAGAGGCAGTGGAACTGACGAGCACTACCCTTTCATTTCCTAGGAGAATAATCTCACCTCAGTCTAGGGTTCACTGAAATACTTCATCAGTTGTGTCCATATTAATTTAATTCTTTAAAATAAAAAAATCCATTTATATTTTGCATTTCATCCTAAGAAACATTCACTCTGATGTCTTGTGCCTACTATGCCAAAAGCAAGACATACCAATCACAATCCTGTAATTTCTAAATAACAGAACTAAAATTATATACCATGCCCCAGTGAAGGAATCTGTGCATGGGAGAAAGACAAATTCTCTCCCTTGTGTAAAAGGAAAGAAAGGAAAGAAGGAAGGGAGGGAAGGAGGAAGGAGAAAATATTTCATGATTATATATTATGAAAATATCACACCCAAAGTCAAAACCCAAATAATCTGCATTTCACTAGGGATCATGTCAAAGAAGAATAAGTGAGAGAAGAAGTGTGCCCAGTTCAAGGCAATATCACCACAGACAAGCCACAATGCATCTCATGGATTGATTATTATGACCTAGGGCAATTTGTGTTTCAAAGGGGATAGCTCAGGTGCCTTCAATATTTATTCAACACATAGGAGAGCTTTTACGTTTCATTTGCCATTTCTTAACATTGTTGTTCACCATCCCTATCGCTCTATTGTTTGAAATATTCCACCTTTTTTTCTTTCCTTTCTCTTTTGGAATTTTTCTCCCTTTTTAACGCTTCTTTCTATTACAAGAAGCCTATGGAATCCTTCACGTTAATTTTCCATCAAAATTTACTATAAAAAAAACATATTAGAAGACATAGAAGCAACCCATTAAGACCACCACAATAAAAGGGAAAAAAATAAGCAATATGGTACAACCTGAAATAGTTGTAATTTTTTTTAATGTGGCAAAAAGTGGCTGCCATATTTCAACACCAAGTTTAGCTGTGAACTCTCTTGCAACCAAGGCAAAAATAAGATGAAAATATTGATTCTACTGCTCTCACGATTCAGTCTTATGAAGGAGCCTCTTGTGGTGAGGAGCAGAATACAGGCAGCACCAGCAGTCATGATAAAAGACCCCCAAATTAGCTGATCCTCTAGACATAACTGAGGCCTAAATTCATTCTGGCTCCATTCCTCTTTCCTAAACTACCTCTTAATCCTGACCTCTGTAACCTGGGCAGTGGATAAAAATGGAGACCCACACTGCAAAACTCAGCAAGTACCACTCATTGATTGGCAATGAGAAATCGGGTTTTAAAGATTTCATAGATCAATATCGAACGATGCAGGCTTGCAATGAGTAAAGGCCTCAGACCCTACCTCTTCCCTTTACCACCATTCCAAACACAGCCCCTTAGCAGTCATATTTCTTTGTGTTGGTGAGACAGGCATTCCAAATTAATGACTTTCCTCATTAGCAATCTGCCAGTTATTTCCCAACCAAGCCTTCAAATATTCAAATGTATCATCTGGATACAAAATAGTAGCAAAATCTAATATGCCTAGCATTATCAAGAAGATCAACTATTTAGCATGGATTTTAGAAGCAAATCCTTTTAACAATAAAACTCTTTAAAAACCACCTTTTTAAAGAAAATATTTAAACTTCTGTAATGATAATTTTAGGGTTATCATTTTGATTATGATTTACTGAACCTAGGAACTCAGGAGACATGTAAGGTGCCTTGTTCTGGGTAAATTGTCTCTAATCAGCTTCTCCTTTACACAAGGAGTCCTCTAGCCTTCTTCGAAATCAGCTGTTATTTCTCATGGTTGTCATTGTGTTACCATTTTTCATCTGCTCTCTGTTTATACACAATTGTATAGATTTTGAAAATGTGCCAAACTCTTTTCTGGAAAAAGTTCTGAACTATCATTTATCATTTAGAGGGTTTTTTCATTTATTCCCTTGTTTATAATTTGGTTTCAGATTGTGGACTAAAATCTGCCTTCTGGACTCAAAGGTCACGATATTGTATATATTATTGTTGTTTTCCCAGATAGCATCATATGTTTAAAATAGATTGGCTTAAGTAACCATAAGTAAGAAATAAGAACTTGCCAGGAGCTTAATATATAGCCTACTAGCCTTAAAGATATGTAAGGAGCCTTGAAGTTTCATTGTCATAGGCATCTTGGGTTTCCAACTGAAAAATCCACTTAAATAACAAAAAGTGTATTCATTTCTATTATGGTCAGCTCCAGCTCTTTAAACCAAGTCAATTCAAATACATGCACATACCACAAGCCGTTAACACAAACTTTAAATATCCACAAAGGTTAGCAGCTTTCCTCATTAGCCTCCTCTTACTTATTCCCCATCAATTCCCTCAGTTCACCTTTACTAAGCCCCAGTCTTCTGGATCTGTGACTCTCAACTTTCTTTCTGCTTCTGATATTTGAGTTTCAGCTTTTCCAGTGAGCTTGGATGTTCTTCTGGCTTTTGACTCCATGGGTAATTTCTGGTAGAAAGAAATTGCTTGCTATGGCTCCATGGTTTCTTTTAACATGTATTTCAAGCACTTCACGGTATTGAGTTTGCAGAAATTTAGTTAGAAACATGTAAAAAAAAATAGTAATTGCTTAATAAGAAGATTTAGCTCTTTTCAAAACCATGGAAATTGCCAACCAGCTGACTACTCTATAAGGGAATGCAACAGAACATTGAGGGAATTTTTCCTATTGTTGTAGAAAATCTGCTGAAACTCCCATAATGAAAATCTTAGGCAAGAAGTATATTCACCTCCCAAAAAAACAATCTGACATATACCTACGCTAGATTTTAAATGGCAGAAACGATGTAACGACTTTATCACTCACAATGAGCAACTTCCTGCTTCTATAGAGTAGAAATAAATTGGAAAGGGCATTTGAGATGGACCATCAAATAGAGAGCACTGCGTCATTCATTTCCTTTCCCCAACATGTAAGGAAGAGAAAGGAACTGCTTCCCACTCTTGAGCAAAAAACGATTGGAGTGCCTGAAATTCAGACAGACATTTCATTTTCCAGCTAAATATTTGCTAAATTAAGAAGATTTTAGGGAACCAGAAGGGAGTGAAGTGATGAGGTGATTGGAGAGTTTGCAAAGTGTCCCATGGAGACCGAGAACATCAATGAACAGAGATTAGAATCTGTTTCATGCTTGGAAAATTTTGAATGCAAGGATCTGGGTGGCTTGTAAGAGGAGACAGTTCAGCTATGAGATCAACCGGTCTTTTTCAGCAGTTGATGTGCTTAGAAAGCCTAAGTCTCTGTAGGCCAAATGATCACTACTTAAAGTAGGTGGGTTCAAAGCAAGTCCGTGGGATTCTGTCCAAGACGGCCACCTCCTGGGCTGAGGAACCCCATCAGCAGTGGCTAAGTGAAGTCCCCTCGCTCAGGAAGTAAAGGAGCTCAGGCAGCGTCATTGCTGTGTCACAGAACCAGGCAGGCTCGGGACAGAGCCAGCCATTCCCTATGATCCTGACCTGGCCAAACCATCCTGTGTTCTGGTCAAGGGCCAGATGACCATTTGCCAAAGGAGTTTAGGAATTTAGTATATTTAGCATGAATTTCAGATGTTAGATCATAATTAATTCTAAAATATAAGTCTTAAAAAATCCATAATGGACTATGCTGCAGAAACAGGTTTATGCTTAAAATAACACCAAAAATCATGTGTTGGAGCATTCTGGCACATTTTGTACTATCAATATTCTGTGCCTGATATGGTTCTGAAGGCTGTACAGTGAAACGAAAGAGAGAAATCTGAGTATGAAAGCCCTAAGTCATTTTTAACATAATGAAGTGGGGCCTTGGTTTACTGTTAACAAATAGAGATATTTCAAGTAATATCTAAGATAGTTGAAAACAGATACAGAGGAGGGTTTCTAGAGAACAGTGTGGTAAACTTGGCAATACCCTCAAATTGGTGGGCTATCGCAACTAAAAGGCAAGGGCACAGCAGAAGTGGCCACCCTCACTTCTCCACTGACACAGAGCGGAAAGCTTGGGATTTATGCCAGGATCAATCGAAATACTAAATATGAATCCTTCTCTCCTTTCTAAAAATAACCATCTGATTTAACACAGCAAACCCACTGAATACATGAAAAGACAATCCAAATCTGATATTTTTAAGCAAAAATTAAAAACAATGCTTCTGAAGCGAGAATTGTATTCAGCTCCAAACCTGAAAACAGGAAGATAGAGATCAAAACGTACATCATTTAAAAGAAGGGGAGAGATTTTAAACTTAAACAAGTGATTTGATCATGTGGTGAAATCTTCCATTATGAACCACATGTCTTCCAATACATTCAAAATCTACTGTTTCTTTTCTAGGCACAATTCTGCTAAGTTTAGATCCAATTTTCAAATGTCACAATTTTGATTTCTAAAATGATCTTGTTTAGATATAGCAAGCTGCATCTTGTGTTCGGTTTTTTAAGCTTATTTGAACTACTGTAATGATCTTTTGAAATAATACCCAGAATATCAGAAAAAGTGTCCAGATTATGAAATTCACCTTAGATTCAACATTTTGGGGAAAAAAGAGGGAATGACATAGGTTACACATTTGGAGTTTTTTGTTTTTCTTCAAGATTTAACTGAACAGAGGATCTTTCCAAACCCTAAATGTAGGGAGTTTCCTATTCTTCCTGGTAAAAGAAGATATTTTTTTTAAAGAAAATTTTAAATTGTAATCATATTCTCATTTTCTTCTGTCCTATTCTTCATCTGTCTACTAAACCTACAGAGGATTGCTAGTCAATTAAAACATGCTTATATTTTCTGAGTCCCAGGAGCCACTTTAAAAATGTTGCAATGTTACAGGCAAATAATGTCAACCACATCTTTAAATTTACATAAGAGTGGAAAGTAAATGCTGTGATTATAGGTCCAGATTCTATTCAGGCATGTCTTGTCTTTCTGCCCTGCTTGCCAGTGTGGTAGGTGAGTGTGGCCCAGCTGTAGAAACACAGTGAAGCATGACTGGGATAAAAATGAACTGCAGGATGTAGGGCTGGTGTGGTTTCTTTCCTCTCCAAAGATCAAGCAGGATATATCACACAGGTGAGGTTCAGAGGATAGCCCCAGGAGCCAACTCTCTCTCTGAATCCTTTATAACTAAGGAATGATTACTTTTCTACCATTGTGTCCAAAGGATACAAGAAAAATACAAAAAAAAAAAATTCTTGCATGTGTTAGGTACCACCTACATCTGCCTACAGATCTTCATGACGCAGATTGAAAACAACCTGCATATGTCACTAGACAGAGGGGGTTGGAGTTCATAGCACGAATCCCATTGGCAAGGATTATTTTAGTGGGTTGAAATACACCCAGCTGACAAACAACATTTGGGATCACCGCAGGGAGGGCTTGGAAAGAGAGAGCTTGCTCACGAGGAGATACCGACACCTGGGAAGAGGCAGGGAGGACGTGTGACAGAACTAAACCCCATTTAACTATTGGTGATGGCTTCTCCAGCATGAGGCTTGGCTGTCCACTGCCATCTTGGAGGAAGTGGTGCAGGTATTAATATGCCCAGGTAAAAGAAAAATAGGCTCCCGCTTCAAATAACTTCTTTCACTTAAAGTTATTCTTCAAATAACTCACAATACCACACACTTATAGGATTCTACTGCAAAAGGACTGTTTTTTTAAAAAAAAAAAAAAAAAACTTTAGAGGATTTTAAAGCCATTTGGGATAAAATCTTTTTTTGCAATTTCAGTTGGATTAAAACTAATTCCACTTCTGAGTCTGTCTAAAATTTTGCAGTTGGCTAGGTGAGTTAGCTAACATTTATCTTTGAAGTTTATTTCAACTCTGATAGCATGTCATATAGATGAATGCAACTGACATTTTTTCAGTTGGCCTCTTACACAGCAATCTTGCAAAATTAACTTACAAATTCTAATAATTTACCAACAGATGCCTCTAATTTTTTTTTTGCTTATGCGACCAGATCATCTTAAATATAATGGCAATTGCATTTCTTTCCAATTATCATGGATACTGTGGATGAACAAATAAGAAATGATAGAAAGGAAGGAAGAGTCTCCAATTACTTGAGGATCATGAAATGGTCTCCTGATATAAAATTCTTCTCTTCTTGAGTGGGGGAATGCACAGAGACTAGAGGCTTAAAACTGGATTCAATACAGTATCTTGAATATCCTGACATTAAAGAAGATAGCTATTTCTATACTAAAATGAAATAAGAAACTCTCTTTAAAAGGAAATAAACGTATATTTCTTCCAGTTATAAAGTAAATTAAATTTCCAATAGCAATTTGTCTTTTTCATTAAAAAAAATTATGATGTTTGGGCAGCCCCGGTGGCTTAGCGATTTAGCTCCACCTTCGCCCAGGGTGTGATCCTAGAGTCCCAGGATCAAGTCCCACGTCGGGCTCCCTGCATGGGGCCTGCTTCTCCCTCTGCCTGTGTCTCTGCCCCTCTTTCTCTCTGTATCTCTCATGAATAAATAAATAAAATCTTTAAAAAATAAATTTAAAAAATTACGATGTTTGAAAGAGGTGGAGGAAGTTTTTGAGAAAATGATGTCTGTTATTTGATAAGGCTCAGTTGGATAGCTGATCATTCATAGTTTCTCATAAGGAACCCCCAAGATACCCTCTATGCTTTTAAATTTTGTGCTCTTGGCCTCAACTCTGAAAAATATTTCTATTAGCCTGGCCAAACATTCCCACTGCAAGCACTATAGACTCAGTTTCTTTACAAATACAACATATATTCCTGTCTATTTGAACAACATTTCCTCTCTTGAGAAAACAGTCTTCTCTGTATGGATAAATTGATTGGTTAAGTCCATCATACTCCAATTTTAAAGTAGCATGAAAAGCTCTAGTTCAACGCTCAAGGATGAGAAGCTTCTTAGGTTAGTGAAATAGTCTTCAAGGTAGTAACAAAAGCAGAACAAGACAAATACTCTGTATGACTAGAAAGCTCCTCCAGCTAATGATTAAAAGAAAATAAAAAAATGATGACCCAAAATCTCATATAACATAAGGAAAATGGGATCCCTGGGTGGCGCAGCGGTTTAGCGCCTGCCTTTGGCCCAGGGCGCGATCTTGGAGACCCTGGATCGAATCCCACGTCAGGCTCCCGGTGCATGGAGCCTGCTTCTCCCTCTGCCTGTGTCTCTGCCTCTCTCTCTCTCTCTCTGTGTGTGACTATCATAAAAAAAAAAAAAAAACCATAAGGAAAACAACAAAAGAGAAACCAAGTCTATTTGAGGGATTTGTGATCTTTGGGGGTTATGCTGATACATTGTCCATATAAATGTCTATGTACAAATTGTCTGACTGCAAGGTGGGCTACTGTGCTCAAAAAACTTTTTTAAAAGTATTATGGGTAATTTTTAATCTACATTTAAAATTTATTTTTGCTGCAAGTGGAAGCATGTACTCAGGGCAAAGCATCAAAGAACAAATAATCATGACACTTTCTACCCACTGCACTCAACACCTTAGAACTCAGTGCTGAGACTAGCCTTAAGTCAAGAACAAGAAGATCTCATTTTATTTTACTTATTACGGACAATGTTATTGCGGTTTGTCAGAAAATTGAGCTGAACAGGATGTATGAATAGATAGTGAAAAGCACAGGTTAAGGAAAAATGGAGTAACAATCAAGCTGAAAGCAGATAAATATTATGTGCTTACATACCATGCAAAAGTATTACACAACTGCAAGGGCACCATTTTCAAAGAATAAAATAGTGGTGCTTGCCAAAATCATGCAATGGCATTTCCTCCAGGAACTTGCCTGATGATGATATATGAAATCATGGTCAAGACAGTAAATGTTGCATCTGATAAGAAAAACGGCTTGATTAGCGAGAAAGTCCAGAGTTCGATGATTATAGTTGCTGTCCAAAGTAGATCAGAATCTTGCCAGACTGCAGTAGGTATTGATGATTTGTCTAGTGCAATTGTGGCTTTTGTAATTCTTTTAAGTTGATCACTAAAATTTATAGCAAACTCTGAAATTGAAAAGAATGAGAACCCACTGAATTTTAGCAAGGAAATTCTTCAGTGTAGCAAAATCAGTGATCTCCCTGGGTTGAGTGATTTAAGAAAAGGCCAAAGCCCCCTCTGCTCAGAGTATCTCCCAAGTCAGCCTACTGTGATACCACTCCACCCATGGAAGTCTGTCTTCAGTTTCAACTTTTGATCTTTTGTAGTAAACAATGATCTTTTGTAGTAAACAAGGATCTTTTGTAGTAAAGGTATTTCTTTCTCCCCATTTTTTATTTAATTCAACAGCCTTATGTTTTTAAGGAAAAATTTGAAAATGATTTATACTTACACAAGAACCTGCACACAGATGTTTACAGTAGCTTTATTCATAATTGCCAAAACTTGGAAGCAACTAAGATATTCTTCAGTAGGTGAATAGATAATAAATTGTGATACATCCAGTCAATGGAACATTATTCAGCACTAAAAAAATGTCAGCTATCAAACCATAAAAAGACATGGAGGAAGCTTGAATCCATATTGCTAAGTGAAAGAAGCCTATCTGAAAATGCTGCATATGGTATATTTCAACTATATTTGACTTTCTGGAAAAGGGAAAACTATGGAGACAGTAAAAAAATCAATAATTATCAGGGGGTACATGGAAGGAAGGATAAATAGGTGGAGCATAGAGGTTTTAGGGCAGTGAAAATATGATATTGTGGTATCATGACTCTGTATGATTCTACGGTGATGGATACTTGTCTTTTTACACCTGTCCAAACCCACAGAATGTAAAACCTCAAGAATGAACAGTAATGCGAACAATGACAATGATCTTTGAGTGATTATGATGTGTAGATGTAGGTTCATCATATACACATTTTAGACACATAGAGTAGTATTTATGTATCTTGTCCCTAAGTCTGTGGCCATTATGTTCTGGGACCTATGGGCTTTCTGCCTGCTGACAAAACAGCAAATTATTGGGCCAATCTCCAATCTTTTTGTTGTTGTTATTGCTGCTACAGGCACTACCCCATAGTGTCATAATTGAAGACAGGTGATAATACTTTAATAATACTCATTTATCAAAAATTTTAACATAAAGATAATAATACCAACTGCCTTCTTTTTCGTATGTCTGTTAAGCCATTTGTATATCAACAGCCGTTGGTCGCTACCAGTTGGAGAAATGTCTGTTCATGTCTTCTGCCCATTTCTTGATTGGATTATTTGGTTTTGGGGTGTTGAGTTTGATAAGCTCTTTATAAATCTTGGATATTAGCCCTTCCCTTGATGTGTCATTTGCAAATATCTTCTCCCATTCGGTCAGTTGTCTTTTGGTTTTGTTGACTGTTTCCTTTGCTGTGAAAGAGCTTTTTATTTTGATGAAGTCCCAATAGTTCATTTTTGCCTTTGTTTCCCTTTCCTTTGGAGATGTGTCTAACAAGAAGTTGCTGTGGTTAAGATTGAAGAGGTTGCTGCCTGTGTTCTCCTCTAGGATTTTGATGGTTCCTGTCGCACATTTAGATATTCCACCCATGTTGAGTTTATCTTTGTGTATGGTGTGAGGAAATGGTCCAGTTTCATTTTTCTGCATGTGGCTGTCCAATTTTCCCAACATCATTTGTTGAAGAGACTGTCCCTTTTCCAGTGGGTGTTCTTTCCTGCTTTGTCAAAGATTAGTTGACTATATAGCTGTGGGTCCATTTCTGGGTTCTCTATTCTGTTCCCTTGATCTATGTGTTTGTTTTTGTGCCAGTACCACACTGTCTTGATGATTACAGGCTTGTAATACAGCTGAAAGTCTGGAATTGTGATGCCTCCAGCTTTCGTTTTCTTTTTCAACATTCCTTTAGCTATTCAGTGTCTTTTCTGTTATCATACAAATTTTAGGATTATTTGTTCCAGCTCTGTGAAAAATGTCATTAAAATTTTGATAGGGATTGCATTGAATGTGTAGATTGCTCTTGGTAGCATAGACATTTTAACAATATTTGTTCTTCAGATCTGTGAGTATGGAATGTTTTTCCATTTCATGTCTTCCTTAATTTCTTTCATAAGTGTTCTGTAGTTTTCTGAGTACAAATCCTTTGCCTCTTTGGTTAGGTTTATTCCTGGGTATCTTATGGTTTTGAGTAAAATTATAAATAGGATCCATTCCTTAATTTCTCTTACTTCTTTCTCATTGTTAGTGTATAGAAATGCAACTGATTTTTGTGCATTGATTTTATATTCTGAAACTTAGCTGAATTCCTTTATGAGATCTAGCAATTTTGGGGTGGAGTCTTTTGAGTGTTCCACATAAAGTAGCATTTCATCTGCAAAGAGGGAGAGTTTGACTTCCTCCTTGCTAATTTGGATTTTTTAAAATTTCTTTTTGTTGTCTGATTGCTGAAGATAGGACTTCTAGTACTATGTTGAACAACAGTGGTCAGAGTGGACATCCCTGTCATGATCCCTACCTTAAGTGAAAAGCTCTCAGTTTTCCCCCATTGAGAATGATATTCGCTTTGGGCTTTTTGTAGATGGCTTTTATGATATTGAGGTATGTTTCCTCTATCCCTACACTCTGGAGGGTTTTAATCAAGAAAGGATGTTACATTTTGCTAAATGCTTTTTCTGCATCAATTGAGAGGATCATACGGTTCTTGTGCTTTCTTTTATTAATGTGATGTATCACATTGATTGATTTGTGAATGTTGAACCACCCTTGCAGCCCAGGAGTAAATCCCACTTGGTCATGGTGAATAATCTTTTTAATGTATTGTTGGATCTTATTGGCTAGTATCTTGGTGAGGATTTTGGCATCCACATTCATCAGGGATATTGGTCTGTAAATCTCTTTTTTTTGGTGGGGTGTTTGGCTGGTTTGGGGATCAATGTAATGCTGGCCTCATAGAACAAGTACGGAAGTTTTCCTTCCAAAAAATAGAAACAGCTTCAAAAGAACAAGTATTAATTATTCTTTAAATATTTGATAGCATCCACCTGGGAAGTCATCTGGCCCTGGACTCTTTTTTGTTAGGAGTTTTTTGATAACTGCTTCAATTTCTTTGCTGGTTATGGGTCTGCTCAGGATTTCTATTTCTTTCTGTTTCAGTTTTGGTAGCTTATATGTTTCTAGGAATGCATCCATTTCTTCCAGATTGCCTAATTTGTTGGCATATAGTGCTCATAATGTGTTCTTATAATTGTTTGTATTTCTTCAGTGTTGGTTGTAATCTCTCCTCTTTCATTTGTGATTATTTATTTGGATCCTTTCTCTTTTCTTTTTGTTAAGTCTGGCTAGAGGTTTATCAATCTTATTAATTCTTTCAAAGAACCAGCTCCTAGTTTCATTGACCTGTTCTGGTCTTTTGGCTTCTACTTCTTAATTTCTGCTCTAACCTTTATCATTTATCTTCTCATGCTTGGTTGAGGCTTTATTTGCTATTCTTTTTCCACTTCCTTTAAGTGTAAGGTTAGCTTGAGTATTTGAGACTTTTCCTGTTTCTTGAGAAAGGCCTGTATTGCTGTATACTTCCCTCTTAGGACCACCTTTGCAGCATCCCAAAGGTTCTGAACAAATAATCCAGTCAAGAAATGGGCAGAAGACATGAACAGACATTTCTCCACAGAAAACATACAAATATCCAACAGACACATGAAAAAAGTGTTCAATATCACTCGGCATCAGAGAAATATAAATCAAAACCATGAGATACCTACCTCACAGCAGTCAGAATGGCTAAAATTAACAAATTTTGGTGATGATGTGGAGAAAGGGGAACCCTCTTATACTGTTGGTGGGAATGCAAGCTGGTACAGCCACTCTGGAAAAATAGTATAGAGGTTCTTCAAAAAGTTTCAAATAAAGCTACCCTACAACCCAGCAATTGCACTACTAGGTATTTACCTAAAGGATACAAACTTTATGCTCTAAAGGGGCAGCTGCCCTCCAATGTTTATAGCAGCAATGCCCACAATAACCCAACTATGGAAAAAGCTGAGATGTCCATCAATACAATGGATAAAGAAGATGTGAGAGATAGATAGATAGATAGATAGATAGATAATGAAATATTACTCAGCCATCAAAAAGGATGGAACCTTACCATTTATATCAATGTGCATAGAACAGGAGAGTATTATGTTGAGCAAAATAAGTCAATCAGAGAAAGACAATTATCATATGGTTTCACTCATATGTGGAATTTAAGAAACAAAACAGAGAAACATAGTAGAAGGGAGGGAAAAATAAAATAAGACAAAATCAGAGAGGGAAACAAACCATAACAGCCTCTTAACTATATGAAACAAACTGAGAGCTGCTGGAAGGAAGATGGGTAAGGGGATTGGGGTACTGGGTGACGGGCATTAAAGAGGGCACGTGATATAATGAGCACTGGGTGTTATATGCAACAGATGAATTAAGACTAATGATACCCTATATGTTAACTAACTGAATTTAAATACAAGAAGTTAAATTAAAAAATGGCAACTGCCATTAATTCTTACCCTAGCATGTAATAAGCATCTACTACGTGCCAAATACAAGGCCAGTTGTTTTTACTCTGCTTGTATCCAATTTTCACTAGAGCTCTAACAAATAAACATCAAAATCCATAGCTTGCACATGAGGGTTCTGGTGTGGCTAAGCCCCATCATAAGAAAACAACACAGCTGAGATATAAATTCAAGATCCAGTGACCTCAAAATCTATCTGCACTTTACTATATCAGGCTTTCTCCCTAAAAGATTTTTTTTTAAAGAATTTATTTTTTTTTAAGATTTTATTTATTTATTCATGAGAGACATAGAAAGACGCAGAGACATGGGCAGAGGGAGATGCAGGCTCCTGGCAGGGATCCTGATGTGGGACTCAATCCCAGAACCCAGAGATCACTACCTGAGCCAAAGGCAGATGCTCAACCACTGAGCCACCCAGATGCCCCTCTCTAAGAGAATTTTGTACATGTGGTTCTTTATTCAATGTTTTGTTTTTTTACGCAACTAGACCCTTAAGGCACAAAAGCACTGACAAACAGAATAGTAAAGATGAAAGAAAACAAAGCAAATGATACCCAAATCATGGTTGGAGGTATATTATGAAAGAAAAGAAATAATTTGAAGTTTTGGTTTTATAAACCCTAAATTATTCTATTATTATTATTATTATTATTATTATTATTATTATTTTCTATGTCAATCTTAATTCCAGTAGTCTGTTTGAGCATTTAACAGACTTTATTTTTTTCCAGAAAACTCTATGCCCAATCAACATGGCGGCTTGAACTCATGACCCTAAGATCAACAGCACATGCTCTACTGACTGAGCCAGGCAGGCACCCCAATAGACCTTAGTTTTTAGGGCAGGTTTATTTCCACAGCACAACTGAGCAGAAAGTACATAGAGCTCCCATAAATTTCCTGTCCCCAACATTCACAGCTGCCCTTACCATCAAGATCTTGGAACAGAGTGGTACATAGAGTACTCCTATTTTAATAATTATACAATATTTCCATCCTCTCCATGAAATGTTTTGAGTGCCGATTCATCATGTTCCAGCTCTCTGAAAACTGGTTAAGGCATACAGAAATTCTCATATGGTCAACATGTAAAAGGAATCCAAATAGCTCATTCCAACCATTTCAGAAATACCAAAATTGTAGCTAAAACTTGTTGAATGTCTTGTCTGTGCTTTTCTAACCCTTGACTTGTAAGAAGTCATTTAATCCACATAACCAATAGTGAAAAGTGAGTAGGTATATATATATTTTAATATATTATAAAATGTCTCCATTCTTTCCACGGAATTTGTGGCATCCACACATGCAGGCCACATGTGTCACAGGTAGATCAGCAAATGCATCCAGGAAAGGCAGGGAAAAGTTTAACATTTCTCAATATATATTTATAGAAAAATATAATAGTCATCTCATAGAGGAATAATATGATTCAGACCACATATTGTCATATATACCTGTGTTTCCCCCCAAATAGCCACTCAAAATGGGAAAGAGAATTTACTTAAATAAATAGGGCTAACATCAATTGGAAATATTGTTCATTGTACCCAAATACATAGTATTATGAAGAATCTTGACTCTGTTTACATAAAATAAATTAAAAATTAAAAGTAAACAAGCTAATGCCAGGGATTTTTTTTTTCTAAAAGGAATTTCTATGTCAGTACAATGTTCTAGCAGATTCTGCTTAATTAAATGTGCCTCCTAGAACTGGTTTATGACAGAATTATCATTAAAGTCCATGATTATGACCTTGGGATATGACAAATCTTGAAATGCCTTCTGAGTCATTCTTTAAAAAGAAAATAATCTTCATTATCAGTGTAGGATTAAAAATGGTCTGTGGTATGAATCACAACCTGTTCAAGCATAAGAATTAAAGAAAAACCTTTTTAAAAATTCTGTTGTCCTGATATGTTGTAAATGTAATTTTGTTTCCACTTACGGAGCAAATATCTAGTGACAAAACCCCTAGGACTTTAAATGAATTCACATTTTATTAATTACAACTGTGTGTGTATGTGTGCGCTAGGGAAATGGTTAGGGATGTTTTGCATATGTGCAAGAAGGAAAAGAGAGACTAATTTTATCTTGCAGATGATAAGTGCATCTGTATCCATGGTGGTGTTCCAGCCACTTCACAACTTGAAGGGTCCATAGGCCTCACTTTCTTACATACTGGTTCATTATGTTCTACTTCCCTGAAAACTGATTAAAGCATGTAGAACCTCACATATACTCAACGTGTAAAATGAGTCCAAATAGCCCATTCCTGGCCATTTCGGAAAAATAAAAATCATTGCTGACCTTTGTTGAGTGTATTTTCTTTGTCTGTGTTCCTCTGACCAGGGGACTTGTTAATCCATTGCCTCTTCACAACAGCCTTATTACCCTCCATAGTACAGATGGCAAAAATGAAAGCTCAGAAAAGTTAAAGTACTTGTCCAAGATCACAAAACCAAAAAATGATAATCTCTCTCCAAAGTCTTTGCCTACGGGGTGAATGAGACTCTATCCTCACTGTTGGAAGCAGAATACGTGATTAGATGAGACAGACTGTCCCCACCCATTTTAAGACCCTGAGCATTCCTTCCCTTCTCCCATTAAATGCTAGTCATCACGCCAGGCATTATGATGATTAAAAGTGGTTTTTAACCCCCAGCTCTTCCAAACATCCACTTGGGAGAGAAATAGTCTAGGTTAAAAACACTATGAGCCTTATTCCCCAAGCAATGGCACAGCTCACTGAGGATTTACACACACACACGTACACATACACATACTCACGTACTCATACATAGGCAGAATTTGAAGTGAAAATAAAAGTTGAGCTAAGCATCTTTCTTCCTCATTTTACTTTCTCAACAAACACTGCCTTTACTCCATCCCTCACGTCTAGAGGGCCCAAGCAGGATGAGGGAAATACAAGGGAAAAAAGAACAGAAAATAAAAAATGCAAGGCGGAGAAGAGAAATCAAATAGAAGGAAAGAATACTGCTAATCTGTGGGATCTACTGAGATAGGAGGGAGAGGCTCACAAGTCATTGAACAAGATAAAAGCAGTCATAAAGCCAAAACCATTCTCTGACTTGACTTGCCTCAAAATATGTTTATATATTTTCAAAAAGCATTGAATTTCAGAATGGGGATGGCCTAGCAAATGACTGCAGTCCCAACGCCCACCAAATGGAAGAGTGCCCCCGACAACTTTTGTGACAGATGGCCATGCAGCCTCTGCCACATGTCATTTCCAAGAGCAAGGCAGATCATTATCTACTTTTAGAAAGAATCTATGTCTCTTTTGTATGGTACTAATTGTTAGAAAGTCTTTCTCACTCAGAATAGAAATCTGCTACGCCTCAGCCTCATTTCTACCCGCTGAAACCATATGGAATAAGCCGCATTCTTCTTCCACATGATATTGCTCCCAAATTTTGAAGTAGTTGTAATGTTGCCCCTGAGTTTTCTTTTACCCAAAATAAACATATGCAAAACATATGAGATGTCCTCCACAAACCAGAATAGCTGGTAGTATGATCAATGTCTTTCGAAGTCTTGTTTCATTTCTTTCTCAATAGTATTTTTTTTTTTCTTACAGAGCTCCAAATTGGCACATCTGGTGTGTATTTGTTTGGGTGTGCTCTGTAAATTCGATACATGCATATGCATGTAACTCTGAATATGTGCACACAAACATAAACTGCATGTGGAGTTTGCGTGTTTGCAGGGAAATGTATGGACACATAGGTGTGCACACATGTAAAATCTACATGTTGTTCATCTTTCCTTCTCAAGCATTCCTTCTTTGCATGGCTCCGGTCCATCCACAGTACGTGGGGGAGAATTCACCTAATTCCAGACATATTTCCTCCCCCTTGAAATTGGTGGTGGTGGGAGGTGCTTAGAGCTGTCTTTACCTCTCCTAATTCAACCGTGAATGGGTACTTGCATACGCCTATCTCCTGTGTGTTCAGCCTTGAGTAATTAATTCATTCTCATCTTCCAGAGGTGAAGAAAACACTTAGACCATAAGAAGGGCCAAGTAACTCTGAAATGTGATAATGTAAACAAAATTCAGATCCTGTGATAAATTACAAGCCTCACATTAATCTGAACCTATTTGTCTTTTCCTTTCTTGGCTTCATTTCCAATGAGATATTGTTTCCACCATTTTTCAGATAGTATATCCCTGTCCCTTTGCTATCCTGCTTTTCAGATTTAAAAAATCTGCTTTGATGTTGAGGGAAATGTCCAAAGAGCCCTGAGTTCAAATCTCTTTCATTTCTCACATTGGGATTTGAGTTTCACAGTTCACTATTTCAGCAAGCCTCAAATGAAAGGGTTGTTTCCAGGTTATGATAACGTAATTGGATCCAAAGTCATTGTCAGCATTTCATCCCACAGAAAGTTATTTTGATCTTTCTCCTGGGGGCAGAAGTTGAGTTGGTGGGGGGAGAGTGGGGGAAAAGAAGAAACAGCATCTTGCTGTATTTGAAAGGCTTTAATTTCATCCCACTTTTTCACAGCACAGGAAAAGTGCCCTCGAATGCCCTTCCTAGCTCCTGCTATCTGCTCTTCCCATGACATTTCTTTTTCTACTCCTCTTCTCTTTGCTAAAATGAAGGTCACAGAACAGGAAGTTTCCAGAATAGGAAGGATGGGAAAAGAAAGAAGTGTCCGGATATGTCCTGAGAGCAGTATTTGTGTAGGCACCTGGAATCCCACAGGTGGCCCAAGCTGGGCATGTGGAGCTCCCTGGGGGTCAGGGCAAGGATTGGGTACCAAGCGCTCATTTCCTTTTACCTGGCAATTTTGCTCTGGCCAAAAAAGACTTGCCCACATCTTTGCTCTCTTTACTGAAGCTCTGCATATGAGTCACTGAAACTTTTAAGTGAGTGGTGTCAAAGAGCAGCTGAAGATTAATCCAGTTTCTGCCAAAAGTGACAGAAGAATGTTTATATCATTAGTGATATATTTTCAAAGGCTAAATCTCCTGCACACCTGTTGTCATTATGTCTCCTTCCACCCAAAAAGCAAACAGCAACCCTAGCACCTACCTCCTATTCTAACCTGTACAGATTTTATGAATGCCTTAAGACCCAACCATTCCACTTCCTATGAAAGATAAGAAGTGTTCTGTGACATCTGGCTTCCCACCAAGCTGGTCAAAAATCACCACTGGGTTGGGGAGGGGCCGGTAAGCCTCTAACCCTTGACCTCAGCTCACGTCTTGACCTCAAGGTTGTGAGTTCAAGCCCTGCTGCTGGGCTAGAAGCCTGGCAAAGAGACTACAAAGAAAAGAAGAAAGAGGGGCAGCCCCAGTGGCTCAGCGGGTTAGCATCGCCTTCAGCCCAGGGTCCTGGGATCGAGTCCCACGTCGGGTTCCCTGCATGGAGCCTGCCTCTCTCTCTGCCTGTGTCTCTGCCTCTCTGTGTCTTTCATGAATAAATAAATAAATAATCTTTAAAAATTTGTCTATCTTTCATAAGAAAGAAAGGAGATCCTGTTTCTGCTTCCCCATCACCATCTGTCAGTTTGCGTCATGAATGCTATGTGACTGTCCAGATCCCTACTCTGTTCTACTGTCACTCAGAATGTTTTCCCCTGGATTAGAGACATTGGTTTAAATGTCAGTGGGACTCTCAAAGTTGTCTAATAATTCTTACCCTTGTTCTGAGTTAGCTGCATTTCTCTCTCTTCATAACAAATGACTCCCACCTTTTACCAAGTTGACTCCCTTCTCATTGGCTCCCAACTTGTCATGTCTGCCTTGTATTTATTTCACACAATCTGAAGCCTTTGGGCACAAAATCCCTCAACTTCCCTTGCTCCCATATCTACTCATCCTTATCCGCCCTGGAACAGGTACAATTTCAAAATGAAACACGCCTCCAGTCTTTTCTAATGAATTGAATAATCCACCTGGGTTCTTAAGCCTATTTTCTGTCTCCTCTAGGCCTTCCCTTTTATCTGATAAGGGTTTATCTACTCTCTATCTTCAGTCTTACCATCTTTCTGCCTTATTCTTGAAAAACATTCAGGTCTTCTCTATCTTCAAATCAAAAGGCAGTCTCATCAAGTCATTGACTTATCCTTTTTATTCTCTTATTTGTAAGAAAATTTTACAATAAAAGTGTTTATTTAAAAAACATTACTTAGGGACACCTGGGAGGCTCAGTTGGTTAAGCATTTGCTTTCGGCTCAAATCCTAATCCCAGAGTCCTGGGATCAACTCCCACATCAGGCTCCCTACTCAGTCCCTGCTTGGGCTCTTTCTCTCTCTCTGTCTCTCTCTCAAATAAATAAATAAAATCCTAAAAAAAAAGGCATTATTTACAAGAAAAAAGTAAATATGTATGTATACATATTTACTTAATATGTAATAAATACATACATATTTATGTATACATACATATTTATATACATATTTATGTATACATATATATTTACTTAATATGTAAATATTAAGTAAATTATATTTATTAAGCGAATATGTATACATACATGTATATATGTATGTATGTATGTATTTATATGATTTGTTTACAAGGAATTTTACCATGAGTTATGTGTTTGTGAGAGGCATTACAGTTCAGTGGGTGCATTCTTTTCTCAGTAAAGTTGTATTGCCCTTAAGGGGGTAAAAATTGGTTCTTTGGAGTCAAAAAATTCTACAATATTACAATTGTTACGCTCCCACTTCTACCCATTCCCCACACCCCAGGCTTGTCATTTTATGGTAGACAGTTTTACCTTAATGTTCATTGTTCTTTGTTGGCAAAATAAAAGTGCCTTAAGTTAAAAGTTTGTTTGGAGATCAATTAACGAAATCATTATCAGTCATATTGCATTTATTTACAAGTCTTTTTTTTTTATTTTGCATGTCCATGATAAATTTAATATTGTAAATGTACTCAAATTCATTTACATGCCTCTGGCTGCCTTTGATTAAACTTCTTCCAAAAAATTAAAAAAAAAAAATTTCAAGTCTTGGCTCTTTCTGCTTTCTTCACCTCAAATCTCTTCTCCTGGATGTATTATGGGTCACTCCCTCACTTGGTTCAGGTCTCTGCTTAGATATTATCTCTTTAAAGAAGTATACCTGGTTTATATCCTTATTCATCTCTCTGTATCCTTTTTCTCTCTCTAGCATGCATCAATACCTAAAATTGTACCTTTTGCCAGGTTTTTTACTTGTGTATCTCCAACTAGAGTGTGAACTATAGGACGATGGAACCTTCTCTGGTTTAGTCACTCTTGTATTCTTAGTGCCCAGAACATTGTGAAAAGGTCACATGTTGTATGATTCCATTTACATGAAATATCCAGAAGAGGTAGACACGGAAAGTAAAGTGGGTTTGCCATGGACTGCTTAATAAGATGGGGCGTCCTTTGGGGATGATGAACATTTTTGGAGCTAGATAGAGGTGGTGCTTGTACAACCCTGTAAATATATTAAGTAGCACTGAATTGTTCACTTTAAAATAATTTTGTTATATGGATTTCACCTCAATAAAAGCAGACTCACTGAAGGCCACTGAAGAACTGTTAACTGGCAAATCTAAGGGACTATTTTTGGAATACATTTGGCTTAACTTCTAAGAAGCCTCTGACTCTGTTGACTGTCTTCCATTCTCTCTTCTCTCCTCTTTGGGATCTCCTGACATTATTCTTGTCCAGCCTTCCTGCTCTCTATTCTTTCTCATTCTTTTATATTATACATTTCTTCAACCTTCTTTATACGAGTTTCCCAGCCATTTTCATGTTTCTGCCATTGTAGAGTAACCTTATGCATATAATATTACATACATGCTTATGATTCCACAGAGGCCTTGAGCCCTGTCTTCTTTCCTAAAATCCAAGCCTTTCTTTCTTTCTTCTCTTTCTTTCTTTCTTTCTTTCTTTCTTTCTTTCTTTCTTTCTTTCTTTCTCTCTCTCTCTCTTCTTTCTTTCTTTGTTTCTTTCTTTCTTTGTTTCTTTTTTCTTTCTTTCTTTCAAGAGCGTCTCTAACCAAATATCCATTTGCATTTGAAACTCAACATACCAGTCAAAGTCATCATCATCCTCCACATACCTATTTCTCTACACTCCTCATTCTCAGAAAAAAAGCCAATGTTTCTCAAAGTGTGGTCACCTGACTAGCACAATGAGCCTTATTAGAGAATTTGTTATAAATTACAAGTAAATTCTGGAACTCATCGCAAACCCACTCAATTGGAATCTCTGAGAGTAGAGCTGCTAGTCTTCTGGGTGATTCTGGTTCCTGCTAAAGTTGGGGAACCACTGGACAAAAATATAATATTCAGCCAGTCACTCAGGTGATTTGAGTTCATTCTATATGCCCTGGGTTTACTCCATATTCCTTGTCTCACAGACTGAGAAATTATAATTGATTACCAAACACTCCTAAGCCTTGAGTTCTGGTCCCCCACCCCTCCCACCCATCCTCCCTTGCACCCTCTTCATACACTTCTAAGCCTTCATCACTCTTGGGAAGGGTCCCTGGCACAATCTCCACTCTGAGTCTGGGTCTGGAATCCCTCTCTATCCATAAGGTGATTTCACATACAATCGATGTGGGATTTCGTTTTCTTTGGTGTCCATGGTTCTTGGTCATGCTGCTTTTTAAGAATGAAGAGGTAGACCAGATGAAGAGTGTTGGGCAGCAAAGTAGTTTATTGACCGATAGTACAAAGCTCTTGAAAAGGGAAGGGACCTGAGAAGGTCCTGAGTTTCTAAGTCTAGGGGGTTTTATGGGGTTGTTGGCAGGCTTTCTTAATCCAATTAACTCTCCATGTGCCTGTTACCCTATCAGATTTTTGTCAACTACCTATCACTCGGGAAAGGGTGAAGGGCTCCATCCAGGGTGGTGGAAAATCCTCTTATGGGGGCTTTCCTCTTAGGGTGGGGCCTCTTGTCCCCGCCTGCCTTTCTTCTATTTTTCATTACAATCATCACCACCAGAAGCCTTCTCAACCACCCTAATCAATCAGCTGCTTGTTTCACTTTTTAAACTTAATATTAATATATTTGCCTCTGCCATTGAACCATTGAGAATCAAAGTATGGTTCTTGGTTCATCTGCATCAGAATCATCCAATAATCTAATTAAAAATCTAGATCCCAAATCCTTCATCTGACCGTAAAATCTCTGAGAGTAGAACATGGGAATCTATATTTTAACAATCCTTCCCCATGAGCTTTATGATGTACAAAAAAATTGAGAATAATACACTAAACTATGAGTTTCAGTTTCTTTGTTTTCCCAGAATGTAGCACACGGTAGGTACTTAATAAATATTTGTTATACACACATACACACACACACATACACACACAGAGTTATATATATATATATACTATTTATATATATTCACACATACTATTCATGTAAAATTAATATACGATATTATATTAGTTTCAGGTATACAATATAATCATTTAACAATTCTGTACATTTCTCAGTGCTCATCAAGATAACTGTACTCTTAATCTCTTTATCTTTTACTCATCCCCTACCCACCTTCCCTCTGGCAACCACCAATTTATTCTCTGTATTTAAGAATCTTCTGAAAAATAAGATAAAGACAGAGAGAGAGGCAAATCATTAGAGACAGCTAACTATAGGGAACAAACTGAAAGTTGCTGGATGGAAAGATAGGTGGGGGGATGAGACAATTGGGTGATGGGCATTAGGAGGGCACTTAACATACTGGAGGGCACTGGGTGTCATATGAAACTGATAAGACACTAAACTCTACCCCTGAAACTAATACAACACTATATGTGAACTAACTTGAATGTAAATAAATGTTGAAAGAAAAAAAATAAGTCTTTTTTTTCTTTGTTCATTCATTTTGTTTCTTAAATTCCACATGTGAGTGAGATCACGTGGTATTTGTCCTTCTCTCACTGGTGTTTCACTTAGCATTATACTCTCTAAAACCATCCATGTGTTGCAAATGGCAAGATTTTCCTTTTTATGGCTGTGTAATATTCGTGTGTGTGTGTGTGACATTATCTTTATCCATTCACCTATCAATGGACATTCGGGTTTGCTTCTATATTTTGGCTATTGTAAATGATGCTATAGTAAACATAAAAGTGCATATATCTTTCTAAATCAGCATTTTTGTTTTATTTGGGTAAACACCCAGTAGTGGAATTACTGGGTCATAGAGTAATTCTATTGTTAAGTTTTTTGAGGAATTCTCAAACTCTTTTCTTTTTTCTTTTTAGAAGATTTTATTTATTTATCCTATTTGACACAGAGAGAAAGAAAGAGTGTGCAAGCAGGGAAAACAGCAGAAAGAGAAGGAGAAGCAGGCTGCCGCTGAGCAGGGAGGCTCTATCCTAGGACCCCAGGATCCTTTGACCAGCTAAACCTACCATTTGGAATAACAGCCAGAAGTAATTAATCAGCCCACCTATATATTTAGTTTTCTGGTGGTAACATGGAAATTAATACAAGTAAAGTAAAAAACAACACTATTTACCTATATGAAAGTTCATCTGTTGGATAATGTATATATTACCTTATATTAAGTGTATATACAGTTTTATTAAGTGTATAATTTCCTTGTTTTCTATTTATTTTTATCCACACTGTGTCATTGGTGTAGTATCATGTGTCTAGAGAGGAGAGGAAAAAAGAGGAGATATGTATAGCTACTGAGGGCCACCAGAAATTATTGCTGAGTTCCTGAAGATCCATAACATCAGGTCTATAATGAAACTTACAACTAACTTTTGTCATTCCTACAGATTCTTATAGAAACCGGGGCGGAAAATGGGCAAGTGGTCCTAAGAGGCCTTTAGAGGAGCTCTTTCACGTGTAACATATCCATGATCATGTCTGTTAACAGTCCAGTCAGTACTTTAGACCAAGCCTATCAATCCACTCCTTCTGTTGCAAGGAACTAGGCTGTTTCTCTCCTTTCTCATATACTCCTCATATTCTGTATTCTACATCAGCTAGAACTTAATACTAAGCCAGGGTTAATAAATAACTTTACCTTGGTAGATAAGCCGAGGCTCTCCTTTTATTTTCTTAACAACTTTCCCTCCTGTTGCAAATGCCTTATGTTTTGATTTGTACGGACAGACCAGAGAGACAGACAGACAGAGAGAAAGAAATCATTATTCTCAGATCAAATACATATAGCTGACTCGGGATATTTTTCAAGTGGTGTTTTAAAGCTGTCAAGATTAGTAAGGATGTGATAAGTGTTGACTTTTCTAACAGGAGTTTGAGTCATTCCAGCTGCCATTGGGGTGGGGATGTGGTTGGACAAGACCTAAATCTTGGATAGTAAAATATTTCAAAGCAGCCTATTTTCATTTTTAAAGCAATATCATAATGTAAACCACATATTCATGATATGAAAAACAATTTCACTTTATTTTGGAACTTGGATCCCAAGTAGTTGTGCTACGTTTTATGAGGAAGGTGTTCTTCTATTCAATAGTTTTAAAGTCATGAGGGGAGGAAACAATGTTACCTACTTCAATGTTTTGGGCTTATAGTGAGTTCTCAGTGAACAACTGTTCATTGATTGGATCCAAAGTAAAGGAATTAGAAATAGCAAACCAATAATAAAATACTCAAATATCCTTCTTGCCCTGTTGCCAAAATCATGTTAGTCATCAGTCACCTTATTTGTTTTTCGAGAAGAGCTGGTATGCTGTCTCCCACACGCACCCCACACTCCTATCATACAAAATATCAGTATCGGTATTAGAGGCAGCGATTATCGTTCAACATAACAAGAACTTTAAAATTTTTTCTCTAATCCTTATATTCACCTACAAGGCAGAAGTTACTTTCTTTTTTTAATCACAGAGTAAACACACAAAATTAACTAGCTTACAAGATTATACAGCTAGAGAAGCAGTACCGTACGGCATTTAAGTTCATGGACTGTAGCATCAATCACACAGTCATATATTTGAAATCTAAATCCTCTTTTTCCACTGTAAGTTGTTTCACCCCTCTAAGCTTTTTATCTTCCCTTTTGAGTTGTTTGGAGATTGAGTGAGATACTCAATGGAAAGACATTATTAAGTCTTTTTACTTTACTAATGGGGGGGACATATCGGGTGCAACCCCCCCTCCCCCACATACACACACACTCATGACCATTATGGCAAAGCCTGTTATCGCAATCATATTGTTCTCAGACATTTATGCTTCCCCTTGAGTACTATAGTCTCTCTACACTTCTCTGGTTTTGCTTATTTATCTGCCTTTCACCATCCAACTAATGTTTCTTTTCTCACACCATAATATGAGCAGAAATAATTATGTTCTCATTCACCCTGCAAGTCAAAGGATAGTTTCTTCAAAAATTATTCCTGCATCTCGAAACTAAGCTAGGTCCCTGTAGAATCCAATATATTATTCTCTTGTATTACTTACCATGTCCTGTAAATGTGCCTACCTGTCTGTGTCTGCCAACAGAGTGTGAGATCTCAAAGATAAGGACTATGCCCTTTTATTCAATATCCCTCAACCCCTAACACAGGACCGGAGCCATGAAACATAACAAATATTAGAAAAGTGGATGAATCACAGAGGGCTACCAAGGCTGTCATCCATGTGGACATTCCAAATTGGAGTGAGCTGGCACTGAATAAGAAGGTGAACCAGGGATTCAAGAAACATGTTGCCATTGCTGCAATTATGTGGTTTTTTCCCCTTTGGGGCGAGGTGCAAATTTAAAGGCCAAATGCTACCAAAGGAAATGCATAAGTGCAGAGAATTCAGAATTATTCCCTCTTTCCTTCCGAAGTCTTTGGGAGCCTAAATTTACCCGACAGCAGAGACGCTAGGCCCCTCCTAACACTAGAGTAGTAAGTGGCATTGCCATCCACAGGTCACTGGAAGTTCCTCGGAGAACAGAGCTCCTGGGAAGTGCTTCTCAAACTTTATGGACAAAGTTTATAACAGGTGATGTTCAAATGCAGGTTTTGATTCAGTTGTACTCTGTCTGGGAGGGAATTTCACAAAAGTTATGAACAGTGTTTAAAAGCAAACAAACAAACAAACAAAAAAGGGGACGCCTGGCTGGCTCAGTCAGTTAAGCATCTGCCTTCTGCTCAGGTCATGATCCCGGTCCCAGGATGGAGCCTCGGGGCCTCGGGTCAGGCACCTGCTCTCCCTCTGCCACCCCCCCTGTTTGTGCTCTCTCTCTATCAAATAAATAAATAAAATATTTTTTTAAAAAAATAAGAGGCATTTTATTCCAGATCAGCGTTTCTCAGCTTTGGCTGTGCATCATAAAGACCTGGGAGCTTCTTAAAAGTAGGACAGCAGACCAACTGCGGTGGCTGCCCCCACCCCCGTCTGTCACTGAAAACTGGGCGGGGGGGGGGGGGGGGCGTGTACTTCTTTGGGGTGATCCTGACGCGCCGTCTGTGTGGGGACCACTGCTGGCCGGTCTCCGTGCCTCTGCAAGTCTGGCCCAACCCCTGGGACAAAGTGTCTGCCACTGATCCGCGACAAGATACCGACCCAAGCTGAGAGTAAGCCTTTAGGAGCTTTTGCAGCAATATGACAAATCAAGTTTCTATCCAGTGACTCTAATGATGAAAAGAGATGGAGTCACCTGGAAAAACCACTGACATCTCAAGCAGCCTTTTGATTGCCGCTGGAGGAAAACTTCTGAATAACCAACGCCCACGGCTGGCGTGGGGCTCCGCGGCCCGTGGGCAGGCCGGGTGGGCAGGCCGTGGACGGGCGCATCCCGGGCGCGGCGGCCGCGGTCGGCGCAGGCGGGGGGCGGGCTGGGGGCGGCTCGGGGGGCCTCGGGGCGGGGGCTCAGCCCGCAAGCTCCCTTCCCTCCAGCTGCCCAGACACGCACAGTCTCGCGTAGCACAGCAGGTGCGGGCCCCACGGAGCGCGCGGGGGGGGGGGGGGGGCGCCAGGCGACCCGGGGCCGCGGGGGTCACGGGGGCGACTGGGCGGAGGCGGGGGCCCTTCCCGGACCCCGAGGGCGGCCGCGCGGGGCGACCCTGAGCTGCGGGGTGACGGGGCGGAGGCGGCCCCCCCTTCCCGGGCCCCGAGGGCGGCCGCGCGGGGCGCCAGGGAGCCGCGGGGCGGGGGCGGGGGCGGGGTCAGCCGGTGTCGCGGGCGCCCGCGGGGCCGGCCCGGGTCTCCCTCCGCCGCCAGGCGCCACGCAGGCAGCCGCGGCCCGGCCGTCGCAGCAGCGCCCCCAGCCCGCGGCGAGCTGCGGGGCGACGGGGCGGCCGGCGGGCGCGGGGCCGGGCCGGCGGGCGCGGGGAGCGGAGCGGCGGGCGGCGCCCCTGCACCATGAACAGGCTGCGCAAGTTCTTCCGAGGCAGCGGGCGGGCCCTGGCGTTCGTGTTCGCGGCGTCCGTCCTCTGGCTGCTCTTCGACATGGCAGCGCTGCGCCTGTCCTTCAGCGACGCCGGCTCCCGGCTGCTCCAGGCGCGCGGCGTCCGCAGGGAGCCGGTCGGATTCCAGGCGCGGCCCGGCCCGGCCCAGGCGGCGCCCCCGCACGGCGGCGGGGAGGGCGGGAGGCCCCCGGCGAGGCCGCGCGGGCGGGACCCGGGGCCCCGGGAGCGCCCTCGGGGGGCGGCGGGCACCGCGCTGCGGGCTGACGCCGCCCCGGCCGCGGCCCCGACGGACGGGAGGACGCGCCGCGCGGGAGGCCGGGTCGCCGCTCGGCGGCCCCCTGCGCCTCTGCAGCCCCGGGCGGGGGCTCGCGCCGGGCCGCGCACCGCCCAGCGGGACCTCGGGCCCGCGGCCGCGGGGGGCACGGCTCGGGGCACGGCCCGGGGCACGGCTCGGGGCACGGCTCGGGGCACGGCTCCGGGCACGGCTCGGGGCACGGCTCGCGGGGCTCCGCGCGGCCCCCCCGCAGCCGCGCCCGGAGGCCGAGCGGCCGCGACCTCTGCGCGCGCGGGCCCCGTGGGCGCACCCGCCGAGGCCCCGACGGCTCCCGGGCTCCGCGCTGGCCCGCGGGCGCCGGCGGCCGGGCGAGCCCCGGGGGAGGGCGGCGGCCCCGGGGGGGGCGCGCGGCCCGGCAGCCCAGCGGTGCCCGAGCCCCGGGGAGCCGGCGCCCTCGACGCAACGGGGCCTCCGAGCCGAGACCTAGCCGCGAACCGAGGCGGAGCCGGCGAGACCCTCGCCGTTTCCCAGCCCGGGGCCAGTTCGGGAGGCCCCCGGGGGCGGCCAGCCGGGGAACCCGGGCGGGGAGCGGGGCCGGCGGGGGGCGCGGCCACAGCGGCTGCCGGGGGGGCGCCCGGTTCCTCCGCAGGCCACGTTGTGATCGTGAGCAAGGAGGAGCAGCCAAGGCCGGAGCCCAGGCAGGTGCCTGGAACAGAGGCGGGAACCGAGGCCGAGCCCCCCGCTGCCCTGGGGGACAAAGCCACCTCCGGGAAGGGAAGCCAGGCCGCCGCCGCCGCCGCCCCCGCCGCCCCCGCCCCGGCCGAGCCCCCGCGCGCAGGAGCGCCCCCTGCAGGCCTCCGCCCAGGTCGCCGAGGAGCGCCGTCACCTGCACAGCCCGCCGTGCGCCGGGTGTCGGGGATCGACGCCACACTTTCTCCCAGGGACCCCGAAGCCCCGGGCCAGTTTGGACGGCCCGTGGTCGTTCCCCGTGGGAAGGAGAAGGAGGCAGAAAGAAGGTGGAAAGAGGGAAACTTCAACGTCTACCTCAGCGACTTGATCCCCGTGGACAGAGCCATTGAAGATACAAGACCTGCTGGGTAAGATCCGTTCCTCTTCTCTTTCCTCCACCTGCAGTACTTGGGCCTTTATGTAGAGGAGAAGATTCGTGTCTAGATAACGTTGCGTGATTGTTGGTCACCTGGACAACTAGAGCAACACCACTCGCTGCACACGTCCAGGTAGTCCACGGAGAAAACTTGCGACCTCGCATACCCGCCGTGTTCCCCCTCCACCTCACTTCCCCGACAGTTGGGCTCTCACCCCTACTAGCTCAGGTTCCATTCCTTTCCTCTACTGAAAACCTATTAAAATTATTAGGCGGGCTTCATTCCTAATGAGGTATATATAAATGGCGGAGCTTAACATGCCATCCCATTAAAATAGTGACAATGAAGCGAATTCTCAATTTCGGGACTTTACATCATTAGCGAGTTTGGCAGGGATCTATTTGGGAAATGAGCACAGAGCAGGTGCCTTCTAGGCCTCCCCGGAATGGTAGCGTATGATGAGTGATCACCATAATGGCAAGTGAAGAAAGGACTCCGGTCCCTAAAATTTAATACCCTTTGTAGGGGGGATGGTAGACATTTCAGGAGTTCAGTCATAGAGGAAAAATAATGTTGGTACAAGTCAATCAATTCCTAAACTGCGACACCGACAGGATGTATGAGAGGACATAAGTCACCACTTGTATGTTTAGAACTTCACCGTTTACAAAGAGCCTGCTTACACATCACACGAACCTCGTAAGAGCCCCGGAAGGGAGCCAGCAGATATTAGGGGTTCGAATTACTAGATGAGGGCACTCAGAAACTGTATCACTTTCCTAGCTGTCTCCTCTGAAGGTGCTCAGTGAGCCTTTCGTGAACCAGTTCATCAATGAACCAAACTCCTGTGACCACATGACCAGGAGGTGGCTCAAATCACAAATATCTCATCTGATTCTAACGTAGTTTGGTTCCTGGTTCTTTTTGGCCCACTCATAAGAGAGGGTACCTTGTAGCCATATGTTTACTATCCATTAGTTGATAATACAGTTCCCCGCATGCCCTGATATTCAATTCCTGAGCCAAACAATATTTGCCTAGAAGTTGGAATTAGGTAATGTCAAGATTTGAACTTAGCACCTGTGGGGTGCAGGCCAATGGCCTTGTCTGGCCTCTGTGGCAAACTCTTGTTTGTGGTCTGTGTGGTCAGCGTCACCGGGTGGAAGGCAGATGCAGATGTGCCTGTCCTGTTAGTGACAGGAGCCTCTTCACTGCGATGTCAGCTAAGGGAAGCCGTTTTCAGCTCTCTCCGTCATCGGCAGGCGGCTACCAGCTAAGCACCGTGCCACTCATGTCCCTTACCCTGATAAAACTCATAACCCGGGAGAACACAAATATGCCCAACATTAAGATGATGAAACTGAGGCCCTGGGAAGTGATAGTGTCGGTGGTCCTAGAGCAGTGAACGTAAAGGCGTTACTGAAATCCATGCTCAGAATTGTGCTGTGCTCTTTATCTCTGGCTGATTGCCCGTCAGAGGGACCCGAAAAGTTACATTGGACCAGCTCCGATTGAAATCCTGCACATCACATGTCACACCTATATTTACGTGTGCACACAGAAATCTGCCAGCTTTGCACACGAAATGCCAGAGAACGAAGCGGGGGTCACGGAGCTTCATTCCTGCTGCCTCCGGTGGCCTGGCCCACTGCTCAGGAGCCCGGGGAACAGTCAGCCACTGCCCAGGAGCACGGGCCGCGGTTCCAGGGCCCACAAAGGGCGACGTGTGAGGGCCAGCCGCCAGAATAATGATGCGAGTTCTGGAAGGCTCGACGCTGCCCAGGGCCTACTAGCTTCTGAAAATTGGTCTGTGGAAGATGAAGGTGGCAGGAACGGCACAGTCAGGCTCTGTCTTCTGAAGGAGGCTGTCCCGACTGAGGAGAAAGTGACACGTGTGCTTGAGAGAATGAGTCAGACAGCATGTGGCCAGGCCCCCTCCCTCTTATCACACAACCCACCTTGGCTAAACATAGGCGCTCTCGGCAAGCTGCCTCCCTGATGCTCCACGCCACCAGGATGGAGGTGACACTGTGGCCACCAGGGATCCTATGCACAGGCCCCGCTGAAGCATGTACAGCCCTGTGCGCCACTCTTCCTTGAGAGGGGGTAAATTAATTTTCTTTTCTTTTCCCCAAATCCTCTGACTCTAAATACATGCAAATTATGTATTCATATGGGTAAAGGTTGGGAGAAAAGGCAAATGAAAAACATTTGATTCATCAGGTTGGCACAATTTGAAGTTTCCTTACTTTGATTTTATTTATTTTCAGCCTTGCGCAAAAAGTAAATGAAATGCCTTCAAGAATGCACACTATAAGGTTTAAGAGTCAGCACGAGGGGGAGATTATCATAGAATATAATAACAGAACATGTGAGAGAGAGAGACGGGGAGAGACCGAGAGATCTATAAGAACACAGGCGGACAGGAGGGCTTGCCTTAAAATTAGCTACAGCAGCAGCCCACGAAAGCCCTTAAATTTTGAGAGTTCTGGGGCTATCTCCCTCACTGCTAGTTACATTTCCCAAAAATGCTCCACTATGGAATGATTAGCGCAGTAACTGGCATATGGCAACTGCTTATTGAATATACATTGAACCCCCAAAAAGACAAAAACCATAGATGTGCTAGTATGTTTATTTAAATTCAATTCCTGTGAGTAAAGATTTTAACTAGTTACCAGTTGATCTTCTTAGGAATGATTTAACCGGTAACACTAGGACGAGGTTGGCCCTGAGAAGGAGGGGCTCCGGGCATCAGGCCCAAGACCCTTTCACCTGCCCTGGTTCCAAAATCAAACACTTTTTTCTGAAACTGCTCTTCCCTCCTTTTCTCCTGAGCCCCAGAGAACCATTTCTAACTTCTGGAGGTGCAATCGTGGCCTCTGCCAAAAGCACAAGGACCCCTGGCTGTCATCCTTATTCTCACTCTCCTTTGCAATGCCACCCTAAGTCTCTGTCCCTAGCAGCGTAGCTGGAGCTTTCTGCATATGACATTCTCTCTACTGTGGCCCCTTTGCATTAAGAAAGTATCTCATTGGGACGCCGGAGTGCCTCAGCAGTGGAGCATCTGCCTTCGGCTCAGGGGGTGATCCCAGGGTCCTGGGATCTAGTCCCGCACCAGGCTCCCTACAGGGAGCCTGCTTCTCCCTCTGCCTGTGTCTCTGCCTCTCTCTCTCTGTGTCTCTCATGAGTAAATAAATAAAAAAAAAAAAAAAAAGAAAGAAAGAATCTCATTACCCGTTCCTGTACATCATGTTTGGTACCATCCACTGATGTTCCTCTTAACTGGTGCCTTCCCACTGGCCCCACCATCCTGCCCTGCAGAATACTCACCCTTTTCTCCCACACGTACTGGCCTGGCATTACTCAAAATCCAGCTGCAGCTTATCTCCTCCGGGACCATGATTCAACCGTGACCTCTCAATTCCAACAACCTTTAATGTGCTCACGGCTACTGAAACACTCCCCGTCGTGTGCTCTTCCTTCACCAGCGCCTCACGAATCTGTTTTGTGTCCTCAGTATCAGCTTCTCAGGAAACTCTGTCTTTTCATTGTTTGCCCCCCGTTGCACTAAGCAATATGGCCTTAAAAGGTATGTTTCTCAGACATGCATTTTGAAAATCGATACTATTTTAAAACAGTAAATGAGAGGTAGCTATTCAAATATGGCATGCAGTAAGTCTTTTTATAAATTAGTAATGACTTCCTTATTTTTCATTTTGAATATATACAGTAGAATGGTATCTCGTGTAGGGTAAATACACCCTAACACTGTGATCTGTTCATTGATTCATACTTGTTCTTTAGTTCATTGTTTTGTTGCTTAGTTTTTCATTTTCATGTTTTGACTTTCAAGGGAGGAAAAATCTCATTTTATTTATAACAATGTTGGATGTCAGTAAGTAAAATACAGTTTTGCCTCTAAAATATGCTTCAAATACAAATTTTTATAGTCATTTTGAAGTTCCATATTTAATCTCTTTTCTTTATAAAAAGCTAATCCTTACACTTCTTGCTCTTACTTATCGAACTCTGCTGCAGCCAGCAATAATCCATCAATATACACAGAGTTTGCTAAACCATGGTCCTAGCTATGGAAAATGCAGGGCCAGGGCGTGCTACGGAAGGGAGTCCTTCTCCTGGCCTGCCGCTATCTAGGGAAGATGAAACTCCAAAAATGAACTTATTTTAAGAGTGCACTTCTGGAATCTGTTTTAGAGAAAAATGACTCAAAAAATTTTTCACTGCCAGCATTTAGTTTTTAAAGTACAATGAGAGTTACAGCATGCTGTTCCACCACTGCTGCGTCGTCGTGAGGCTACTCGACTGCTTAATTTAATGCTTGGCTTTTCCTACAGAACTCTGGCAAGAGCCTCTCTAAAGCAATGAAAACCGATCTTTACTCTCTTGGCCCAGAGCTGGGGCTGTCAACCAATAATTTGATTCCTTCCTACACAGAGAGTTTTCTTCTGGCACATATGAAAAGCAAAGGAGAGCACCGTGCATTTGCCACAAACCAGTCTAAATTACCGAGGGGAAAGAAAAAACTTTGTAGGACCTTCATTTCCACCCCCTCCACCCCTCCCAATCCTACTGAGGTCAAAAACCATAACTAGTAAATTACTAGAGGAGGAGGAGGAGGAGTCAGGAGAGAAAAAATAAACTGACCACGTATCTTTCTGAAGTTCAGGCTCCTGAAGGTTTATCCGGCTGGGAGAAAAGAGAAACTTGAAAGTTAAATGAAGTTCAAATTATTTTGACACAGGACGGGTATTTCAATTGATGAAATGAGATGGCTTTTGTGACTAACAGTGAAGAGGGAGATTTATCTAAAACTGACCCAGAGGAGCTAGCTCCCTGGGAAACGGAACGGGAGCAGGAAAGAAATATCTGACAGGATGACCTAAAAAGGTTCTTTCTGGTGCTTCTGAATCATCTGTGTGTGCGTGTGTGTGTGCGCGCGTGTGCATGCACATTTGTGCGTCTGTGTGTGTTAGAGCACAGTGTGCTTTTTCACTGAAAAGTCACATCGGCGAGCAGGAAATAAAAAGCAAAATTTGTTTAGAAGGTACAGGCTAGGGCAGCCCCGGTGGCTCAGTGGTTTAGCGCCGCCTTCAGCCCAGGGCCTGATCCTGGAGACCGGGATCGAGTCCCCCGTCGGGCTCCCTGTGTGGAGCCTGCTCCTCCCTCTGTCTGTGTCTCTGCCTCTCTCTCTGTGTCTCTCTCTCTCTCTCTCTGTTTCTCCTGAATAAATAAATAAATAAAAAATAAAATAAAAAAGAAGGCACAGGCTAGCCCGTAGCGGAACAAAGGTTATATGTGGCCAAAAGATGACACAGAGCCTTCCAATAGGTTAGTTGACCGCAGTCTCCCCATCACTCGAGAGTAACGAGGAGGAAGATGATCAGAGGACATAAAGCACATTTCTGCTACTAACTCAAAGGGGAGAAAACAATTAAACAGGGTCTGCTTAATGTAAAACTGAGAAATGTTAAAGCAGGTCAGTGACTTTTTCTCGTGAATGCCCCCGAAGACCTAGAAATGTCTCTGGGACAGAGGAGTGAGTAAACGGAGGAATCGAAAACCTATGTTTGCTTCTCGTTTGCTCATCTAATCCCTGTGCTCATTTAACCGCCCGCAATTTGATCAAACCCTTGCTGCAGGGTTGCCCCGGGTCCCTTGGCCCCCACAGTAACTACCTGCGGGCCGGCCCGGGCCACCCACCGGGAGCTGCGCTTCTCAAGAAGGGAAACAGGGTTTGCTCGAGGGTCAGAAAATTGCGGATAAAGAACAGTGTGGGAAGCTGTGTTTTGTTGTTTGCTTTCAAAATGAAAGGAGCTTTGAGAGTCCCCTCTATGTTTAAAAAAAGTCTACATTATTCCAAACTAAGTCATCTCCTCCGCTGGCCCCGCTGCGAAATGCTGGTGCTGGTGTGGACGTGCGCGAGGGAGCGGGTCGGGAGCTCCGCCTTCGGAGCCCGGGGATGGGGGGCCGCAGCGCCCCGTGCCCCTCGGCCTCCTGTTGCTTGTCGCCCACGCGGGCCGGTCCCTCCGGGTGCCCCCCCCCGCCCCCCTCGTGGGCCCCGGCGCAGGAGGCCTGGCCGGCGGGCCCGTGTGCGCCCCAGGAACCCCAAGTGCGTGCGTGTGTAGTGTCGGGTGTGCACGAGCTCCTGCACGAGCTCCTGCTCGAACCCGTCCTCGCGGCAGCAGCATGAGGGACCCGCTGTCGCTCTCTAGTTTGCAGCCAGGCTCGGAAGAGCAAGTGACCCGTCCGCTGTCCCCGCAGGCCGAAGCCAAGCTGTGGATTCCAAGGAAGGTTCCCGACTCCTCATTCCAGGCCCCTCTGCCCAGGCTGCGGCTCCTCCTTCCTTCCCCTCTGCTCCCTCACAGGCATTCAACTTCGCCAGAAATTAAAACCTCTCTCTCTTCCTTGCCCAGGGGCCAGCGGTCTGCGGAAGGCATTAGTTTTGCACTTGACAGGGTGCCTGGGCCGTGGTTTCCTATGTGGCGCTGAGCAGAGGGGAGCCTGAAATGCCGACCCCGCAGCTCCGGGGGAGCCAGGCCGAGCCCCCAGCCGGGTGTGGTGCCAGGGCCAGGGCCCTGGCTGCAGGGCCAGATCAGCAGGGTGTCCTGTGGGAGCACAGGGTACCCCCGGGGCAGGGAAGGGGGACCCCAGCCCTGCTCTGAGAGAAGGCCTGGACCTGATGGGTAGGGAGTCAGAGAAGTAGGGAGAAAGGGTAAAAACAAAATTGATCCACTAAGAAACTGAAGGAAATCCGACATGGGGTGGGGGGGGGACCAGGCCCGGGAGAGTCAGCAGAACCCGGACCCCTCAGGACCTGGTCGTGCCTCTTCTGAGGACCAGTGAGGGAATGTGGAAAGGTGTAAAGCCATAGGGAAAAAAAAATTAATTCACCTTTTCTCAAAGGTCTCATGATCCGGAGGGAAGCACTCATGGGTGAACCAGACTCAAGCTGCGTAGACAACACGAACGTTAGTACTAGATGAGGCGTCCATGTCCATCTAATCCAGTCCTTACACTACAGAGAAATCCGAGAAGGGAAGTGATTTGCTCCAGGTCAGAGCTACCCCCCAGGTGCCCTATCACCAGCCCAGAACCACTTCGGCCACATTACACCACCCCTGCTCTTTTCCCTTTCATCCTGACTTCGCTCTGACACCTGCCTACTCAAAATAGGCAGCTGGTCAAGTGGGGAATGTTGATCCTGGGCCCGGGAGCTTTGATGGCTATAGGGTGACCTCAGGACCCCCAGCCTCCGCTGGCTGAGCCCTTGGGATAGAGGGGGTGAGTGTGACTCAGGGTTGTCTACCCTAGAAAGAGCAAAACATAAAAGTAAACTTTTTGTACAGCTGTGCCCTGTTATCAGGGAAAGGCAAAGAAGCCCCAATATATTGAAAGTCTTGGAGAAAAGAATACAATTCTGGACGGAGCTCCGGCACTGGATTCTTGATTCCCCTTCTGATCCTCCCGAAGATAGCAGAGCTTGGGGAGGGTAGGCCCCTGAAGGCTCACCTCCAAGCACTCGTTGAATTGCAAATCGAGGTTGAGAAATAGTCTCCTCGACCTTCTGTTTACACCTGAGAAAACTGAGACTTGATCCACATAGTACATTTTGATGGTTTTGGAATAAAATGAAAAATTCATAAAAATGAGAGAATGTTATCATTCCCCAAATCTTATGATTTGAACCCTTCTTTACTGGATTAGACGACATTCAAATCAGGTGGGTGGCTGAGCATTCAGCACACACGAGCCAAAAAGGCGAAATGCATCGCTCCCTAAGTCTCTTGGTAAATGATGAGCCCTCGATAGATCTGAATTAAAGGGTTGCCTGAGGAAAGGTCAGTCCGCCCAGTCTAAACGTATGTGCTTGCATTGTGGATGACCGCAGGTCCTCACATGGGTTTTTACTATGGAACTTATGCGGTATTTTTATGCCCGTTATCATGTCAAATCTTCACAGACATTCTGCGATGAAGGCATTGTAATCTTGACCCTAAAAGTAAAACTGCAAGGTGTGCACGGTTACTCATGGTCACTCAGACACTAAGTGTCAGACAGGAATCAAAACTCAGTCCCTTGTCATCTTTCTCAAGTCTAGAGGAAGTCCAGAAAGCTGTTCCATGGCAGTGGCATCAACCGTGTGCCGGACGGTGGACCTCAAGACAGTCCCCGTTTGTGTTTAGTACTTGGATTGGCTGTCATGTCAGTCCAGGCTTTCCCCCAAACAAAACAGAACGGGTTTCATTTTTAGGTATAGCGTGGAGTCTGTGGACTCTAACCACCTAACTTATGGAATGGATGAGCATATAGAATAAAAATATGATTTCTTAACCTCAAAAAAGATTACAAACCCTGAAATAGCTTGCATTTAAATGAGACTTTATTTGAGCTGCAACTCCTCCCCTCCATCCAGCAGAAAGCAGGGTTTCCCATAGGCAAATTGGAAAAAAGGAAATTTGCTTTTAGTTGGGTCAGTGGAGGATAACTTGAAAAAATTTTTACAACGTGTAGTAATTAGATGACTGTCAGTACGTAAGAAGGGTGCAAAAGTGAACGTGGAAAGCCTTTCTGGTCTGATGCATGTCGCCTTCCAACAAAGCAAGCTTGCTAGTTCTTCTAGACACCTGGAAACATGTCTAACCTGCTTAGCTGTTCAGGAAACTAGATACATATAAATGTCACAGTGGCCTGACATCTCAGCCACCCAGAGCAAGGCACGCTCTGCAACTTCATATTTCAAGCCTCTCTCACCTCCTTCTGTGCCCCTCTTCCCCATCCTTCAATGCTGCCCCTTTTTCCAGTGTGACCCGTATGATATAACCTGCCACAGAGTTGTCTTCAATGGATTATTTAAATGCATCTGAAATCCATGTCTGCCAATAAGTGGCACAGGTGCTGCTTATTTCTTGGGACACTGGCATCTAGTGGAATCCTTTGTGACCCTACCCATAAGGTAGGTACAACTAAGGCACGACAGGATGGGGAGGGTGGATGCTCAGCTATTTGGCGGAGCTTGGAACTTACCTCTAAAAGAGACCAAAAACCTACTCATTTATTATTATATAAGAAGATTCATCTGCATTAGCCCGCTTGGTTGACTCTCCAGTGCATTCTTGTTTGTAACTAGATTTTCGAAAGTCGACCAAATTTTAACAATAAAGTAATTCCCAGGACTTCACAGCAAGGCTTGTTGGTTCAGGTGACTCAGGCAGAATTTGAGGGGCTGACCCTTCCTTTTTAGAATTGGTTTATTTTTCTCAGCACCAAATAGTGTAAGGAATATTTGAGCATAAAGTGTGCATTTTCCATCCACTTATGTTATAAAGTTAGAGATGAGGAAGTCATAGGAAGTCACTGATGTCTTCATCAGGCTATTAAACTCCTCTTAGTTTTACTTTCTCTCTCCCACATACAGCCCACGATGGAACCTTTACCCATTTTATACCAGTATCTTTAAAATCCTCTACCATTTTTCTTTCCCTTTTGTTTGTTCTAACAACCCCTAGACTTGGATTAATTTACCAATCTGCTTTTATCTCCCCCTTTGCCCAAGCTGGCAGATCCTGGTAGAGCAAATCACACTGGTACTTTGACTAAAATTTTGAGATCTCCAAATTCAGTGAAGTACTTAGCACCCCTCAGAAATCCTTTTATGTGTAGTTGGCCAGTTCTCTCTCCCATTACCCATGTGTCCGTTCCGGATATTATCTATTCTTCTCAAAGCCCCAGCCTATCACATTAACAAACAAACTTTCCTCCAATATGAGCTACAAATTATTTCAACTTCTCTGTGCACAAACTCATCTGTATATATTATCACCTTTTTTCTTTCTATCTGAAAGAAAAATATCTCTTCTTCCACCATTAATCTTTTTTGATTAAGCTTCATTCCATTTCCATTTTTTATCTACCCATTTAATACATATTTATCAAATATTAGTTATGTGCAACTGTGCTAGAAGCTTGTGGCACATTGTACGAAGCAGGAGATTCTGGATGCAGCAGAAAAGAAATAAAATCAATAAATTAATGCTATGGCCTCCAGAACTGAGAAAGAATGTTTCTGTTGTTTTAAGCCATAAAATTTGTTATGGTAGCTGCAGAAAACTAATATAATTTTGGTTTCAAGGAGTGGGTTGCTGCTGTAACAGATACCTAACAATGTGCCGGTATTATCCAAGTAATATTCAAAGAACTGAATAATAGATAAAATCTGGGAGAATTTTGAGAAGCATGATTGGCAAAGCCTAAGTTGCCCTGAAGAAACTGTTGGTAGAAACATGCATGTTAAAGATGCTACAGGTAAGGGCTTAGAAGAAAGTGAGAAGTACAGAAAAGAAAGCTTCTGTCCTCTTTAAGCATATATATGTCGTCTTGAACAGAATGTTGGTAAAAATAGGAGCATTGTGAGGGCTCAGAAGGAAATGCAGAACACATTAGTGGGAATTGGAGGGAAAATGATCCTCCAAGATAGTGGCAGAAACCTTGACGAAATTATGTCTGACAGCTGTATGGAAAGCAGAACTTGCAAGCCATCAACTTAGGTAGCTGAAGAGAATTTCAAGCCGACTGGTAAAGGTGTGGCCTGGTATTTCCTTTCTGTTCATAGTAAAATGTGAGAAAAAATAAATAAATTGAAGAAGAAACTGATAAGCAGTTTTTCTGGGTTTTATTTGTTTGGTTTTTGTAATTTGTTATAGTAGCCACAGGAAACTAATACAGACCCTAGTGAAGTCAGGGATATCTCATATTATTTACAAATGCCGATTTATGTTTCTAAACATGAATCTCTACTGTAGAATCAGATTAGTTTAGGCTGCCTGCTAGTTAACGTTAACAGGAAAATGTGTCATTTTGATTTTACATCAGGACATGTTCCTGTCAGCCCCCAATTTATCTATTTATTTTTTTAGGATTATCCACCAACGGTAAAAATAATTAAATCCATTTTGTCTTAGAGCTCAAGTTCCCAAACTGGCCTAATAACAACTTGTGGGTTGTCTTTTTGTTTGTAGAGTTTTATTTCTGTTGTTCGTTTTTTAAGACACAGATTCTCAGGGTCTATTCAGAATTGCTGAATTGATTTTCTGGGGCCGGTAATTGGATATGTATATTTTCATAAGGCTTTGCAGGTTGCTATCATAACCACCCACTTCAGGGAACCATTGAAATTACAGCTGGGTTTGCCTACCTTTTCTTAAGTATCTGCTTGTGTCTCAGATATATAGTAGGTGAGTTTTAGAAAATATTTGCATCTAATCTTACAATAAACTGATTCTTAATCTCTGCTAGGAGGCTCTTAATCTCTGGCAAACTGAGGTTCAAAGAAGTTACACACCTTACCTAAGCCAGTAGTTAGGGAATCTGGTATTTGACCACATATATATCTGATTCCAAAACCCATGCTTTCAGTGCAGAAAAATCAGCCTAGTGCAATGGAATGCCAACTGTTTGTTCACATTTCCATACATACCCTTTCTGGGTGAATCATGTTGAATAAGTCGTCTAACTTCTCCAGTTTTCAGTGTGCTCTATTATGATAGAGAAGAGGGTAATAATGTGGATCCCCAGCAGTCGTTACTACACAGTAGTAATTTATTAAGTACTGTTGGTAAATGGTGAACGTATGGAAGTGTGGTTTTGCTATGGGTTTGGCTCTTATCTATTTCTTTTTTTACAGACTAAGTGAAGTGTAGCTATATTGTCTAGCACAAGTGCCTGCTCCCACAAAATGCTACATATGCTGCCAGATTCTTTTATTCTTGAGAACTTAAGGCTTCCTGCATGGCTATTTCTGGAGCCAGACCGGACCAGAGTTTGAGTCCCAACCAACTCTGCCATTTACCAACAGTGTAATCCTGAACTAGCCTTGCCATGATTTGAATTATTCATCCTTAAAAGGGGAAGAGATGTTGTTGGCTTAAATTGAAATAATACAGAGTGCCTATAATATTTATTTATGATCACTGTAATTTAATTATGACATTACTAACAGTAGCTATGTAGGAAGGATGGCAAATAGTCTTTGTGAAGTTACACTGGGCCTCCTCCTATGAAAAGTAACACAGACAGGGGATGGAAGGATGCCAGCAGTGAGGCAGTACATATTGCAGGGCATGGAAAAAAACCAAGACCAATTCCAACCCACCTGAATACCAACTCCCACTGTAGCCTTATCCTCCTCTCTATGCCTGAAAAATTATTTCAACTGTGGTTACTCTGTAGCACAGAGAGTCCCAGCAAGTAACCCCTAAATAGATAGGGAAGATGAAGAGTTTAATTATACATCTCCACATATATCCATAAATACACTCACATGTAGAGTGGGAGAAAGAATATTTCCTTTGGCACTTGGCAGGAGGCTAGTTGCAAGGGCAATCATAAACTACCTGGTAACGTTAAATAAGTCAGAGAGTTCTCTTGTGGCAAATGGTCTAATTAAGATAGCAATAACTACCATTTGGTGAATTCCTATGCCAGGAGCTGTGCTAGACATTTTATGTGCATTCTCACTAGGCTGTAAAGCTTTGTTAAATAAGAACCTTTACCTACTTTTAAAGATGAAGAACTGGAGACACAGAGAGATTAAGTATGGTATCAATGGATAAAGATCTGAAAAATATTGTGGTGAGATTCAAAATAGTGTCTAACCATCTGCAAAGCTTATGCCCTGTCTGCTACAGGAACTTCTCATGCCTTGCATCGCTAGTCCTTTTATAGCAGCTACTCTTACTGGCCATTTTTTTCTCTGCTTGTTTATGTTGCTTATACCCTTTCCTCAAGAAAAACACATGATAAAATCAGCGCTGATATATGTAGTAGATGATGGATGGATGGGTGGGTGGATAAACAGATGACACATGGACAGATAGAGCATGTGAGGATATGTGTATATACATACAATTGCACTCAGTGATTTTTAAAACCATCTCGTGGCTCTTTTTAGCACATCACTATGTCCTGCTTGTGTCCCGGCCCAGGTGTGCAGAGCAGCTCGTTCACAATAACCTCCCAACCACCAGTGTCATCATGTGCTTTGTGGATGAAGTGTGGTCTACTCTCCTGAGGTCTGTTCACAGTGTCCTTAATCGCTCTCCTCCGCACCTCATCAAGGAGATTCTGCTGGTGGATGACTTCAGTACCAAAGGTAAGGAAACCACGCCTGGAAAATTAAAGTTTGATGTGAGTCAATAGCAGGTTGGGTGGATGGCAAAAATGTCAAATCATTGTTTCACGTGGCCCTTTAGAGGCATAAAAGCAAGTATCTACAGGATGTAGAAAGTGAGCTGTATCTTCAGTCAGCTGTCTCAGACTTCCCTTCAGCTGTCCTCTCTCTGCCATGCAGAAATGATTTTCTAACCATAGCTTCTTGGAGCAATGGAGCACTCTGAAGTTCCAGAGACCAGAAGATGTTCAACCATTTTATAAAATCCAATAAGCAGAAATAGAAGGCCAACGGTTTCTTCTTTAAGAGCAAAGCACATTATGTGTTAAGTGTTGAGAAGACAAATTGCCAATAGAACTAGAGAGATGAGGATTCCACAGAGTGCAAAGGTGGAAGATTCTTCACTTCTCTTAGACCATGTGCTCCAAGAAGTGGCCTTGAAAGCATAAATAGAAATAGTATCCAGGCACCTAGCAAATAATAATCTTTTTATTTTAATTTTTTTAAAGATTTGATTATTTATACATGAAAGACACACATACAGGCAGGGAGAGAAAGGGGGGGGGGGCAGAGATACAAGCCAAGGGAGAAGCAGGCTCCAGGCAGGGAGCCCGACGAGGAACTTGATCCGGGGTCTCCAGAATCACACCCTGGGCTGAAGGCAGCACTAAACCGCTGAGCCACCCAGGCTGCCCTAATAATCTTTTTATGCATGGGAGATCTAGGGACTTGAAAGACCCTTTGGAGGGACCTGAAGCTTATATCGTCTTCAGAGCCCTTTTTAAGAAAAAAAAAAAAAAAACCCAAATCAGTAGGAAAGTGAGCAGCAGAAGTACTTCTGGGAGCCATTCCTATCTGATATACCTGACAATATCTTAATTACACATAGAAATGACTGCAAGTCATGTAAATATAACCCATAAAATATTTATTTTGAGGTATATTTGCCCCTGTCCTGATAAATACTCAGAAAAGCTGATCCCTCCTCTGTGTCACTTGGCAACACTGAAAAGAAGGATTTGGAACTTGAGAAACAGATACTTTGGAGTATTGAATACAGACAAAAATCCATCCAAGAAAATAAACCAGAAAATAAAATCATGGCCCAAGGAATAAAATTTAGTGACTACAGTAAATATCATAGTTTTTGGAATTTGATGTTGAGGAGTCACTGTTAGTATTACCCAGATCTAGTTACTTAAAGTGTTTCCTCATCTATTCTTATTCTGATATAGACTACCTAAAAGATGATTTGGATAAATACATGTCTCAGTTTCCAAAAGTTCGGATTCTTCGCCTCAAAGAGAGACATGGCTTAATAAGAGCCAGGCTGGCGGGAGCACAGAATGCAACAGGTAAGAAGCTGCTCAGTTTTTGTTTTAGTTATATTTTTGTTTTCATTCGTTTTCAAATACATATAATAAATTTGAAATAATACTGAAGTGAACACCCACAGAGCCATCATCATTCCACCAATTTTTAACTTTTTGCAAAATATCATCACACACATACACAGATGTTTAAATGTACACACTTTTGTCCTCAACTTTTGAACTTACAGACATGATGACACAACAACTCTGTGTACCTTAGTAGACATCTCTACAAAATACAGACATTCTCTTAGATTAGCACACTTTCATATTTAAATATCATCCGGTTTATGCTCTTTTCAGACTTCCTCATTGCTCTTAAAATGTTTCTAATAGCCGCTTCTCTCTGTTGAAATTTGAGATCTAATTAAGTTCCATGCACTGCATTTGGTTGTTTAGTCTCCTTAGTTCCTCAATCTAAAGTAGACAACACACTATTACCATTGACTGGTTTGGTTTTTTAGAGTATGGGTTATTTATTTTGTACATGTGACCACATTCTGAAATTTTCTCATTGTTTCCTCATGTTACACACAGAATAAATGTTTCCGGCGTGAGTAGTGTATAGTATTCTCCTACATAGGTGGTAGGAATTACATAATGTTTATGGCTTCAAATCAAGTGACACATGATGTCCAGTTGTCCCACTGTGGGTGATAGTAATTTTGAGCATTTGGTTAGAATGTTGACACCCAGATTTTTCTTTTGGGAGTAAGAATTAATTTGTGATGTGATACTTTGATCCATATAAATACTCTATTTTCCTTACATTTTACCCACTGGTTTTGCACCATTAATGATCTTTGCTTGAATCAGTTATTCCATTGAGAACTATCTCTCTGTCCTTCCCTCCCTCTTCTTTTTCTTCCTCCCTTCTTCTCCCTCCTTCCTCTTCCCTTCTTATGCCCCCATCACTATGGATTTATGCCCTAAAAAATTCAATGTGTCTATTATTAACTTCCTTCCTTCCATCTCTCCTTCATCTCTTTCTTTCTTTCTTTCTTTTTTCACTCAAATATTTCTAAATTTGACTACTTGGAGCCCTTTCAAACCTATGCCTTTTTTTGACCTGAATCCCATCAGTATTTGAGGACTTAGAATGGTTTACTTGTCTCTTCCTTGACCTATGGGTATGTCTGCTCTTCTCTCTTCCCAAAAAGCAATATACTTTCTTTTCTTCACCTCTTTTTAGTGTGTGGGTTTTGGTGAGTGAATGGGGGGATACAAATCTTTTCTGTCCATGAGAACTCTAAAAATAACGTCAAACATATTGGTTTATTTTTACACCTTTCTGTGGAAGGACCTGTACCCCATAATTGCTGAACTTACTTATGTACCAGGTTCCATTCTAAATACTGTCTACAGTAATTGATTTAATCCTCACAATAACTCTAGGAGTTAGGTACAATAATTCTCCTCATTTTCCAGATGAAAATATGGAGGCACTGTGAGGTTATGGCTTGCCCGAGTTCTCTCAGCAAATAAGTGCTACACAGAAGGATTGGAACCCAGAAACCTTGGTTCTGAATCTTCACTCTTATCTGCTACACTTTACTGCCCCTAGACATTTAGCCACCATTCTTCCCTATGAGCCATGGCATTGCAGATCTCTACCAGCTTGAATTTAAGTATTGTCTTATGGTAAATTATCTGCTCACGTAAGTTCATATCCTTATAACCAGACCCAAAATTCCAAACTTTTCTTATCCCATTGGTTTGATACCAAATTTCTTTAGCCTGTAATACAAATTTAAAATTTTCACACATTACACCAAAATTGACATTGTGGTGATAGCTAAGATTCTTAATAATAGACTGCATTTGGAACATTAAGTAAAAATCCATGTTTGATTTCTTTTGGGAAGTAATTACACACAAATGATACCAAAGTACTACTTTGGAAACAGTCCAAGTAGGCAAGTTTAGGATTAAGATCTAGATGAAGAACATTCCCAGGCAAGTGGAACAATAAGTGCAAGGTCCTGATGCAGAAATATGTTCTGTATATTAAAGTTAAGGAAAGAAGTTGGCTGATGGGTCTGACCATGGAGACAGTGGTATGAGATTCTTCTGGGGGCCAAGGCAAAGGAAGGCTTTTGTAAAGTCTTATGAGTCATTCAAGGAGTGCAGGCATTATTTTTGGTATAATATGAAACCAATGAAGTACGTGAAAGAGGAGAATAAAATTGTCTAACTTAATTCAAAGCTCATTCTGGCTGCCTTGTAGAGAATGGGTATTAGAGAGATGAGAGGAAATGGGCAGGCCAATTAGGAGTTTATCAAAGGGCCACCTGCGGGGCTCAGTTAATAGCATCCAACTCCTGGTTTTGGTTTAGGTCATGATCTCAGGTTCATGGGATTGAGCCCCGAGGCTGGCTCTGTACTCAGCAGGGAGTCTGTTTGAAGATTCTCTCTTCCTCTGTACTCCCCCTACTCATACACTCTCTCTCTCTCTCAAATAAATAAATAAATCTCTTTAAAAAAAAAAAAAAGGAGGCTATTAGAGTTGTCCAAGTACCAGGGAAGTACTAGGGCAGATGGAGGAAGGGGTCAGAGTAAGAATATATTGTGGACATGGAGAGCACAGTACTTGTCATCAGATAGGATATGAAGAGAGTAATTATGAGAGGAGTCCAAAAAAAAAAAAAAAACCACCTCAAAAACCAAAACAAAAAAACCCCTAGAATTGGCATCTGAGCAACTTGGTGGGCGGTGGGGCCATAACCAGAAGAACAGATTTGGGATTACAGTTGAGTTCCGATTTTGTCCATGTAAATTTAAGATGAAAATGAGACATCCATGCAGAGAAAGCTGACAAGTGCAGAACCAAAAATGTACTGCTTATAAAAAAACTTCTCTCTGCTTGCATGGAGCACAAAGCATGCTGGTGATGATCTCCAGAATAGTCTAAACTGTTAGACAACACGGGAGGCCTCTTGAGACTAAGTGCAATGAACTTGCTCAAAAAGTTGCCTAATTGGCCTGCTCAAGTACTTGCGGTTACAGAGCCATAAAATAAACTCTTTGAATTTAGAAAATCCAAATGTAAAAATGTAAATTTGGCTCTCAGTCAGTCATTAACACCTTGAGCACATTAGCTCAGTTTTAGTTTGGTAACTCTCAAACTATTTTGACCATGACCCATTTAAGAAATAAATTTTACACCATAACCCAGTGTATACATATGATACACACATAACTACAGTGGACATCTAATGAAATAATATATGCAGTAGATTCTAATGCTTTATTTTTATTTGTTTTTTTAGATCCTGGCCAATCCCACTACATTGTTGTAATGACTTGCTAAGGGTCACAACTTTAGTCTGGAAAGGCCAGTTAGGTGCATCTTAATTGCTTGAGTTGCTTCTCAAACTATCATAGAAGAACTTTCTTTTTCCCATTTTCCAAATTTTGTGGACCTACCCTTTTTGTAAATTATAATAAAGATAAACTACCTAAGAAAGAAATGGGAAAAAATATAGATATATACACAATTATATATGCATACATCTATATTGTAGGTATATACATACAATGTGCATAATTTTATTATGTGTAATATACATGTATATGTGTGTATGTATATATATGTATGTGTTTATATATATATACACACACATATATATAACATAGATAAGATACAGATAACATAAATAATGATATATAGGACACCTGAGTGGCTCAGTGGTTGATCATCTGCCTTTGGCTCAGGGTGTGATCCCAGGGTCCTGGGATCATGTCCCACATCAATAAAATCTTAAAAAAAAAAAATTACATATATGTCATATGCATACACATATATAAAATAGAGAACAAATTAATAAATTACTCCAGCAAACTGCTAGAGTTTTAAAGCATTCATTTTCAAGTTCTCTTTTTTAAAGATTTTATTTATTTACTCATGAAAGTCACAGAGAGAGAGTCAGAGACATGGGCAGAGGGAGAAGCAGGCTCCATGCAGGGAGCCTGATGCAGGACTCAATCCCAGGACCCTGGGATCACAACCTGAGCCAAAAGCAGATGCTCAACCACTGAGTCACCTAGGCGTCCCTCATTTTCAATTTCTGTTCCTATATCTGATGGCTGGGTCTAGGACCCACACTTTGAGCAGCATTAGTGGAAAGCCAGTTGCCTGAATTTGGAAAGAAGCTGAAAAGTGTGTTCTGTTGGGGTTAGTAACAGCCTTATCTAAGGGTACATCCAGAGGCCCTGAAGTGCACCTGACTCTTGTGGGAAGCTCAAAGGGATTCAGAAGCCTGTACCAGCTTTTGCTGAGGAAATCATTCAAGGACCATTCAGCTACGGTCCTAAGGGGGCGGCTGGCCAGCCTGTTAGTTCTCCAGGTCTCCTGCATCACAAGTAGAGCAAGGCAGGAGACATTCTGGGCCTGAGAAGTCTCTGTTTTCAGAGATCAGCAAAGATAGCAGAGCAGACATTTTCTTTAGATTGCCTCTGCCAAACAAAGAGACGAAAGACAAGAATCTGAATTCAGAATCTGACAGGCCTTGACACCTATGGTTTCCTAAAGATTTACCCTTTAGGATTCAGGGAAAAGGGACGGGAAGCCACAGGCAAGGATGAGATCAAAGATCCAAGGACCTGCAGAAATTGGTGAAGTGGCTTCATTTTGGTTCCAGGATATTATTAGACTCTCTGAAAGTATGTAATACAAAATAATAAGGGCAAAACAGTGACTCCTTGACTACTAACAAAGTTCACTACATATTCAGTTTCCAGGGTATAATAGGTTCTTCATCTGGATATGATTCAGGCAAAAAGATCGAGGCCAATCAGTTGTTTCCTGAGAATGAAGAGATAGGTCAAGTGGGATTTAAAAATTCCAAGGGAAGGCCACAGTCAATGGATCTCTAGGGAAAGTGTTCTATATGAAGCCAACAGAAGTAAAAGGAGATGCAGTAATTGAGGTACAAAGTGAACAAACCGACCACCCGGATGTCATGCTAGTATTGAACAAAAGAGCAAGTTATTTCCCTCCCAAGAGGAGTCTGCAGTCGGGCAGGTTCAATGGTACACTCTAGAGAGTCAGAGTAGAGATCAGATTCTTATTTCCTTTATAGAAAGGACATTTAGCAAAATATGTGGCATTGCTGTGAGTATTCCAAAGAATCAGTTGGCTAACTTTAAGTACGTGGACTAAAATGACATCTAACTCCTGGACAACTCTGAAGTTTCCTGAAAAACGATAGTCCTTCTGTAAATGTCTATAACTTGTTTCTGTTGCAGTTAAAACAGGTGGTTTCCTGAACATCACTTATAAATTACTATGTAAAATTCAATGGCCAGCCAGGTCCACATCCCTTAAGGAACCCTAAACACAACACACCAACACTAATTGGTGCTGGCACCAATATCCCAAGCTGGTTGGCTAAATATAAATCAGGGTCTGTACTCAACAAGGAGCCAAAGCTTTTTGGCACATGGAGCATCTTTGGGCTGGTCAAAAAGTCAATAAATAAATAAATTACAATCAAACCCATCTACAAACTATCCAGCATTGCTGGGACCTACTCTTAGGAAAGCCTGTCAGGTAGCCATCGAGATAGGATTATTCTGAGATCTAGCTTAAACACTCATTGAAAAACAGTAACAACACCAGCCATTTATAAGGAATTTAGGTATTAGGTAGATCTTAGAAATATCCTTGTAAGGTAAATCCTAGAGAGGTTAAGTCATTTATCCAGTGTGGCTCAGGAAAGCAAAGCTGTGTGGCTTCGATCCTATGTTCATTTCACCATGACTCTTGGGGTTAGGAACAGTTTTTGAAATGTCCACAGACTATACCCATTACAAGTAGAAGTCCTAACAGGAGTCAGCTACATAAACAGCATCCTGGTCTAGTTCCTGAGATCTTATTTTAAATTAAAGTATCTGAAAGTAGAGCAATGACATTCATGCATGGGAGGATTCTCTTCTCACCCAAAATAAAACAGTATAAAATTCCGGTCTATGTTTTGGGCATAAGCTGCTTCCTTTGGGTCCTGGCAACAAGTGAATGAAAATCTGTATGGGGATCTGGTCCAGGTAGGAAGTGAATATAGGATCAGGGCATCCATCCTGATGCCACCAGGGATTGAGAAAGTCAACTGAGGCCCCTTTGACCCTATAAGCTTACTCTAGGGATATGGAGAGGTGGTCCAGTAGAGATTGCTCTTTGGTTGAATGGACCAGCAGTGGAAGTAGTGAGAAAAAGGAGGTTGTCTTCTGCACATGCTATTCACTAGCCAAGTGGGACCTTAGCAGGCCATGCTTATGTATCCTACACACCCACATAATCCCTGTGAATCTTACCACACAGGGAGCAGGCTGGGCAAAAGGACACCTTTTGGAGGTAATGACCTTTCATTATCAAACAAGCCATAATCTCTGAAAATAGGACTTCACTAGCATGATCAGGAATTGTAACCACTGTTTTCCAAGAGTTGGGAATAAGTGAGTGATGGGGCTTCAGTCTAGCACAGCCTGGTTCTGCCTAGAGACTTCACAAGAACATTCCTCACCAAGACGTTGGCTAAGGTCAGTTTCTTCACTCTCATGCAAAAGTTCCATTGTCGATTGTTGAATCAATAATATACTGAACCATTAATTAAGAGGAAGTTCAGTTTCTAGTGGATAATGATCTGTCACCCAGGTACATAACTTTACCTTGTCCTTTGACTCCTGCTGTCTTCTGCTTTTACTCTAAGCCTTCCCATTCTCAAAGCCTTGCCTCTTTCTAACCATTTCTTCTTTCCTTTTTTTTTTCTTTTCTTTTTTTCTTTTTTTTTTTTTTTTTAAGGCAATGGAATAAACTGCGTTTTCTACTATCAGGCTGCCACTTAGCCAGACCAACTTGAAAAAGTTGCTTAAGTTCTTTGTTTCTCTTATATGGGAATAAAACTCAGACTTATACTTCAGGTTTGTTGTGTGGGTTGAACAAGACAACCACACAGAATGCTTAGAACAGTGTCTGGCACAGAGTAAGCACTCAATAGAAGGTAATTGATGTTACAGGTTTGTCAAGAGCTGAGGGGAGAAACCCATTGTCAGAGTGGTCGATTCAGACAATAAGCCAAAATGAAAGTAACGTTCAAGTCTTTAATCATTTCCTCTAATAATATGAGTAAGAAAAATAAGTAAGAATTGAAATAGAAGAAAGTGCTGACTCCCTGATTGTTCCATTTTTCCTTGTTGAGAAATGGGCTAGTGGATTGGGCAGATGTGAGGATCATCTCACTGCCTAAGGAGCCCAGAACAAAAGGCTCCTCCTGGTTTACAGGTGAGAGCTACGGTGAGGAAAATGTCTTGGAGACCTACCCACTTCCCATAAGGTGAGACCGAGGTCTTGGCCTGGAGGAGGCCTCCGAATGGAGGAACCTGAGCTAGGAATGAAGCTATGCTGAGAGCATGTCCACTGGCGGCGGGGGGAGGGGGGCTGAGCTCTTGCCTGCAACTCCCTTCAGAGGCTGTGGTACACTGGCTGCCGACCATGTCTGGTGTGAAAGGGCAGCCTTCCGCCATGACGACCTGTCAGGGAAAGCCTTTGCAATTTGCCTATGGTTGGGCCCAATAGGATTTTGGCCATAACCCAGATTCCTTGGGTTATTATTAATCTTACAAGCACACACACACACACACACACACACACACACTCCATTTGTATAAAATCATTTGGAACAATGTAGAACCTACTGAGATTTTTATTGGGAAGAAAGTGTTACTTCCAGAAACTAACAGAAAAAATAATTTTTAATAAATATTTTTTGGCCTCCAAGTTTCTTTTTCTCTTGCAGATCTTTTATTTTTATTGTGGTAAAATACACAACATAAAATTTACCATCTTAATTATTTCTTCAGTACACAGTCCAGTACTCTGAAGTATGTTCACACAGTTGTTCAACCAATCTCCAGAATGCTTCTCATCTTGCAAAACTAAAGATCTTTATTCATTAAACTATTCCCTATTCTCCCTCATCCATCCCAGGAATCTTTTTTACACTACCTTTTAGGCTTGCTGATTCTTCCTCTTTTATTTGTCCCCTCCCACCCCCCGTTATACAGAATGATTTCTCATCTTCATCATTCCCAAGACTGTCTTGGAATATCAAACTGCCTGGCCCACACAGCCCCACCCCAGGTCAATGAGATGCACTCTCCTTGAGGAGACAGGGCAGCCACCTTTACTACTACAGATTCCCTTTAATGTCTTGGCTATCCATTCATCCTATATCGCTTATCAATCTTTCCACAAACAAAGATGATGCTTGCCCCACAGGACTTCTAGAAACAAAATTGATTTTATTTCATTATAAAATGAAATTATAGGGACCAGGAATTCAATGAGAAGACTACTGCCCTTATAATCATCCTTCTGGAACAATTCCCAAGACCTTTGACCATGAAGCACACACACTCAGTATATATATAGCATTTTCAAATAATTTTTTTTTTTCTGGCTCTCTAGGTGATGTGTTGACATTCTTAGATTCTCACGTGGAATGTAACGTTGGTTGGTTGGAACCTCTTCTGGAAAGAGTTTATTTAAGTAGAAAGAAAGTAGCCTGTCCAGTAATTGAAGTCATCAATGATAAGGATATGAGGTAATACTGTCATATTCCACAAGATACTTATAAGTGAGTCTTTAACAGCATTAGAAAATACTGGTCATATTCCTATATGCAGATTTTTGCAAATCTAAGAAATCCACAGTTTATCCATTTAAATAAATGAAAACATATAATAGATATCTTGGGATCAGAGGTCAATCAAATAGTTTATTTGATCATCAAAATTCTTAACTCTTAATACCAATAAATCGTAACACTCATTATCCAGTTCTTTCCTCTTTCTATTCAGCTGTGCCTAAACCCAGAAAATATTTATCTTCCTTAAGATTAGCTCATCTTTTTATGGGAAATATACATATGGTCCTAAATTGTTTTTTTTTTCCCTCAAAAACTGTCAGAACATTATTAAAAGAAAAGTATAAGTTAAAAACTAGCAATCCAGCCAATTAGTCACTAATGCAAGTTGTACTCATAAAGTTGCTTGAAATGTCATTAAAAAGTTTGTGATAAAAAAAAGTTTGTGATAATCTACAAACATTTGTATAAACACTTTATGTCATTTATTTGAACAAGACATGATATCGGGTTGATTAAGTATCTGTGAATGATCATCTCAGGTAGCACTTTTGTTTTTGTCCTGGATTAGTTACATGACAGTGGACAACTTTCAAAGAGGCATCTTTGTGTGGCCCATGAACTTTGGTTGGAGAACAATTCCTCCAGACGTTGTTGCAAAAAACAGAATTAAAGAAACAGATATAATAAGGTAAGTGTATGAAATTCAAGATTAGAGAGCAATCGTGGATCTTTTGATAAAGCTGTAGGAAGCAATTCCACAAATCAGATATTTCCTGTCATTCTGTAGACCATCAAGAATTATAGCTTTAACCAATAGATGATCAAAAGCAAGCAAAGTTTTCCTAAGATATTACTTTTCCACTACCAAAACTCATTTTTAAATGGTTAATTGCACTTTATTCAGCCCCAAACCCAGAGAAATTCACTAATACTATTCCTGCTCTCTGGGATTTACAACCTAAGAAATAGAAACTAATTGAATATGCTGCATAAATGTTATATAAACACACATAACGTTAAAGCCAACATGAGTAAAAATTAGAAGAGTAAATAATAGTAATAAAAATATTGTAATAATAGCTACTGTTAGGATTTTCTTTTCAATTCTAATCCTACCCCTTCCATGGGAGGGGTGCCAAATTCTATGAATGAACTGAGAAATAGACACAGAAGGCGGATACGAATTAAAAGTGGGGATATATTGCTGGAGAAGCTGAATTGAAGAACACAGCTTAGACCTAAAGCCAAGGTGGGGGCTTCTGAACACTTCTCCCAGTCTAGACCTGCAGGACAAGCACACAGCCAGCCTCAGGCAGAGCAACAGGCGTCCCAAAGCCTTCCCAGTGGGAGAGAGAACTTGAGCAGACAAGTGCTAAGAGAAAGCCCCAGCCCAGACTATGCACTGTAGCATTTTCTCAGAACTTAACCCTCAATAAAGCACGCCTTATCGCTTGCTAGGTGTGGTGGCTCCAGAATTGATATTCCTAGCAAGTCAGGTAGGAATGCTATCATTTATTTAGCACTATGCATTTAACCCTCTCTGTAACCCTAGGAGAGAGGTGGTATAATATTCCGATAGTAGAGATGAGGAAATTGAGCCTAAAAGAGTTAATCTACCCAGGGATATACAGCTTGTAAAATAACAAATTGGAATTCAAACCGGTATCTGCCTGAATTTAACACGCTTGCTCTGATCCCACACCTGGAGAACCTCTTTGTCTTCTTTTCAGACTCCCATTTGGAGGGTCAGTGCAATGATTGAGTTTAGATTATATTCCGCATGACATTCCAGACTGCATCTGGATGGACTAGAAAAGACATTTGGCATTCAGACGGCATATGTGTTTAAATGGTGGGAGAAGGGAAGTAGGTGTGGGGCAGGAGTTAGCTACCCTTGAGATTGCTTTATACCCTAAACACAAGACAGGCTCTCCACACAAACCTCTTTCGCCTGGCTCAATGGTAACCACCATGGAAAGTGACTCAAGTATAGCTGCTGATTGTCTTGGCTAGCTGCTGATGCAAGTGTAGTTCCTATCCCCCATACTCTATAACAGTCATGGAGGCTCTGGGGTCAGACTCTTTGGATTTAGATCTCAACTCTATGGTTGGCTGGTGGCTTAGTGGTTGAATGTCTGCCTTAGGTTCAAGTCCTGATTTCAGAATCCTGAGATTCTGAGGACTCCCTGTAGGGAGCTTGCTTCTCTCTCTGCCTGTGTCTCTGCCTCTCTTTCTGTGTCTCTCATGAATAAATAAATAGTCTTTTAATAAATATAAATATATAAATAAATCTCAACTCCATTACTTCCTAATGATGTGAGCTTTAGAAAGTTACTTAACCTCTTTGGATCTGTTTCCTCATTTTCCCATTAAGACTAATAGAAGGAGCTACTTCTGTTATCTAATAATTAAATCTGATTACATATCATGCTTTACAAAATGTTTACCACATAATAAGCTGTCCTAAAGTCTGTCTATAGTTGAGGCGTCTAGGGGAGTGAGAGATCCTCGAGTGAAATTGGACCACCTCAACTGAACCCCTGATGGATATCATACTAATCTGTGACTTTGGGAAAGTTTCTAACCATTTCTGTGTTTCAGTTTCTTAATGGTACATACCCACAGGATTTTTGTAAAGTCTGAGCTGTTTATAATATTTACACAGTGCCTGGTACTCCCGTAGCACTATTAAATACGAGTTTAAAAATAATATATCTGGAGAGTTTGTGTCAGAGAGTAAAGGGCAAATAAGAATCCTACTTCCAGGCCCCTCCTTTACTGACCCTAATCAAGCTCTGCCACCATGAACCAGGGGACTGATGACTTCAGTGCTATTTATGACCCCTTTCCAAGACCTCCCCACACATGATAGCTATTTTGAAATGTCTCTTAACTCCATCACAACTGCACAGGGGACCCACTCTGAAAGTTGAATTCCCATGACATGAAAGTTTAAAAAAATAAACATTTCTTTTTGTAGGTGCCCCGTCATGGCAGGTGGATTATTTTCTATTGATAAAAATTACTTTTTTGAACTTGGAACATATGACCCTGGACTTGATGTCTGGGGTGGAGAAAATATGGAGCTCTCATTCAAGGTATTACCAAGTGGTCCTCAAATTCTCTCTACAGTTAAGAGTTTATCATTTGGTTTCATTTTACTAATATAATCAGATATGGGACTGCCTCCGGGAGCAAATTTCACAGAAATTTTAGGGCCTCTGGATTAATGTTTTAATATCCCAGATTAAATTTGGAAGAATCAATAGCTCTCATAAAATTTATTAGAATTCCCTAAAATTTTATGACACTGTTTCTACATGTGGCTATAGGGGAAATAATTGTCCACTATCCTGTATAAGTGCTGTGGGATTCATACTTCATACAAAATATCTCCAGGAACGTTTTTCTAGTATATCAGAAGTAATGAAATCATTCAGTAATGGGTCACCGTAGACAGCACAAGTAACAGAAGTAAGAATAGTACCTTTAGAGCAGGCCATCAACAGGCAATGGTGCAGCAACTTTGGTCATCTCAGACAGTTCTGGGTATTTATAGTTATTGATCAACAGCTAAGAAAACCCTGGCAGCAGTCAGAGTGAAGAGAATCCAAAAGACAACTGCTTTCTTGAGGAGTGGGGTAGTATATAGTAACAGGAGTATTACTTTGAGCTCATTTTCAGTTTGTATTCCATAAATCATACGGATCATCCCAAGATGTGAGAAGGGAAAGTTGAAAAAATGGAAATATATACTCCTTTCCCTGATCCAACTGAAACAGGAGTTCATATTTTATACTTTGGGAGTCAGTGAGAATTTCTTTATAAAATAAAAACATGTACACTGCAGAGCAAGGAAGAAAAAAATATATTTTACAAATCCTAACATGGTCCACAGCCATGTAAAAAACTAAATAAACCTGTTGAGTTCAATTTGAAACTATTGATAAAGATTTGAGAAGTTGAGAGTACTACTTCAAACTGGGGGGAGGAGGCAGTGGTCACCAGGTGGTTCCTTGTCAGTGTTAACTGCCCGTGATTTGTGTACATCATTTGATAATTACTGTTTTTTATCAAACTGTTCCAGGTGTGGATGTGTGGTGGTGAAATTGAGATCATTCCCTGCTCCCGAGTGGGCCACATATTCAGAAATGACAATCCATACTCCTTCCCCAAAGACCGGATGAAGACAGTAGAGCGGAACCTGGTGCGGGTTGCTGAGGTCTGGCTTGATGAGTACAAGGAGCTATTCTATGGCCATGGGGACCACCTCATAGACCAAGGGTTGGATGTCGGAAACCTCACTGAACAACGGGAACTTCGAAAGAAACTAAAGTGCAAAAGTTTCAAATGGTACTTGGAGAATGTTTTTCCTGATTTGAAGGCCCCCATTGTGAGGGCTAATGGTGTGGTAAGTTCAAGCAGCACTCTAAATCCTGACTCCATAAAAATAAATTTGTAAAACTCTTGAAAATATGTGGAAAAGAATGAAAGATTACATTATATGTAAATACCAAGTATGAGTGCAGATGGCACCGAGCATGGTTAAGAGTTAGATACAGGTGGACTTGAGGGAGCCTTTTAGGCAGCCATGTTCATTGATGACTTCATCAAATACCTACTGGTATCAATAAACCAGACAGCATTTCAGAACTGGATTATAGGGTGCTGTATAAAGCAGACTTGATTCCTATTTATGGAGCTTAAAGTTGAGTGGAGAAAACAATATACAACTATGTAACATTTAAGTAAAAAAATAGGATAGCTCTCACTTGGGAAGCGGTCACAGGTGATGAATCCTTCTAAGCTAGAGTATTCAACTCTGAGACGATACTGAAGCCTAGATCTGAAAGACAAGTGTCACCCAAGCTCTAAAGGAGAGAGTCTTAGGCAGAGGACTCCCTTTGTGCAAAAACTCTGAGATAGAGGACCGTCCAGGCACTCAAGAAGATGAATATTGTTAGGGTGTGAAGGAGAGAAGAATGACACCAGATGAGGAGGAGGAGGGAGGAAGAGTCATGTCACATAGGTCCTTGTGGGCAGAGTAAGGATCGATAGTCCGTCCTTCCTTCCTCCCTTCCTCCCTTCCTCCCTTCCTCCCTTCCTCCCTCCCCTCTTTCCTTCCTTCCTTCCTTCCTTCCTTCCTTTCTTTCTTTCTTTCTTTCTTTCTTTCTTTCTTTCTTTCTTTCTTTCTTTTTCTTTTTTTCTTTCTTCCCTCCCTTCCCTCTACTGATGTAACAGGAAGTTATTGAGTAACATTAAGCAATGAGATAACATGATTTAATTAGATTTTTACAGATCTCAAACATGGGTTAAAAATAAAAGAAAGCATCAGACAATGACAGAGGAAATTCGAGGCACAATATAATGTACCAAAAGGGATGAAACCAAGCTCAACAGGTTGGACAGAGTAGAAAGCTAAGAACTAAAGCAAGAAAGCAGAGAACTTGGTTAAAAGTCATTTCAAACCCATTCTAGGAGACAGGCTTCATTTGAAGAGGATGGCAAGTCATGAAGATATTTACCTTAGAATGGGTTTAGAAGGGATTAGTCAAGCCTTGACCTAGAGTGCTTCCCTAGTCATGAATATTTTTAATATCTTTTATTGTTTTCTCATTTATTTTTTATTTATAAATATTCCTGGCATTATTTCATTTTCTTTCAGTTTCCTTTTTCTTCATGAAAGAGATTCTCAGACTTGACCTCAGTAAGCCTGCCATTTGAGGCCATGTTTGTTCAGTTCTCCCTAGAAAATGAATTGTATGAACCAATCACTGTCTGCCTAGGAAATTTCCTGATGACAAGGACTTAGTAGAGCCTTTCTCCCTAATAGTATAGGGGAGATTCTGGAAGAGTGTAAAAGAGATGAAACACAAAAATTCAACTGAAAAATTAGTATAAGTGACCTGTTTGTATATAACATAATGTTGTATAAAATTGTTGTTTTTTATAGGTCGAAATAAGTAGCAGCTATTTCTGGTGTTTCAACCTGGTATCTTGTTCTAGGTAACTCATTAGGAAGAACACCCTGGATTTATGCACTGTTCAGATAATGTGTCTATAGAACGAACTCACTTTTTTTTTTTAATTCTAACCCCTGAGTAAGAAAAGAAATTCTCACCATAGTAATTTTTTTTCCTGCCCTAACAAATGTCAGCAAGAGCATTACTGAACTCTAACCACCAGAGGGAACTAAAAACCTACCTTTTGTATCCTCTGTGAGGCTAATTTGTATGAGTTCCCATGAAATTTTTGTAGCGCTGTCCTGTAACAGCCTTCTGCTGATGACTGAACTAGAATATATTAAAATGCAAAAAAAGATTTTTAAATTATTTTTTAAAATTCTATTTGTTGCCTTCCTTAGATAAATTATAACCAAAGATGCTGTTTGCTCTCTTCTGAAATAACCAGTAGGGAGCATTATTACCATTTAAAAAAAAAAAAAAAAAGATCGTTTTCAGACACTTCAGACTAAGATTAACTAGACCATTATTTTAGACAGACAATTTTGAAAAGTCCCGAGAAAATAAACTACAACATTTTGTTAGTTGCTCCTCATTTTCCTTTCTTTCAACCTATTTAGGAATTTAAATCCAGTGTAAGGTTTTTGTTTTCTTTTCTTTTTATAAGAACATATCGTATCATATTGAACCAAAAATATTTAAAGAATGAAACAACTGCACTAATAATTAGTCTTTATATTGCATTTTATGCTTAGCAAACAGCCTATAGCTCAATGTTCTGCAGTTCTGTGATAAACTGGGGGAACTCCACCTCCTAAATTGGAAAGTGAAATAATTCAAAATGGATAATTTAAAACTTATATACTGCCTGATTTTTTTTAAAGATTGAAATCATTTACAATAAAGGCATAAATACAATTCCTTACAAATCAATTTTTAAAACCGTTCATAATGAGATAAAGAATAACAACTGTTTAGGACTTCATAAATCAGTTCTGTGTGAAGAAAAGCAGTTTTTCCAGAAATTTTATTTTAAAGATTTTATTTGAGAGAGAGAGCACAGGCAGGGGGAGCAGCAGGCAGAGGGAGAAGCAGGCGCCCCGCTGAGCAGGGATCCTAATGCGGGGCTGGATCCCAGGACCCTGAGATCATGACCTGGGCCTAAGCCAGGTCAACTGAGCCACCCAGAAGCCCCCAGAAATTTCTGACTGGAAGGAAGGGAAACAAATCTTAGAGAAAGCAGGGGAGTGGGAAGCAAGGGAAAGAAAAATGTTCTCCTTCCATCTCATGCTTTTCTATGCTTGGCAGAAGGGACTGTACAAAATAAACACAAAGCAAACAGTTAAACCAGGGGTTCCCATACACTGTGCTGCCAGAAATAGGATCCCAGGGCCAAATGTATTTGGCAAACACTCCCACTGCATTCCCTCGTGTAGAGGAGAGCTAAACATTAACGTCCTGGAGGTTCTGTGAGGTTCTGGAGCAGTACAACCTGTTCAGCTGTATTGAGGCCAGAGTTTTCCAAGCCCGTGGGAAGATAGAATATTTTCTGAGTAGTCCACAAACACAGAAATTTATATTTATCTCTGTTAAAATCCAGAGAACAATTGGAGCACATTTCCTTTCTTTAATCTCCAGGATTATCCTGCTTTCATGCATGTCTATTAAATCTCTGAAGTTGATTTGTTCTGTGCGTCCTGACTGCTCCATTTACTAGCGGTGGTCGTCTCTTCCCATATTTGTCACTTTACATTGTGAACAGAGCTTTCTTTGAAGATTTCTTTTTTTTTTTTTAAAGATTTTATTTTATTTATTCATGAGAGGCGCAGAGAGAGAGAGCGAGGCAGAGACACAGGCAGAGGGAGAAGCAGGCTCCATACAGGGAGCCCGACGTGGGCCTTGATCCCTGGACCCCAGGATCATGCCCTGGGCTGAAGGTGGCACCAAACCGCTGGGCCACCGGGGCTGCCTAAAGATTTCTGATGGAAATTCTGTCCTTCTAGAGTAGTTTTACATGCCAGCCACCCCAGAAGTAATCACCCTGGTACTAGTTTTGGTTTTGTTTTGTTTTGTTTTGTTTTTTTAAGATTTTATTTATTTATTTGAAGGAGAGAGAGGAAGAGAGAGCATGAGCTGGGGGGCAGGGGAAGGGCAGAGGGAGAGGGAGAAGGACTTTCCACTGAGCAAGGAGCCCCACAGGGGGCCGGATCCCAGGACCCTGAGACATGTCCTGAGCCAAAGGCAGAGGTTTAACCACCTGAGCCACCCAGGCACCAACAACCTGGTGCTATTTTTATGTCGGTCTCAGTTCCTATCCAATGCAGGTACTGTAACCTTGCATCTCAAACCCAAATGAAGGTCCATGTAAAGGTCAGATTCCCAAGGGAGACTCTAGCTTCCTTGTTGTCTCCCTGTGCTACTGGGTAAGTTGTTTTTCCCAGGACACCATTCTGTTGAGGGTCTAATTCTTTAGTTGTCCATCTTTATACAGAAGACTGCCTGCCGTTCCAACTCTCTGGCTTATCCATACCCACATTTTTTCTCTTGTCCTTACAATCAATGTTGGTCCCTTGCCTACAAGTAGTTGCAATTTTTCCACTTGCTAAAGGGCTTTGTATTGTCTGATTTTGTTTCGTTTCCTGCATTTTTCTGGTCCCTGAAGATGCCCCTTACTTTCTTGCAAGCTAAGCTACGCATGTAAAAGTGAGGACCAACCCACTGAGCACCCTGTTATGAAGGCTTACAGCTCTGAGCCACGCAGCTGCATCATATACCATCCCAGAGTTAGAGCTCTGTGTTAGGCACCATGGAACAGGAAGGAGCACAAATAGTGTCCCTGCCAACAAAGACTTTACCACATCCCAGCTTGGAAGGCTTTCCTGAGGGTAGACTTGACTCTACGCAGCTCTTCTAGAAATCTAAGAAGTCTAAATTGCACTATTAACTCACCATCTCGTTAGCCTTGCCCAAGATGTCAAAGGGGGCAAGGGAATCAACATTTTTCTGCATTAAATGGTGACTTATAGAAAGCTGCCTCCATATTTGACCCTGCAAATCCATTAAAAACCTGGGGACCTGCCAGATAGTGCCTTTAAGGTTGGCTCTGTATTAGCTTTCATGACTTTCCTATAATGAATTGTAGCTTGCCTGAGTCATTAGGAAGATTCTGACAGGGAATCAGCCGGAATCTGCTGTTCTTTGAAGGACTCAATTTATCTATGATTCAGTGCCTAGGCACTGAAATCGCTTGAAGGGGTCAGCCAGGGAACAGAGCCCATAACTGTTGGTTTGATTAAATTGCAAGTCTGTGCATTGACTTTTAAAGTATGCATCAGGAAAACGTGAGACAAGAAAATAACTACTTTTCATGCTACCTTTCGCTCATTCCCTATTCAGCATTCCAGGCAAGGGTTAATTAAAAGCTTCTGTTTGTTGGCTCTGTGGCTGAATCATAGGCCTAAATTGACAGATTGAAGCTGTACTTTAGCAAGATTACATTATGTCTCTGTTAGAGATAGCAACCAATAAAATCGTACAGTGCTAAGTAATGCTAAGCTATCAACTTAACTATCTTTTAACCTTATTAGAGTTTTATAGTCTGTGTTTTCTGAATGTCTTGTTCTACTTTAAAGTATGTTTTCCCTTAATGCATATTTTATATTTTGTTTCCTAGCTTATTAACGTGGCCTTGGGCAAATGCATTTCCATTGAAAACACCACAGCCACTTTGGAAGACTGCGATGGGAGCAGCGAGGTACGCCGGGCTGGGTTTTCTCTCTCATCATGGGCGCAGTTGATAGATGATGCAGGTGTACCTGAGAAGTGCAGAGTATGGCACATTTACCGCTCACTTGAGAAATTTATTTTTGCTGTACAAACAATAATCAACTTATAAATTTCTGCATGATCATAAGGTTGGTGATAAGAGGGCCTGCTGCCACTGAATGTAAAGATGGTGACCAAGGGAGAAAAAATGTGAGTACTGAAGTCAACCCACCAGGGACCCAGTTCTGGCTTCATCACTTTCAAAAGTGTGTTAACTTTGCCAATCCTTTAACCTTTAGGTAAATACCAGTTATAACAGTACCTACCCCAAAATCAGGTTTTAGGATCAAATTATGTAATACAGATGAAGCATGTAGAACAATATTTAACACTTAGTGCTCCACAAATGTTCACTGTTACAATAAGAAAGACAAAAAAAAAGTGAAAAATAAAAAATTACATCTAAAGATAAAATAAAGGAAATACAGGCAGAGCATATTTTTAAATAATCTAAGGGAACAATTTTATTCTGATTCAGCCCCCTCCTCCCCTCTCTCCTACATGTTGAGGGAGTAATGCAAATTACATAATCCGTGATCCATGGTGGAAAACCCTTCAGCAAATCTCTGACAGACTCAGAACACAAGGGTTAGGGGTGTAAGGAAGGCCAGAGAGAACAGGGGAGACTCAGCAGTGCTGGAGGTGAGCTCAGAGTGATGGTACCACTCTCTTCAGCATATGTTCCCCACCCATTCTCATTCTGTGTGGATATTACCGTTTTGGATGCTAAATAAAACTCACAGAAACATCAATCCATGAGTAGACCTCAACTTCCTAAAATTGTAGATCAATCTTTGGTAGAGAAATTATTTTGTTATAAGATTCTAGGCTCCCCAGACTTACCTGTTTGCTTTGACTGGGAGATATTGCCTATATTTCTGAGCACATCCCCTCTCTACCTCTAATTCAAAGCTGAAAAGACATTTTTGTTCTTCTGTTGCTATAATTCAGCTATGGATTGTAAACTTGAGGCTGAGGGAGCTCTTTCTTAATTAGGAAAGAAAGGCAGAGAGGGAAGAGAAAAGTGTCAAGAATCATTTGAAAGATACAACTCACATATTAATAAATATGTGAGGAAATAGTCATAAGTTATAAAATAAAACCACAAGTAATGCAAATTACATGAAAGTAAAATATTATTTCATTCCATCCTTCAAGACTCATTCTTCTAGTGATTTTCTGTGCTGATTAACCACTGTTTTATCCGAAGACCCCAGTTGTGGTCTGGATAACCAGTGAGGCTCTCAAGGGGATGCTGGGAGGTGGAGGTATGAATATGCAGCCCCTACTTTCCATCTCCCTTCTTATCCTGTTGCTCCTTTTAAGCTTGCAGTTCGTTTGAATAGTAAAAAGTAAAGGAACTTGGAGGAAGTTAACTTATTTTGGCAGATTAATGAAGCTTAACACCAAGCCATTTTATAACTTTCATCCAAAAAAGGCTCGAAAGGAATAAAGTCCTATGATTGAACCACCAAGCCTTATCCTTCACCTTACCTAAAAAGTCCCCCAAGCTATTAATTTTTCAACCAGTTGAGATGTCTATTTTAAAGGTAATGTCTAGCTTCTCTTAGTAGCCACATAACTTCTCTGTATTATGACGTAAGACCCATCTTCTCAAATTTTAATGGGCACACAAATCACCTGGAAAGTTTGTTACAATACAGATTTCTGATTCAATAGGTTCATGGTGGAGCTGAGGTTCAGCAGTTCCAACTAGCCCCCAGGTGATGCTGGTGTTGGTCCAGGGACTACCCTTTGAGCGGAGAGGTCTCACCCAAGGACTGACTTGATAACCTAAATTACATCTCAGTTACATTACAAAGGATTCCCTAGGTAAAAGCATTTAGATAGATTTTACCAGCAGTCTTGTGTGTGTGTGTGTGTGTGTGTGTGTGTGTTTGTATTTTTAATGTTCGCATTGGTGCAAAACAAAAAACTTCTTGCAGACCCACAGACTTAGAATAAATTGACCAGGAAGATAGTACTAGGTTGTAAATAACTGGAAAAAGTACTTAGAAAAATTGAAAACATGGTTCCATTACCTGAATCGGAATTTATTTTAGACATTGGCAACTCCCCAAAACGGAACTTCTCCAAGAGTGGTTCTTATTGAATGCTTATGGACGCTAAGAGAGCAGAACCTGATGATTCTTTCTGCTATCAGAAGAAAGTTTTTTAACCTTTCTTATAATGGAAACGTTTTTTAGCCTTAAGAAAGATTTTTAACCTTTCCTGCAAAGCCTCTAGGAGTCCAGTTATCTAGATAGGCTTAAACAAAGAAGCATAATAATTTCCACCAAAGTAATTTAGGACTGTGACCTGGATCTCATAGCCCTAAAGGCTATGAAATGATTTGAATGTTCCCCTACTTAAGCACCAGGCTTGTCTGGGGTTCCGAACGCCTGAAATGACCTCCACTTCCAGATATATACTAACTGTACTAAATAGTTTTTATTTTTATTTCATTTTTTTAAGATTTTATTTATTTATTCATGAGACACACAGAGAGAGAGAGAGAGGCAGAGACATGGGCAGAGGGAGAAGCAGGCTCCATGCAGAAAGCCCGATGTGGGACTCAATCCCACGATTCCAGGATCATGCCCTGAGCCAAAGGGAAATGCTTAACCACTGAGCCACTCAGGTGTCCCCTAAATAATTCTTATTATTGCAACTCACATTTATTGAGGGCTTGCTGTGTGCGGAACACTTACCAGTCATTCCCTCAACTCTCTGAGATACACCGTATTGCTATCCAACTTAAAAATGATAAAAATGAAATGAGATATGGTAGTCATATGCCCATGTGTCAGAACTAAAAGTGCTAATACTAGGATTTGGGTACAAAACATTTGATCAAAGTGCCTATATCCGTCACCATTGCTAACCCAAATGTTTGGCAAAGCCCCTACCTGTACATGCTGTGTGAAGTGACCTTTTCCTTGTTCATTTCCTGACAGCTTCAACAATTTAATTACACCTGGCTAAGACTTATTAAACATGAAGAGTGGTGCTTAGCTCCCATCCCTGATACTGGGGCCCTGAGGCTGCACCCTTGCGATAACAGAAACAAAGGGCTAAAATGGCTACATAAATCAGCGTCAGTCTTTCACCCAGAACTGGTAAGCAAAATATTTGTAACTCTCCTTTATCGCAAATCTAACTTCTGATTAAATGGGACATGAAATTCTCATTGTCTGCGCCCTCAATCAGAAGCTTTAAATGTGTTTGGGACAATAGAGGCAGTGTAAAAGTTCATACAGAAAAAAAAAGTTCATACAGAGAGATAAACGGGTGTTTTTGTAAATTGTCAAGTCCTTTTTTCCTTTTAAAAAATTTATTTCAGATCTGTGATTTTAAACCTAAGTCACCAGGTTTTTTGGTTATATTTCTATCAGCATCTTTGTTTCTGTAAGTCATTTGCTTCAGTCAACTAACAATGCCAAAAATAATGCTTACAGGCTAGAACTGGTTCTCACTGATTACCAGAGAAGCCTGTAGGGAGAGTATATGGGGAAAGCAAGAAGCAGTTTGTTTCCTACGAGCTTTGCACTTTAGTACGAATCTGCTTTTCAGCATTCTGTCTCCTTTCCATAAAGGGAGACTTTTTCTCATCATTGCACCCCCAGCCCCTGATTCCCAGAGACCTGGCCTCTCAACAGGTATTGAAGGCAGTTCCTACCAGCTTATAGGAGCTGATGGTTGCTGCTGGAACTTACCAACATCACATTTGGTGACATCACACTGGTAGCTTGAAACCAGCCATGATGGGAATATTTACAGAAACTCATGCTACTAATCCAGGAGTTTAGCTGTTAATATTTACCAGACCACCCTGCTATATCCTATTCACTCCCAAAATGATAAATATCAAAATCCTGATAGGCTCCCACAATTTTATTTTTACAAGATACAAAGTCATAAGCTTTGGTGTGAGATCTTGGAGGGGCAACAATTTTTTCAGACTGATCTTAAATTTTCTATTATCTCACTAGCAAGTAGTCACCAAATCCACAAAATGCACTGGGTAAATGAAGACTATCATTTTCCTCAGGGTTGTCCCGAAAGTAAGCACTTTTTTCCCCCTGGAGTGCCTCCATTTCTTTTGATGTTGCAGTAAGTGACAACCATGCTCCCTTCACAACATTTTTCTTCCTACTCGGGTCAAAATCAGGGCCTGAGCAATACATTTCCCAATCTTCCTCCCTTTCAATCATCTCTGTTATATTTTAGTTCCTTCTGGACATTTTTTTCTCTTTAGTGATAAAAACTATTATAGAGTTATTTAGAAAAAAATAGGAATTACTAGTGTACAAGTTACTAATTTTATGTTGCATAGTGTTGGAAAAATCCATAAACATCTATCAAATACTACCTTCTGCTTCCTTAATCCTATGCCTAAAAAAGCTGGAGGTGGGACCAGGGGTGAGAAAGGATGGGAATGAGAACACATTTTTCATCTCCAGAAGTGAATCTGTTACCAGGAAAAAAATTATCACTAGTGAGAAGATACTTAGGAACGCGCAGCCCTTAAATCACACAGGTCTTATTTACAAACTGGGTTGGCCCCACTGAGAACTTAAGCCTTTGTTAGCTGATTTTTATATAGGTTTAATTTCAGTCCCTCTAAATGGTAAGCCAATTTGTAAATAAGGTAATTGAATTAAGATGGCAAAAATTAGATGTTTTCCAACGCTGTCTATGCCTGTGACTTCGTAGCATGTCACATCGCTGCCTTCTGCCTTTTTTTTTTTTTTTTTTTATGATAGTCACACAGAGAGAGAGAGAGGCAGAGACATAGGCAGAGGGAGAAGCAGGCTCCATGCACCAGGAGCCCGATGTGGGATTCGATCCCGGGTCTCCAGGATCGCGCCCTGGGCCAAAGGCAGGCGCTAAACCGCTGCACCACCCAGGGATCCCGCCTTCTCCCTTAAGTTCCTTTATCCATACATCTCTTTCCATGGAGATGAGTATCATGACAATAGTCTTCTTTTTTTCAGTATTTTGGTAATTTTCTTACTAAGCCTCCGGAGTCCTCCAAAGCATGTTAAGTATTTAAAAATAAAATGGAGAATAAGACTAAATAGCAGGAACATGTCTCTCCCTTTAGCATTAGGAGTTGAGAGCTTCATAGAAGGAAATAGGGTAATAGTGAGTTTGACCCTGAATACCAATGAATTGTTAAAATTATACATTTCTAACCTGCATTTAGAATATGCTCCAGGCCAGCCCACCCCAAATGCTGTGGATTATAGACACCTAAAAGAAAATCGTTTCTAGGTACTGGAATGACCCTCTACCACTGTTCCCCTCATCAAGCGTCTAGTTTGGGAACAAGTTATCCAGTCACCTCTTTACAATCCACTCACAGAACACTGTAGATAATCTAGGATGATTTTGTTCAAGGCCAACTCCTTTACAAAATCTTTAGCATACTCAAGCATCATATTTCCAAAGTCCTACAAGGATGACCATGTTTTTATAGGAACATCTTTAAAATAAACTATAACAAAGTCACCACTGTTTGGTATATTTTTTTAAAAATATTCCAAAACAATATACATATAATTAAGATTATCTTTGTCATAATCATGGAAAATTGAAAGAATTAATAGGTGAAAAAAATTGTAAAGCCATAAATAAGTTCTAAGTTGGTTATCTATTAGTTCTAAGATACTCAGTAAATATTAACCAGTAACAGAACTCCTCTGAAATACCTTTGACTTTTTTATAATTACATCTGGATTTTCTGGACATCAGGCATTATGTACTTTTGGAGATTGTGGTGGGTAGCTTATAAATAAGTACATCATTTCTAGCACTTTGAAATATAAAAAACGAACTAACTCACTTTTTGTGATGGTTGTTTTTTCATGATCACCATCAATTAGAAAGCCATCATCCATCAAATATAGTAAATGCCATATGGAATTATTTCCTTTAAATAATACAGTTATCAGACCTATCATCAGAAAATAAATTTTTTGTTTCCTTCCTGAGGAAGTCGTAAAAGTCTTAAAAAGCCTTGTAGCTTGAATAAGTAAGAAGTTAGATTGAGATGGAGACAAATTTATTAGTCCAAAGTTCATGTTTGTTAATCTAGTTCAGAAGAATTTCTAAGGAATCAAAAATATAATTATCTTTTTAAAATTAGTTTTTATTTCTTTATACTTTGGTTGTCAGATTCATTCTGTGGCTCATTCCCAGATCCCCTTTCTTTCCAGGTGAATCACATTGTTTTTGGAAATTATCATCAGTTGCTATGCTTAGAAGGAAATGTTTCTCAGAAGACCTTGAAAGTTGCTGCTTGTGACCCAATGAAGCAACACCAAAAGTGGAAATTTGAGAAATATTATGAAGACTAAAGAATAACTAATATTTTAATCTACTAAACCCATTAGACACTGTGAAAATGACAGTGGATGTGGGGACTGTATTTCTCCGTGGTAGTTTACATTTTCAAAATTAATAGCTTTGAACAGGAGATTTAAAAACCCACAATATTTGAGAAACCAAAAGTGAGCTCAGGGAAACAACCTAACGTTGAATTAGAGTCCTTCTTCAGTTCTTTGTGGCCTTATGAATTGCCTGCTTCCTGCCTGTGCTGGAAGGACCTCAGCCTGCAAGTTTCCCCCATGCAATCAAACAGGTAACGGGAAATGAAGCTAAAAGTATTTGAGAAAGTACAGTGATATTCATGATTGAGTTTGATAATAACCAGCTCTTTTGGCCCACAAGTAGGTATAATCAATGGGAACCTATTCTTTTATTTGCTTTTTTTTTTTTTTAATTAAAAAAGTTACTTGAGTTCCTATGATGAAAAGACCTCAGAAACACACAGCTGTCATCTTGGTGAAGTCCCTCCCAGCTACACACATGTTCACCTAACAGTATGAAAGAGTATCATATTCCTCAATGGTAGAACTTTGATCTGGATGACTACATAATGGTTTTTTGTTTTTGGTTTTTCGCAATCTGAGTCAGTGGAAAAACTTTTAAGTGAGGAAGTCAAATGCTTATTCAGTTCTAGATATGGACATTGTTTCAATTCATTCTGTGCCTTTAAAACTACACTTTAAAGAAACAATCATACTAGTAACTTCCTAGACTTAGGTAGATATTTAAAAAGAAAGAAAAAAAGACAAAGAAAAAGGGGCTGGGTCACAGTGCGCTGTAGTCACCAAAAATACACTTAATTGTTGAACACGCTGCAATGTAAAACAAAGCAGAAATGAACCACTGAAAAAAATTAAAGATTTATATAAAATACTACTTTAGATGTAACAGCATTCACAGGGATGAAGCATACTAAAAATAGCTCTAAAAGATTTCAAAGCAGAAATAAAATGAAGTAAATATGATGAAAGGGGAAGAAAATGAGGTAAACAACCCTCTGGAAGACAGTTAAGAAAAAATTGACCTAGGCTTGACCAGAAAAGAAAAGGAATCTCGTACCTCTATGGGGTGGAGGTGGGGGATAAGGCCATAGATGTGGACCTAATGGTAACACTGATGAATTTGAGGAAGAGTCCATGAGAAAGAGTCCAATATTTCTTCCATCCAAATTGAGTTCCTAATCTTAGGTATGACAATACTTAGGCATATCACAAGAGATTCTAGAAATCCAAATATCCTTTGTATTGATTTTTGATAAGAAAATTCATGCCCAGAAAACACATTACCTGCCTAAGAGTCCCACTCCAGATAGTGAGAGATGAAGATTAGAATTTGGATCTCCAGAGACAGGGCTCATTACACTGCCCCAGGACTCCAGCCTAAACAAATCCGCTCCACAGCATTCTTAAAAAGGAGTTACATAAACCTTGCTGGGATTGGGTCTCTGGAGCCATGCTATACGCTTGTTAATATAAAAAAACAAAGCTTTGTTCAGTTGAGCTGATGGTAAAAGTGGGCATCTTTAGTTTTGACTTCCTATTTAAAATTTAATTTTATCTCCCAATTAATTACACAAAAGCAGAGCTATAACTATGACTCAGAAGGGGAAACAGCTCTGCCTATTTGCATCATACTTAAGATGTTTTATTCAGATAATTGACATTGCAGATGAGATAAGAGAATGACTAGAAAATGAGATAATTCTTTTCAAAACAGAGCCATATGGGGGATAAAACACAAGTCAGTTGCCAAAGGATTAACTGAATTGCTGACCAAACTGAATGTGCTGAGTGCCTCATGCAATTCTTTGTGTAACTGCAAAAATGTTGAAAGGTTTTTTTGCCCCCAGTCTGAAGACTCTTTTTATTCAAAAACAGTTTCCACAAAACACATCAAGTCTGTTCAGAAAAAGATGAGTTATGGTTTGGCTACACGTACCTTTGGGCATACCAATGAAAGAAATTTGAATGTTTTTCACCAAGACCTTCTACAGTCTGTTTATGGTCTTCCTGACTTCACCTTGATATAATATGAAGCTCTCTTGGAATCTATCTTGTCAATGTAGCAAAGGATTGTTTTCATACATGGTATGTTTGTTCTTGGGAAGAATTTTAAAAACAGCTTTTACCATGTATTTGCTCCATTACCCTAAGATGTGAGGAACAAATCACTAATTAGAAATCTTACAGGCCTAAACTTAAGAGTATTGGCTAATTGTGAAATCTTCTACCAACATTTTTTAAGCATTATCCTCTAAATTTTGTTTTCAGAAGCTGTAATAAAGGTGTAAATGCTACTCTATCTCTCTGGTACTTCTAGTGAGAAATCCCTGAGTGTGACACATTCAGGGTCCTATTCAGCCCTAAATTCTTCAGTAGGAGGCTGTGTTATGGGAGACCTCAGAGTTTTGCCTGGATTGCCTTGAGTCATTGCTTTTTCTTAGACAAGTGTCTGTATATCTTGTTACCTTAAACACAAGCATAGTTTTGATAATATTATGCAGGATCCATGCAATCAAAAACTAACTTACCAGAGCATCTGAGACCTTCTGAACCTTCTGGTTTGCACAGTTCCTTTCCCTTTTTCAACTGTTACCCAGAGCTTCTCCCTGAAGGATGACACAGCTGTTGTTGGTACAACCATGTTTTATCACCAGCATCAAATTTGCTCAGTTCTGCTTGCTGACATTCAATCAGCTGTCATTCACAGGGCCAAAAACCACCATTTGCCATAATCACAATGGATTGTTTCTCCACAGCTAATTTGGAAATATTCTCTTAGACAAAAAACAAAAACAAAAACAAAAACAAAAAAACCTTCCTTATAGTATTACCTTACAGATTGTGGAGGGGCAAAGATACCAGTTAGAGTGCATAAGAATTCAATTTCTCCAGTCAACCTTGAATTTATGAACATCTTAGGATGATTTTCAAGGGGCTCTCACGCAAAAGAGTGGGGTTGAGGCTGGCCAGAGAGTTACCATCTTTATTTAACAACTCTAACTTCTATGTTCAAACACAGAAAATAAATGATGCCTCAGATAAGGATCCCAATATCTGGGATAAAAACAAGAATTTATAGTGAATAAAGGGAAACAGATGAGAATTGATTCTCTTAGAGTACTCACCGTGTGCTAGGTGCTGACAGTGCCCCATCTCACCATTGTGCCCAACTCAGTGAGTTAGGTTCTTACTCTTTCCATTATGCAGACAAGGAGGATGGCTGAGAGGAACTGTCTAAGAGCATTCCACCAGCAAGAGATTAAAATCTAGTTTCCATTCTATCTAGCTGGGAAAAAAAAAAAGAAAAAAACGAGTCTCTTTAAAGACAACATGCTGCTATGAATTGTCGGGGTTTTTTTTTTTTCCCTTTAAGTAGGGCCATCAACTCAGGTGGGCTCAGTTGAAATCCCTTCATTATGAAGTCAAATGTCTTTGGTCTTCCTTGGCTGCTTTATAGATAGATAGGCTATAGAAGCTACACCCTTTCTGCTAACCAACTGAAATGTAGGCTTAAGGTTAGCTATCCCCACAGGTTTTGCAATGGTCTATCTCCTTGACTTCTTGCAGGACATATTCTTTTCCATTTCCTATAACAAATATGAGAAGGAGAAGCAGACATAGAGAAATTGCTTCTCTATAAATGATACTGCCAACTCTTTCTGCCCCCAACCGTTAATCAAAGCCAACAGATTGCCCAACTTGAACAGAGTTGGGAAGTAAAACATTGAAGACTCCTTTAATTTAAAATACAAACTAAAACTCCTTTTACTTAATTTTGTAGATTGTCACCATGGTGCTTTCCCAACAACTTTTGTGTAGGTTATTCAAAAATTGCTATGAGCCACATGACGAAGTGAGAAAAGGAAACCAACCAAAGTTAATGTACAAAATATTTATTTTTCATAAACAGCCATTCCACGGACAAGTTTGAGTAAGCAATGTAAAGTGTTAAATACTCCTGATGAGGTTTAATGGATGGTATTTCAGGTGTTGGTGATGCCTGTACCTAAAAGGAAGGAAAAAAATCCCATCACAATAAGCAGATTCAGTGCCTCTGTTTTCAACCTAATGGGTCAACTAGTAGTTACCATTCCAATTAGGGTTTCTTTGCAAGCTTATGTGAACCATTGCTTTGCAAAAACATACAGGAAAGTTCTCATTTTTCAGCAAATACAACTTCTAATACAGCGAGGTTCTAATGATGATAGTTGCCAACAATAAGTAACAAATAATTTCTTTTAAAACAGGCTATTTTATTGCTGATTGATTAGTATTTGCTAGTTCAAGGATATTAGTCAAAAATACCTATATAAAATAAATTGTTTATATAGATACAAACCTAATTTTTTGAAAGCCTAAACTATCTTTACTTGACCAAAAGCAAATTGATCTTCGTAAATATATATGTATATATACATATATATTCATATAGATAAATGTGTGTATATATTCATATATTATGTCTGTATATATAATTATATATGTGAGTCTATATTTTATGCTTTGAAGCAGGAGAGAATAAGACCAAGAGTTTCTACATACAAGTATAAAGAAAACTATGAAATGCTTTTGGATATTTTTAATTCTTTTAAGTGCACAGCTTTGTCTACATCTGACCTTCTGGACAAAAGTATCTCCAATGGACTTTCACTCTGGGTGTTGTTTTCCATACTTGAAGGGAGTATGCAAGCTCTAAATTATCAAGATATTTGTTATTCACTTAGGATTATGCACATGCCTTAATTCTCTTCCTTCAAACAACTGCTCAAATGTTGCTAGTTTTATACAAATTAGCTGTAAGAAACGGACAGAAAAAGAAGAGAAGGCAAAGGTCAAATTAGTGAGTTTTCTTATTAATTACCTAAAAACTTCTGTTGATGGGAGAACAAGATTGGAACTATGGAATTTAAAGGGATTTGGAGTTAATTTGAACATTTTGAAGTACCCAATTTTTCTGCCTCTCCCAACTTAAGTTATTGTAAAGAAGGACTCAAATATGTAATTTTAAGTTGCTAACTAAAAATTCAATTACTTTCCAAATTCATCTCCAAAATTCTCCCACACTGGCAGTTAATTACTAGGTATTGTCCTTTGGTTTTGTAGTTTGCCATGTATCTGTTGGGTCATTTCTGCTGTTGATCACTACCCGTGTCGCTGTGTTTATGTGGATTGTATGGCTTAGTCACTCGTGTTCCTCATGAGCTGTATACACATTTTGGTATTCATATTTACTATGTTACTGTCTGATATTTTAATATTGGCAAATGTTTGCTATAACTTTTGACATTACTTTTTATAGCCTTCTTGTTTTTATAGAGCAATGAAAGTTAAGCCTTTAAAAGTAGTTGCCTTTTACATGTGGTCAAACATATTTCTTCTTTATGATACTCTGGTGCTTCATCTTTTTCCATAATTCTCTATTATTACTTATTTTAAATGTTTTTCCTATCACTCTGAAAAACTTAAATGTCCGTTCTTCATTTGAAAATGCGCCAGAAGTACTACCCCATGTAAATATGCAGAAACAATTATTATAAAAGTGTCACCATGGTTTAAATGGCTATAAAGACATATATATTTTTATCAAGTTGTTGGAGTTAAGATGTATCTAAAACAAGAGCTCAGTTCCTATAAAAATATTACAAATTTTTCATGAACATTACATATCTACCTGCCAGAAATCTTTTTTTTGCAATGGTGTACATAATCATTTTAAGACCTTTTTGAAATAAATAATGCCTTTTTGAATTTAAATAAGGTGTTCTCTTGATTTCTGAAGCCACATTTACTAATGGTCTTTAATAGCTGCTGATAGGCAAGGGTTCTTCCTAAATTTTAAAGTGCAGTGAAAGAGAATAAATTCTAGACACCAAAAACAAGGACACAAACCTTTATTGAGAGCAAGTCAGACATAGCAGTTCTTTATTTAAATTGTAGACAGATGATAGATAGATTCTGACATATTCCATGTCTTCAAATGTAGCATTATATGAAAGGTAAATTTTATATTGACAAAGAAATAGAGCTTTTATTAATTCCTGTTCACCCCAAAACCAAGAAAAATTAAAAGTCATGTAAGAAATATCAACATTCTCACAATAAATCAATTCTCCCTCCTACCAGGTACCAGAGCCTTTCTTCTACCCCGACCCTGGAATCGTAAAAGCAGCGAATCTTCCAGTATGGTTACCAATTTGTGTTCTAACTTGTCCTATAAGAGGGTCTAATATGTTAAATATCCCTCATGAAATTAGAACCATTCCCTTGCCTTTCCTAGGTTACAAAAAATCAGTCACCTAACCTCATCGTGTTACTTATGATCACTTAACTCTGTGGCCTTAGTGTAAGATGGCAGCCCAGGGCAATGGGAATTAATGTCAAAGAGTAGTTTCAGTGCTCTTCTGTAGCTACACTGCCTCATCCCCTAAGCACTAGGCATTGACTCATTGAACATACCCCAAAAAAGTCATGGTTGACAAAATCTTTCATGGTTGGTTAACTATATGGTAAGAGCCACAAAACTGACAAGGCCGGGGTCACTATGTGTTGGATCCCCATTAGAGCCAGTTGCTTGGCCATATGACACGGCAGACTGTGGCCACAGACCACCCAGTCACTCAACCTCCACAGGAATTCAATGCTTCTGCTGGAACAATTAAAAATGCAGGCACTGCTGATGGCAGGCTTACTGTTCCATGACAGGTAACACAACACCGTGTTTTGAAGTTAGGTAGAAAATTGTAGGGGTCATCAGTAATCCAGAAAAGAAAATAGGTTGTCCAGGTGAAATGATTTAGAGGATTTAAATAAATAGGAAATTGTCATAATGCACCAATCTTTTACCTAAATTTATCAGTAGACACCTGATTTCCCTAGCTTTATTCTGAAAACTTGCATGATCAAGAATGAAATCTATAGGTTCCGCAGATGAAGAGTGACAGACCTTTTATAGGATCAAGTTGCAAAATATCTGTTTGAAAGAATAAAAGGAGTGCTTTAATCTTGAATTCAAAATTGAGTCTTGTAAACAGTAAATAATAGTATATGATACCATGGAAATATATTATATGACCAGGAGGAACTGAAGAACTTTCTATTAGAATGTGTGGGATTTGTTACACATAAATAAGCAATAATCTAAGAAGGCCTAACCCGGGTTTTTTTCACAAAATGAAAAAAGAAATAAACAAAGGGTTGAATAGTACAATGAAGACTGTATTACATTCAGACAATAAGGAATTGTCTTTTTATTTGCAGAGCCAAAAATATCCTTATTGGTGGTGACAGAAAGTTCAGGGTGATATATATGGAAGCCTGAAATGAAAAATTATGAAACTATCTAAGAATATAAATATAGACTCTCCCTTTCATAAATATTCAATAGATTATTTGACATACTGGCTTGAGTGAAGCTCCACAGGCACAATTTTAAGCATCTTGATTTGGGCTGAGGTCCAGTAAATTATATATTCTCAACCACTATCAGAGCTTTCTTACTAAAAATACATGCTCACACTCTACTTTGAAAATATCCTAAGATAATTATTTCCATTTTCATAGTAACTAGTATAGTTATGACTAGAGTCGTCTTGGGCTTCTAAGGAAACAAAATTATTCTGAGATACTGTTAATAAGAGAAAGGGTGGTAATAGGGATATTTTCTTAAAATTGTGCTAAAGCTGTCATTTTTGCTTTTAATGACTTTAACTGTGCTAGACGAGGTTTATATTTTCAGTCACAGAAATAAACTATCTGACTCTTTAGTCTATTGCCCACCAATCTTCTAGCCCCTCCCTGTATCAACCTCACAATGGATTTTATTCATCTTGAGCACATAAAGCCAACAATTAGTCAACAGAATTTTCCTGACAATTGCTCAGCCCCTCTAGTGAGAAAATTCAGTGAATGGTAACACCTAGGAAGGAGGCCTATACAGACTTTTCACTCTGTACATGCCAAGGAAAACCACTTAAAATCTTTTTCTGAAGATAATAGGAAAGGCAAAGCATTTTGGACAGCTTATTGCCAAGGTCTATAAAAACATGTTTAAAAGAAAGAGAGGTTTAATACCAGACTTTTAGCACCCTCAGTGTACAAGAAGAAAGACACCAGAAGAAATACAGGTCACTTCTAATAGTCCTCTTTCATTTAATGACTGTATTTCCCAGTGTTGCGACTTTTAAAGCTAAATCATGCCAGATTCTCCAGGGGTGCTTGCTGTTTGCTGTTTAGTGCTTATCACACAAGGCTGTATTAGTGAAATTTTAAAAAGCAAATGCCCACGAATGAATCTAAAGCTTTTTGATTACCAGACTGAATTTTGTCTAGGATTATTTCCATATTATTCTGCAGTGAAACAGAGATTAAGCTTTCACGTCTTTAAAGGGGACGACTCAAATAAGACCTGCAAAGACGCATTTCGGGAAAATAGAATTAGCTTTTGCTTTAGTGGGCAGGAGAATTTCTCAGTTCCATTTAGTTTATAAGTGCATCATAGACTCAAATTCATCAATTCTTTGCTTCGTGTTCCCCTTCCTGATTTTTCGATAGGATATTGTATTGTATCTTGAATAAGCATTTCTAGAGATATCACCCTTCTTCCCAAAGGTTGGCTGCTCCTCAGGTGTCACAGGCTGGGAATTGGGGCTGCTCAGTGGGGAGTCCTCATTTGCATCACCTTCCTCTTTTAATTGAGAACCCTCTTCATTTTTTTTCTTAAATTCTATCACTCGAACTTCATCTTCATCATCATTGCAATCGTCATCATCATCATTAATTTCTTCATCCCAAACCTCTTGCTCCTCCTCATGTTTGGAATGGAACACCTCAACCTGGCTAGGTTTCCGAAATCCCAACCATTCAATTTCAGTTGCCTGGTCAGCTTTGTTCTTCCCATCCTCCTCTTCTTTCTCTTCTAGAGGTTGTTCGGCAATCCTTTCTTTTTTTCTACTTATTTCCTGGTTACTGATACTCAGAGGAATCTTCTCCCATTGGTGGCCTGTAGCAAAATCAAATTGGTAATTGAGATACCCAACTCTTATTTTTTAATTATTTTTCTGGACAATCATTTTCCCACACATGATTTATAGGCTATTATTCTGTGGGTTAATAATATGTTCCGTCTACACAATAAAATGGATTTGTACTATCAAATTGGTTTGTAAAATACTGCACTAAACACAGTTAAGTAAGCTTCAGAATTTACCCAACTCTTTAAAATGCCAATGAGGGCAGCCCCAGTGGCTCAGCAGTTTAGTGCCGCCTTCAGCCCAGGGCATGATCCTGGAGATCCGGGATCGAGTCCCACGTCAGGCTCCCTGCATGGAGCCTGCTTCTCCCTCTGCCTAGGTCTCTGCCTCTCTCTCTCTCTGTGTCTCTCATGAATAAATAAATAAAATCTTTTAAAAAATAAAATAAAATAAAATGCCAATGAATATTGTAAACCTCAAAGAAGTTGACGCCTCAACCTCATTTGACCATGCAATTTTTTTGTCATTGTTGTAGACTATTGTATCTTAGTGAAACTGGTATTCCTTAGACAGACTTTTAAAAATCCTGTCTAACCTGTGGTGACTGGAAATGTGAACGTAGAAAATAAAATATATTTGGACCTATCTCTTACACACACACACACACACACACACACACACACATTCCCCAAGAAAAATTTTTAAAATATCTCACAGGAGAAAAAAGGCTTTCTTCTAGTAGTTAAAACAATGACTTCCTACATCTGGGCATGCTCAGAGTAACACAGTCAGTTTTTGCCACCAAGGTTTTGCCACCAAGCTTCTCAGAGTTGTGCTAAAGTACCAGTTACAGAAAGAGGAGCTGGAAGCCATGGGTGGAAGCCAGGTGTCATACGCTGGGCTAACTGTGACACCAAGCCCGCCAAAGCACCGACAACGTAGTCTAAGACTTGTCATTGAGCCAACCTTTAAAAATCATGCTGAGGTCACTGCTATATAGGGCTAGATTAGCTGTCACATTAGACATACCCCTAATAACAACTAATTAACTCAAGTTGTTTGACACCATGTGGTGACTTTTACAAGGCTTAATTCATTTCAAATTTTACTTTTCAAATAGATCACATCAGCATATCCTTAACAATATTTATTGAGCATGCTAAAAAGAATTAATCAGAGTGGAGGTTGTTCTCTGGGCTTTCGCCTCTAAAGAGACTTCTGTGGGAAGCTTTAGTCTATGCGTGACTCCAAAATATTGTCTAGATTGTATCCTTTGTCACTATTCCTTTTCAACACCGTAAGAGTCTTTAAATAAAATGAGAGGCCATGTTCCTCTTTGTCTTTCCCCACCAGTTTTCTACTTTCACTGAAAGTATCCACAAGTCCATTTCCAGTCAAGATTTTTCATTCTCTTTTCATTTTTTTTTTTTTGTTTTCCCAGCTACAGGAATCAGATTGTAAACTTAGAAAAAGAGATAGAGGCAAGGATGGACTATTATTCCTAACTAGTTGTACCAGTTCCTATCTGCTTGTTGGTACCCGGTTAATGTTCTTTACATTATAAATAAATGTATGTTAGAATATTTTCCATAATTATAAGCTTTCTTTTATTCTTATTTTTCCACAAGAACCAAAGAAGCTGATCTTTTTGCTCACATCATGACTCAGGCATGGAGTTGTCATGCATAAAATTACATCTTGAATTTAAATTATAGCTTTCCCTCAATATTTTTAGCATCTTGCTATTTTTCAACCCAGGAGTATTCTCTTTGGAGACTTTATAGCTGTTTGTCATTGTGAAAACAGAAGACACCAACATGTGTCTTACAGGAAAAACATATGTTCCACCAAACACAAAAGGATTCATTCAGGGAAAAATTCACCCTGACACCATCTACTTAGAAAATCCAGACTGCTTTCATTCTCTGATAAAAATGAAAGATCCTAGCAAACTGGTGTCTCCAGTGGACTTGCTGATTGGAAATTTGAAAGGGTCTCAGGGTGCCTAGGTGACTCAGTTGGTGAAGTGTCTGACTTTTGGTTTCAGCTCAGGTTGTGATCTCCGGGTCATGAGGTGGAGCCCCAGGCAGGCTCTGCATCCAGCCCAGAGTTTGCTTGAGACTCCCTCTCCCTCTACCTGCCCTTCCTCCTGCTCTCTCTCTCTCTCTCTGTCTCTCTCTCAAATAAATAAATCCTAAAAAAAGAATTTGAAGGAGTCTCTAGATGGACTTGGAGATCTCTGTCTCTGAGAACTTGCTACATTGGAAACAGAAAGACTAGGGCAAAGCAGTTATTCAGTTCATTTCATGGGACTTAAGGCTTAAGTTTTATAAATTACCTGTGATAATGTAAAAGCTTAATAATGGTTGTTCCTTATGACATTACTACAATAATGGCTGTTCTATCACTACGTAGGGACAGCAGGTAGTCTTAGAGGTGTCCAGGCACAGTGGACAAACCCAAGAAACTGCCATTCACATCTCTGTCTCCCTTGGCATCTACTATTTTATGTGATGTTCTAATACTTTTTTAAAAAATAATCCCTTCCATATTTTGCCTATTAAGGTCCTAACTAAGCTAAATTGCTCAGGTCTAATGAACCGACTTCAATTTTGAGATAAGATGTTTATGGTTGCAAAAGAGGAAATGAGTGATTAATTAATACGTGTTTATCCTGCACTTGATTTGGAAATTGCTTCAACATAGATAACTTCTTAGAAGTGAAATCTAAAAGATCTTGTGTTTCTTAATCTCTTGAGTTTATTTAAAATATAAGTCACTTAAAAATCAATGTTCCTTTTATTCCCTCATTTTCTAAAAGAACAGAATTAAAATTAGCTTCATGACCTGGGAGATTTCTTTAACAAGAATTAGGTAACCATTTTCTGCTTACATCAGAGGCCTAGAATTTTTCTATAGGTCAAATAAATGTTTAATATTATTTTAAAATGTACGTAAATGGTCAGCTTTTAGGATAAACCCATTTTTGAAACATTCACATTTCACAAATGCCTGACACAGATTTAAAGATGCTAAACAAATTTTACAAATGGATTGATTTAGTGGCCTAACTCATTAAGAGGCTGATATCATATTGTCATGTCAAGGCTTGCCAATCAGTTATACCAATCCATGCAGTCTCAGGCTTGATGCTTCTGGAATACATTTTAAGGTGAAACCTACAGATAATCAGGACGACTCCCTTATCTGCCTATAGCAGCTTTAAGCTTTTGAAGGCATTGCCTGGATTGCTTTTTCAACATCACGCTCACACAACATCCCATGTAAAAACTGCCATCCGTATTCAGTCAGACAGTGTCTGTGTACAAAATGGAAGTTCCTCTTACCTTCTCTGAATGTCATTTCATCAATACTTGTTTCTTGGAGAGAAAGATCGGTGATAGCCTTATGAACAATAAAGAGATTCTCTTCTGGTTTTTCTGGGGGGGAAAACCCACAAGATTGACACTGTAATATTTAAGCAGTTTGAGTTTAAATAAATTATCAATTTAGATTCCAGCTAGGTAGATCTATTTGATTTGCAATTGTGATCACTAAAATCAACTATTTCATGCTCCCAACTCATTTCTTCATTGGTTCCCATTTATAAACATAAGTATAATATCTCTTTTTCCATCTATATAAGATATAGAACCATGAATTCAGATACATTTAGATATATTTCAGAAGGAAAACCTGAAATGCTGAATTCCCTTTGCTTAAATAATAATGGGGCTGTTCATCATCATCATCATCATCATCATCAATAGTAGTTAACATTTAAGAAACACTTAGTAATCCTCATGACAACCCTACAAATGTCAGCACCAATATTTCCATCTCCTGCTAACTGAGAAAGCTAAGGCTTTAGGAAACTCGGGAAGTTGTCCAGGGTCATAAATCTATCAAATAAATAAGCCTGGATTTGACCTGAGGCAGAGGTTTGGTCCTTAGCTATCCAGCCCCTTAGAATAAGAGGCCACATTTGGCCAGGGACAGACAGAGGTGAGAGGATGGACAGCACATTCCTGTCATAACAGTTTATCAAAAGAATCACACGTGAGTTTACAAATTAAATTAAGCAAATCAAAGAGAAGGAAAATATTTTACCTTTTAGAATCTTCTCATCGGTGGACCAGTTGACTAGCGTGTTCCCTTGTAATTTCTCACTTTTCTCCTGATTTCCCTCTGTGGGTAGGTCTTCAAGATGGGGCTCTACCCTGTAGTATGGTCGGGTACCAGCCACATCACTGGCTCCCTCATTTGTTTTAGTGATGGGTTGTTGACCATTCTCAGGTGGTGTATCCCCATTGCACTCCGCCTGGCTGAGTGTCCCTGGAACATCTGTCATGCTGTACAGTTGAGTCCGAAGACGCGGAGACAGCTTTGGGGAAACTGAGCAAAAAGATCCTTGATAAGTACGTTCTTACCCCTTCAGGTTCTACTGTTCCAACTCCTACTCTAAGAATACAAAGTATCTACTTCAGTACATAATAACAAGCTGCTTTTCCCAAAGGTGTCCAGATAGAGCTTACAACAAAAGCAATAGGATTTGTCAGATTTGCCAGGAGCAAAGCACCCAGCCAATCACCACCTTCTTTGTCACTGGGCAGCTCCATTGGTTGAATTAATGGCAGCCTTTTGATTTACATAAACAAACAATCTGAGGCAATCAGGCTTTTGTGTTGGCAAGGCGAGGGGGACTTTCAGCTTGTCAGTCCCCCTCTGGGAACAGAGATTTTTGTCCATTTTCATAATGGCCCTTTGTCATTTTCCTTGTAACAGGAGACACAATTGTTCCACAGCTTTAATCCAGAGAGAATGACCACCTTGAGGCATATTAGTTCTGTGTAACCAGCTTAACGCTTCCAAACGGATTTTGTTCAAGTAAAACCCCAGCTATTTTGTAAGGGATAATGGCATCGTTTCTTATTCATTAAAGAATAAACAGCGTATCAAAAAACCTGTAAATAGGACAACTTTATTGTAAGTGGTTCTGGCAGCAGATTCCACGGTGTATTTTCAGAAGCCCAGAGAAAAGACCTAAGGAAAAATTCAACAACAACAACAAAAATGCTTCCATCTTGCTAATACCAAAACTTTTCATTTTAGAATAACTCATCTGGTCTGTAGCTTCTTATTCTCTAATTTATTTATGTTTATTGAAGTCCAAATCATCCTTTGAAGCCCTAATATCACTTCCTCCATGAACTTTCCCCTTTGTCCAATCAGATTTATTTTCAATATTCCCTATTGATGTTGCATGATGCCTATAAAGTTATATAGCACCAACACAGTCTGCCCTTGGGAAAAAACGTAATCATGGAAAACATGTGCAACTTACCAACCTTTCCCTTTTATTTTTTTTTCCCTTTTATTTTTTTATTTTTGTTTTTTTAATTTAAGAATTTGTTTTATGACACAATGAAAACTCATTAAGTTTCGATGAAATACATTTAAAAGTCACATGATATTTTCCTTGTGACATTGAAAATGTGAATTCAAATGCATGCACATTCACAAACATGATATACAAAAAATTTTTCATGGCAGTGAATGATTCACTAACTGGCTTTCTGTTAGAAACAACATGAAAACAAGCTTCCTTAAAGTTTAGATTCTTTAAAAAAAAAAATTACATTCTTTTCCATATGACAATTTGACTCATTGTACTCCAGTAATTTAAAAATTGGAAAAAAAATCCTTCAAGACCTAAAGGAGCCAGGTAGGGCAATAGCATCGAATACAACTGAAAAAATAAGTGTCAGTTTGAGAACAGACTATAATTAAAAGATGTATGATTCTTTGTAATGTAGATTAGCATTTTCTAGGGATTAGTCATCTAGATCCAATCTAGATAAATCTAGATTAAAACCATATGAAATGCTCTGACAAACGGAAACAGAAAGGGGTTAGTTTAATGTAGCCAAATGCTTTTAAAAATAATAATAATTGCTGTATTAATTTCTCAGAATATCATAGTGACCACTGAATTAAGAGGTCAGTTTTTTTCTTACTTAAATTCAAGGTACTAAACATATAGTGTAATATTAGTTTCAGGAGTAGAATTTAGTGATTCATCACCTACATGTAACACCCAATGCTCATCTCAGGTGCCCTTCTTAATGCCCATCACCCATTTAGCTCATCCCCCCACACTCCTCCCCTCCAGTAACCCTCAATTTGTCTTATATAGTTAAAGCTCTTATGGTTTGCCTCTCTGTGTTTATCTTATTTTATTTTTCCATCTCTTCTACTATATTCTATTTCTTAAATTCCACATATGAGTGAAATCATATAGTATTATCTTTCTCTGACTGACTTATTTTGCTTAGCATAAAACTAAGAGAAAATATGCATAAAACAACATACCCATGTTGTTACAAATGGCAAGATGTCATTATTTTTGGTCACTGAGTATTAATATTCCATTATATATAAATATAATACAATACATGATTTTTATATATGACACAATACATGATCTATGGACACATGTGCTCTTTCCATAATTTGGCTACTATTGATAGTGCTGCTATAAGCATCAGGGTGCAAGTGCCCCTTTGAATCAACGTTTTTGTTTCCTTTGGATAAATACCTAGTAGTGCAATTACTGGGTTGTAGGGTAGTTCTATTTGTAACTTTTTGAGGAACCTCCTCCATACTGTTCTCCAGGGTTGCTGCACCAGTTTGTGTTCCCACCAACAGTGCAAATGGGTTCCCCTTTCTCTGCATCCTCATCAGCCTTTTTTGTTTCCTTAGTTGTTAATTTTAGCCATTCTGACAGGTGTGAAGTGATATCTCATTGTGGTTTTGATTTGCATTTCCCTGATGATGACTGAGGTTGACTATTTTCTTATATGTTTATTAGCCATTTGAATGTCTTCTTTGGAAAAAATATCTATTCATGTCTTCTGTGCATTTCTTAACTGGAATATTTTGGGGGAGTTGAGTTTGATATGTTCTTTATAGATTTTGGGTACTAGCCCTTTAACAGATATGTCGTTTGCAAATATTTTCTCCCATTTCATCTATTGCCTTTTAGTTTTGTTGATTGTTTTCTTCACTGTGCAGAAGCTTTTTATCTTGATGAAGCCCCAATAGTTCATTTTTGCTTTTGTTTCCCTTGCCTCTGGAGAAGTATCTAGAAATTGCTGCAGATGAGGTCAAAGAAGTTGTTGCCTGTTTTCTCCTCTTGGACTTTGATAGTTTCCTGTCTTACATTTCGGTCTTTCATCCATTTTGAATTTATTTTTATATGTTGTGGAGGAAAGCTGTCCAGTTTCATTCTTCTGCATGCGGCTGTCCAGTTTTCCCATTTGTTGAAGAAACTATCTTTTTTCCATTGGATATTCTTTCCTGCTTTGTTACAGATCAGTTGACCATATAGTTGTGGGTCCATTTCTGGGTTTTCTATTCTGTTCCATTGATCTTTGTGTCTGTTTTTGTGCCAGGACCACACTGTTGTGATGATTACAGCTTTGTAATACAGTTTGAAGTCTGGGGTTGTGATGCCTCCAGCTTTGTTTTTGTTTTTCAGTATTAGGCTATTCAGGGTCTTTTCTGGTTCCATACAAATTTTAGGATTATTTGTTCTTGTTCTGTGAAAAATGCTGTTTTGTTTTTTTTTAATCTGGACTGCATTGAATGTATAGATTGCTCTAGGTAGTATAGACATTTCAACAATATTTGTTCTTCCAATCCATGAGCATGGAACATTTTTCCATTTCTTTGTGTCATCTTCAATTTCTTTCATCACTATTCTATAGTTATCAACGTACAGACCTTTTACCTCTTTGGTTAGGTTTATTCCTAGGTATCTTATGGTTTTGGTGCAATTGTAAGTGGAACTGATTCCTTGATTTCTCTTTCTGTTGCTTCATTAATGGTGTATAGAAATGCACCAGATTTCTGTGCTTTGATTTTATATGTTGTGACTTTACTGAATTCATGTATCAATTCTAGCAATTCTTTTTGGGGGTGGGGGAGGCCTTTCCAGTTTTCTATATAGAGTATCATGCTGTCTGCAAACAGTGAAAGTTTGACCTCTCCTTGCTGATTTGGATGTTTTTCATTTCTTCTTGCCTGATTGCTGAGACTAGGATTGCCAATACTATGCTGAACAACAGTGAAGAGAGTGGACATCTCTGTCCTCTTTCTTAGGGGAAAAGTTTCAATTTTTCCCCATTGAGGATGACATTATTTGTGGGTCTTTCATTTACAGCCTTTATGATGTTGAAGTGTGATTCTTCTTCCCTATTTTCTTGAGGGTTTTTACCAAGAAAGGATATTCAATTTTGTGAATGCTTTTTCTACATCTATTGAGAGGATCATATGGGTCTTAACCTTTCTTTTATTGATGTGCTGTATCACCCTGATTGATTTGCAGATATCAAACCACCCCGGGAGCCGAGAAATAAATCCCACTTGATCATGGTGAATAATCCTTTTAATGTACTGTTGGATTTGATCAGCCAGTATTTTGTTGAGAATTTGTTTGCATCCATGTTCATCAGGGATATTGGTCTGTAGTTCTCCTTTTTAGTAGAGTGTTTCTCTGGTTTGGGGCTCAAGGTAATACTGGCATCACAGAATGAATTTGGAAATTTTCCTTCCATTTCTATTTCTTGGAACAGCTTCATAAGAATAGGTATTAAATCTTCTTTAGATGTTTAGTAGAATTCCCCCTGGGAAGCCATCCAGCCCTCGGACTCTTGTTTGTCTGTTGGAAGATTTTTGAATACTGATTCCATTTCTTTGCTGGTGATGGGTCTGTTCAAATTTTCTATTTCTTCCTGTTTCAGTTTTGGTAGTTTATATGTTTCTAGGAATGCATCCATTTCTTCCAGATTGCCCAATTTGTTGGCATACAATTGCTCATAATAGTCTCTTGTAATTGTTTCTATTTCTGTGGTGTTGATTGTAATCTCTCCTCTTTCATTTGAGACTTTATTTATTTGGGTCCTTTCTCTTTTCTTTTTGATAAGTCTGGCCAGGGGGTCATCAGTTTTGCTAATTCTTTCAGAGAACCAGCTCCTATTTTTGTTGATCTGTTCTAGTGTTGTTGTTTTTTACATTTCTGTTTCATTTATTTCTTTTCCGATTTTAATTATTTCCCTTCTTCTGCTGGTTTTAGGCTTTATTTGCTGTTCTTTTTCCAACTCCTTTAAATGTAAGGCTAGTTTGTGTCGTTGGACACTTTTTGCTTTTTGAGGAAGGCTTCTGTTACTATATACTTCCCTCTTTACACTACCTTTGCTGTGTCTAAAGGTTTTAGACTATTGTTTTTCATTTTCATTTGCTCCCTTGTATTTTTTTTTTAATTTCTTCTGTAATTTCTGGGTTAACCCATTCATTCTTTAGTAGGATGTTCTTTAACTTCCATATATTTGTGGTCTTTCCAATTTTTTTCTTGTGGTTGACTTCAAGCATTGTGGTCTGGAAATATGCATGGTAGGACCTCCATCTTTTTGTACTGGTTGAAGTCTGATTTGTGAGCCAGGATGTGATCTATTCTGGAGGATGTTCCATGTGCACTCGAAAAGAATGTGTATTCTGCTGCTTTAGGATGAAATGCTCAGAATATATCTGTTAAGTCTTTCTGGTCCAGGATGTCATTAAAAACGATTGTTTCCTTATTTATTATCTTCTGCTAAGATGATCTATCCATTGCTATGAATGGAGTGTTAAAGACCCTACTATTATTATATTATTATCAAGCAGTTTCTTAAAGCGTGTTATTAATAGATTTATATATTTGGATGCTCCCAATTTGGGGTCATAAATATTTACAATTGTTGCATATTCTTTTTGGGCAGACCACTTTATTATCATATAGTGCCTATCTTCATTTCTTATTACAGACTTTGGCTTAGAATCCAATTTGTCTGATATAGGGATGTCTATTCCAGCTTTCTTTGATGTCCATTAGTATGATAGATGGTTCTCCACCCCCTCACTTTCAATCTGGAGGTGTCTTTGTGTCTAAAATATGTCTCTTTAAACCAGCATATCGATGTTTTTTTTTTTTTTCCTAATCCATTCTGATATCCTATGTCTTTCTATTGGAGCACTTAGTACATTTATACTCAGAGTAATTATTGATAGATATGAATTTAATGCCAGTTTATTACCTGTAAAGTCACTGTTTCTATAGACTGTGTCTGTTCCTTCCTAGTCTTTATTGTTTTTGGTCTCTTTTTCCCACTCATAATCCCTTTTATTGTTTCTTGCAAAAATGGATTAGTGCCCATAAGCTAAAGTTTTTAAACTAAAGCCTTTAGCTTTTCTTGCTTTTGAAATTCTTTCTCTCTCCTTCTATTCTGAATGTCTTCCTTGCTAAATAAAGTATTCTTGGCTGCACATTTTTGCCATTTAGCACGTTGAATATATTGTGCCAATATCTTCTGGCCTGATAAGTTTCTGTGGTTAGGTCTGCTGCTAACCTTATGAGTCTACCCTTGTAGGTTAAGAACTTTTTGTCCCTAGCTTCTTTCAGAATTCCTCCTTTTTCTTTGTATTTTGCAAGTTTCACTATAATATATCTTGGTGTTGACCTGTTTTTGTTGACTCTGAGGGGAGTCCTCTGTGCCCCTTGGACTTCAATGCCTGTTTCCTTCCCCAGATTAGGAAAATTCTAAGCTATAATTTATTCAAATAAACTTTCTGCCCCTTTTTCCCACTTTTCTTCTTCTGAGACTCCTATGATATAAATATTATTCCACTTTGTGGAATCACTGAATATATATATATATTCCACTTTGTGGAATCACTGAATATATATATATATATATATATATATATATATATATATATATTCATGATTTAATACTTTAATAGCTTCCTTTCCCTCTTCTTTTCAGCTTCATTGTTTTTCATAATTTTATCTTCTGTATCACCTATTCAATCCTCTGCTTCTTCCATCTTTGTCATGATTATATCCAGTCAGCTTTGCATCGCAGTTATAGCATTTTTTATTTTGGCCTTATTATTTTTTAGGTCTTTTATCTCTGCAGCCAGGGTTTCTCTGGTGGCTTCTATGCTTCTTTCAAGCCCAGTTAGTATTCTTATGACTATTGTTTTAAATTCTTATTCAGATATATTGCTTATATCTGGGTTGAGCAAATACCTGGCTGTGATTTCTTCTTGATCTTTCTTTTGGAGAGAATTCCTTCATCTTTTCATTATATCTAGGTTTCTATCTTTTGTGTGTTATGAAAGCATGTTATGTTTCTTTCCCCTGAGAGTTATACTGTATAAATAAGGGGTCCTACACTTTCCAGAGCCTGGTGCTTCAGGAAGTGTTTCTGGTGTTTCTGAGACACTGGTTCTGGTGTTTCAGAGTGTTTCTCCAAATCACTCTGGTTTCTTTGAAATGCCAGTGCAGGGAGGAGAGTGAGGAATGATGGGTGGGCTGCTGCCTGCTTCTGTACAGAGGACCCTCCACCTTCCAGCTGCTTGGGAATCTCGTTGCTGAGGAGGGAGGCGGGTATTTGGGGTGCGGGGTGGGGATGGGGGCGGCCGGCAGACAGTATCTTCTCCAAAATCTTCCTCCACAGTAAACACTGCTAACTACCAACTCATAAAACATATCAGCTGGGTTTATTACTTTTAACCATCTTTCCAATTGTACTATAAAATAAAGGCAGATGCCATTTTAAGATCTTATTATTGTCAAGGGCCAGCTTTCCCAGCAGCACCTGCTTAGCAGCAGTCTGCTTGTTTATGGCCCCTTTTTTTATAGGTGACAGTTTAAGGTAACTCCTCTCCGGTGCTGTGTGCACTCTGCTGTGTTTTAACTATTCTTTCCCACAGGTCAGTTCTCTGCAGAGTCCTCTTTGCTTACCATGGGGAGTGTTTGGACCTGAACTAGATGTGCTTTGAATTGTTTGTTAAGATAAGCGTGGTTTAAAAAAAAAAAAGAAAAAGAAAAAAAGACCTGATCCAAGAGAAGAGAAAAGGAAAAGGAATAAAAAAGCAAGCAAGCAAGCAAACAAACAAACAACTATAGGCCTGATTCCAAAGAATAGAGAGAAAGAAGGGAGAAAAAGGAGAAAGAAAAAGAAAGAAAGAAAAAAAGAAGCTTGATCCAAAAAAGGAGAAAAGGAAAAAAACCAAAAAATGAACAAAAAACTATAAATCTGATTCCAAGGAAAAAATAAATAAAATAAAAATAAAAGTTGAAAAATTTTTCAAAAAGAAAGCATGGTCCTATTTCTACCAGAAGTAAAGTTAACACACTGTGGAGCACTCTGTGATCAGTAGTGTTGGTACATGTCAGGAGTTGGTCTTCTGAGAGCTAGGCTGGCTGGGTTGGTTTACAGTCAGACCTGTCCTAGTAAAGAAACCCCTGCCCAGTGCATGGGAATGGGGTTTTGTGTAAGTGACTCTATCCTCCAGTGGATGTGCTTGTTTCTCTCTGGAGTTCTACAGTGCTGGTTGACTGGGTGTTGAGGAGGGAGGGGTGGTGGTGATGGAAGATGGCATCGTCCTGCCATCTTGTCCCCAGGGAGGGGAATGGGGAACCCATGGCCACTACTGTTCAGGAGGCCCTCACAGATAATTGAACAATTTCCCGGGGTTTGGTCAGATCCTTGCCCTCTACCTGTCTGCCCAGCTGTGGGCAGTTCTGTATTTTATCTCTGGCAGGTAGCTGGTATTCAAAACTCCAAATCTTATAGGACCCGCAAGGCAAGGACCCACTCTCCTCTCCAGAAGAGAGCCTTACAACACTGCACTGGCACCATCCTGTCCCAGAAATGCAGTCGCAGGGCTGTGTAGGTGCCTGGAATCTATGATTCAGCAAAAAGCACCAGATTTTCTGCCCTCTGTGTGTACCTGTGTCCCCTGCTGCTGAACGGCTGCTCAGTGGCTCCCAGCTGGCCTTTTTTCCTTGGAGAGGCAATATGTGCTCTTCCAAATGTATTCCAAGAAGAGGAGTGATCTCTCCCAGTGTGACCCAGGGGATCCTCACGCCACAATATCTACTCAGTGCTTTCTCTCCCACTCCCTCCCTACCTCCCTGACTTCTTTCCCCAAAAAGGGGTCTCTCCCTTCCGGGGCACTGCAGCTTTTGTCTTCCCCAATTCATGTGTCCAAACTTCATATCTGCCATGTTTTTTCCCTCCAATTGTGCCACTTGTTATCTTACTCTTCAGATCCATTTCCTAGTTGTTTCGAATGATTTGATGTTGATCTAGCTGTGGGTTTGAGGGATGAGGCAAGCCCAGGGTCCCCCTACTATGCCACCATCTTAATTCTGAAGACTCACCAATCTTTTATTTTTTAAAGGAAGACATTAATTATTTTTCTTTTTTGGATCTCATATAGTGCAAAATGATTCCAGAACCTTTTGCCCATGCTGCTGCCTCTGTGTGGAATGTTTTTCTTCTCCTCAAGGCAAAAACCCCTTCCTATCCAGCTCCATTAAATTATCAGCTCTTCAGATGAAATATCATGTCTTCAATGGCACTTTCCCTGACCCACCAGATTAGGATGGGAATCCTGTTTCACATTATCTTTGTCCTTCAGAGTACTCTTTTTTAATTGTGATTAAAAAACTGAGTGCACAATTATCCATATAATGTCTCTTTCACCAACCAAAATCTAAGATTTATCTAGGCAGAGACCTGCTTAGCCTGTCTAAATGTGTCTCCAGCTTGAACCATTTGCTTTGAATGAGGTAGGTGCTCAGTAAATATACATATTATTTTTATTAAATTTATATTATAGAATAAATGAATAAATATTACTCCCAAAAGAACATGCTACAGGTCATTTGTAAAGGGGAGAAGAATAGATGTTGGCAAATAATTATAAATTTGACCTTTAAAATTGCATGTAAGGGGACGCCTGGGTGGCTCAGTGGTTGAACGTCTGCCTTTGGCTCAGGGCGTGATCCCGGAGTCCTGGGATTGAGTCCCGCATCAGGCTCCCTGCATGGAGCCTATTTCTCCCTCTGCCTGTGTCTCTGCCTCTCTCTGTGTGTCTCTCATGAATAAATAAATAAAATCTTTAAAAATAAATAAAATAAAACTGCATGTAAGGCTGAGCTCCTCAGGATCTTTAGTAGGTGTGAAACTGCCTGGCACTCTGCCCTCATTCCCTTTTCCCATGTCCTTGGAAGACATCTTTAAAAGACCCTAAAATGTTCTCTCTTGTCATCACCAGCTCTTCCCTACGCAACACACTGTTTGTGTAGGAGAGGAAAAATAATTGTGCTTCTACTCTTCTGAGTCCTTGGTGGAGAACCCTGCAATAAAAGATAGATTAACAAGAGAAAAAGGAACAGAAGTTTATTAACACATGTACTTCATGTTTACAAGGGAGATACCCAGGGTAACTCAGTAAACTCTTGAAATGGCCCAAACTACCAATTTAAATATCATCTTCAGCTAAAGACAAAAGAAGAAAAGGTATGTGTTGGGGGTAGAGGGAAGCAGTGACAAAGAGTTACCAGGAAAAACATAGTAAACAAGGGTAAAGTTGTTAGGCAGATTTAAGTGCATGTCTTTTCCGTTGGTAAGATTCTTCTGTGATTCAGAGTCATTTTTCTTCTGGTACAGAGAGAAAGACACACACAAGTTAAAATTTTCTTCCTAAACATCAGTTTCCCCTGTATAAGAGAAACTTCTACTCTGTTTTCAGAGCTTCTTCAGTGTCTGCTATTTTTCAAAACTAATCAGCTCAAAATAATCCTTATGCCAAAGAGGCATATTTTGAGGTAACAAAATCTGCTACCCTTCATTTATTTTTTTTAAACTTCTTTAATATTTGTATAGCACTTACTATATGCTGGGCACTGTTCATTTATTTTATCTGAGAGTGAGAGAGCACCTAAGCAGGGTGGAGAGGCAGAGGGAGAGAGAGAAGCAGACGCCCTGCTGAGCAGGTAGCCTGATGCGGGACTCAACCCCAGGGCCCTGGGATCATGACCTGAGCCAAAGGCAGACACTTAGCCTACTGAGCCACCCAGGCACCTAACCAGGCACTGTTTAAATTGCTTCATGAATAATAAAACATTTGATCAAGGTCGGTGCTATTATCATCCCATTTTACACAATAGAAAAATGAAGCACAGAGAGATTAAGGAACTTGTTCAAGGTCGCACAGCTAGTAAACCTACTGATGAGAATGTGCAGTATAGATGAAACCTAGTGTCATCCCTGGCCTAGCTGTTGTCGTTGCCTTGGGCTAGAGGTCCCAGTGGACTCCATCCCGCCTGATGAATTAACCTCCTTGGCAGCAGAAGTAGCTGTAGCCAGGAGAGGGCAGCAGAGGGCCTGAGGCCATAGTAAGGCCCTTCCGAGAAAGACACACCAGCTGAGCCACCCAGGGGTCCCTGAATATCTCTTACAACATGGTAATTTCTACTTGTTTCTCAAAGCTTCTCTTTTTTTCTGCAGTTCCTTAAAAATAACCAGCTTAAAATAGTCACTATTCCAAAAGCATATATTGGGGTGGCAGCAACATTTTTCCCCCTCAGTAACAATCTATAACTTGTACAGTATGCTAGAATGTGCACTGATGATCCTTAATTTAAGTACTATTGCATAATCACCACTGCATGAAATATGACATTTTTAGATGATTTAGCGGATTGTTTGTTGTCTTTTTCCTAGTTATTATGCTTATGATAAAAGACCTCGTATAAATGTAACCGTTATCACATCTATAACAAAATATGAAAATATGATAATAATGAAAGGATCATCACCTGGGAATGTAAAGTATCAAAATAAAAGTACATAAATATCCACATTCCATTTGTCAAATATCAAATGATAAATGTTAAGGCTAAGTTCCAGAAATAAGATTTGGGAAAAGTCATAAAATCTTGACCTTTAATAATATGTAAGAGCCAAGCCATAAGTCAATGCTCTACCTAAGAGATAGCCAATGATCACTGAATGAAAACAAGATGTGAATTTGAAAGATCAGCTTTTGATCCTGACAGCTTGGAGCCAATTCTTATACAAACAGATTTGTATGGCTGGGAAAGGGGTATTCTAACAATCAGGGTTTAAACAAAGAAGTAGAGGTACTAAGAGGTCAGTAGATTGATCTATTGTGATCTATATACTTATCTGAAGGGTTTTGACTTTACAAAATTGTGAGTGCTGCTTAAGGGGTCTCTGTAGGTTTGTGGTTGAGTCTAGTGCTTGAGCTTGAAGCCTAAAGGGCAAGAATTTGGGAAAGGAAGATGGATGTAAAAAACAAAAACAAGTTAGAACACACAGGACAAACTGAAATCCAGGTCAGTTCTCACTGCCTCTGACCTCAGTTTCCCGTAGGAAAAGGTGGTCCCCTTGCCATGGCCTAGGAATCCAAGAAGCTGAAAGAAGATCCAGGGGAAGGTGGGGCACTTGCAGGCTCAGTGCTACTATGCAATAGGTAAACCAATAGGTTAATAAGAGTGTGTTGTTACAATATAGTTGCTGCTTCACTTATGTCACACAAATCTCACAAAAGAATGTCTTTTTTAGCCCAATTTCTTTTCCTAGAAACAAGAAAGGAGATTTTGGAAAATGTTGTTTAAACTTGTCAGGTTGACAAATAACAACAGCATCATGGACTTTCAACATCTCTCTGAGCCAGGGTGGTACCACATGCAAATTTTTAGCTCAAAATCCTACCAATAAGCCATAGAAACTTCTATAAGGAATAGGTGATGCCTCAAGAGAATGTGCAATCCTGAAGTTAATAGGATAATCTGAATTGCTTCACTTAAGGGATTAGCATCCCAAATTAAAGGGATAACCCAGCTAAAGTGAACAGAAATATAAAATATAACATCATAAGTTCTATTGGTATCTCTGTATTTCACTTCAAAAAATAATTGCCTGCCACCTAGTAGAAGTTAGATAAAGTTGATTATCTGATACCATCTTAGTACCTTGTGTTTACTCTTAATATAAAACAATAGCTGCCATTTTGGCAATTCAAAGTTTTAAAGTATAAAGGAGATTTTGTTGTTGTTGTTGTTGTTGTTGTTGTTGTTGTTTTTCCAGAAAGCCAGTAGTGAAGTCTGTGGGTGGCATGTGAGTTTGAAGAATTTGGCATAATAGAATTTGAAATTCAACTATATCTCACAAGAAGCATGCATTCCAATCTTGAAGGTAAGTCAGGGTTGGGGTTGGGGTTGTCCCTCATCTCTGTAAAGATGAAGCCTTTCTTATACCCTGGTAAAGGTGCATCTCTTTGTGGTCCTCGATTCTGGGGCCTGGAGTCCCAGTGAGTCACTGTACACCTTTTAAGACAAAATGCTGGGAGAAACAGGTTGGATGTTTGTTGAGGATTAGAGAAGAGTGTAACCCTAAAAGAAAGGAACCACAACGTAAATCCCTTATGGCCACACAGGGAAGGGTTGGGGATGGAGAGGAGAGCACCAACCAAAAATTAAGAAGAACCCTCAAATAAAGGACAAATGGGCATTATCATCAGTGACCTCGATAGTGGTCAAGAGTTGGACTCAAACAATCAGAAGACACAACGTGGAACCCTAGCTTTGCTGCTTTGTAACCTTGGGCAAGTAAGTGTAGGAATCAGGCCTGTTTGGGTTGCAGATGATAGGAACTCAATTTAAAGAATCTTAAACTCTGTGAACCTAACAGGTCATTTAACTAGAAAGTCCAGAGTTGGTTTCCTACTTCTTTGGATCCAGGCATTTAAACAAGTCACAGGTTACCTTTCTCTATCACAATTAAGGTGAGTATTAGGAGGTGAGGAGGTACTTAAGGGAACCTCAGGGCTCACTCTTTTTCTGGGTCCCATATCTCAGCTGAGTATAGTAGGCTGAATAATGACCACCCTAAAGATGTCTAAGTCCTAATTCCCATAACGTGTGGATTGGTACCTTACCTAGTACAAAGGAACTTGGCAGACATTAAAATAAGGAACTTGAGATAGAGAGGTCGTCCTGGATTATCAGATCAAATCCACTGTAATAATCACAAGAGTCTTGATAAAAGAGAGGCAAGAAGGTCAAAGGGAGTAGGAGAAGATGTGGCAAGACAGCAAGAGGTTGGAGTGATACTTAGAAAGAATCATAAGCTAAGGAACACCCCCAGAAAAGCTGGAAAGGCAAGGAAACAGTTCTCTCACGACACCTCTAAATGAAATTCAGCCTTATCGACACCTTGATTTTAGACTTCAGCCTCTAGAATGGAAAAATAATAAATTTGTACCATTTTACGCCACTATATTTGTGATAGTTTGTTACAGCCATAATAGGAAACTAATACCCTGAATTTCTTGCTTCTTTGCCTCATTTTCATTGACTGGCTATTGGAAGAAAGTTTAGCTTTCCAGCCATTTGTAGGATACATAGTTTTGAATCTCAACTATCTTGGACTGCTTGTAACAGAACAAAAAAAACTTCTCATAATAAAGTTGTATTTTCTTCTCTTTCATTTGACAGTACAGGTTTGCCTGAAACTTGTAGTCGTTTGGGTAGAGTAATCACTGAAAGGCTCTTTTTTATCAGTAGAAAAAAATGTAGAGGCTAAGACATGCCTGCTTCTGAGACTTGTGCACATACATGGAGTTTAGGTCTAACGTGGCTTTTTCAGGCCTGTCGCTTCCCATAGTCCCCAGGAAAATTTCAGTTATTGGCACCTTTAAAATGGACTGTTGTAGGGGATCACTGCAAACAATGGTGGCATTCCATCTAATAACACACACTGGGATGAGCACCATGACCTCATCCTTCTGATCTGGGGGTGGGATTAGTGTGTGAGTCCCAGCCTGTGGCCACTACAAATACCTCAGTGTATTGACTTGGTAGAAACTGATCCTTAAAAACTATGAAATAATAGGGTGGCTCTGTAAATCCCAACCCATAACTCTATCTCTTGCACAAATCCATGCAGTAGGGATGAATTATGCTTGAGAGTATTGGGAAGCAATCGCACAGATAAGGGAAAGGGAGGCCCCACAAAGTAAATGTAAGAGTGTACTATCCTACCTGCCTAAGGGAGTGTCCCCAATGGACTGGGTTCTCTAGAGCTTTTAGCCAGGCAGCTATAACCTGTTTTACTTACAATGGGACTTTTGTTGATGCATTTTAATGGAAAGAATTGCTTCTCTATTCACGACGAGTCCATAAGTGTTCAGTGGATAGAAATGGAATGTGTACAGGGGTCTATAAAACCACACACAAAAAAAGAATTTTTACCTGTATGTGCATATAGACTGCTTGGTAGTTCAAAAGCATTTTATGATCCTCCTGGGGAAGCAGAGCTGTATGAAAGTAATATCACTATCAGCAGCATCTCTCCTGAACTATTTTGAATGTCACTAGGAGTTGATGGCAACATGTTGTTTTTCAGAGGAGAAAGCAACAAAATAATTAAACACATTTTTTTCTTAAAGAAAAAAAAAAGTCATCTCTGCTTTTTGTAAGAAGGTGAAAGTGATATGACCATGAACAAATTTAATTTCTCCTAAGATGCCTCTTAGATAATTTGGCTCAGTAAACTTTGTTTCAGGGTACACAGGAAAAATTCACACACTCTCAATGAGTGAAATAAATCTGCAGATATATTAGCGTCTCTTTCAAAGTCTTTGTGTTGAGGCCATGAAAGGAACACTGGACAGCTGTGTAGGTTCTCCTGACCTTCAGATGAGGGGAAGCAATGTTTTTAGAGCTCTATTGATTCACTTACTCACCTCCAAACATTTGAAGACAAACAGAAAATGCACTTCAGAAGATGAACAACTCAAGACAAGCCTGGGGAGAGCAACACACTCACTCAGTGGGGTCAGCACAGTAATGTGAATTTGGGCCCTCGGATTTGTTCACGTGGATCACTGTTCCCCATCTCCAGTCTACAATCCTTTGGCCCTCACTTCCAAATCGAGATAGTGTGAATAGTCCCATAGTACGTTGCCTGGTTGATAGTAGATGTTCAATAAAAAATGAATTTTAAAAAGTCTTTATTTTACATGATCTCCTACGCACACACACATACACACATACATGCACAAACATGCACACACACGTAAACTCAGCTTTTGCCCATTGCTCCGTTGCTTGTCATATTAAGCACAAGCTCATAATGGCTGCAGCTACTTTTCAGGTGGATCACTAAAATTTGCCCAGCCCTTTTTTCTACCCTTGGCACAGACAGCTATTCTGAATTACCAGTTGCCATTTCCATGTCTTGGCTTATTCTTTCCCGTATATGGAACACCTGCCTCCTCACATCACTCCGCATCCTCTTCACTCGGTACAAAAATCAGAGCCGCGTTGTAAGGCCCCTCACAAACATTATATTCTCTACAAAGCATTTCATGACATTTGTACCATGGCTTGTGCTTGGGCTTTTCTTTGAGCCTCTTTCATGGTTTATCTTTATGTTTTATTGATACCTCATTATCTTTCCTTACATTATTATTTGTACAATTGTTTTACCTCACTACCAAAAATTCTCATGTTGTAATTGAAAGACCTTAATTTAAATCTCATTTCTGTCATGGAAAAGCTAGAAAGAACCTCAGGGCATCCAAAGAATGCCTACTTCATGGAATTTTTGAGAAGATTAAATTATGTGACAAAATATAGGTAGATAACCTGCTACAGTGTCTGACATACAGTGAGAGCTGAGTTATGATAGCTATGATATTTATTAATATATTATCAGGTCCTTGCAAGTTTTTTGTGATTCATTTCTGTATTTCTGCAGGAGCAAGCGTTGCCCTGGTTCATGGTCTATGTTACATAAATACACTTTAATTGGCCTAGAGGTTTCTAGCATTAGAACGTGACAGTAAAATTCATTTGAACATAGCCTTGACCCAACTTTCCATCCTCCTTTTCTAAATCTGTTTTTATTAAAAATCAAGGATTCAGAATCTAAACATTTGTTGGGTTTTCTACAGTGTAGGATTTAGAAGACACCATCCACCGGTTGTAAGCAGAATTCAAGTCAGAAAATGAAATGAACACAGAGCTTAAGGCCACACAAAAAGAAGGCTGTTCTCATCCACCTCCCGGCTGCTCACTGGACAGATCCTCTCTGTAAAATATACATCGGCCAACTCGATCTTCACGTATTCGAAGAGGGTATTACATACCCTGTGAGTCAGCCCTAATTTGGAGGTGAATATTTGGGTCAGATTTCCCAGAGCAGAGAGCCTCAGCAGAGGACCACCATGTGCTGCAACAGGATGCAACTTGCTTGATATGTTTAGGACCAGATCCTGGCCAGCCAGACCCAATGCCATCCTTCAGTATGCTGCTCACCAGCAGATCGTGGGCAAATCGTTTAATCCTTTTTTACTGGATTTCTTTTTTTTTTTTAATTTTTATTTATTTATGATAGTCACACACACAGAGAGAGAGAGAGAGAGAGAGAGGCAGAGAAATAGACAGGGGGAGAAGCAGGATCCATGCACCAGGAGCCCGATGTGGGACTCGATCCTGGGTCTCCAGGATCGCGCCCTGGGCCAAAGGCAGGCGCCGAACCGCTGCGCCACCCAGGGATCCCTCGTTTAATCCTTGAAAGCCACAATTGCTGATGTGAAAAATTAAGATTATGATAGGAGCTGCCCTCGGACGCCTTTTGTGAAGACTGCATACGTGCCTAGCCAGAGAGCCCAGGGGCTGGTGTCGGACACATGCTCTAGAAAGGGCCTGCCGCTGTGATTGATCGAAAGTCAGGGTACACTTATGCTACTCACTGGTCACCAAACTAGTTTGCCCCATATCTCCTGGGCCCTTCATTATTATATATATTATATATATATATAATATTATATAATATAAATATTCCAGGGTCACAGTCTTTCACAACCAGGCATTCATTTGATATGATTGAATCCTTTCAGACTGAGTCTCCAGTTAGGGGTTCTTCAAAGACAATGCCTGGCGACCCCAGACCAAAGACATTTTGTCACAGAATGGACATGGGCTGCGAGAACCTGAGGGCGAGCAAGGAGTTTTGCACTACCCGCAGAGAACCAACACAGTGCCTGCCAACCAAATATGCACTTCATAAATGTTTGTTGAATGAATAAACAAGGCATCTTGCCTAAATTCCTTCTTTTATAAATGAAAAATGCAAACCTCATAGAAGTGGACATTTCATGAAGCAGAAATTAAGGCATGAGAGAGGCAACAGAGTCAGGCAAATAAAAGAGAATATGCTTTTCTCTCTTTTTTTTCCAGATCTCTCTCATCTTTTTCTCTGTATGTGTCTGAATCTTTCTTGCTTCCTTGTTCATTAAACTACCTGGCATTAGTCAGTAACTATGTTACTGTTTACATACAGTAACATATGTTGTTTACATACTAAATTAAGGAAGATTAAAACATCGAAACACATCTCTTAAAAAGAAAATAAGCTGACCTCGGTCTTGAATTTTTCTGTACATCTCTATGATAGAAAACTGCTTTTATCTGGCTCTCTTTGGGTTAGTAGTGCTCAGGGATGAAGAAGTTCTCAATTTGTAGACTAACTTACCAGCAGCTTATGTAGTTAATTTTTGTAGTTCTCTGGCTTTCATTTTATTTCTGCCTTTTGGGGCTCCTGCCCAGCTACTCAGGGATGATGGAGACTTTGAGCTGAATCTATAACATGTAGTGTTCAATAGTTTAATATCCTCTACAACATCTTAGCATTTAACTATTTAGACTTGTCAGGTTGACAAGTGGGCAAATCATTTGCTCCAGCATTTAACTATTTTCTTTTCGAACATCCCTAAATCACGAAAAATTCAGCACTTCACAGGGGGCAGCATGCTTTGAACAACTCTGAGTTCTGAAAACAGCCTTGTGTGGAGCTGAACTTTCATGTCTTAAAGCTTTCACACAGTTATTGTTCTTGATTAAACCCTTTCTAGCCACACATAACAGATCCAGTCTGTCTTCCATATGACAGTCTTTCAGATATTTAAAGACAATCTTTATGCCCATCCCTGTCCCCCAAGTCTTCCCTTTTCTGGAATAATCATCTATGGTTCCTTTAGCTATTCCTCATGTAACATCATATTGATTTTCTTTACACTGTTCAACATTCTTCTCTGAACATATTCCTATTTGCCCATGTACGGGACTGATAGTGGGAAGATATACAATGCTACAGACACAGTGTATTAAAATATTCAAATAGTTTCACTGTGATTGATTAAAAAAAAAAAATAGCCATGATTCTAAGTCTCTCCCTGAGCGCTCACCACCACCCTTCCCTATCCACTGGGACCCTCCTGACATCTTTGTGGCTAATAACCAAGGGTTTTTCCTAGACTACTGTCTTATTGATTGGTAAATGACTAAATTGTATGCTAAACATTCCAAAGTATCTTTTTAAAGGTAAAGTCTAGAAATAACAAAATTTTTTTAAAGTTTTAAAATCCAGAAATTCTTCCGTGCCTCACACAATGGCAAGTGTTTTCAAACTTTATTCTCATTTAGCTGTTAAAGAATGACTGTAAGTAGTCAGCATTATTCCTGTTCTATAAATGAGAAAACTAAGATCATCAAAGGTTACATATTTCACAACTATTAAATGTCAGAGTTAAAAAACAGATCAATGGTCAAATAAATTTGGGAAATGCTACTAGTTCTTTATCCTCTTACAAAATCATGATGAACTTAGCACATTAAAGATTCTTGACAGCCTTCAATAAAGAAAATGGTTTACCTACTGTATTTGAGGTTCGACTCTTCTTGTTTAATACCCAAAACACTTTTAGTGAACCAACACTTTAATTATTTTGGAAGCTGATCCTCATTGTTGAGTTATGGTAATCTAAATGATGACTCAGAGCCCCTCATATTTTTCGTGTCATTTTTAAGGAACAGCTCGCTTGTCCCATCCTTGAAAAATGCGTTTTGAACCCAAGGACAGGAACTTAATTTTATCCCTTCTATATTATCATTGGTCGAGTCATGTCATTGTTTCACCTTGTCAATATCACAACTCTGTCATTCGTGTAGTCATTTTTCCTCTTGGTATAACTTATCCTCAGACTGTCTAACCATATTCACTACATCTTCAGATCAAGAATTTAAAATGTTAAACAGAAGAATTGAGGACTTCCATATCAGCTTCAACATGTAATGAAGTTGGAAGTCATCACTTCCATCCTTATGATTAAAATATCTCAATAAACTAAAACTCAATGATTTTCTTGTACCCATCAGAGAACTGAGGTTTCAGGACAAAACATTACCCTGTAATCTGGAGACACACAGTTGATATGTTTACTTAGAGCAGAAGGTACTTGAACCATAACCAGTAGGAACATTTACAGAGTAATTTTGACAATTTTCTAGAAGCTGAGTGAGGATTAGAAGAAAAATTCCTAGGGGTCACAGTCTTAGGGGTGCCCCCACACATTTATAAGCTTTACCTCCAGAAATCCAGCCAGGCTTCATGTTGAAGATCTGAGAAATATTCCTTATTGTCTGTGCCAGAAAATGGGGAAGAATCATCATTGTGAAATACTCAATGGTCTTCTCCATAACAAAGTCCTACCTTTGTGGGGGAAAGACTTTCTCCTGAGCCTTGTTCCAGCTAAGAGAGGCATTCTCCTAAGTCCATCCCCATCTAGCCTTCCTGTACCACCCAGGGGAGAAATTAAAAAGGTAGGCCACTGAAAAATCAGTTGTGGATGTGACAGCCCAGAGACACAGCACAGTCTCAAAGACTGAGATTTAATCATAAAATTATTAAATGTTTCCCCCACACACACACCTTCCCACCACAGCAATGGGGCTCTGGTATAATAATATTGGATTACAGATGAAGGGGTTGCAAGACACAAAGTGTCTCTGAAGAAAAAAGTGCATAGGGAAACCCAAGTCAGGAGGAGACACATTTAAGAAAGAATCCGAAGCCTCTGGTACCTAAAGCTCTAGTGAGCATTAAAGATAGCCCAGGGATGGCTGGGAGGCTCAGCAGTTTAGCACCTGCCTTCAGCCCAGGGCGTGATCCTGGAGTCCCAGAATTGAGTCCCACATTGGGCTCCCTGCATGGAGCCTGCTTCTCCCTCTGCCTGTGTCTCTGCCTCTCTTTCTCTCTGTATCTCTTATGAATAAATAAATAAAATCTTTAAAAAAATTAAAAAAATAAACATAGCCTAACTGCTAGCCAGATTAACATAAATCCTTACATGAAAGGCCTATTACTTATTTACCTGTCTGATTTTCAAAAAAAAGTTTACGAAGCTTACCAAAAAGGAAACAAATAAACACAGTCTGAAGAGACAAAGCAGTCCTCAGAACCAAACTCAAAGATGCCACAGAAACTGAAATGATACTGAAAATCAGAAAGGGATTTTATAATACAATTTCAATGGCTAATATGTTAGGCGCTTTAATGGAAAATTTAATACAACATGCAAGGTTGAGCTATGCAAGAAGATGATGAGCTACACAAGAAGCTATGCAAGATGAGCTATGCAAGAAGAAAAATAGAAATTTGAAACAAGAATCAAAAGGAAATACTTGAAATAAAGCAAAGAACCCTGTAATAGAAATGAAGAATGCCTTTGATGGGCTCATCATTAGACCCATGACAGCTAAGGAAAAAATCAACAAATTCAAAGATGCGTCAATGGTGACTTCCTGAACTGAAATGTAAAGAGAAAAATATCGAAAAAGATGGTACAACATCTAAGAACTACAGAACAATTTCAAAAGTCATAACATATGTGCAATTAAAATATCAGGAGAAAGAGAATGGAGCAGAAGAAATACTTGAAGGGAAAACTACCAAGAATTTTCCAAATTAATGACAGACATCAAACCACAGATACAGGCAGATCTGAGACTACCAAGCAGGATAGATAAAATAAACAAAGCAAACACCTCATCATCTCATATTCAAACTGCAGAAAACCAAACAGAAGAAGGGGAAAACATGCAGAAAGCTGGCGGGGGGGGCGGGGGGGGGCACCTTGTCTAGAGAGGAACAAGAATAAACGTGACAGCAAGCTCCTCATCACAGCCCATGCAAGCAAAAAGTATAGAATGAAACAGATTGCTGAAAGAAACAAAAAGCCACCCACCTAGAACGACGTTCCTGTGACGTTATCCTTTAAAAGTGAAAGAGAAATAAAGACTTTGTCAGACAAACACTGAGTGAATTCATCAGCAGCAGACCTGTCCTGCAAGGAATGTGAAACATGGGTGAACCCTGGAAAGCAACACTGAGACCCTGGTCTTTGGGTGACTCTTGTCTGTTAAGCGTCCCTGGTTCCGGCACATGTGGGCCGTGGTGCCATGGGGGGGTCCACCACCGCTTCCAATACCTACTTCTCCATCCTCTCCCCAGACACTTAGGAAACATTGCAGTGCGCCTGTGGAATATCAGATATGCTCGGAAGGCAGGCGATGTTTTCTCACTTTCTTTCTTTCTTTCGCTAAAAAACGAAATGATGAGCTCTGTCATGAATCGATCATAGTGAACTTCTGCTAATCCTCTTCTAGGGTTTTATGAATCATCTCTTTAATAATTCATCCTGGAGCCTTGCCCAACATTAATTTAAGGTTCACTAATCTGGAACGGCTGAATACATTCTTTTTTTGTCTCTCTTTTTAAAATGTGAATCTACATTTGCATTTCCCTACCTTCCACTTCCCCTTTGTCCTTAAAATCTCTTCATATAGCCCTGTCCTCATTTGCACCCTAGGATATTGTTCTCTGGGGCTTGCTTTTCACATAGCACAAAATTTGAACTCATTTTTAGCAGGAGGATTATCTTAACACTATTTCATCCCACCCTTATCTTTATTCTTCAATACTCGCTCTATCCCGTGTAGTGTCGAGGTCAGTCTCTCTCACAGAAAAGACAAAGCAAAATATTAATTAGAGTACTACTCTGCTATGTCAGCCATCGGCTTTGTACCAGACTTACGACACACTGCTCTATTCCTGAGCCCATTCTTACGATGATCTTGTTCTTGCCCTAAATGCAACTAAGATCTTTTCATCATTGTTTTGTTTCATCATAAGTTGCAACACATCTTGGACCCGACTCTTTCCAAATCTGATCTTCGAGTCTTTGCTTTCCCCTCTGTTGTCACCTTATATATTTTTTTAATGTTTAATCTCCCATATTTCCATTGCTCCAAAATGGAGGTCATCTGAGAGTCTAGTACATTTTCTAGTACATCCACATCAAAGCTCTTCTTTCTCCCTACATCTTTTTCACTCTCTACAAATGCATATTTGTATTTCCACTCTAGATCCCTACTGAAATAAATCACTAGCAGAGGCTGAACACCTCTCTGGTTAATCAAATGCTTATTATTGAGGTATTGAAATAAAGAAACTCAGTTTCCTGATCCTTGAAGAAAAAAAAATATATTTGCTAATTTCTATTGTTATCCACTTACTTCAAAAAACTCAGTGAAATAAGTCAGAGAAAAAAGCAAATACTGTATTATATCCCTTATACATGGAATCTTCTAAAAGCTGAACTCATAGAAACAGAGAGCAAAATGACGGTTACCAGGGCTGTGGGGTGGGAGAAATAGGGGGATATTGGTCAAAAGTTCAAACTTCCAGTTATAAGATGATTAAGTTCTGGGGAGCTAATGTCCAGCATGGTGATGATGGTTAATAATATTATGTCATATCCTTGAAAGTTGCTAAGAGACTAAATCTTAAATATTCCCACCACACACAACACAAAAGTAATGATGTGACATGATGCAGATGTTAGCTGATGCTAATGGTGGTAATCATTTTTTCAATATATAAGTGTATCAAATCAAAGGACTGTACATCTTAAACTTACATAATGTTATAAGTCAGTTATATCTCAATAAAGCTTGGGGGGGGGAGATTAGAAAGAGCTGGAAATAATAGTTGTATAATGTATAACATAATGATATAATATAATGATCTTATAATGGAAAGGGCTTTGCTTTTCAAAAATCTGGGTTTGTATGTTGTCTAACACCGACTAAACATAGAAGGGGTCTTTTAACCTCTTTGTGCCTTTGCTCCCACAGCACTAAAATTGGGTTAATAAATGCATATGCTAGGGGCGCCTGGGTGGTTCAGTCAGTTAAGTGTCTGTTTTTGGCTCAGGTCATGATCCTGGGGTCCTGGGATGGAGTCTCGCGTTGGGCTCCCTACTCCGCAGGGAGCCTGCTTCTCCCTCTGCCTCTGCTTCTCTATCTCTCATGAAGAAATAAATAAAATCTTTTTTAAAAATAAAAATGAATGAATGAATGAATAAATGAATGAATGAATGAAAATGCTGTTAGTGCTAATCTCCTAAGGTTCTTGTATGGGTAAATAAAACAGTGTACGTGAGCTTAACCTTAGAACCTCAAGACAGTGAATTCCAAAGTGTGAGACGTGATGTTTTAGTTGGCTGTTGAACATGAACTAAATAGCACTATTAAGTCACATAGTAAGGAAGTTATTTCAATTCTCTTTAATCTTTCTAATTATATAAAGAAGAAAATTTCCGTTTGGCGTTAGCACGGTTTCACAGATTTCTAGCACTTGTTAATCTCCCTTTTAAACAGAGAGAGACTAGGTCACAGGCCTCCCCCCTTCAACTGGCAACAGCATTTATCTACAATTTAATTACAGTATTTTTTGTTTTAATTATATTGATTTTTAACATCATCTTCTATTTATGGCAAGCAATATTTGCTTTTAATTTTCCATTTCTTTTTCAAATAAACTAAACATTTTAATTGATTCATTTTAAATAACAAGTAAAAACTAGTACAGATGGATTGAGCTTTGGCAAAAGTCATTAGTGTATAAAAGACTGAGGAAATAGTCTATTACTCAATGTACAAATTTTTAATGTATTATACTAGTATTATCAGTGAAGTTTTATTCTTATGAAGTTATTTCTTATTATAAGAAAAAATAGTTCTTTGATGCTTGGTACATGTTCCTTAGACTGATTCTCAAAGCTCCTTACCCAGAATTTTAAAAGGACTCATCAATAAATGATAAAACTACAACTTGCATTTGATATCTCATTTTTTTTTTTCCCTCCCTTACGTTAGGGGTAATATCCTGCCTCCTTTGCAGGTCCTCCAGTAACCACCAGAGTGCTGAGTGCACAATTGTTGCCAAGTAAATATGCAAATGTTTGAATTGACATGTAGGCATCTATGGAAAGTTTATGTTTAAGATATCAGTGCCCCTCGGCTCTCCTCAGAGTACCTCCAGATGTTAACTACCCGGACCATTTCCACACCTAACTTCCACTCTCAAGTTTGAAGTTACAGCTCAGATAAATTAGAGACGAAAGAAGCCAGTTGGGACCATCACAGAATCTTCAGCTGTAAGTTGATTCTATAATGTGCACCAGTACCCTGCAAGCAGTCTGTGGGATGTCTAAGACTAGATCAAGGAAGTGTACTTTTCTCCATAGTTTATGTATGCTAAGCCTTTTTACCATGCTATACTGTCTTCTCTAATTCCTTCCCAATTCAGTCCCAGCTCCCCATCCCCATGACAACACATATCTTATAAAGAGAGCCTTTATCAACAGTCATAAGGGGAGACCTGTAATGTTACTCTTCAGGGATCTCATCCACACCCATATTCTCTGTGGGCTCCTGACATTTTTAAGGTCTGAAATACCTGAATCCTATAGAACCAATAGGAAAAGGAAAATAACTCCTCTATATTCTAATCACAAAGAAAGTTGCTTAAAGTCCTAAGCCAAAAAGAAATGCAGAATGTTTCCAGAACCTTATCATAGAAGATATTTAAATATTCATGAGAAGCATTATTTGTCATTAGAATATCTAAAAGGAAATCCAAAAGCTGCAGAGAAAGGCCAGCCAGGGGTAGATTTAAAATCCTCTGCCCTTGAAGCCAGGTTAGCAGGCTTCGCACCAATTCCATTTGATTAGCTTCTTCTTTAAGCCTATATAATCCTCTCAACTAGTACTGTTTTTCCTTTATTTCTGACTCTTGGTCTCAAGGCCCTTAATAAAAAAGTGACATGGATGACTGCCAAAATAACATAATTGGCTAGAATCCAAAATTCTGACATTTGTCTGGCATGCTAGGTTGTTCATTGGAGCCTAGATTTCTGAATCCTCTGCACACTGGGCTGGCTGACTGCTCGCTGATAACAAGCTTTCCACCAGTCTTCCATCTGCCCTCAAGTAGGAATCTGGTTTAACTACTTTGTGAAAGACCAAGCTCCATTTTGCCCATAAACAATTTCTGCCGTCATCCTCCCCACAATCCAGGGAGGTAGGCTTGCTGGCTGCTTTATATGAAGGAAGAAACCTGAGCTTAGAAAGTTAGGTAAGTTACTCAAGGTTATGCAACTTGTGAAGGGCAGAGCAAGGTTAAAATCCAGGTCTGTCTGAATACAAAATCCATTCTCTTTCTATTATACCAGCCCGCTCCATAATAGTGTTATTCATAATGTCAATCTTAAGAATGTCTTAGAATATTAAAAGGAGTATTTCAATTGACTTGCATCCAATATTAGCTTATCATTTGCCCTAAGAAGCAACTATTCTTCCTATCTGTCCAATCAGAAATTCAACTCTCGAAAGATATTTAGTATCCTCTCTGGCCACTTTTGAGGGTGAAACATTGCCTTTGTTAAGCTGCTATCACTATTAGTTCGTATAAATGTGGTTAGAATCAAAGATGGCTACGAGGCTCTGACCCCTTTCTGCAGAAAACAGAAAATAAATGGACTTCCACTTCCTGCTAATGCTTACGGTCCATCATTCAGATTCCCAGGCGTCTTCTGTTCAAGTTCTGGTTTTCTGTTTTTCTACTTACTTCCTCTGTGTGTGTGTGTGTGTGTGTGTGTGTGTGTGTGTGTCTACCAGGGATAGCTTTTGACTGTTTCTTTTTGGTCAAGTTCAAGAAAGTCTTACCTCCGGAGCCCATTAATAGCATTTCTAACAGACCAACAGCCCTGGGAAATGGAATAAGCATGAGCAGCCTGCGAACAACACTCCTCCCACAAATGTATACCAAACCTTGGGAAATAGTCTATCGGCTTTCTCAAAGAAGACAAGATTTCAGCCAGAGAAAAACAAAACTTGGAACAATTGGCTGCCTTCTAAAAACTTCCATATGTAAGTCTGTGACTCCCAAATTTTCTGACCGGGAATGCATGTCAGCACCTGTTTATTGCAGAGGCAGCCTGGAGAATATGGATTTTATACTTACATATATTTCTTCATGTTCCTAAATAGTGTTTTCTTTCCTTCACCGTATCCTTAGGTCAAAACTCTATTTACTCTCTGAGACATGCCCTCCTTCTACATTTGTGTCACCCTTCCCTGAATTCTTCTAATAAACCAATTGTTAGAAGACACCCCAACAGGATCTCTTATACCAAGAATGTTTCTATGAAGTTCTAGAAGTGTTTGGACCACAGTTTTCTGAAAGCCCACTATTATCATTTATTGGAACAGCTTATCGCCACCACTCTTCAGTTCCCAGTAAGAACAGACTTTCACTTCTCTCTGAGGAGAAAGCAGTGTGTCCTAAGTCACAGGGAACCTGCTATATCCTCCACAGTGGTTTCTATTGTCCTGGTTAAACCCTGACTGATATGGTGACATAATTTAATAAGAAGTGAGATTGAAAACTTAGGCTATCTGACTCCGAGACCCATGCTCTTTTTACCAAGAAATAAATGGCACATTTGTGAAGTTAGGAAAATTCCATCTCCTTGGTTACTAACGAAAGTTTAGCCCAGAACTGGACAGCACCTAAGAGTCATTCTAGTCAGATGCCCTCATCTTACAGATGAAAAAACTGAGGCCCAGAATTATTAAGAGACTTGCCAGAATCATCCAGAAAGAAAGTGGAAGGGTGATAACATGACTACAAGACTTTCAAGTGATATAAAAGGAAACATATTGATTAACCCATTAACTTCCGTGTGACCACACAAGAAGAAAGAGTCCTATAATTAGATACAAGAGGGGGTGGGTTGGGGTCTTGCAATGAAAGGGAGGACAAATTAGGAGGAGCCTTCACTTTAAGAAGGAAATTAGGAGTAGAAGAGGGTGTTAAAGATTAATGCTGTCTTCTCTAAATTTTGCCCACATACTTCACACATACACAAGTTATTTATTAAAGTTATGTATATTTATGGGAATGAAGGTATGTGTCTATCATAGCTTCCGTCTGTAGAATTGAGGAAGCAAGTCTGCCCTGAAACAGCAAAGGAAACTGTGAGGCATGAAAAGGTGGGGATACTGATTTCCTGCCTGCGCTTGAGAGGGTCCAGATCACCTGCATCCACTCCCTGGGCAAGTGAAGGGCTGACAAGAAATGGGCACAAATAAAATTCTCCAGAGCAATGGTGCTCAGCCTGGGGACTACAGATTCCCAAAGGAGAGGAAAGGTGGACTCAGTAATTTCAAGAGTTCTCCCAGTACACAAGGTCCTAACATAACATTTTCTGTGGATTAATTATTACCAGAAGGAGGAATGAGAAAGTAAAGTGGATTCGAATGTTCGAATGACTGTGAGTTGTATTTTAAAGCAAACCTGCTGGCGCAGCCACAGCTTCTCCTCACCCTGGCTTCCTTCCCCCTGACCACCTCACTCTTCTCTGGGTCACTGCACACTACAGCCGAACGAGCAGCTGGGACGTTCTCTGGGACTGCCCCAGACACCTGGGTGGGGAGACACAGGGAAGCACTGCTACTTCTATATGAAGAGAGGATCGCCGAAATAGAGAAGTTGTAAATATGGTCCTTATCCCTGCCTCATTTTCATGTATTTCTTTAGCCCTTCTTTCAATTTCTACCACAGGAAAAGCAGAAAGAGGCAAACAAAACAAAACAAAACAAAACAAAATAAAACCTGAAAAGGCTTTGCAAATGTTGGCCAAGATCACTTTGAGATTGTCTTCAACTGAAATAATTACTTTAGGGGATCCCTGGGTGGCTCAGTGGTTTAGCGCCTGCCTTCGGCCCAGGGTGTGATCCTGGAGACCTGGGATGGAGGCCCACGTCGGGCTCCTGGCATGGAGCCTGCTTCTCCCTCTGCCTGTGTCTCTGCCTCTCTCTCTCTCTCTCTCATGAATAAATAAATAAAATCTTACAAGAAAAACAAGAAATAATTACTTTATTGCAATAAACTATTCATCTCAATAAGTAAGAGCTGTGTATCTGATCCAGAGATTGGGTTGAGACAATCAAAGAAAGTCTGAAAACCCGAGACTTAATGTGATTACACTCTAGGAAGTGAGAAAAGGAGGGCAGCTCCAGGCCTCATGATGCAAGATAAAGAAGCACTCTCAAGAAATGGCTGTTGAGTTGAACTTAATCAAAACTAGCTAACAAAGTAGAATTTCAACTCAATATTTGAATATAAGACTAAAATAACTCTAGGTAAAGGTGAATACTGTGAAGAATGGAGAAAGGATCATGGAGGAGTCTGGTAATTCCATTGGAAAATTGAAGACAAATGTCAACATTCTTGTGGATTTAGGTGACTAAGTATAATGACGTGAAGAAAATTCGTAAAGAGCAAGCTAAAAATTTTAATAAAAGAGAGCAGAACAAGAGGAAACCTTGAGCTCTCTCTATGGGGTCAAAAATATCACCTTTAATAATCAAGCTAAACCTAGGAGACGAATAATTTTATTTCTACTTCTTGGATTAGGAGGCCATGATTCTGGAAGATTCATAACATGCCTGAAATCACAGATACTTGTGTTCCTGCAGATGTTCATAAGTGTTCTACAAAATGAGTTCCATGGCAAATAATTTTCTTGAAAAACAGCTCATAGTTTTCTGTCTTCTAGAGATTAGGTTCTGAAAAGTCATGCAGAGATCAGTCTTTTTAACCCTTTTAATATCTCTTTAATTCAGATCTTCTCAAACCTATAACATGATGGGAAATGTATGTGTGTATGTGTGTCTATGTTCTTACTACCTTTGTGACCACATGAACATTCCACGGGAAGCATTTGGGAAAAGGCAGCCAAAGGCTACAATAGAACTAAACCAATAAGACTAAATTTACTACAGATAAATTTAAATCAGATATTACATATTTTAAATCCACTTACATAAGAATAAAATTCAGGTCAACCGTGTATTTTTTCCTTAGGATTTTATTTACTTATTTGAGAGAGAGACAGCAGGGGGAAAGGCAGAGAAGCAGACTCCCCACTGAGGAGCCCTATAAGGGGCTGAATCCCAGGATCCTGAGATCATGACCTGAGCTGAAGGCAGAGGCTTAACCAACTGAGCCGCCCAGGTGCCTCAGACCAAGGATGTATTTTTAAATGCCCAGGAAAAGAGCTACCACAAGTCCAAAAATGACGACAAAGCTAAAGTTAATGAAATCTTAGGCTGCATTAATAGGAGTATGCTGTCTATATTAAGGGAGGTTGAGGCATACATCTGACCCTAAATGAAATTTTGAAATAGAATGTTGACAAATTAAAGGAAAAACAGACATTGATGGTGAAGTTGAACATTCTGGAAACTATATCATATGACTTTACTGGGGAATCTGAAAATATGTTAATTGATGTAAATATTTGACTGGAGGTGTGATGTTGCTAAGATATGGTAGTGACATTCTTCCCATAGCTAAGATTGTGATGAGGATAATGGTATAGACTTACTCGGTGCTTTCTTAGAGTCCTGAACTAGGAGTAACAATTTATAGTTATATGGGATTAAGTTTAAGTGTCACATAATATAATGATTCAATAAGCTGTCTCAGAGGAAAATGGACTGATGGAAGATTAGGCTTATTAGATAGTCTCTTAGAAGTCACCAAGGAATAGAGGTATTTTTCCCGTTGCCTCACTTAATAGGGGTACACTGAAAATTCAGTAGTAGTGGAAAAGGAAGTCCCAGAAATGCCACAGTCACGTTTAAAAAAGAAATAAAAGTTTATTAACTGATTTCCAGAATTGAATAGCACCTTTGTTTCTCAAAGAACTGTTCTGTTGACCCCATCACGACTTCAGTCGTTAACTACGTTTGGGACAGTGCTTCCCTCTTTGCCACTCTAACTGCACTGACCTGCCCCACAACCCACAAAAGCTAATGCCTTTCCCTCTCACGGCTTCCCACACTGCGAGGCCGGAGGAGCGGCCTGGTGGCTTCTGCTCACTAGTTTCCCTGTTATTTGTCTTCTGACATCTGTGTCTCCGATGATTTTCTCTCTGACTCGCCTTAAACCCCCCTAGAAGATAATCCAATCTCATTGGATTGGCCTGTTGGCATCCAGTAGAGCGCAGCACTGTTAGATTTCTCTTACCGCTGTCTGACAGATGGTGCGCTCCAGTCAGTTGCCTTTGAGACCGCCGCAGAGCCATGATCCACTCAGCATGAGCTGGGTGATGTGATCACATGGCAGCAAGCACTGCAACCTATATGAGAGACATTATTAGGAGGGTAAATAAATGGCAGACACTTGAATGACCCATCTAATACCACCATCCCATAGGAATACTCTAGAAGGTACTTCTGCTCTGTATGAGATTAAATAATATCTCTTGTATGGTCCCTTCTAACACCAATGTTCTATTGTATTAGGACATAACTCTAACCCGTTATTTTTTCTTCATATTGATAAACTAAATCTTGAGTCTTAAAGAAATAATGGATTACTGGTACCATATTTAATATAAAACATAACTGAACATAATGTTACTTCTTCTAATAAAAGCTTCTAACCCAGACCGTTTATTAACAAGTGAGACAAAAGAGAAATGAGAATAAGATGTGAGTGCACACGGACACAAGTATCTATTTTACATGTTCCACCCTGGCTCTTGCTGAACTTAAGCAGATCTCAATGTCTCTGAGATTTGGTTCCCTCATTTGAAAAATAGAAACTATGACCTAACTTTCAGGGTATGGGAATCAATTTTATAACATGAGCGTGATAATTCTGTCTAAGTTGCAAAAATTTCTGTAATGCCTTAAGCAATAATCCACAAATGATTCACATCATGGAATTCTATTTCCTTCAGTATCCAGTTAGCAAAATAAATTCTTTCAAACAACTGGAGAAAATTGAGCATTTGGTATTCAGAAGAAAATCGGGCATTTCAAATTTTCAAAGGAACAACAACAACAAAAAATCAGGCATCCTTCAAGGTGATGACCTTACTGCCGGCCATGTTCTGCCTTGATTCTTAACCTTTCTCTTCGTCACGGTTTACCATCTGATTTCCTTCAATGGTTAATAAGTGTAGAACCACCAATTATTTGATAGTTCGTATTAATCTCTGCAAACCAAATTGAGTTACAACTGAGACAATAAATCCTAGAGGAAATACCCTAGAGACTGCCATGACACATTTCTTGTTCTCTGACATAAGCAGAGATAATAATTAAGAATCACATGAGATATTACTAAAAATAGATTTCCTGTGTGGTTTTTGTCATACACACATCTAAGGCTTTTTTGAAATGTTTATTTTAATATGCTGCACATTTAGCCTCTGGGAATCATTTCACTGAGTAGCTGGGAAGCTGCAGTTAATTTTTGGTTACTAAAAAGACAAGTGAATGGGTTATTTAAACATCTTTACGTCCATGACAATAGATTTGTCTGAGACCAATCTCCCATTGTGGCTAACTCATAAAGAATTTACATCAGAGTAGGAGATGCCGTGCATTTTTTTTCCTTAATACACAATCATCTTTAGACATTCTTCATTTAACAAACATTTATTGAACATTTACACTGGACTATGGCATTTCTTCCAGGGCTGAGGATGAGTGTCCTACAGTCAGTCAACAAGACAAATGAGTGATCTGCTCTCATACACTCACGATTCTGTTTTAGGAAGGCAGATTGTAAACAAAGAAATAAATCAATAGATAATTCCACATGGAATTAACTGTTAGAAAGAAAAGAAAGTGGGTAACAGAATAAGGAAGAGCAAGAGAGATGAGGATGAGGAACTTATCTAGACAGGGTGATTATGGTGGGCCCAAAGAGGTGAGGAGCTGAATGATGACAAGCCTGCCACCTGAACACTGGGGGACAAAATAGTCAAAGTACAGGGAATTCCAGTGGCATGGCACATTTGGGGAAGACAGGCCAGCATTGCTGAAGCACAGAAATCAGAATGCAGTTGGAGATGTGGTCAGCGTGCAGACAACAGCCAGATTCTGCATGGGCGTACGCCCTGTGATGAGGAGTTCATACCGAATCTAAATTGAATGGGAAGCAATTAGAGTGTTGGCAATGAAGCAATGAGATCTAATTTACATTTTTAGGAGGTTAGTCTGATTATTTGGGAGATAGGAATGGAATTGGTGAAATCATTTCAGCTTTTGAAAAATTTAGTGGCACAGATCAAAAACCAAGCTAATGGTTTGGAGCACTGTTACGGGAGGGTGGGGAGAAATGGTGATGGTGAGAAGTGGTCAGATTCAGGACATGTTAAGGAGACATAGAGACAAAGCCGATGGATTTTTGATGTGACATGTGAAGGAAAATGAGGAGTGGAGGCAGCAATTTCGGAACCTTATCCCTCAGTTTATTTTATACTGGTCTTTGCATTGTATAGGCTGGTTCTGTGATCACTGTAGGAAGACTAGAGAGCCTAAATTTTCTACTTTTTTCCCTATATCGTAACAGATGATTCTATTTTTTCTTTCCATTTTACACAAGACTATACCTTTTGCACTATGTTGCATTAAGCACACAGCCCCATTACCTAATTTCAATAAAATTTGGTCGACCTAGATGTAGATGATGAAAAGAGAAAACAAAATAAAAGTTTAAAAAATATGTAAAGGCAAGGAGGATGAAAGAAATAGAGGGGAGAAGCCTGAATCATGCCTGGGGAATACAAAGAAAATTCATTTCTGATCATCAGCTCCTGTGTACTTTTGAACTGAGGAAGTTTTAAACTAAGCAAGTTCAAAAGGTGGCCACGACAGCTAAAGTGTCTTTGTTAATGGAAAAATTTTAAACTGAATCTACTCAAGACAGGCATATCTAGGAGTCCTCTAATGAATTTCTCAGTGGGGGGAAAAAAAGTCTAAACCTGATCCTAAAAAAATAAATAAATAAATAAATAAATAAATAAATAAATAAATAAATAAATAAACCTGATCCTTTAGGATGTTAGTTTTCTTAGTGAAAGTGGAGTCTAAGGAACCAACTTTCATGAAAGGCTGAAAGGAAAATGCAACAGAGAATGAGGGCTGCAAACCACTGCATTTTAGACCCTCCTCCTCTTTTTTTTTTTTTTTTTTTTTTTGTTGTTGTTGTTGTTTTTTGTTTTTTGTTTTTACTTTCCTTGTTGTCTAATCTAGGAACATGAGTCAGGCTGCCAGGCAACGCAAAGGTCTGAACTCTTTGTGACCAGAGTTGGAAATAATGACATTGCGTCTGTCAAAGCTTTGTATTCGTGGAGGTAAACGGTAACGATCAAGAGGAGAAGTGTGCAATCCGTATTGCGGTGACAGGGATAATGACCAGGACCTGCTGTTCTCGATAGAAGAATAATTCGGATCACAGGATGAGTCCTTGAAGTACAAATACGATTGCACAGGCTTCCCATAGAAAGCTTCTTCCTTGAACTTCTCCGTCTTGGTATTTTGGCAAACCTAGTTTCTCAGCCTTATAAATGATGTGAGGGGATTTCAATAAGAATGTCACGAAAGTAGACTTGGGTCGTAGAAAATTTTATAAAGCTTTACTTAGGTAAGTCTCAAGGTAATTGTAAACATCTAACGTTCATAAGTTCATCCCATCTGGGAGACAGATCAGCTGCAGCTGCTTTTAGCCATCGAATAAAGAGCAGAAGGAATCTGAAGATTCAAGGCTCTGAACTCTGTTAACTCATTTTTTTTTAGCAGTTACAGAAGATATTTTGTTAACATGAATAAATAAAACAAAGTGGCCGTTGAATTAAAACTGGAGGTATTACTTCATTAAATAAGTATTTATTTAGAACTATTATGGTAAAGTGGCCAAGGTAAATTGGATAATGGGCCTGGAGGAAGGGACACATTTTTTTTTTTTTTAACAGAAACGTGGAGAACAAGTTTTTCTTTTTTCTAGTACCGGTGTGCTCTTCTAGAAGCAATATTTTCCACTGAGGGAGGAAAAAAAACTAGTATGTAGGGGTGGTAAAAGAAAAGTCTGGAAAAAACTGTCAAATGCAAGATGCTTAAACGAGATTACAGCGGAATGCCCATAGCTGGGCTCCTTCCCAGGAAAGCCCTATGGTTCCGCACAAACGAAGCACAGAGTATCTAGTAAGAAAGCCGCGTCTGGTGGGGGGGGCCAGGTGGCGGGGGGGGGGGGGGGCAGGGTCCCCAAGTCACCTGTCCCCACCACCTGACCTGATCACCTTCGAATCATCCTGAAAACCTAGCAATTCGGCCTGAGATTTAAAGAGAGAACAGGGGATCCCTGGGTGGCGCAGCGGTTTGGCGCCTGCCTTTGGCCCAGGGCGCGATCCTGGAGACCCGGGATCGAATCCCACGTCGGGCTCCCGGTGCATGGAGCCTGCTTCTCCCTCTGCCTGTGTCTCTGCCTCTCTCTCTCTCTCTCAAATAAAATCTTAAAAAAAAAATAAAATAAAATAAAGAACGAACAGTTGGAAGGCGGGGGACACGGGCTTGCACCCCTGACCAGGCAGGACCTAGGCGGGGTACGGAAGATCCCGGGGGGGCCCGGCTGGGGGGCGGGGGGCCCGGGGACAGGGGAGCCCCCAGCCGCAGGGACCTTACCTCCCCCCGGATTCTCCCGGGGGAAAGGGCTCCGCGGAGACCCAGGGGGCGGAGGGGCGGGGGGCTCCAGTCCCCGGGTCACTGTCGGGGGGTCACCCGGGGGGAGCGCACCCGCACCGGGGAGCTCGGTAAAGGGGGGCGCCCGGGGCCTCGGGGAGAAGCCGGTGGGGGGCTCCGGGCGGGGGGCTGCGTCCTCTGCCTTCGGGCCGCGGCGGGAGCGATTCCAGCAGCGCAGGCCCCGGACCCCAGGGCGCGGCGGGCACAGCCCCCCTCCTGCGGCTCCCGGGGGTACGTGGGGGGACACAGGACGGGGGACCCTCCTGCCTGGGGGCAGGGGGAGGGCACAGGACGGGGAGGACGCTCCCCGCCCGGCGCCCCGAGCTGTGCAGGTGAAGGCCCCCGCCCCCGGGTCACCCGGACCAGTGCGGACTGGGAGCTGCGGTGGCCACTGGGGAGCTGACCCCTGGGCTGGAGAGGGGCCGCCACCCCTTGGGCTGCTCCTCCTGGTGTCACCTGTGCCTGGGACGGAGCAGCTGCCGGGGAACAGGGGCCTCCCGGTCAGCGGCTCCCACTGAGCCCGGCACCCCGGGGGGCATCTCCCCAGGTGCACACACCTGGGAGTCAGCACAGCAGCCCCTCCCCCGAGACCAGGGGAAGGACGCGGAAGAGCGGGTCCGGGGCGAGCAGCGCTGGGAAGCTCCAGGGGAAGTCCAGGGATTTACAGTACAGAGAACCAGAGGGGACCCCTCCTTGGTTTGTTTTCTTCCATTTTCCAGTACAACTCGTTTTTATATCAGACTGTGAATTTCCAATTTTTTTCTCTTTTCCCTCCTTAACTACAATATCTTACCACCTCTTCATTTTTAAGATTCTTCCTTTTTGACTTTCACATTTCTACAATTACGGGCCTTAGATATATTTTCCACTTCTAGATTCCCTTCAATTTTGGAAGATACAGAGATATGTTTTTTTTTCTTTTGTGTTTTTTGTTTTCTCTGCCTCGTTTTGTTCTACAATGGTGGAAGTTAATACCTTCTAACCATGACCAGCAGCACCCAGACCAAGTGGTACACCAGGCTGGTTCATTCTGTGAGATTCCTCATTCCCATTCTGCCCCCCTCTTTTATCTCCTTTATGTTTGGGGGTCAATTTTGAGGCCTCTACAAGTATTGCTGGTTTATATAAATTTGGGACTGAGCATCTTCTAACATACAGAACTTTAATATACTCAGAACCAAGAGGATTACCCTCTAGCACCCCTCAGGTAGGCAACATTCTCCTCCACTACAACTTCATTACCACCACCATCTCCCAGTACCCCCCTTTTTTTCTTCTCCTTTTTTTTTTTCTTTTTTCTTTTTCTTTATTTTTTCTCTTCTTCTTTAGGATTCCTGGACATTTATTTTTTACTACTTTGTTTTAAAATTTGTTTTTCACTTTAGTGGTCCTTTTATTTTGTCGTGATCTTTGTCTTCAATTTCTGGTCTCTGACTTTAGCAGAATCCTCCAGGGTGAAATTTATTTAGGTCGTGGTTGATATTCTTGACGCAGCCTGCTAATACAGCCACCTCTGCACTGAGCAAAATGACTAGAAAGAACTCACCACAAAAGAAAGAATCAGAAACAGTACTCTCTGGCACAGTTACAGAATTTGGATTACAATTCTATGTCAGAAAGCCAATTCAGAAGCACAATTATAAAGTTACTGGTGGCTCTGGAAAAGAGCATAAAGGAATCAAGAGACCTCCTGACTGCAGAATTTAGATCTAAAAAGGCCAAAATTAAAAATCAATTAAATGAGATGCAATCCAAACTGGAGGTCCTAATGACGAGTGTTAATGAGGTAGAAGAAAAAGTGAATGACATAGAAGATAAGTTGATGGCAAGGAAGGAAGCTGAGGAAAAAAGAGAAAAACAATTAAAAGACCATGATGATAAGTTAAGGGAAATGACAGCCTCAGAAGGAAAACTCTACATTTAATTGGGGTTTCTGAGGGCGCCGAGAGGGCCAGAGGGCCAGAAAGCATATTTGAATACACCATAGCTCGGAACTACCCTAATTTGGGGAGGAAATCAGGCATTCAGATCCAGGAGATAGAGAGATTCCCCCCCTAAAATCAATAAAAACCGTTCAACACCTCAACATTAATTTTTTTTAGCACCTCAACATTTAATAGTGAAACTTGCAAATTCCAAAGATAAAGAGAAAATCCTTAAAGCAGCTAGAGACAAGAGATCCCTAACTTAAACGAGGAGAAGTATTAGGTTAACAGAAGACGTCTCCACAGAGACCAGGCAGGCCAGAAAGGGCTGGCAGGATATATTCAGGGTCCTAAATGAGAAGAACATGCAGCCAAGAATACTCTATCCAGCAAGACTCTCATTCAGAATAGAAGGAAAGATAAAGAGCTTCCAAGATAGGCAGAAACTGAAAGAATATGTGACCACCAAACCAGCTCTGCAAGAAATATTAAGGGGGACCTTGTAAAAGAAAGAGGAAGCCTAAAGAAATAATCCACAAAAAAAGGGGACTGAAGGGCAGCCCGGATGGCTCAGCTGTTAGTGCCACCTTCAGCCCAGGGCCTAATCCTGGAGACCTGGGATCGAGTCCCACATTGGGCTCCCTGCATGGAGCCTGCTTTTCCCTCTGCCTGTGTCTCTGCCTCTGTGTGTGTGTGTGTCTCTCATGAATAAATAAATAAAATCTTAAAAGGAGGGGGCTGAATAGGTATTATGATGACACTAAATTCATATCTTTCAATAGTAACCATGAACATGAATGGACTTAATGATCCCATCAAAAGACGCAGGGTTTCAGACTGGATAAAAAAAGCAAGACCTATCTATTTGCTGTCTACAAGAGACTCATTTTAGACGTAAGGAAACCTCCAGCCTGAAAATGAAAGGTTGGAGAACCATTTACCATTCAAATGGTCCTCAAAAGAAAGCAGGGGTAGCCATCCTCATATCAGATAAGTTAAAGTTTATCCCAAAGACTGTAGTAGGAGATGAAGAGGGACACTATATCATACTTAAAGGATCTATCCAACAAGAGGACCCAACAATCATGAATATTTATGCCCTTAATGTGGGAGCTGCCAAGCATATCAATCAATTAATAACCAAAGACATACACTAATACTGGAAGACTTCAACACGGCGCTTTCTGCAAATGATAAATTTTCTAAGCACAACATCACCAAAGAAACAAGAGCTTTAAATGATACACTGGACCAGATGGATTTCACAGATATTTACAGAACTTTACATCCAAACACAACTGAATACACATTCTTCTCAAGTGCACATGGAACTTTCTCCAGAATAGACCATATACTGGGTCACAAATCAGATCTCAACTGATACCAAAAGATTGGGATTGTCCCCTGCATATTTTCAGACCATAATGCTTTGAAACTTGAACTCGGTCACAAGAAGAAATTCGGAAGAAATTCAAACACGTGGAGGTTAAAGAGCATCCTGCTAAAAGATGAAAGAGGCAACCAGGAAATTAAAAAAGAATTAAAAAGATTCATGGAAACTAATGAAAATGAAGATACAACCATTCAAAATCTTTGGGATACAGTAAAAGCAGTCCTAAGAGGGAAATACATCGCAATACAAGCATCTCTCAAAAAATTGGGAAAAACTCACATACACAAGCTAACCTCACATCTAAAGGAACTGGAGAAAAAACAGCAAATAAAACCTACACCAAGCAGAAGAGAGTTAATAAAGATTCGAGCAGAACTCAATGAAATAGAGACCAGAAGAACTGTAGAACAGATCAACAAAACCAGGATTTGGTTCTTTGAAAGAATGAATAAGATAGATAAACCCCTACCAGCCTTATTAAATACAAAAGACAAAAGACTCAAATTAATAAAATCACGAATGAAAAAGGAGAGATCACAACTGATACCAAGGAAATACAAACGATTTTAAAAAACGTATTATGAGCAGCTATATGCCAATAAATTAGGCAATCTAAAAGAAATGGACACATTTCTGGAAAACCACAAACTACCAAAACTGGAACAGGAAGAAATAGAAAGCCTGAACAGGCCAATAACCAGGGAGGAAATTGAAGCAGTCATCAAAAACCTCCCGAGACACAAAAGTCCAGGGCTAGATGGCTTCCCAGGGGAATTCTATCAAACGTTTAAAGAAGAAACAATACTGATTCTACTAAAGCTGTTCTGAAAGATAGAAAGGGATGGAGTACTTCCAAACTCGTTCTATGAGGCCAGCATCACCTTAATTCCGAAACCAAACAAGGACCCCATCAAAAAGGAGAATTATAGACCAATATCTCTGATGAACACAGATGCAAAAATTCTCAACAAGATACTAGCCAATAGGATCCAACAGTACATTAAGAAGATTATTCACTATGACCAAGTGGGATTTATCCCCGGGATGCAAGGCTGGTTCAACACTGGTAAAGCAATCAATGTAATTGATCATATCAGCAAGAGAAAAAATAAGAACCATATGATCCTCTCAATAGATGCAGAGAAAGCATTTGACAAAATACAGCATCCATTCCTGATCAAAACTCTTCAGAGTGTAGGGATAGAGGGAACATTCCTCAGCATCTTAAAAGCCATCTACGAAAAGCCCACAGCAAATATCATTCTCACTGGGGAAACACTGGGAGCCTTTCCCCTACGATCAGGAACATGACAGGGATGTCCAGTCTCATCACTGTTATTCAACATAGTACTAGAAGTCCTAGCCTCAGCAATCAGGCGACAAAAAGAAATAAAAGGCAAAGAAGAGTTCAAACTCTCCCTCTTCGCAGATGACATGATACTGTACCTAGAAAATCCAAAAGACTGCTAGAACTCATACAGCAATTTGGTAGCGTGGCAGGATACAAAATCAATGCTCAGAAATCAGTGGCATTTCTATACACTAACAATGAGACTGAAGAAATAGAAATTAAGGAGTCAAGCCCCTTTACAACTGCACCCAAAAGCATAAGATACCTAGGAATAAACCTAACCAAAGAGGTAAAGGATCTATACCCTAAAAACTACAGAACACTTCTGAAAGAAATTGAGGAAGACACAAAGAGATGGAAAAATATTCCATGCTCATGGATTGGCAGAATTAATATTGTGAAAATGTCATTGCTACCAAGGGCAGTTTACACATTTAATGCAATCCCTATCAAAATACCATGGACTTTCTTCAGAGAGTTGGAACAAATCATCTTAAGATTTGTGTGGAATCAGAAAAAAACCCAAATAGCCAAGGGAATATTGAAAAAGAAAACCAGAGCTGGGGGCATCACAATCCCGGATTTCAGGTTGTACTACAAAGCTGTGATCATCAAGACAGTATGGTTCTGGCACAAAAACAGACACAGAGATCAATGGAACAGAATAGAGAACCCAGAAGTGGACCTTGAACTTTATGGTCAACTAATATCCGGCAAAGCAGGAAAGACTACCCACTGGAAAAAGGACAGTCTCTTCAATAAATGGTGCTGGGAAAATTGGACAGCTGCATGCAAAAGAATGAAACTAGATCATTCTCTTACACTCGACACAATGATAAACTCAAAATGGATGAAAGATCTAAATGTGAGACAAAAATCCATCAAAATCCTAGAGGAGAACACAGGCCACACCCTTTTTGAACTTGGCCACGTCAACTTCTTGCAAGATACATCTATGAAGGCAAGGGAAACAAAAGCAAAAATGAATTATTGGGACTTCATCAAGATAAAAAGCTTTCGCACAGCAAAGGAAACAGTCAACAAAACTAAAAGACAACCTACAGAATGGGAGAAGGTATTTGCAAATGACCTATCAGATAAAGGGCTAGTATCCAAGATCTATAAAGAACTTATTAAACTCAACACCAAAGAAACAAACAATCCAATCATGAAATGGGCAAAGGACATGAACAGAAATCTCCCAGAGGAAGACACAGACATGGCCAACACGCACATGAGAACATGCTCCGCATCACTGGCCATCAGGGAAATACAAATCAAAACCACAATGAGATCCCACCTCACACCAGTGAGAATGGGGAACATTAACAAGGCAGGAAACAACAAATGTTGGCGAGGATGCGGAGAAAAGGGAACCCTCTTGCACTGTTGGTGGGAATGTGACCTGGTGCAGCCACTCTGGAAAACTGTGTGGAGGTTCCTCAAAGAGTTAAAAATAGACCTGCCCTACGACCCAGCAATTGCACTGCTGGGGATTTACCCCAAAGATACAGATGCAATGAAACGCCGGGACACCTGCACCCCGATGTTTCTAGCAGCAATGTCCACAATAGCCAAACTGTGGAAGGAGCCTCGGTGTCCATCGAAAGTTGAATGGATAAAGAAGCTGTGGTCTATGTATACAGTGGGATATTCCTCAGCCATTAGAAATGACAAATACGCACCATTTGCTTCGACATGGATGGACCTGGAAGGTATTATGCTGAGTGAAATAAGTTAATCAGAGGACAACCAGTATATGGTCTCATTCATTTGGGGAATATAAAAAGTAGTGAAAGTGAATAAAGGGAAAGGAGAAAAAATGAGTGGGAAATATCAGAGAGGGAGACAGAACATGAGAGACTCCTAACTCTGGGAAACGAACAAGTGGTGGTGGAAGGGGAGGTGGGTGGGGGGACGGGGTGACTAGGTGATGGGCACTGAGGGGGGCACTTGAGGGGATGAGCACTGGGTGTTATGCTATATGTTGGCAAAATTGAGGTCCAATAAAAAAATATACAATATAAATAAATAAATAAATAAATAAATAAATAAATAAATACATAAATACATAAATACATAAATAAAATTATAAAAAAAAGTAAGCTATGTTTGCATCCATGCCCTAACATTTACCAGCCAGATGATCTAGGGCCATTTACTTCACCTTTCTGAGCCTTAATGTCCTTAATTGTAAAAATTAAGATTCAAAAATTAATCTCATAGATGTAACTGAGCCATCACATTAAAAGCGCTGACCCATGGTATATAATACCTAAAACACACTGACATCTAATTCACAATGTTTTCAGTAGTGTAGGTACCAAAAGTACATCAATTTGCATTTAAAGGAAATCTGCATTTACTCAAAAAATAAGCAAGCTAAAAGAATTCCATATTTTCATTTTTCTTTAAAATACTGCATCCCGCTCTGTATACTGAGGGATTTTATTAGTGGCAACGAATTAACCACTTATTTACACAAGTACACTTCTTCCTGTTACCTTAGACTCTCAGGATAAAAGTTAATGGGAAACTTGCCTTTTTCTTTTTTTTTTTTTTTTTTTTTTTTTTACAGGCTTAGGGATAAAGGGAGTATGTTAAGATAAGAGGCTAACAAGATAGGCAATTTCTTCTCTCTTGATGGTATTTTTAGAAAGGAGATCAGAGCTTCTAGAGAAGAGCACCAGATGTGGAATTATTTAAGGTGAATTTTATTAGTTGGAAAGTAATGATCTAAGTTACAGAAACTCAAGTAGGATCATCCATAAATAAAGAGAAATTCTAAGGCCAATGAAAAAACATTACCAACTTTCACTTTTTTAAAACACTTGGGCAGGTAGATACCAAAGTATGGCAGTTTTTCAAGATAATTAACATTTACTGAATCTTTTTTGTGGTCAGGCACTGCACTGAGAGCTTCTATTAACAGTCTCATGTAATCACCAAACGATGTGGGAGGCACATAATAGTCTGACATCCATTTTAAAGTCAACAAACTAAGCCGAGATCAAACCATTTTTAGACAGAGGATCCCAGCACCTGATTCCAAAGGCCTAGCTTTCACCTCCTTCACTGCACTATTTGGCAACACTGGTAGGCGCCGCGAGCCTCTGCCCCAGCATCGCTACTTGCACGGCCTCCTGGTACCGGGCCAGGAGGGATTGAACTTTATGGGATTGAATTCTTCAAAAGGAGCCAGATGACATGGGACGGAATCTGACAATTTGTTGCTGTCATTTCCCTTAAGAGCCTGTGAAAGTCTCCATATTGGGCTTCCTATTTTTAGTGAATTCATAAGCAAAATGATTTTCTTTTCCTCTTGTAAGTAGCACTAGGTGAGCCTCTCGCCCAGCACCGATTGTGAGGTTGCTTGCAGGAATTCAGCCGTGGGATGGGCCTTTTCTTTCCGTGGAGATAGATGGGAGGTACTGATTGTTTCTGTAGCTAGCAGTTATTGAAAGCTTAGTATGGACCGGACATGGTGCTAAGCTCACTATATAATTTATCTCATTTAATTTTCACAGATCTCTCCAGATAGATGCTGCTATCGTCTCCACGGTATAGCTGAGGAAACAGACCCACAAAAGATACGTGGTTGTCTTGCCCAACATTTCAAACCTAGCAAAAAGTAGTGGCAGGATTTGATTCCAGAGCTATCTGACTATAAACCCAAACTCTTAATCATTGTAAAATTCAATTAAAGTCACATTTTGGGGCAGCCCAGGTGGCTCAGCAGTTTAGCATGGCCTTCAGCCCAGGGCATGATCCTGGAGTCCTGAGATCGAGTCCCATGTCGGGCTCCCTGCATGGAGCCTGCTCCTCCCTCTGCCTGTGTCTCTGCCTCTATCTCTGTGTGTGTCTCTCATGAATAAATAAACAAATAAATAATCTTTTAAAAAATTAAAAAGTCACATTTTACTAGGTGTGTGCACCTTGGGCAAGATATATAACCTCAAGGAGCCACAATCTTCTCCCGAAAAATAAGAATAATATAACTGGTTCTCAGAGTAAGATGAGCAGATGTGACATAATGTACAGGTAAGAGCCTGAGGAATGCTAGAAGTAAGCATTAAAATAAATACCAACTAAAGTTTTAATTCTATTCAACAACATTCTTTGAATAGAAATGCTATGTCCTGTGCCTCCTACCACACTCTCCACATAAACTAGTGTCCAATTTCTATGCAGAGAGGATCCTCTAAGTGAAAGCTCCCATACTGTTTCTGTGATCCACAATATTTGTAAGACTTGTGTAGAAACAGGTACACAAGATGCCACTTCTTTATGATCAAGCCCACATGGAGGAAAGAGATTCTCCTAAAAATGTTTTTTTCTGGGAAGAAGTGTGTACAGTCTGTCTCTTGCTTTGCTGTTCAGGTTGGCCCCCTTAGATGGCATCTCAGAGTACCCCACATGAAACTACTATCCTACAGGTTTACATTGAAAAAGAAACAAGCCTTGTATTTAGCCTTATCCTTCTGAAACTGTTTGATTTGGAATTTCAAGAAAATAGTGCAGATTAAAAACATATTTATTCTGTATTTTCCCTTGGAATCTATTAAAAGTACCAAAAACTTTTTAAATAGGGAAGAACATTACAAGTTCAGAAAAGAGCTATAAAACAAACAAACAAACAGAAAAAAAAGTAATGGGAGCGTGCTCCCAACAAAACCTACCAATTTCTGTAAAATGTGGGCTAAAACAAAGGAGTAAACTATAAACTTCATACATCTTAGAGTAAGCCAGAGGATTGCTAAAGACTTTTCCAATAACATTGTATATAAAAGAAGAAAAAAATAAGGGCATGGTGGTCCACAAAAGACTTAGGAACTAGCCCTAAGAAAGTCCAAGTCAATACTGTGCAAATAGCATAGGAAAAACGGACATTAAGGCTGGGATATTTGACCTCAAAAAACCATCTAGGGGTAACATGAGGAAGAAAAGAATAAAAAGAGAACAAAGACCAGATTGGTAGTTAAAAATGAACGCAACTGAGCAGAAATAAATCCAGAATGATCACTTCTAAAACCACAGTAAGCCAAGAGGCTCTGCTGAAACCCAAGATGACCTTGGACCAGTTCACCTGCTCACCATGAAAGGAAACATGCTGCAAGGTCAGGAAACTATGTTGAGTTGATGAGAACTAACAAGGCAACAACTTCTGATCTGAAACTGTCCATGGCCCCTGCTCAAGCCATGGGTGGTTTTCCACACAGCTCTTTTTTTTCTTTTTTTAAAGATTTATTTATTTATTCATGAGAGACACACACACAGAGAGAGAGAGAGAGAGAGAGAGAGAGAGGCAGAGACACAGGCAGAGGGAGAAACAGGCTCCCTGTGGGGAGCCCGATGTGGGACTCCATCCATGCCAGGATCATGCCCTGAGCCGAAGGCAGAAGCTCAACCGCTGAGTCACACAGGCATCCCTTCCATGCAGTTTTTAATCTAAGTGCCACTAACAGCAAATTCTTCATTCAAGAAGAATAATAAACATAAAGATTCCAACATGAAACCCTCAACCAGATCCTGCAAAAAAAAAAAAAAAAAAACAACTTTAAAAATGAACAAAAGAACAAGGACAAGCAAATAAAATAGTACACTAAGAAATAGAAGACAATTAAGCTATCATGTTCAATGCTTTTACAAAATCAAAGGGATTATGGATTCTGAAACGGGACCTAATAAGGACCTACAGTGATCAAGACCACACTGTAAAGACAAGTAAGCCTTAGTAAGAGTCACAAGAAACAAGATTGTATCAGTAATGCCTTCAGATATTGAAGTTATCAGATACAGAAGATAAAATAGCCGTATACTAGGTATTTTTAAAAATAAAACATTGACTTCTCTTTTAATGTGAAAGGAACAAAGAGTAGTGATGAAAATTTGAAAAAGAATCCAGTAGGACGTTTAGAGAATAGAGGCACTGAACATAAATATTTAGTGGACGGATTAAGTAGGAGATAAGCACAGCTGAAAGGGCTATCTGAAGACATTATCAAGAATTAGGTAGCTTTGAAGATGAATAAAGCAAGATGAAAACAAAGTGAAACTAGGAAATGGAATATGCAAAAGAGACGTGAAACACAGAAGCACAGAATGGGATTCTCTAGCACACATCTAATTCAATATTGGGGGGGTGGGGAGAATAGAGGAAATGAAAGAAAAGTGATATTCAAGAGATATGGCTGAAAAATCCCTGATCAGATGATAGATAAGAAGCCTTAGAGATACCTGGGTGGCTCAGTGGTTGAGCTTCAGCCTTTGGCTCCAGGCCTGACCCCTGGGTCCCAGGATTAAGTCCCACATCGGGCTCCCCACAGGGAGCCTGCTTCTTACTCTGCCTGTGTCTCTGCCTCTCTCTCTGTGCCTTTCATGAATATATAAAATCTTTAAAAAGAAGAAAAAGAAGAAGGCTTAGGTATGAAAAGTGAAATGAATGCCATTCAGGATGAACAGAAGAAATGAACACCGAGGCACATTTCAAAAAATGTGAAATAAGGTTTTTTTATATTAAAAAATGAGTTTGTCATTAGACTTTCACTAAAAAAATCAATATTAGAAAGAAAGAAAATAATCTCAGAAGGACTGTCTGAAATACAAGAAGAAATGGGAAGAAATTAATAACAATGAAAGTAAGAAATGTTTACAAAAGAATCATTGTTATTATATTTAATTTGTATGTTGTAGAAGACCTAATTGAAATGCTTGGAAGCAATAGCATACAAGTCAAGAGAAGAGTGATCACAGTTAGTGGGTAATATCCTTTCTTCAAATGAGAAGGTTAACTGTGTTTGTTAATTTTGGACCTTACTAGGCTATTTAGTGCACATGCTACAAGTTCGAGTGTGTCCACTAAAAGAACAAACAAGAAATGTATACCCTCAAATCCAGCCTAGTAGAGTGAAAAAACAAAAATAAAACCCACTCATTTAAAAAGGAGAATTTTATTTACTTGTTTTTATTTATATATTAATTTTTAAAATATTGATTGATTGATTGATTGATTGATTGATTGATTGAAGAGAGAGAGCAGGAGCAGGGGGTGGGGCAGAGGAAGAAGCAGACTCCTTGATGAGCAGGGACCCCCAATCTGGCTGAATTCTGGACCCTGGAATCATGACCCAAGCCAAAGGGAGACCCTCAGCTGGCTGAGCCACTCAGGTGCTTCTGTATTTATTTTTTGAAAAGGAGAATTTTTAAAGGCAGAGAAAAAGCAAGTCAACAGTACAATATAAGTTAGTAGGACACATAAAATGAATAGCCAAAACAAATAAAATAAACCAAATAATCCAAATAAATTATCCAAATAAAAGATAGAATTTTTGCAGATGGACTTTTAAAAATCCAGCTATATTCTGTTTACAAGAGACACATCTGAAATATAAAGATCTAAATATGTTGAAATTGTGGAAAAGCAAACATCAAATAAAAAACTGCTACAAAAAATTCTGTAATAGTTATTTGATGTTAAAAATATTGATTTTATTTCAAAAAAGAATTTGAGATGACATCTCTACATAGTGATGGAAGTTTCCAGTAATCAGAAAAATACAATAATTCTAGACACTTATTCATCTATAAAATAACTTTAAAATAAATAAAGCAAAAACATTTTAAAACACAAGAAATAGAAAAATCTAACCCAAAGTCAAAAACTTCTAAATATTTGTCTCCATTTAATGGTCAAATATAAAAAATTGAATTATACCTAATTCTGCATCCAGAAGTTAGAGAATACACATCTGCTCAAATGCACATTGAACAACAACAAAAAAGTCAACCAAGTAACAAGCTAAAAACAAATGCCAGCTATGCATATACATTAAGTATCATGCAAACTATATTATCTGCATTGTAATGAATTAAAAGATTCAATAACACAAAACTTAAATAAAGCATCCCATGCATTTGGAAATATAAAACATAATTTTGTATAGCTCATTTGCAAAATAAGTTAATCATAATGCAAATTAAAGATATTTAGAACTAAGCAATAAGAATAATATATATCCAATATATGTCAAAACCCGTGGGATGCATCCAAACTAGGGATTAGAAAGAGATCTATAGCTTTAAATAATCACTTTAAAAAATCTGAAAATTAAAGACTCCTAACTCTGGGAAATGAACTAGGGGTGGTGGAAGGGAAGGAGGGCGGGGGGTGGGGGTGAATGGGTGACGGGCACTGAGGGGGGCACTTGACGGGATGAGCACTGGGTGTTATTCTGTATGTTGGCAAATTGAACACCAATAAAAATAAATTTATTATTAAAATAAATAAATAAATAAATAAAAATAAAAAACCTGAAACTATCCTAACAAATTAGAAATATTACAGTAGATGAAATTTGAAGAAAGTAGTAGAAAGGAGAAAATTTTTGGGATCCCTGGGTGGCGCAGAGGTTTGGCGCCTGCCTTTGGCCCAGGGCGTGATCCTGGAGACCCGGAATCGAATCCCACATCGGGCTCCCGGTGCATGGAGCCTGCTTCTCCCTCTGCCTGTGTCTCTGCGCCTCTCTCTCTCTCTGTGACTATCATAAATAAATAAAAAAAAAAAAAAAAATTTTAAAAAAGCAAAAATTAATAAAATAAAAGACAAAATATATAAGTACAACAAAGACAAAATGTATACTTTAAAGACTGCTGAAATAGGTAAGCTTCATCCAAGATTGAAAGGGGAAAACGAGAAGAGACAAACAAATATTCAGACTTTTAAAGATAACATAACTAAATATTTGACAGATTAAAAAGAAAATAAAGTCATATTTTGAAGACTATTATACTAAAAGTTTGGAAACTTACATGACATAAACAGAGTCCTAGAAGTATGTAAATTATTAAAAATCCCTCAAGAAGAAACAAAATTCTTTTTTTTAAGGTTTTATATTTTCAAATAATCTCTACCCCCAATGTGGGGCTCGAGCCCACAACACCAAGGTCAGGGTCACCTGCTCTACTGACTGAGCCATCCAGACACCACAAGAAGAAACAGGATTCTTGAATAATCCTGTAATTAGTGAAGAAAGTCATATAAACATTTAAAGGTCTTTCCTAGAAGTAAATAGCAGACCTAGATGACTTTATAGTTGAGTACTACCAAGCTTTCAAGGAACAGGTCATGCCAATCTTCCAAAAACTCCCAGGAGAAGAGAAAAAGAAGAAATATTCTTTGATTCTGTCATTAGACCAGCATTATTTTGATAGTCCCCGGGGCTACCATAAGGAAAAGGAAGATGATTCAGGTAAGAGTTCATGGCCAATGACAGGAAATTTGGGATAATATTAAACCTCAGCTGGAATGCAGAGAATGGGGAGGGAGGGTGTGATTGAATATCTGAATATCTGAATAACAGAGACAAGGAATAAGAAAATCATTAGCATGTGCAGGTGTGAGCCCAGTGAACCAGGGACTCTAAGATCAAGTTAATATACTAATTAGAAGAGAATTTTTAGGAAGGTAATTAGTCATTTCAAGGCGATTAATTCAATTTTAAAGGGTTCTGGTATTAAGAACTTGATTCTGAGTTTTACAAAAATAAGTAGAGGTACAAAAAGGGAAGGTAGACCTTCACTTATGAAGGAACACCATCATAAATAAAGCAGAAATGAGGAAAAACAATGGCATCTGGAGGAAAAAAGAGAAAAGACTTGGCGAACAGAATACTCAGATTGTTAAACTACCAGTGATGGGAATTCAAGAACAAGAGGAAATAGAGAACAGCTAGAGCCAATAATCAAAGAACAAAAATAAAAGTAAACTATCAGTGAGATTAAAAAGAAGATGAGGGGTGCCTGGGTGGCTCAGTGGTTGATGTCTGCCTTTGGCTCAGGTCGTGATTTCCAGGTTCTGGGTTCAAGTCCTGCATCAAGCTCCCTGCAGAGAGCCTGCTTTCCCCTCTGCCTATGTATCTGCCTTGTTCTGTGTCTCTCATGAATAAATAAATGAAATCCTTTTAAAAAAAGATGAATTTTTCAGATCGAAAGATCAATGTAAACAAGTTTAGTACACACACACACACACACACACACACACACACCAGTTACTTCTTAGTCCGATTTATAGGCAAAATTTTCCCAAGAATGTTTTCCAAGAATAAGTATCCAAGAATTTCAAGAATAAGTATTGAAAAATATACTTTGTAAGAGGAAAAAAAACTGGCTTTGGATTGTTTACATGCAGAATGAGAAGACAAAAGAGCAACAATATTACCATCTTGAGAAAGGGCTGTCATCCTAAAGCATATCCCACTAATACAGCATTCTTTTGAGAAAGCAAAGCAGAGATGCGTTGATATATCAAAGAATCAGAAAATACGCATCTGATTAAGTTTAAAAATAAAGTTGTGGAACATTAATTTGGTAAAATTCAGTTTATGTTAATACATTAAATGTTTATGGGTTTTAGATATTAAAAACTACAATTTAACATATAAATTATAAGTATTTTTAAGTACAGTTTAATTTATAAATGCCCAAAGGTCTGTAGGAAAGCTCACTAAAATGTTAACAATATCTCTGAGGATGTTAGTAGGAGTTAACTGGAAACATCTTTCATTTGATTTAATAAAAGCATAAAAATTATTTTGTCACTGCCAAGCAGCTATGCTCATGGACATTCTCATTTGAGGATAGTCTGGTAATCCATGCTTGACTCCCATTAAGTATGTTCCTTTTTCTGGCACCTCACAGGAGATTTTGCTCTTATAAACCTGACAATTTTGAATTCTTTCTTGTTTCCAAAATAAGTCCAAAGGGCATAAAACGCATTCTAAAACAACTGCTAATTTTTGTGTGTCCCGTGCTTAGTGATACATACACAACATTTAAATTTTTTTGGTTTATAAGAAAAAAATGTCAATAATGTCTTTTGGATCATTTTGTATATTAGATTTTCCCCCTAAAATAGCAACAATTAAACCTCTCCAATTACACAAAGGTAAAGCATATGGATTTTTTTTAAAGATTTTATTTTTCTATTTTATTTATTCATAGAGACACAGAGAGAGAGAGGCAGAGACACAGGCAGAGGGAGAAGCAGGCTCCACGCAGGGAGCCCCACGTGGGACTCGACCCCCGGTCCCCAGGATCACGCCCTGGGCTGCAGGCGGCGCTAAACCGCTGCGCCACCGGGGCTGCCCAAAGCATATGGATTTTTTTATGATCCCTCAAAGTGTAAAAACCAACCAACATGGATACTGTAAGCATGATCGATCACACACTAAAATCCAAAGATTTTGCTAAAAGCAATGAACGTCAACTCAGCATTGGTCTGGCAATACCATTTCTAACTTCAGTGTGTCTTTTTACCAGGGGCTGCTTCATCTGTTACCGTCAATGACAGAGAAAGGGGAGACACTCGTTTGTCATAACTGGCGGGCAAATTCTGAGGCAGATTCTAAGTCTCCTGAGTATTCAGATACAATCCATTCAAAACCTTCTGATTAACAATAGGTTTGAGCACCCATCTGAGGCCCAGGTGAGCCTGCCAGTCAGCATTATTTGAGAAAAGAGTTTTGAGGCACAAGAAATCAAGTCAGTCTCAATACTCCCCGGGTGCACAGACAATACTAGGTACTGTGGGGACATGAAAATGAATAAGTAAACAAATCTACCTTTAAAGAAGGTATCATTTTTTAGAGGCTTAAGAACATGAAATGACCATATATTGTACACTGTTACATACAGAAAAACAAAGAGGAATACAATTAGTGCTATTAAAAAAAATCAGTTCTATTTTGTCACTGCCTTTTAGTCTTTTGTCTTCAAGATCCCTTTCGTGATGGGATGGCCGAATTGGGAGCACTTACGGTCTAATTTTCACACCAGAGCAACCTTCTTTGCATGTCTAGCAGGGTTCTGGTATGGAGCAAAAATCATCTGCTGAGACTACTTCTTCCCTTATGAAATCTCCTTTGCATACTTTTTCTGTGAGTGTATCTCATTAAGGACAATCTCCATGCATCAGAGGTCTGAAATTGCTAATTTTAGAAGCTAAAGAGAGGGATCAGGGTTTCTTTCCTGGTTTCTTGACTCATCTGCAATAGTGTCCAACTTTGCATAGCAGGACACCTGTTGTTCGCTGATGAAAGGTCCTACGCAAAGTGTAAAGACCAAAGAAGGGTAAAGGATGGAGAGTTCAAATCAAGGAGAAACCAAAGGGAAAACTGTGGGTGTGTGAATGAGTGTGTGTGCGCCTGTGTGTATTTGCACATCTACAGGGTGATGGGCAGGGAGCATCTGAACTAATTTATAAACAATTCACTGAATTTGAGAAAATTAGAAATGAAAAGAGGGGGACTCATAGACTATGGGAACAGCATCCACAAAACAGCAATGTCAGGAAAGCTGGGGGTGAAATAAGGGTGCAAAATATCAGATTTAACCTAAGATAATTTGACATCCATTTGATCCATCTACAAAGTTTGTTAAAGCAGGTAATCATAAAAACTTGAAGATTCCACCTAAAATAGATAGGTGTAGATTCATTCACCAACATTTTGACCTAAAACCAGGTCCCCACCTTTGAGGATGGACTCGCTAATTGGAATTCCAACAGTATCATTCTCGTATATAGCATTACCCACAATATCCAGCTCCAGTTTCTTTAAAGTGAGAGGAGAAAAAAATAAATAAATAAAATAAAATAAAGTGAGAGGAGAATGAAAAGACCCTCGTGAAGGAATCTAAGTGCAGAATTTGAGTTTTTTTCTATTTTCTTCCTAGGCTTTTTACTGTCCTGCCCAATTTCATCGACAGCTTTTAAATAGCAAGGACAACTGGGAACACAGACAACCAACCCCTGGACAGCATGACACCACCTCAACAAAAGGGAGCAGAAGTAGCATGAGCACACCAAATGCGAATTAACGCGGGAATGGAGAGCTTGTGTTGGTCTGATGAGGCACTTTTGCAGAAGTCTGTTTAAAAAGACTACTGTACTGAGATGCGTGTAGGGAAGCAGGAAAATAAAATCGTAACTATGTTGAAGGGGGCATTTCGAGCTCTGCTAAGGTTTCGTGATGAATCCAGTGGATAACAGAATATTTTTCTTGGGAAATGACACACTCTGCAGTTGACTTTGCCCTTGGAAAGATTGATCTAGCAATTGAGTAGGGCGAGGAGGATAGGCAGAGAGTGCAGTAGGAGTGTGGATTGTGTGAGGAGTTTCTTCAAAAATCTAGATTTAGGTCAGAAATTGCAAACTGGTTTCCAGGAGGCTAAATATGGCTGACATGATTTTCTTTGGCTTGCACTGTATTTTCTAAAATTCAAAACTTAGTTGCGTCGATGTTTAGAAACCAGGAGACCATGTACAACTCAATTAAAAACAGAACACCTGGAGAACAATTCACAGGAGCCCAGTAGCGACTGGCCTGCTAGCCAGGAGCCCGGTGGTCCCCATTTCTTTCTGTTGTCCTGACTCTGAGGCTGATCTGTCTTTTTCTTGCCTACACGGCTCACCCACATGCTGTACTCTCCGTCATCTCTGTGGTCATAGAAACAGGAAAGTTTGTCCATTTGGTACAATTGAAATGCAGGATATCTAGGGGAGAAAAGGGGTGTTGGGGTCAGACGGTTAGATTAGAAGCAAGGAACTCTGGCCTGGGAAAATGGCTGAGGAACACAAGTGATATTTCACGTTATGACAGAAGATGAGAACCCCAGGGGAAGGAGCAGAGACAAGGAAAAGCAGAAAGCAGAGGAGACAGCTCAAGGAATGGCTCCATTTAGTTCGCTGAAAGAGGAATTCGAAAAGGAATGATCAGGAAGGCAGGAGTGGAGTATTTTGTAATGGAGAGAGTCTGATCCCAGACAGTAAATGTTACAAAAAGATCGAGAAAGACCCAGTCTAGTAAACATTAGTATTGTTCTTTAGAAGGCGATCAGTGACGAGACGTGGTATGTTTGAATGATGACATGGAGTGGCCCGGAAACCAGATCACAGAGGAAGGAGCCAACAAGTCGTCGGGTTAGAAGAACGTGGAGACCGTGAACGGGGGCCACATGCTTCAGAGGAGATCGTTATGTCAAGAAACGGAAGAAGATACAATAACAGATTCAAGGGCAATCAGCCAAGAGAAGTTCATAGATACAGATGTATACGTACCTATATATGCATTTATGCGGCTTGTCCATACGCACACCTCTAGGTATACGCACATATTTAAAACGTATAAAATTATGACAGAGTTCCCTCAATCTAGGAGTGGAGACAAGGTATCTTGGAGTATGATTTTATTATTAAAGGAAGCCACTACAGGGGCTCTTTAATTACTAAATGTAACCCACTATCCTAGATGCAAAGAAATAATAGGACCTTTCATCAGCGAACAACAGGTGTCCTGCTATGCAAAGTTGGACACTATTGCAGATGATTCAAGAAACCAGGAAACCTGATCCCTCTCTTTAGCTTCTAAAATTAGCAATTTCAGACCTCTGATGCATGGAGATTGTCCTTAATGAGATACACTCACAGAAAAAGTATGCAAAGGAGATTTCATAAGGGAAGAAGTAGTCTCAGCAGATGATTTTTGCTCAATACCAGAACCCTGCTAGACATGCAAAGAAGGTTGCTCTGGTGTGAAAATTAGACCGTAAGTGCTTCCAATTCGGCCATCCCATCACGAAAGGGATCTTGAAGACAAAAGACTAAGCATGCAAATGAAAACGTAAAAGAACTGCCATCTTGGGAGCTCACATTCCCCTCGCTGAATTAAGCACCAGATGACCTAGACTGGCCTCTTTCCAAAAACTCTCAAGCTATTGAAGCCTTGGGATCAGAAACAATATCAGTGCATTGAAGTCTGGAGGGCAGGCTTCAGTAACTACATTTTGTGACACCAACAGAAGCAGCAGTAACTGAACCTGGCTGCCTATCAACTTTTCACATTCTCTGTTTCTCTTCTCAGGAAGTTTGGAAGCACAACCAAGTAAGGCCCCAACAGTCTCAGGGACCGTGGGAAGGACGATGGACTAGGATTCATGAATGGCAACGTTCTCGTGCTAAGTGGAGCAAATCAGAGGCTCACAAAATTAATTCCAATGTTGAAGACGTATGACCTTCTTTTTTACTTTATGTTGGTTAAATTCAAAATAAAGAAAAATGACAAACATTCATAGGCCTGACGGAAGGAATCTATAGGTAAGTAAAAAAACATGGATTCACACCAGTCAGTATATTTTTCCAGAAACAGGGGCAGAGGGAGAGGGAGACAGAAATCACTGGGGGTAAAAGAATTGAGGGCATTCCTGTCAGATGCCTTCCATTTCAGTGAAGTAGGAGTCAGAATCACTCCTTGTCGAAAACTGAGGGAGGAATGAGGTCGGGAAGAGCAAAGATCTCACACAACCATAATGGGAAATCTAAAAGGAAACCACTAGGAGGTAGCTTTCTCCTAAAGACACTTACTCTTTGACATTTTTCATAATTTTTCTTATACTTTTTTTCCTTTTCAGAGTCCAACTCTTTACCAATCACAGAGCTAGCAGAGAAATAGCTCTTAGAGCAGTGTTTCTCAAAGCATGGTTCCTTGGCTACCTGTGTAACAATCCATCGGGAAAGTTGTTTTTAAACCAAGATTCCTGGACCCCACCCAGACCTATTTGATGGAATTCCTGGGATCCCATGCCTGGGAATCTGCATTTTACAAGTTTCCCAGGTGGTTCTTATGCAACAAGCCAGCACTTGTCTGAAAACTGTTGTTTCAGAACCACTATCTTAGCTCATGTCTAGTCCACCAAGTCTTATGCATGACTAATCACCCACATCCTGTTTTTAATCAGTGGCTCTGTCTATAGTTTTAAAACAAAAATAAAAGAGTCACAAACTGTGGTGAGGAAATGACAACTGTGTCTTTAAGCTAGTTACGAACAGATTGATACACCCCTTATCATCTTCTACGTTTTACCTATTTATTTAAAAAAATAAAACGCTAAGCATTTGCCTAGGCATCATCCATTGATGGTCAAGAATGATAGTTACTGTAATTAAGAATAATTATAGAATTTTATAGTATTAAACTGCATTGTCTGGTCAATTAGTTTATCATTCTCCACCAGTTAGTTGAGGTAGTGGTGAGGTTGAAAGATATATTAACTCAATCCTAGACATTTGAGGAAAAAGCAATTACAAAATTTCACCCTCCAAACAGTGTAAATAGTGTTCTCGTTTCCTTTCTGGCACTACGAGTCCATTAGCTTTTGAAGACCCGGGTTATAAACCATTGTGGAATAGAAGACACTGACTTCAAACACCCACAGGAAGGGAAGTGGGTGCCAGGTGGTATCTTTTTTTTTTCATTCTGAGCATGGACATCAGTAATGAATTTGTAATCCGACTGGAAAGCTCTCAGGTTATAATCACCAAATTGACATTGTTGTAAACAGAAGGGAAAGCTTACTTCAAATCCAGGTTATTTTCTTGGATGAACAAGTTTGTAATTTCCCTTATCATATATCTGATTTGATGTCATAGCTTAAGTGAAGTTCTTTGCACTCTTTCCCTGAAGGGTTTATGTACAAAAATTACCACCTTTCTATCTTCAAACATTTAGGTGGCCCTTGGAGAGGCTCTTAAAATATATTATGTATCTCCTCTCCTTTAGAACTTCATACCCCAATACGCATCTTCTGACATGACTCTTAACTGTTGAGGTGAGGGGCTTTTATTTGTTTTTGAGTTTCTAACCCAGTGTCCACTAATTATAATTGGTCAATTATTCTTTGACTTGTTGAGTGATTGAAGAAACCAATGAAAATTGAACATGAGCACTCTTTTCCTACTCAAAATTCCTGTCCCTTTAATAAATAATGTCTTCAGCTGATGGCTACAAAATTATAAGAAGGAAAATTGTACATGCCGCCAAGGTTAATGAAGTCGTGCGCCTGCACAAGGCTAGCGGCCAGTCTCACAAGAGCTATCACAAAGTGGTATTCTTTCTTATGCAGGATTTGGTTAGTGGCAGGTGTCCTCACTGAGGTCGAGTAGGAACTCGATTCTGCTAGCATCTTCACGGTGCCTTGTCATCTGTCTTTTCTCTTTGGTTGCCTTTAAGATTTTCTCATTGATGTAAGTGCTCCATGGTTCCACTATAATGTATGAGGGTGGGTTTATTGTATTTACCCTGCTCCTAACATCGTCTTTCTGATTCTCTTAATTCGTGGGTTGCTTGTTTTTTTAATGATTCTGTTAAATTCTCATTCATCAGCTTTTCAAATATAACATTGCTCTCATTTTCTGTTTCATTCTGTGTTTATTGGATGTTTTCATTCTCTCTTCCCTATCTGTAACCTGTTCTTAATCCCTCTGCTCTTTTTTTCTTTCTGTCTCTACATTAAGGTAATTTCCTACACCTTTTAGTTCACAGATTCTCTGTATCTATGTTGGATGTGCTGCTCCTCCCATCCGGAAGACTTAATTTCAATGACAATGTTTTCAGAATGAAATGTCTTTATTTAAATTGTCCTAGTTGATCTTGATATTTTAAAAAATTCCCATATGGTTTCTATTCCCTCCTTTTATTCTCTTTAATCAACTTTCATGTACTTTTGTTTTAAAGTTTATTTTTTGGGCACCTGGATGGCTCAGTTAAGCTTCTGCCTTCAGCTCAGGTTATGATCTCAGGATTCTGGGATCGAGTCCCGCATCGGGCTCTCAGCCCTAGGAGAGTCTGCTTCTCCCTTTGCCTCTACCTCCACTCATCCTCTCTCTCTCTCTCTCTTGCTCTCGCTCTTGCTCTCTCTCCCTCTCTCCTGCTCCTTCTCTCTCTCTCTCTCTCAGATAAACTTATTTGAGAGAGAGAAAGAGAGAACACGTGCATGCTGGTAAGAGGAGAGGTAGAGAGAATCTCAAACAGACTCCCGACTCAGCATGGAACCTGAAGCAGTGCTCATTCCCACAACCCTAAGATCAAGACCTGAGCTGAAACCACGAGTTGGAAGCTCAACCAACTGAGCCTCCCAGGTGCCACCCCCCATGTACTTATTTTTAATAAACTTTACTTTTTGAACAATGTTGGATTTACAGAAAAATTCTGGAGATACTTCAGAGTTCCCATATGTCCTGCATCCAGTTTCCCCTATTCCTGACATCTTATGTTATTATGGTACATATGCTACAGTTAATTAATCAATATGGATACATTTTTACTAACTAAAGTCCATACTCTATTCAGAATTTCTTTTTACTTAGTATCCTTCTCTTGTTCCAGGGTGCCATCCAGGATACCACATTACCGTTAGTCATCATGCCCACTTGGGCTTCTCTTGGCTATGATAGCTTCTCAGACTTTACCTGTTTTCAAGGACCTTGACTGTGTTGAGGAGTACCACTTGGTATTTTGTAAAATGACTTAACTAGGATTTGTCTGATGTTTTTCTCATTACTGGACTCAGCTATGGGTTTAAGGAGGAAGACTGCAAATATGTAGCTCTTCTTGCTACATCATATCAAGCGTACATAAAATCAACATGACCTGTCACTATTGATAATGACCTTGATCATCTGACTGAGTAACATTCGTCAGGTATCTCTGCTGTAGAGTTACTTTTCTCCTCCCGTTTCTATGCTGTACTCTTTGGAAGTGACCATGTTTAAGGAGTGAAGTGTTCCGCTCCAACTCCTCCAGAGTGGAATATCTTACATAAGTTACTTGGAGTTCTTCTGCATAGAAGATTCATCTCTTCATTCCATTTATTATTTATTTTAAAATAAATAAATATAATAAATGTTCATCTATTTACATTGGTATGGACCCATCCATGGATATTTATTTTGTATCTTTGGCTATAGTCTAATATCCTTTCACTTAGTTTGCTGCTCCGACTTCCATATTTGACCATTGATTGCAGTCTCATTCAATTGATTTCTGTCTCCCTTTGATGTATCTCCCTTATTGTGAGTTTTTTTTTTTTTTTTTTTTTTTTTTTTTTTTTTTTTAATGCAAACACACGAGGGTTTATTTACAAGCTCGAGCTTGGGTCCAAGTATACCCGACACAGCGACACAGCGGAGCAGGGACTTGGACCCCAGGTGGGTTTCAGCTTAGTTTTAAGGGCTGGTCTCGGGGACCTCCAGAAGGGCTGGAGCAATTCCTCAAGTTCTGTTTACATTTTGATATGGGGCCTTCAAGGGCATTGAGCTCTGTTCTTATTCTAATAGGGGCTTCCTGCCCTTGGCTTGGGCTCTGTTCTCATTCTAATAGGGGCTTTCTAGGGCGTTAAGCTGTAAGCTGTTTTCTTCCTGTCACTGAAGTAAGGAGCCGTTCAGCTCTTATTCACAGGGGCCTGGGATGGCTGGACTTGTGCTAACGCTGAACTCAAAGTGGAATGGCCTTCATTTGCTCGGCCTCCACATTTCCCCCTCTCAGAGGAACCTAAGGAAGGACCCAATCATGGGTCCAGGTTGCTCTCAGAGTGAGCCGGGGGGAATGATTAAACCAGGATTCTAACCAACCTTGTTGCTATTCTCGCTCCCATTTACATTCCAGGGAAGAAGCAACATCTTACGTTTAAGGCAGCACACAACCATCCCCACCCCACCCTTTGTTGTAAGAAGACTAAATCTAATCCCCTTCTATTTTGAAAGACAACCTCAGACTAGGGAGTCTTGGAGGTGGGAAATAAGTGAGAACGGCGCAGTCTTAGCTTTAGGGGATTGTCCTTGTCCGGTTGGCTTTTCCATTCTGGAACAAAGTCCTTGAGAACGGCGTGTGGGTCAGGCGTGTGGGTCAGCTGGCCGGACGTGGTGTGTGGGTGTAGTGGACCCAGGGAGTAATCCCGTCGACCTTGAGAGCGGTGGGAGTGGTCAGGATCCCGGTGTGAGGTCCCTTCCAGCGAGGTTGAAGTGTCCGGTGTTGGTATCTCCGCACGTACACCCAGTCACCTGGCCGACATCGATGGGGATCTGGGGGTGGCCCCGTCTCGTAGAGGGCCCTCAGCTTAGGCCACACCTGCTCATGGGTTCATTGTAACATTTGGAGGGAGAAAAGAAGTTGGTGATCAAAAAATTTAGCAAGCACCTCAGGTTTTAAATTGGGGATAACAGGTGGAGGAAGACTGAACATGATCTCGTAGGGAGTCAGTCCCATCTTATATGGGGAGTTCCCCACCCTATATAGGGCGAAGGGGAGGAGAGTCACCCAGTCCCCGCCAGTCTCCAGGGCTGATTTAGTTAAGGTCTCCTTTAATGTTCTGTTCATCCCCTCTACCTGTCCTGAGCTCTGGGGCCTATATGCACAATCATTTCCAATCAGCCCCAAGTACTAGGGCCACTCCCCGTGTTACCTTAGAGATGAATCCTGGGCCGTTCTCTGACCCAATCTTAACAGGAAAACCATCCCTCGGTGCGAGGTCTTCCAACAGTTTCTTGGTCATGTTGTGTGCCGTGTCATGTTTGGTGGGAAATGCCTCTGTCCATACTGAAAAAGTATCTACAAACACTAATAAATACCTGTACCCGTATTTTCCAGGTTTTACCTCAGTGAAGTCCACTTCCCAGTAGGCTCCCGGGCGGTCCCCCCGGAGCCGGTGCCCGGGTTAGATCCATGGGCGGTGGCATTAGTTAACTGGCATGCGCGGCAGCTCGCCACGATCTGCTCGATCTTTGCTCGAGAGTCTTTAATAGTGACCTTCGCCTGTCGTGTGAGGTCTTCCATCTTCCTTGTTCCCACGTGAGTACTCGGATGTATTTCGGACACGACTCGCCGTCCCAGTTCCTCTGGCAGGATGATGCTGGGGTCTGCGGCCCTCCCCCAGCCACGCAAGCACCGGGTCGCAGGCAAGCGTTTGATCCAGTGTAAGTCAGCATCACTATAGTTGGGGGTGTCAGGCAGGGTCGGTGCCCCCGGATCAGGTCGCGTGGTTGCTAAGACCTGGGTCACCAAAAGGGCTGCCTCCTTTGCCTTCCAATCGGCTGGCCGGTTCCCCCGCTACTGGTGTGTGTGCCTTTTGGTGCCCCGGACAGTGGATGATGGCAGGGCCCTGGGCAGCCAGAGGGCCCTCAGGAGTTCAAGAATCTCTGTTTGGTTTTGAACAGTCTCTCCCTCTGCGGTCAGGAGCCCTCTCTCCCTGTAAAGGGCTCCGTGGACGTGAGCGGTGGCGAAGGCGGACCTGCTGTCGGGGTAGATGTTGATTCGTTTACCTTCCCCCATGGTCAGCGCCTTGGCCAGTGCGGTCAGTTCTGCCCGTTGAGCGTCCTCCAGGCAGGGGCAAGGGACGTCTCCTCAAGACCCCCGGTCGGCGTCCTGCCAGAGCGTCCACCTAAGCCAATGCCGACCTAATACAGATTGGAATTCCTACAGGTAAAAGTACAGTTTAGAGCTCTCAGAGAATTTGCGTGCAAAAGGTGGAAAAAGTTAGTGCACTCACCACGCGTGAAACCCTCTGGATAGGGTCCTGGAGGTCTCTCGGATCCTGGATGAGCCCCCAAATGTTGTGCCCAAGATTACCTCGAATCCAAGAAACCACCGAGGAGCCCACCCCGATGCAAACACACGAGGGTTGATTTACAAGCTCGAGCTTGGGTCCAAGTGCACCCGACCCAGCGGAGCAGGGACTTGGACCAGGTTTCTGTTTTATACTTCAAATACTTCCTTAAATTATGGCACTGCAAAATAATCTAGGTTCTTTCACATTTCCTGTCCCAGTCCTAGAATCAGTCATTTCCCCAGGGAATCTTGGTTTCTTTTATTGGAAATAGTATTAGAAACCAAGATCTTGGTGCTAAGTTTGTTCATTGATTCTAGGTATCATTTCTTCTATGTCTTTTCTGCTAACAGAGCAAATTAATATGTGTATGTATATTACCCTTGTATATAACATATTTATAAATATTTTTCTATGTAACCATCTGTACCTATATTAAGCTAGTATTGAGTGCATATTGATGTCAGCATCTCTAACCTATTTCCACATGGATCATCCTAGCCTCTTCCTTTGCTTATCTGTAAACTACCACTCCAACAGAAAAAACCCTGGCTCCCATCATCAGTCAGTCATTTATTACTAGTTCAGTTCCAATATATAGGTACAGCAGTATCATAATGGTTAATAGCTATCCCCATGGGAAACAGTTTTCTCAACTGGACTACAATGTTTATGTATGGTTTCCTTGGCTCCAAGTTACAGACTCTAATCATCTCCAAAGTCCTTCTATTTTCTTGAGTAGGCTGTTTCATACATTAGTAATATAGTAAGAGTGTCTTGTCCATTCTGCATTCAATCCTTCACTTAACAGTTTTCTCACAGCTCTGGATGCTGGTTCCGGGTCTAGTCCAAGATTAAGGTTCTGTAGTGTTTGATTTCTAGAAGAGCTCTCCCCAGCTTGCAGAAGGATGTTTGGGCCTCAAATGGCCATTCCTACCCACCATGGCTCTGCTGCTGGGCAGTCAGCCTCCAGAACCGTGAGAAAACAAATTTCTGTTGTTTAAGCCCCAGTCTGCAGTAGATCAAGTAATTTTGTCTCAGTAGATCAAGTAGACTTTGACAACTCTATAAAACTCACCAGGGCTCCATCCATTCAACGTTCTTCACACACACCTCATTCCATCCTACACCCAGGCCCCTGGAAACCACTGATTTATTTACTATTGTTACAGTATTGCCTCTTCCAGAATGTCATGTAAATTAGAATCATATTAAAATCCCTTTCCAATTAACTTCTTTAACTTAGCAACATGCATTTAAGATTCATCATTTCTTTTCCTGTCTTCTTAGTTCAGTTTTTCTTACCTGAATCATATTCCATTATGTGCATACAACCACAATTTATCCATTAACCTACTGAAGGACATTTCAGTGCTTCCAATTTCTGGTGATTATGAATAAAGTTGCTACAAACATCTGCGTGTGGGTTTTTGTGTGAACATAAGTTTTCCATCAGTTGAGTTAATACCTAGGAGCACAATTGCTGAACCATATGGTAAAGCTTTCTTTAGCATAGTAAAAAAATAGATGCCAAACTCTCTCCCAAACTGGTGGTACTATCTTGCATTCCTACCAGCAATGCAAGAGCATTTCTGTTGCTCCACATCCTTGCTATCAAATGGCATTGTCAGTTTTTTGGATTTTAGTCATCCTAACAGCCATGTACTGGTATCTCATTGCTGTTTTAATTTGCAAATCCCAAATGACAAAAGATACTGCATTCTTTTGATGCACTTACTTGCCATCTATGTATTATCTTTGGAGATGTGTCTGTTCAGATGTTTTGAACATGTTCTAATTAAATTGTTTGTGTTCTTATTTTTGAATTTTAAAAGTTCTTTTTTATATTTTGCACACAGGTCCTTTGTCAAATATGTTTTTTTGCGAATGTTTTCTCTCAATCTATGCCTTTTTTCCCCCAAAGAAAAGCAGAAGTATCTTTCCCATAGCAGTTTTTAATTTTAATAAAGTACAAATATTGACCTTTTCTTTCACAAATCATCCTTTTATTGTACCTAAAAATTCATCACCAAATCCAAAATTCAATGATCACACTGATTTTGATTTCTCCTATGTTATCTTCCAGAAGTTTTATACTTTTATGTTTTATATATAGGTCTATAATTTGTGAAATGTGTAAGGTCTTGCATATGGATGTCCAAATGTTCCAGAACCATGTGTTGAGAACACCGTCCTTTCTCCATTTAATTGCCTTTACTCCTTTGTCAAAGGTCAATGGCTATATTTGCATGGGTCTATTTCTGGTCACGCTATTCTGTTCTGTTGATCTATATGCTATTCTTTTGCCAATACTGTGCTTAATTATTGTAGATTGACAGAAAATCAAGACATTGAGTATTGTCATTCCTTCAACTTCCTCTCCTTTTTCTGTTCCTCGTCCTCATTCTTCACTTTGGCTAGTCTAGGTCTTCTGCTTTTCTATATACACTTCACAATCAGTTTCTCAGGGTCTACAAAATAGTTTACTGGAATATTCATTGGGATTTTGCTAAATCTATATATTAAGAAGAAGTCACATCTTTTTTTTAAGTGTTTTATTTATTTATTCATTAAAGACACACAGAGAGAGAGAGAGAGAGAGAGAGGCAGAGACACAGGCAGAGGGAGAAGCAGGCTCCATACGGGGAGCCCGACACAAGACTCGATCCCGGGACCCCAGGATCACGCCCTAGGCCGAAGGCAGCACTAAACCGCTGAGCCACCCAGGGATCCCCAAAGAAGTCACATCTTAACACTATAAGTCTTCCAATCCATGAACACAGAATCTCTATTTATTTAGATATTCTTGGACAACGTTTTTCAGATACAGATACTTGTCAAGTTTATATTTAAGTATTTCATTTTGGGGGTACTATTATAAAGTAATTGTTTAATTTCATATCCCAGTTGTTCATTGCTTTTACATAAGAAATCAATTGGCTTTTGTATAGTAATTTGTATTCTGTGACCTTGCTATATTCACTTATTACTTCCAAGATTTTTTTGTTGTTGTTGATTCTTCATGATTTTTCCCACAATCATGTCATCGGCAAACAAAAAGTTTCATTTCTTCCTTATTGCTCTGTATACCTTTTGTTTCCTTTCCTTGTCTAAGTACACTGGCTGAAACTTTCAGTACAATGGTAAATAAAAGTGGTGAGAGGATATCCTGGGTTTGTACTTGATCTTAGGGGGAAAGCAGCCAGTTTCTCACCATTATGATATTTGCATATGTTCTTTGTTGAGTTGCAAATGTTCTTTGCACATGTTCTTCATTTATCCTCTATTTCTAAGAAATAGTTATATTCCTTCAAACTGCTATATTTTCTCTAGTTTTGATAATTCTGGTATTTGTGCCATCTCCTAATTTTTGCTCATGGTTGATTATCTCCTTTTGTGCTTTGTAGTTTTGATTATGATATTTTTTCTGTGGAATTCCTGTCCTGTGCTCATAAAGATCTACCGATATAGATGTGATAAATTTCATCATGCCAATCACTGAATTCACTTAAATACACTCAAATTCCTCGAGAAGAATTTTAAGGCAAGTAACCAGCTCACACTTTAATATTCTTTTAAATCTCCCATAATTTCATGCACTTAGTACAAAATCAGATCAGAAACAGACCTGAATTTAGTTTCCTACTCAACATTTTAGCTAAACAGTCTTGCCCAGGTTCTTAAATTTCAGAGATCTTACTACCTCTCTTTTAAAAATTAAAACATTCACCATTTGTATTTACTCAAAGGAGTTTAGAAAAGACACAATATATTACCAAATTTGTGAACTCCATGAATGATGTTCTGAACAGATCCTAAGGTACCTCCTTGATCCCTACCTTCTGATATTCATGCCTTGTGTAATCCCTGCTCCTTGAGTGTGGATGGTTTCTATGACTTGTGTCTAGCAAACGTAATATGGCCCAGTTGGTAGGATGTCACTTGTGTAATTATGTTCTGCTATATGGCAAAGATGATGTCACTCTTATGGTTATGTTGCATTATTTAAGACTGTCTTGCTTGCAGTCTCTCTCTTTTCATTGCTGGCTTTTGCTAAGCAAGCTGCCGCAAATCCTACGGCACAAGAAAATGATTCTGACAACAACCTGAGAGAGCTTGGTAGTGTATCTTTCCCCAGGCAAACTTCCAGGTGAGAACTCAATGCTGGGTGACTCCCTGACTGCAGCCTCATGAATCCCTGAGCAGACCCAGCTAAGATTTGCCCAGGTACTTGACCCACGGAAACTTTGAGGAAATAAATATGTTTTAAACCTCTAAGTGTGGGATCCCTGGGTGGCGCAGCGGTTTGGCACCTGCCTTTGGCCCAGGGCACGATCCTGGAGACCCAGGATCGAATCCCACGTCGGGCTCCTGGTGCATGGAGCCTGCTTCTCCCTCTGCCTGTGTCTCTGCCTCTCTCTCTCTCACTGTGCGCCTATCACAAGTAAATAAAAAAAATAAATAAAATAAAAAATAAACCTCTAAGTGTGTAGAAATTTGTTAACCAGAAAGCTAATATATGTGCAAAGCCTCACTTAAGCAGTCCATGCCTTTTAAAAACCTCAGAGAGGTAGGTATCAAGATGTTGCCCCAGATTTTTGGAAAATCTGCTTTGGAAAGAATCATTTCATTTAAGGTAGATAGGTAAAGAGGCAAAGACAGAAAAATAGATGAGGAGAGAGAAAAAGGGAGAGAAGAGAGCTCTCATACTGAAGAATAGCATTCTTTAGTTCAGAAAGGTTTTTTTTTTATTGCTCATATTTCTATAAGGAAATGGATATATAAAGTACAATAATCTTTTGATCTAAGGGGTTCAATATAGTTGTCATGTATTATTTACTATACTTAGATTATATACATCCATAAATACTTAAGACTATATGATCAATACACATGAATTGTACCCAAGTTTGATTTCTTCAGTTCAAGCTAGGATTTTTTTAATACTGTTTGTACATGCAATTAAGATATAAAAGTATTGCAAAGTAGAAAGTGACAAATAAAAGTTTCAAAAAATAGAGTACCAACCACTTTGATATATTGAGTGGTGTGGTGTTCCTTTAGCCACAGAACAGAGTAATTCTCAATAAGCTTGATTGGAGTTTGGTTTATCAATGCCATACTACAAAAATGCATTTTCATAACCAATTGTCAATTAATGAAATCCACCAATATCACATTATTTGATCATTTCAGGATAAACAAAAAACAAAACACTTCACTTTTCAATTCTTTTCCCAGTAAGTCACATCAGAGTCATTGCACACCAGATTACAGAAATGAAATCTTCTAAAGCCCCACTGAGGTCAGATAGTCTGAAAAGCTGTGCTGTGAGAAATTTACCCGCATTTCCACTAAACAATAGCTAGTTTTCTTATACTTGTGAACACACAAAACATGACATACCCTTCCTTCCTGTACTTTGGTTAAGAAATGAAGAAATGCTTTTCTTTTTTTTCCAGAACATCTCAAACTCTTGAGTCTAATTCTTACCTCAGACTATGGTGAAACTTGTTCTGTCCCTTTCCTGCACCTTTTTGGGTTTGATATTTACTGTAAGGAAGAAGAATTACACTATATTTAACACTTAAAGCCATGAGAAAAGCAAATGACCTATAATCTGCTTTCCCAGGTGACTTACAGAAGTTCTCAAAACACCGATCATGTTGTAGAAGAATTAGAGTCACCTTTCCTCAAATAAATTTGATTATTTCTTTCCCCTGGATTTGGCAAAATAGGATTAACAAGATATGTTGCATTCATGTAAGCAGACCGTTAACACAATAATTCTAGTCTACAATGGGAAATTAGCAGTGTTCATCCAATCACAGCTGGTTTGCAAGCCCTTGTTGAAAATAAATGTATTGTTAACCATGCAGTTATCAATGTGCCTATATTTGAAAACTTGCTTGTGGAGGCCAAGAGAAAAACAAATGTGTTTGTTCTCTCATTTACCAAAGATAATTTTTATCCATGCAGTATCTACAATTTTCTGTTTTAAGTATTCCATGAGGGGCGGGACAGGGGTGGGGTGGAGGGTCCTGTGGTGATGACCACACACAATCAGCACAAGAGTGAAAACAGTATCTAGAAAGACCGAGAATAGGCCAGAGCCAGAAAGCACTAGCTTCCAGTCTCAGGCCTGCCACTGGCCATGAGCACTTCTCTGAATTCCTGCTCTTTATCTGTATGGATAACATCTAACAGGGTTGTTTCAGGGAATCATATGGAAAACATCTTTAACCTGCCAGATATACAGTAAATGGTAGACAGCATTGTTACTGTTCCTGAGAAACACAGCACACTGTTTTCATATGAATGGTTCCTAAGCAGAGCCCACTGGATAATTCGGAGTTCAAATAATTAATAGAAAGCAGGTTCCAATTAGAAATCTTTTTATACTTTATTTTAATATTCATTTCTTACCCTACAAGCTTCCTTACTCTCCCCTTTTTTTCTCAAAATGACTCATTCTTTACTCAATTTATCTAAGTGTGGTTACATTCAAAGTCACCTACCAAATATCTCTATTCCTCCCAAACACACACACACACACACACACACACACACACACACACACCCCACAAAGCTTTAACTCAATAAGGACTATTTATTTAATTGTCTGGATTATCTACTCTAGAACACAGGTCATTAGCAGCTGTATCACCGAAACAGAGAAATCACGGACTGGAACGGGTACTAAATAAAAATGTGATTGAAAAGTTAGAAGTAATATGATACCAATATGTAACCAATAGGCAAGAGAGGGCTGAGGCAATAATTGTTTGGAATATATAATATAAAGTGAGGAGTAATGTGAAAAAATCTATAGGAGGAAAATCCTTTTCCTGGCTCTAATTTTTCAATAGTAAGCTATTTGCTCAAAAAAATGATAAAGCTGTATGAAGGATCTTGAGAATTCTAGACTTGCCATCAATGTTCAGGCAAAACAAAAACTGAGTTAGTGAGAATGACATTCTCACTCATTTTGTTGAGGCTGTCTATAAAAAGGGAAACTTTATCATAATCTTGCTCAGCACTCATCTTAGACAACATGTTCCCATGGATCTCAAACCCTCATATTATTGTACCTTATACTTCCTGCTTTATTGTTGCTATGGATGTGAAAAATAGTTGATGATCATCTTTGTTTATAATCTTTTACAGGTTTAAACAAAAACATTCAAAATGACCTATTATCAAGCCTCCCTGGAGGCTACTGATCTTAAGCAAAGTTTTTTGCCCTACCAATTAACCTATGGAAGGTATCCCTAACAATTATATTCCAACACTCTTTTATTTACACTTGACTCTGGAAAGCTCTCAATTTTTCACATAATCTAGAAAATAAATATCACCCTTGCCTTCACAGGCAGCATTAGAATGAGCAGGAATGTGCATTAATTTGTTATATTATCCAACTTAATACTTAGTTTCCCTACTTTCTGTTTATAACCTGAGCTTTTCTGGTTAAAAAATGATTTAAGAAGCACAAATTAGGATACAAAAATTTAAATAAAGGTCACTATTGTCATGATATGGGGTTTCAGTTTTGCAACCCATCTGCAATTTCCCACCAGGCTGGGCGGAATTAATCTATAAGAGTCTAGAGATATTTGCGAAATAAGCTAATATGAAAGGTCAGGACAACCCATCAAAACCGACTCTCTTCCTCTTCCACTGCACGGTGAAGGCCAGGGATGAATTTTAAGAGTTGTTTCCGGACACTTCCCCTTCTGTTCTTCCGGGGCAGGGTCCCGAACATGTTTGAGAAGTTGCCCTCCCACAAGGGGGACATGGACCCGCTGCTGGCAGTACTAACACTTCGGTTCCTCCTCGAAGAAGACCTCTTCAGAAAATCATCTCCATCCTTGGGGACAAAGCACTCATCATCTGTGCTTGTCTGTCGACTGAAGCCTCCTCTGCTTGAGTCCTCAGACACACACGTCTGGTAGCCATCCTCGCTGTCCACGGTCATGGAGCTCAGGCAGCTGCTCTCACTTGATAATCGATTCCGGTCCAGGAGGGCTGGGCCTGGCCCGGGCAGGGTTCCAAACAAAACTGACTCATCTATGTCCATGTTTTCCAAACTTGGGCAGTTACCTGTGTTACCTAGAATGCAGAAAACAAAGTCTACTGTGGAATGGGTATGAGCATCATTCCCCATAAGTAAACACAACCAAATTTCTCTTCAAAGGGTGTAAGAAAGAGTAAAGGTGAGTAATATTTTTCCCTGAGTTTCACCTGTATGAATAAGTGATTATTTATGAGACTGCTTGATAAACCTTATAGTGGTATTTCCCAAACTATTGTTCATGGACTAGCTTCCATGTAAAAAATGTTCCCTGGTCACAGAAATAGTACTGGAAATTAAATAAATTTAAATAGCTTCTTCATGTAAGAATAGTCAAGTCATCTGAGAGTATGCTGGTATGACTTGTCAAGCTCCAAAAGTATCACTTCTTAAACAGAAGTGACCCTGCAACCTTTTATTGAAATTCTCACAGAAATGGCATTCTAAAGAGTACACTCAGAAAAAAAAAAATAAAGAATATACTTGAGGAAATGCTGTCTTACGGACTTCTTCCATTAAGTTCCTCTGATTTTTAGTTACCACATTTTTCAAGGACTTATAAAATTCTTATAACATCACCCGAAGTGTATGGGAAACACATGTAGCCTCCACCTGTAGGCTGATTATAGATAATTCAAAACAGAAAGGGTATCTTCCAACCTCAATATTCCATGTTTCTTCCTAGAATACTTTAATACTTAAATGCTCTGGAATAGTACCATACCCAGAAAACATCCCTGTCCTCAAATAAGTAACAATTTATTTGTAGGAGCTGAGTTTTATCTGCTTAGCTGATTTTTTTCATCAACCTTTCATAACCTGCATCTGGGCTCTCCAAGCTCAGATTTTAATTGCACACCAACATCCTGTCCCTGCCCCGCTTGCTTATGCACTGAGCTGGCTGGTATGCTGCTAAAAGGAAGGGGATTATTTGTTACACTAGCCTGAGAACACGGTAATTAGAAGGGGACTCTGCTTCAGGAACAGCAATGGAACACTGCACACTCAGAAATGGTTTTACTCTGCGCTGATTATTTCTCTACTGTCACTTTCCTTTGTCCTTGATGAGCAATACAAAAAGAGCCTGATTTTCCATTTAATCTGCAAGGTTGAAGATGGCCAGCTCTGCACTGACTCGTCAGAATGCTTTCCTTTTTTCCTAATAAAACCTACTTTATTTCATCTGGCAACAGCCTGATTGGAAAGCAATTGAGAATCTCATACCCTGTGTATTTATTCTAGGTCTAGAAAAAGCAAACTAAAGAATTCCTTCAATCTCTCAAAAAAAAAAAAAAAGTGTAAAACAATGGCTTTAATGAGGAGTCATTCCCCTTAATCCTGAACTAAAGATCTTGTCTACAGAAGCTATTCCTATAGAACCCCTGGACTGCCTATACACATTAGGCCAAACCTCATCTCCACTCTAGAATGTTCCAGAAGCAGACGCAGAGGTTTCCCAGACATCCTCAAAGTCTACAGAAATCCAAGAGTGGCTGGATTTAAACCTGTGTCCTGCTAGGAAACGTCAGACCCCCAAAAAATCTGCTACAATTGTTTTAAAATATTAATTTAAAAAATAATAAAATATTAATTTAAAAACAGACAAGAGAAATAATTTATATAGAAGCTTCATTTAAAAAACAGAATTTCAAAATAAACATCAAAGCCATATATTAGTGCCTAATTATGAGTTAAATGTATCTTTTATTCTGTAAATAAATTATTACCTGAAACAAACAAAGCTAAAGGTTATAAATAGACTTTAGCTCAGGGTTATCTGAAGAAGGTATAACCTGTATTTCACACTAAACCGCTAAGCCACCGAGGCGTCCCCCAATTTTTTTTTAAGCAGGCTCTATACCCAGCACAGAGCTCAACATGGGGCTCGAACTCATGACCCTGATATCAAGACCGGAGCCAAGATCAGTAGTTAGACAGTCAACCAACTGAGCCACCCAGGTGCCCCCAAATCAATTAATTTTAAACTCAACCTTTCCTTTCAGAATTTACACAGCAGCAAGAGCCATGCATTTACTGTTAGAATGATCGCTGGTATTTCCCGTCTTGGGTTTGCAGGCATGAATAAGCATTTCTCTGCATTCACATAACTTATATAATATGTACAAATGGTAGGAGCTCTACCCAAGAAGCAATCTACCATTCCAGCCTCAGTAATTTCTGAGAACTACACAACCCTGAGCCACAAGCATTCTCAGAAATTTAATTCATCTATTGTAATAGTAGGAAAATCAGACTATTATTCCCACTGTTCTTCTAAAATCTCCAGGTGCTTCTTACAAGTGTGTGCACACATGTGAGAGTGTGTGTGTGTGTGTGTGTGTGGTTTTGTGTGCATATGTGTTATATGCATGGAAGAAGGGATGTGACTTGACTTACTCTCTGAAAGCACAAGTAAATCCAAAGGTCATGCCAAAAAACCCCCAGAGACCAGTATTTTTGATCCATGCTAGACAATGTTTTCTTATAATGATGATAATCTTACAACAACTTAGAGGTCGAAATACCAAAAAGATGAATGTTAATGTGGTTTCTTCTGAACAGGAAATCACACTTACCATGAAGCAGACGCTGTTCCTGTAACTGCAGAGATCTGAACTCCACCCATTTTTTCTTCAAGGTTTGCTGATAAAAAGGAAAAAGAAGTGTTAATTATTGGGAATCCCCAGTGAAGGTAGCAATTTACCTCTAGATGTTGCGATTTGTCATTAATATCTTTCCTTCCTTCCTAGCACTAACAAACTCCTCCATTCATTTGAAAGATTATTTTCTACACAAAAGGGAGATATTGGGAACATTACTTCTGCAAGAAATAATCTAGTAGCATCAACAAGTTGAAACTATGACAAAGGAAACAACCGGCAATAGAAACAATGGCATTTATTTATTTATATATTCTTAAAAATATTACAGAACCATATTGCTTGGGTTTGTGTATATTTACCAGCTGTTGAGGCAAGGATTTACACTCTAGGCTTCCCCTGTGTGTAAGATGAAGGCAATAATAGTATCTAAACCCTGGGATTATCCTGAGAATTGGTAGAGTCAGTAGGACAGAAAAGGTGCAAAACAGTGAACAGAGCTTAGTAAATGTTCAGCAAGTATCATCATTCTATCAGCCTGCACTGTTAAAGCAGTGTTTATCGCTGCACACCTATGTACTTTTCACAACAAAAAGGGGAAGCCAGTCTGTCTGAAAGGTTTCCTTGGAGGGCTAAACTTAGAACACCGCTAAGCACCCTGACTTCTTAGCTGCTTCCTTCCTCAGCTGCCCAGCACATGCGAGCAGCGGCCCAGGGTGGCCATGAAGTGGCTGCTGTCATGGTCAAGACTGCTCGTGAGGCGTGCCCTCTTCCATCAAAGGGGGTGATGAGAATCAAAGCAAACCACCCAGAGACATCTGACAAGGACAGTTAGAGGCTCACTCTCCCTCCCGCCCTTCGGCCTTGCCCTGCCGGCTCAGATCCCCACATCAAGCCCAGCAGACAGGCACAGCTCAGCTTTGCCTATGGCCACTTAATCCCAAGGAAAGGCAGCCTAGTTGGAAAGGAGCACTCCCTTGTAAGAAGCAGTCTAGGAAAGGTAGATGGAGGCTATAAAGGAAGAGCGGGGGACAAAAGTACATTTGGAAGGGGAAGGCCTAAGGAAAAGAAAATAATAAAATCACAAGAATGTCATCAAGTGCTTAAGGGAACTGGTTCCTCAGTTTGGAGACTGAACACTCACTGGGCCGGATTTCCAAGCTTTGGTAACCGTAACATTTAGCATTAATTTAGGATTAATTTAGCATTAATCCTTATGATTACGTATATAATATGCAAGCACTAAATCAAAGCCATAAAATGCCCAGCTTAGTTAAAATTTCTTGTTCTTTCTGCACTATATGATAGTCAGCATGGCTATGAGACTGCTGAGCTGAGCCACAGCTCCTTTTATTTGTGCAAACTGTGGTCCTATGAAGGTCAGAGTTACGGACCCACAGAGAAAAGAACCAGCAAGGATCTAGTCCCTTCCTTTTCTCTTAAAGGAATCTATCTCCTGCAAGAGAAGAGAGTCCAGGGGAAGAGCATAAGGATAGGTTGACAGTCAAAACTAAATACAGAGAGAAGAGGAAACTGTATTTTTGCACTTGCTATTCAGAAATACGAAGTCAGGCCTTGCCAAATAGCTAATTTTTGTGAAAATAAAGGTTTTAAAATATCGAATCTGTTGATTTGGCCCAGTCATCTAAGTACGTCATCACTTAAACCAAGAAAACACCAGTGTAAAGAGCAGATGTGTCAAAGTGACTAAGAGTTTTTAGTCTCTCTCTCAGCTTCCCCATTTTCCTCACAATCTGTTTCTGCCTGTTATTAACATTATAGTTGTATATTTGGACAAATGAGACCTCTCACCATTAGAAGGAAATTAAAGCACTTGGGAGCTCTAACCATACTGGGCCCTATCACCTCATTGTATCAAGCTCGGAGCCTGGGATATAGCAGCTGCTCAGTAAATATTGATTGAATAAATATATCAAAGAATGGCTCCCTGAAATAAAACTCAACTATCACAGATGGATATTTTGAGTTGGATATATTTCCAATGTTTTCAATATACATAAGACATACAGCTATACATTTCCATCTTTACTACTTTTATAGTGCTTTCATGGATAATATGCCTTTTAATTTTCTTAACTGTCCTACAAATTTCCAGATTATAAAATAAAGGTGTAATGTAGTAAAAATACTTCCCAAGGGCTACAAACCCAATAAAAAGCAGAGCTAGATTAAAATGTAGCTCCTCCAGCTAGCACAGGGGATGTGCTGTTTTCATGTTGAACATTTGAATCATAGGTCATAATAAAGGGAATCCCTGAAAAACATGGCTCAGAAGGGACCACTGTTTCTAAAGAAGAGCTTGTGGCCTCATGGAGTCTTTGAAAGATGAATACATAATTACATAGGACACACAAACAAAATGTCACTGTGTGAAGGGGGAGCCAACTTGACCTCAGTTATAGGTCAGATCCAGACATTTCTGGTTCAAGAGGTGAACTGGAAATCTCATAATTTTCAAGATTAGAAGAGGAAAAGAAATGCAAGAAGATAAGAAGGAATGAACTCAAAGATCTGCTGGGCCTGGAGAAACAGAAACAGGTAGGTAGGAATTTGGATCCTGTGGCAATATATAGTTTAAATGCACTTATTTATCTGAAGCAAAGAATAAAGACAAGTTTCCTGCTTGAGAAAAGAACCTTGGCTGAAGCTCTACTACCATGAAAAAGACAGTAAAAAAAAAGCTGATGACGGTGGCTACGGCTCATGTAGACATGCCCAGAGAGGCAGGAGAACATAAATGTAGCCTTATAACTTGAGCCAAACAGTACACTAACCCTCTAGGAAAGCATGCTAGCTGCCACGCCTGGCTCTAGATTGGGAGCCTTGACAATGCAGGGTGCAGACAACCCAAGTACAATACTGAGTGGAGGTGAAAGACCACCATGCATGGGAAGTGAGCAATATAAACTCCAAAAGGTATGAAAGACAACAAAATTGAAAGTCAGGACATGGATTCTCTCCAAAGAAAAGGAAAACAGAAGACTGTCCAAAGAAGACTTTAAAACAAAAATATTTATAGTCCTCGGAGGAAGAAATGAGATCAATGTCAATCAGAACAAGAAATCTGAAACAAAGAAATAAAACAAGAACAGATGAACATGAAAAAGAATGATCTGAAAATAAAAAAAATAACTCTTAAAACTCAATGGAAACAACTCATTCTGTACAGAATATAGACATTACTGAAGAACTCAACAAGAAAGTAACAAAAAACATAAAGTGATACAAAATATAAAAGAGTGGTTAAGAAGCAAGGAAAAGAAAAGATGCTCAAAAATGTCTAACAGGAATTCCAGATGATAGTTCAGGGAATGGTGAAGAAGGTATATTCAAAGAGATCAAGCTGATAGTTTTCCAAAACTAAAGAAACTCACAAGTCCTTAGATTGAAAAGGTACTGCAATGTCTAAGCAGTAAAGATTTAGAAGCGAATCTAGACTTAATCACATTTCAGTGAACCTTTAGATCAGTAAGACAAAAAGAACATCTTAAAAGTAACCAGAAAGACAAAAGATTGCCACAAATTGAAACGCTGGTTTTTGAAGACTCAAAAACAAAATCCTCTAGAAAGAACTACCAAGAAAAAAAAACAGAGAAAGATAGAAGGCACAAAAAGAAGTACAAATAAAAATGAAGACAATCAAAAAAAAATGAAGACAATCTTTTTTGTGAAGAAAAGAAAATTATGAGAACAGAATTTTTATTATCCACACATACAATAAATTTGAATTAAAAATTTAAGAACAAAAAACATTAATTCAATAAAACCAGCTCCAACAAAACAAAACAAACAAAACAGAAAGCCCAAGAAATCTTATAATTAATAAAGAAACTGAAACAGAGTTGAGAAGTAGAAGTTTAGAAGCTAGAAGGGCAAAAAAGAACCTTAAGTCCAGATGATTCAGATAGTTATAAGAATTTTACCAGAGAAGAAAAAGAGAAAGATTCTCCCCAGCTCATGCTAAGAGTCCAGTAAACATGATACCAAAACTAATGAAAGATAGTTTGAGAAAAGAAAATTGCAGCCCATACTACCTATAAAATGAAGCTACTTTCAAAAATTCTAAAGAAAATATTAAAAAATCAAATCTACAATTAGATAAAAACAATCACAAATTATGACCAGGCTGTATTATTCTGGATACACAAGGGTGGTTTTACATTAGAAAATCTTTAAATGTCATTCACCATATTGACAGATATTTTTAAAATAAATAAATGAGAATAACACATGCAGAAGAAAAGTGTGTGATAAAATTTGATACACAAGCACTATGAAAACTACTAGAGGGGGAAAAACTCTGGGTGGCTCAGCAGTTTAGCGCCTGCCTTCAGCCCAGGGCGTGATCCTGGAGTCCCGGGATCTGGTCCCATATAGGGCTCCCTGCAAGGAGGCTGCTTCTCCCTCTGCCTGTGTCTCTGCCTCTCTCTCTCTCTCATTCTCTCTCATGAATAAATTAAAAAAAAAAAAAAAGAAAACTACTAGAAAATTTAGTATGGAAGAGAGTGTCTCAAATCTGAAAAGTATGTTCATAGAGAGAGCTCATTCCTGACAGGAAAAAGTAGAAATCCCCTTTAAAATCAAGAACAAAACAAGGATGTCTATTATTTTTTTAAAAAAAGATTTTATCTATTTATTTGACAGAGAATGAGCATGTAAGAGCGCAAGCAAGGGGAGCAACAGAGGGAGAAGAAGGAGGCTCCCCAGTGAGCAGGGAGCCCAATGCAGGCCTCAATCCCAGGACCCCAGCCGGGATCATGACCTGAGCCTAAGGCAGATGCTTAACTGACTGAGCCACCCAAAGTACCTATTATTATAGTTTCTATTCATCACTGTATTGTGAACCCTACCCAGTGCAGTATAGAAAGAGAACTGTTTGTTAACCTTAATAGTCACTGTCTTCATAGAAAACCCAAAATTATCTACAGATAATTTGTTAGAAATTGTATAGTTTAGAAATAGTTTGAAATATACAGTTTGAAAAACAGCATAAAATTGTTTTACATATCCATACATCAACCTCAATCAAAATGTTTATTGTTTTTATAAAGAAACTATAATATGAACAAAAATCATAAGCAGAAAGGAATATATCTAGTGAAAAATATATAGGATCTATTTGCATGAAAGGATCACACTTTATTGAAAGATGTAAAAAAAACAATTAAAAATGGTAATATTATGGGCAGCCCTGATGGCCCAGCAGTTTGGCGCTGCCTTCAGCCTGGGCTATGATCCTGGAGACCCAGGATCCAGTCCCACGTCAGGCTCCCTGCATGGAGTCTGCTTCTCCCTCTGCCTCTGCCTCTGCTTCTGTGTGTGTGTATGTGTGTGTGTGTGTGTGTCTTGAATAAATAAATAAAATCTTAAAAAAAAACCCACAAAACATTGATTTAAAAAATAATAATAGAAAAATAAAAATGGTAATATTATGAACACTTTTCCTCTAAGATCAGGAACATGACATGGATGTCCACTTCCACCACCTTTATTCAACATAGTACTAGAATGCCTAGCCACAGCAATCAGACAAGTAAAAGAAATAAAAGGAATTTAAATTGGTTAAAGAAAAAGTAAAACTGTCAGTATTTGTAGATGTGATACTATATATAGAAAACCCTAAAGATTCCACCAAAAAACTATTAGAACTAATAAACTTGGTAAATTTGCAGGATACAAAATTAAAATACAGAAATCTATTGCATTTTATACACTAATAATGAAATAGCAGAAAGAGAAATAAAACAATCACACTTCTAATTGCATCAAAAAATATCTAGAAATAACTTTAACCAAGGAAGTGAAAGACCTATGTCTAAGAAATAGAAGACATTGATGAAAGAAACTGAAGACAATGCAAATTAATGGAAAGATATACAGTGTTCATGATTTGGAAGAATTAATACTAAAATGTGCAAAGTACCCAAAGCAGTCTACAGAGTGGTAATCTATCAAAATCCTAGTATTTTTTACAGAAGTAGAACAAATAATCCTAAAATTTGTATGAAATCACAAAAGACCCCAAATAGCCAAAAAACAATCTGGAGAAAGAACAACAAAACTGGAGGTAGGTATCACAATCTCAGAATTCAAGATATACTATAAAACCAAAGTAATCAAAATAGTATGATACTAGCACAAAAATAGATACATAGATCAATGAATTAGGATAGAGAGCCCAGAAACAAACCCACATTTATATGGATAATCAATCTATGACAAAGTAGTTAATAATATATGATGAGGGAAAGACAGTCTTTCATAAATTGGGAATATTGGACATCTACATGCAAAAGTATGAAACTGGAACACTTTCTTACAACATACACAAAGATAAATTCAAAATGGATCAAAGACCTAAATGTGAGACATGAAACCATAAAACTCCTAAAAGAAAACATAGGCAGCAATCTCTTGGACACTGGTCTTAAAAACATATTTTTGGATATGTCTCCTCAGGTAAGGGAAACAAAAGCAAAAATGAACTATGGGACTTACAACAAAATTAAAGGCTTTTGCACATCTATGAAGCAAAAAGGAACCTACCAAATGGGAGAAGATATTTGCAAATTACATATCCAATAAAGAGTTAATATCCAAAAAATATAATTTATACCACTCAACAACAAAAAACCCCCACATAATCCCATTAAAAATGGCAGACGACCTAAATATACATTTTTCCAAAGAAGAAATATAGATTTTAACAGACCCATGAAAAGACATTCAACATCACTAATCATCAGGGAAATGTAAATCACAACTGCAATGAGATATCACTTTACATCTGTCAGAATGGCTTATATTAAAAACACAAGAAATAACAAGTGTTGGCAAGAATGTGGAGAAAAAAGAACCCTCATACACTATTGGTGGGAATGTAAACTGATGCAGTCATTGTGGAAAATAGTATGGAGCTTTCTCAAAAAATTAAAAATAGGAATACCATATGATCTACTAAGTCCACTACTGAGTATTTATCCAAAGAAAACAGAAAGACTAATTTAAAAGATATACACACTCCTAAGTTGTAGCATTTTAAAAATATAGCCAAGATATATAAGTAACCAAAGTATCCATCAATAGAGGAAGTGATAAAGGTGTTGAGATATATATATATATATATATACACACACACACACACACATACACACAGTGGAATATTACTCATCCATATAAGAAATACTATCTTGCCATTTGTGAAAACAGAAGTAGGCCTAGAGGGTATCATGCTAAATGAAATAAGTCAGAGAGAAAGACAAATACCATATGATTTCACTTATTAGTAGAATGCAAAAAAAAAAAAAAAAAAAAACCCCACAATCAAACAAACAAAAAAGCAGAAACAGATTCATAAATACAGAGAAGTGGTGGTTACCAGTGAGGAAGGGAGACGGGGAAGGGGAAAATAATGGTGAGATCCTTCATCACTAAGAAAACTCACTACCAAACAGATGTTAAGTGTTTTCAAATTGAAATATCTACACAAAATGTAGTATCAATCAAAATTCCAAAATTTATCTATAGAACTAGATAATCTGAGTCTAAAATTTATATAGATGGTCAGAAGAACCAAGAATAACCTGGAAGCCTTGTTTAACTGGATAGCAATATTTATTGCAAAGGTATATATACTGAATTTGAGAGAAACAATGGATCAGAATATGGAGCCAGTAAGAAAATCCATGCATATAAGAAATTTGCTTAAAAACAGAGGCTTCGCTGTAGGAGCATTGGGGGGGTGGGGGGAGGACTAAAATAAATGATACTTGGGAGAACAGAATATGGAAATAAAAGAAATAAAGTAAAATAAAAAGAAAAGAAAATTAGAATCCCATATCTACCACATACACAAATTAATTCTGGATGAGTTGAGGACTTAAGTATAAAAAAAAGGAAAAACTTTAAAACTTTTGGAAGAAAATATAGAAAATGCAGATTACCTACAAAGGATAAACAATAGGAGCTCTTTCATAAGCAAAAATATCAAAGGCATAATACATTTAAAATGCTAAGGAGACAAAACAACAACTGAGAATAGTTTAATCACCTAATCAAACTCTCCTTCAACATTAGCAGTAAAAGATTTTTGGGGGTAAGCCCTACTTACTCTTGCTAAAGGAAGTCCCACAGCGAAAAAGTAAACCCACAGAGAAGGGAGAGAAATAAGCAGCAAGCACGTCAGTTCAACACGAGTGAGTGTTATGTGCTCACTACCAGCTACTCAGAACAACCATTTGTAGTGTTTCATTCTAAAAATTGATAAAACAATAATAAAAAAAGATGGAGTCTTAAGATGAACATTTAAATGTTGAGGTCTTCTGGGGATCCCTGGGTGACTCAGTGGTTTAGTGCCTGCCTTTGGCCCACGGCGTGATCCTGGAATCTCGGGATCAAGTCCCAAGTTGGGTTCCCTGCAAGGAGCCTGCTTCTCCCTCTGCCTGTGTCTCTGCCTCTGTGTGTGTGTGTGTGTGTGTGTGTGTGTGTGTGTGTGTCATGAATAAATTAAATTAAGTTTAATTTAATTTAAAAAATAAAAAATAATAAATGTTGAGGCCATCATGATGCTCTGAGAGAGGATGGGTGTATTGAAAAATTTATCCCTCATTTGAAAAAATTGCTAAGTATGGATATTACAACTTCAAGAGAAAACATTGAAGGAACAGAAATTGCTTAGAGACATGAAGTGTGTTTTTTGCAGGACAAGGCTATATTCCATGAAATCCAGACCTATTTGTTCAGTTATGTTTTGAATAACACCACCAATTTGTTTTGTTTCTTTCCTTTTTCTGCAGAGAGGTAGAAGAGCTAGGTTTACTTAATAAAAGATCCTCACTAATATTCTCTTTTTTATAAAAACAAATTATGTTTTGACAGCTTTAAAAAATAAATATAATATGAAGTACTGTTTATTCCATACAAAAACTTAATGATAAAATGTTAGAGGCATTCCCTTTAAAATCAAGAATAAGATTATCACTATTTATAATAGTCCTAGCCAATGCTGTAAGAGAAGAGAAGCAAATGGTATAGTTGACGCTTGAACAATACAGGGGGTTGGCGTGCTGACCCCTGCACAATAAAAAATCCACATATAACTTTGCCTCCCTAAAAGCTTAACTACTCATAGACCTACTGTTGACTGGAAGCCTTATCAATAACATAAATAGTTGATTAATATATATTTTATACATTACATTATATACTGTATTAATAAAGCAAGTTAGAGGAAAAAAAGTATTTTTAAGCAAATCACAAGGAAAATACATTTATAATATTGTAACATATTTATTAAAAAAAAAAAACCCTGCATATAAGTGGATCCATGTGATTCAAACCTGATGCAGTTCGGGAGTAGTTGAATCATCAGGGGTAAATGAGCAAATTTTTCAGTATCTGCAGATGATGTTATGCCTATGTAAAAAAATCTAAGGGAATCAACAAACCTATTGGAATAGAGGGCTCAGCGAGACTGTCAGATTTAAAAAATTACTCAAAAATCAATAGCAACAAAATAAAAGATCTTTTAAAATTAAAAGATCACCTTTATTATAGCAAGAAAACTTAGAAGGTACATCAGAATAAGTATAATAAAAGATATATAAATGTGTATACAGAAATGATGAAATGTTTTCGAAGTACCTAAAAGACCTGAATTAAAAGGCCAAGATTCGGGCAGCCCAGGTGGCTTAGTGGTTTAGCGCCGCCTTCAGCCCAGGGCATGATCCTGGAGACTCGGGATCGAGTCCCACGTTGAGCTCCCTGCAAGGAGCCTGCTTCTCCCTCTGCCTGTGTCTCTGCCTCTCTCTCTCTGTGTCTCTCATGAATAAATAAATAAAATCTTAAAAAATAAATAAATAAAAGGTCAAGATTCTGTGTCTGAAGGAGGAAAGGTGAACACCATAAAGATGTCAATTGATATTTATTCTATAGATGTCAATTCCGATCATCATCTGAATAGAGGAATTTTACAAACTAATTCAAAATATCACAATAAGTAAAATGGCAAGAGTATAAAACCAGAGTTGACACAGAAGGAAACAGGCAGGGCTCACTGAGGAATTAGATATGAGGGGGGTATACAAGATAAAAGATAAAAATAGTAATTCTATCCTCACGGGCTCAATAATTAAGAACACATACTTCATAAAGAAAATTCATAAATGCCAGTTGTCACTAAACACAGTCCAAGCGACAACCCGCCTGGAAGCCCTGCAGTCCCTGCCCAGACTGGCCAGAGCACGGCCACGCGGGGTAGGTCTCGGGGAGAGGGGTCAGGCGGGCCGCGGGACACTGACTCAAACGCATTCGGACGGGGGTCTGCACGTGACAGGCTGGCCAGAGCCACAGGCTAGCAAACTGAGATTCTCAAGACCCTCAAAGAGCCATCCCAGGGAATCTTCTCTGAACATCCTGCATCAGGTGCTATCTCCTGGAAACGTTTAACTTTCTTTCCCACTCCACAGTTGCTTGCGTGTTTGCCACGAGAGCAGATTCAAGGACAGCCACAGGAGCAGAGGGAGAACGGTGTCTGTAGGAAGAATGAAGCAGAACAGGACACGGAAGAGGACAATGGAAAAGCAAAACTTCCAGGCCCGCCTGCACACATGCAGCACTTGGAAAAATGTGGAAAAGACCAGCGACTCCTCCTTTGTTTTTTGTTTTTTCCCCAGACAAATGTAAATCAAGAGAGATCACAGGTGCATGAGTGAAAAGTTCTTCAAGTGACGTGCCTTCCTGTTGCCTTCCTGAGCCTCATAGAAACACGGAAGGAGGAAGGAAGAAAGTGATTTGCACTGGTTTATGGAATTTAATATTCCTGTAAAGGTAATTGTGTGGCTCTTGATAATTCAGCAGTTTAGACTCATCAAGACATTTCATCTTCAAGGGCTATTTCAATCCCTCAAATAGATTTTTATTCTACTACTCACACATTCAAGGATGAAAAATGTGCCTCATTGTATTAAATTAAATTACCTTTAAAACTTGCAGTTTTGCTTCAAGCTCTGCTCTTTTGAGAATCATTGTTCCATTAACAGTCTCTATCCTGTTTTAAGAAAAAAAAAGGGGGGGGGGGGGACAGCATGAGAGATCCTTTCAAACTAGCACCATCCTTATGGAGCACTACACTTTGAGCACAGACAATACTTTGAAAAGCAACCTAAATGTTATGATTCTCATGGTGTTTCAAGTACCTGGACCTAGGTCAAATCTTCCGACAACATTCAGAGAAAGAAAATGGAAAAACAAAAAAATCCCAAAAATCCCGTTGAGAGGGTGGTTGAAAAGAAAAGATATTGGTTAACTTGTAAACTGTAGCTCTTTTTTGTACAGATGCCACTCTATGGCAATGATTATTGGTCTCTCCTGGAATTTACTCTTATGAGCTCTGACTGAATCACCTATTTTATTCAGTGAATGCTCACGGGGCATTTAGTACGTGCCAGACTGTCGACACCATGCTAAGCATGAGTGGTCCAGCAGTGAGAACAACATGTAATGGGAATTTTCAAACAGTGGAATCAACATGCCATTTCTTGGAAAAGGGAAAATCCTTCTTTCCTAGGATTCTAGGAACCTGTGTCTCTGGAAATTGCCTTCATTTTGCAACTAGAACAAACAGAGCCAGAACCATTATGAGCCAATAACCTTCATATGACTCTCACATCTCAGAACCTTTTAAGTTTATAAACTTCAATCCTAGAATTATCAGTTTAATGGCGTTTGTTTCTCCCTATACCAAATGCCTTTCTAAAAATAAAAAGATTTGTTCTAACCTGAGTGATTTGATTTGTCTTATGGGCTCATGTTGAGGCCTTTATTTTGACTACTAAGTCAATAATCTGAATAGGATAAGACATTTCATGTGTGAGTCACACACCTAAGCATTTTTAAAATATCGGTTCAGATTCCTTCTGATAAGTTAGCTGGAACTATTATATTCAGATGCAGAAATTTTTCAAGTCATGGTAAAACAATAGCATTAAATATGAAGACCTATTTTCCTCTATTGCTAATAGCACCCTTCCCAAGATAACGTGATGACAATTCAAGCCAAGATGTCTGCTTTCTCATTAGGGTGGACTTGTGTCTGGACATTTGGGAGGATCCTATGAATCCATTTCAATCGGACTCTAATGCGCATCTGACCTGCCCAAGCAACAGATGTCTATGCACAAAACCACAGGCACACATCAGTTGTTCGCTTCAGTATTTACACAGATGTCGCTCGTTTTCCTGATCTCTGGATCTCCATTTGTCTCCACCCCTTACTCCCCAACTGTATGCCTGTGTCCTGCCACTTTACCCATTTGGAACGTAGCTTTCTGTTTCTAACTGCCACCTTTCCCCCTTAGACTCTCTATGGCTCCAACCTTATAGATGCAAGCTCTCTGGAGTAAAGAGCACCCCCATCCTCTACCCTGAACTCACAGGATCGAGAGTTGGACTAAGTCCCCCACCATCAGGAGTCATTTTTTAAAATGACACCCACACACTCCCAGGACATCTTTGAAATTTTAGACTAGGATCGCTAAAGGTAGAGCATCCCGCAGATTTTCTTTCTATTGGCAGCTTGCAATGAGCAGCTGTGGGGTAGCTGAAGAGAATGGATCCTGGCATCCGGAGCAGGTGGTCAAATCCTAGCCCAGTCACTTATGAGATCATTGATCTTAATTCCACCTAATTTAAGCTTCAATCGCTTTAATCTATAAATAGAAAAAAAACTAACCTCACATGGTGCCTGTGAAGAATGAAGGAGATCATGTAAGACCCACCTTGGTTAGAATAAATCCTGAACTAAGCCTGACAAGACCCATGCTCTGTCCCCTGGCAAGCTCCCTGCCTTCATTTCTTATACTCTCTCTAATCTACCAACCAGCCATCACACTGGTTCTCTCTCTCTCTCTCAGCCATGCCAAGCCTATTTTGAGAATTCAGAGGCCTCTCTCTTTGCCTCAAATGCTTTCACCAGGAGTTCACATGACCATCCCTTCTTTTAGGTCTCAGCTCAGATTTCCCCTCCTCAGAGAAGATCCCTTTAAACACCCAAGCTACCGGAGCAGCCCCCTTACTCACTATTTTATCCCACTCCTTACCTTACTTTCTTAACAGCAGTAATTAATAATTGAAATATCAAAACTACTTCTTTTGGAGGCTTTCCTTGTCCACCTCCTTCCACAATTAATAAAGCGCTACAAGAGTTTTTGTCTGTCTCTCCTAAGTCTATCACAAAACTGGAAACATCATATTTGCTCAGTAAATATCATTTAAATGATTGAGCAAATTCCATCTTTTAACTAATACTGAAGTCTTATTAGAAAAGCCAGTCAAATCTCTAGCTGAGGAGGCCAATCTCCCATTAGTAAGTCTGGAATATTAGTAGGTGTGAGTGTGTGTGTTGTAGGGCAGAGAGGATTGAGCAGACTTTTTTCTTCCTTCCAAATGGGACACTAGAAAAGAGTAACAATTGCCTTGTGGTATAAGAGCAAAAACTTCAGCCCTTCTGACCTTTTATTTGTTCTAACCACAAGATTATATCAACCATGGAAATTGGACCAGTTCCTCTCTGACCAAAGAGAATGTGTGCCAGTTTAATTGAATTTGACATAGAAAAATAAATTTTCTAAATGCTATCCCTCCCACTCAGACGTTTGGGCTATTGATGTCTTCTGACTTCAGATGTTGACAGTATGTTCAAGTTTGAGGAAACCTTGAGAAACAAAAGGAACTGATAAAAAATGTCTGTACCCAATCCCAAAGTTATGGTGCACTGCCTCCCTTCTTGTGATCCTGAACAAAAAGCCTATTCATTCACTCAACAGGCATTATAGGAGACTCTAACATTTTTGAAGCCCCGCGGAAGCAGATGGATAGTTACGTTAACAGGTTTCCTGAAGATCTGATCAGGTCAACAACTTGTTTGTGGGTAAAGCCTTCTGTGTTCACACCATTGATATTTGCAAGGACATCACCTGGGAGATGCCAAGAAAAACGAGTCGTTAAAATGCTGCCTAAATAATCCCTCCTGACACGAAAAGAAAACAAGCAAGCCCCAAACCTTAGCAACATAAAAGAGCTAAGAAAATTCAAAGCAACGATCAAATCTCAACCTTTGATATCAGAAAGTTTTCTTTTCTTGCTATTTAAATAATTCCTAACAAGAGCAAAGCTACAAATTACCAGTTTGCAGGCCAGCATGGTGTGCTGGGCTGTCCTCCTGGATTTTGCAAATCAGAGTACACATCTCTAGGGAGCACATGTTCTGGTTCTGGAGCCTGTAAGTCTGCAAAAATTAGAGTGATGCATAATTACTATTCAAAGAACTCAAAATCTCTGTGTCCAAAAATAAAATGGTGTTGATTACCTTAAGCAGTACAGTAGGTAAGTACAAAGAACAATTTGGAAAGGCTTTCTTGAATATAAACTGAACCAAAGATACCAATCTTGATATTCTATGATGCAATTCTATGATGCCAACTCCATTCATTTAAAAAAGTGTGGTGGGGGGCACCTGGGTGGCTCAGTCAGTCAAGCGTCTGCCTTTGGCTGGGGTCGTGATCCTGGAGTCCCGGGATTCAGCCCCATGGGCTCCCTCCTCAGCGGGGAGTCTGCTTCTCCCTCTCCCTCTGCCCCTGGCCCCCACACCCCCACTGGTGCTCTCTCTCAAAGAAAAAAGAATCTTGGCTTGAGACAAAGTAGGATAAGACTGGCTCGCTCAAGATTTTGAATGTTCAAGCCCAAGAGATCACCTGATGCTGTCATTATTTGGTATCTGTTAAGAAAAATCAGGTTTCTTATTTCCCAATAGGATAAAACAAAAGCAAATAAAAAAATCTCTGTGTAGTTCTCCCAAGCTAAAGTACTCATTACAGGAGCATATGGAACAGTACATATCCAGGGAGGGAGATATGCCAACAATAATTATTTTAAATCAGAGCTCTGCAAATAATGACAATCTGCCCTGCATTTTTTCAAAAGTACTATAATTGACGCGATTACCTTCTTGTCTAAGTGGTCTCGTATGCCTGCCCTGAATACTCACCGGTTCGTTAGTTCGCCAACCAAATTAGAAAAAGTTATGCTTCGTCTCTTGCCTCAGTTTGGCAAAAGCAGTTTGGTTTCTTTCTGTTTTTATTTTTGTTTCAACTTGTACCATGAATACTGCACAAATATTGCTAGATACAGTGGCCCGATGACCTATACCAAACATATTTCCTTTTTCACTCGTTTAAGTTATGAAGCCTATTCTATTTAGAACCAAAATCAGTATCCAAGTTAAGTAATCTGATTCCTAAAATTAAGCCACATTACAGTACTGCTTCCTCATGGAGAAATTAAGGTCTGATGTTCATTCCTTATTTTATAGACCCACAGGCTCCAGAACCAGAAGTCAATCGCATGCAAGTAACTGCCAGAAGCTTGACTTGGTTAACATCTAAGGAGTTGCTATTCACTCTGCAAGGCATTTAGAATCCCCATATCATAAAGGTAGAAGAGACCTTCTAAAGATCATTTAATATACTTCCCATCTATGACAGAGACCTCTTTAATGGCTTTTCTGCCAGAAGTCTTCCTAGGGCCTGGACCCTTCCAGGAATGGAAAGGTGATCTAGATCTGGTACAGGAACCAAGGCTCTAACAGTCACTCCTTCGGGAAACCACTCCTCTAACAGTTTGAATTATTAGCAGTGAGCGTCTACCCCTCCAGGTCCAGTGACCAAGGGAGTACAGTGAGAGAGAAACGTGCTGATTTCACAGCGGGCATATATATCTGCAACCAGGGTAAAATGTGCGGCTTGGCGACAGAGAGAAAAACAGAGGCCCCAAAGTTATGAACAGAAATAGTCAAATACGTCTTTCTCTTTCACCAGAACTTCTTGGTCCCATTTTTAGAAGCCAATGACAGAACAATCCACTGCATTTCTTAGAGATACAAAAGTCACGTTGCCCTCTCTCATGTCCAATGGCCTTCATGCTAACACCTGCCACTGGCTGACCTATGGTACCAGGCATGTTACTAAGTACTTTACAAGATGTGTTATTTCATTTGAAACTCCTAAAAACCCCACAAGGCAGCGTTGAGAGAACAGGAACTTGTTTCTATGAATCTAACATTTGTGCCGCTACCGTACCCCCACGATTCTCACTAGCAGTATAAAACTAGCACCCATGGAAATTCAGAGGAGGTGGACTTAGCTTCTTTTCCAACATGCTAGAAGACCAGGACCCAAATACGTGTGACCGACGGGCACACAATCGGGGTACATGAGGCTCTATCCGGTCTTCTAAGAGTTCTCAGGGCATTTCCCCTATTTGATGACTCCCGCAAATCTTAGAAGTGCTAAAGAATGGATTATGGTGTGGAGCTGGCAGTGAAAGTGTACACCAAATAGAAATTGGCAGAGGAGTGGGTTCCTGCTTTTCTGGAACACGCTGCAGTTCAGAAATGAAATCATGAGCTCATGTTCATCTACCAGGGATCAAGGGGCTGGAGCTTGTAGTCCACTAATGGAAGTTTTGACTCTCGCTCCCTTGTAGAGTCGGCATCCGCGCTGTGGGGGAGAAACATGGGGAAACAGTGGCATATATCATAGAAGAGTGAGAAAAATAATCCCCATTTGTTACATTACATAGGATTAGGGAGTAGTCATTGATCCTGTTTCCAGCAGCAACTGTTTCAAATCCTGCGTTTAATTCTCATTTATTTATTTTTTAAAGATTTTGTTTATTTATTCATGAGAGACACAGGCAGAGGGAGAAGCAGGCTCCATGCAGGGAACCCAACGTGGGACTCGATCCCAGGACCCCGGGATCATGCCCTGGGCTGAAGGCAGGTACTCAACCGCTGAGCCACCGGGGCTGCCCAATTCTCATTAAAAAGGAAGCAGTCACAAAAAAGCATAGACTGTCCACGTCAGAAAGGGAGTGGTTCATGCGGATGAGGAATAAGTGAGAGTACGCTGCTTGTAAAACCTGAGAGAAAAATTATAGATTTCATCAAATTTAAAAATAGAATAGCTCAGAAAGTGGAAAGCATCTTTCCTCCTCCTGGAGCCCTCTCCCTATTCATTATCGCTAGAGTTCCACTTTGCTTCCTTATTCAGAAAGCATGTTTTACTCGGCAGTTTCCTGTTCCTAAGGTTCAAATACACACTGACTTTCCCATTTGGGGGTTGGTATTCAGCCACCAGAGTTTTCTGAAAGCAGCACCAAGGCTAAGACCTAGAGGCTGATGTGCAGTGCAAGAGCATGATAATGCAAAAGAAATTTCAAATAATAATTATAAGGTGTTGTCATTAAGAAAAAAGCCAAGAGGCACCTGGGTGGCTCAGTCGGGTAAGCCTTTGACTCTTGGTTTCAGCTCAGGTCGTGATCTCAGGGTCATGAGATCAACCCCCGCATGGGCTCCATGCTCAGCATGGAGTGTGCTTGGGATCCTCTCTCCCTCTCCCTCTGCCCTTCCCCCTGCTCATGCACACGAACACTCTCACTCTCTCTCAAAATAAATAAATCTTTAAAAGAAAAAGAAACAGGTCCCAATTCCTTCATTATATCTGAGACACAATCATTAGTATTTAAAAATGTAACAGGAGTTATATATGAATACATGTAGCCTCATACACACAACTCTACACTCTTTCAAGTATTTCTTGAATAACAAAGTACAGATTTAAAACCTGATATATGGTATAAAAGTGATTATCCAAAACACATCTGAAATGCAGATATATAAAAATGCACACCTGTAGAGAGTGTTTCACTCTAAGTACTTCTGATCAGTCTCAGACTTAGAGGAAAACTAAAGCAATAAGAACAAGGAGCTGAGCATGTCTCGGGAGTTTTATTTTATCTGCTTCAATGTTTTCTTTGCCTGATGGTACCTAGCATGCTGAAAAACTACCTCAAACCACAGCATATTGAAGAAAAGTCACAGTGTTCATCACTCTCTAATCCTGACTTCATTCTTCCTTTGCAAATATAACTACCAGCACCACTTTTCTTCATTAAAAGTCTGGAAAATTGAAAACTGCCCACCTGAATTTCAAATCCAAATGTCCCATTATCTTGCTTTTCCACGGTAATGAGCTTTCTGTAATAAAAAATTAAAAATATGCATGAAGATCAAATAATCACACTTGGCACATTCTTATCACGAAGTAACTGTCACAATTACAGATAGCTGACATTCGTGCAAACTGTAGTATGTAAGATTGTGTGTGCATGCGTGTACATGCGTGCACACCCAGTCCACAGTCTAAAGAGCTGTGGTCCTAAATGCCTTGGTGAGAGACCAAAAAAATACATGAATCTCTTTACCTTTGAGACCAGGAAAAGTCACCTAAAGAACTTGATCTCGTCAAAGCAAGCTGAAAAATATAACAAGCACACAGTTATTACAAGGTCCCAATACACATCTATAAAATGTTCTAAATCACAAAGGACTTTGTTCTTTATCACCTTCTTTGGCCCAGCTCTGGGAAATTGTTACGTAAAGGAAGTCATTTCCATTATCTATTGGTAGCGAAGGAGAGCCAGAGCCAGGAAAGGCAACATTCAAGCATTAAAAGGCTACAAGAGGCTCAGATAATGAGACACCATGGCAAAAGAGTTCCCATAATGTGGCAAAACCCCAAAGCTTCCCAAGAGAACCTCATATCTAATCTGTAGTTAAAATAGCCCCTGAAAGATTAACCATAGCAAGTTATAATCACACGGAAATCCAAAGAAAACACCACCCATAGAATGGCATATAAAACTCCAATACTTGATAGTTTTTTGACATACTGATGAAATGACTGTATTTATTATTAATAATTCAATATGTTACTGTTTTTAGCAAGATAAACTAATCTGTAAAGAACCAACTCCTATTCAGGAACACCATTCAGGTGAAACCAGAGACTCAAAACCTCAGTTCTGTTTTATGATTTACTTTTACAATAATTTTGGAAAAGTGCAATGAGATTTCCAGCCAAGAAAGGAAAGGAATTACAGAATGGTATAAACAGTGTGAATTGTCACCCTCACTCCCATGCATGCTTTGGAAAGAGATCATATAAACATAAACTTCCAGGATACATTCTACCCTTGTGAGTAGAAAAAATAAACAAAAGGCGGCACCTCGTTTTTCAGATAATTGCTGTGAGTTTTGGTGTGTTTTCATTTTATTCATTTAGGAATTGACACATGTTAACTGGCTCTCTCTCAAGTCTTGGTCTGGGGACCCAAAATGTCAGCTTATGGTTCTAGCTAACCCATGGGGTTTCACTGTCAACCTGGTATGCTTGTCATCTTTCAGTGAATACATAAAAAAATGTCAGGACATCGACACATAGTCCAAACAAACACAAACAAGACAAACAGAGAATGAAAATCAGGAGAAAAACATGTAAAAGAAATGAATGCACCAACAAAAGCCTCATTAAGGCATTTGTTAGGAAAGAAGCCTATTACCACTGTTAATGAATTTGAATTACCGAGTACCAAATGGCAGCGTTCTCACAAACTTCCTGGAATGGCTCCGTGTTCAGAATTCGGCTATTGATCACTAACGCCACAGTAAAGAAGAGCTGATCTTCTCTCATGGATTTGATGTAAATTAACTACATTTTGCAATTGCTTGTCTTTTCAGTTCTGGACCTCACATCATTTATATCACCCTGAAAACTACAACAGGAAGGCTCAGAACAAAAGAGTCTCTAGATTCGTGAAAAAAGTATTTTCAATTTGCTTTTTTTAAAAAAAAGATCTTATTTATTCATGAAAGACACACACACACATTGGCAGAGACAGAGGCAGAGGGAGAAGCAGGCTCCATGCAGGGAAGCCCCACGCGGGACTCGATCCCGGGACCCAAGGATCATGAACCGAGCAGAAGGCAGACGCTCAACCGCTGAGCCACCCAAGGGCCCCTTTTTTTTAATTTGCAAGGACTGACCGTAGAAGGCCTACTGTGATGGTTTATTTCAGCCTGATTTGTCCTACCTACTGCACAAGCATGGGGACCACTGAGCTATGTGATGGGGCCACCTTCTTACGGAGGGGACAGCAAACGACATTCCCAAGCGTTCTCCTCTCTCCCCTATGCTATACTCACATGGTCTTCGTCTATGTTCATTATTTGCATCTCCCTGGCTTTTACCCTTATTTCCGATTTTAAAGTACCTCGGGAGGTCAAATCTACTTATATTACTTATACTTTTTAAAAAACGTTCCTCTTGCTATCAATATTCATCACCTTATTCAGTATATTCATACTTGTGAGACGTGGATGCAGGTTCATACAAAGGGAGGCTGGGCCAAATACCTCCCCTCCGTCCATAATTACAGTATCCCTTGGGCCTCCTGGGGAATGTTCTCGTTTTCCTCTCTACCCCAGGGCCTAGTGCTGGGCCTGGAATAGGGCGGAATGTTACAAATGGCTGGACAGGGCAGCCCGGGTGGCCCAGCGGTTTAGCGCCGCCTTCGGCCCAGGGCGTGACCCCGGGGTCCCGGATCGAGTCCCGCGTCGGGCTCCCCGCGTGGAGCCTGCTTCTCCCTCTGCCTGGCTCTCGGCCTCTCTCTTTCTCTCTCATGAATAATTAAAATTCAAAGAAAATAAAGCTCAGCCCAGGAAGAACGTTCCCGACCCGAGCCGCAGGACCGCAGCGGGGGGCAGGCGGGCAGGGGCCCAGCCGCGCTGTCCCGCGGTCAGGCTCGGGTCCCCGCGACTCCCGGCCCCCTGGGCTTGCAGCGCCCCCAGGCCAGCGGCGCCGGACCGCGGCGAGCACCCGCCCGACCTGCAGCGGGGGGAGGGGGCGCAAAACAGAAACCACGCCCAGCTGCTCCGACTCGAAGCCAAAGTCTCTGAAGTCCGCGAGGCGAGGCCGAGAGGCCGAGACCCGGGCCCGAAGACAACGTCCCGGGTTCGGGGTGCGAGTCCGGCGGGCGCCGGGCGGGGCAGGTGGCGCAGCTGCGCAGGCGCGAGCCCGCCCCGACCCCCCCCCTCCCCCCGGGAGCCCGGCTCCGCGCCGCCTTGGCCGCGCCCCGTGTCAGGCCCGAATCCCGGAACGCGGAGACCCGAGCGCACCTCAGCGTCCGCCTGACACGTGCGACGCCGCGGCACGAAGCCTCGGGCGGGCTGGAGGGGCGGGGGGCGCAGGGGGACCCGGCTCTGCGCGCAGCCCCGCCCGCCCCCCCCGCCGGGGCCTCGCCCGCGCCTGCGCCTAAGGGACTTGCTCCCCGACGCGGGCATCACGCGCTCGGCAGCGCCCCAGGAGCCCAGGTAAAGGCCAGCGGCTCCCGGGAACGCCCCACCGCGGACCCCGGAGCCTCTCTTCCGAGGGGAGTTGGCTGTTGGTCGCGAACGTGTCACGGTACGGACTGGAGAAGATTTTCCCAAGTCTTGTAGTGAAACCATCCGCCTCCCCCCTAAACCCTGGTGAACGAAGGCGCGATCGCCGATAGGAGCCCTCGGGAGCTCGGGAGCTCGGCAGCAGGCGGGGGGCGGGGGGCGGCCAGAAAGGGGCGAAGACCCCCAAGGGGCGGAACGGACGCCGGAGCTGCACCTCCTACGGATCCTGCGTCCGAGCCGCTAAGTGACCTCACCCTGCAGAAGCTGCCCGTTACTTGGCAGTAATTGGACGCCGCGCCCCGGAGGCTGCCGGGCAAAGGCGCCGGTGGTGCCACCGAGGCACAGTCCAGCTCCTCCCTGTGCGCCTCAGGTCCCTGGCTCCCGTCGCAGCTTTTGGGGAAACCTGGCCTCCAAATGCAGCCTCCTACCCTGCGCGGGGCTCCTCTGCCATCCGCCGCCTGTAAAGCCTCTGCTCACTTCCTCCTGTCTCCTTCCCACACATTGCAGGGATTTCTTTCCCCTGAAACTGCATTCAGGAGGAGAAGCTGCACTGCGGCGCCTGTCACCTCCCACAAACACAGGTATTCAGATAATAGGCACACACACAGTCTATTTTTAAGCCATTCCAAGTGTAAACACCCAAATGCTTCTGAAGATTAATCTGAAACTACAGGCTCACAGATACAGCTTTGCAGAAACCAAAGCCAACAATAACGAGAAGTATGAATTGTTGACGTCAGCCCTGAAAGTGTTGAAAATAACAGTGGGCAGAGAAACACCTGCTCATGTGATTGCCTCACAGGGATCTTGTTGCCTGCAATTCAGTCGGTGCCAAGTGGGTGATTATTCTCTAAAAACCACTTAAAAGAAATGAACATCCATTTGGAAAATTCTGAAATGTTGGGATAAACTTGCATCAAGTCTCATTGATGATAATTGTACAGAACCCTAAGTATCGCGTAGAAGAGGTTTTGTTTTGCTTTTTTGTTCCCCCTTCAAGTGATTCTCACAACAGGAAGAAAAAGCTGTTTCAATAGGGATTTACTCTGGGAAAGAATAGGAGAAAAGGGAGGAGAAAGGGCCTAAAAAGATGTGAACAGGAGATAAAGCAATCGGGGTGTGTGTGGAAGTGGAAGTGGTAGATTCATACACACAATGTGTGTGTTTGGTGTGCCTCAGTTCCCCTCAATATCTCCTTCCAACAACCCCCTACAAAGGCGCCTGCCTTCTAGGCCATGCTTGCTTCTCGCAGCCCTAAAGCCAGATGGGACTCCTGCATCTTCCCTGCCTCTCACGGCCACGTATCTGGGTCTCCTCTCCCTAACCCCCACCCCTTTCCTCTTCCTCCAACTACTGCAAAAGTTGCTCCCTACCCACTTACCCAAACACCACGTTTCTAGGGTAAGGTTCCTAAAACCCTCTTCTGCTCAGACACACCCCGTGGCTCCTGTGCTGGTCAAATTACCACTTCCTCAGGGGGGAGTGTTCAAGTGTCTAGGAAAGCAGCCCAGCTCGAGGGCTCCCCTCCCCTCCCACTGACGCGCCTAGATGCTGTTACCTCAACGTACCCTAAAGGCTGACATCTGTGCCTCGGCGCTAATGACTGCCTTGCTCTGGAATACCCTTCAATAACCAGAACGTCTGTCCTTAAAGGTTACATTAAAAGGCGTGTCCTTGGGTTAGAGCATTTATGGTGTATCAGGCCTACTGGTCCTGCGAACTGAACTGTTGACCCTACAAGGCGGGGAAACAGGTTCTTCTCACCTCTGTCCTTCCACACTGCTCTATATCTGAAACCTCAACAAAGATCTTGGTGCTTCCCACAGCAGCTTTACTTTCAGGCAAGTAGTAAATTGGTAGACATGTTCATCATTTGATTAAGCTTAATGTCATAAAAGCATTTTGGATTAAAAAAGATCAAAAATCCAAACCATGGCAAATTATGCCCTTATCTTCGTTGCAAAAAATAACGAGGAATCAGCTATATACATCACTGAGAAAAGATCATGACTCTCCCACTGCGCTCTGACTCTCTAATCCTGAAATTAGACGGCTTAAGAGGAGCCCGTGATGTGAATGCAGGATTTAAGGGCAAAACTTCATGCTTTAAACCAATTCTAATGTTAAATTCAGAAACGTACTTGGAGGCTTGATAGCAAGTTGTATTACCAAAACCTGACGAGGTGTTACAGTCAAAACATTGTTTTAAAAATTGGAAATTGGGGATTCCCTGGGTGGTTCAGCGGTTTAGCGCCTGCCTTTGGCCCAGGGCGTGATCCTGGAGTCCCAGGATCAAGTCCCACATCAGGCTCCTTGCAGGAGCCTGCTTCTCCCTCTACCTGTGTCTCTGCCTCTCTCTCTCCCTTTCTCATGAATAAATAAATAAAATCTAAAATAAATAAATAAAAATAAAAATTGGAAATTGTAGCATGAATGAAACTAAAGACAAATGCGACTGGATGTGGATTTTTCTAAACAAGTTTTCATCTCTAGGGAAATACCTTGCAGTAAAAATTAAAATGGTAGCATAATGATAGAGCACACACTACATGTCAGTCTCTGTAAGCACTGCACATTTCCTCGCTGAAGCCGCAGAAGAGCTCCTTCAGGTGCTTCTGTTATAATCGCCATTGCAGGAAAAAGAAAACTAAATCTTAGAGAGGCAAGTGACTTGCCCAAGGTCCCACAGCTAGGACGTGGCTGAGCTGTATTCGATCAGCCATCCGCTTATCCAGTAAAAGCCTTCATTCCCAATAGCAGTAGGTGCGTGCCTGTGCCCCAGCGCTAGAAATAATTTAGTCGACAAAATTCGTCCTGAAGAAAAAGTAGCCTCATTGGACTGGAAGTGACTGCCAAGGAGTGAAGCTGGGAGGGACGGAATCAATGGGACCCAGGCGGGGAGAACACATCGCTAACTCTCCAACTGGCCGTGTCTATATGCACTGTCTACGTTCCATGTCCTTAATGATGTTCATTTTACCTTAACGCCTCTTCAAATGAGAAAGACAGTCTCCTTTTAAGTTTTGCCTCGAAACCCCCCCCCCTTTTTTTTATTACGATCTTAACATATTTTGGACTAGTCCACGAGCTCTCTGGACTCCTTGTTGCCTTCCTCACCCACACTCTTGGTGACTCACTGCAAAGCCTCTAAAATACCATTTCAGTGTCAAGTCAGACAAACCTATCAAGTCTGCTCTCAAGAGAACACACACACTCTCAAAGTACAAAAGAGTAATCCTACCTGCTTTCTTCCCCGGGGCAAAGTGGCCACCGTGTCTGCCAGCATTTGAATCCTTCTATTGTCATCCATGTGGAAGGCCGGGAGGGGGGAGTAAGAGCTATAGGCTGGACCAGCACAGTAGTCCACCGGGTTGGGGTTGCCATTGCTGCTCTGCTGCAGGAGCCTTTGCAAAGACATAGTGAATAAAGATCACTCCAGCTCGCACATGGTTGACCGGCCGCAGGATGGGGGAAGCTAAGAGTAGAACTCTGACAAGTAATCAAAAGTAGCAAAGCAGAAAGAGCCCATGTGACTTCTGTGGTTTTAGGTACTTGTTACACAAACCCTCTCTTGCAGTTCACTCCCATTTCTCAAGGCTTTTTTTTTTCTTTAAGGCCTTGGGAGAAACTAAAGTTAGTTCTGCCATTAAAAAAAAAAAAAAATCAACTTATTTTTTTCTCTTTCAAACAGCCAGAACTCTCATGCTTTTATGTTCTACCGCAAGTTGTGTTCAAAACACCATCTGCCTTTTTTTTTTTTAAAGGAAGAAAGAAAAATGTCCCCAAGTTCTGCCATTTGTTATCCACCCATTCTCCTACTTAATATGGGCAGCGCAATGTCAAAGTCAGGATATGCAGACGTTCAGTTCTTGTGGACATAAGCAAGAATTACAGGGTCCAGTCATAGCGTCTCTCATGAAGTCCTTGTAACGTACTTTCCCGAAAGCACACCCTAGCTCATTAATGTTCATCAAAAAGACATTACATCTGCCACTTGGGCTGTAACCATTCAGCACTCTTCTGGTTGCCCTTCTACTACTTTGTCCTGACTAAAGTTATCCATCATCTTTACAAGGAACAATTGGAGGAGAAGACCGGCACACTCAGAGCTCCAAGTTGGCCCTTTCTTAGACTGAACTTTGCTGCAGCATCAGCATGAGGTCCTGGGCAGGAAGGTATCAGGTAAACCAAGGTAGCACAAGCATGTCACCTGTTGGCCCCTGCTTGCTCATATGGGCCAACGGCCCCATCATGGTGTACACAAGATCACAGATACTTTTTTTGGTGAGGGTGTGGGGCATTGCAGTTTCAAGAGAATTGGTTTCAAAGGAGGAGCAGGGGATGTAAGCAGAGGAAAGAATCAAAACAAAAATCAAAAAGAGAAGTTTAACGTACTACAAAAAGTCAACTGTGGTTTTCAAAATAATTTTGAAGGTCAGTAGTAGAACATGAAAGGTGAGAAAGTTTTATTTATTTATTTTTAAGGCTTTTATTTATTTATTCATGAACATTTTAAACTAAAATGGAAGCTATGGTGATACAGTTCAAGCAGACCTTGCCAGATATAAATGGTAAAATCTTCTGAGTTAACAGTGCTACAAGAGATAGAACTACTTCAGAAGTTTCTAAAACCTGATCACAGCTAATTCACTACACTTGGAACTGGATTATGACATGAACAAAATGATGTCTCAAAAAACTTAAAAATATCTAAATCATGGATTATAAATGCATTTGCCTTCAGGGGCCAGGTGGGTAAAATAATGTAACGTAAATGTGTAAGACAAAAGAGAGTGGTAGAGGCTTTGGCAGCTAAATGATATGTCAATTATGAAGACATTTACGGTGTGTGTGTGTGTGTGTGTGTGTGTGTCTCAGAGAAAGAGAGAGATTTTAAAACATCTCTAGGCTATGAGGTACATGACTTAAATCAACACTATTAATTAAGGACATCAGTCCATCTGTCACCTAGGAATTTTATGAAATTAGGTAAATATTTTAATATTTCAAAATGCCAAGCAGAAATTATGCATTTGCCTGATATAAGGCCATATAGGCCAACTGACAAGCAAGTGTTATAGATGGATGCCAAAATTGTATCAGTTTAGTAGGTTATACTGATATTAAGCTAATATAAATTACAGAAGTATATTATTAAATTAAGAAATTGGAAAATAATTTTTTTATTTAATTTATGAAATGCATTTGAGAAGAATCTTTCAAATCATGAGACTTATGGCTGTAGAACCAGAGACTAAGGCAGGTCTCACATTCAGCCAGAACATACCAGCATGGTCACATTTGTTAATTTTATATATATATATATATAACCTGTTCTGGTTTGATTGGCCAGTTCCCTGTTCTGATTGTTAAAGTATCACATCATACCAGTCATTAAATATTCTGAATAATATTCTGAATCAAACATATCCTTTGTGATATAATGTGGGGAAACACTAATTTTTTTCATACAAATATGACTTCAAGCCTCAAACCTTTGATTCACAAAGGTGTTCTATTATTTACAACTTCTTTTTTTCTATAGAATTTACCTCAGGACAATTACGCTATTCTGAACTCTCCTCGTCTTCATTCTCCCCTTTATTTTATAAAGGTGATTCTGAAAATGAATCAGATCAAGCTACCTACCCACTCAAAAGATTTCAGAAAGGCCTCCTTGTTCATTAAATAAAATAAAACTTTAAAAAATTGCAGTTCTTATCTAACTTTATTCTCTGAAACGTCATATCTTTTTTTTTTTTTCCAGATCTGTCTTTTGAGACTTAATATACTTAGATTATACCTTGGAAGCAAGGGCCATTTTGTATCTTTAAATTTACATTCATGTTGTATATATAAAAAGTGTTCGAGATATGTTTGTGAGTAAAGTGAAAAGGGTAAGGAAGTAGATGTTTAACAAAATGAATTAAACAATATTCTTCTAAAGCATCACAGAAGAAAAACTAAACTAGCAGAAAATGTTTGTATTATGCACTCATATTCCAAAGTGCCACAATCTTCTGCAAGGAGTAATCTGAGGGATGTGGAATCTCTTTTAAAATATGTCTGTCAGGTATTTAGAAAGCTAACATCTCATTATCGGGGGGAAGAGCCTTTTTATTTGAGGCATTTTGTTCATAAATGTACAAACACTCTTGGAGTGGATAAAGCTTTAGCACAAATTAGATGACCCCTGAAGAACTAGCTAGAACATGGGGAAGATGTGATGGAGCAGGTGAGAAAGGTATGCCCAGAGTACAGAACACAGAAAGGCAGAAGGGTCTAGAAGACAAACTTGGCCAACTCTGTGACAACCATAAGACTCACAGACAGCTATAAGGAGGTTGACAACATGGGTTTCAGTGTTGAACTGCTTAGATTCAAATCCTGGTTCTGCTGTTCAACAGTATTGTGACCTTGTGAAAATCACTTAATCTTTCTGCTATGGACTGAATTGTGTCCCTCTACACTCATACGTTGAAGCTCCAAACCCCAATGTGATTGTATTTGGAGAAAGGACCTATAATTAGGGAGGTAATTAAAATTATGAAGTCATAGGGTGAGTCGTGATCCCACAGGACTAATATCCTCTGTCTGTCTGCCGTGTGAGGACTGAGAGGGGGGTAGTCGTCTGCAAGCCAGAAAGAGAGCTCTCACGAGGAACCCAATCTACTGGCACCTTGCTCTTTGACGCTTCACGTTCTAGAGCTATAATAAATTTCTGTTGTTTAAGATATCCGGTCTGTGGTATTCATTACTATGGTATTGGTCCAAGCTGCCTAATATGCTTTCTAAACCTCAGTTTTCACATATCTTAAATAAAAATTTATAGGGAGGAACAGATAAAATAGCCCAAGCATAGCACTTGGTACAAAGTATTACTCAATAGTTTTAAGTAATAAGAATTCAAAGGAAAAACTTCAAAGGAAATTACTCGAATTTCCTACAAACTGTCTTATCTATTACCAAATGCTCCTATATACAGCAAGAAAGCAAGAATCCACGAGCAGACGGGGCTAGAATGCATATGCAAATCCTTGCTGTCGTGTACCAGGTTATGCTTGTAAAGCATTGTGAAAGCCAATGTCTGAATTTCTGGGTTACCATCAGCCCAATTCATCTATTCATTAGCGTAGATATGGGAGAGGAGTAAGTGATTGTTCAAAATAAACAAGAATTCTTCTGTGTCCTTCAGATTTTAAGATAGTTGCTGAGTTAGTTTGTTTTATTTTGGCCATTTGCCTTTATTTGCACAGGAGGCCTTTATTTGCTTCCTAAAATACCATAGGGTTTTGTTTTGTTTGGCTTCTTCGTTTTGCTTATTTGTTTTATTTCAGCATTTTGCCTTTATTTATTTGTTCAGGAAATCCTTATTTGGCTACATGGACTGAAATAAGAGACAGGATAAAGTCATCCAGATAATATTTGAGTCTTTTATATTTGAATTTATATAAAGTAAACTTAGTTTGGTAAGCTTACTCTCATATCTGAGAGCCAATCAATAGTGACAACTGTTTTGTCCTATTTCTCACCTTATTTGAGTAACTGGACTGGGTGGATGGGTGTCTCTGTCTTCCCCAAACACTCAGTGTGGGTCACTGGGATTATGAGAGCATTCCCTAGAGAGGAGGAACCTTTTTCAGAAAAAGGTAAATTACAACTAAGCCTGGTTCTGAAAAATAGCGAGCTCAGGAAAGGGAAATAACAGAAAACGAGGTCATGAAGTCTCTATATTGGACATCTTAATGTGGGTACAAACCAAATATTAGCTAAGAGTTGTGACGTCCGTGTTTAAAACCACACATACGCACAACTCTAAATCTAATATAAATAACAGTTAACAATAGATCATATCCATTATGTTTTACTATAAGTGCAAGGAAAAGATTTTCTGATCCATTAAAGCTAAATCCAAACAAATCATGAAGCTATGGGTAATTACAGTATCAGACAAGAGATTTAGCCACTGAATTCATCTGGGTCTTTAAACAGATTATCTAGATCAGTGTTTCATGAATCCACTCAGTAAGATAATTTCAAGCCTTCTTTTAAATGTAAAAATGCATGATCTTGATATGTTCATTTTGTGCATTTATCCTATAGAAAAGTCATCAACTGCATTTTAAAAAAATTCTATTTATTTATTTTTTAACCCCCTTCAGGTTTAAGGAGAGTCCTGTGAGCACAGTGAAACATACCAAAGATGGATCTCTGGGAGTGTCCATGTTAAAGATATAAAGTTACACGTGGGCCACTTGGAGGTGATAGGTAGGTATGCAGGGTTTTTATGGGATCTTGTAGACACATCAATGTTATCTAGACAAAATGCTCCATAGGTACAGAGGAGTTAATAAGTCTTTAGGAGAAAGTCTCTACCATGATTTTAAGGCTGTCCTCCTCTGAATGTAAGGAGATCCTTTGAGTTACCTGGAGAGGAGGAAAAAGGAGATGTGAGAGCTTCTGAGATTTCCATCCCTGACTTCAACCACAGCTGCTCTGCTTTTATATTTTTTCTACTTTGTTCCTCCTATCACATAGTTTCCTTGGGTTAGAAGATAAGTGAATGAAAAGAATAGGCTTATAGAAGAGAGAAAAGAATCAACATATACTGTGCAAAGAACAGTAGCCTTTGAAGTCACTCTATAAGAAAGTGTCAGTCCACAAATGAGCTTCCCCAAATCCACAGACACGGCTCCCTTTTGGAGGGAGACTCCCTCATCATGAGACAGTTCCACGGTAATGAGCTACCAGTGAAAAGCACTGGGGACCCAGGCCCTTTCCGTTGCCTGCTATTGTTAACCTGCTTCTGCTCCAGAGCTGCACCAGAACGCTGCCTCATACACAAGCTGAACTTAAAAACAATAGGACCCGCGCTCCAAAGAGCACCAATGAACTTCCCGAGTCGCCTCCCAATATTGACCAATCAGGACGAGGCTCTTCCAATTGGTTAAGAAGAGGATACTTTCTCCACAAAAGCAGGCCTCCCTTGGTTTTGGGAATGGCTACCTAGCTGCTGCCTGTAGGTGCTGTTGCTCCCATACCAGTAGTAAAAACTCTCTTTAAGCATAAACACAAAGTAACCAGCTAATCAGTAGTCAAAAGATCCCTAATTCTGGATTTGCTGAAAAGAGTGTTTACACAATTTTTCTTCATGAATTTATTAGGACATAAGTGGAGAAGGTTTAACCAAACTGAGATGCATTTGCATCCTAAAAAAGTCATTCTATGAAATGAAGACACATTTCTGAGAAATATTAAGTCTCTAAGAGACTTATAAGAGACTTATAAGAGACTCACTTATCACCAGAGTATTTTCCTTGCTTGAGAGATACTACCTTACCCAAAACAAAAACAAGCAAAAACAGGTAGCTATTTTTCTTTCAAAGTTACTTGGTAAAATAGGGAGGAATATGTCCAACCAAGTTTAAACTTAAAGATCAAGGCATATATATATATATATATATATATATATATATATATAGAGAGAGAGAGAGAGAGAGAGAGAGAGAGAGAGAGAAAGAGAGAGAAATATATATATATTTATACCAAGAAATATATATATATTTATTGCTCTAATAACCATGAAATAAGTGAATAATATCAACCATGCCTAATAAAAACTACATCAGTAAAGTAAGTAGTTTCCATTGAATATAGGGGTAATTCATTGAAATGAGTGTATTCAAAACCATTTGAGTCAAAAAGCAGGACCTTAAGCATTTGGGCAAGAAGACAAAATATTTATAAATAGATAAATATACATATGTGTGTATATATATACATATATATGTATGCATATGTATGTGTATGTGAGAGGAAGAGAGAGGGAGAGGAAAAGTAGAAATTATAAATAGACCAAATATCATAGAAGAAATTGAAAAAGTAGTCAGAGGCCTATCGTTTAAAAATATCATGAGGTCCAGGTGATTTTATCAGTGCTATGCCAAATTGTCAAGGTAAAGGTAAATCTTTTTTTTTTTATTTTTTTTATTTTTTTATTTTTTATTTTTTTGAGGTAAATCTTATATTAATTGCCATAGAGCATAAAACAAGATGAATTCGATAAAGTTAAGTAACCTGATGTCAAACTAGATATAGAGGGTAAAAAGTAAGGAAAAAATGGAAGGAGGAAAAGACTGATGGGAGGGAGGGAGAGAAGGAAAAGAGGGAGGAAAAAATGGAAGGGAAGAAGAGGAGGGAGGAAATTAAGTCAATCTCACTTATTAATTCTGACACAAGTGTCCTAATTAAAATATCAAATTGAGTCCTCTAGTGAATTAAAAATAATGCCTCTCAACTAAGTACAGTGTATCACAGGAAAAGGAGAATTGTTCAACAATAGGATTTAAAATATTAACAGAAATCACTAAGTTTCCGGATGAAAGAAGATTTCAATGCAATAGATGCCAAAGCCATCCAGGGAATAGAAAAATCCAAGTAGGAATAGGAAGAAAACTTTTTTTTTTAACATAATGAAGAGTATCTGCCAGAAACACCCACCAAATATCATCCTCAATGTTGACATGTGTTTCCACTGGAGTGAGAAGGAGACAGTGATAACAATAGCCTTCATGCCTGTCACTGTTGTACCCTGCTTCACAGATAGGAGGTAGAAAATGTGTAAGAAAAAAAAAAAAAAGAGAGAGAGAGAGAGACAAAACCATAAGCTTTATTGATGATATGGTTGCAAACTAGAATATTCAAGACAGTCCACAGTCTCCCGAAGAACAGACTTAGTAAGACAGTTTTCTTAAGTGTAGAAATCAAAGGACAACTATATAAAGAGAAACGAATTCATCATTCTGGAGCAATGGATAAAAAGAATTGTATTAACAGAGGAAAGAAATATTATCAAAATAGCCAAAAGCCATAAAATAGGATTGAACTCAGTACGCTTAAGATTTGATGAATAACATTATAAAGTCCAGACTAAGGAAAATAAATACCATGTTCCTATATAAGGAGAGTCCCTCTTCTTCTTGTTTTTAAGATTTTATTTACTGATTTGAGAGAGAGAGCACAAGCTGAGGGGAGAGGGAGAAGGAGGCTCCCCATTGAGCAGGGAGCCCAATTTGGGGCTCAATCCCAGAGTCCTGAGATAATGACCTGAGCTGAAGGCAGACACTTAGTCACTGAGCCACCCAGGTGCCCCCAAGTGAGGGATTTTAAATGCTTTCTCAGATACTACATTATGTGGAGATTTTAAGATCAGATATATATCACTGACTGATGATCCAGTAGACCAGGGGGTCCCGTTCATTAGACTGCAGCCATACCCATTTACTTCTGTATTCTTTTTTTCTCTAGTTTATTGAGATATAATTGACACTTAATATTATGTAAGCTTAAAATATACAATATAATGGTTTGATATATGTATTAATTGTGAAATGATTACCATAATAAGTATAGGCAACATTCATCACCTCATATGAGGAAAGTTCTTCTTGTAAAGATGCCTATTATCCCCAAATTTTCTAAAGTATTCAGTGCACTGCAAATCAAAATCCCCACAGGTTCAGTTTGCTTCCTTATCACATTTGACATACATTCTTGCATTCATCTGAACAAGAAATTACACAAGACTGGACAAGAATAATTTGAAAATACTAGTGGTGGGTGAGAATGGGCATTGAGAAAACTGCCCTACTTGGGTATCACAAAATGTTATAAGAGTTAAAACTGTCAGATAGAATGGGTCAATAAAAAAGAACATTAACAAATGGAATATCATCAAATGAAGAGAGAATACAAAACCTATCCATGCATATTCAGAAATGTATCATATCATCAAGGTAAGTTATTTCATTAGGAAAAGAATAGACCTTTCAATAAATGGGGTTGGGACCCATCTGGAAAAAATTAAGTCATAGTCCTTTGTTACAATACAATAATAAATTCCAGATGGCTTAAAAAGTTAAATGTAAAGGTAATTTTACATAGATGATATAATAGCAGAAAATATAGAATATTGTAGTAAGATTAGGTTGGGAATGGTTTTCCTAAAGATACAAAAGTCCAGACAGCATTAGCGACATAAAGATTAAAAATTTGTGTTCAATGAAAGCTATAATGTACATAGGTTAAAGCTAAATGGCAAATAACAAGAAATTACTTGTGATGTACAATTGATTTAGGCCATAATATACAACATAAAGAGTGCTTCGAGTTACACTTTGCAAAAAAGTACATTTAAATGAGTAAAGGCTGTAAACAGATAATTCGCAAAAAAACAAACAAACAAACAAAAAATAAAGCATCAACATATTTATTAAAGGATATTCAAACACTTTAGCAATCAGGAAAGTAAAATTTGAAATAACAGATACAAGTTTTTGCCCACCAAATGAACAAGAAATAAAAATGGTTCACATCTAGTATTGTTAAAGTTACAATTAAGTAGACTTTTCACAGTTTATAGGAATATAAATCAATAAACCTTTAATAGTAGAGTAATTTGACAGTACTGAAATTAAAACCTACATACCGCGAATTCTATTAAGAATTTACCCTGCAGAGGTACTCTTAAATGTTCAGAAAACAGTGCAAGAATGTTTCTGTGGTAATGTTTGTAATTGTGAAAAATTGGAGTTTTAAATATATATCAGATGAGAAGTGTCTAAATAACTGATGATAATTCAATGGAATATTCTGCACCTGTTAGATAATATAAAAGAAACATCCATATGCATAAAGATTTTTAAGGCAAATAAAGCAAGAGAAAAGAACAATGTGTATAATGGGATCCCATGCTTTTTCCTTAAAGAAAGATCACATATGTATATGTACTATAACATGTATAGACCTAAAAAAAGTCTGCACAGATATATACCAACCTGTGAGTAGTGGTCACCTCTGGATAAGGAGTAGTGGGGGCTGTGGGGGGCACAGTGTGAAGGAAGACTGACAAAATTTAGTCTGTGTATGGTTTAAACCTCTTTTTTTAAATTTTTTTAAATTTTTTATTTATTTATGATAGTCACACAGAGAGAGAGAGAGAGAGAGAGAGGCAGAGACACAGGCAGAGGGAGAAGCAGGCTCCATGCACCGGGAGCCCGAGGTGGGATTCGATCCCGGGTCTCCAGGATCGCACCCTGGGCCAAAGGCAGGGGCCAAACCGCTGTGCCACCCAGGGATCCCAGGTTTAAACCTCTTATAATTAGTATGCATTCATATATTAGTTGGTCAGTTTTAAAAATACCAACAATTCACAGAGAATTTGAAAGAGCCAATCACATTTCATTGGTAATAATATCTTCACATTATCTAGGTCCTCATATTATGCATATCGATGAAAATTGTTGGATGTTTGCTGTTTGTTCATTGGCTCACATTATGTTCTGCTTCGTGGGATTTTTTTCACCCATTTAGGAAATTCTTTCATATTTCTTTATCATTTTCTTTAACCAAGTAGTCTTCCTCCTCAGAAAGGACTGCCGATATCCCCATGACGTATTGTAATAAAGGAGAGGAACACAATCACAGGCCACTAATTTTTATACAGGTAAAGGGCATCGGTTTGTTCTAAGGAAACCCACTGTGAAGCGGCAGCTCTCAGCTCCCTAGTTCAGTTCCCATTAGTCATTTATTACCCCTCCCCTCCCCTGCTACACATGCAGAGTTCCATTTCAAAACCCAAATCTTTCATCAAAATTCAAAGTAAACGAGTGACAGCGTTCCTTCCTCTTCCCTTAGCTAACACCCTGGGTCACCTAGTTCTTCCTTCAGTTTTTTCTTCACTTGCCCAGGGGCTGTGGGCAGGTCCACCCAACAGAACTGGGAAGGGCTTGGGAGCCTTAAAAAGTAGCTTCTTAGAAAGCCAGAAACCTGTTTGGGACTAGAATTTGGGGTACTACTTGGAACAATCAAAAGCCTGCCTGACAGGTAGGTAATTTCCTCCCAGCCTTTGGATAAAAGTCCAAACTCCTTAGCCTGGCCTTCGAGGTTGTGTGTGTTCTAGTAGATCCTATGACCTCATAGCATCCCGGTTACACTGGCTTTTCCTCTTGCTCCTCCAACTGAAAGCAGTTCTTCCTCAGGGCTTTTTGCACTCACTCTTCCCTCTGCCTGAAACAGTGCTCTCCCCACCAATCTTCAGGTGTCTTGTCCTTCTCCCTCTCTCTCCCTCTCCAAATCCCAGTTCAGATATTACCTACTGGAGAGGCCCCAACTATTCCCAATGGAATGAATAAAGGTGTTAAAAGAAAAATCACATTCAAATGGAACAACTCTGGGGAGAGGGTTTGTCTTGGAGTCCCCTCAGTAGACAACTCTCCAATCTACTGAACATCCCGAGCTGCCTGGATTCCCCCTGCCACCTGTAAAGGACTTGACTTTGAGGATAGTAAGAGAGTCAGTGAGAAAGTATAGCAGGAAGCAACTTCAGTGTTCCTCACCTTCTCCATTTTTCTTTAGAGTCTAGAGAGGTGAGAGTGTATGTGTGTGTACTTGTGCAGCAGAAGGAACCACAGAAGAGCAATAAGATAGCCTCTTAGAATAGCAGGATCCTCTATTTTACTTCTTCCATCCCTGTCTACTTACAATAAGAGGAAAAGACAGGAAATCTTAATTTCTTTGAGATTCAAGTGTAATATAGGAAAGAACAGTATATTAGTCATTTCTATACGCCCATAAGCCTAGCACAGAGCCTAACAATGGGCATCGATACATCTTTCCTAACTTTATTTAATCAAAATAATAAAGTCCAATAGAGCACGAAGTAGGGTGGCTCAGTGGTTGAGCATCTGCCTTTGGCTCAGGGCATGATCCTGGGGTCCTGGGATCAAGTCCCACATCGGGCGCCCCAAAGGGAACCTGCTTCTCCTCCCTCTGCCTATATCTTGGCCTCTCTCTCTCTGTGTCTCTCATGAATAAATAAATAAAATCTTGGGGAAATAAAAACAGCACAAAGCAGTGAGCACAGGAGACAAACCAATAACAATACATCCTCTTTGGTAAATCCCCAGTATTTGTTAGAACCTTCAATATAGAACCAACTAAATATAGAACCGAAAAAATATATATCCTTAAAGTCATAGGATGATAGTAGCTGAATGTATAGAACATTTGACTGGAAAGAACGTCAGAGCCATCTCACCTAACTCCCTTAAATTTCAGGTAAAACAGACAAAGCAACAAAACTAAGGCCTAGGAAATGTCAGTCGCCCTGAAGAGACAGTACTTTCATGGCAGAGCTATGACCAGACTACTTGCTTTCCTTCAGTTCCACAAGTATTTCCTGAGTAAATAACCATAGTAACATCTAAGTAATACCCTGAAGTGTTTACTCTCGTTAAGTCATGAGAATAGTATCATATTTATCATCCTTTTTCAGGTGAAGATACTGAAGCTAACAGACTTGCATAATGTTACACAGCTAATCCCGAGGACAGCCAGGATTAAAATCCACATCATGCATTTCCAGTGATAAGAGTGTTAACCACTGTGCAATATTGATTCCCCAAAATTGCTCTAATTCTGTGGGGATATAAAGATGAGCCAAATATAACCTCTTTCCTCATGGAGATCAGAATCCAGGTAGAGAAAAAAGCCTCCATATGATTGCAGTTAAAACCACAATTCTAAAAAATGCTATGGATTTATCAAATAGGGGCCAAGTGTTTCCTCTACTGTAGCTCAGCTCATCCCCCTAAGAAACTTACAATCAGATAAAGTGACGTGGTTTGTATATAGTAACTATAATAAAAGGAAGAGTGCCAACTGTTGCTTACAGGTTGAATTGTGTCTCCTAAAAAGATATGTTGAAGTCCCAACCATTGGTACCTGTGACTTTATTTAGAAATGAGGTCTTTGCAGATATGATCCAGTTAAGATGAGGATTTAGGGTGGGCCCCAATCCAGTGTTATGACTGGTGTCCTTATAAGAAGAAATCCTGTTGAAGGAAGACACGCAGAACTCAACAATGTGACAGAGGCAGATGTTGGATTGTAAGTTTTGTAGCTGCAAGTCAAGAAATAACAGGGACCGATGGCCACCAGCGGAAGCTGGGAAGAAGCAAGGAAGGATACTATCCAGAGTCTCAGAGGGTAGATGGCCCTGATGATGCCTTGATTTCAGACTTCTAGTTTCTAGAACTATGAGAAAAAAAAGTTCTGAGCTAAGCCACTAAGTTTGTGGTAAATTGTCATGGCAGCCCTAGGAAATTCATACACATCCATTCTTATATTTAGAGATAACATAACAATATCAAAGGTGAAATGTGCAGTCAGTCTTAGGAACAGGTGATCATTCGGCACCTCCTTGGTCTGGGTATTGACTCAAAACACAGTGAAAGGTCTTTGAAGTAAGAAGTATTGAAATTTTATACACCAATTCATGATAAAGAATTATGCTGAACTTGGAAACAATGATACCTTCTCTTTAGCCAACCACTGGACATACTTTTTTACTAATGACCTGGGTGGAGCTGGCAGGAATGTTGTGAAATGAATGATTTAACCTAAGATAGGCAGACAGCTGGCCTATATCCCAAAACAAAAGTCTTGGGAAATTGCCATGAAGTCTGGACACTAAGTCTCCAGAGACAGCCAGCTAGGGCTTTTCCTTCCTCACCAGTGGAAAAATACAGAAGCTATTGCCTCTCTGGACAAGCACCTGATCATGTGGTCCTGCCAGTATCAGCCAGAAAGTGATCCACTTGTCTTACTGGGCAAGGATATGATCTACTTAAACGACTACCTATTTCCAGGGTTGAGCAAATGCATCAATTGCTATGTGGATGGCCATTTACATATCTGATTGTAAGGAGGGAATTTATAAGGTAAAAGTAAGCCAGGGCAGCCCGGGTGGCCCAGCGGTTTAGCGCCGCCTTCAGTCCACGTCAGGATCCTGGAGACCCAGAATCAAGTCCCACATCGGGCTCCCTGCATGGAGCCTGCTTCTTCCTCTGCCTGTGTCTCTGCCTCTCTCTCTCTGTCTCTGTGTCTCTCATGAATAAATAAATAAAATCTTTAAAAAAAAAGATAAAAGTGAGGAATGAGTAAAATAGTAGCAATGATGTAGGCTCCAGAAGATCTTGTTTCCTACCCCAGCTCCACCACCTATGAGCTTTAGGGCTTTGGTGACATCAGTGCCAGTTTGGGGTCTATTTCTCCATGGACCCAATGCAGGGAGAAATACCATATCATTATGATAATTGAAATAAATAACATACGAAATGGAAAAGATCTATGAGATTACAGTGTTATAAGAACTTGAGAGTCTTAAAGTTTTGCATTTCCCGGAGGGTGCTGGAATTTGACACCGAACCAACACTCTTCTGGTATCATATTTCTAAAAACGATTCTGGTCCAATTCCATTACACACACCATAGCAGTGGTGACATTGTATGAATGCCGTCACAACAGCTACAGAGTAAACTTCGGAGTCCTTCACATAGTTTGTAGCACCTTCCTTGGCCTGTGTCTTACCCCTTTTCAGAGCTGTATGTGACCTTACATGTACACTGCTGTGAAAAGAGCAAAGTCAACCTGTCCAGTTTGAGTTCTTAGGTCCCAGGGCAAGTTACTGAGCTGATCTGTGCTTTATTGTCCTCACCTATAAAACAGGACCAATTATACCACCTATCACCACATAAAACATAAGAGTACCCAGCATATGGTATTGTTCAATAGATGTTTCCTGCAGTCATTATTACTGTTAACTCATATTTGCCCTCCAGCTACCCTGGGCTGCTATGTTCCCTTTATACGTGTGGTTTTTTTCCACCTTCTTACTTTTGTTCATAACACATCGTTGACCTGAATTTACCTACTCCTGCTCTATCTGGAGGATAGGAACCTACCCATTCTTCCACATCTGGCTTAAATGCCATATCCTTCATAAAGCCTTGCGTGATATCCCCAAGCAGATATGTGCATCACCTCTCTGGGGCACCCAAAACACATCTTGGGCATCTCTGTTACGGTGAATCACATTATCTCTTCTCCCTTAATAAGTTGTGAGCTCACCTCCCCACCCCAAGACAGAGTTCTTTCCTCATTCATTTTTGTATCCTTCTAGCACTTGGAAGAGTGACTTTCCCATAAGAGCTGCTCAGTAAGCATTTGATGAATACATTCATAACCTGCCCAGAGCTCTGGCAGTTGATTTATTCTCCTGGTGATTCTTTACTTTGGGCAACGTAGGTATTTGATGAATAACATTTGCTGTGTTTTTAATATTCAAATGTAATTTAGGTTTTCTAGATTGTTTGGCTTAATTGTAATGAATATGAAATAATTTGGCAGTTTGAAAGGAAACCTAATTCAGTAATAATATACATATTATACTTTATTTCTATGATGATAAGGTGCCGTTAACTGCAATGTGTACCACTGATTTACTCTACTTTTCAAGGAAAACTTCCACCTTAAATGTATCCATAGATGATAAGAAGCATCCTAATATCAGAATTGTAAATTGTGAACAAGATATGTATTAGAATGCAAGAGGTGCAGTTAGGGTTCATTTCTCCCAACATAGCCCCTTTTGTACTCCAAGCTGTACACACGTTAACCCAGACTCACCTAGCCAGTCCCGTAAGGCAGAATGGAGCCTCTCATTTCATTTGTCTCAGACTTTTTTTTTTCCTACTTGATTGAACCTCAAGTTTTGTCACTTCTGCCTCTAGAATGTCTAACATCTGACAACCCCCCCACCCCAACCTACCTCTTCAAGCTCAGCCCTCTGGGTTCAGCCCTCAAAACAACAAAATGGCAGGCAGTTGATCTCCCTCCATATAGTCTTCCCAACCTAACTATTCCTATCCAATTATGCCATAGCCCACACCTACTTAATTTAAGTTTAGACTTCTTCTTCTTGCATTAAAAATCACCCACAATCTAATTCTTACCTAATTTTCCAGTCTTAACTTTTAATCTAAATAAATTCAGAGGCCCTAAGACATGAAAGCCTTCTTCCTGAGAATACACCTAGCACTCTCATACCTCTGCATCTTTGTTTAAACTGTCCTCTCTTCCTAAAAACCAATCCCCATTGCTATTCATTGAAATTTCCCCCACTGTTAAGAGCTACTCTCAAACACTACCTCCTCTGTGAAGTATTCCCTGATGACAGCAGCTAGCATATCTCACTACTACCACCACTGAACTCCTATAAAAATTTAGAATCTGCCCCATTCACACAGCCCTTAACACATCACCAGATATTTTAGTTATTTATTTGAAGAGCCATCCTTCTAGTAGGATGAGAACCCTATTTTATATATATTTGTCACCTTCATAGGCTTAAACAACATGTTAGTTCAGTAAAAATTGAATGAATATACATCAAATGAATAAATAAGCTTTTTAGAAAAGATAATTCAGTTGACTGAATATCACGTGGAGGTTTCTGAGGTGGCATGGAGGCAGTCAGAGCAGATAAAAATTACCCAAAATAAGAATTTTATTTCAAGCTATTTCATGTGCTCATTTGGCAGGGCACTCAGAAGCGTGGTAGAGGAACAGTTGGCATGTTTAAGGATGTACTAGGTGGTTTAACAGCCATTGTCCCTGGCCAATTTGTTTTGTTTAGACTAAGTAGGAAAAATGCAAAGTAGAAGTGATAAAATATTTTAAAATTCTTGGGATCACAGAGGGGAAACACTAAAGTATATGGAATGAGTAAAATACCTGCTTTAGGTTAGCAGTGTCAGAAAAAGTTGTCACCATTTTATAGAAAAGAGAAAAGGATGGGAAAATATGCCATTTTATGAAAAGCGAAAAGGAAGCATTTTTATGTCTTCCCTACTGGCGGTTCAACCTCAGCCGACAAGCTCTACAACAGGGAGAATTTCAGCACCACCCTCCTCTCTAACACTGGAGAAGAATAAAAATGAAGTCTGTAGAAGAGATGCATCTGGAGAGAGACAGTAATTACTGGCCAGGACTGATTAAAATTCTCTCTAAGACCTCAGAGAAGCACTGATCATGGCTAGGCAAAGAAAGGAAAGCATAACTACTGCTTCCCCAGAGCACGTGTGGAGGGAGGAACAAAGACAGGAAAATATATCACTGGCTTCTAGCCACAAGCTAAGAAAGTGAATGAAGGAAAAGCCAGATTGTATCGATCTGTCGCTCCCATCTATGATAGGATATTCAGCTCCATCATCAGTGTGAGGACAACACTCGCACTCCCTGTAAGCAGATTGTGAATATTCCCTAGGCCTTTCTGGAACTGCCGCATTTCATCTCCCCAAATAAGAGCAATCGTAGGGGCAAAGTTTGCTTGTGTCACATATTTGTCTCACCCATACACCTGACAAAAAAATTCTGCACCTATTACAAACTGATAGGCAGCCCAAAGGGGAATGTTCCCCTCCCTCTTCACTCCAGAAAAGACTTAAGGTTTTACTCCCAGAACCAGGGAATACAAGGTGGGTTTTTTGTTTTTTGTTTGTTTGGGGTTTTTTTGCCAGTCTGTTGACTCCCACCTTCCTCTGGCCTAGAGAGTTAGTTTACTAGTTGGCTTCTCGAATAGATTTTTTAGAATAAATGCTTTTGAAATATTCTTTCCAAAACGTGGGGATAATATGAGCAATGGTATTCACTACAATATGAACTTTGATTTGTTTTCCAATAACTGCTGATGACTTTATTAAACTTATGTCTCTGAATTTTTCTAAGGGTAAAAATTCCCTTCAAGAGTAAATGCTTCACAAGTGCACACCATTATAGATTTGTCACTCTCTACCATATCCCTGGCTTGCTGTTTGCTATCCTCTGCTTAATGGTTTAGCTTTCGGAACACGGTTCACTCTCCCAAGCAACAAATGAGAAGTCAAACCAGTGAACTCCCCAGGAAAAAACAATGTACTTGAAAATGCTGGGAGTGTTTAGGGACACACTAGGAGGTTATGTGCCTTTAGTCATTTTCAAGTGAACCACCTGGCTTAGTGTAAATTTCCCCTTTCCACCACTTTTGAAATGTGATTTCCTTATGGGCAAGGATCATGTCATGGAAACTATGGACTAAATGGGATTTTGAAGATCATCTAGTCCTTGTTTACCAAACTCTGAGGCCTTCTTTGTCATTCCCCAAATAAACAGTAGTTAATTATTTACTTAATTTCTTGGGCGCCTGACAGATCTAGGTACAGAGAAGAATGCAATTCTGTGTTACCTTGCTTTTAAGCACTGGTAGTCTGGTAGTTTTATTTAGTTGCTTAGTTGCCTTTTTTTTTCCTTTTGCCACCACTTTTTTGTAAAAACTCAAACAAGGTTTGCAAGGAAACATGAAATGGGCATGCAAACAAGATTGGAGGAAAAAAACAGGGCAGACTGAGAGGAAACCAGTGGACTCCCAGAAGAAATTGTACTTGGCAATAATTTTTCTATTTACACTGTTTTTTTCTTTCCTTTTTTTAACAGCTGGTATTTGAAAACTGTTAAGAATAAGCAAGATACAATGGGCTTTGCAGAGGGAAGGAAAAGAAGATAAGCATTGTACCCAAATGCCGACATCATAGATTGACTAAAATTTTCCCAAATTTTATGAGTATTTCATTCCTAGCCTTAAAAATGCTGTACATTTTTCATATACTCTGTGCATTTCTTCTATATTCCTAGTAGATGAAAAGCCATTATAAAGTTTGAGCTAGGAGTACCTTAAAAATCATTCAACACAATGCCCTCATTTTACTGCTATAGAGGATTTGACCCAAACAGGTCAAACCACTTTGCCTAGAGACACGTGGATTCCTGGGAGTAGCTGCAGAGTAAGGCACAGGCCTGCCGCTTCCCAGACCACTGCTGTTTCTGCCAAACCGCACCACCTTTTACTGGAAGATCATCATTGGAAACTGCTTTGCCTTTTTCTCATTTTTCCACAGAAGTCCAGCCTTCGATCATTTTTATGCTCTTTCAACTAATCTCTAAAACTTTGACATGGCATAAGATAGCAGGTAACTTTTCAATAAAATACAAAACAATCAGTTCATTTGCTCATAATGGTATCTAATGTTCCAGCTCTCTAACCTTACTATTTTTCTGTTCCTCTTAATAAAAATAGTTCTTTGCTGCTATTTTCTGACTTAAAACTAAACTCTCATACGTATTTCTGTTTTTGCTCTTTTCCTATTCTTTCTCATGTGCTACAGATCAGACTGCTACGATTTTCTGAAGACTGACACAAGAGTCGTTCAGTACTCAATCCTGCTGCCTACTGCCTGTCAGCCGTCCATCAATTCAAAAATGAATATGTAGGAATGTATTTCACAGTCTTGGCAGGACAAATTTTTTAAAGACTCTGACTGATTTACAACATTTAACCAAATTGCTAGAAATATACTCTGACAAAAAATAACCCTCAATACTAAAACATAATTATAGGAAAGCAAAAAAAAAAAAAAGAAGAAGAAAAAAGAAAGAAAGAGAAAAAGGAAAAAGAAAAAGAAAAAAATGCACTCTTCTCTACCTGGAAACAGTCTGAGATAACACTAGGTGAAATACTGATTTTCTTTCTGCTTTTTCTTTTAAATTAAATAAGCTAAAATACTTTTTGGTACTTGATTATTTGATGTGGGGTAGGAGAGGAGACAGAAGGTATATTCAACCACAATAACTGGAATTTCTTTTTTTTTATTTTTTTTAATAACTGGAATTTCACAAGAAAATAAGATTAACATATTAAAGCAATAAAAATCCATTGAACTAAAACTGCACACTGAATTAGCGTGCCCTTTTGTCATGAGAAATAAAAAGGCTGTGCATATGGGAGGCATCTCACAATCTAATAAATATTCTCTCTCCTAAGCCCTTGTTGTCTCACGTGGAAAACTGGGGAAATGCAAACATAACTTAATACGCTAATAGTAAAGTTTAAAAATGACACACAGACACTGCCACAGTCTTTTTTGTTCAGTATGAGTCTACCTAAGAATAAGAACCTGGGGTAGTCTTTCCCAAAACGTTCCAAGTATGCTGCTTAGAAAATTGTGCCTTCTTGCCTCTGAAAGGATAAAATGAAAAGAAAGAAAAAGAAAGCAGAACATAAGGGGAAGGAGAAGGAAAATAGAAAACAAAGAAGAATAAGAAGAAAAGCACCAGGAGGAGGAAAAGGTCAAAGACTGTTCCTGACTTATGGGAAGACTCTTGCAGAGGGAGGAAGAGGGTTCGGCTTGACACCCAAATTATTTTTAACTTCATAATTCATGTCTTTCTACCCCACTGTCCTTTCCAATCACCTTTCCAGGAACACTAAAGTTCACCTAAAATCACAAAATTAAATATATATATATATATATATATATATATATATATATATATATATATAAATTAAAGTTAAAAAAATCCTTGGGACATTCCCTTCCTCCACTGCATTTTACAAAGAAACTCAGGTAGAAACAGGGTATTAGATTTGTCCAAGAACAGAGAAAATTATTCTAAATAAATTAGAAGAAATAAATTAATTCCATAACGAAATTACTCGGGGCAGGCGCGTGGTTAGCACCAGTCTTTTAGATCAGTTTATCACAGTGGGATATTTAGAAAAGATCTATTGGCTGCCCTCAACTGTTTAATCCCATGCATATGAAAACACTCAAGTTAGAGGACTAAGAATGTCCTTTATTAAAAACTTGTCACCAGGGTGATTTTTCCTGGTCCTTGAGTTCCTGAACCAGAAGAGCCAGAGTTGAACTGGTTGGTGAAAAGCAAACTTCTCCCCATTTGGTTTATTTCATATAGAAAAAAACTTAAATATGGAGACTAACTTAGAGTAAAGAAAGCCCCAGTTTTCATCTGCCATAAGTTGCAGATATTTGGAAGGAGATGCAGAGAAGAAACCAGGAAGAATCTAAGCCCTGAGTGACATGGGTTTGAAATAAAACACTAGAGCTGACCTGATGATATTGGCCTTTTGATTGGCTGACAGAGGACAAGACTTGACATCCTCAGATGTCCAGGCAAGAGCAATTACCAAATTTCTTTTATTACTCTTTAAGTGACTGGTTATTATTATTCTTCCGTGACTACCTGAGGTGACATTTTCCAGAAAGGAAAGACCATTCAACGTGAACATGTACTGGCAAGGCATTTGTGGAGTCTCTTTTTCTGAAGTTTTACAAAATTAGGTAATGATATGGGAAAGCTTTGTTCTTGTCTCATGGAGTCAAAGAATGAATCTCATGGACAGTAGAGACTTAAGCAGAGATAGAGAAAGCTCTCAAAAGTAAGAGGGGTTCCCCATAGGGTTGCCACTGGGGGCTTTCATGGTCTGTCTTTTATAGGAAACTGACCAGGAAACTTGGTAAATTTCTTGTCAATATCAGGTGGATATTTAGAACAAAGGTGTTGACTTGTAACTATCATAACAACAAACAAAATGTTTTTGTAGATATCATGAGCCCAAACAAGGCATTTCCTTATCTCTGGTTAATATCTCCTTCATAATATTTCTCTACATCTGGGATTTCTGTGAGCCTAGTCAGGTAGCCCATGGCCTTGAGATTCATGTCCCATCTTGGTTTGAACAGGGACTATTAATAACACCTTAATGACATGTTTATGTGATTACCTAGTAGCCATTAAAAAGGTGATACTCCCTCATATTTTGGAGCTAGGGAGCCAGGTTTATTTTTTTCTATTTTTACTGTCTTATCTCAGTTTTCTTGGGATGGGTAGGAGCCTCACTCTGGGGTCTTTTCCTTATGTTTCCCTGCCTAGCCCCATCTACCCCTAACTTGTTCCTACATCAGTAAGACATCCAGGGAAGAAGATTGGATGAAATCCAGTGATTACTTATAAGAATTGAGTATCAGGGCACCTGGGTGGCTCAGTGGTTGAGCATCTGTCTTTGGCTCAGGTCATGATCCAGGGGTCCTGCTTTTCCTTCTACCTATGTCTCTGCCTCTCTCTGTGTGTCTCTCGTGAAAATAAATAAATAAAAATCATGAAAGAAAACGAGTATCATTAAGTACACTTCTCACTCTAACAAGTCAAGCAAAAGATCAAAAATGTAAAATAAAGAAAATATATTCTATTCTCTTTTTTAAAATTAAAAAGAAAAGGCAGTAAAAAGGGCAATAGCCTTAGGCTATCTCCTAGCATTTGCAGAAGAGAACACAGTGTTTGCACCTATAAGGACTGGAAGACACTGTCAAAAATTATCAGTTTGTGGCATGACAGTTCCTGCTAGAGTAACCTAATTGTCTTTGACTCACTTTTAATCTGGGTGGATGTGGTGAGAATGGCTGATGTTGCTTAACAGCATTTGGTGTTGGTGTTAAATATAGAAAATTCACAAAAAGATTCTTATCTACAGAGGAGTGGAAAATATTGTTACACTTGATGAAAGAGAGAGAGAGGAAGGTGGGAACAAAGTTCCCACTGGCTTCAAAAAAAGATCTGTGCCCAAGAGAAATAGGTAAATGTGTGGTGGGGACTGAAAAAGCAAGTCCATTATGAATAACATTACCCCAAGAAAGTCTACATTACCTGAAGGTAATGATGGAAAAATGATGCACCATTCAAAACTGAAAACAGGATAACTAAATATTATTACAAGGTGCAAAGAGAGTCAGTTCTGAAAGTGATCATTTTTAATGCAGGAGAAGAAAGATTCATAACAAATCACAAAAACAGTTTTGCTTTAAAGATAGTAGTTTTGTGCAATTTTACTATGCAATTCTCAGTGACCCCAATTCTCAGGCTAGTTCACACATCAGCTTCTTAGTATAGTTGAAGACAGGAAGACATATTGGTGGTCTCATGTCTCATAAGGACACCACACAACAGAATCACCTCTAAAAAGAGATGAAGGGGGCACCTGGGTGGCTCAGTGGTTGAGCATCTGCCTTTGGCTCAGGCTGTGATCCCAGGGTCCTGTGATCAAATTCCTGTGATCAAATCCCACATCAGGATCCCCACATGGAACTTGCTTCTCCCTCTGCCTGTGTCTCTACCTCTCTCTGTGTGTCTCTAATGAATAAATAAATAAAATATTTTTAAATAAATAAATAAATAAATAGGAAAAATAAAGGCATAAGATGTGTATATATATATATATACCAAAAATATTTAAGGACTTCCCATGTCAACATATAGGGTGAACAACTATTGGTATTACCAAATATCAGGAGTTTGTATCTACTCCTGTAAAAGCTGTTAGAGTTGATAAATTCTAACACATACTGTACATCCAGTGTTTGAGAAAACAGTCCTATTGTCCTTCAACAATTATGTCTCTTAAGCATTCTTTATTCAATCATATTTAAAATGTTTTACTCGGAACACATAATCATAGTCATAAGAAAACAAACCAATCATACATTTTCACCACACTTGCTTTACACACTTTGTATAGAGAAAAACTTGAATTGATAGTCTGGATTAAATTTAACTTTTTCCCCAGAGAGATTCTGTGAAAATTCAATTCAAAATAACAACCTTTAGCAAAGGCCTACTATATATCTGGCTCTAACCTAAGGGAAAGCGATGCTGAAGTTTTTAAAACATCATCTCTGCTCAGAACAAGTCTATAGTATAGTAAGAGATCAACATACCCGCTTCTACAGAATAAAAGATAGAGAATGGTACAAAGAATTTCAAGAAGACAAAACCAAGAGATTAATTTCTCCTTGGGATGGGATAGGAGTTGTCTTTGAAGGAGGAAGACAAGTTTAGAGATATTAGTATAATTTCAACAGTTAGATATGGTGGTCATGGAAGAATCAACATTTTGTATACAGAAGACAGTACAAACAGAATTGTCAGGAGGAGAAAACACAGAGAACTGATCAGAGACTGGTATCAAGGCTGGTGTTTCAGGAGCGTGGGCTGCTGGGTAAGAGATAGCTCCCAACAGCTTACTGGGACTGGATGGGTGAGGGCTCTATCAACTATGCTAAATATTTTGGACTTGATTCAAGAATCAGAGGGAAATCACTAATTTTTTGAGCAGAGGCATAAGTCAACTAAATGGACATTTTAGGAAAATGGGCTTGCTTGTAAAATAATTGGAAGGGAAAAAGCAAAAGTCTAGTTTGACTAATGCCATAATCTTAGAAATAGGCAATAAAGGCTTGAACTACAGCAGGATCCATGGAGAAAAATGGGAAAGAGTAGAAGCCAGAAGCACAGGAGGATGGGAATAGGACTTACATAGTGACTCTTAGGTGTAAGACACAATGGGCGTGGGAGTTGAACTCTGAGAAATACTGGGGAATAGGAAGGATGATGATCCCGTGCGCAGTGATGGCAAGGAGCCTAATGATTTTGTTCCACTGTCTGACTCCAATTTTACTGCCCCCCTCTGCAACCAAAGTCCCAGCAAATGGTGCTTAACCTTTGAGGTCCAAAAATTAAATCACATTGGGAAATTGAATTCTTTCTTTATCCTACACTACAGAAGCTGTTTCTAGTAGGTCAACAAGTATTAAAATTCTGCAATTTTTGAAAAACAATAGTTCTGCAAGCCACACTAAGTGCATATCCTAAAGTCACTAGATAATTTGAGTCTGACCATCCCTTCAGACTAATTTCCAACCAGAGAATCCAACCTGAGCATCCAAAGACTGTTGTGGAATTTCTTTCAGTTGCTTCCTCTTCCTGTATGAGACAACTTCCCAATGGTTACCAAGAAATTATACTCCACTAGTGAAATCTTATCAGTAGAGGAAGAATGTGGACAGTGATTGGTAGGCAACTGAAGGTTGGCCTTTGATGACCTATTCAAAAATAATGTCTTATTAAAGTAGTTTAAATATTAAAAAAATAGTAAGAAACTAAAAGGGAAATGGGTACAATACAAACAACACAATGAGTACCCATACAGATGGAGAAGTCAGCAAGGGCAAGGTGACAGAAATTTCCTACAGATAGCCAGAAACATTTAGCCAAAGATAGTGTCCTTGTTCCTCTGATAGATGTTTTCTCAACACAATTAAATATGAGCACAAACTCTTTTAAAGTTATATCTCTGGTTCGAAGCTCTCGTAAGCATATCATCACGGAACCTTAACGATTCTATCTAGGCCAAACTAGGAAGAGGAGAGCCCTTGGAACTTGAATGCCCTATTTACACCCCTATTTACACAAGTATGCATATTGCAGGCGTACATGTGAACGTGGTGGGAGATGGGAGAAAGATTATTCCCAGGCGTCAGGGGGGTCTACTTTGGGGTTATCGGTTTGAGTGATGTGACACCAAGAGATAACAAACGTGTCAACGACCGGTGAGCAGAGGAGGTGGATAGCTGAGTGAGGAAGCTAAGTGTGAAAGGATGTAGGGCAGGACAGAGGAGAAAGGTAAAGAAACAAAAAAGAGAAAATAAGACGTACTAGGAATGGGTTGTGAAACAAATCCCATGAATAGAGACTTCCCTCTCGTGTTCACATCTCCTTACATGTAGCTGACTCCACTTTGCTTGGTCAAGAGATGTGTTCTTTGATGCCAGACCTTAGTTGGTGTTATCGCCGTAGTGTCGGTACCAGAAGGCCAACAGAGACACCATCGTGTCCGGCCTTTTCTCTCCTAGCACCTGTAATAACGATTTCTACCAAGTCTAAGAGCCAATAGGACACAGCCTAGACCCTCGGACTTCATCTTTTCTACGCAGGCTTTCACTTTCATCCTCATTTCACTACTGTCAAACCATTGCTCAGACTTTTGAGCAACTCAGGTGAGCTTTGCTAGGAAGGGGCAGGGCTTTAGGCGCTGATTGTGGTCCCCGGAGGATGCAGTTTTAGTGCACCTGCTCACATGAAACCCAGCACGGCACTAGTCCCGGTTTCTCTTGCACAGTCAAATAGCACTTTTCACACACCTCGCGGACAAAGAAGACAGAGTAAAGGCATCTGCAGGTTTCCCCAGGGGAGTCATTTTATAAGCACCTTTTCTAGCAACCCCTAGCAATTGTCTCTGGTGAGATTTTACACCTGAATCCTCCTTCTTTTTTTTTTTAAGATTTTATTCATTTATTCATGAGAGACACACACACACACAGAGAGAGAGGCAGAGACACAGGCAGAGGGAGAAGCAGGCTCCACGCAGGGAGCCCGACGCGGGACTTGATCCCTGGTCTCCAGGATCACGCCCTGGGCTGAAGGCGGGGCTAAACCACTGGGCCACCCAGGCTGACCTGAATCTTCTTTTAGAGATAATGGGACAGTATCTTCATGAGCTCCATCCTTGTTAGCCCAGTTAGTGCAGAAAACTTCTTCCTCTTCCTCCTCTTAACTGGGATGGAAAAATTCAGTTTCATAGACATTAATTGAGCACGACTATATACAAAGCTCTGAGATAAATCTGGACAGTAGAGGTATGAGCCTAAGATGATAGGCTCCTCGAGGCAAATTGTATTTTTTAAAGATGGCCTCATCGATGTCGATAGGCTATCCCACAAACTTTCCTTACAATGTGACTTTTGAGAGGCAGGGTGTACATTCTATCGCCTTGAGTCTGGGGAAGGCTGTGGCTACCGCAGAAATGATGCTCTGCAACATCCAAGAGCACATCACACAAAAAGTATATATAGTATCTGCCCTGTTTTCTTTGGATGCATGCAACCCGGCCACTATATTGAGGAAGCCAGCTCCACAGAAAAACCACGGGAGGGTGTCCCAGCTGCGGTCTAACTTGGGGTCCCAGCTGGAACACTCACATATGAGCGGGTGAGCCTTCACATGACTCCAGCCCCGGCCTCTGAGCCGTCCCCACCAACGCTGAGTGGAACAAGGATGATGACCACCCCTACCCCTGGAGCCTCACTCAAATTGCAGATATGTGAGCAAAAAAAAAAAAAAAAAAGTTATCATTAGTTTTAACCTCTAAGTCTCAGGATCACTTGTCATTTATTAACAGATGACCAGAACAGCATGCGTAGCATGACCTCCGAGTGCTCACTGTCAGTTTAGGGAAATAAGCATGTTCACAACAACTATAATATGTCAAAGTGTAACACAAGGACCTTAAGAGATCCACAAGTGCAAATGAATGTGCACGCAGAGGTGTGTACATCCTGGTTTGGGTAGAGGCAATTTCTGAATACATTAAAATTAATAGTAATTACCTCCATGGAGTAGCGTTTGGGTGTAAGGGAGTCTTGTGTGCATCTCCTTGAATGTTTCGAGCCCTGCCTTATTTATACACATCCTTCCTTCTGAAACTTCAAAAACAGCTTAACTGCCTAAAATAATGATAAAATAAGTGTGTGTGGGGGGGGAGATCAACTAGTGCTGTCAGCACCTTATGAGGCCAGAATGCAAGGAAGCTATTAGAAGAGCTGCATCTTCTCTCCGCGTGCCTTAGTGGTCCTATCTGTGGGAAATACTACCAACCTCGAAGACTCTAGTGCACACAAGTGCTTCCTGACACCAGGAAGCACTCAACAAACATGGATAAAAAGATCTAAGCAGGGTGTCTGCGTGGCTCAGCCGCTTCAGTGACTGCCCTTGGCTGAGGTCATGATCCTGGGTCCTGGGATCGAGTCCTGCATCAGGGAGCCTGCTTCTCCCTCTCCCTCTACCTGCAGCTCCCTCTGCTTGCGCGCTCTCTCTCTCTCAATCTCTCTCTCTGTCAAATAAATAAAAAATATTCTTATCAAATAAATATAAAATCTTAAAAAAAAAAAAGATCTAAGCAATCCTGAACTGCTGAGAGTTGCCATGGCAGGTGGACTAGAGGGTCCCAAGTCACAGAATCAGACTGTTGCTTTAGGAAGAAAGACCCTCTCTCTCTTCCGAAGATTAAAGGATAAAAAGGAACCGGTGTTCTAAGGTACAATTACACAAGCGCATGACGGCAGTGATTACAATGTGACAACTTCTGCAAATGCCACATTGACTTACTCGTTTTCCAAAATGTGAAGAGACCACTAAATTCAAACTTTCCATCCCACTTCCCCATTGTGCTTCCCCTTCAGGGTTTTCACTGGGTGTAACCAGTTGCCTGCGTCTTACAGGTGACTGCTGTCCGCGGGAGGCCGAGGCTAGTGCTCACAGAACCTTCGCATCTAACGTCCACTTTTCCCCTATATTTTGAGAAGCTGGGCATTGCGTGGGTTATGTCAGAGGAACACTGATCTTTCCATTTGTCCTCATGGATGGTTTCCCCACTCGGGTTACGTAGGATGGGGTAGGCCACCCAGAAGGTAGAGAAGGATAAGTTAACTTCTCCCTCAAGGTGTCCTGTGTTCTAAAGCATTTGCGAAGACGTGATCTAGTTCTAGAGGTCGGAAGGATTGGAATATTCTATAAGAGATGGAGAAGGCAAAGATGCCCATGAGATGACATGATGCGAGAGTATCAGCCTAGTATGTCAGAGTTGACAGTGCGTTACCCTGAGGGCAGTACGTTTCAGGGCAGTGGCATCACCGCGGTGCTTGCAAAGCCAAATGAGTAACGAGCAGTTCCTCTCTGACTCAGAAACTTCTGTTGTTTCCTGTTTGATTTAACTTCCCCAAGTATCTTAGAAACAGATGAACTATTCTTTCGGCTTCTTAAAGGTGACCCGGCTTGATGTCTTTTCTTATGAATCAAGCGTTTCTCCTCCTCCAAATTTCTGGCATTTCAGGAACAGTTTCAAAGCTCCATTCTCCTTTCCCTGACTTAGAGATGATACCAGCCTCCCAAGTGCAAGAGAACTCTCTATGCTCACAATGAATTAAGCAACAGCAAAAAAATAGTAAAAGAAAAGAGAAATCATGCTAAATGTGGTCAAGAGCCAACTTGTTCAATTTGACTAAAATGTAGCCACGTCAAATCCCTTTTGGTATCAACAGGGATAAAATTAAATAAACCAAGAGAATGACTGTGTAACAAACAAATGCTGCTGGTTCCATCGCTGCGTAGTGAACATGAACAAATGTCCGTGTGAATTGTAATGAGTACAAAGAGTACATTGTGCAAACGCATACTCGGGGTTCTCCCTGACACGTGGGGTGGACTGGGATGGGGACCCGAAGGCTCCCTAGTTCGCTCTACATGGAGTTCTCGAAGGGGAGAAGCATTATCTACAAAGGTTCGGTGGCAATTAGTCCCCCTTAGCTGGGACTTCTGAAAGCTGGTTCAAACCACCAGCAAAAAGCATCATCATCATCATTAGCACAAGGGGCACATCAACAAGAAGGCTGGCAGTCCAAGATGGGTGAGCTCTGAGGCTCTCGTGTACAACGTGGGACTGCGGTTGCTAACACTATATTATATAACTGAAATTCGTAAGGAGAGTAGAACTTACATGTTTTCCCCACACCAGAGAAAGGGCTAAATAGGTGAGGTGATGGATGTGATAATGAGCTAAAGGGGGGGGGGGTGGATTTCATGGTGTTTACATGCATCAAATCATCATTCTGTACACTTTACATTTCTTACCATTTTGTCCATTTTGCCTCCATAAAGTTGGAGGGAGGAGAAAGACGTCTACTGGGGTTGACATTACTTCAAAACAACAAGAGACAGAGCCCCACTAACTCATGACCTGAGGCTGATGCACCTTCTATTCTTAGCTGCGCAGGCCATACCTCTTTCTCCGCCACTAAAAGTGCCTCTTAATGATCTGATTAGAACCAATTTGACACCTGCTCTATCTTCATGCCCTCTAGGGGAGGAATTTCGACACTTTCTAATCCATCTGTCGAGGTGCACACAAGCACACAGCCCCTCACCTAGCATAGATAGAAAATTTTAATTAATTTATGTGTTCTTTCTTATTTTTATGTATTCTTACAATAAGTAAAAATTTTTTCATAATAAAGTGGTTTATTTAAAAAAATAGTAAAACTTTTAGGGCATGTCAAAGAGTCCGTATATTCGCAAGGAAGTGCTGATGGTCACGATGGTGATCTCATAATCCGGGCACCTGTTTCCCTAACCCCCAAGAAGGGTGGTTTCAACTACAGTACCTCAGATTAATTTTTTTGCCAAGAAATAACATCGCTAAGCCCGTGACAACCAACACTCAGCAGACAGCACAAACAAAAACAAAAAGAAAACAAACCAGAAAACTAATGCCCAGTGACATTCCTGCCCCAGGATGGAGTATCCAGGGCTCCTCACTGATTCCTGACTCGAGTCTCCTGGACTGTATTTCTCCTTTAGTGAGACCCACTCGCCCCCAGGAAGACCCTTTGTTTGCCTTGTCCTATGAATTGCATGTTTACATCTCTACCATCACCAAATTTATATATTGAAACCCTAATACCAGTGTGGTGGTATTTGATGAGGAGGACTTTGGAAGGTAAATACATCATAAGGGTGAAGCCCTAATGATGGGACTAGTGTCTTTATAAGAAAAGCCATGTGAGCTTGCCCCTGTCTCTGATCTTTTCATCATATGACACACAGCAAGAAGGAAGCAGGCTGTCAGCAGAACCCAACCATGCTGGCACCGTGATCTTAGACTTCCCAGTCACATGAACTGGGAAAACTGGGAGAAATAAATGTTTGTTCTTTAAGTCACCCAGTCCGTGCTATTTTTTATAGCAGCCCAAGACTAAGATTCCTTAAAACCTGTGATAACTGTCAAAACCCAGGCTTTTGCTGCCAGTGTGTCACAGACCGGGAACGCTCCTGGGACACATGGGCCTCCTGAATCACAGGGACTGTAAACAGAGCTCAACAGCAATTTGCTGTTCCATATTGTATATTAACTTCTAATGTGCTCCATAATAAATTGAGGATAATATTCAATGGATGAAAGTTTTTGAACTCTCTGTGCCTTGATATCCTCGCCTGCAAAATGAAGATAATATATTTATTCTGCAGGATTGTTCTGCAGATATGAAAAAATGCTTTGGACAGTGCCTGGAATATAGTCACTCAACAATAACAACAACAGAAACAACAAGAAGCTTTAGTAGTGGTGGTAGGAGGAGGAGGGGTAGAAATGGTGGTAGTAGTAGCATCAGCAGTACAGGTAGTGGTAGTAGTAATAGAAATAGTGGTGGTGGTAGTTGTGGTAGGAGAGGTGGAAGTAGGAGAAGTAGTAGGGGTGTAAACAGCAGTAGAAGTAGTAGTTGTTGATGTAAAAGTCATAGTAGTAGTGTAAGTAGTAGTACAAGTAGTAGTTTAATAGTAGTAGCAGCAGCAGGAGGTATAGTACAAATAGCAGCCATAGTGAAATCGTGGGGTGTGCAAGTAATAAAAGTGGTGGTGGTGGTGGAAGTAGTAATAACACGAATGAGGATATTTGGGAGGAGCCAGATAGAGACGTTGGACATTACAGGCAGATCAAGTTGGAGAGCGATTGTGGCCAGCAGCTGGACACTAAGGTTCAAAGAATCTGAGGCAAACAAAGAGGAATTTACAGAAGGCATCCCAGGGAACCCTCAGCGGCATGTCAGCCTTGCCCACGTGGACCCTCTCGAATGGGGTTATTCACGAGGTGGGTCCATTCTCAGAGGTCACTCTGGGCCTCCAGCGAACTGCCAGGAAAGTTAGATCTGCAGCCAGACACCAGAAGAAACCCTGGGATCCAGCAAGACACATTCAGGATGTTTGTTCATGACAAAGAAATCACCATTTATATATATATATATTTTTTGTTTAACATGTATTAACACTGAGAAAATGCCCCCCAATTTTAACAAATGGAAACACCACCAAAACCAGAGAATAATGACTGCTGTTTCCCCAGAGCCTGGCCAAGTTTGGTCTGGTTGATTTACTGCCCTCTCACCCTGGGGCTTCTGGAAGTCTTGTATGTGCCTGTGTCACAGGCATCATGCCGGTGCATCCCATGGAGGAGGGACCTGAAAGCATCAGACGCACATAGTTTTTGCCTCTCTTCTTCAGCTTCTATGCGGTTTCTCCAAGAACTTTCCCTGACCAATCCTCTCCAAAGCCATTCTGGGTGCCCCTCTTTTGTACTCGTGTTCCTATAACATGGGGGATTTTTCTTTCCACAGCATATTATTATTTTTTTTTTACATTTTTTATTTATTTGTGATAGTCACAGAGAGAGAGAGAGAGGCAGAGACACAGGCAGAGGGAGAAGCAGGCTCCATGCACTGGGAGCCCGACGTGGGATTCGATCCCGGGTCTCCAGGATCGCGCCCTGGGCCAAAGGCAGGCGCCAAACCGCTGCGCCATCCAGGGATCCCTCCACAGCATATTATTAATTGGCTCTTTCCTTCCTGTATTTTCCAATAGGTTGTAAGCTCCCTCCGGGCAGGGTCTCAACTCTTTCTCACTTGTGTCTCTAGCACCTGTTGGAATGCCTGGCAATTGGTGCTCTTTCTACTTGCTGAACAAATTACTGAATGCTACAGGTAGATGCAGTGGCAGGGTTACATGAAAGGCTAACAGCACCAGGATTTCTAACAGGAAACAAAGGGGGCTTATGGAACATGGGGTGCAATCCCAGCCTAAAACTGGCTCCACGCTTCTGGAGAGATTTGGTGGCTCCACAGGCATTTGAACCTACCTATAGACATTCTGATTTTAAATTAGCATTTTACAGTTCTGTTTGTGACTTCTGTATTTCTAAAACAGCAGCAAAAACCATAGCTGTACTACTAGTAGGTATGACTCACTAAAAGACGAACTGGCCCAAGTGACAAGATGTTCCTATAAATAGGCACAACGCCACTTGGTTTGAAAATTTGGCACTTGGCGGACAGTGTTTGGTGATGGCCAAAAGAAATGGAGATGGGAGAGGAAAGAAGGTGAGCGTGGAAGAGTGTGAATCCATACACATCATCTCCTCGGCGCCACAGGGCAGAGCAGTGAAACAACGCACACGCCATGGTGATTGGTGACGCCACCTTTTGAGAGCCAACAGCCCGAATCTCATATCCTGGGCTGAGGGAGAACCCCACAGGATCTTACTAAGGGAGGGGAAAGAAAATGTTCTCCACATAAAACACTTCATGGGATCCCTAGATGGCTCAGTCAGTTACACACCTGCCTTTGGCTTGGGTCATGATCCCAGGCTCCCTGCTCATCGAGGAGCCTGCTTCTCTGTCTTCCCTTCCTCCGGTTAGTGCTCTCATTCTCTTTCTTTCAAGTAAATAAATAAAATCTTTATTTTATTTTATTTTTTTAAATAAAATCTTTAAAAAAAATAAACAATTCAGTGATGACTCAATGGAAAATACCAGCTTTAAATACACCTTATTTCTCTTCAAGTTTATTAGAGGTAATTACATTCATGTCTGAACCAAATACATTGATACCTCCTAAAAAGGAATGAAGAAATGACATTCCTTTCTACCATGTCTGGATAAATGGCCGCTCACTGTGGACCTACGGCTGAGGTGGTGGTAGGCAGGCTGGCGCAAGGGAACACAGGAAGAGATCCGGGGTTGTGAGGAGACAGGCACTGAGAGCGTAAACTTGAGTGTGCACCAGGATCCAGCATGCTGAAAACAAGCAGGTTAGGGTCCAATTCTGGAAGGGTTTGATTAGAACCAAGAGGTCAAGATGAGAACTAAAAATGCACGGTAATCAATCCTCCTGGCCACGGAGCAGAGCTTATAAGACATAAATACATCCAACTTCCTGGGGTAGACAAGCGTTTGAAGAAAACAATTAGAACTTCAAATTTCTCTAAGACATTTTAGAAAGTCCTGTTGAAGTGAGGGTGGGGAAAGTTGGAAAATTCTGTGTATATTTATAGAAAACTGAAAGCAACAGCTAGTAGACCAATTACCTCTACTCTTGTTGCTGCCCCCCCGCCCCCCCCCCCCGCCAAGTTATAACAGCATGAACTGGAAAGTCCATGGGCTTAAATAAGAAGAAATGCTGCACACTGAATTTCAAGACTCATTCCTTTGAAAACATCTTAGCCAGACAGTTGAGAGGTAGCACTGAAAATCTATGTGACATCTGTACAAACAAGAGCTTGGGCAGAGAACTGGTTTGCTTTAGACAAACACTGGCTTCTATCAACAAACCCCAGGGGATGGATTGGCAGGTCTTGCCAAAGGTAGAGAGAGAAGCAACTATCCTTGCAGTTTTGCTATTGACTCCATTGCTTTGAAGGAGCCGGCCAAGAGCGTGAACAGTCTCAATATTTTTATTCACTCTAGACTTTCTTCTGGCTCTGCCATCATCTCTGATTTGAGATATTTGTGTGCCTCTCACCATTTTCAATGATCTGTCTGCCCTTTACCCTTGGTCTGTGTATTGCCCCTATACTTATTTTTTTATTGAAAATACATTTCCTCCCATTATTGGCTCTGTTTTAGGCAGCTTGTAAGAGATAGAAGTCCCTACCACTAGTTATAGCCATGGTGAGCATTTGTCATAATCCTTCAAGTCCTCTTTTACTGTTATTATTTTTAACTACATAAATAATTATGTATCATCCTTTGTTACACTTAAAAAAGCACTATCTAATAACCATGTTCACTTCTCACTAAGAACTACTCATGACAGGATTTTAATTGTGGTAGGATAGTCCACCCTACAGCTATGCCATATTTTCCAGTTATTACCAGCTAATCCAATATATAATATTAAGTAGTTTCTAACATATCACTATTAGAAATGATGATACGATGAAAACTTGAACATAAATATTTGTCCACATAGCCATTTTCTTAGGATGAATCCACATATAAAAACACTAATTTGAAAAATATGGCTATTTTCAAACTTTCAATGGCTATTGGAAAATTATCTTTAGAAAGGCTATACATGAAACCATCCATCCATCCTGCAGTGCTCCTGACAAACTTGATTATTACCAGTTAAAACTTGCCTGGTTTTTCTTGTAAAATGTCACCTGGTTTTTTATGTAATTTGAATTTTTGAAAATTTGCGAGTATTTTTCATATTTTGTTAGCCACTTCCATTCTTCCTTTGTGGTTTTCTCACAAGTGTGTATGAAAAAATTATAATTTCTTAAATATGTTCATTGTTTATTTTTTCTGTCTTATGATATACTAAAACTTTTATTTTTTTCCATCAGTATTTTCCTCTGTGATTTTTTAAATTACTTTTACGTTTAGAAAATCCTTTTTCATCCAGAGATCAGATACATACCTATCTATATTTCTTCCAAGTTATTTTGGTTCGCATATTTAGATTTAACGCCTTAATTTATTTGGAATAAAATGGGTAATTATTTTTATGGAGGAGGGTATGATAAACTGAATTTTAAAAATCTAAATAACTACTTTCCCCAAATAGAGTTGTAAAATTACCCACCTTCTGTTTCACTGATTTATGGTGCTTCATTTTTCCTATTAAGCTTTTCTATATTCTATTTCCAGTCTATTTATTTTTATTACATTAAGAGCTCTGATTTTCAGTGAATGTTATGTTGTTCTTACTATTTTCTTTTTTGTAACTCAGTAGAGTGATAAAGATCCTGCACTGGAGCCAGATGCTTATTCTCAGATTTCAACTCTACCCCTAACGAACTATCTTACAGTGGGCTGGTTATGGCCTCTCTCTGATTCAATTTCCTTCTCTGTAAAATGGGCACACCAATATTATTTCCCTCATGAGGTTCTGAAGACTAAATTCATTTATAAAATAATGAGCTTAGAATAGTGTTCAGCACATAGAGAGTGCCCGTTCTGTGTTAACGGAGGAAGCCCCTGTAATGCTCATCCTTCAAAATTTTCATAGCTACTTTGTCTGTTTTTCTTTTGAGCAATATAAATTCTCAAAAGGAAATAGATTTATTTTTTTCTGATGATATAACAATGCATCTTCATCTTAAGGACAATTTTTAGATAATGCATAAATGTACTTTGAAATCACCTGTAACCCCATCACCTAGAGATACATGCAGGAAATCTCCAAATAGTCACTCTTCGTTAGTTGTGTAAAACATTTTAATTTGACAGAAGGTGTCGGAGAGACCAAGACCCAGAATGGATGTTTACAGCTAAATGTGAAATAATACTACAGTGGTCAAGTGCCAGTGTTGTCCAAGTGACTAAATGTCTCAGGGCTACACCACGCCTGACTTGACAGCTTCAGTTTTGTCTTTCTCTGCTTCTCACGCTGATTAAAGACCAACTGAAGTTGTGAACAGAGAAAAGAGTGTTCTAAGAAAACAGAATCCCAGATGCTTTTTTTAAGGTAATAATGACTCACTGTGGAGTTACATCATTCAGAACCGTAACTGATGCAGGGTTCTCTGCAGCCCTGAGGTGGCTGCACCATCTAGGAGAAGGCTTCCAGGAAGAGGTCTCTGTACCCCTCCACCTGTGCTGTTGCCCAGTCATCTCAGGATCAGTATCTCCCAGCATGAACTACAGACAGGAGGTAGAAAACTAAACTGCACCTATCGTTTGTTAGGCATTCTCCGTCCAAGAGATGGACAAACATATAACAGATTACTTGGTCCCATATGGATGTGAAGAAATCTGTTATCCATTTGGAAAGCAGATGGCTCTATTTTGGCTACCTGTGACTCTTTATAAGAATAGTTCTACTATAAATGTTTAATAGACCTTATTTTTTAGAGTAGTTTTAGGTTCACAGCAAAACGGAACAGAAGGTATAGAGTCCTCATGTACCCCTAACTCCTACACGTGCACAGTCTCTCCCACTATCAACATCCCACACCAGGGGATTTGTTACAATTTTTAAAAGATTGTATTTATTTATTCTTGAGAGACATGGAGAGAGAGGCAGAGACACAGGCCGAGGGAGAACCAGGCTCCCTGCAGGGAGCCCGATGTGGGACTCGATCCCAGGACCCCAGGATCACACCCTGAGCCAAAGGCAGATGCTCAACCACTCAGCCACCCAGCGTCCTGGGACTTGTTACAATTATTAAACCTGCACGGACACATGATTATCACTGAAAGTCCATGGTTTACATTCGGATTCACTCTTGGTGTTGTACAGTCTAGAAGTTTGAAAAAATAAGATATATATGCACCATTGTAATATGTACAGATTAGTTCCATTGCCCTAAATATCCTCTATCTATCTATTCATCCCTCCCTCCTCCTGAACCACCGATCTTTTAACGGTCCCCATAGTTTGCCTTTTAAAAATTTGACATAATTGGAATCATACAATAGGTAGTCTTCTCAGGTTGGCTGCTTTCACTTAGTAATACGTATTTATAGTTCCTCCATTTCTTTTCATAATTTGATAGCTTATTTTTAGTACCGAATAATATTCTATTGTGTGGACGTGCCACAGTCTCTTCACTCACGAAAGGACATCTTAGTTGTATTCAAGCTTTGGAAATTAGGAATAAAGCTGTTATAAACATCTTTTTGCAGGTTTTTATATGGACATATAACTCATTTAGGTAAATATCCAGGAGTGCAATCATTGTATTTCAGGGTAAGGACATTTTTAATTTTGTAAAAAACTGCCAAACTGTCTTCCAGAGTGGCTGCAGTGTTTTATATTCCCACTACAGTGAATGAGAGTTCCTGTTGCTCCATACCCTGGCCAGCATTTGGTGTTGTCAATATTTTGGATTTCAGTGTTCCAATGGGTACGTAGTGGTATTTCATTGTCGTTTTAATTTGCAATTCCCTAGTGACATATGATATTGGGCAGCATACAAATGCTTATCTGCCATCTGTGTATCTTCTTTGATGAGGAATCTGTTCAAATCTTTTGCACATTTATTTCCTCGGTTTGTTCATTTCCTTATTGTTGAGTTTTAAGTGTTCTCTGTACCTTTTGGATAACAATCTTTCAGTAGATATGTCTTTTGCAACTATTTTCTACCAGTCTGCGGCTTGCCTTTTTATGCTCTTGACAGTGTCTTTTGCAAATAAGGAGTTTTTCATTTTATATCAATTAAATTTTGCCCCCAGAAGGGCACAAATGTAACAGAGCTGCTAAGTGCAAGTTTCTCTGCCACCCCGCAATGAGCCAGGAGGGCCCTGATCTCCTCCTGCAGCCTCCACCTTCTCCCAGGCACCCTGATAGGATGGCAAGTGCTCTCACCCGCCACCCCCCACTGCCCTCTCCTTCCCCAGGGCAGTCTAAGCAGACGACTGGAGAGGGAAAGGAGAAGCAGCAAGTCTTCAAAGCTGTGAGGCGGCCTTGACAAGGGTGGAAGAGGGTGACACTGCAGGTTCTTCGGCCACTCCCCAGACATACCTGTCACCCCTGAGCCAGGGCAACCATTCTTAAAGCCCGGGAGGGGGCCGTGGCAAGTGGACACCAGCCAGCATGGCCTGGCTACCTTTGACATCTGCATAGGCAGTGGCCTTGTCCATTCACTTCCTGTATCTGTTTGAACGGAGGGAGCAAAGAGGAGAGAGGGCGCACAGCGCTGGGGCAACTTGCAAGCTTTCCTCTTGGGCCAAGTGAACTCAGGGGAAGAAGCCAGTTCGTGTTACCTTGTGGGGTTCCCGGGGTAGTCATGGGCTGCTGACCTCGCAGACCCAGCAGCAGTAGGCTGGGTGGTAGTGCTGGGAACGGGGGCTGTTACATTTATAAAATCTTGCTGGAGCTGGATCTCCCATCAGTAATTTGGAAAGGCCCCCAATGGGCACTCCAAAAATGGTCATGTGGATGCCTACCATGCACAGGGCCTCAGTCTGCCTGGTCAACATTAACCAGAGAAAGAGTCAAAATCTTGAAGAGGAAGGATGAAAACTTCTCCATGACATGTGAGAAACTTGTCCTTTCTTCTCCTTCCTCCCTGCCCCAAATCTCCTCAAATTGTAGTAGTCTGGAAGAAGGAGAGACAGATGGTATCCCAGAGACCTACCACACCCCAACCTTCCTTCTAAGATCTTCTACTAACCGACGATGTCAAAGGAGATACTTTTAAGTTGCATTGAGATTGAATTTATATAACACAGAGTTGGTTGTGTTTTGCTTTCATTTTTTTTGTAGATCATGGTTTCTGCCCAATGAAAAGGGCAATTTGACAAAGCTTAAGTAACTGGAGAAGAAAGCATTGTCACCTTCATGTAATAAGCACATGGGCATGTTCAGACTAGTCAGTAAACTCAGTGCTCAAAGTAAAAAAAAGAGAGAGAGAGAGAGAGAGAGATTGCTGTTAGGAAAAGTGCTCCCCTCACGTGGTCACAAGTGAAAAATGTAGCAGGAGGACAATACACACACTTTGCACTGTATTTTTGAATAATAGAAGAGTCTGGATCAGGGTGCAAACTACACAGGCTTACTACGGACGCACCTAGTAGAGCAGATTTACGGTGTCCTACAGGATAGAAACATGGAGTGAAGAGTTAGAAAGACCTGGCCTTGGATCCCAACTCTGCTCTTGGTTCCTCTGTGACTTCCCATAGAAGTCATCATAGAATCCTCGTCAAAACTGGCCACAGAAAACCCAAACCAAACCGAAATGGCCACAGTGATGCCTCCTAACAGAGCCAGAATAAAGATTAAAGAGGAACGAGAACAAGCATAACACCTAGGAGATCATAAGTGCTCAAAAATGGTGGCTACTGTTCACATTTCTTTCTTCGTCATTTATTTATCATCACCATGCACTATCATACTTATTTAATGAGAAGATATCCGGAACATGCAGAGAAATAACAGCACCGGCTAAAATGTATTTAAGTTGAAATTTGTGTTTGTGGAAAAGCCCTGAAATATTTGTATTTCAGGGTAAACAAAATTCTTCAAAATAGCTAGCATTTACAATAACCTAGGTGCCCTCGTTTGGGGATTACTTCCCAGGTAAAAATATGACAACATCGGGATGTGTCCCGCCATCCGTGCCTTACCACCGTGTGTCAGGACGAGACGGGCATTTAGGGAGAAAAGTAAGGCCCAAAGAGGCTGAACGAGGTGCTCGGATCAGTCTGGTGGCATCTCACCCCCGTTGGGCCTTGTATCCCCCACCCATTCATTGGTTGGCTGTGTCAGTCGTGGCATACCTTGCAGGGCCTCTGAATTTTACCTGTGTTTGAGGACAGGCATCTCCCCAGGGGTCGGCCTGTTTCCTCTGCCCCTCACGCCTGGCCCCGGGGAGCACCTGGCAGCCGTCGGAGGGCGAGCCAGCGGGTTCAGTACCACCCGGCCCCGCGCTCAGTCACCAGGCAGGGGGTCATCTCGTTACAGCCTTATGATTGGTGCTCCCTGCTCCTTTCATTCTCTTCCTTCATTCCTCCTTTCGTGGACAGTGGGCGGCAGGTATGAACAAGCCACCGAATTGCATGCATTTCCCTTCGATCCCCTCTAGAGGCCCTTATAAAGGTTTTCCCAAGGAAAATCAATTTACTGCTGACTTGCATAGCACGGGGGGATCAATTTCAACTCCAATTAACTGTGCCATCTGGGCTCTGATTACCGCTCTTGGGAAACATTTGTAATGGTGAGAAAATGTGTCTCCCATCCTCATGTTTATGCATTTTCTGGTCTATGATCTATCTTCAGACCTCTTCCCTGGACCCCCAGGATCCAAGAGCCGGCCTCCTGGTCGGTCACACGTTGGCTCTGCGGGCCCCAAACCATCCTCCTGGCCACAGAGGGCTTATCACCGACATTTCCCTTCTCTCTCCACCACAGGAGGTAGTATTTCCTACTTGCGTTATTTGGTGCCACTCTCCTAAGTGCCTTGTGTGCATTATTTCTTTAAATCCCTAGAGGTAGACAATATGGTTGTCCTCTTTTAAAAAGGAGAAACCTGAATTTCAGAGAAGAAAAGCACTTTGTGCACAGCCACGGGGGATTCAAGCCCACACCCGTGTGACACAGGCAGTGCCTCTTCATCCCAACTGCCAGGAGTCTCAGAGCCAGGCTCCTGGTGGTCTCCGAACCAACGGTCCTCCAATGGGATTAACAACCCAGAGAAACCCCACATATTTTTCTCAAAAGTGGGGTCCTTCAATACCTGCACCTTTTACAAAATGAAGATTCCCAGGGATATATTCATTCCCCACCTCCCACCCCGGCTTCCTGAATCAGAATCATTACAGGTAAAACCCGGGATCCAGTACTCGAACACCTGTCATTCTTAAAAGTTTGAGATCCACTGTCCTGTTCCGTCTGACACCCACTGTCCTTTAACAAAGCTTTCCTGGAGACGATGCGCTGACCCCTGGTGGTCTAACCCAACAGTGTGCCGGCGGTGAGGACCTTCTGAGGGGAACACCTGCTGAGCTGCTCACCTTTTGACTCATTTGATTGGGTTGCAGCGGCCTATGTCTGAGCCCTGCCTACCTTACCCAGGTCCATCACACATAAAGGACCTGAGAGCAACCAGTTTGCTTTTTTTTCTTGGAGCAGCTATAAAAAGAGATAGCTTTTTGTTCAATAAATATTTGATTGTTTCTTCTTTGCAGATGATACAGAGCTAAAGACACACACACACACACACACACACACACACACACACTGAATTTCCATGAGCTGCTTTACACAGTCTTCATCACTAGGGCATCACGTTTGAGCTCCAGTGCTTGGTCAATTTAAACTCGGCTCCTTTCCAGCTCTTTCTTTTCTTTTCTCTTAATAAGAGCTTGCAACTTTCTAGTCCATTCTCTTTTTTCCCTTTTCCTTTCCGTAATATCACACTCTCGTATTTATTGGACCTTCCTGGCTCTTAACAACAATAGTCGGGGTGTCACAAGCTCATCATCTCCCTTTACAGAAGACATTCCACCACCAGATCCACTGACCCTATTACTAAAGAAACAGTAGAAGGATTCTAGTAACAAGAATAACAAGAACAAAAAAAGACCAACTTCTAAAAACAAGTAGAAGTCCAAAATATTTAGGAAAGAAACCCGAAAGAGCCAATCAGCTTACTCACTCAACGCATGAATGAGGAGTTCCCGGCAACCATTCCCTCAATATTTTATTTATCTTACTATGTAACACTTCGGTAAAACTTGTTCCCTTCCTCCCCTCCTGGCTGCAAGAAAATAACCCAAAATGAGAATCAACCCACACATTTCAAACTCCAACTTACCATAGAGCTCTGATTGGCAAATCTCAGCGATCCCTCCCGGCTTCCAGGCCCCGGCTCACGGGGTGCCCTGCCGTCCGGCCCCCTGCGACACCTCGGGACACCAGCATTCGGAAAAAGAAATGTGATCTCCCCCTAATTCATACGGCCCTCCCCCTCCTTCCTGAAGGGAGATCCCGCCTGTTTATTTTAGAACCTGGGCAAACTGCCTAGTATCAACCACCTCACAAAGAGACGGGGGAGAAACCAATAAAAACTCAATAACCCCCATGTGATTCTCAAGCTCCAAACAAATGGAAAATCAGGGTTCTTCATTTTATAATGAATCGAGCAGAGAAAGAAACCATTTCTTATCTGGAGTCACCCCCAAATAAATGTCCCACATGTGGCTTTTATGGGGACACTGAGCTCTCAGAGTTTGAAAGTGTGCACTGTAGTCTAGCTGTAAACGTGCCCGGCCCTGTGTGTCTTCAGGTAGATGAGCCCACTTTAATTGGAGACACATTTCGTCCCACAATTTCCTTTTAAACAAAATGTAAGACTCTTGGTTGGCTTCATGCTCTCAGCAAAAGCCAGACTTACCTGAGCTTTTTCCTCGAAGCACAACAGACATCGTCTATGTGGTCTTTTCAATGGGAAACCGTGTTCATTTTTGTCCACGTAGCACCCACTTCCAGTCCCTAGGGACGACCTAGGGCCAGAACAAATTTGCTACATGTCCAGCAACAGGCATATGAACTTGTATCATGGAAAAAATGAATATATATCATGGAAAATTTTCCACACACGGAGGAACCCTCGTGAGCTGGTCTGGAAAACAAGTCACTTCAAAGTTGTGGAAAACAGGACCTGTTCCTGCCTTTAAGGCAAACTCTGCCCCGAGGGTCAATTCGGCTGTTCTGCGTCCAACCAGCCCTTCCTGCTTTACTTTGAGATGTTTGTTGAGTGTGAGCAGCTGAAAGCCAGTATATTATGACCTGCAAAACCCCACAAACCTCTCTCTCCGGAGTCTGTCCATAAGGGACAGCCATCCTTGATAAACCAAAACACAACCAAAACAACAACAAAAATAAAATAAATAAATAAATAAATAAATAATGAAAACAACAACAACAACAAAAATCTTGTTTCCCAAATCACACTTGGACTGCTTCATTATTGAGCTGGTATTGAAGGCAATCTTTATAGTCCTCAATACGTGGGAGGACGTGGAAGCCTGGATCCCTCGTGAGGCAGGCCCCTTTATTCGCCACTACCGAATATTTAAAAATTATGGAGAAAGCAGTCATAAGAGCTGAAACTTTTACCCGCGTGAAGGCCATCTGGCTCGTCTCAGGAGTCCTTGTAAGGCCACTACTTTCTCCAGCTGCTGGTCAAGGCGTTGCATTATGTGTGCAAACCCGTGGACACCAGGCAGCCACCTGCGCTGGCACATCCTGCCGGGCGCCTGAGTGACGCGCCCTGCTTCTCCTTCACAACCTGGTCCTCGGGGCCCAGCCGGGGAACCTAAGGGCGTCTTCATGGGGGCCCGGCACCCCTCTCCCCAGAGCCTCTTCGGAGGCCTGAAAGAAATCTTCCCAGGCCTTGCTGTGTCCCCCTCACCGTCCTGGGGTGCTGGAGGGGCTGGAGGGAGGCAGGAAGGGCCTGCAGCTGCCCCCTGTGCCATCGTGGCCTGGCCCTGAGCTGGGGGAGGGCCCCGCGCCAGCAGCTGGAGCCAGACAAGGAGGGGCAGCTCGTGAGCAAACACGCCACCGAGCCAACAAAAACACCATTCTTCCTCCCAAGAAGTTCAGAGTGCTTTGCAAACATTCACTCGTGGGCCCCGGGAGCCTCGGAGCAAGCACTAGTTCATGGGGCCCTTAGGAGGACCACGGCTAGCCAAGCACCGAGGAAAGGGCGACTGTCCATTGCTCCCTTGTTCCTCGGGTGTTTATTGAGCACCTGCTACGTGCCAGGTACCTGCCAGAGGAGAACAAGCAACCCGGGCAGGGTCGGGCCCCTACAGCACGAGGCACCAGGCTACCCTGCGTACACTTATGTACACGTTATTTCTGTCCAAATTATTTAATGGAACGTGCCCCCTTCTTCAGATGGCCTGCAGTGTGCTAAGTGCTGAGCAAACGCACAAAAGAAAAATTGTGTGAGTTACCTGTAAATCTCATTATGATGAGAGGAACTGGGAATATCAACTCAAAGTGCTTTCTCTTAAGATGCCATAAAGCCTCATTGTGAGCGATCCCGTCTCTTGCGATGTTTATGGGATCACTAGTCAGACAAGGAGAGTTAAGATCAGTAATATCACGCCAGTTTATATAAATAATCCGGCTTTTGAAAAATGATTAGTCAGATGGGCAAGCGTGTTCAGAGAAGCAGAGAGCCTTGATCCACAGGTCTTTTCCTGACCTCCTTTTTATTTTAATGTGAAAAAATGGCAGGTCTGATAGAGGAAATGACTCATGCCATGTGCAAAGTCTTTTCTTCAGGCACTGGATTCCAGATATTTTAGAGTATGTGGTTATCTATAGTAGATAGATATGGTCATCCAAGCCTATGGTTATCTGAGTAGGCACTACTACTTTTAAAAGATGCATGACTCTCTGATGCATTAAAAGGGATTTAAGCTGTTTTGTTTCAAAGATGCTAAGTAAGGATTCTAGTCTGTTCTAGGAATCACTAATTCAACTCACTTTCATTTGGCAACTTACACATATTTTAAAAGACTAGGGAATTATAATATCACTCTAAAACCCAACTTTCCTCCCTAGTAAACACTTCCCTGACTAACGAAGATTATAGATGTATGATATTGATCCGCCACTCAAGTGTGTTGGTTAATACACATACCCAGTGAGAGTCAAGCTCCATTTCTCAGCCCTTAAATAGGGTCTCCATTTGGCCCCAAACTACCTTTCTAGGCTCAAGATCACCCACACTCCAGTCATTCTAGCAACAGCACAGATTTCCATAAACTATACACACTTACCTGGTACACTGCCATGAAGGCTGCTCCCTTGCCTACTTCTTCAACACACGCACACACACACTTTGCCCACCTGGAAAATTTTTCATTCTTCAAGATTAGATGACTTTTTCTGGTTATTTCCTCCTCAATTCCCACATACTTATTCATATGTGTATCTAAGATTGTCTTATTCCTTTGTATCTTCGGCAACTAATATTAAATTTTTGTTGAAGTAACATTTTCTACAAAACATCAATAGAGCACTGATTGAGGCTGGCAAGGAGATCATTACACTTGGGTTTACTCTTCAGCTGGAAGCACAAATGGGAGGTTTTAAAACCCTTTATTAAGCAGAGCTGCTAACTAAGAGAACAAAATCAATTAAACAAATTTTCACTTAAAAAGTTTTTTTTTATTAAAGAGCTACTACATTAATGTGAAAAACATTGGCATTCAACTTTTCGCACTTTGGATGACCAATGACTTAAGACCTGGGACCATATTTTACCCCAATCCTAATCACAGCACTGAAGAACAAAAAGTCGGTATGCTTATAGAATTGCTATATGGACAAGAAATGGCTCACCCTCACCAGCAATGACAATGCTAGTGGAAACAACTGACTTCAGGTTTCAAATCAAACAGGGGAGAACAGGACAGAGAGGAATAGGGAAGAACCCAGAACAAAAGAGGAAAAGAGGGAAGAGAGGGATTGGATTCCTGTACAAGATTATCCTTAGAATTCATTTTGGCCATTTATCTATTTATGAAGGTGATAAATATAGATGTTCTTATGGCTTATCCAGAACATAGTGATAGGCACTAGAAGGTAAATACTACACTGTAAAAAGTTGCTCTGTCTCCAGATCTTGTTACAAAAATTATTTTAAGGCCATCCTGCTTTCTTCCAATGTTTAGGAAGGCTTCTTTCATTCTCTAGATTTGAAATATTGGTATCTGTTTTCTAGTTTTACCCAAAATCAATTTCAGGAAGTCAATAAAAGCCAATAATCAAACAGTGTTGCCTGGTACTTTTGTGTGAACCTCGTGTGTGTGTGTGTGTGTGTGTGTGTGTGTGTGTGTACATGTACTCTTGCATGAACCTGTGCATAGTCCATATGTATAAAATGCCACAGTTTTAGTGGGCACAGTAAAGTCCTTTCACATACATGATTAGCTTGCTTGATCCTCACAAAAAAACTTTCATAGTGGGTTTGGCATCTGACACATGAAGAGACTCAGTCTCAGGGAGATTTAGTATCTTGCGAATTAAACCCAGGCAGGCTCACGGTACTCCTGAAGGCTTCTCCATCACCATCTAAATACATTAAAAATTATTAGAGATGTGGCTTTGATTCTTTACATGGCTTTTAAAATGTCTGCACTGTGTATTTCACACCCTTGTTTACTGAGCAGAGAGTATACTTGTGATAACGAATCTTCCTGGATACCTGAAAACCCCCTAAGAAACCAGATGTCATTTAAAGGATGTGCTCCCTGATTAATTAGACCCCATCAACACACAAGCAAATATTTGTTTTCAGATAAAATAAAAAAACCTTCCATCTAATTAATTCCTTAGCAGGCAACGCAAATTCATTCTTCCTGCCAAATCCAGCAGAGGGCAGGATGCTCCCACCAACAGCCGGCTAGCTGGTGCCACCAATCAAACCAGCACCACTACCAAGTAGAGAGTGATCCAGCATTACAACCGTCATCATTTGCTCATCTGTATCTGAAAAAGAGTTCAGGCTCGAGCTGAGAATAGGGGCTGTGGGATGAGGACTGGGGAATGTTAGGGAAGGCTTTGCCTCAGGGCCTGCCCACGTTTTTGGGGGATTTGATCCTTCACGTACCTGGAAACTAGCCACTTCCAATTATCTTCCTGGAATAACTTGCCGAGGAGGCCACCCTCGGGGATTAATATAAGACAGAGCGTGATCATTTCTGTTTCTAGTTTTAGGCTGTCTGGGGTTGCAGTGAGCTGTTACACTTATAGGCCTTGTTGGGGGGACACCTATCTCCGTGTGTCCTCCAAAACTTGTGGTGGTTCCTCATTGCTTGGCCTCCTTTGTTTGACATTACCGCACAGCCCCCACTGATAAGAGATAATGACCTCTGTCCCCAATGCAAATCCCTTCAAGGTCCCCAGGCCCAATTCTGGGGCTATCTCAGGAAGATTTCTAGAATTCCTGGTCCTGTGCTCATCATCAAGAAACTTTCACCAAATGGACCAATAGGTGAAGGCTTTGTACCAGGTCTTGGGCCTAAAAAGATACACTCCATTCTTTCTAGTCCAGATTGGAGCATGGTAAATACAATACGGAAGGGAGCGGTCCGCAGTTTCCAGAAGACACCAACCAGTGCTTCTAAAGATGGCAGAAATATTGTACCAATCCTCTATCCCAGAGTTTTCAAACTATGGACAAAAAGTTCGTCACCCATACCTCAAAGCCTCCCAGAGTGGAGTGGTGGCTAGCAGTGGGGTGGTCAGTTGGAAGGACTCTCCCCCACCCCCACCCTCATCTCCTCCAACCAGATGAGAGCAGTTCCATTTCTACCTGTATTGTTCACGAACACCTCTGGGTATTATATAATGATTTTTTTTTTTTTCAAAGAAAAGGAGCCAGTAAACATGAGCAAACAATCTACTCATCAGTAATTACAAAACAACAAAATAAATGTTAAAAACACTTTGAAAATCATTGCTCAAAAATACAAAGGCCTCTCTTCACTTTTGAAGTAATTGAGCCTGGAAAGGAGGAAAGACCTGAGGTGCGCTGTAGGCCCGAGTACGAAAGAAAGGGCACCCGAATACCTCTATCAAGTCTCTAAAGCCTGAGATGCTTCCCGATACAAAGGGGGCTTGCACTGAGCCTGAAGGAAGGAGAGGCATTAAATAAAGGGGTAGAGGCCTCAGTCACCTGTGAACGGAGTATTCCAAGCAGTGGAGGTACTCACAGCAAATGTGAGAGACAAATGTGCTTGCAGGGGCCTGACCAGCAAAGGAAGACTAAGGGTGTGCTTTTCTGCACGTTTATTGGATAACTATTCCGCCCTGGGACAGCTTGGTGAATGAGGTGGATGGGCACCGTGTTCGGGGAGCTTATATGCTCACAGGGGAAACAGACATGTGATTTTAATTTGATAAATGCTACACTGGAAAACTAGGGGTGCCCACAAGACCATTCTTAAACCCTCTGACTCATACCACCTCCCGGACTACGCACTTGGCCCACTTTCTTCAATTACTCAAGCAATCACCTATTCGAATAGCCCCAAGTCCTGCCTGGCTCTGCAGAGAGCTTCCCCCAACCCCCAAGCAAGACAGAAGCAGGAATCCCCACACTGCCGTTGGCCCTTGTGTCTTCTTGGTCATCTCCAATCTGGGACTGGCCCTCAGTCTCATTTCCTTTGTCCTTCACGGCCTTGACACTTTTGAAGAGTACTGGTCAGTTGTTTTGTAAAATATTCTTCAGTTGGGGTTTGTTTGATGTTTCTTCACGATTAAATGAAAGTTGCGTATTTTTGACAAGAAACCACAGAAACGGTGTCGTGCCCTTCTCAGGGCATCATGTTGGGAAGTCCAGGATGTCGATGTGTCACGCTACTGGTAATGTTAATCTTGATTACTTGGTGAAGTTAGTGTCTGCCAAGTTTCTCTACTGTAAGGATACTACTTTTTTTTTTCTTTGTAATTAGTATCTTGTGGCGAGATATTCTGAGATTATGCAAATATCTTGTTTCTAATTATATGTTTGCCCACTAATTTTAGCATCCATTGAGGCTTCCCTAAAACAATTATTACAGTGGCATTTGCCAAATGGTGATTTTATATTTCCACTGTTCCTTTTGCATTTACTCACTGGAATTCCACTGTAAGGAAAAACAGTCCTTTCTTTTGTAGGTAGTTACTTGTTCAATTATCTGTTTTATCAGTACAGACTTGGATATTTATTTTAACTGATGAATTATAATCCAATATTCCCAGCTTTGGTGATTGGGAACTACTTCAGGTTGGTATCTAACCTTTTCAACATGCTTCCCTCATTTTTTGAACATTCACTTTCTGGCACCACAAGATAATCCAAGCTTACCTTGCACTCAGCCCTGGACTCAGCTATTTTATTGAAAAACAACAATTACAAACCAAGTTTTGGGCATTAGGTATACTCATTGCTGCTGATTTGTCATTGCTTCTATGTCTTCTAAGTGAACAGAGCAAGGAACTACATATAGGTACACACAAGTACATGCACAGCTGCATCTATCTCTGTATCTACCTCTCTGTATATGTATTGAAAACCACTAGTTAAAACTCCGCCCTATGATCCTAATCCACAGGGTTCATTCTAGCTTTCCTCTTTCCTCATTTTTAACTCCTTTCCCTGACAGTAATAAATTGGCTCTCACAGTCCATAATTTATTTACTTATTTATTCAATTTTCGGATATACATGAAGTAGTTCCAGAATTACCAAAACAAACCTCTGTGAAAAACAAATTTACTTAAAAGAGTGCCATAATTGTGTGTCTTTGGCCTTGTAGGCCAAATATTTCCAATATTGGGCTTATTATTTTCTTTTTTTATCCCATTTGTTATGGCTGTGGTATTCATTTTCAGCAGTTGGATTCATTGGTTACCATGTGCATTCTGTTTGGGTCCCCACACATCCTAGTTAATACTAATTACCTATTTTTTAATATGTGAAACACTACATGGTCCTAACGGTCAGAACTATAACAGAAGGTGAGCTTAGAGATATGCCCCTACTCATGCCTTCCACCCATTCCCACTCCTCCATTCTTCCCACTCCATTCCCAGTCACCTCTGTAGGTTAATTCAACACTTTAGAGTCTAATTTATGCCTTCCATATTCCTTTTTGCCCAAGTGAGCAGACGTTATGTATATTTTCTTAGATCTTCCTCATTTTTACTTGAAAGATACCCTACTATGGGTATATTTTGGCATTTTGCTATCTTTCACATAAAAGTATATTCTAGATTCTACTGTATGTTGGTTTGGTAAGATCTTCTTCATTCTTTTTTATAGCTGCGTAATACTCTCTATTATATGGATGTACCATAGTTTATTTGAGTATTCTCTTACATATGGGCATTTAGATGCTTTTCCATATTTTGCATTTTCAAATGGTGCCCTAATGAATAACATTATACTTGTTATTTGTATTGCTGTCTTCAGAATAACTATCTACAAACAGGATTGAGCCAAAAGGCAATGCATGTATACCTTTGTTAGATATTGCTAAATTTTCCTGGGGATATTTAATACCTAACAATGTCCACCCCCTGCCCCCAGAGGTTCTGATATAATTGGCTGAAGAATGCAACCAAGAATTGGTATCATTTTTTAATACTTTTTGTCACTTTATCGAGGTATACTTTACATCATAAATTCACACACTCTAAGTGTATGATCCAATAATTTTTAAGATAAATTTATAGAGTTGTACAAACATCACCAGTATTGATATGTTTTCCAAGCTAATGAAAATCAAGTTTAATTCCACCAACTGGTACACTATTGTTGGTACCACATGGTACCACATGGTGTCACTATTAAAGGCCCGGTCTGCTACTTGGAGGCACCGGGCTTTTCCTATACTGCAGCGCCCCTGCTGGTTTAGATCCAGCGGAACTGTTTCACATTGAACAAAAGCACTCCGGCCAAAATCAGTCCTTATCCTTAGAATCACTGGGCTGTAAGAATGGCATTGGAGGGACCTTCTAGCAAAAGTTACATGCTGGTCCAAACCGGTTCTCCTCCACCAGACTCTTGCGCTATGAAACTGTGTCATTAAATCAGACTTTGTGACTTCTTTAAAGGTGTTCTCTTACTCAGGGTCTGTTGGTCTTTTTTGTCCCAGCAACCAGCTGTGCTTAACCCTAGACAGAGGAGAAGCCAATATAAATTTTAAATATTTGCCATGTGAGATAGCCCTTGGGATTCTTCCTTAAGAAGCACTCATACAGTTCCATATACAGTTCCATATATAAAGGGTCTCGCCAGCATAAACCCAGTCTGGGAATGTTGGGAATGAATTTCTTAGGCAAGTGATATTTGAACAAGCTTTGGCTGATAACTCCTAATTAATCTGGTAAAACGGGAGGGGGGGGGGGTAAAACAGTGCACATCCCGTGCAAAGCAAGTGGTATATGAAAAGAACCAGTTGGAGGACAGAACAGGAGAGCTGACGTGACTGGTTTGCACAGAGAGGTGATAGGAGAATACACCCCCCATCTAGATAAGACTAGATGGGTAGATCTGAGGCCAGATCAGACCCTTTTAGACCTGAAGGATTTTGCTCCTAATCTTAAAATTAGTGGAGACCCACTGAAAAATTTTAAGTGCTGGATTAGAAGAAGATAAGGGGAAACTACATGAGCTTATTTACTGAGAAAAGTTCACTGTGACAGCAGCAAAGGAAACAAATTGACGAGAGTGGGTACTGGAAGACCGATTAGAAAATAAATGTTCTGAAACAGGGAGAAATGATTTTTTCAAAAATCTGGCTGGTGACTAGAGTTGTGCTATATTGAGAAAAGCAATAGACTGATAGGACTTAATGATTGGTTAACTCTGGGGCTGAGAAAGAGAAGGTATCAAGGATGACTCAAGTTAACAGCCTATACCACCCACTTCTCCTCCTGGTGGCAGTAATCTCTGGTTCTCCCCTCATTACCCTTCAACATTCTTTTGAAACTTTAAGCTCCTCACTCTGTCATTTTCACCATCCTATGATAATTCTTGATGATTTCAAAGTATATGCAAACAATTCTTCCATTACCCTGATTGTTTGGTTCCTTGATTTCCTCTTCTTCAATCATTTTGTATTCTATGCTACCTTAACCACTGATTCCCATGGTCATATACTTGACCTTTTGCCACTATTAATTGAAATCCATCCATAATTTTATTTGCAAAAGCCCCTTCTAGTACTCCAACTCCAATAATCCTTTGACCCTACTGGGCTTTATATTCCATTGATACTACCAAGATCACACTGTCCCTCATCCCATCATGTGCTCAAGTCCATTACTAAAAAGCTTAAATTCCAGAACCAATCATTCCAATCACTCCAACTCACTTACCACCCCCACCACCCAATCTGCAGAATCTCTTGTCCAAGTTACCATTCTGACAATTTTTTTTAAAGATTTTATTTATTTATTCATGAGAGATGCAGAGAGAGAGAGAGAGAGAGAGAGAGGTAGAGACACAGGCAGAGGGAGAAGCAGGCTCCACGCAGGGAGCCCGACATGAGACTGGATCCCAGGACTTCAGGATCACGCCCTGGGCCAAAGGCAGGCACTCAACCGCTGAGCCACCCGGGCATCCCCCATTATGACAATTAAATGATGCCCTTTGAACTTGAGTAAAAATAAGGTGAATGCAGGTATCTTCTATTTTCATCTTAAGATCCAATCTCCTTCCTTCTCCTCTCTACCTATTGCTGACCTAGAGGGACCACATACTATAGAGCAACCATACCCTCTTGGCTTTCAAATGGTTCAAGCAACGGATAGGCCTGGCAGGAAATGGAAGGGATAAAGGATAATTGAGTTCTGTCTGGTTCTATTCCTGCAAGTTCACCAAAAGTTGTCTTTGTCTCTAAGTGAAGTCAGTTCACTGGCTTGCTGTAGAAACTCACTCACTTGATTTTTGGAAATCTCTGCTCCCACCCAGGCCTGCCCTTCCAGAGATGTTAGTAGCTCTATTTCTAGTAAACCTGGGTTCCTACACATCTCTGTAGTTCAAGTGCACCCTACCTACAACGTTTGCATTACATTTATTATTAAGGTATGATTGACACAGTGAAATGCAGCCAATCAACTTTGACAAATATACACACCTGAAAATCCCACATTTCAATCAAGCTATAGAACATTTCCATTTCATCAGAAAGTTTTCTCATGACTCTTTCCAGTCAGTGTACTCTCTACTGAGGCAAGAACAATTCTGATTTCTATCACCATCGGTTAGATTTGCTTATTTTGAACTTGTATACATTTAATTATATAGTTTTTATTCTTTTGTGTCTTGCATTCAACATCACATCTATGGACTGATCATATAGTTGAATCATGTCTCTTTTCACTGTCTTATTCCATTGTATGAGTAGACTACAATTGACCTCTTCTCCTAATCATGGACATTCTAGTGGCTTCTATTTATTGGCTTTTATACCTGAAGATGTTATGAGTATCCTTGTACAATATTTTTGTAAGCATATGTTTTCATTTTTCAATTAAAGGAGAGTGGAATTGGGCACCTGGGTAGCTCAGTCAGTTAAGTGTCTGCCTTCAACTCAGGCCATGACCCCATCAGGCTCCCTGCTCAGCGGGGGAGTCTACATCTCCCTCTCCTGCCTGAGGCTCCCCCTCCTTGTGCTTTCTCTCATTCTCGCTCTCAAGTAATAAATAAAACCTTTTTTTTAAAAAAAAGGAGTGAAATTGATGATTCTCAGGGAAGATCTATTTTTTTAAAGAAATTGCCAAGCAGTTTTTCAAAGTGGTCGAATGATTTTATATTCCATAAGCAATGCATAATAGCTCCAATCACTTCATGGTTTTGCAACATTTGGGGATGTTATATTGTCTTGATGTTTTTAGACATTTTACCGAGTATATAGTAGTCTCACTGTGGTTTTAACTCACATTTCTGAGGACCTCTGCATGCACTTATTAACCATTTGTCAATATTCTTCTGTGAGGTGCTCTTGTCTTTGGCCCAGTGGACAGGGAAACATTTATCTTCTCTGAGTTGAATTATGACAGTTCTTTTTATATTCTCAATATAAGATCTTTGCACATGTATATTTTGCCAATATTTTCTATTTAATGCCTTGTCTCTTCGTTTTCTGTGGATCAGAGAATAGAATTGTATCAATGGTAACTTCTTAGTTTGATCACTGTACCACAGTCATCTCGGAGAATGCCCTACATATTTGAGTAGCTAGAGGTAAAGAAGCATCATGTCTGCCATATAGATAAAAGAGAGAGAAAGAGAGAATGATAAAACAAATATGGTAAAATGTTAACATGAGGAATCTGAATAAAGGGTAATCAGGAATTCTTTATACTAGCAACTTTTCCGTAAGTCTGAAGTTTTTCAACATAAAGTTTAAAAACCTTATGTGCTAATGAAAACTCGAGTCAGTTAAAAGCTGGCATATGTTGGAAAGGTGTGTACAGGATAAGTGGTCAGAAGCCTTAAATGTAGGACTAAAGGTAATTGTATTCCTGAGAGCAACTGGAATAAATGAACAGTTGTTGAACATAGGAACATATGTGATGTACTATTTTAGGAGTATTAATCCACCAAAAGCATTCTTGGGAAGACAGGAGATTAGCTGGAGACACCACTTAATGGATAATTGCTGGCCTAGCAAATGAAAATGTAGACTTAGGTACTAAGGTACTATTCTAATGAGAATAGAAAGGAAGGGACAGATATGCAAAGAATTATGGTGCACTAGCTTTGGATGGGCCTTAGAAATCTTTAATTTTCAAATATCTCCAGAGAATTCTGAAACACAGCTAGCCATGGGAACTTTGAGACTAGAGTAGGTATTGGCACCTTAAGGTAACATTAATTGAGACATGGACCCCTGGATGGGGGAATTAGTGGTCAAGGGGAACCAGATTGAGGCTAAAGAAAATGGAAAATTACCATAACAAAATTGTGGGTTTAATTATTTAAAGACAGAGCACTTAAACAAAATAAAAATTCAAAGTAATAAATCCAAAGGAAATGCAATGAAATTAACAACTTTACATTGACTGGAAATGGAGCCAGAGATTTGGATGGGACTGTTCAATATTGTTTAGGCCAAAATATTGCCACATCTTGATTAGATTAAAATGCCTTTAAAGTTTGATTTTGTTATTGTGTTTTAGTTTGTGTTTTGAGGACACTACCAGTGAATAAAAACATGTGTGACACAATACAAGCTCTATCTACTCCTATTCCCTTTCTTCATCTCCTTCATTACCCTGAGCTGTAAAAACCTTTCCTGAGTATTTCCTAAGGAGTGAGTCAAATGCCTGTTCAAAAGACCTTGCAGTTATATACTTCATTCTCTGTAATTCTACCTCAGGAGCCTCTGCAGCTCAACATAGAGAAATACTTTTGTCAAATAAGATGGAGTAAAGTCACCTTGCCCTAGTCAAAGGAAATACGTAATTACCTTTTCCTCTTTCTTTCTTTCTTTCTTTCTTTCTTTCTTTCTTTCTTTCTCTCATTTGAATGTCTCATAGAACTCAAATAATTAGTAATAGTGAATACATTTCTAAGAAAATAAAGTTTGGCTAATCCAGAAAGTAAACACACAAGCAGACAATGGCATTAAACGAAAGCTACATAATAAAGTACTTCCTATGTCAAGGCGATCAATAAATAGTAGCCTCCTCCCATACCCAACTCCATCCACTATTTAAGGAGAATAAGAAGTAGAAAAAAAAATGTCACAATAAAGTTCATTTGTGTTTTGCTGACAATCTCAGTTCTCACCCCAGGCAACAATTCATTTCCATTGGGCCCTGTTGGGATATGGACTGTTTTCCAAAAGGGGTGCAGAGAGGTTACAAAGTAGCTTTCAGGAATATTTTTTGCTTATTGTGGGTGGAAAGAAAGAGTAGGCAAAGAACTCTGGGAACAAAATTGTCTCTCCCACTACTTCTAACAATTAAAGATTCATAGTAGTTAATGAGCTGTTCTTTTAAAGTGCAAAGGTCTCATGGGGTTAAGCCTCATTTGCACCTGAATGTCATTAAACAAATAATCGATTTTAGCTAAAATTCGAGGCAGAAATTTTGTGATACCAGGGAGATGTGAAGAGCCTTTTTGAGGCATAGGGGAAGCAGCAGAGTCCTCATAGCTAGAGGCGCTGAGGGAAGTGAGTGTCTGAAACTAGGGGAAGAGATGGCAGGTGGCAGCGGGATTTCAAAAGAGAGAGAGAGAGAGAGAGAGAGAGAGAGATAATGGCCAAGTTCAATGCTGACATTTTGATCTGAAGTCAGAGAGCAATGAGTGTGTGCACCACCCATATTCCAGCAGGATTTTCAGATGACTACATTCAGACATCTAGACTCATAATAATAATTTCTCTTATTTCCATACAAAAATTATAATCGCTACAACCATTTTGCAAGGCAGATATATCATCATTTCTCAGCTTAGGAAACCTGCATACAGAGAAGTTATATAGCCTCCTCGAGGTCATACCAAAGCCCGTAAATATAAGGGCAGAATTTGACCATAAATTTTCTTGACTGCAAAGTGTGCCTTGTTTTCAAGGAAGGCCCATGTACTTGGCAGGTTACAAATCTCATCTTCTTTCTCCTGGGCTCAATCTTCTCAGGCTAGAGCTTAATGGAATTTTTAGTTCAGCTCAATATCTTTCTGGTCAACCTATGCCTTCTCACAGGAGTGGGTCAAAGAGTGGAGAGAATTCAAACTGTGGATTCAGACACCCTGGAATCCACAGCTCAGCTCTGCCATTTACATGCTAGGTGGCTGTTAGCGTTTTTTTTCATCTGTAAAATAGATGATCATATCTAGCTTACAGTATTTTTGGTGTTCATTTGAGTTATCTATTGCTGTGTGACGATCACCTCATAATTTAGTGGCCTCAAAATTTTGGTATTTATTTGGCATAATTCCATAAACTGACCAAAGTCTGGTAGGGATAACTCATCTCTGCTCCACTCAGGGTCACAGCTCCAAGGCTGGGCACAGAATCACGTAAAGGCTCAGTCACTCACGAGTCTGGCAATGGATTCCGAGTGCTGTCTGATACCTCAGCTGGTGCAGAGAGCCAGAACATCTACACATGGCCTCTCCCGTGACTTGGCCCTCCTCATAAGGTGGGATTCCAAGGGTCAGCATTCCAAGAAAAAGAAGTCAAGTGGAAGCTCTATTTCTTTTTATACTCTGGCCTCAGAAGCCACACAGCATGACTTTTGCAGCCTTTTATTCTCTGATGTAGTCACTAAGGTCTACTCAAGTTTTAGAGGATGAGATATGTATCCTATTAATTGGCAAATGGCAACATCCTGGAAGAGCGTTTGGGACCAGAAGTATTGTGGAGGCTGCTCTTAGAAACTAAAATCTGCCACAATCCACTTTTGACCACACCAATTCACATCTCCTCCAGATGCAAAATAAACCCACTTTCTTTGCCATGATCCCTCTCTGAAGCTCATCAGGCTTGGGCTTGAGATCCAGGATCTTGTCATCAAAATCAGATGACATTCTTTGGGTGTAGTTCCTTGGGTTTAGCCTTGAGTGACTTTCCTCTTGATATGCAGATGTGTGAACTAAAGAGATGATTCCTTTATTCCACACACACCTGACATACAATAATGTGATAGGTGGAAGAAAACCATCAAATGTGCTCACATTCAAAATGAGGAAACTTGACAAAACACAGCTGTCACTGGTTCATTCCAAAATACAACCAGAAACAGTTACCAGTTCCTTGACCAGGACTCAGCCTTATCACCTAAGAGTTCCCCATGGCTCTTTGCCCTGTCTTTGGGCTTTTTCAACCCAGTACCTTATCTTTTCTATTCCATAAAATGTGGATCGTCTTTGCATCTGAATGATTTTCTTAATATGCTTCCTGCCCATAGATTTTTGGGGATCCAATGGTCTCTTAATTCTGTACTGTCTCTATCCTTTTTAGTACAAGAAGACAAAATTCCTTTAAACAATTTGTGGGTTTCTTATGAATCACTTTATAACCCACCCCATTATACAAAAGTAATATGTCCAAGTCTCACTGAGATAAGCCTTTTTTCCCAACTTGGGCTCTCTTGAAAGACACCCACCTTAAGATTCTCAGAAGCCCTATTGTTTTACAGAAGGAAACTATAAGGCACTCCTTAAGATTCTTATGGGTACTTTCGTCTATTTGAAATGGTCTATAAGGCACTATCTTAAAATTTTATGAGGCTTTAACAAATGGTTTTATATTTAGACCATGTTTTCCTGACAGCACCCTGGATTTGATCTCTGCTCAGAAGCCACATCTTAATTTTAGTATCATTTGCCATCTGGAGAGGCTGGGAATGAGAAACAGTTTTCTTTTCCAACCCAGCAAGTCCTGGAGACTTTATATATAACAGTTCTTTCTTTAGCTCATCTCTTTTCCTTACATTTTACTACAGGCAGCTAGAAACAGACAGGTGGCAAAGCATTCTCAACCCTCTTTCTGCAAATCTTCTTAGCTAGAAAATAGGTATGTTTCTTGTTTTCCACCTTACTGCAGGAGACATTGTTGCTAAACTTTCTATCACTATATTACAAGAGTCCCCTTTTCTCCAGCTTCTGATGCCATATTTCTCTCTTTCTTTTAAGTCTTTACCAACAGTCTTAGCAGGTCCATGAGGCTTCCTCTAATGGTCTCCTTGACCCCTTTAGTATTTCACTAACACTCTTACAGATGCTTCCCATTTCTGCCTGCCTCCTGGTCCTAAGCTGCTACTACATATATTAAGTTTAATTTTGGCCACACTCTACTCCCCGAAATTAAAATGTGTTCCAGCTGTCTACTGCTGCCTATAAAAGCACCCTAAAACTTAATGGCTTAAAAGAATTATATTTATTTTGCTTGAAAATCTGCAATTTGAGGAAGACTCTGTGGGTTGCTCATCTCTGCTCAACGCAGCCTTAGTGGGGGCATCTCAAAGACTGAGGATGAAATTAACATTTCACCTCTGCTTTATGATGGGTTTGGTACCCCAGATGGTAGACCTAAAGCCAGTGGATGACTCAGGGTGGATCCTAGAATCACCTGAGGGCTTCTTAATTCATATGTCTAATGGTTGATACTGGCTGTTCAGGCTGAGATCTTTACTGGGGCAGTTAGTCAGAATACCTACCCATGATCTGTCCATGTGTCCTAGGCTTCCATCATGTGGCTGAATTCCAAGAGTGAATATTTTGAGAAAAATAGTGAGCCAGATAGAATATGTATTGCCTTTCATGACTTAGTCTAAAAAGTTATGTATGTCACTTCTGCTGTTGTCTTGTCATTGAGATAGTTACACAGGTCCTAAGTTCAAGTGGCAGAAAAACAGATTTCATAGATAGGACAGTGACAAGTTTCTAGAAGGGCATGTGAGACCAAAAAAACATTCCACCACTTTTGGAAAATATAGTCTGCCTCAAAAGAGTTAAACAAAATAATTTATATCAAAAAATAGATGTTCAATATATGTCAGTTCCTTGTCTGAAGCAAAATAAACATTTCTATCTTCACCCAAAATATGGACTTAACATGGGCTATATTCATGATTTTTATTTATTTAAAGATTTATTTATTTTTAAATAAATTATTTATTTTTATTTATTTTTTAAAGATTTTTTTAAAAATATTTTTAAAGATTTTATTTATTTATTTATTTATTTATTTATTTATTTATTTATGAGAGAGAGAGAGAGAGAGACAGAGAGAGACAGAGAGAGAGAGAGAGGCAGAGACACAGGAAGAAGAAGAAGCAAGCTCCATGCAGGGAGCCCGACATGGGACTCGATCCCGGGTCTCGAGGATCACCCCCCGGGCCAGAAGCGATGCTAAACTGCTGCGCCACTGAGGCTGCCATATTCATGATTTTTTTAAAGATTTATTTATTTATTTATTTATTTATTTATTTATTTATTTATTCATGATAGACACAGAGAGAGAGAGAGAGAGAGGCACAGACACAGGCAGAGGGAGGAGCAGGCTCCATGCAGGAGCCCAACGAGGGACTCGATCCCGGGACTCCAGGATCCTGCCCAGGGCCAAAGGCAGGCGCTAAACCGCAGAGCCACCCCTGTTCATGATTTTTAAAGATAACTTGGATTTAATGTAAAATCTGGTTAGTATATATCTGTGTACATATATCTTTTAATATGGAGAGAAGCCATTAGAGTATTAAAATATCAATGACCAGGAAAAACATGATTGGAAACTATTTGCTGTGGTCTGCATCATAGAGTGCACCATTTTTTAAAATCTATTTCTCCTGTAGTGCTGAAGGTCAATTTTATAGATGTTTCCTATAGAGAAATTAGCAGAAAGATAAAGGAGCATTGATACAAAAAAAAAAAGTAAATTTTGTATCACTTTATAATCCAATCAATTTGCATTGTATATTCTGAAGCAAACACATATTGTCTCTTTGTTCCATCCTGTCCCTAAATAAGTTCTCAGAACTGAAAACAAAACCAATTTGCAGTAATTTAGCATTCCTATTTCATTAGAATGGCCACCAAAAAAAAAAAAAAAAAAAACGTATATTATGATAGTTCTGAAAGCCACTGTGTCAACCTGCCCCTTGAGGTTTTTTTTCCTTCAATTTCAATAAACAAGCTCTGGTGTCATGAATCTAGCCTCACAAGACTATAAACTAAATTTATGTGGATCATGAATCAAAGGTGACCAAGCCATGGGAAGGAGGAACTAATGAGTCAAAATTCTTTTCCTCTTCAATACCAATTCTCAACAGTGTAATTCCCAATATCTACTCCTTCTTGAGTAACAAAGGGTAGGAAATGAAAGAATACACACAATCAGAAAGGAGAAAAAAAGTGGAAGGAATAAAAGGGAGCATAAGTGCCACATTAAGAATCATGTCAAGCACCTGCCACTCCAGCCCCCACCATTCAAGAGGAGAAAAACATGATAACTGTCAGAAATAAGGTAGAAGTATCGAAAGTATATATAATTACCTACATTCACTAGAATAATAATCAATGGTCTTGTTCTAGAGTTCTGTAAAAATTGCAAATTTGTAAAGAACTAATATTAAAGATCCAAGTAACATAGGTGCCATACGAAACATTATGTTCAAGCTACATCTATGATGAAATTGAGCATTGTTGGTATGATTCTGGAGATCTTTGCACCGCGTACAAGTAGCCCATTCTTCAAAATGAATATCATTCATTATCTCCCATCATGTTTATACTAACCCATCAATATGAGCAAATGATCATGAAGCTCTTGTGATCTTTCTCTCAATACTTGTCCCCTAGTCATGCTTCATATTAGAAACACATTTAATAAATTGAACATGTCCAAAATTTTACTTTAGATATTTATTCTGTTGCACTTGACCTCATTCAGTTTTAATAAACTAAGTCCATAGAATAGATAAATTATTGGATAAATAATTGAAAAACAAATATAATACGTAAAACAACTTTAAAGCTAAAGAGACTTCTGCGGGCAGCCCAGGTGGGTCAGCGGTTTAGCACCGCCTTTAGCCCAGGGCCTGGTCCTGGAGACCTGGGATTGAGTCCCACGTCAGGCTCCCTGTATGTCTCTGCCTCTCTCTCTCTTTCTGTGTCTCTCATGAATAAATAAATAAAACCTTTAAAAAAATAGGAAATAAAGAGACTTCTGCTTCCATTCATAACAGACAAGCTGGTACTATAATCCTTCTACCATAAACAGTTAAAAATCTGAAATGGAGGAGTTAAGATGACAGAGTTGTTTAGTAGGGGGCCCTGAGCTTACCTTGTCCTTTGAACACAGCTAGAGCAACATCAAATCATTTTGAACAACTAGGAAATCCATCTGAGGATTAAGAAAACAATGTGCGGGCAGCCCGGGTGGCTCAGCGGTTTAGCGCTGCCTTCAGCCCAGGGCGTGATCCCGGAGACCCGGGATCGAGTCCCACGTCGGGCTCCTGGCATGGAGCCTGCTTCTCCCTCTGTCTGTGTCTCTGCCTCTGTGTGTCTCTCATGAATAAATAAATAAAATAGAAAGAAAGAAAGAAAGAAAGAAGAAAGAAAGAAAGAAAGAAAGAAAGAAAGAAAGAAAGAAAGAAAGAAAGAAAAAACAATGTGCACAATTGGAGGGAGAGAATGTGACAGATGTGAGGTTTGGAGCCATGCACTGGTGGAGAGAAAAGCCTTGGAGTGGTGAAGGGGAGGGAGCCCTTTTTGTGGAGAAAAGTCAGGGAGAGAGGGAGAGAATAGGAGAGGGAATGGCACATGGGTTTTATACAATATGCCATGGTGAGGGGATCCCCTAGGTTGCACTGGGAGAGCTCACTGCCCTTCTTGAAGTACATTTAGAAGGTAATATTTTGCCTCTCCAAAGACAAATGGCCCACCAGGAGCCATTGAGCAGCCAATCAGTAGCAGGGGACAGAGGAGCATTTAGGGGACAGATAACCTGGTCACAGCTTTTCCCTGTGCATCACAATAGACAACAGCCACCGTGCATGCACCACGTGACTGCTTTTCTGGGACAGAATGGTGCCACATGAAAACCTCCCTTCTGGGTGAGGTGAACGGATCTGTGCCTTACCAGGCACCTAAAGTTTTGGAGTTTTGAATCCCAGTCACCGGCCAGAGATAAAACACAGGAGAACTATGGCATTGGGTATGCCCATGGCCTGGGCACAGACAGGTTGGGGGCAGGGATCTATCTGACCAAAGCTTGGGACACAGGAGGGGAGGTTATTTGCCTTTCTGTGAGGGCCTCCTGAGCAGCAGCAGCTGTGAGTTCTCCTACCCAGGGATGAGAGGGCAGGGTGATGTCATCTTCCACCCCACCCTCCCCCACCCTCAACATAGTCAATTCAGAGAGTAACAGCACCTCCAGGGAAAATAGAGTCACTTACACCAAATCCCACCACTCTGTGCTTGGCAGGGGAATCTTTACCAGGGCAGATATGACTGTGAGTCAGTCCAGCCAGCCTCTCCCTCAGAAGACCAACACAGGCATGCCACATGTACCAGGTCCACTGATAGAGTGCTCCAAAGCATCAGCTTCAGGAGTCTGGTGGAAAGGGAGCCAAACTTCCTTCCTTCCTTCCTTCCTTCCTTCCTTCCTTCCTTCCTTCCTTCCTTCCTTTCTTTCTTCTTTCTTTCTTTCTTTCTTTCTTTCTTTCTTTCTTTCTTTCTTTCTTTCTTTCTTTCTTCTTTCAATTTTTAATTTTATTTTATTTTCTTCTTTTTTTCTCTTTTTCTTTGGAATCAGATTTATAGTTTTTTGTTCATTTCTTGGTTTGTTTCCTTTTCTCCCTTTTTGGATCAGGCTTCTTTTTTCTTTCTTTCTTTTTCTTTCTCCTTTTTTCCCCTTATTTCTTTCTTATTCTTTGGCATCAGGCTTATAGTTTTTTGTTTGTTTGCTTGCTTTTTTGTTCCTTTTCCTTTTCTCTTTTCTAGGATCAGGTCGGTTTTTTGTTTGTTTGTTTGTTTTGTTTTTGTTTTTGTTTTTTCAACCAGGCTAATCTTAACAAACAAATCAAAGCACACCTAGTTCAGGTCCAAAAACTCCCCACTGCAAGCAAGAAGGAACTCTGCAGAGAACTGATCTGTGGGAAAGAACAGCTAAAACACAGCAGAGTGCACAAAGCATACACCAGAAACACTTCCTGAAGCACTAGGCCCTGGACAACGTAGGACTCCTTCTTAATACAGCGTTACTCTCAGGAGCAGGAAACATAATACCTAGATGTAATGACAAGATGGAGGAATTCTCCTCAAAAGAAAGAATCACAGCCAAGGATTTGCTCAAAACAGATATAAACAATATATCTGAATAGGAATTTAGAACAACAGTCATAAGAATACTAGTTGGGCTTGAAAAAAGCATAGAAAACACCAGAGTAACCCTAGCTGGAGAGATAAAAGACCTAAAACCTAGACAGGGAACATAAAAAATGCTATAACTGAGTTGCAAAGCTGACTGAATGTAAGTTAAGGAACTAAGGGATTCTACAAAGCACAATAATATCTGTATCATAGGAGTCCCAGAAGAAGAAGAGTGGGAAAGGGGGCAGAGGGTTTATTTGAACAAATTATAGCAGAGAATGTCCCTGATCTGGGGAAGGAAACAGGCACACAAGTCCAAGAGGCACAGAGAACTGCCCTCAAAATCAACAAAACCAGGTCAACCCCGAGACATAGCATAGTGAAACTTGCAAAATACAAGGATAAAAGATAATTCTGAAAGCAGCTAGGGAAAAATGCCCTTAACCTACAGGAGTAGATACATAAGGTGAGCAGCAGAGCTGGCCACAGAAACTTGGCAGGCCAGAAGATAGTGACATGATATAGTCAATGTGCTAAGTGTCAAAAGCATGCAGCCAAGAATACTTTACGCAGCAAAGCTATCATTCAAAATAGGAGAGATAGAGTTTCCAAGACCAGCAAAAACTGAAGGAATTCATGAACATTAAACAAGCTCTGCAAGAAATACTAAGGGGGACCCTTTGGGCAGGAAAGAGAAACCAAAAGCAAGAAAGACTAGGAAGGAACAGAGACAATCTACAAGAATAGTGACTTTCCAGGTAATACATTGGCAATAAATTTTTATCTATCAATAATATCTCTGAATGTAAATGGACTCAATGTTTCAAGCAAAAGACATAGGGTATCAGAATAGATGAAAAAGAAAACAAGACTCATCAATATGCTGCTTACAAGAGACTTATTTTAGACACAAAGACATCTCCATATTGAAAGTGAGTGGGTGGAGAACCATCTATCATGCTAATGGACATCAAAAGAAAGCTAGAGTAGCCATACTTACATCAGACAAACTGGATTTTAAACCATAAGAGATTGAGAAGGGCACTATATAATAATAAAAGGGTTTGTCCAACAAGAAGACATAGTAATTGTAAATATTTATACCCCCAACTTGGGAGCAGCCAAATATATAAATCAGTTAATAACAGACATTAAGAAACTGATTGATTGATTGATTATAATACAATAATAGTAGGGGACTTTAACCCCTCACTCACAGCAGTGGACAGATTATCTAAGCAGAAGATCAAAACAGAAATCATGGCTTTGAATGACACACTGGACCAGATGGACTTAACAGATATATTCAGAGCATTTCGTCCTAAAGTAGTAGAATGCACATTCTTTTCAAGTACACGTGGAACATTCTCCAGAATAGATCCCATCCTGGGTCACAAGTCAGACCTCAACTAGTACAAAAAGATCATAGAACATATATTTTCAGACCACAATGCAATGAAACTTGAAGTCAACCATAAGAAAGAATTTGGAAGGACCGCAATACATGGATGTTAAAGAACATTTTACTAAAGAATGAATGGGTTAACAAGGAAATTAAAGAAGAAATTTAAGAATTACATGGAAGCAAATGAAAATGTGATAGTCCAAAACCTTTGGGTTGCAGCAAAGGTGGTCATAAGAGAGAAGTATATAACAATATAGGCCTTCCTCAAGAAGCAAAAATGGTCTCAAATATACAACCTAAACATACAGTTAAAGGAGCTAGAAAAAGAACAGTAAGTATAGCCTAAAGCCAGAGAACAAGGGAAATAATAAAGATTGGGGGAGAAATAAATGACACAGAAATTTAAAAAACAACATCAAGGGTAGAACAGATCAAAGAAACTAGGAGCTGGTTCTTTGAAAGAATTAACAAAATTTATAAACTCCTAGCCAGACTTATCAAAAAAGAAAAGAGAAAGGACCCAAATAAATAAAAATTATGAATGAAAGAGGAGAGATTACAACCAACACTGAAGAAATACAATTATAAGAGACTATAATAAGCAGTTGCATGCCAATAAATTGGGCAATCTGGAAGAAATGGGTAAGTTCTTAGAAGCATATAAACTATATCAACTGAAACAGGAAAAAAATAGAAAACCTGAACAAACCCATAACCAGCAAAGAAATAGAATTACTAATCAAAAATTTTCCAACAAACAAAAGTCCAGGGCTAGATGGCTTCCCACAGGAATTCTACCAAACATTTAAAGAATAATTAATACCTGTTACTCTGAAACTGTTCCAAGCAATAGAAATGGGAGGAAAACTTCCAAACTCATTCTGGGAGGCCAGCATCACCTTTAATCCAAAGCCAGACAAAGACTCCACTAAAAAGGAGAGTTATAGACCAATATCCCTGTTGAACATAAATGCAAAAAATTTTCAACAAGATACTAGCTAATCAAATCCATCAGTACATTAAAAGAATTATTCACTATGATCAAGTGGGATTTATTCCTGGGTTGCATGGGTGGTTCGGTATTCACAAATCAATCAATATGATATACCACATGAATAAAAGAAAAGATAAGAACCATATGATCCTCTTAATAGATGCAGAAAAAGCATTTGACAAAATAGAATATCCTTTCTTGATAAAAACCCTCAAGAAAGTAGGGATAGAAGGAACATACCTCAATATCATAAAAGCCATATATGAAAGACCTATAGCTAGTAACATCCTCAATGGGAGAAAATTGAAAGCTTTTCTCCTAAGAGGGAGGACAGAGATGTCCACTCTCATCACTGTTGTTCAACATAGTACTGGAAGTCCTAGCCTCAGCAATCAGACAACAAAAAGAATAAATCAGCAAAGAGGAAGTCAAACTTTCACTATTTATAGATGACATGATACTCTATGTAGAAAACCTGAAAGACCACCCAAAAATTGCTAGAACTGATACATGAATTCAGCAAAGTCAAAGGATATAATATCAATGTACAGAAATCTGCTGCATTTCTATACACTAACAATGAGACAGAAGAAAGAAAAATGAAAGAATTTATCCCATTTACAATTGCACCAAAAACCATAAGATACCTAGGAATAAACCTAAGCAAAGAGATAAAGATCTATCTGCTGAAAACTATAGACCACTTATGAAAGAAATTGAAGAAGGCACAAAAAATGGAAAATCAGTCCATGTTCATGGATTGGAAAAACAAATATTGTTAAAATGTCTATGCTATCCAAAACAATCTATATATTTAATGAAGTCCCTATCGAAATAACACCAGCATCTTTCACTGAGCTAGAACAAATAATGCTAAAATTTGTATGGAACCAGAAAAGAATCTAAATAGCCAAAATAATGTAGAAAATAAAAGCAAGGCAGGAAGAATCACAATTCTGGACTTCAAGCTGTATTTAAAAGCTGCAATCAAAATAATATGGTACTGGTTCGAAAACAGACACATAGATCAATGGAACAGAATAGAAAACCCAGAAATGAACCCAAAACTATATGGTCAACTAATCTTCAACAAAGCAAGGAAGACTATCCAATGGAAAAAAGACAGTCTTTTCAACAAATGGTCTTGGGAAAACTGGACAGCCACATTCTAGCCACATGAAACTAGACCACTTTCTCACCATTCACAAAAATAAATTCAAAATGGATAAAACACTTAAATGTAAGACAGGACCCCATCCTGATCCTAGAGACAGCAACCTCTTTGACCTTGGCTGCAGCAGCTTCTTACTAGTCATGTCTCCAGAGGCAAGGGAAACAAAAGCAATGAATAAACCATTGGGAACTCATTACGATAAAAAGCTTCTGCAGAGCAAAGGAAACAATAACAAAACTAAAGGCAATGATGGAATGGGAGAAGATATTTGCAAACGACATAACTGATGATGAAGGGTTAGTATCTAAAATCAATAATGAACTTATCAAATTCAATGCCCAAAAAACAAATAATCCAGTTAAGTTTTGGGCAGAAGACATGAATAGACACTTTTCCAAAGAAGACATCTAGATGACTAATATACACATGAAAAGATGCTCAACATCACTCATCATCAGGGACACACCACCTTCCACCACTCAGAATGGCTAAACTTAACAACTCAGGAAACAACTGGTATTGGCAAGGATGCAGAGAAAGGGGAACACTTTTCCACTCTTGGTGTAAATGCAAACTGGTGCAGCCACTCTGGAAAACAGTATGAAGGTTCCTCAAAAAGTTAAAAATAGAACTACCCTATGACTCAGCAATTGCACTGCTAGGTATTTATTCAAAGATACAAAAATGCTGATTCAAAGGAGCACATGCACCCTAATGTTTATAGCAGCACTATCAACATCAACAATAGCCAAATTATGGAAAAAGCCCAAATGTCCATCAACTGAAGAATGGATAAAGAAGATATGATATGTATATAATGGAATATTACTTGGTGATCAAAAAGAATGAAATCTTGCAATTTGCAACAATGTGGTTGGAGCTAGAGTGTATAATGCTAAGTGACATAACTTAGAGAAAGACAAAGACCATATGATTACACTCATATGTGGAATTTAAGAAACAAAAAGGTGAACATAGGGGAATGGAAGGAAAAATAAAATAAGATAAAAACAGAGAGGAAGCCAAACCATAAGAGACTCTTAACTAGAAAACAAACTGAGAGTTGCTAAGGGAGGTGGGTGGGAAAATGGGCTAAATAGATGATGGGCATTAAAGAGGGCACTTGGGATGAGTACTGGGTTTTGTATGTCAGTGAAGAATCACTGGATTCTGCTCCTGAAGCAGTACTGCACTGTATATTAACTAAATTGAATTTAAAATGTTAAATATCTGAAATAAATATATGTGCAATATAAGAGTGAAATAGAAATGTAAGGTTTTATATATAATATACATGTTTATATATATACATAATTATATATATATATTTATATATATACATAATATATATATATATATATATATATATGACATTTAACAATAGGACATACAGGATTATAATCCCTAAAACAAGGGAAACACATGAAACAAGCACGCCCATTATTGCCTGGGTTCTTTTCCCAGAGGCACTTCTTGGAGGAATGTGAGAAAGGAGGAAGCAGGCTAAGTGTGGCAGTTTGCTGATTTGTAGAGACAGAGACTGCATTTGAGAAGGCTAAGATAACTCATATTTGCAGAATAAGGGGGAGTTTTACAGAGAAATAGCTTCAAAAGTCTGCACTGAGAGAACTTTGAATCTTTTGTTAAGTGCTAAGACTACTTAGGTGGATTTTCGTAAGACAAGGCAAAGAACACATACTGAGAATCTGTGAACTGGACAATTTGCCAAGTTCACACAGGCTAGCAGATGTTTGAGTTCTGACCAGCAGAGTATAGAGAGTTTATCAAAACCTGGGGCACGTGGTTGAAATCCTAAGAGTCCCACTTTTCCCGTATGGCTAAAGTAGACCTAGGATTAGGCTACTCTAGACCTATCCTAATGAAGATTAAAACAATACTTGAAAGAATAAAACTATTCTAAATGCCTTCTAAATCAAACTTCAAATCTCCAGGGGAAAAAAATGACAATAAAATCTAGAAACTCAATTATTTAACCTATACAATGTCCAGAATCTAATTAAAAATTACTAGACATGCAAATAAAGAAAATATGATCCATAAACAAGAGAAAAGACAATTCAAAAAACATCCCTAGAGGAAGACAAAGATTTTATAAAAACACTTCAGGACTAAAATACAAAGTACACAAAGTAAAGTACACATGAAAATAATGAGAAGAGATACGGTATAAGAAAAAGATTTAAGTGATATTTCTCAAGGTGAAAAATACAATATTTCTGAAATGAAAATTTCACCAAGATGGTGTGTCAGGAGAGTGGAAAATGCAAAAGAAGGGAATAATGAACTTGAAGTCACAGGTAATCAAAATAAATCAAGTTTGGAGCACAGAGAGGAAAAAAAAAGCAGCAGAAAAAACAAACAGAAACTCAGTTACCAACAGAGCATTTCCAAGATGTCTCACAGGCGTGTATTTGAAGATCTCTACAAGAGAAGACAGTTCATGGGGTAGAAACATTCTGAAGAAATTATGGGGATTAGAAATTTTCCAGATTTGATGAAAACTGTACACATGCAGATCCAGGAAATCCACTGAAACAAAAGTAGAATATAAACAAAGAACTACACCAAGGCCCATCATAATCTGATTCATGAAGACATGGGGAAAAGAGGAAATCTTAGAACAGTATAAAAAGGCCACAACACAGGAGAAGACAAGAATTAATGCTGCCTTTCTTATCAAAAACAATGCAAATGGGGAGATAATGAAACAATGACTTTAAAGTACTGACAAAAGAGACTCACAAACAAAAAAAGAAACTGTTAATTTAGAATTCTATGTCCAATGAAAATATTCAACAATATTTGCAAAAAGGTATTTGCAGATTAACAAAAGCTGAGAAAATTCAATTCTGTACAAGGAAAGTTAAAGGAAAATTTTCTGACTGAAGAACATAATATCAGATTAAAACTCAAATCTAGGGGCCCCTGGGTGGCTCAGTCGGTTGGGTGTCTGCCTTTGAGCTCAGGTCATAATCTCAGGGTGCTGAGATCAAGCCCCTAAATGGGTTCCCCGTTCAGTGGAGAGTTTGCTTGTCCCTCTCTCTCTGCCCCTCCCCCCTGCTCGTGCTCTCTCTCTCTCTCTCTCAAATAAGTAAATGAAATATTTAAAAAAATAAATAAAATGCAAATCTACACACAAGAAAATGAAGATATAGTAAATATGATGGGAAATAATCTTCATTTAAAAGTCTTAAATTTGGGGCACCTGGGTGGCTCAGTCAGTTAAGCATCTGCCTCTTGGTTTCAGCTTAGGTCATGATCTCATGGTCATGAGATCAAGCCCTGTGTCCAGCTCCATGCTTAGTGGGGAATCTGCTTGCCCCTCTCCCTCTGCCCCTCCCCCCTCTCAAAATAAATAAATAAAATCTTAAAAAAACAAAAATTAAAATTTTAAATGTAATTTAATTTTTTAACATATAATTCACAGTTTAAAGCAAAAATTAAATCAATATATTGTGAAATTATAACATATATAAAAGGACATCATACAACAACAGAACCACAAAGGACAAGAGAAAGAAAATGAAAACCTGTTTTGTAAAGTTCTTACATTATATATAAAGTGATATGACAGTATTAAAGGTAGATTGTGATAAATTAATGATGCTCTAGGCTACATGATGCCATTTGTAAGCATAGGGAAGGCAGATAGAAGAGTAACGAGAGCAAAAGGTCCACTGTGGTGGACAGAGAAAGTGGATGGGCAGAAAGGAGATGGGGACAGGAAATGGTACCCTACTTCTACAAAAGTTTGTTTCAGGAAGGAAAGAAGAAATAATAAATAGCCAAGTCTATGTGTTTCTGAATGTCATCTTCCTACCTGATTGTAAATTTGGGGTATTTACTAAGTACTTTGTAGCAAATGGATTCTCAGTAAGAAGTTCATGATATCACCCATGTATTTCTGGTAAAGGAAAAGCTGACTTTGAGAAAAGTGCACTTCATGAACTAGTTCACGTATTATATAAAAGCAAAGATCTTGATTGCAGTATAGAATTGAAATGTGTTTTGCAGTCTTGCTTTTGCTCTGTGCAGAAAACTAGGCTCTATTTCCCTGTTCTGGTTCACTTCTATCTCTGTGTCACCTTGTGTTTTACTATTAAAAAAAAAAAAAAAAAAAAGGCAAACTCAGCAGTTCCTTTATCTTAAACTGCTTCAGTAACCAGCAGTTGCCACATTAAAAGCTTTAGCAGGAAGATTATAAAAATAGCCTAATGCTTCCTAGCAGGTAACTACTTTTGAACCAATTCTCCTTTCAGGGATGTAGCGAGGTCAAATCAAATGGCTAAGGAAGGACGGGCTATGGGAGAGAAGAAAGCTGGTTGACATTCAAAGGGCAAAAGTGCATTGTGTTTGGAATGTTTTGTGTAAATGTTAAACAGTGCCCACATTTAACCACCTGCTTCTTGTTTGGAAGAGTTCAAATGAACAATTTCAAGCACAATTGAGTAACACTCAAAAGAAAATCAAGTGTAATTTCCTAAATTGCTGAAGCAAGGGTTCTTCTATGAAATCACCATTAGTATTTCTAAGCCCAATTTGATTATATTTGAAATGTACTGCACACAGTTCAGTGGCACCTGGAAATTTTTCATGTGGAGATGGAATTATGAGGAAGACCTTTATAAATGCTTGTTTCTATGTGTGTGTTATAAAATTCATATTTGCAATAAAACCAAACTATTAAGGATAAAATCTTTCATAATCTTTAATTTTTTTATCTTCCTTGTGAATATATTCTGCTTTGCTTTTAAGACACATTAAAAAGTGGGGGGAAAGCACCATATAAAGACACCTACATCACACCAACTGTACAGCTCATCTTAAAATTCTTCACCTGTCTGCTGTCTCTAAATATCCAGCAATTAGAGAGGAAAGGTAATGGAGGAATCTTCAGGTCTCTTTGATATATCTCCTAAGAAGGTAACTTTTAAAATTCCTTTATGAAAGTGAGGCGTAGCTTCATTTTATTGTGCTTCAATTTATTGCACTTCACAGCTATTGTGCTTTTTGCAAATTCAAGGTTTGTGGCAACTCTGTGTTAAGTGAGTCCCTGAGTGCCATTTCTGTGACAGCATCTGCTCACTTTGTGCCTCTGTGCTGCATTTTGATAATTCTTGCAATATCTGAAAGTTCTTCATTGTTATTTTATTTGTTATGGTCATCTGGGGTCATAAACTAAGACTTGCTGAAAGCTCAGATGATGGCTAGCACTTTTTAGCAATAAGGCATTTTTAATTAAGGTATTTGCATTGCTTTTTTTAGATGTAATATTATTGCACACTCAAAAGACAATAGTAGAGTGTAAACATAACTTGTATATGTACTAGGAAACCAAAAAATTCATTTGACTCATTTTATTGTGGTATTTATTTGCTTTATTGCAGTGGTCTGAAGTTGAGCTAGGAGGATCTTCAAGGTATGCCTGTCCCAAAGTCCTATTATCATTGCTGCTTTAAGACCTTCAGTCTCCCTCAAAGGCAGGATCAAGCTTAAATGCTGTAATCTGAATTTATAAAAAACCCTCCTTTCTACTCCTGTAGATTGCTCAGTGCCTTGAGCATTCCTGTCTTTGTTTCAGACAGTTTTCCTACCAGGGACCTCTCTGTCTGTCCCACTTACCCAAGTCTTTCCCATCCTATAGCATCAACTCCTTAATTTTCTTGAATATTCCAACTTAACCTCATGCCTCATTCAACTCTTTGCTATCATTTATATCTGTATCCACACTCGGCCTCAATAACTTTCTTCCTTATGACATCTCTTCTGTTACTAGCTTCTAAGGTTAGACAGGCCGTTTGTGTGCACGCCTCATGTTCTTTCAACAGATTATTTTCTGAAATGCAGGAGCTTATTGTTTTCTTAGTAGCATCTGCAATAACTGTTATGATACTATGCACTTTGCAGCAACGTTTGATAAAGATTTATTTTTATCTTTATTTTCTATTTAGTTGATAAGGATTAATATTTGAGAGGGAAAGAATTTGAATCTATTTTAAGTACGGAAGGGATTGATGGTAATTACAATTTTGTTACATACAGCATTAACAACAACAATAATAAAGAATTTCTCTATAGAAAAGTTTTTGTTTCTATATAAAAGTTTTTGTCATTAAACAGATTTTAAAGAAACTATTCAAAGTTCAAATACTCTCTTTAACCACAACAAGGCTCAAAGTCATAGAGCATTTCTTTAAAATTGCACCTGTAGAACATCCCATAAAACAGCCTGGATTTAGTTATCCCCCAATGTCATGGAATCTATCCTAAGCGAAAAAGAGGTGACTACCCACTTTTAAGTTCACTCATTAGGTAAATTATTTCATCATTGTGAATGTTCATCCACTTTGCACACATTGGTGTTAAAAAATAAAAATGCTGAGAGGCTATTGCAAAGTCATAACTGAAAAAACCCGCTACTACCAGGCCTGCTGAAACAAAATCATTTGTCTTATTTCAGGCAGGAGTTTCACAATCTAGACTGACATAAGACAAATAGTTTGCTTTTCTCCACAATTCCAGGAAGAAGCTAATCATGAAGCCAAATGAGAACCTGACTTAATGATTGTTGGGGAGAATATTCAAGTGTGAACCTGGTTAGTACCTACTTAATGCAATGAGGATACGTGAATAAAACTGCCCTCAACGTGAAAAAAATGAAGTAAAGGGACCGAAAACCCACACCAACAGTAAAACCAATGCAGTATTCTGCATGTCTATGCTGAGTCCCAGAAAACAACCGGCTTCATAGGGTTGAAAGTACAAACCACACAACCTATTTTTCCCATCATGTCATTTTGCAGCAGCCACTATGAATTTGGATAAACTCTTCTTGACTGGGTTTATTACAGACATGAGGGAGGGGATGGGTGGGTGATGAGTCCCACAGATGATTTCTCACTGTGCACAACACATTATTCTTCATGTTTTAAAATGACATCTTCAAACTTACGTGAAAAGATCCCTAATTCTACTGTTCAAGGTCTATGATACAGTATAATGCCAGTTAATGCAAAGTACAATAAAGAAAAACAAAACAGGTTAAGTGGACAGTGAATAATAAAGGGCGCTACTCTAGAAAGAACGGCCCCAAAACACCATTTGTTGTGATAGTATTTGACAGAGACCTACACCACCCGACTACCTGCAGGAAGGATGGTCCAGGCAGAGGGAATAGAACAATCCCCTGGGGACAGGCAACTGTCCTGCAAGTTCAAGGAGCACCAAGAAGCTCAGTCTGGAGAACAGTTGGGGCTGGAGGTGGGGGGATACCAGAAATGAAGGCACAGAAGTTGTCAGGCCCCATACCCTGGAGGTGGTTGTAGACCATGTGAGTGTTCAGGATTTTATTTAAAAGTGAAGGAAGCAATTTTTGGCCTGAGAGCAGGCCTACCCAGAAATCTTTCAATACATCCTTCAATAAATACAAGGAATGGTTACTCTACAGGAAAAACAAGACAGACTATTGTAAGTTTCACATAGAGAAATAAATGCCTATTGAAGAAGCAAGTGTCTTTTCCAGGAAGAAGGAAGAAAAATCCAGTACCCATTGGAGCCAACATTTGAAGTTACAAAACCCTCCTATTTACTGCATGCAAATATAAAGACAATTTTAAAATAATAGAACATAAAAACTGAAATAGGACACATTTTCTTTTTATTTAAAATAGAGCTCTATATGCTTCACAGAAACAAGTGCAAGGAGTGATTGATTTATTAACTTGGCCACTTTACAAAACAATACATTTTCAGAAATGCATACATAAAAATATAACATTTAGGCTGATAAGTCTTTACATTGGAGGCAGCTGAAAGTTATGCAATAATATTTAAAAAGCTTTAAAATAAATACTTTTCTGACTTGCTGTTGGTAAAGTTAAACATTTTGGTATGAAGGCTATCACTGAGTTCTTACTAAATTTTAAAATACTATTATTTCTAAAGAAAATAAGTATACGTGTTACTACAAAATGCATATTTCCATAGACTAGAAGTTAATGAAACATCTGAGTATCATTCATTTCTCTTTGGAATTTGGAATTCTTTTCAGTTTCAACAATTAAAATTGTAACTACAGAAATTTCCATCTGCATTTTTTTATACTATTTATTGCCCAGTTCTTATTTAAAACCTAGTTTATTTCTTCATATTCTTTATATACATTCATTTGAGCCTGCCCGTTCAAGAGTAATATCTTGCTACATACCTATGAATATCAGCCAGCTTACAATAAGTCTTTACACCAGTGATTCTTTTCACAGTAGTTCAAGAGTTCAAGGCATGTTTTGCGATGTCAAAATGCAGTGGTTTTGACATTTGTAATATGTTCTTAGGTATAAGAAAAGTCACACTACCAAAAGAAAAGTATAATTAATATTAGTACTTTGAAAGTCAATCCAAAAATTTTTTTTGAGATATGAATCTAATTTTCTGATTTAGGACATTTTAAAACCTGAAATACAGATTAAGTTTGAATAATTTTCTCCAGTCTAGGTTCAGATGAGTACAAGAGCTTGACACTAGTCATTGTGGAAACTAGAAGTTAATATTTTGGGTCAGACATCCTTTATATAAATAGAAAAAAGAGTTAGACTTTTGGAAAGTATTTAATTACTTGTCTTCAGCCTATTTAAGGAAATGGAGATACTAGAAAATCTCATCTTATCCTTGCATTAGTTAGAATGTAGGCATGTAGTTGCCTCTTTACAGGCAAAGCCGATGAACAGGCTTACACATGGAAAGACAACTCAACGGAGATATTAAATGTGGGCCCATGTGTCTTGCTGCAGATTGTCGGGGCTGAAAAATTAAATCGACAGAATAAACACACAATCTCTTTTTCCTGTCTTGGAAATGCTAGGATGAAGATCTAAAGAATTTCCCACCAAAGTTCTCTAGTCAATTTGCAGATGTCAAGAAGCATTTTGAAAGTTTAATTCTCATTTTCTGAGGTTGTACAAGCAGGACCCTTTTTCTGCACATAAGGTGCATTTCTGAAAAATATAAAAATATTTGAATTGGAGGAGCCAATTGCGGGTTAGATTTCAGCTCCTATCTGCCCCTCAGGGGAGAGTACTTGTGTAAAGTACAATATACCCAGCTGGATCTGGTGACACTCAATATAAAGCTCATTTCCTAATACATTCGGGCTCTGTGGCTCTATTAACATTCAGGTTCACGTGCCCCAGTGTAAAGATATTAAAACCGTTAGATCTGCAGAGAAATTCTTCTTGTACAATAACATGGACCAGTGATGAGAAAATATAGTCCTATCTGAATATATTAAAATCTAGAATGAGACAGTGTGCATATTCTCCCAAATGTTGTGTTAATCTACAACTGAATTAAGAAGTACCCTGGAAGTTCTTAACAGAGGGATTTTAAAAATGGGAACTATTACTTAATTTCAATACAATCTTATGTTACAAACCATATGCCATAACAGCTTAATTCTAAAAGATGGCCGATGCAAAACAAAGCAATTGTATGAAACAGCAGAAATAAATTTAGCAATCACATTATGAGACTTGGATTTCACATTCTCTGTCCAAGTCATCATCTCTGAAGAAGAATTTGGCATTAAGGCAAAAGTAGACATTCCTTACATGTTAGCTAAAAGCTAGAATGTAACTAACTGGTAGTCTTTTTAAAATGTAAAAGAAAATCTTCTCTGCCTTTAAGAAATACTCTTTTCATTGTGCCAAATGAAAAATCACTGGAAAAGGCAGGAGACAAGACCTCTCACATGTGGGCATGGCAAACTAAAATCTTGCCAGGAAGTTCAGTGTGGAGCAACCTGAACATGGGCTAGAAGACTAAAAGAACAGGAATTACAGAAGAAAAGCAGAACATAAGGTAATGAGAAACTGAGACGAGAGAAGACAATATGCTACTAGCCATGGTCTGAGATTCAACTACCTATCATCTCTCGCTCCCATTCCCAGGCATAAAAAGAACAATCCTTACAGAAAGGAGGAACAAGAGGCATGAGGTGTCTCATCATTACTTGCCACTTGCACAAAGAAATTCTACATTCTCACAATTCCTAAATTTCATTCAGCACTTTAGTGGTTGCCTACCTAACATGACAACTATTTTACGACTTTTCCCTGGTCTGTTGTAGTTTTTCTCACTGACTCCACCATGAGTGAGCAAATTATTTTAGCAGAAAAAAAAAAAAAAAAGAGAAGTGAGATTTGATCAACACCATTAAACGGTGCATTCTATCAGTATACATTCCAGGTAGGTCTCAATGCATGCTAATTATTTTTTAATTAGCAAATGTGGTAGAGCCCTGTGGTGGGTGTCATCATTTTTGCTAATAATGAGTGACTTTAATCTTTGATCCTTGGTTTCACCATCTATACGATTTGGGAGTTGAATTATAAAATCTCTTACATCCTTAACAATTTCCGAGTTCTGGTTTTTGTTATTGTCTGTGACACATATTAAATAACTTAGGACAACCAAGGAATTCTTTTTCATTGGAAGGCAAAATATTAGATTAAGTTAAATAATATAGTTGCTTTTTACAATTGGGACTAAATATAATTTTGGAAGACAGTAGGGAATTTTTTAAAAGGAGGCGAAAAAATAAACATAAAAGCAAAGCTAGAGAGAAAAGGGAGTGTCAAATATTGGAAAATTTGCATTGAAACACTTTGAAAAGCTGCCTATTATGGAAATTCTATTTAATATTAACATTTTTAACGAAACTTTTGTATTCCAACCAACATTTTTTCCTTCTGTTTAGAAGAAGCCACCAGAAGCAAAGGGATGACTGTGTTCACTAAATAGTGCATAAAGTCCCTGTAGGCATTACCTTAGGGAGCGAGCCAATACAGAACAGCGTCAAACATAGAAGGGACACGTTTCACATGGAGAGGATATTTAAAATATCTTCAAAAACCATGACACCATTTTAAGATATGAATTCTTAAATATTTCCAAGTAACCTAAAATGCTGTATTTGTAAATTTATTTAGAGGGATGCTTATTGAAGGCATTGAGCGCCATCAACTTGACTCATTTGCTACTGTTACTTTCTCAATTTCCTGATGGGAAATAAAATGTCCAAACTTTAAATGAATTTATTAAAACAAAAAAAAATCTCCATATTTATTTTAAATAAATAATCAAAACATATCCCCTCCTAAGCAATTTTAAGTTGAATTTCATGTAATGGCAAACGTGGGCTCCCTGCTTTCAGATAACTTGCTCAGCAGGTTCCCTGGTATTTTTGCGTAAACTCTAAGACAGCCCTGAGTATTCTCTGCCCCAGTAAGTCACATGGTGGCAAAATTCCATCACAGTAGTTTTGTTTAATAATTCTACTATAGTAGAAGTATTAAGAATAATAAATTCTTATGGAACTCATAACCTAATGAATCTATCGTAGATCTTCATTTTAAAATAAAAGCTGATTTTGAAGTCTTCAGACACTGCAACCAGGTTACTATTTTCATACAATCATGGAAATTTAAAATGCAAAGTTAATTGAAAGTATAAAGATGAAAAGCAAGTGCTATGCCTAAAATAGTGCACGACACAGTCATGTTTCACTTAACTTTCAAGTCAGAACATAAATTAAGAATTCTAGATGTGACATGCCAAATATTTTAGACATAGAAGAAAGCACACAACAGAATCTGTACAATTACACACTTAAATGCGTAGCTTAAAGGCAACAAGTTCATGCTTAATATTGACAACAAATAATGTTTCCCTTATTTTAAGGAAGTGATGCTGCATAGAAACCCCATCACCACTTTATACAGTACCAACATTTCATAAATAGCATTTTCCCAAGGTTCATATTATACTCAAAGTCAAAATATTTGAAAGGAGCAAAGAACACTGACACATTGAGCCTAAGAAGAATATTTTTTTTCTTATAACACAATTCAAAAGAAATAAATATTATACGATGACACCCCATCAAAAACAAATAATACATACTTTAACAGCCTAGGTATATACAATAAATTTGTTTTATGCTCTAAACTTTATCCTGCTTTTTTAAGTGAGCATTTTCCATTTGTAATCATGTAGAGGATTAAGGAAAATTAGAGCTTTTAATTTTTTTTTTTTTACCATTTTTGTTAAACTATTTCTTAAGAAGTGTGTTTGGTAATTAAGATGTAAGACTAGTCAGTCAGAAGCTATAGTAAACTAAGACAAAACCAAGAAAAAAACATCTCAAAATGTACAGATTTCTCTAGAGTAGAAGCTGAACCAACAAAAATATGGAGTTCTATTTGGACACACCCAAATAAATTATAAAACATAGTATCAAGGAAAATGGAGATGTTAAAACATTCTCTCAGAAATTAAATGAGTATATTCACCCAACACAAGTGAATAAAGCAGAAAATACTATTCTCGTTTATTTGAACAACCATATAACTATAGTACAACCACAGTAAATAAATAATTTTATTCTCATATATTCAAAAACAATCTATGAGAAATCAAGGTATTAAGCACAAGCAAGATTACTCCTTCACGTAAGTTCTTTTTAAAATCCCTTCATATACGCAATTTAAAAAACTGATTACATAATTTGGATTGTCTGCAATAGCCAAATAAAGACACTTTCTAAATGTTTTGCAAATTGAAAATAATTTCTGGAACCCACTGTTGTAGGGAACTCAAGACTTCCTACTTTGTACTTCCTACTTTGTATTTATTTCCTTCCGCCAACCTGACACCTACATCCCTGTTCCCATTTCCAAATTAGTCTTTAAAATCCCTGAGGGCAGATCCCATCCACTTTTCTCTATTGGCCCCAATACTGTGGCAATGAAGAAATGGGGTCCCCTATCTTATTTAATGAATGGATAACTGCATGAGTGAGAGTACCACAGCTGTCAGATATTTGCCTTCGATATCTCATCCCAGTCAAATGAAGATGGATTCAGTAACAGATCCCATGGCAAAATGAACTATAATCACTAGATTGTGCTCTGCATGAAAATACATAGATATATCCTTTCAAACACTGTTACTCAAGTTATGGTGTGTAGAACACTAAAATGTGGGATAGTAAAAAGGTTTCCCCTCTCTTCATAAAAAAGTTCTATGGTCAAATAACTTGGGAAATTTAATTCAAAGATATTCAAGTAACATTTCTTTACTGCTAGATTCCTCAAAGCACATGATATGCTAATGTGTACTATCACTTTCTAAGAATCTATCAAAGAACGCTTTCAGTCTTGGAACATCTCAACAGAAGAATGTACCAAGGAACAGAGCTTAGGAAATAATGTTTTAGAACAACAAAAGATACCATGTTAAATCTCCTTTACCAAAGCAGAATTATAGATTTGAATGAAATATTCAATGTTCCATGTATTATTCAGAATTCATCACTTCTGTCCCCACAGAAAGTAGAATAAAGGCTAAAGTGTCAGGAGCCTTCTTTTGCCTCTACTTGCTCATTTTGAAAGAGGAGGGAAATAACTACTTCTAGTTACTGAAAGAGTTTTCATATTTTTTCTCAGAATATTTCCTACTTTCCTCCTCCTCCTATTCTTTCTAAGTGTGTATGTACAAAAGTAGTGGGGACCTCTGAAAAAAGTCTTAAAGATCTCTTCTAACAATGAATCTTTATGCCTGATTAATCTCTGGAAGAATTCAGAAAATATTTTGTTTATCTAACAAATAGGCAGACTATGAAATTTCTATGAGGAAAATGTCAATGGATATTGTCCTCAGAATTCACGCAGGTCCATTATGACTGTGCAGAATGACCCAATTTGTCTTCTGTTTGACTAAATCACAAATACCATCACGAAAGACTTGTTTCTGCATAGGCAGAAAAGTACTGTAGGGGAATTAAAGGGAAAGTAGGAAGCTAGCTAAGTCTACAGTGTGGATTATCACAAGATTTGGACCTAGTGCCAGCTCCACCACTAACTATGTGACTTTCGGGATTTCTCAATGTCTCAAGCTGTCAGATATCTCATTTGTAAATGAGAGAGAGTAACAACTGTATGGCTTTCATACTGCTTCAGGGGCTGCTGTGGTAGTCGATTTATGAAGAGCAGGGCAGCAGGAAGAGGGGAGGCAGTTTCTGGCTACTTTGACCTCACTTCCATCTGTCAACTGAACACCTCCCCTTTCAAATGTTTTAGACACTAGAGTTCAGAGAAATATGTAGTTTTTTCAAAGATCCTTCTTAATTAAAATAAAGAAAAAGAAAACCACAGATTATGCAATCTAAAATTCTGCTGAGATATAACATGTTCTAGTTCACATTTTTAATGAATATGTTTTCATCTCAAAAAAATGCTTTTACATTTCTTTTTCTTCATTCATGTGCTCTTGATTCAAGTAAAATAAAACCTTAATGACTTGTATTATTTTTGTCTAGCTTATTTTACATTTTTGTAATATCTTTCATGTTAAATAAAAAGATGAATTGACGTGCTGCTTTTCAAAATAAAATTAAAGACAACATGGAGATGAAGTCAATTCTGGCCCGTGCTTGACTTTAGAGTTATTTTTTCCATGTTGCCTCTGGGCTCTTAAATACTGTACTGCATTATATTTGAGGTAGAACAACAACAACAAAAAGGAGAAATACATTCACAGAAAGAGGGAAAATGAGAAAAAAAGAGCTGTGAGAGATTTCTTTTTAACACAATTATCATCATTAGGCTTTGCAGTCTTCTTTGACACAAAGTTGAGAGATCGTCTTCTTAATACGAAGGGCCGTTAGGCGGGCTGCCCCATTGGCATACCAACACTCTCTCATTATTCTCCCCATGACTCGGAGTGCCTTTAAGAGAGAAAAATATTAAACATTTTAGCTAGTCACACAAACACAGTACAAGAGAAGCATAACCACAAGCCCAGGAATTGATGCTAAGCTCTGGTGAAGAAACAGTAAACCTAAAACAGTATTAGATCAGGACCAAACCTCTTTTTTAAAAAAGTGGAAACATACACATTAACCTTATACAGACTCTTTTAAATGAAAATTCAATCTGGGAATTTTCTGAGAATATGGTAGAGTAGCTATCTTTTAAAATCTGAGAAGGGGCATGAAAGACAAAAAGGGATATGGGATGAGTTGTAAATTCCTCTATATTGATCTGGATGGTGAGTACGTATGTGTATACTTCTTTTTTTTTTAATTCATCAAGCCATATACTAAGATTTATGCATTTTAATATATTTAAATTATGCCATAACAAAATAATGATTTAAATGTAAATATCAAAAATTCTGAATTAAAAAAAAGTACAAGTGAACTGCTAAATAAATAAGATAAATACTCAGAGGGGAAAACAAGAAGAATGCATGAATCCAGAGAGCTATAAGAAATCACTGAAGTAAGTGGCCACTCTGGTGACATTTGCTGATCTCAAAGCCTAGAATTTCAGAATTGATGAACCACTTGTGAAAGATAGGAAACACAGCCCAAAGCACACAGAGGGTGTCAAGTCAAGATGTTTCCAAAAAAGTCCTTAATATAAGGATGAATCATTCTTACCAGGAGTTTTGTAAAGAAAATTATCTAAATCTTGACTTTTGGGAAGGAAAAAACCAAGCCCAGGTCTTAAAATGTTACAGTAATCCTAAGCTCAAGACAAAAATTCATGAGCACAAGGGAAAATAAAGTATCATAAGCTGGAATCAATTGAAACAACGAAAAGTAAAATCAAACCATCAAAACATTAGATGCTAGAATTAAGTGTATAAAATACATAAAAATAAATATTTAAAAAGCAAAGAGGAAATTAAAAAGATAAGTTAAAAAGAGTTTTTTTTTTTTAAGAAAAAGTATGAATAAAACATCTTGACAACTCCTCAGGGGAAAAAAGTGCAAAAATAAACTTTTGGGACTAAAACAAAATTAAAAGCTTTTCCACAGAGAAGAAAACCATCAACAAAATGAAAAGCCAACCTATGGAATAAGACAAGATATTCACAAAATATATATCTGATAAGGAGTAATATCCAAAATATATAAAGAACTTGTACCACTCAATACACACAAAAAACAAATAGTATGATTAAAAAATAGACAGAGGACCTGAATAGATATTTTTTTCCATAGAAGACATACAAATGGCCTACAGACATGAAAAGATGCTCAACATCTCTACTCATCAGGTAAATGCAAAACAAAACCACAATAACATAGCACCTCCTACCTGTTGGAATGACTAGAATCAAAAAAGAAATAAATATCAAGTGTTGGTGAGGATGTGGAGAAAAAGAAACCTTTGTGCACTGTTGGTGGAATGGAAACTGGTGCAGCCCCTGTGAAGAACAGTGGGGAAGGTCCTTAAAAACTTGAAAATAGAAATAGCATATGATCCAGTAATTCTACTACTAAGTATTTGCCCCCTTCAAAAAAACCCCACTAATTCAAAAAGATATATGCACTCCTATGTTTATTGCTGCATTATTTACAATAGCCATGATATGGAAGCAACCTAAATGTCCATCAGTAGATGAGTAGATAAAGAAGATGTGGCTATAGATACACAGTAGAATATTATTTGGCCATGAAAAGGGAATGAGATCTTGCCATTTGCAACAACATGGATGGACCTAGAAGGTATTATGCTAAGTAAAATAAATCAGAGAGACAAATATAACATGATTTTACTTATATGTGGAACCTAAAAAACAAGACAAATGAATAAATTTAAAAAAAGCAGAAACTGACCATATATATATACAGAGAACAAACTGACGGTTGTCAGTGGAGAGGGAATAGGAAGTATGGGCAAAATGGATGAAGGGTAGTGGAAGGTACAGGCTTTCAGTTATGGAATGAGTAAGTCACGGGGATGAAAGGTACAGCATAGGGAATACGGTTAATGGTATCATAATAACATCATATGCTGACAGATGGTAGCTACACTGTGGTGAGCACAGTATAATGTATTGAGTTGTCAGTGTTGTATACCTAAAACTAATGTGTCTCAACTACACTTAAATAAAAAACAAACAAAAACAATAAATTCCCATCTTTTTCTGACTGAAGGAAAACTTTCTTGACATGAAAAATATTAAAATAAAAAACTAAATGGATGAGATAAATGGCAGATAAGACACATTTGAAGACAAAATTAGTGAACTGGAAGATAAATATGAGAGATACTATACAAAGACACAAATATGGAAAATAGAGAAGAATAAGAGACAAAAAAAAAAGAAAAAAAAACATAAAAGGTCTAACATGCATCCAATGAATTCTCTAAAAATGGTCAAAAGAGGGCAGCTCGGGTGGCTCAGCGGTTTAGCGCTGCCTTCAGCCCAGGGCGTGATCCTGGAGACTTGGGATTGAGTCCCACGTTGGGATCCCTGCATGGAGCCTGCTTCTCCCTCTGCCTGTGTCTCTGCCTCTGTGTGTGTGTGTGTCTCTCATGAATAAATAAATAAAATCTTTTTTAAAAAATGGTCAAAAGAGACAATGAAAGGAGGAACTATTTGGAGATCATGGGTCAGAATTCCCCAGAACTGAGGAATGTCACAAATCCTCAGAATTAGGAAGTCCAGGGGTGCCTGGTTAACTCAGTTGGTAGGGCATGCAACTCTTAATCTTGGGGTCATGAGTTCAAGGCCCACATTAGGCTACTTAAAATAAAATTTTTAGGAATTTAATAAAAAAAAAAAGTCCAAAAATTCCAAGCAAGATTAATGAAGAGACACCAAACACATCAGAGAGAAATGGCAGAATACCAGACATACAGAAGTTCTTAAGGTAGTCTGGAAGAAAAGATAAATTAACTAAAAAGAAAGAAAGCTCAACTGACTTCTCAACAGCAATAATGAAAGCCAGGGACAGTGGAATAACGCCTTCAAAGTATTTAGAGAAAATAACTGAACCTAAATTTGTTCAAGATAATTTGTTCTGAACCAAAATTTGTTCAAGATAAAAAACCAAATAAAGATATTTCCAGACACCTAAGCACTGAAAGAACTTACAATTCCTAGGTCCTCCTAAAAAAAAAAAATGTAAATATAATACGTTTAAAGAATGTTCATCAGGAAATCAGAAAAATGATCTTCAAAGGAAGCTCTGAGAGGCAAAAAGGAATGTTGAACAAAGAAAATGATAAACATGTTCTTAAGTCTAAATAAATAATAACAGTATAAAATTACAACAGTATCTAATACATGGGATTAATACAAAACAAAATAGAACAAAAATACTAGACAGAAATGGTCAAAAATTGCTCATATCCACAATGTACAAAATTGATCACATTAAAAAATGACTATGTTAGGTCTATTCTAGAAATGTGATTGGTTTAACAGTGGGAAAATCTGTAAATGCAATTTATCACATTAAGAGATGAAAGTAGAAAGACCATATCATCCCCTCATAGATAAGAGGAAAGCTTTTATCAAAACAAAGTCAGCTTTTATTTAACCTGATTAAAGTTTTGACAAACAAAGCCTGCAGCAAATATCAGATTTCATGAGAAATGTACACAATTTTAAGAAGTAAAACACAGATATCCACTATTAACCTTCGAGCAACATTATACTGAAGGCCTAGAAACTAAAGTAACAAAGAAAAGGCTCGAGGATTGGTCCCAGAACTCACATTTTTTGGAGATATGATTGTCTATGTAGACACCTCCCCCAAAATCTACAGTTTTATACTCTAAGACATTTTTCTCCACACACATGCATATGTATAGCAGCGTTGTTTAAAAATATTAAAATCGTACATAAATCAACAATAGAAGAAAAAATTGTGCTCTAGCCATATAATGGACTACTGCACCAATATGAAACTGAATAGATCATAGCTACACGTGTAAAGGAAAGAGAAAAGAGATTAAGAAGAATAACTACAGCAAGTTTCAATAATATGTTTCACAATTACACAAAAGTAAACAATGTATTTTTAGTGTGAGTATATATACACATATACACTTTTTTCTCTCATAAGGAAAAGCAAGGCAATAATAAACAATCACCATAGTAATCTCTCAGAGGGGTAAGGAATCTTGGTTCTATTTTTTGCACTTGGTAGTGAATTCACTGATTTTCATTTTATTATTATGCTTTGAATTTCGTATTATACATGAAATTGTTAACATTAGAAATAATTTAGTTCAATTTCAGTTTGGTTGTAAATGTCTCAAATCCTGCTTCTAAAATAAGTAGGTAGGTAAGAAATCTATATAAAATAGGAAACGTCAAGACATAAATCCTTTCCTAAGTAGAGAAAGAGTGAAACATGAAGGAGGGGGAAATGAGGAAAAAAAACTACTATATAAATAACCCTTATGACAAAGCCAAACTAACAAGCGACACTTTAAAAAGACCTCAAGGGCAGCCTGGGTGGCTCAGCAGTTTAGTGTGATCCTGGAGACCCAGGATCGAGTCCCACGTCGGGCTCCCTGCGAGGAGCCTGCTTCTCCCTCTGCCTGTGTCTCTGCCTCTCTGTGTCTCTCTCTCTGTGCCTCTCATGAATAAATAAATAAAATCTTTAAAAAATCAAAGGACCTCAAGTATTATAATACAGCAAAATCTAACAGTAATGGGGCTGGGGGAGATTAAAGCCTCAAAATAGTTGTGGAACTAGTTAGATGGTTTGTAGTCTTTCCCTCATCTTCCCTGCCTTTTCCCTGAGGGAACAGGAAGTCTCCACCTGCCTGTCAGGGAGAACAGGCCCTGCCACAGCCACGTCATATGCCTACGGCCTACGACATGATGCTCACTGGATGCATCGTTGGGGATGAGGAGGTAGCAGTGGACTCTGCCATGAGGAAGCTTTTCTGATAAATAAGCTGATAAGCTCAAACTTGGGCCAGTGAGGGGTTAGAAATAATTTACTGGCTATAAAGATGATTGAACCTGTAATCATCCAAAACAACCAAATGTGTCTGTGCTCCTGGCGGGGATAGGGGGGCTGTGCAACTGACTCTGGTCTAGGAATCGTGAATGCAAGTGATGCGGGTCACCTGAAGCCAAAGCACAGAGGCACGTGTGCCCCTCCAGCTCTTCTCTTTTCCTGACCTAGACGCTTGGGAACTATGTGTTGAGACAGCAGCACCCCAAGATCAAAGTTACCTGGGTTACTGAATCACCACAAGGAGCACAGCTGCCTGACGGGTAGGGGACGTTACGCAGCAAGAAATAAAGGCTTGTTGGGTAAACTCACTGGGATACCAGAGCTTGTTACTACCACTTAACTGAGCATTCTGTATACACATGACTAAAGGGAATAAAATCTTTCTGAAGACTGATCCGAGGACATACACTTACATATGTGAAAGGAACTGGATGCCTAGATTAAGAGAGAACTGTATGGGCTTTGAAAATCTTCCCTGATACCCCAAAATTATAACAGATAAAACATATAAGAACACAGCCTGGGACTCCTGAGTGGCTCAGTTGGCTAAGCGTCCAACTCTTGATTTTGGCTCAGGCCATGAACTCAGGGTTGGGGGATGGAGCCTCCCATCAGGCTCCACGCTGGGCATGGAGCCTGCCTGAGATTCTGTGTCCCTCTGCCTCTCCCCCTCTGCCCAACAAAAAGGAACATAGTCTTACTTCACAGCTTTGCCACTGGTTTGGGATACTTGGTCGAAATTTCTGGTCACAAACAACTTTCCTCATTTCTTCTATTGAGGGATCTGAAGGCACCATGTCATAATAAGGCAACTGGTACTCCTCAACAATTCCTAGAAGAAATTTGCATAATAAATTTCCCAGAGTGAATAATAAACAAAGATGCTTATTTCAAAAGAATACCAATTAAGTCCTTAAAAGCACAAGTGTCACCCTGGGAAACTGGAAAGTCAGGTTTATGAAAACTTTGCATCACTATAAAACTGAGGATATAAGGATAAAGCACTTGGCTGAATAATTATTGCATAAGTTTATAAAATGTGTACTATGAAAACTTACATAATTTTGATAATTACAAAAATTTTACATAAAACAAATTGTATCTATTTTATAAAATACATAATTTCATACAATTACATTATATATAATTTTATATAAATGACATTTACATAATTTAAATTACATAAAAGATAATTTTATATTATAAAAATTATGTAATTTCTGATTCATATAAAATACCATCATACAATTCAAAAGTTATGCCTAATTGCAAAATTTATAGCATGGCCTCACTTGAGAATAGAGTCTGTTTCTGAATTAAATAACCTTTTCAAAAGAGAATAGCTTTCTCCTTTTGAAAATTGATAGTCTTTTAAAAGTTGAATTTCTTACATTTGGATTTTGGAAGTACTGGACCTGAGAATGTGCCACAGCAGCAGCAAAGGTACTAAAGATGGAGAGTTCAACATGAAGGTTCATAAAATCCAAAAAATCTGTCACAGAATTTTGAGACCCATTAAAACAAAAGTTTAATGAGAAAAAAAAAAAAAGAGTCTCAAATACAAACACCTGACCTTAATTATCAGAATATTACCTGAACTTGAGAATTTCCTCAAAAAATTGTTTGGATTAACAGTCCTTTCAATTTAAATATTGAAAATATGCCCTAATATTATGTTAACTAATATACTATTTCAACAGTTGAAGAAAATTTAAGGACAATGACCTAAAAGCAGATCCAGAAAAATATTAATATGAAAACTTTAAAAATTATTACAAGCATGTTTGAATCTTGCTATTTACCACACACTGTCCTAAGCCCTTCACATGTTTTAAGAAGAACCATATTATCCCTACTTTACAGAATGAGGAAACTGAGGCACAGAGTCATCAATTTGCTCAAGGTCAAAGAGCTTCTAAATGGCAGATCTGGAACTCAATCCCAGGCTTAAGAATTCCATTATAATTCTACTGCTTCTACAAATAGCTTCACCTTCCTGAATGGTTTACTATCTTATCTGTGAATAAAAGGGGAAAAGCATATTCTCTCATTCAAAAGAATTTTACCCTTGTAAGTTGAAAACATTTGTTTTTACTCATTTTTTAAAAAATGAAATTGGTGTAAGGCAAAATGACAGCAATACAAAATATAAAAAGTGACACTGATTTGATAATGACAGCTCTTTTATAATGTTTTCTATGGGCACGCTCTGTACTAATTAATTAACCAAATTAATCCATGAAATCCTCAAAGGCCAAGGGGCCAGTTTTGTTATTCATTTTACGGATGAGGAAAGTGAGACCAAGCAACCTGCCTCAAGTCAGACATTGAGGAATTTGCTAAACTGTGGCTCAGTTTTAAATCTATCTCACTGGAAAGTGAAAACTCTAATCCGTTCTCAACCAGTAGTTAACTCTTCTCCACGGATGCCACAACGTCGTCAGGCTGCATTTGGAAGGTTCATCCTTTCAAACTCTTCCTCTCATTATTAATCTCTAAACTGCTAGGAGAGGTAGAGTCAGGAAGTTAGTCTCTGCCCACCTCTGCCCTCCACGCTCTCCCCTCCATATTCATTATCACAGGGGAAAAACAAGTACAACAGCAACAGGAAAAGCCTGAAAACTAGAAGACCTCAAGTCCCGTGGCTTTTGGTAAGTCATTTAACACGTTTGGGTCCAATTTCTGTTAGAAAGTAGGGATCCAGCTAACTTCATACAACCTCAAGAAAATTTTCAAGTGCTTTGCAAAATATCATTAAGAAAATCAGAATTATCAAGAGACTTGTCACCCCTACTTGAGCTGTAATCATAATACAAAAATCATCATTTTATGTAGGATGCTCCACTTTTGCCACTGGAAAGACCAGCAAAAGGTATTCTCTTAAATGTTAAAAAATGATTCAATATAGTGCTTAACAAATACATAGAAATCATATCTTATATTCAGAGCATCAAGGAAAGACAGATGCGAAGAATACTTCCAACACCTTACCTCCAACTGAACACCTTCGGGCTATTTCCCAGTAAACCAGACCAACAGAATAGATGTCAGCTCGTTTGAAGGACTCAAAGATATTCACATTCATTGTATCGTCAAGCATTTCAGGAGCCATATACCTTCAAAAACACGCACATCTCAGATCCTCTGTATGACTTTATAGCAATCCGGTAAAATACAACCTTAATAAATCCTCACACAAAATATAAATCAATAGCTTACATCAATTTTGAAAGTAGATCTAAGCCACTGTAATAAATTAAATTTAAATAATACAGTTATTGACTGACCTATAATTTTATTTTATTTTATTTTGACTGAACTATAATTTTAAAAACGTTTTAAATAAAACTAGAGGTCATCCTACTCAGTGTGTCAAAGCACATGTGCCAGGAGCCAAATACTTGCAAGGACAAGCTAGAGGGAAATTCAGTAAGCAAAGCACTCAATAAGAGAGATGGAACTCAACTTCCACTAACAGACGTTGCCATGGAAAGCTCCTTGAGGGCAAAGAGCACCTCTTATTCATCGTGGTAGGCCCAGGACTCTAACAGAGTGCTCAGCAGCATTCCATAAATACCTTCTCTGAATGAACAATTTTATGGCTTCAAGAAATACATACACATTATATATTGGCTACAAGAAAAGCACAGCCTTAGTTGAATAAGATGAAATCAAAGAAAGTACAGCCCATTGGAGCTGATGGAGTCTAGCTGTCCTAGGGGGATTTTGACGATTTCCCAGAATATTAAGATGAGGATGCAATTACTACCCTCCCCCCCAAAAAAAAAAAACTCTTAAAAGTTTTAGATCCTCTGAAGGAATCCAGCATCCAAGACTTCCCTGGGGGTCTCTAATGTGGAGGCTGTCAGATGAGCAAGTTGAAGCTTACTTTTCAGAGAAAAGAAGTCCCACAGGGCCACTGGGTTTGAATAAACTTCCCTGAAGTGTTCCTGGAGCCTCATTAAATTCTCCTAGGGAACCAAGTGAAGGGATCCGAGGGACGGGCCTGGAATCTCAAATATGGTTTGGAGGCCAACTGTACCAGAAAGTCCGTAGTCCCAAGAGTCTTTAACAACTCCGGGAAAATATTTTGGTTGTTTTCTGATTTCAAGGTCAAGAACCCACGAATTATGTCAAAGTAGCATGAGCCTGATATTCAAATAAAAGGAAATGGAAGTATGCTGGCCATATGGCCACAGGCTGTCCTGAACAAGAAAACAGCAGAAATCCCATTACTAATGGGCCTGTCGTAATACAAATGTAGTACGTTCTGCTTCTCTTGTACTTGTTCTGAACTTTCAGAGACTCTTTCCTTGAATGTGGGACTTATGTCCAAGCTCCTATTATCCTAATATACATCAATTTGGGAGACTTGTGCAATTACAGTAAATACAAAAAAAAATGTTACATATTCTTAAATATTAGGGGAGTACAGTAGTACATGTACGCATTTATTTAGAGTCCCTCACTTATCTATCTCCATATATCGACCCTGCATCTATTGTTTAGAACAGTGAACAAACAGATCTAGCCCCGAGCTTCAGTTCATTTATGAGTGTAATGGCTTTGGAGAGCTATATACTGATGACATTTATTTTCCTTCCTACCCATAGGAAAATGTATTCTCAGAAAGTGGTGCACTCAAAATAATGTATCATCATCTCTTCCACCCTCCCTCCCTCTCTACTGGATTCGCCACTCAAATGGCTACTGTCTATATGACTGAGATGCCAACCATCCTTGCTTCATAAGCATTGTGTCACTGACTTCTCAATGACCCAGAAAAGACTCTCCGCTTTCCTGGGCCTAATGATTTTCCATTTAGACCCCCACTCCGACCCCACTCCCCAAAAAACCCCACATACTCATCCCAGGATTTCATGCTTACAGGGCAGTCATACATCTGAGTGTGCTATGAAAGTTATCTTACCTTTTGGTTCCCACTTTAGGATTCTGAGGTATATCTATCGTGTTCAGTAGTGAATCATGCTTCACAGCCAACCCTAAGTCTGCTATGGCACAAGTTTCACATTTTTTCACTAAGATATTCTTTGATTTTATATCTCGATGAGCAATAGCAGGTTTACCTATGAAACATAAGAAAGAATACTCATTTTTCCTTTTTGTTACTGAAGACTGACTCTCTCCAAAAGGAATCATTTTGAAGACCTGGCTCAAATGTCACCTCCTAAGACAGGTCTTCCCTGTCCATACATCCCGATTCCCAGTCATTCTCCACAGAGTACTCCATTTTGCCCTCTTCATAACCCTTATTACTATCTAAATTATATCGTTCATTCACATGTGGTTTTTTTCTAAAAGATTTTATTTATTCTTTCATAAGAAACAGAGAGACTGGCAGAGACATAGGCAGAGGGAGAAACAGGCTCCTCAAGGGGAGCCTGATGCAGGACTCAATCCCCGGGACCCCTGGATCACGCCCTGAGCCGAAGGCAGACGCTCAACCACTGAGCCACCCAGGTGCCCCTTTACATGTGTGTTTAATTATCTGTCTCTCTCAACTAGACTTTAAGCTGCCTAAGGGCAGTGCCTCTGTCTTACTCATCAGCATGTCTCTGATGCTTAGAACACTAGGTGGCACTTAGTGGCCACTAATAAATTTTTGTTGCATGAACAGGGAAAGAATTAGCATTGCTACATCCACATTAGAACATAGCAAATATTCTCTTATAAAACAAGTTTCAAACTTCTACTACCCTAGACCAGCAGTTCTCAGATGTGACCCCCCAGATCTTTGGGAGTCTTGAGACTCTTTTCCAAACACATGTCTATGTGATGTTACCTTTTTTCACATACTTCAACAAAACAATATGATGGAACAACTGAATGAAGAATATGCATGAAAATCCATACATTAAGTCAGACAGTAAAGATATTTGCAAAAGTGTAAAACAAAACCATCACTTTCACTAGGTTGGTTTTGTATTATAAAAAAAAAAGATCCAAATTTTTGAAACTTATTTAATATTTAATTGATTAATTATTAAGCAAATCAATAAATAATTTTTCAATTTTTCAATCTTAGCTTCTAATATAGTAAATATTAAAAGATAGAACCCAAACACATAAAAACCTTTGGGGTTCTCAATAATTTTTAAGAGTTTAAAAGGATCATAAATCCAAATTTGAGAACCACTGCTCTGACAGGATAAATGACTTTCTAGAGTAAATTCTCTATTAACTCAATAAATAGAAAAGACAGTGGCTATTATTTGGCCTCTGAGAACATGATAAGTAAATATTTTTTCAAGATCACATTACCATCTCCAACTATTTTATCTATCAAAGGTAAATATTTAAATTTTTTATATTCTCTGAATATAGAGCATTTACCACCAAAGCAAGATCTCCCAGGTATATACACTAAATGGCAAAGTTGGAGCCACCCAGTATAAAAATATTATTATGGCTAACATATAAAATGATGAGTATGTAGATGAGAGTTGGCTATACCATGATAGTACCCTCAGCTTTATAAAGTACCTTAGTGTTCCTTTGATCACTGTTTCTTAGTGTTACATTTGATCATTGTAATAAACTGAAATACAGCAAAACACTAAAACACAACTTGATGTTTCTACCCTCATACTCAAGCAGAAAAAACTTAGAAAGAAAACGCATACCTTGTGTCCCAACAATCTCCATATGTAGGTGGGCCAGACCACTAGCTATTGAAAGTGCCAGTTTGATCATGCCAGCCACTGTCACTATGTTTCTATTCAAATAGTCATATAAAGAGCCCAGCTCGTGATATTCGGAGACAAGCCAAAGTTGAGTCCAAGTTCCGTTATCTAAATGGGAAAAAGTCATTGTATTGCTGTAAGTATATGATGAGGAAGAAACCAAAAGCTTTTAGCAACTGTCAGCATTTAAAGTAAATCTATGTTGTTAACAAAGCAAAGTTAATTCCTTTAGTGATGATGCTGACAGTCCAAGATGGCAAAGTAAAATTTCTCAACGAATCCCTGAAGATATTGATGTACTGGGACCTGTTGTATGTACCCACCATAGCTACAGGAAGCTGTGAGAGTGGTTCTGACCAAGTGACAACTCCTTTCTTATTCCCTCTATGTATTGATAGTACCACATTCTAAGAGGAATTACTGACAGCTGCGTTTAGGCTCAGTGCTGTGCTATAAATTATGGTGAGCTTTTAAGAAAGATTGCTTCAGCACGAGCCAGAAATGCACCAAGTTTACACAATGTGTTATTACTGTAATAAAAGCTCTAAAAGTCTAAGAATGTTCACCTTGTTCACCTTTCAAAATACGAAGTCGATTTTCTCCAAAAGCTTGCGTTAAAGAGTCAAATACAGTTATTAGACATTTTCAAATAATTTCCTTCGTTTAACCAAAAGCTAACCCAGCTTATAAAATATTTTTAGCAGAACAGAAATTAGCCTAAAACTTCTCCAGGTATTAGAATCCCTAGAGTTAGCTTTAGCTTTCAGAATAGTGTCTACAACAGCCCTGGGCAGTCCTGACCAGTTCTGACGCTCAGAGAAGGGAAGGTATAATGAACATATGCTAAGGACTTTTCTATTAAATGCTTTATGTACAAAAGCTACTCTTAATTCAAATATTTAATTTCCAAATCTGGGTAGTGATAAAATTTCCTAGGAATACAGAAATCAACATAGCATAATAAAGTTCAGTCATAAACTGACCACGTATAAAACTAATTCTTACTCATACCTCTCTCTCTCCCTGCTCAGCACCAAGGGCTGTCTTGCCCTCTCACATCAACGTCTTTGTCAGACAGTTGACTAACAAGTGGAACTATAAAAATACCACAAAAGATTTAGAAATGAGAATGTAACAGGATGTTAGCGGTCATTTGAAATCACCCACAAAGCCACTGGTAAGTAAGCCAGTGACAGAGGCAGACCTGTTAAACTGAAGAAGAGACAATCAAGGATGATCTTTCTTGGGCCTATTGTTTTATAATCAAATAAACATCATGATTAAATTAGCCACATCAAAATAATCCATATAACTAAAGTCATTACTGCTTTGACAAGAATGCTAATTAATCTAATCAGTAGGTGCAGTTCAGCTCAATTTTAGCAAGGAAAAGAAAAAGTTCAAAGCTTACTAAGAAATATCTCATTTTTGATAGTCTGGATATATTTTCAAAGTATATATATATATATATATATATATATATATGAAGTTATGAATTTGGAAAGAACCCGTTTTGTTCAAAGCTCATCTTGGTTCTACTCAGTTTATACCTGGCAAATCAGACAACACATGCCATCAGCAAACATAATTATGGCCAAAATGTACAATAGTTCTAAGCCCCTCTTTTGTCATCTACTTAATAAGAATCAAGCTTATACTAGACAAAAATAATCATAGATTTTAATTTTTATAGGCAATGATGGATCCCTGATATCCACAGATAATCTATGTTTTAGATAAAGGTTGCAATCTCTGCCTCACCAAAATTTTTCATGAAGTATTACTGATTTGAATAAAAAAATTGATTGGGTCAAGTTTTGCTCATCCTTGTGCCCTATTTCCCTCTGTTATGGGAACTGATGCACAGTTAAATGAGTAAAAGCTATGCAAAAAGAAGAAAGAAAGCATAGGTAACCCACAAACTATATCTAGTCCCCGATGACTCAGGGATTTATGCCATATTTTATGAATACTGATTTAAATACCAGAACATTGCTGCTCTGTCTTGTGCCACAAAACTCAAAAAGTCACACTGTTTGGGGTTGTTGATGTTAAACCTCAAGATATAATTCATATTCAAAGTACATTAATAGAAAATTTCACTAAAATTAATTTGCTTGCTGCCATTCTGTGTTCATGGAAAATGTGAGTCCTGGAGTCGAAGCCTATTTATATAGATGATAACTACAGTCCTAGCAAAGGTGAATATTCAGCTAGCACTTGCTGGTATGTCTGTACCAGTTATTAAAATATTGAAATATTTCTGTCCTCACTGGCTAACAGTTGGTATTCAAAATTCCAATGCCTTTCTTTGCCCTAGATACACAAAGCAACCTCCTCCACCTCCCACCACACCCCCTGACAAGATGCTTTCAGATCTCTGGGCAAATAAGGCATAAAAGTTAGCATGGCAGGGTTTCCCCAGGACTCTGTGCCAGCCGAAGGTGCTCTTCTGATTGGTTGATTCCTGTGACACACCAGTCACCCAATATTTTAAATATCAACCTGGCTATGGCGTCACTATGGTTTCATATTACTTGTTTGCCCTGCCTTTATTGTATGGCTCTGTACATTTATCTGTGAGGAAGAGGAAAAGCATTTTCTACCCTCAATAAATAAACTAGATTTTTATGTAGATTTTATTAAAACAAAGAAATTATTTATCTTGACCTGATGATAGACATAACATATTTACTTGCTGAACCCAATTACATTGAAAATACCTTTGTTGTCAGCAGCAATGAAGCCAAGTATGTTTTCGTGTCTCAGCATAACCGTCTGGTAAATCTCTGCCTCACGAAACCAAGATCTTTCATCTCTGGAGGAGAATATCTTTACAGCCACATCTTCCCCACACCATCTTCCATGCCAGACCTCACCAAATCTACCTTTTCCTACTATCTCCTGAAGCACAATCGTCCTTGCAATTGTTCTTTGAACCAACAGAGGTAGACCTAACCAAAGAAAAGATGGAATTGATTAAAAACAGGCAAGTGTCAGAAAAGAACTGTCATGATGACCATTGTTTTCTCATAAAAAGGCAAACATTTAAGCGCTTTCATAATCTTACCAATTTTGAAGAACTAAGCACCATTATACCAAACTTTAATGTCAAACCATGCTCAAAAAAACCCTCCGAATTCTAAATATGAATTTCTCTTCTCACATTCCCAAATAAAGATTTCTTGAACATAGCCTACTGATACAGATACCTGATTTTCCAAAACTGTTGCAAATCTCCCTGATTTGCCCAGAGAGCTAGTCAAGTTACTAAATACACAAAGGTCAAAAAAAAAAAAAATTGCCATTAGCCTCTAAAAAAAATGCGTTGTTTCTAGTACAACTAGGGAAGCAGAAGAATCCCTTGTGAGTTTTTTTTTTTAAACCAAGTTAAAATTGCACAGTGAAGAATCAGATTCAACAATCAAGGGAGGTAATCATGTTACACAAAAAGCAAGGCATCGTCATAGAAAATAATCAAACGAAAAAAAAAAAGAAAATAATCAAACGGGTATCCTTTGTGAAAAAAAAAATTCAAAGAAAATATATTCTGAGTGTATGTGAAAAGTTCAGGCTCTTTGAACCAATAACCCCCCCACCCCGCCCCTAGAATTCTATCCTAAGGGTTTAATGCAAAACACAGAAACACTTACGTCAAAATATTTGATACATTATTATTCATGGGAAATAGAAGGGAATGTTTGAGATAATAGAAAAAGGTTAAACATAGTGCAGCGATTAAGAGGACAGATAAGAAAGACCTAGGTTCAAATTTCAGCCGTGCCACATGGTAACCACAGGCAAGTAACGGGATTTCTCTGAGCTTCAGCTTCCTTAGATAAAAAATAGGGGATATTACCCCTGTCTCATAGGGGTAATACAAGAATGAATAAGCATGTTAAGCACCTAGCACAGTATCTGGTAGAGTACACGCTCAATAATGGTGAGCCCTTAATATTCTATCTTGGAACAGATTACTTCGAGCAAATGATAATGATGCTGCTGCTTATGAGGAGGCATTTCTTAATGACATGGGAAAATACTTTTGCCATAATGTTAAATGAAAATAGCACAGTAAATTTTACCAGCCATCTAGGTAAGTGTACCTAGCCATTCAAAATACGCACAGGAGAAAGACTGGAAAGGAAATTTGCTAGATGCTATGATGGTTATTCCTATTTCGTGGAATCAGGGTGAATCGTGATTTTCTTCTTTCTAATATACATTTCCTCAATTTCCACAACGGGTACTTATTACTCTTATAATTAGAAGAAAAGAGTTAAGAGGTTACAGTAGAAGTTTACTCTGGGAAGTCATGTTTAGTTATTATCCTCGTACTCAGATGGCTTGGAAACTCTCATTCTGCAGCCCTGTAAGCTCTGCAGGCTTCGGCCTCTGCTCCTGAAACGAGCCGTGGTTTGTTCAGATGTTCTCCTCTCCATGAGAACCACCCACTGTGGCTAAATAAGCACAGACTATAAGGTTGCTATTATGGATCTCAACAATTAGTCATAGAGCCCCATAGCCAGAAAGTTCTGAGATTGTCTAGTTCCACTTTATCATTTTAGAGCTGAGAAAATCAGGGCCCTGCAGTAATCCAAGACTCGCCCAGAAATATGCTTTAGTGGGAGGCCGACCTTAAACTAACATACTGGTGTTCGGTCCAAACTCTTGATCTCCCCATTCAGTGGATGTGCCTGCTGTCCTCTCCTGTTGGGAACACTTCCAGCAATAACTCTAAGGGCTGTTTCTACTGAATACGGTCAAGTTTACTACTTGACGGCACAATAAAAGTTGTACTAGCAATTATCAGGTCAAACTGCAATCTCAATCTCTCTCCTCCCTTCCCCCAGCCCCCCCCCCCCCACCCCCCCGGGCCCAGTCTTGCAGGCACACACTCGCAAAAACATCACCATTGTCAACCGCAACCAACAAGAGCTGACCAGAGAGCTGGATAAGCCCATGTTTTCAAACTGCAAATTGACCAAAGCACAAGACCAATGCCACAGACCGTAGACAAAGTAAGACAACATCGAAGGTACTTAGCACAGCAAGTAAGCTAAGACACTAAAACTCTGTAAAAGCTGCTTCTGTATCTTTCCAGGCAACCACCTCAAATAATCTAGTTCTTGTTCATAGGCTTAGAGATTTCGTTTAAAGATACAGAGACTTCAATTCTCCCTGTAGGTTCATTTTAATTATTATTATTATTATTATTATTATTATTATTATTATTAATTTTAACCAGGGTTTGTAGAAGGGAATGCCTGTCTGATGGGAAGGCATCTTTCGGGAATGTCACCACCTTTCAGAAATGTTACATTAGGACAGGAAAGCAGTGATTCCCCCAGTCTCTTAGGAGCCACCTGAGACACCATCCATTCACAGAACCAGTCCAGCAGCACATCAGTCCACTCTCCTTTCTTGCAGGTATCACATCTCTTTGAAATATGTCCCTGACCTGGTCAGGAATAAGCTTCATACTGTTCACTTCTTACCCTCTAACAAACTGCCTTTGCCTAAAGTTGGCTGGCCAATTAGGAGAAGCAAAGAGGGAGCAGAACCACCTGATTTCCTCCCAATGAATGAGCTTTCGTAATGGAAACCTCCCTGCAGCTAGACCCGTTCTCTCTGATTACCAAAGGCTGCCATCAGCTACTCTTGGCCAGTGCTCACTGCCACATGGATGTGGATGTAGCTGGCTTTGAGAGAAAGTGCCTACAACTCTTTAGATTTGGTCATTTAAAAAAGTCATCTGGGCTTGGATACATTTACAGCTTTCTTTTTAAGAATGATCTTAGAATAATCTAAAGATGAGAGTCCAGCAGGCATTAAATCCAGATTTAGGTTTAAAGGTGCATAAAAACACCAAAAATCTTAATGTTCATTTTTTTTTTTAATTTCATGCCCTGGCTCACGACTATTTTCTTAAACTAAATAAATATCCAGTCTCCGGTTATAAAATCTCCACTACTTTTATTTGAAAAGGAAATTCTTAGTCATCTTAAATATATTCAAGGAAGAGCTCTAAAATACATATTTCTACTTAATGTCTTCAGAGGAACTGAAATGTTGGGGGGCATTAAATAGATGGTTATTTAATCACTTGAACTTTATAAAGAAATTATATTAGAGGAAGTGGGCACAAATCAGAGCTCTCTGTGTTCATATTTTGTGCCTAAAATGTTACCAGCGTTCAGGAAATTAGCCAGCGCTGGGCCTGGGATGTAAAGTCAGGGAAGGAATGAGTACTGCATCTGAACAGTTTTACTTTTAAAGGAAGAATGTCAGATTTCCATGCAATAGTTTAATTTGGAATTTAGTTCTATAAAATTTTCCTGGTATGCCTCCTTTGAAAACCTGCCACCTCCTTTGTGGCATAAACATTGTGACCACTGTCAATGACAGAGCAGGCGATCTTGCCCCCAGAAGCAACAGACTACCTGGGCTCTGTGAATGACAGAACTAGGCCTCTCTTTTCTGGACTCTTTGGTGAGTCTAAAGCTGCTTGATGTTCACTACAGATGCTCATACAGATGCTACCGCCCCTCGGTCATCTGCCCTTGTTAACTGTGCTTGTCTGGAAGCTCCTAAAGGCCAGGGGCTGTGGAGTTTCTGAAAGTCTGTTTGGGGTAATCATCCTTAATGACCCTTCCAAGCAAGAGGGGGACCCAGGGGCTTCTGAAGTGACCCCCCCCCCCCGGCTTATCCTGGTTCACATTTCCGCTGTACCACATGCCAACAGGATTTCTGGACATATACATGAGGAACGGGCATTTTAGAAAGTCTGGTATTATAGAGAAATCTGCGTTGTCGCCAGAAACCCAAAATGCCCTCATACAGCTTGTGCTACGAGACTCATTTAGGCCATAAAACAGCTTGGTATTTTGAATTGCTTCACCAGGGGTCCTGGAGTTCCCCTGGTTCTGGAGAAGAACAGAACTATCATAGCATCTTAGCAAACGCCAGCCCAGCAGTGCTTGCCGCTCCCTACCATCTCCGCTTCTATGCTTTAAGAATACATTCTTGGGGGCCCTGGGGGGCTCACTGGGTTAATCACCTGCCTTCGGCTCAGGTCATGATCCCAGGGTGCTGGGATCGAGCCCTGCGTGGGGCTCTCTGCTCAGTGGGGAGTCTGCCTCCCCCTCTCCTCTCTGCTCGTGCTCCCTGTTGCTATCTCTGTCTCTCTCAAATAATAAATAAATAAAATCTTTTAAAAAAAAAAGAATACATTCTTGATCCTAATTTCAGGTCGGCTCCCTGTTCACTTCACACACACATCCGGGGCGGGGGGAGGGGTGGGGGTGGGGAACTATGGATTCTGACGACTTTGGTTACACCAAGCAAAGACACTGTAGGAATTCCACTTTGTAGAACTGACATCTTTGCCTCAGAATTCAGCTCCCTGGATGTGGTGACTTTTGTGCCCATGAAACATCCTAAGAGAGCAGCAATGATTACTACTGACCGTCACGGAGGAGGGAGAAGGGGAACTCTGTCTTGCTTCAGAAATAAATTCTGAACGAATATAAAAATGAGAATCTTACTACCCAAAGGCAGAAAAGGCAACGGGGAAGACTCCAACCTTCTGGCCCCGACAGCGTGTTTCTTCATCAACCCCCCAACAGGATGCTACGGCACGTCGAGCCCTCTGAGCCACACAGTTCGGAATAATCGCGTCCTTGGTGTTAGATCTTTTTGACCAAGTCTCTTTCTCACTGTGAAGCGGCGCCGAGCACCTACCGGAGCCGGATCCAGAGGCCGCCACGTCGCAGATGAGGTCTTGCAGGGTCTTGCCGGCGCCGACGAGGGCGCGCTCGGGGACCGCCTCCTCCACGTTCCGGCGCCTCCTCTTCCTGCGGCCGCAGCGGCGCCCCCGGCGGGCGCACAGGGTCAGGGCGGCGGCCGCCAGCAGGGCCCCCGGCACCGAGACGGCGGCCGCCAGCTGCACGGGCCCGAGCCCCGGGGCGTCTGGGGAGGCTTCGGTTACAAGAGAAAGCACAGGAGCGTAAGTCAACCAGCGGGACACTCCCCGAACCCGGACTGCCGTGGGTCGCGGGGTCGGGCATCTGCGCTGCGGGGCTCGGCGGCCCGGGGCGGGAAGGGGCGGGAGCATCGCCGCGCCCGGGGCACGCGGGCCAGGGCGGCTTCCCAGAATGCTCGAGGCTCGACGGGCACTGGGGGGCGCTGGACGGGATGAGCACCGGGTGTTATTCTGTGTGTCGGCAGATTGAACACCAATAAAAAATAAATTTATTATTAAAAAATAATAATGATAAATAAAATCCGCCGAGGCGGGTGACAGCTGTTTTCTCCCCATTTCCCGGCTGCCCTCCCGCGGAGCGCAGCCTTCACCCCCCACCCCCCGCACCGGACCCCGGCGCCCGCGCTCTGTCGGGGGCTCCCGCTCCGGGCCGGGGGGCCGGGGGGCAATGGGGGGCCGCAGGGGGCCGCAAGGGGCGGACCCGGGGCTGCGGGAGGACAGGCCCCCCCACCTCCCCACCCCCCCACCCCACCCCGGCTGCGGGACGGCACGCCCGGGAGCCCCGAGGCCAGGCGCCCCCCAAGCCGGGCAGCGCAGGTGCGGCCCCCCGCCCCCTCTCCCCGGCCCCTCTCCCCTCCCCCCTGCCCCCTCTCCCCTGCCCCCTGCCCCCTCTCCCTTCCTCCCTGCCCCTCTACCCTCCCCCCCGCCCCCTCCCCCTCCCCTCCCCCCGCCCCTCCCCCCCAGCGAGCTGCAGCTGCGGGCGAGCGGCCGGGCGGGAGCTCACGTGCAGGGCGCGAGGGCGGCGGAGCGGGCGGGCGTGAGCGAGCGAAGCCGAGGGGCCCTGCGGTGGGTCCCGGTCGTCCTCCCCCCGCCCCCCGTTGGCCCCGATCCCGGTTGGCCCCGATGCCCGGCTGCCCCCCCCCCCGCCCCGCCCGGCCACTCCCCTGTGTCTACCCCGCGAACGGGCGCTGGGGGCGAGCAAGCGGCGGCGCCTACCTGGGCCCCGGCAGGCCTCGAGCACCGGAGGCCCTGCCGGCTTCGCTCTCGGGAGGGAGGGATGAGATTTTTAGTTTTAGAAAAATAAACACGGTGACTGAAGCCAGGCAGCGCAAGGATGTAATTAAATTTGCGGGTCTGACATGAAAACACAGCTAGGCACTTTTTCCAAAGTTCATCTTGCACTTAAGAAATCTTAATTTAGGGAAAACAGTGATACAGGAAAAACCCATTTGACAGATATTTTTCAAAGAAGTAATTTTGACCCTTGAAATGAGCACATGGTTCATTTTCTTTTCGTTCGCCAAAGACAGCCTCAGGATCCATTTCATGTCATTTCATCCCCAAGTCCTATCATCAGGGACGTTGGTTTTCGTTTTTAATAAACTTTAGGAAGTATTTTGTAGGATATGGGAACACAATTCTGGAGCCTCGGGTTCTCAAACATCACAGAAGTAGAAGGACGCAGGCTTTGGAGAAAGAGAAGCCAAAGCGAGCCGATGTTGTTTTCTCCATCTGTGGCCTCGGTGCCTGGAGCAAACCGAGGGGACCCCCCCCCTCCAGGCCTACAGACGACCTCTCTCCAAAGCAGCAGCACAACACCTGCCCCTTACAGTCTAAACAAATGACCCTGCCGACAAAACAGACCTCGTGAATTAACCATTCCTCCGTCTCCCTCCTGTACGACGACAATCCTGGAGAGCTTATTACATTAAATGCACTTACATTTTACTTAAAACATGTCAACTGGAATATGTAAATATAAATTTAAAACAAATATTATTTCATTCTCAAGGAAAAGGAATCAAATTCCTCAAAAATGTGTTCATAAGAGTTTCATTATAATCCAAAAAACTAGGTGGGGTTCTTTTTTTGTTTGTTTTTTGGGGTTTTTTTATACTATCCCTAAGTAAAAGATCTTAAAATGTCACGTGAACTCTGGAAACAAACATAATCCCTGCTCTTCTTACTTTGCCCAGGAAATTCTGGCAGATAACCAATGTTCCTGCTCCAGGTGTTCCAGGATTCCTCTGAAGGCATCAGAGGTTGTACAGGTGCAGATGAGGAGAACTTGGCCTTGAATGTCCTCATGACAAGGGACTAAAAGAGTTCTCGGACTTGACTTTGCTTTAGAAATCATTAACCGTGGTATCTGCCACTTCTAACGTTTGCTGTTATAAAAGAGTTTTATTATCCATTTCACAATGATCTTTCATATCTACATTTCAAGTTGTGTCTCTATCTTTAGGTCCTTCACCATGGTATTCTAGGAATCCTATGAAAGCCACAGAAAGCGCCTAATCACTTGGAACCTCCATAAACATCTAAATTAAACAAGTTTTTAAAATAAAAATAAAATTTAAAGAATAAGATTCCGCTATAGATACATTTATATGATTATCTTATTTCAATATATGTTATCAGGGGCTATCAATATAAACATTAGAGTTAAAAAGCTTATTGATTGTCTTCATTTTAGTAAAGCCCTATTAAGCAGAGCTCAGATCATCACTATGGTAACCGATAAAGAGGCAAAAGGTCAGCAACCCTGAAAATAGAATAAAAGTGTACTGCTCTAGTGAAGGTTACTGCTCTCAAAGATGTTTATTACAGATGGGCAATGTTTCTACTTTTGTGAGCAAATTTACTGATAGGCGTTAGTAATAAAAAAAGATTACTCAGCTAGAAAAAGGCTAGAAGCAATATCCAGAAAGAGCTCCTTCAACACTGAGCAATTTTTAAAGCAAACATTTGTAAGGCCATCTTCTAAACCAAATGTTGATTGTAATCTCTGCAGGAGATAAATGAAAAAAAAACTGTAGTCTACACCCACCGAGTCATGGCAAAAGGAGATAGTAGTGTAGTTAAGAACACATTTTAATAAGTTACCTTATTAAAGTTATTTATTTATTTTTTAAGATTTTTTTATTTATTCGTGAGAGACACACAGAGAGAGAAAGGCACAGACACAGGCAGAGGGAGAAGCAGGCTCCATGCAGGGAGCCCGACGCGGGACTCAACCCAGGGACTCCAGGATCACACACTGGGCCAAAGGCAGACACTCAACCACTGAGCCCCCAGGGATCCCCAATAAGTTACCTTTAATGAGCACATTGTTTCCTAGCTGGTTTTACATTCTAAATCACAGGACAACTCTTATTATTCAATAATTTCCAATTTGAGATTGACTGTGCCAAATGAAATGCATTCTCCATAATCTGAGTAGCTCCGTCGGGGACTATGTTAAACCCAAAAGTGAGGGACGCCTGGGTGGCTCAGCGGTTGGGCGTCTGCCTTCAGTTCAGGTCATGGTCCCGGGGTCCTGGGATCAAGTTCCACCTCAGGCTCCCTGCGAGGAGCCTGCTTCTCCCTCTGCCTATGTCTCTGTGTGTGTGTCTCTCATGAATAAATAAATAAAATCTTTAAGTAAAAAAACAAAAACAAAAAAACCTAAAAGTGAGATTTGGGGAGTACTGCATTGTCCACTCATGTTACTTCACTCCCTAGCGAATTAAATAGAATAGAATGGGGGTGGGGGAGCACTAGCCCAGATGGGTGAGAGGAGCCTCGCTCACAAGTATCTTCCCTATATAAGCTCTATAATACACTGAACCAAGTCAACACAGAGAATGAAGTACTTACAAGGCAGGCAGAAGGGTTGACCAGATGGGGATGGAAGATTTTGGATAGCTGGAGAGAGTCATGGGAAAGGTAGATGGATGTAAGAAAGATAACACAAAACAACAACAACCAAAAAGGAAGAAGGGAGGAAGGAAGGAAGAGAGAAAGAGAGGGAGGAAGTGAAAAAGGAGGACTTAAAAAAAAAAAAAAAAACATTTGGTGTGTGAACTTTGCAACTTCCCCTACAAACCTGAGTGGAACTGTTGATGAAAGCCAATGGTCACTGCCACTGCTCAAATAAATATCAGGACTAGTTTCGATGCTTCAGCTTCTCCTAGGACAGCGCCTCCTTGCCACTCCCTACTTCCAGCTTTAGGTAAGCAATCCTCAAGATTAAAAGAAAAAGATAATATGGGTATGATCCCCATGACCCCCATGTTTCCTCCTCTGCTGACCTCTTCTCTTTCCTTATTAAAAATAATTTTTATGATTACTGATGTTTATGAGATTTATGTGACCTTTAACTTAATTAATTTATATCTTCTTAGCATATGCTATTAGTAGGAGATGACTTAGAACTAAGTGGAGCTAACATAGAACTAAACGATCTATGGACAGATCAATTGTTTCAAATAGTCCATATTGACCATTGGCACGGAAATCTTATAGAATGTCTGTTCCACGTAGAGACACATTTCTTCACTACATTTGAATGACCTTCAACTGACTACGAACTAAGACATTACAATGGGGTGAGGAACTGTAACTCTTTGAAAAGGGGCATCTGGATGGCTCAGTCAGTTAAGCATCCAATTCTTGATTTCAGCTCAGGTCATGGTCTCAAAGTTGTGAGATTGAGCCTTGAGTTGGGCTCTGTGCTGCATGTGGAGCCTGCTTAAGATTCTCTCCTTCTGTGTCTGCTGCACTGCCTCCACCAACTTAAAAAAAAAAAAAAAAGCAGCTCTTTGAAAATAGAGTAACTGAAGAGATATGTGCTGGCTGGACAGCGGTTAAAAAATAAAATCAGGGCAGCTCAGGTGGCGCAGCGGTTTAGCGCCGCCTTCAGCCCAGGGTGTGATCCTGGAGACCCGGGATCGAGTCTTACGTCAGGCTCCCTGCATGGAGCCTGTTTCTCCCTCTGCCTGTGTTTCTGCCTCTCTCTCTCTCTCTCTCTGTCTCTCATGAATAAATAAATAAAATCTTAAAAAAAAAAAAATTTCAGACGGGGCATCTGGGTGGCTCAGTGGTCGAGCATCTGCCCTTTGGCTCAGGTCATGATTCCAGGGTCCTGAGATCAAGTCCCACATCCAGCCCCCCTTGGGGAGCCTGCTTCTCCCTCTGCCTATGTCTCTGCCTCTCTCTGTCTCTCATGAATAAATAAATAAAATATTTAAAAAAAAAAAAACTTCAAAGAAAACAGAGGTCTCCATCCATCCAAAGTGAAGTTTTGTAAGACTTTACAAGGTTAGTGTTTCCTTCCCAGAAGCCGCTGGAGCAAGTAGCCTAGAGAAATTGAAGAGAATCCAAAACACTCCTAAAGAAACCACAGGCAAATTTAATATTAAACCACTCTTATTCCTTTCATTAAAAGTTTTGCCCCAAGTGAAAAGATACCATCCTGCAAGATAACATTCATGAATGTATAAATATTAAAGTCTTCAACTGCCTCCTCACCCATTCCCCCTACAAGGAAAAGCATTTCTTTTTCCAGCTTGGAGCGTGTTCTCAGGTAGTAAGCCAACCAAAAAAGATAACGCTGCTTGAGATGCTTTCTGACGGGTCTGCTTCTGTCCTGGCACATGGGGGAAATGCCACCAGGGTCAACTGAATGCTGTGGTCCATCCACCTACCCTTTAAATCCTCTATTACACAGGTACGTGACGTCAATGAAAGGGTCTTTGTTTAGTTTCATTCACAGGTTTCTGGGGGAAATCGTGGAAGGAATACATGCAACTGAAACAAGAGAATACGTTGCCTCTAAGACATATGTTGTTCATGAGCTCCACAGGAATAATTTCTTTTGTCAAAAACAGAGTGGCTAAGCATGGAGAAGTCCCCCAAATCTTCCTGATGAACCTTCTTTAACCTGCCATTTCAAATCCTCCTCAAATGTGGATACCGTCATTTCAAAACATTTGCTTGATGATAACGAAAATACATTTTGAATCGGTTTCTTACTGCTCAACTAAAGGACTGGCTCCAAACGGATTGCTTTGTATAATGTTGCACTGAGAACAACTGTCTAGTGAAGATGCCAGAAAGTCGGGCACAGTCCACATCCTCATGGAATTTAAATTCTACTAAAAAATACATGATCCATCTAGGGAACAATTCCAAAGCAATTCCAAAAGTAAAAATATGAAGACAACTTTACATAAGAGCAAGGGAAGTGAGAGATAAGAGAAAGAGCATGATGAAGAATTCCATTCATGATCAATCAGTCCGATAGAAAACAATATGGAAAAAAATATGGAACATGTACTTACTACACTTACTTACATGAAGTAGAATGGATCTCAGCTGCTAAGTCAAAAATATCAGTTTTATTGGTCTAACACTCCTATGTAATTCTGCACTCCCTAATTGCAGGCAGCCCTCCACTCCCTGGAGCTTGTCCTAGTTTCCTACTTCTTCACAGTGACCCTTAAGTGATAAGTGTCATCAGGAATAATCCAGGTAGAAGTTAATTCGGTTAGATCCCTCCAACATACTCCACTATAGGGAATAGCAAATGGTCACCCTTCTCCACAGAGCAAGAATAATCATGTCGAACAGGTTGTTTGTGATCAACATGAAGCTCAAGTACTGAACGAGGGCAGCATATCTTTTAATCTAGGGACACCTGCGTGGCTCAGTGGTTGAGCATCTGCCTTTGGCTCAGTTCATGATCCCGGGGCCCTGGGATCGAGTTCTGCAGCCGGCTCCCCATGAGGACCCTGCTTCTCCCTCTGCCTGTGTCTCTGCCTCTCTTTGTGTCTCTCATGAATAAATAAATAAAAATGTTAAAAAAATAATACCTTCTAATCTAGAGATTCAACTGGGTGAATGAAGGGGACAGAAATAACAAGAGCACTGATCTCTGCCTTTTAACTGGATCAGACGAGCTACGGATGGGCCATTCCACTGTTCAGTGCTCAGAGAATGGCTATTTGCACATGCTGTCTTCCCCTGGAATTATTTCATGATTTTATAGCATGTGGGTCGCACTGCACCTGAAAGTATTTCCTGTATAACAGGAAAGTATAACACTCTCCTTGTGTTATGGGGCTTCTGGGCGTAGGTGAGGAACACTGGGTATCTCCAAATCTTCTCTTGTCCACTTTTGTCTGAATTTAAGAATAATGTTTTTACACATTAAGGAATTAGAAATGTGAGATTGAAGAATATAATCTTTGACTTGGGGTCTGTAGAACTTTGAATTAAACAGAGATGAGATTAATCAAATGTAGAAAGGAAAATTTAAATCAGCTCCATGGTTTTTCTCAACTTCAGTGCATCCACCCAGAGGTGAGTTTATCTGTCATCAAAACACATATTCTCAAATGATACCTACTTGTAAAAAAATTAGATAGTAACTATTCAAGGAATATTTCAGGGTTTTTTTTTTTCTTAAGCCAAACTTTTACATGGAAAAAAGGAAAAATCCTTGAAAGTAGCACCCACATGTCCTATCGCAGTTCCCCCTCGTTCAGAGAAGGCATTTAAAGACATTGACCACAAGGGAGAAGTTACGCTTCTCTGTCCTGAGGCTCACACTACTATAAATTCTCCCACAGCATACACAGTCACACAAAGTAGCTCATTCACTCGGAAAAGACTGGTGTGAGATGATTCTATTTTGACCCAGTCCAATATCCTGTACATAATAATCACCCAAAAAGGATTTCAGTAAACAGGTAATAGTATTTACATAACTGAGAGAGTAGGTGCTCACATAGTGTGAAATTCTCAATTTAGAATTAGTTATAAATTTACTTCCAATTTCCTATTACATCCCTATGAACAAAATTTCATAATTGAAATCAGTGTACTTGTTTCCTGGGGTAGGAAATCCTTCCTATATTAGACTTTAGAAGCACAAGCTTGACTTCTTTGTATCCTTATATTTCAGAGCACTTTCCTAAATATAAAAATCATAGCACCTTTCAGTTTACGGAGGGAGAAAAAAAAAAAACCCTGTCTGGCACACCTGTCAGGTGTGCACCGAGTCCTTGGAGAATGAGCTATAAATGGATTTGTTCATGTGATAGCAGAACAATTCCACAAGGGGTCCCGTGAGTATTTCTCAGCATGTAGATGTCACCTTAGACTGACTAGAGCGATGAATTGGTTTAAAATAGAAAAGCATAAGAAAGTTAGAAAACAACAATGCATTTTTTAAAAGATAGTAGATCACAAGACCTTTAAAGTCCCAAAAGAATAATATGATCAGAGCGCAATTTATATACTTATAGCATCCTTTAAAATCATTAATTTTTGATCAATCTAATTGTACTGTTTTGGCAGTTTATCTTCCTTCAGATGTTATCCTTCAGTTTGGTTGAAATGAAAGTCTAATTTAGACATGGACCTAATCAATATGCATTGTTTACCTACCCTGACTGATATAAATAATCAATTTCCCTTTTTCTCTTTACACATCTGAGAACAGAACAGGAAGGTGGAAATTGTACTGAGGTTAATAAAGCACCCAATATTTTAATGTTGTGCGTGTCTTTTCTTTACTGAAACCAATTATCTGGAAAGCAAAAAAATATAATAGCATTATTAAAATAGTGTATGAAACCTGAAAGGAAATTATTAGCACATTTACCCTTTCAAGTGCTGTATGTTTTGGTAGCAAAATGGAAACAAAGATACCTGAAATTTGGATGTTTTTGTTGAATAGTCGATTTCCATATGAAAGGTGGTAATTAGTGTGAGCACGAACTAAATAGCAATTCCTATCAAAATTAACCCAGTAAATACCCAGCTTCTCTTGCCGGGGCTTCCTGACCTTATCCCCGATGACTCTTCATAGAAATTTTTAGAGTGCTCTCAATGCTATCTGATATCACAGCTATTTCTCTGAGCATGTCTCTGATGTCACCTAGAGTCACAAGAAATCATGTTACAAACCGAAATGCAATCCAACCATGAGAGAATCAAGCCACAAAATGCGATTCCTTCACAAAGGAGAGACATACGTCTTAATAATCAGGAAGAAAAGTGAGATCTAAAATTGTATTCAACAGAAAACAAAGGGTTGCAGAAGGGGAGGTGGGTGGCGGGATGGGGTAACTGGGTGACAGGCACTAAGGAGGGCACATGATGAGATGAGCATGGGGTGTTATATGTTGGCAAATTGAATTTAAATAAAGTTTAAAATAAAATTGTATTAAACAGAGTAACTCAACTATGCTAAAATAGAAATCTACTAAACTATTGATAGTGGGAACTCTAGGCCAGTGGGTATAAGCTTGCTACACACTGGGGCGCCTGGTGGCACGGTCGGTTAAGTAGCCAACTCGTGATTTGTCATGGTCTCAGGGTCCTGGGATGAGCCTGCATCCAGCCCCAGGGGGAGACCTGAGTTGGGCTCTGCACTCGGCAGGGAATCTGCTTCTCCCTCAGCTCCTTCCCCCTGCTTGGTCTCTCTCTCTCTCTCTCTCTCTCTCTCTCGCCCCCCTCTCTCTCTCTTAAATAAACACATAAAATTGTTTTAAAATAGAAAAGGCTTGCTACACAGAGACAGAGTGAATAAACAGGGAAAGCCCATGTCTGCTAAGGAAGACTGAGTTACTTCTCAGCTTCGACCACCAAGTAGACTTCAAGGATGCCATGCCTGATTGTTCAAGGCAAGCCAGATATCTAGAAGTTTTATAATAAAACTCTTAATTTTTAACAATGTCATGAAATTCATGTTTCTTTCCTTTTGCTGAAACTGTAGGTCAAACAAACCCAGTCTGTGAACCAGCTATAACCCCAAAGCAGAAAGAACTCTGGAGGACTTGTCGTTTCTATGTTCATTGGAACTGGGTTTAGCCACAAATAACAAAGGAAATCAGACAGCAGTTCCTTTTTCTCTTTCGTGTGAAAGTAATTTGAAGATGGGTTGTCCAGGGTAGGAGGGTAAGTGGTCAGCCAGGACCTCCCACGCTGCCACGCATATGGCGCCACGCATATGGCTCTGCACCCTCGTGGTCCGAGGGAGCCACTGAAACTCCACCCTCTACACCCAGGCAGCATGATGGAGGTGGCATAAGAACGTATCAGTTCTGTTTTCATGGGTCTGCTCAGAAGTTTTCCAAAACACTCCTCTGGCCACTCATCCCATTTGCCAGAACCTAGTCATACGGCCACACGCATCAGTAAGAGTAGCTGAAAATACTGTGTTAGGTGGACAGCTGATATTATCAGCTAAAAGTCTAGGGCCTGCTACTAAGTGGGTATTGGGAGAAAACAATATGTCGTTGAAACTCTTATTTACAAGCATGATAAACCTTGATCTATTAGATTTTTTCGGTAGAAAAAGAACATATGTGCAAAGAGACAAGTCAGACTGTACAAGAATTGATAAGGAAGGAGTTACATAATGTCCTCAGCTGTTCAGCGCTCCAGTACCAACTTAGATGTTAATAGAATGTGCCACCTCAACTCAAACAACTTTGAAACTTGATGTTTTGTTCTTCTTTTATTTTTAAATATAGTGAATATACAGAAAAGTGCATACGTACATAGGTTGAGTATAAAAAGACTGATAAGTTCCCATGCATCACTACCCTCCTTCATCCCCTTTCCCCCTCTGCCCTCACTCTGAGATACCCCCACATGATCACAACCTTATTCCCTCATCAAGGGTAACCTTTACTCTGATTTGATGAAAAATGATTTCCTTACCCTTGTACTGTGGTTCCCAGAATCCCTTTTCTTATATGGTTCCATGTTCAAGTTGGCATATTTGCATACATGTTCAAATATGAGAGTGGCATGTAATTTCCTTTTCTTATATTGTCTTTGTTGGGTTTTGATATCAAGATTATGCATAAAATGGGGCACCTGGTGGCTCAGTGGTTGAATGTCTGCCTTCGGCTCAGACCATAATCCTGGTGTCCTGGGATCGAGTCCCACCCACATCAGGCTCCCCACAGAGAGCCTGCTTCTCCCTCTGTCTGGTCTCTGCCTCTCTCTGTGCCTCTCATGAATAAATAAATAAAATCTTTTTCAGAAAAGATTATGCATAAAATGAATGAAGGAGTGTTTCCTCTTTGTCTACATTTTGGAAGAGTTTGTGTGAGTTATCTGTTTCTGGAAGTTTGTCAAAATTTTCTGGTAAAGCCTCATGGGCTTTGAAATTTTCTTTCTGGGAATATTTTTCACTACCTTTTAAAAACTATGGTCTTTATCATCATAAGACTATTCAGATTTGATTAATTGCAATTTTCTAAAAATTAGGCTGCTTGAAAACCATATTGTTTCAACTCTATATGGTCTCACTAATTATTTTATCTACTTGTTCTATCAATTACCAAGACTGACTTATAAAAATCTCCCTCTGAGATTGTAGAATTCTGCATTTCTCCTTATAGATCTCGAAATATTTTCTTTATTTTTTAGTCCCATCCTTAAGTCCACAGAAATTTAAATTTATTAAGAATCTCTGGTAAATTGAAACTTTAATCATTACAAAATGACCCTTCTTAACTCTAGTAATATTTTTTGCCTTAAAGTTAATTTTGTCTTCTCTTAATATAAAGAAGCTAACAGGGATGCCTGGGTGGCTCAGCAGTTGAGTGTCTGCCTTTGGCTCAGGGCGTGAATCCCAGTCCCAGGATCCAGTCCCGCATTGGGCTCCCTGTGAGGAGCCTGCTTCTCCCTCTGCCTCTGTCTCTGCCTCTCTGTGTCTCTTGTGAATAAATAAATAAAATCTTTTTTTTTTTAAGAAGCTAACATTTTTTGTTTTAATGTATGTATGGTCTGTCTTTTCCATCAAAATAACTTCAACATTTTTGTAAACTTTCCTTTTTCAAGACATTTTTAAAATGATACTTAATTGGATTTGTTTTCTCTAGTTTGGTAACTTTTGCTTAGTCTATTTACATTAAATTATTTACATTTAATTATTATTGGCATTTGGATGCTTTCTTTTTGTCACCTCTGTTACGTGCTTCTCTCTCTCTGCCTCTCTCTCTCGTTACTTCTTTTGGATAGTTTTTATTGTTTTATTTTTCCTATTGTAGATTAGAAGGAACGTAGTCACACTCTACTCTTTTAGAAGTAATTTAGAAATGACAACAGAGACATTTCAAAGCATAAGGATTAACAATCTTTTTACCTTGACAAAAAAAAAAAAGGCCCTTAGAAAATTTTAATTCCATTTACCCCTCTCTTGATATGTACAGTATGCTATTTTTATACTGAGTGACCATTTTATCTCTATTTTTAAAACCCTAGAAGACATTGCTGCTCTTGTAGATTAATGCTCTTTAGAATTAGTTACATAGTTAGTACCTTTTTTTCATTCCTCCTTGCATGCCAGAACTTTGGTACAGTTCCTTTCTGCCTAAAGTTCATCCTTAGAATTTCCTTAATCAAAGACTTTGATAATGTTAAACTCACTTATTTGTGTTACTTTGAAAATGTCTTTTACTTAACCTCATTCTTTAAAGATATTTTTGCTCTGTAGAATTATGGATCACCAGTTAATTCCTTAGAGAATATCGAAGATATAATTCCATTTTTTCTCTTTTTACTTTTTGCTATTGAAAGGATATCTGTTCTTCTGTAACTCCTTTGAATTTCATTTACCTTTTTCATCTGTCAACTTTTAGGATTTCACTTTGTCTTTGGTGTTCTGCAGGCTTGCTATGCTATTTCAAGGTTTGGCTATCATTTTATTTCTTCTCTTGATATTGATTGAATTTATTGGATTTATAGATTGCTGTTCATCAATTCTAGAAAATTCTGAGCTGTTAATTCTGCAGAGACTTTTTCCCAAATATTTCTTCCTTCTCCTAGGACCACTGTGTAAAAGTATACATTAAATCTTTTTATGCATTCCTCTATTTGTCATTCTCTCTTCCATATTTTCCATCACATACTCTCTGTACTACTCCATACAAAAAAACTTCTGAACTCTATATGAGATTCCTAATTCTCTCCTTATACTAATTGTTATTAAACTCATCCATTAAGTTTTCAACTTTTGTTATATTTTTAATTTTAAAAAGTTTTATTCTGTTATTGTTCAAATCTGGTAGGTCACTTTTTTATAATATTCTATTCCCTAAAAATATTTCCAAATTTCTGCTGGCTCATGCTTGCTGCCTTGCATCCCTGTGTGCTTGGGGTGCTTATTCTTCACTATGTACTGTTCCTGTCCTTGAAAAAGTATCTATTTTATCTGCTTGAGGCCTAGCATTAAAGTCTCTTTCTCTAGAGAGCTAGTACTTTCTTCTGGCAGACTTGGGAGTGAGAATAGTCTGGGACTGCCTTAAAGAAAGTTTGTTCTCTGCAGAGTCCCCGTACCACTCACTCAAGCAATGGGAACATAGGCCTAAAATCCATGTGATGTCCAGGCCCTGTGCATAGCTTCGGAGGAACAAGTTTTATGTTTGTCGTTCATTGCTCCTGTTCTGCTTAGTGATAAGCCCAAACCTGCCCCCCTGGACTTAGAAGGAGATGGGTTTATATCTCATTTAAACCTGCAATAAGCAAAGAGACCTTTGATATCACTGCTCAACATGGTGACTTCTATTAGATGATCTAATTTGAGCAAATTGTGTTTCTTGACCTTCGTCATCCTTCAACCTTGAGATCCTTAATAATAAAACTCAACACGTTCCATATTAGAGAAAGCAGACACACATGAGGAAAAGAGTATCAGATAAAAGTATCAGAAAGTCATATAATACTGTCGTAAAAATAAGAGTGTTTACTGGTTCATATAACAAGAAATCTGGAAATACGCTGATGACATTGTTGAGTTTCTTTGTTAACAAATTTTAGAACCAATCTACCTCCAGATTTCCTACCATGATGAGTTAGCAAACTGCCTTATTAAGACATTATTATCTAGGTTTCTGGTACTTTTACTAGAAAACATCTTGACTGATACCTTATTCTTTTAACTTACGTAAATCTAATGGATGGAAAAGAATGGTTGTTTTAATTTGCATCTCTACAGCTATGAGTGATGTTGAACATCTTTTCAATACTCTGACCACTTAGAACATTCTCTTCCATAAAATTTCTGTTTGTGTCTCTTGCTCACTTTTTCATTTAGTGCCCCCTGTCCTTCTCTCTCTCCACTCTCTTGCCATGCACAGGCACATAAACACACGTACACACATATGAGCTCTTTACCTTCTCATGGTTAATTTCCTTCCAGTCACACATACTGCAAATATTTCTATGCCATATTTAACTTATCTTTGGTTTTATTTATGTTATCTTTCATTACTCATTTTTATTTTAGTTTGCATGCAATTATATCTCTTTTCCTTTTATAACAGTTGGATTTCCTGTCTTATTTAAAAACAGCTTCCATACTATAAAGTCATAAAAATCTTTTTTCTAAATTTTCCTCTGACATTTAAATTGTTTTATATTTCACAATTAGATATTTAATCAAGCTGTAATTTATTTTTGTATATGGTATGACACTGTGGTACAGCCCTGTTTTCTTCCAGATGGATAGATAATTATGCCAGCATCATTTCAAAAATAAACTATCCTGGAATTTCCATTTCTGCCAAGTTACACTTTAGATGTCCACAGAAGCCCTTCTTGGTACAGCATACACAAAAATGCTGAATAAAATATAAATGAAAAAGTCTTTTTTTTTTTCTATTACATGATTAAGCTTGTTGGAAAAGAAGTGAATTGCTCAGAGCCACAAATAAAGCAAAACTCCAGAGAGACACTTGAGCACTGGGACTGCTATTTACCCTGGAGGCATCTGTCAGCTTCTGGTGGTTACACAGCTTACCAGACTGGAGCACAAGATCAGAAGATGAAACATGGTTCCTAAGACAACGAAAGGCCAGATCAGAGATCCTCATATAAATCAGGCAGCTAAGAATGGCATTACAGTGGAAATAAACAACACACAAAGTGTTCTGTAGAGAGAGACAGAATCTGAACCTTGACTTTGATACAGAAGAAAAAAACCTTCAAGAATTTCTCCCCCACCCCATGTATATACCATAGAATACTAGAATACAGGGTATATACCCCAAGTATGTACTAGAGGCAGGCTTAGAGCTTGAATTCATATTATATGTTGGGGCTTCTCCCTCTGCCTGTATCTCTGCGTCTCTCTCTCTCTCTCTCTTTCATGAATTAATGAATAAAATCTTTAAAAAAAAAACTAAACATATTATATGTTGGCCAAAATAAACCTAATTGAAACAATGGGTTTCAGTCGGTAGATCCCCAGGTACCTAAAAGAAGCTAATGTACATCCTCTCTAGAGGAACATATTTTAAATACAGGCCCGAAAGTGTCCTACAGATACAGTTCCCAAAAACATGAGCTCACATTCAAAAATCACAAAACACAAGGTAAGCAGCCACCAAAATATGAGTCAGCAAAATAAAAAAACAGCACATCCAAACCCACAAAAACTGTAAATATTAAAACCATCAGAGATTCAAACATTAGAAAATATGGGGGAAAGATTTTAAGAGACACGAAATAGATACAGAAGGCCCAGCTCACACGAACTCAGTGAAAGAATTGTGAGAAAAACTGAAGAGAACCCATCAGAAGACTTGCAGACAAAATCCATCATAGAGACACACCCAAACGCCTTCCAATGCGAATGGAACCTATTATTATGTGTTTACCCTACCTGATTCCCCAGCTCCCCACCAAGTGCACAGCAATTTGTGGAAATAAGTCTTTTATTTTTGAAATGGAAGAATTTATCAGTTACTTTGGAAGACAAATTTTCTCTCCTAAATTCAGAGGAAACTGAGAGTGGACGATTGCAGGAGTTACTAGGCAGGAAGCTTCCTGAAGCCTGGAGTACTAAATTAAAGTCAGAGCTGGAGTCAGAGTGAGAAAAGTAATATCCAGAAAGGTAAGCAGATATCTTGGGAATTGCAGATAGCTATTCTTATCTGATCTAAAAATAAACAGGAAGGATACATTAGACAGGGAACACTACATAAAGTATATGTCTCTCTTGTTTAACCGATTTGCATGGTCTATATTCAACTTTTAAATATTTAGCACTAAACTTGTTTTGTGAAAATAGTAACATATTTGCTGTTAATAAAAATGTGAACTCAAAACACTAGTCAAATAAAAGGCTATTTTTTGGAAATGGATGTTGTCTTTCAAAATTTTATATAGGAAAAAATCTCTAAATATTTGTGATAATACTTGAACTTGGAAGGTCACTCCAGCGACATCAAAGATACCAACTTCAATAAGCTTCAGGGAAGGAGGCAAATTTTTTCTGATATTTTATCTCTATCAAACTATAAAATTGCTTCTATCCCCCAAATTATTAACTCCTAAAAATTAAACCTGTGTGCAATGTCAAAGAAAAAAGTATGTTTTTTAAGGGCAAATGATTGAATTAAATGTGATCTAAATCAAACCTTGCTTACAATTATCTAAATTAATTCAACTTAAATCTAATACAACTTAGTATTAAAAATGAATGGGTAAAAGGCTTTTAAAGGCCATTTAGAAAGCATTTTAGATTAAAACAGTAACTAGATTCTTAATAGATTTTTGTGCAAGTAAATGAAAATAATAAGTGTCCTTGCTCCATTTTAAATTACCACATTTTAAATACCTACTAAAGTGGTGTTTCTTTAACTGTGAACAATCTCTTAATGGAGTCTCACCAGAATTCTTACTCAAGGAAAATTCATATGGAACCTCATACATTTTAAGGATATATTCTGTAAAATTCTTTTTTTTAATTTTTTTAAATTTATTTATGATAGTCATACAGAGAGAGGCAGAGACATAGGCAGAGGGAGAAGCAGGCTCCATGCACCGGGAGCCTGACGTGGGATTCGATCCCAGGTCTCCAGGATCGCGCCCTGGGCCAAAGGCAGGCACCAAACCGCTGCGCCACCCAGGGATCCCATATTCTGTAAAATTCTTACGTCAGTTGGTGTGCATGCAGTTTGAGGGAAATTGTATAAAATGTATTTCTTTCTGTGTGCCACAGTGGAAACCTGTATAAAAGCCACTAGTCTAAGGCTTTAGAAATTAGAACCAAACTTAAAAGGATTTTTAGGAGGTAAAGGGTGAGGGTCTACATTTTTCCAATTGCTGAGTTACAATTGCACAAGCAGAGAGGGGCAGGGAGAAGAAAAGTCCTGAGCTGTATTCAAGGTAGGGATTTTGTCACAAAGAAACAAAGCAAGAGCCCAATGGTTACACATAGGACTTAAGGACAGAAGAGGGTCAGCTGAAAGATCACAAGCCTTGGTTACTACACTTACCATCAAGTCACTACCCAGAAATGGCCCCACAGCCTGGGGTGAAGGCTGAAAGAGCCAAAGAGGCAAGGATCCACCTGGCTTTCAGAGGAACCAAGAAGGGAAGTCCAGGTTTTCTCCAATCTCTTTCAGTGAACCACTGTCTCTTTTCCTATTTTGTTCACAATGTGATGCAGAACATGAACACTGTCGAAATGTCACACTCTTTACTTTGCACAGTGCTTCTGTATATTTCATGTATATGTAACCACATTTGAAAGTAATAAATGTCCTCCAAGCAGAGCAGGGGATGGATATCAATCACGCTTACTGATGACACAAAAATAGTGGAGTTCTTGGCACTGTGGCTGGGTCAGTGCTCAGCCTGGAAGCTCCTTTCCAAACAGCTGCTGTTCCAAATACAGCTAATAACCATTTAGTGCTGCCTTACAGACAGAACAACCCGACACAAGATGACTACACATACGATCCTATTCAATTTCATGTCCATTGACCATACCATGTCACTAAAAGACAAAATTTCTTAGTTTCAGTGCAAAAATTTGAATTCAATAAATGTCACATAGCATTTTGTGTAGACACATTAATTACTGGCTAGACAACACATATCTTCCCCGTTATAAGTAATATTTGGAAACCAATTAATGTAATCATCACATCAATACACTGGAGAAGAAAAATCATGCTATAATTTCAATAAATTCATGAAAATACTTGAAAAAAATTTAATATCCATATAGGATTAACCTTCCCCAAACTAGGAATAAGAACAAATCTCATCAACTGATAACAGGAATCCATAAAAATCTACAGTTAAAATCATATTTAATGGTAAAAGAGGGAGTGCATTTATTCCTAGGTCAGGGAAAGGCAAGGATCTTCACTCTTAGCGCTCTTATTCATCATCATATTAGCAGTGTTAGTGCAAAAAAGCAAGAAAAAGACATAAAATGCATACAGATCAGAACAGATGTCAAATTGTCTGTACTCACGGATATGATGATTATATATGTAGAAAATCCCAAAGAATTTTTAAAAAGAGCTACCAGAACTCATATAATTCATTTTGGCAAGCTTGTAGGAAATAAGGCCAATATACAAAATTAATTTTATTTTCATACATTAATAATTAACATGGAGCTATTAAACACACCATTCACAACAGCACCCAAACACAGGTAATACTTATACATTCCAGGAAATACATACGAGACCTGTTCTCTGTCAACTACGAAACATTGCTAAGAGTAACTGAAAAAGAATTTAAAAAATGGGAAAGCATATTATATTCCTGGTTAATATTGTTAACATGACCATTTTCTTCAAATAACTTACACGTTCAACTCAATCTCATAAAAATCTCAGCATGTGTTTTTGCAAAAAGCATCGAACTAATTCTAAAATTTAAATGGGGATCCCTGGGGGGCACAGCAGTTTGGCGCCTGCCTTTGGCCCAGGGCGGGATCCTGGAGACCCAGGATCGAATCCCACATCAGGCTCCCGGTTCATGGAGCCTGCTTCTCCTTCTGCCTATGTCTCTGCCTCTCTCTCTCTCTCCCTGTGTGACTATCATAAATAAATTTTAAAAAAATTAAAATTTAAATGGAAATGCAAAGGACTCAGAAGAACCAAAGCAACTTTTAAAAAGAACAAAGTTGGAGAGGTCACAGGACCTGACTTTGATACTTACTATATTAAGCTACAATAGCTACAATAATAAAGAATGTTGGATAGTGACATAAACATAGACATACAGAATACTGAAGCAGAAGAGCAAGGCCAGAAATATACCCACATATATATGGTCACTCATATATATGGTTCAAACCAAGTGGCAAGGTAATTGAAAGGATAGATTTTCAAACAATTGATGCTAGAACAACTTCAGATCCATATACAAAATAAAATTTCACCTAAACCTCACATAGTAGCACAAACCTCACATAGTAACACAAATTATGGTTAAACTGAATATAGGCTTAAATGTAAATGCTGAAATATTAAAATTTCTGGAAGAAAACATAAAAGAGGGTATTTACAGCCTTTGAGTACACAAAGACTTCCCCATTTAAGGCATGACACATAAAAACAATAGCAAAATACATACTTCATCAAATGTTAATCTACTCTGCAAAAGGCATGTTCATGAAAACAGCAATCCACAGAGTGGGAGAAAATAGAATACACATATCTGATAAAGGACTCGTTATTCAGAATATATAAAGAAGTTTTAAATTCAACTATAAGAAGATAACTCAATGTTTTTAACATGCAAAGATTTGACATGTTATAGAAGAAGATACACAACTGTCCAATATGCACCTAAAAATAACTGAATATCATTAATCATCAAGGAAATGCAAACTAAAACCACAGTGGAATACCACTACACAATCACTTGAATCACTTGAAAGGCTACAATTTAAAAAAAATGATTATCCTAGGTGACCGTAAAAATAGGACCAGCTGGAACTATTGTATATTTCTGTGGGGGGTGTAAAACAGTACAGTTTAAAAACTACTTGGGAGATTATATTTGTAAAGTAGATACTTATATGATCCTAGGATTCCACCTTTAGGTATTTTCTCATGAGAAGAAAAAAACACATATATCCAAAAACTTATACCTAGATGTTCATAGCACCTTTATTAACAGCCCCCACATGGAAAAGATCTGAATACTCATCAGTGGGTTACGGGGAAAACAGCAACAGCTATACTATATTCATATAATGGGTATCACCCAGGAATAAAAAAAGGAACAAGCTACTAATATCCCCAACAACATGAATGAATCTCAAAAAGATGCTGAATGAAAGAAGCCATGTGCAAAATAGTATCTTCCAGAAGGACTCTATTTTGTGAAACTCTGGGAAAAATAAATCTAGTCTATAGTGATAGAAAATAGATCAATCTAGCCCTGGTCAAAGTGGGGCCTGAATGAGAACATCCTGAGGCAATGGAAAAGTGGTGGTGGTTACATGGGGTATATGTGTGTCAAAACTTATCAAACCGTGTGCTCAAAATTTCTGCATTTTATATCTAAATTATACCTCAATAAAATTGATTTTTTAAATAAAAAGACTGGTTCCTACATGGACTTGAGGGTAGAACATAAGGTTCTCAGTAGTTGTTAGGCAGAGCTTACTGTTAGGCTGGAGAGGTCCTACATTCTAGCTACACCGAGTTTCTTTAATTTGCCCAACTGCATATGAACCATCTTGTCCTCCAAGAACTGTTGCTCTCAGCGTTACTACGGTCTTGTGTCCATCCTGAATGGCTGAATGTGGTCTTGTGAGTGATTCTTTACTGAGAAGCCTCCTCAAAGATGCCACCACTACAGCCTAACGCAGACCTACCGCCCCCTTAATTTTTGGATCTTGGTCACGGGAAGACCAGCATCAGATACAGGGAACTTCCGTTTCAGGCTGTCTTGGGCCCATACATAACCCTGGGAGAAAAATATAAGGGAAGAAAAATACCCAGAACAAATGCCAGATCACCACCAAACCAAGGAAGTCTATGGAATCTGAGGCAGGGGAGTAAGTGTGGTCTAAGAATCAAGACTGCAAGATGAAATATGGCAAGTATGACTTCTAAGGCTGCAATAGGTAGTATAATGAATTAGAACATTCCCAGAGTGGGACAAGTACCGGTGGTGATTCATGAAATGATTCTAAGGGTTCTTGAGACCATTTGGAGTGGTCAACAAACATGATTTAAATAACACTGAATCACATAATGATTGATAATTTTTTCTTTAGTTCTCTTAGTTTTGCTGATGATCAAAAAGCCTCATTTTGTACCAGTATGTCTTGAACATCGCATTCTTCTCCCTCTTAAACACAGAGAAAATCCAAAACACTTAACTGGAATGCAGTAGCTATGTTTGGTTTTGTACATAGTTGTCTTCTACATATGGTAAGGAAACCAGTTTTTCCTTTGTGGTAGTGACGCCAAGTTTCTGCATAAAATAAATGTTCTTTGGTAGGAAAGGGGAACCGTGAATTTATTGAAAAAAAAATTGGTTAAAAATACCGGAGTAGGATATTGATAGGGTGACGCAGGAAGACCTGAGATTGGATAATGGTACCTTAAAATGTCACTTTGTAAATAAGACTATATATCTGTGTGAAGATATTATATTAGCATATCAATAAGCACTGGATTATTACTAAATTAATAAACAATAAAGAAAACCCACTACATAGTATTTTCAGGTCATACATTAGCTTGTGATTTTAATTACTTGCCCCTTAACATCCCCAAAATTACTGAAAAAACACCAGACTGATTGTCAGTGTCTTGTAAATTAGGATAAAGCACCATGAAACTGGGTGAAAGGCAAGACTATATCTGCACAATAAGGAAGAGTTACTTTCCATCCTACCTCCATCTTTCTGCTCATAAGTGCTTGCACTTGAGTGTGGGCAGGCAAAGAAGATATGCAGAAGGTGCCCATGAGAAAAAGAGTTTGTCTCCATAAAAGTTGGCAATCTACTAATTTTAGTTTTGCTTCCTTTTATCTTTTTTTTTCTTCATATATGTGTTAATTTCTTTCCTTTACAAGAATTCATACAAATTGACATTTTACTTTAGGTCCATTAATCACTTCAAAAAATACAATCCACGTGGACAAATGTCTTCAAAATTATTATGCTGTTGTCAATGTTTTGACAGTCTTGTGCAATTTTAAAAAAAATCAACCTCATCTAGGCTCTAGAGAATGTCACCAGTCAAAAAAAGGAGAGACATAAAATGGATTTTCTTACTTAAAGAAACATCATGGGATGATGAAGGCCTACTATGCTTATAATTTCCCAAGAGTACAATTACATTTGGAATGAACAAAGATAAATGCATTACCTGTGGGAAGGTGCAGTGTTATGTTGTTGCAAAAGTCTGTGAAGCAGCATTCTGTTTTGGTAACATTGTTGGAACTATGACAGAAGACTTGAGCATTCAGTTCTGGGAGAGAGACACAGGACTTGATCACTTGTTCTTTTCCATTGGTCAGCATAACTGAAGCCCAGCATGCTCCTTCAGTTTGGCAGGTAAAGTTTGAAGAGTCACACAAAAGACAGACACATTTCAATCCTGAAAAGTGTAAGACAGAAAGCTTTAAGATATAGAAATATCATGCAAATTTATTTCATAATACTTGAATTTAAGAATTCAATCTTAATTAGAATTGAAGAAGGATTTCAATGAACGGCACTGGATAAACACAGGCTACTGTTCTCAGCAGTCATGCATTTTATTACACAGGTGGCCCAATCATCATTTACTACTGCTTGTATTTTTGTGACTTTATTCAGTTGCTACTACATTATAAAACCATTTTCTTGGCCATGGTCTAAGTCCCTCCTTCTCAAACTCAATTGGCCTATTTCTAAGTCAACAGCTCTCATGAAATGCTGGGATACCGCCACACAGCAACCAAGGGGTGCTGTCCAGTATCACTTGTAAACTGTGGTTGGAGAGCTAAGTAACCAAACCATCCAGGGTGCTCTGTTCATTGACCCCTTCTCCCTTGAACTTTTAAGTGAATGTTCTAAACACAAACCTAATCATAGAAATTTACCGCTCTAAAAACAAAACAAAAAAGTGTGATTCTTTACCCTTATATTCGATGATGTGTTAATATTACTGCTATTGTCATAGTAGGCACTGATGAGCCATGACACTTTCCCCCTCTTCACTAAGAAATACATCATAGAATAAGAGTCATCTGAACAGAGACCATGACCTTCAGGCAATTTTCTTTAATGAACACATCTATTCCATGAAGCAAAATACATCAACAGTAGAATTTAATATCTCAACATCAATAAAACTTTCAAAAATTGGACTTTGCTAATCTGTCCACTGTATAAATTTCCTCGATCCTCCTCACTTACTACACACACACAAACACCCCCCCACACACGCTCATGAACTCACATGTTCCAAGTGACACAGCATTCCTCTGTGCTGATGTAAAATATCCATCAGCATGAAGTTCAGTGGTTGTGACAATTTATTCAAATTTTATTTAATTACATTGTTTTTAAATAGTACAGTACTAAATAAGCCTTTTGTATTATTATTCTAATGAGTTTTCTGTTAAATCATAACTACTCCCCACAATTATCTGAATGCACCAAGTTTTATAATAAAAATCATTTTTTACTGGAATTGAAGTCTTTAAATCGCTAATTACTGAAATTGGAACTGTTATAACTGTACAATTTTTGATACATAAATAATAATTTTTATACTTGACTTCAAATATCAATATAAGGGCAAATATGGATAATATTCTTACATAACTGTGTAAGAAAGAACAAATTACATATTGACCAATAAAAATTATCTTTCCTCTGGTCATTTTTCTTGATTGATATAAAAATACCATTTCTATAAACATATTTATTATGGGATAAAAGAAATACATCATAAAATAAAGTATTCTTTTATTAACGACATTGGGCCAAACATAATAGCTCACTCCTCCGTTTATTCTAAGGGAGATTAATATAAACAAATCTACAGCTGACCCTTGAACAACATGGGTTTCAACTACACCCATCCATTTGTAAGTGGATTTCTTTTCAATAAATGCAGTACCATACTCTAAATATCCTTTTTCTTCCTTATGGTTTTCTTAATAACATTTTATTTTCTATAGTTTACTTTATTGTAAGAATACAGTATACAATACATGTAATATACAAAATATGTGTTAATTGTTTATGTTATTGGTAGGGCTTCCAGTCAACAGGAGGCTATTAGTGAAGTTTTGGGGGAGTCAAACATTAAGCAGATTTTCAACTGTGTGAAGGGTTGGTGCCTTTCCATGCACGTTGTTCAGCAGTCAACTATACGCATTTGTTGGTATGTATGTGCTACAGTAGAACCTTGTAATCTACATTGATTAGGATTCAGTAGAGCTAGATGTATAAAATCCAGGTGATCTGAAAAATGTTTTAAGTCCCTTTCCTTGTATAAAAGAGAGCTCATATTGTCACTATCCATCCAATCAGGTGTCTTCTGTCAGTGGAATCTCTCTCTAGTACTTTTCAATTCCAATCTGACAAACGCCTTCAAATCCCCGTTATATTAGCTTTGAATCTTGGCCATTACTTGGCCTCTTTATGCTTCCATTTCCTTATATGAAAGATGAAGAGAAGAATAATATACCTCCTCATACTGTTGTGAAGAATAAATTAATCTACATAAAGCTCTTAGAACAATTTCTGGCGCACAGGAAGCCTATGTAACCATCAGTGACTATGACTTGCCCTACCAGAGGAGGTAAAGCTGGTTGTCTTATGCTAACAATTGAAATACATTCATAATCCATAAAGGAATGGCTGAATGGACTAGGCTGTAAGACCATTTAAGAGGCATACAGGGGGGATCCCTGGGTGGCGCAGTGGTTTGGCGCCTGCCTTTGGCCCAGGGCACGATCCCCAGGATCGAATCCCACGTCGGGTTCCCGGTGCATGGAGCCTGCTTCTCCCTCTGCCTGTGTCTCTGCCTCTCTCTCTCTCTCTCTCTCTCTGTGACTATCATAAATAAATAAAAAAAAAAATTAAAAAAAAAAAAGAGGCATACAGGGATCCCTGGGTGGCGCAGCGGTTTAGCGCCTGCCTTTGGCCCAGGGCGCGATCCTGGAGACCCGGGATGGAATCCCACGTCAGGCTCCCGGTGCATGGAGCCTGCTTCTCCCTCTGCCTTTGTCTCTGCCTCTCTCTCTCTCTGTGTGACTATCATAAATAAATGAAAAAAAAAATTTAAGAGGCATAACAAAGAAATGCATCCCTCTCTACTCTGTGGAGTAACTTGAATGTTCTCCTTCTTCAAATGGCCCAGATTAGAATCTAGAGAGTCACACAGCAGGGTGGTGTTTGGCCATGGTCTAGATAAAGAACTCAGGAAAAGAAAGTCTCAGTTCTATCTCTGTCACTAACATGCTCATTGCCTTTAGAGATGATATTTGACCTTACAGTGCCTCAGTGCCTACTTCTGAAAATGGGAAATGAACTGGGGTCAGGGTAGTGGATCCCAAATCCTGAAATCTCAGAGTGCCACCATTTTATGACTCCATGATTTTTTTAATTCACAGAAATTTACAACTGCAAAATATAGAAAACGTTTTGACATTGAAGAAACTTAACCCACTGTGGTTATTCTTTATCCTCATATTTTAAGGGGCTGAAGTTGGGAAGACTAAGTCTCCTGACACACAGTCTCAAACCAGTTATTACTGGACTCCTCATCAGAGTCTCCATGAATTTTCTGTTTCCAGGAAAAGCCTACCTGGAAATCAATGCAATTAACTACAGAAGAGGGGTTCATGGAAGGAAGACAACCATAAAGCACTCAACAATTAAACATATGTTAGTTTCATGTATGTTTATCATTACGCATAATTCCCAGTGCAAATGTGGGATGCCATCGTCTCCGTTTTCTAGATAATGAAATATGAGGGTCAAAAAGATCAAGTGGCTGAATTAATGTAGCAGTTATTAGATTATACAAGCAATGTTGTTTCTGCCCCCACCAAAGCTGATACATATCTAAAAAAATTTTTTTAAATGATAGGTTCATAAAACATTTTCCAACCTCACCAATTTCTCGCAATTGAATAAAATATAATTCTAATACAGCAGAAAGAAGTTAATAATTAACAATTGATGATTGAGATGTTGCCCTGTATTATCCTAATTATCTTTTAAAACACAATGATACTTTTTTAAAAAAAATTTGTACCTACTTATTTTCTGAGAAGACAGGAGGTTAAATAAGAGTCAATTATCATGTGTGTGCATCTACATAAGTAACCTTATCTTTCAGATTGTCTAAGTTTTGTATCAAGTGTAAACCTCTAAATACCTAACCTGATACTTTTTCTTTGAAAGACTACTAGCTCCTTATAAATATGATTATATAATAGCTCTTATCAAGGAATGATATGGATACTCATAGAATGTTTAACAAGCTATAAAAATTTCCTTCAGTTTTAAATAAAAGGTATGAATAAGAATAGTAATTCAGACCCAGGTGATAGAGTTAAGACACAGTAAATACCACCTCACTTTAAATGGTGCACAATGGAAAACACTGACAAAACTGAGAATTTGTTGATAACAGCTTCAAACATCGGCTAAATGTTTTCATCTATTCCAGGTCAACTGGTAGTACCAGAGCACTGATGGAGAACAAACAACAAACTGAAAGAAACCTAAGATGTATCACTAACATACAACATACTCAGTCTTGCATTTTTCGTTTCCCACCAAACCACTATATGGTTACATTTGGTATATAATTAAATTATATTTATATCAACCACCCTCAACATAGAACCCTTGTGCTGCCAATTAAAACATAAGTTGCCCTTAGTGATTAGACTTATGCTTTCATATTTTGTTTTTTAAAAGACTGATGTTAATTGAGTCAATTATACTAGAATATTCCATGACAGGATAAATCTGGCTGTTAGCAGACAGTAGTCCAGCCTTATGTTTCTTTATTTTGTACTTTCCCATTATAATGTACTTGAGTCATATGGAAAGATAGCAAATGAAGTTGAAGAAGGAGGTAATTACCCAGAATAAGGAGGTCTATTAGAGTTTTCCCCACAAGAAAGATTGCACTTTTCTTGCGTCTCCTCCCACCCCTTTAATTAGCCCCCTTTCCCCCTTTTTGCCAATTAGTCTGTAAAAGCCAAGACATCTGTTACTCACAAGACATCTGTTACCCACATGAAACCAAAGGATGTGCACATTCCTAATCAACCAGAAAATAAATTTTCATCCATATTTACATGTGATGGCAAGCACATCCTGGTGTCCAGAAATGTAAAAACCATCAGACTACAGAAAAAGAACCAAATTCATTGATTTGCATTTATTCTTTGCACTTGCACTATTCTCGTTAAATGGCCAAATATTTGCTTGGGAAATATTAGTTGTTTTGAATTAGATACTATTTTCAATAAGTTGGTTGCCTACATTTTGGGTCTATATGCTGAAATATCTATTGACCAGTGCTTTACACCAATTTCTGACACATATGCCCTTCCCTCTTCTCTAGACATCAGTTGATTCCATTTCCCTAATTTTAGAGTAGGGTACTGAACACAACTTTTTTTTTCAGAAAACTGTCTCAAATTTGACCTGCTGCATATATAATCTTTTCATCATTTGCAGGCTTCTGAGTTAACAAAGGAACAATTCAAGCTCATCCATGTGCTGAATATGAAAAGAACACCAGGACAACCAGCACTAGGATATGTAAAGGAAAGCCAGACGGGGTCAAAGGAAATCAGGCAAAGACCTATCTTCCCTTCTTTTCCTTTTCAACATTTGATTTTCATGTCATGGGGTCGTTTCAAATCATTTCTCTTTCTTTGTGGTAGGGAAAAATATGATAGAGAAAGAAAGCAGCTTTAATGAAATATGGACAATATGAATGTAAATCTTTTGGCCAAAGGAGTTTTCAATAGAGACATTACTTTTAGAAATTCTATTTACCAGGCTCTATCTAAGGACATTCAGAACTCCTAAAATATGAGAATACATCCAGCATAAAGGAAAACTGTTCTTTTGTGTTAAGTGGTAATTATGCTCCCTGTTCAGGAAGGCCTCATCCTTATAGCTGAGAAGGAAAAGGAACTACTCTCATGGGAGGGATTCCATCCAGGACAGTTGTTTTCACTTCCAGCTGCAGGGCTCAAATTAGGAAGAGTCCAGCACACTTTGAATTATAGGACTAGCCATTTTGAATGTCCTCAGTCCACAGGTAACACTCAATGAAACCGGAGGTTTCGGCTCACTTCCACCACAAACCACCCAACACTACACCTCCACATCTTAGATTCTTCACCTGAAATGTGATCAGGTCAGGAAGCAGATTAAAAGATTTCTAAAGATCCCAGTTTTATAGTCTTTTCCTGCTCTGAGCCCATGTTGCAATTCTCAATACCAGTAACTACAGGGTTATCTATGTATGACAGATAAAAAGAGATAGCACCCAAAGTATAGGTTTATACCCCAAAATTCACGCACTGGTATTTCAGTGGATGAAAGGATCCTACTAGTTTATAATCCAACAAAATTTCTCCAGTTGGTATTAAAGATGATTTATCTTGTCCTGTATCATATGGGAATCTAATGCTTTTTCCAATATCAGCACAATATTTTTAGGAAGTAAAGGGAAAGTTCACAGCTTCTCTGACTTGGGCCAGACACCCAGAGTCTAATCCCCCAATATGATATATATATGATATATATATCATATACCATCACAGAAATGGCACGCAAGACCAAAAGCTATTCAAGGGTACCACACCATAGCAACCGGATTCTATTAAACAGAAATGAAAACACTTCCCAATAATGTCTAAATGGCTGACAAAAAGAGTAGAGTTCAAAATTGGCCAGGATTAGGCTATTTATTTAGTTACTTATAGCCTCAAAATGAGGACTAGATACAGAAAGGACATGTACTGCGGCATAATGTCAAAAAGCTTTCAGTACAATTTAAAAACTTTTTAAAAGAGGAAAAATGATCAGTTTAACATTTTTGCTTATCAGCACAGTTATTAACTGAAAAGTTCACTTTTCAAAGAAATGCTTTTCCAAAACTACTATTAATAACATTAGCCCCTAAGCTCGTACAGTATGGTACAAAAATAAGTCAACCATAAAGGGATATAAACTTGTCTAAAAGGGGGATGGCAATATTATTTGTGCAGATTCTCTGAAAATATCCCTGTGAAAGCATGAAAATGCAGAAGGATTCTGAGCTGTGGAGAGGATAGCCTTTTCCTTCCTGCCTTTGGAAGTCAAGGCAGTAGTTAGCAGCAGGCTGGCAGGGGTGGCGGTTGCATGATGACTGCTTTTGGGAACAGTGTGACATCTCTTAGAGTATATGCTTATCTCCTTAGGGAGGGCACATTTCCTGCAATCTTCTGGCCAACTTAAAACTTTATGGTCATCCACGGAAGAAAAGGACCTCATTTGGGGCCTCCTATATCAAAGGATCATATCAAAGAATAGTGTTCCTAATCACAAGACACATTTCCTCTGCCACTCTCCCATGTAATTTTCATTTAATTTAACAACAAGTTATATTCTTGGGCTACCAGCCTAAATGGTTCCTCACCAAACCATTCTCTTAGTCTTGCATTTTTTTTTATTGTCTTCTAATGAAGAAAAGAGCTATCTATGTTCAATGGATTCTAATTACATCTAGAATAAAATAAAATCCACAATCATTATTTGTGACCTAATAGGCCAGTAGGTCTGGGTTGGGTGCTTCCCACTTTTGAACCTCATTGCTTATAACAGCCCTTCAGACATACTGGTCTCCTTTTCATAGTTCTAGATAACAAGCTCTTTCCTGCCTCACGTTTTTTTCCTCTGGCTATTCCCTTTGCCTGTAGTGTGCGTCCTCTGCTTCTAATTCTTCAGGCTCAGCTCAAATGTCACCATCTCAGGGAAATCATCAGACATTCTTCTTGATGAGTGATCTGCTCCCCATCCTTTCTGGCATATACTGTAATCTGTAGTAAGCTAATTTATTGTATCAGCCCTACCAGAATTAAAAATCCACGAAGGCAGGGATCTTTCCTACTACCATCTACCATCACATCCCAGTGCCCACAATAGGGTATGACAGATGATTTTTTAAAAAATCAAGAAACATGTATTAAATTAAAAAGTATAAAAAACTCTACAGAAGAATGCAAAATGGCCAAACACATAATACTCACAACCAAAAAACAAACAAACAAACAAACAAAAAACAAACAAACAAAAAAACTCACAACCCTGTAACTATTCTCATTATGGTATATTATCTTCCAGTTTTCTTCTATTCCATAATAGATTTCTATCTATAAACACAATTTTACATGCTGCCTTTTTATTCTATTATCATCATGTCATAAGCTTTTATGATCTCTTGTTTATAGTCACTTAATGGCATTTACAGACCTCCCATTAGTGTAACTGGATGATATCCAGCATTTTCTTGCTTTCAGGCCTTTCACTTGTTTCCAATTTTTGCAATTAAATAACACTGTGTTGAATATCTCTGTGGATTAATCTTTAACCAAATTTAGTTTCCCAGGCTAGAGTCCCAGAAGTGGAATTACAACATCAGACCTTCTCGAGAGACACTGTCAAATAGCTTTCCAGAAATGTTGTACCAATTAAGATTTCCACTGGCCCTGTATGAAAGTACCCATTTCATATACACTTGTCAGCATTAGCTATTCTCACTAAAATCTTAATAAAGTGGTGGGTGGAAGTTGCATCTTATTTTAATTTGCATTTCCCTATGATTGGGGTTGAACTTTTTTTCCAAATGTTTCCTGTGGATTTTCTCTTGGGTAAGTTTTTTGTCCATGCCATTCAGCTCTTTGATTAGTCTTAAATTTCTAATCGATTTAAAGAGCTCTTTATAAACATAGAAATCCTTTGCTATATGTGTTACATACAACTTTCCCCACTATCACATTTATTTATTTCTTCCTAATGTACCACCTTCATTGTTTTGGAAGGGAAAAAAAGTACTTATCCCTTGTCAAAAAGAAGTCAAGTTACATGTATTATATAATACATATAATATAAAGAAGTAAAATCAAATACATCACTCCTAATCCCATATCCCCAAAATGACTTAACATCTTCTCCAAATATTTTTCTATGGAGCTTTACTTATAGCTATCAAAAAAACTAATGTAATAGATGGAAATTCTGTTGATCCATCTTTTACTTAGCACTTTCTTCCTTTGCCTTTAAGCTTAGGAAATCCTCATCCAGTTTATGATTTTTTGTAATACATCTAACCCCTAAATTTATGTGGATTTGATTGTGGTGTTAGGTAATACATAAATCTAATAAATAAATCTCTTTGACAGGTGATAATTGAACTACTTTATGGTAAATGTCTAGTTTTTAAAATTTTTCTTTAAATTATTATTTAAAGAATATTGTATTAGCCATGCTTTTCCAGAAACACAGAGCCAGTAGGATGTACATGTATACACACACACACACACACACACACACACACACACACACAGAGAGAGAGAGAGAGAGAGAGAGAGAGAGGCTGAGATTTCATTTTAAGGAATTGGTTTACTGGATTGTGGAGGCTAATAATTCCAAAATTTCCAAGGTAGGTTGCAGAGAAGAGTTGATATTGCAGTTTAAATCTGATGACTGTGTGGAGGCAGAAATCCCTCTTCCTCTAGGGACCTCAGTTTTTTTTCTCTTAAAGTCTTCAGTTGATTTGATGAAGCCCATCCAATTATGGAGGGTAATCGACTTCATTGAAAGTCTACTGCTTTAAATAATAATCTCATCCAAAAAATACCTTCACAATAACATCCAGACTAGTGTCTGACCAAATATGCAGGCAGGTACTGTGGCCTAGCCAAGTTGATGTATAAAATACACCTTCCCAAACATATACTGTATGTCAAATATTATGCTAAGAGCTGAGAAAAGAAAAAAAGATCATTCCCTAAAGGCATTGTAGAGTCGAAGCACATTGGAATAGTGTGGTGAAACAGTCAGGGACGTGCGCACAATGTGTTCGGGCACAGAGGCTGAGCACTGCTTAATCCAATCTGGGGGAGAAGGGACAGGTGCAGGCAGGAAATTTTCTTTGAGGTGAGTCTTGAAGAGCACAATAGTTCTTCACCATCCCCAGCCCACTTCCCTCCTCCACTGTCCGACCTACCCTCTCAGTAGTGGTCATAGATCCTCCAGCAATCCCTACCACCCTGGGGAAAATGAGACAGACGGTGGGAAATGTCTCCTGTGGGTGGGGCTGATATGTATGGGGTTTAACTTGCCAACGTGTTCTTGTCACACACACACACACACACACACATACACCCTGTTGGATCCCCATTTCCAGTTCCAAAGGCATCTCTGCAACCCAGGCACAGAGGTTGGAAAAGTTCAGCCTTCCCTGGAGTTGCAGGATGGGACTGGGAACCCTTCCCTAGGACAGGGCCTTGGGTCTTCCACCTTCTCTTCAACTGACCCATTTGCCAGCCTCCTCTTGGGTCACGGGGGACCCTCAGGCTTTCAGCCAGGCACTGGCATGAGCGCATTCCAGACCTGTCAGCCCCTGGCCATATAGCTGTTGATATTCACATAAAATCATACTTGATAGTGATTACCAGATTGTGAGATTTCATCAACGAGTTGAATTTCAAAAATAATTTTGGGATTCAATCAGGATTGCATTAAATTTTTGCTTTCCCCAAGGAAGAACACTGGGGACCAGGGGAAGCACCCCATACCACCATCTCAAAAAGAAAGGTTATTATAATACCAAGTACATTACAATATAAAGAATTATAGACTGAGGGATAGATCAAGGATATCTTTTTAAAATTTCAAATGTTGAAAAATATAATTATCTTCTATAATGTTCAATTTCTTTTGTCTTTTTCTGAAACAAATTGTTAATCTGGGGGTTGACTATGTATCAGAAGGCAGAGCTTGAGTGCCCAACCTGTTCCTGCGCTTTGTTTTGTTCACAATCAATGGCCATAACCCACGTAGGAATGTTCTCTAAAATGGAAAAGGCAATTTTCCATACTGCTATCTCTACTCAATATGGATATTCTGGAAAACTGAAAAAAAGCTGAATAAAGAAAGCTAATAGTCCCAGATCAGTGGTCTGGCCAACAAGGAACTTCCTTGTTTAGTGAGTGGGCTACTGGGCCTTTTGGCCTCAACTCAATGAGTTCACTCTAGGCAACGCCTCCACCAGTACTGGGGCACAGAGCTTAGCACTATATTTGATCAACCTGCACATTAGAGTCTATTTTACAAAATTTGGAGGATGATATATAATTTTTGGATCATTACACAACTGCATTCAACTTGCTTATTGTATAACTTGCTTATTGTATCTATGATTTACTTGATAATAAACTCCTGATCAGGAACATCCAATATAATTTTAATACTGTTCACATGGGAAATTATGACCAATTATAACCAACTCCAGTAAGCTACAATTTCCAGCAACAACTTGTGGTGATATGCAGAGATTGCTGTTGTGTTGCATGAGGAAATGAACCTGGGTAAAGAGAGGAAGAGTGTAGTTGTTCTAATCCAGTCTGGTGCATTAGGGTCATGTTAGGAGACCTGAGGTTCTGATCCTAGTTCTACTAATGTGGCCTTCGAGGCTTCTGTGCCTTCAACTGATCTGTCCAAGAAAGAATTCAATTTGATGATCGCCAGTTGTTCTAAAGTTGTAATACCCAAAGAAATGAATACCCTGGCTGCCATGTAATATCAGCAAGAACAATATGAGTGTCTGATATATATATAAAAAAATTGTTGTCCTGGAATCATAGTTAACAAAGCAAATTGTTCAGGAAAATACTGTATCATTCTGATAAGGACTGAAGTGAATAATCTTGAGTTCATACTTTGGAGGTCCATTAAGTCATAGAAATCTAGTTTCATGTTTCCAATCCCCATGAGGTACAAAAGAAGGAAAACAAATGGGAGAGGATCACAAAGAACCTGGTCATGGAAGGAAAACAGGAGCACATGACATGGTCAATCTACTTGGGAGACAAGAAATAAACTACAAAATTTAATGATAAAAACGTAAGTTTTTAAAGCTAAGGAAGCTCCGACTTTTTTAAGGGAAGCAACTAACTAATCAGTAAAGAAACAAGTAATCAATAGTTAATAGTCAAACCACAAGGCTAAAAGAATATGCAGATAGGAAAAGAGACAAAACTATCCCAAGTTAAAATGAAAGTAGCAAAAAAAAAAAAAAATTGAAAAGTTAAAGTCCTTGAGTTCTCAGGGGTTCACTTGTCAGAAATTTTTATCATGATCCACAGCTATTCATTTATATGATCAGATATGGTAAGGAATAGATAATTCTCAATCTAGAAATAAAAGGAAACTATCCAAAGTAAGATGATCTAACTAAAAATAGATTGCCAAGTGAAGAGTTGAAAGGGGAAAAGGAGGGCAAGTGATTTTAGAAGGAAAGTTTTTTCTTAAAGGCTGATCCTAATTGGGCCTCTTTCCGAAATTGACCCCAAAACTAAGGCCTGGCTTAGATAGTATGAAGAGCTTATATTATGCAAGCATAAGACGGCAGCATCTCCTGCTCCTCTATTCATAGAAGGTACCTGGGAGTAAGAGCTGAGGCACCTGGGTGGCTCAATGGTTGTCTGCCTTTGGCTTAGGGCATGATCCCAGGGTCCTGGGATCGAGTCCCACATCTGGCCACCCGCAGGGAGCCTGCTTCTCCCTCTGCCTGTGTCTCTGCCTCTCTCTGTGTCTCTCATGAATAAATAAATAAAATCTTTTTTAAAAAGTGGAAGTATCTAGAATGTTAATTCTTGTTTTTTTTTTGTTTTGTTTTGTTTTTGTTGTTGTTTTTTACTATTCAGAAACAAGATGGACTAGGTTGTAGAAAAGGCCCTTTGCTTGACAAGACGGTTAATGTTCGATGTTAATATTCAGCATTTAAAAACTCGGGATCGACAGGAGTCAGAATTGTTGAGTTAACGGAGGGATGGACTTAGGTTAAGAAACTAGTTTTTCAAATACCGCTTCTTGGCCTTTTGGCTAAGATCAAGTGAAGAAACTAGCTTTTCAGAAAAACCAATTATCTTGGGGGTTGGCAATCAGTTTAACAGATTCAGACTCTTGGATTGATCCCAAAGGCTAGTGTCTCTTCTGGAGCAGCTGGAATCTGCTTCCTAGGTGAGGCTGGAGGCTCCCTAAGGAGGGAACGTGTAGAGCCCACCCTGCCCTTCCAACAGACTCCGCAAGAGTCTTCTCCAGAGCTGAGTCCGCAGGGAAGCTTCAGTCTTGTAGTCGGGGGGCTGCTGAAGGTGGGAAAGTGGGGCTCCGCTTAGGAGAGCGCTAGATCTCAGTACCTAAGACTCTGCTTGGTGAGGCTAAAGGATGGGGGGAGACAAGGTCCTGTACTTAAGAAGTCCCCTCCACTAGTAAAACCAAGCACAACCAGGAATGAACAGGAGAGGCAGACTGGGCTAAAAGACGTGTCTGTTTAAGTACAAGGCCTCGCAGGCTCAGTCTAGAAACGTGATAGGAGAAATGCTGCTGTGACACACATAAAAGGTGCTTGACCGTCCCACAGGAAGAGGCTCCATGAGGAAGGTAAGTGGGAAGAGGTCTCTCCCCCACCAAAACCCAAAAGGGGTTCACTTGTTCTTTCCTGGTTCATAAACCATAATAAAATTGAAGCATGACGTAAAGGATGCTAGAGAAGAATAAGAAGTGTGTTTTGCTCCCCACTGTCTCCATTTTAAAAAGGAGGCAGAGATAACTGGTAATAAAGAACTCCGTGGTGTTCAGCGGAGCACATCCTGGAGCATAGGCCGGAGATAAGAGCAGAATGTTAATTCTTATATTGGTTACTACATTAATTTTCTCCCCTTCTTGAGTCTGACAAATTATTCCTTGGGTCTGACAAATAAATTTGGGAAGGACAAATATGTCAATGAAAAAATAAACAAAATAAATGACAATATATATTTCCACTTGCCAATTAAGAAATGATTTTGCAAATTAAAACACCCAGAAGTGATAAGGGGCTATCAGTGAAATTTCACCTTTTTTCATAGCTGGTAGAGTAACAACTGGTACAAATTTTGGGGAGTGCAATCTGAAATGTTTGTCTCAGGATTCCTAAAATGTTTATACTCTTTGTGCTTGTATTTCCTCTTTATGAAATAATCAAGAAAACAAAATTTTATTTTAATTTTCCATTGCAGTTTATTATTCACAAAAGTAAAAACTGAAAATAATAAAAAATCTCCCTAAATCAAAATGTTTAAGTAAATTTTGACAAAACATATGATGGCATAATATCCTGTTTTTAATAATATTTAAATAGAATGGAAATTGCTCACTGTGAATATTAAATGAAAAGTAGAATCATAGGATGCCTGGGTGGCTCAGTCCATTAAGCATCCGCCTTCAGCTCAGGTCATGATCCCAGAGTTCTGGGATGGAGCCCCAAATTGGGCTTTCTGCTCAGCGGGAGCCTGCTTCTCCCTCTGTCCCTCACCCCACTTGTGCACTCCCTCTCTCTCTCTGTCTCTCTCTCTCTCTGCCTTTCAAATAGATAAATAAAATCTTTAAGAAAAAAAAAGTAGGATCATAGAGGATATGATCTCAATTTACATATATATGGACAGGAATAAAAACTAGAAGGAAAATATATCTAAATATTAATAGTGGCTTCCTCTGAGCTAAAAACTAAAGGTGATTTTTACATTTTTCAACACTTTTCTCTAATTTCCTATAATGAACACATATTAATACTATGACACTAAGATCATATTTTGTTAAAATCATGTCTTACTCTGTAGAAGTATTTCATTCATGGAGATTTATTTTGGAAATCACAGGGATACCATCAGTCAGCAATTGTGCACAGCCTTTAAAATCACACTGCTGGTGGAGTCTGGTGAACATCCACATGCCCACTGCCATGTTACTCCATAGCTTATAGCAACTCTATTTTCTAGGCCAAAAATTGGAATTTGTGGTCTGAAAATAGGGTAGCATATTTGAAAGCTGGTTGTCCCTGAAAATTCAGATAGATGATTATTACAGAATGACTGCCACTCAACACTGGAAACATCCCTGATCCTGAAATGTAAACCAACAGACTTGCTAGCCTGATGATCTTTCCATAATTTTACCCCTCATCTTTAAATCTGTCTTGGTAGAGGATTAAGACAGGTATCGTGACTTCCCTTACTGTGTGGAAGACAATCAAGAAAATGCTGACTGCCCACTGTGTACATGACATTGTACTGAACAAGGGGTACCTCTAATCTAACTCAGCAAAATGAGGTTTGTTAATGCAGTAATGAGCCTGTGTATGGACTGCTGACGCAAGCAAAATTCTCCATAAGCAAGCTTAATGCTACAGGAAACCAACAAAAACAGCCCAAGCAGCCCATAAGTGCTCCCTTGTAGGTGATAAATGACCTTTCAAGTCGAACCAAATGCTTTCACCTAAGGAGAGCAGGGGAGTAATGCTGCATTTACAATAGGCTTTATCTACATGTGGAAAATGTCCCTCACTTGAAATTTTCTTTGCCCAGAGAAGAAATCACTACTCCAGTCTAATAAATTAAACATAGTCTGATCTAGCCTAATTTGATTTCACTTCAATCTATGCCATTTGACAGGCTGAGGATGATACAAAAAACATTTTAACAGAAATCCCTTATTTACATAGAAGTTACATAGCAAAAGCAAATCAATTCTGTGTCATTTTAAAATATCTTTTGTTTGTACAACCAACCCTATCAGTGCATATGGTAAAAAAAATATATATAGGAAAAATTAAAATAGAAAGCATTTATCTAGTGACCCACTTCTCTCCCCTGTCTCACTTCACAAAGGCAATTTTAACCGTTTTCGTTGTTCTCTAGGACTTTTCCATATATGGGACATTAACTCTAAAACTACACTGCTGTTCTTAATTAACCAATTTGAAACGGTACTGGCTGACTTCTTGATTGATATAAGACTTCTTAGTTCTCATACATGCTCTCCAATCTGGGGAGGAGGATCAGGTTTATTAAGATTGAATTTACATGTAGTAACATTCATCCTTTTTAGTGTACAGTTTTATGGGTTTTGACGACTGCAGTTCAATCGCCCCTCCTCCCAGATTTTCTCAGACTCTTTTAGACAACTCCTGCCACTCCAGCCCCTGGCACTTTCTGTCCCTGAGGTTTGTCTTCCCCAGAATGTCAAATGAATGCAGCCTTTTGATTCTGGCTTCTTTCATTTACTTCTTAAGGCTTTCATTCAGGTTCTTGCATACATCAGTAGTTCACTGAATGGACATACAACAGTTTGTTTATCCATTCGCAAGTTAAAAGCCATGTGGGCTTTTTTCCTCAGTTTTTTCTGATTTAAGAATAAGCTTGTAATAAACATTAATATACAGCTCTGTGTGGGGAATAATTTTCATTTCTCTTTGCTAAATCTAGAATTGAAATGACTATATTTTATATAAAATGTATGTTTAACTTTATATAAAATTACCGGTGTTTTTTCACTTTATATTCACCAGTAATGGATAAGAGTTCTAGCTACTTAGGATTCCTACCAATACTTGATATTGTCATCTTTGGTTTCTTGAGCTCTTTTTTTGGTTGTTGTTTGTTTTAGCCAATCAAATAGACGTGCAGGGGCATACCGCTGTAGTTTAATAAGGACTTCTTCAATGACTAATGATACTCGGCAATTTTGGTGTGCTTATGTACATTCATATGTCTTCTTTATACCTGTTCAATTCTTTGCCCACTTCTTATTGGGTATTTTCTTACTATTAAGTTTTGGGAACTCTTTATATGTTCTAAGTGTTTTATTAAATATGTGTCATGTAAATACTAACTCCCAGGCCATGGCTTGTCTTTTCATTCTCTTAACAGTATCTCTCAAAACAAAATAAGTTCTCAATTTTGATGAAATCCAATTTTTCAATATTTTCTTTTATGAATTATGCTTTTGGTGGTCACATTTAAGAAATATTGCTTAAACCAAGATCAAAAGATTTTCTTCTACTTTTCTTTTAAAATTTTTTATAGTTTTAGATTTTATTTTTAGGTTGATGGTCCATTTTAATATTTGTACACATGTAAAGCATATTTTGAGGTATTCTTTCTTTCTTTTGAATATGAATATCTAATTATTCCATAATAATTTGTTGAAAAGACCATAGCATTGTCTGTACCTTAGTAAAAAAAAAAAAAAATCAATTGGCTACATACATATGGGTCTACTTCTGGTCCCTCTATTCTATTCCATTAATCAATGTGCCTCTCCTTTTGCCAATAACACAGTCTTAATTACTGTAGATTTATAAGTCTTCAAATAAGTTACTGTAAATATGACAACTTTGATCTTTGTCAAAACTGATTTGGTTATTTTAGTTCCTTTATCTTTCCTCATAAATTGTAAAAACAGCTTGGTGACTTCTGCAAAAATCCCCACTGGAATTTTAATTGGGACGTTGATTGGGATTACACTGAGTCTATAAGCCAAATAGAGGGATAACTGTTATATTAACATTTTGACTTTGATTCTGTGAATGTAGTATAACATTCCATTTATCCAGATCTTCTCTAAATTCATTCAATTGTGTTTTATAGCTTTCAACAGACTTTCCATATTCTTGTTAGATTTTCACTTAAGTATTTCATGGTTTTTTAGGTGCTATTGTAAATGGCTTTCCAATTTCTAATTTTTCATTGCTAGTATATATAAAAATACAATTGATTTTGGTGTATTAATGTGTGTCTTGAAACCTTGAACTAGAATTTATCAGTTCTAATTCCTTTTTTTGGAGATTTTTTGGCATTTTCTCTATATAAAACCAAATCATCTGTGAATAGAGAAAATTTTACTTATTCCTATCCAATCCGTATGCCGTTTATATATTTCTTTTTTTAAGATTTTGTTTATATTTATTCATGAGAGACACAGAGAGAGAGGCAGAGACATAGGCAGAGGGAGAAGCAGGTTCTTTGTGGGGAGCCCGATGTGGGACTTGATCCCCAGACTTGGGATCACGCCCTGAGCCAAAGGTAGACGTTCATCTACTGAGCCATCCATGTGTCCCTATTACTCCTATCTTAATGCATTGGCTGGGACTTTCAATGTAGTAATGATTAGAATTGGTAAGAGCAGACATCTTTGCTTGTTTTCACTTGTAGTGAGAAACATCTAGTCTTTGATTTTGTTTATTATCTACCATTTTTCTGGTTGCTTTCTATTTGTTCTGACTGTGTTTGGTACACCTTTGCCATTTTGTCATATTTTTGGATTAAAATTTTTTATTTCATTTTATGTACTTTATTATATTATTTATGCATTAATATTTTAATTTAGATTTCAGTATTTTAGGGGTAGTTCTTGGTTGTACAATGTGCATCTTTAATCACAGTATAACTTGAAATAATACTATAATACTTCACATAAAATACAAAAAACTAAACAATTGTATATTCTCAATTTCTCCTCCCCATCCTTGTGCTAAGGCTGTCGTATATTTTGTCTACATTTTATCTATACATATGCTATACACTCAAAGAGCATTGCTATTTTTGCTTTAGAAAGTCAATGATATTTTAGAGTGATTAAAGTCAAGGAAAATATATCTTATATTTATCTTCATTTATTTCCAGAGATATTTTTTTTTGTGCATTCAAATCTCATTCAAATCTATGATACTTTCTGAGAAAGTTCCTTTAACATTTCTTGCTGTACAGGGGAGTAGTGAATTCTCAGTTTTTATTTATTGGAAATGTCTTCATTTCACCTTTATTTTAAAAGATACTCTATGTCATGAATAAAAAATAAATACAATCTTAAAAAAATAAAATAAAATAAAATAAATAAAAGATAAATTCAGGGGTGCATAGGTGGCTCAATTGGTTAAGCGTCTGCCCTCAGCTCAGATCATAATCTCAGGGTCTTGGTATAGAGCTGCATATCAGGCTCCCTGCTCAGCGAGGAGTCTGCTTCTCCCTCCTCTTCTGCTCCTCCCCTGCTTGTGCACGCATGCCCTCTCTCTTTAATAAAAAACTAAATCTCTAAAAAATAAAAGATAACTTCATGTGGTATGGAAAACTTGGTTGCTTTATACTTGCTGCACTTTAAAGTTGTCACTTCATCGTTTTCTTGTTTGCACAGTTCTGATGAGAAGTCTGCTGTAATTCTTAACTTTGTTCCTCTGTAATAGATCTATTTTATTCGGGCTGCCTTCAAGATTTACTTTTATCTTTGAATTTCATCAATTTACATATGATGTGTTTAACAGTGTGAGTTTTGGGAAAAGAGATACTTATCCTGCTTGAGCTTCTCTGAGCCTCTGTGATTGGTAATTTGATATATTTCATTGTAATTGGAAAATTATTAACCAATATCTCTTCAAATTTCTATCCCATTCTGTCCCTTTTCCATCTAGGATTCCATCTACATATATGTTATACCACTTCATATTGTCTCAGCTCTTAGATGTCTGTTTGAGGCCTTTTCACTCTTTCCTTTTTACCTCCTGACACCTTCCACTTTAGTGTAATGACTTTATAATACTATAATTACACATTTCTAAGGTCATTTCTATTGGTCTATCTTCAATTTCATTATTCTTTTTTTGGCTGTGCTAAGTCTATGAGCATATCAAGAGTATAATTCTTCATCTCATGCTTTCACATCTAGCATTTCCATTTGAAATTTCCTTATATTCTTTTCCTGCTAAAATGCCATGTATTTTCATGCATATTTTCTACTTTTTCTACTACAGGTTTTAGTCACAATTATTTTAAATTCCTACACAATAGTTCCAACATTTGCATCATACCTAAATCAAGAGTGCCCTGTTTCTTGCAAGTCAAGTTATTTCCTTGATTATTTGTGTGTCTCATTATGTTTGGTTGATCTCAATATAATTACACTACTGGAAAATGTAATCATACTATTATAAGGTCTTTACAATAAATGTAAAGGAGGTGTCCTGGGATAAAAAGGGAAGTAAAGTAGGCAAAATGAGGTGTCAAGTGTAAAGACCGATGTATGAAATAGTATAATACTGACTCAAAATGAATATTAAACTAAGAAAAAATACACACAAGCCTACAACTACTAAAAAACTAATTAAAAGAGAATGTTAGGAAATCAATAAAGGGAATGAAATGGAATACTCAAAAAAGTGACTAGCTCAAAAAAGGCAACAAATGAGAAACAGAAACAATAAAAAGAAACAAATAGCAACATGGTAGGCTTGAATCCATACCACTAATTACACTAAATGTTAATGGCCTAACCACTTGAATTAAAGGCAGATATTGCCATATAGTAAATGGGTAAAAATCAAGAACCAACTATATACTATGTACAAAAGTTGCACATCCAATGTAAAGACACAGATAGCATGCAAGTAAAAGTATGGGAAAAATAAACATGCAAATATGAAGCACAAAGAAGTTGGCATGGTTATATATAACATTACACAGAGTAGATATGAAGACAAAAGGATTACTGAGATGAAGTGGGACATTTCATAATAATTAGTCATTGCATCAGGAAGACATGACAACTGTAAATGTGTGTGTACCTAATAAGAGAGTATCAAAATACCTGAAATAAAAACTGACAGAACTAAAGGGAGAGAAAGATAAATCTACGAGTATAGTTGGAGATTTTTAACACCCCTCTCAGTAAAAATATAGATGATGTGAACAATACTATCAACAAACTTTACCTAGTTGGCATTTACAAAGCATTACACTCAACAGTCAAAACTAATCTAAAGTGGAAAAAATAAGTACTAAAGAATGGGTAGAAACATGAGGAAACTCATTGTGGTGATGTTTATGATTAATATCTTGAAAAGATTAAGAGAATGAATTTCTCAAAACACCATGAATGCACATATAAGATTTATGAATGTTATTATATATAAATGTTTCATCAAAAGAGAAAAATGATAGCACATACTGAACTTGTGTAATATGCATACTGAAGTATTTAGAGGCTAGGGTACTGATATTTGTAATTTATTTAGAAATACATATAAAATAATATGTATTAATGAATAGAGGAATAGATAAATGGATATATATGTGATAAAGCAAGCAAAATGGTATAATCTAGTTGGTGGATATATGGGTGGATGGTAACTAAATATCTTTCAATTCTAGGTGATGAAATTTTTTTATTATTAGTTTAAGGGATAGAATTTAGTGATTCATCAGTTGTATATAACAACCTGTGCTCATTACATCACCCAGTCACCCCATCCTTCCACCCCTCTCCCCTCCAGCAATCCTCAGTTTGTCTCCCATTGTTAAGAGTCTCTTATAGTTTGCCTCCCTCTCTATTTTCATCTTATTTCTCCTTCCCTTCCCCTATGTTCATCTGTTTTGGTTCTTAAATTCCACATATGAGTTCAATCATATGGTATTTGTCTTTCTCTGACTTAGTTCACTATCAATATCATTGCAAATGGCAAGATTTCATTATTTTTGGTGGCTGTGTAATAGTCCATTGTATATGTATATACCACACCTTCTTTATCCATTTGTCTATTGATGGACATCAGGGCTCTTTCCATTGTTTGGCTCTTGTGGACACTGTTGTTATAAGCATCGGGACACAGGTACCCATTCAAATCACTTTGTTTGTACCCTTTGGATAAATACCTGGTAGTGCAATTGCTGGGTCTTAAGGTAGTTCTATTATTTTTACCTTTTTGAGGAACCTCCATACTGTTTTTCAGAGTGGCTGCACCAGTTTTCATCCCCATCAACAATGTAAGAGGGCTCCCCTTTGTCCACATCCTTGCCAACATCTATTGTTTCCTGAGTTGTTAATTTTAACCATTCTGACTGGTGTGAGGTAGTCAGTTGATGAAAAGTTTAATAAAATTTTTGAGGAAAAATGAAAATGAAATAAATCTTTTCCAGAAAACAAAAAAGCATTAGGATTCATTGTCACAAGAACTGAAATACAAGAAATGTTCTTCAGGCTGAAGGAAAATGACACCAGATGTAAAATCACATCTACACTGAGTAATGAAGAGCAATGAACAAAAATGATATATAGGTCGGTAAATGCAAAATCCTACATTCCTCTTTTTAATTCATTTAAAGGTAATTAAATATTTAAGCCAAAATAAGAACTATTTTTTCAAGGTCTATAAGATATTTAGAAGTAAAATATATGAGATTAATAGCACAAAAGACAAGAAGAGGAAAATGGAAGAATATGATAATAAGGTTCTTAAAGTACAATAATTTAAAGATGGTTATTATAAAATCTGGAACAATCACAAAAAAAGAGATGTAGCTTATAATAACTAATAATGGAAATACAGAATAGTAACCTTTTTAAATTAAGCCAAACAAAGGCAAAAATAGAAAGAAATAGAGATATAACAAGATGACAGATTTAAACACAACCATATTGATAAGTACATTAAATGTATATGGTCTAAATTCTCTATCTAAAAGACAAGTATATAAGACCTAATAAAAAAGCAGGACCTAACCAAAAGCTCGCTCTCTTCAAGAACCCCAATTTAAACATATATTTATGTGTGTGCACACATAAGTATATACATTTATATACAATAAGAGTTTAGAATGAGAGGATAGGAAATTTATGATATGCAGGCACTCAGTAAAAGAAAGCTGGAGTAGCTATATTAAAAGAGATATATAAATATTAAGCGTAAGAAAGCTGGGATACTAATGACAGAGCAGACTTTAAAGTAAAGATTACCAGTGATAAAGAGAGATGTGTGTCATAATAATAAACACCACCAGGGGTAAAGTGGGAGATTGCCTAATGATATAAACACACATTAAGAGGACATAAAACAATCTTAATGTATATGTACTAATTTAAAAACTTTTCAAATACATGAACCAAAAATCAAAAAACTAAAAAGAGGAGTAAACAAATTCACATGGATGTGGGAGATGTCAACATCTTGTCTTTTGGTAATTGATAAATCAAGAAGACAGAAAATCAGAAAAGATATAGAAGCCTTGAATAACACTGTCAAACAACTTGACCTAAATAACATCTATATAATATTCCACCCAACAACAACATAATATATGTTATTTTCAAGAGCATGTAGTATATTCACTAGGTCAGACACATGCCTAGACACATGCTAAAACAAATAGACAAATTCAGAAAAATTAAAATCACACAGATTATGTTCTTTCCCAGTGAATTTACTTTTTTTTTTTTTACTTTTTTTACCCCCAGTGGATTTAAATTAGAAGTCAATAACAAAAAACAACCTGAAAACTCCCCAGATATTTGGAAATTAAACAACAGACATCTAAATAACCCACAAGTCCCAGAAAATCATAAAGAAAATTAGAAAATATTTTGAACTCACTGAAAGGTAAAACACAACATAGCATGATTCATGGATGCACTGAAGCATTGCCAAGAAGGAAACCTGAAGCTTTAAATGCTTATATTAGAAAAGAAGAAAGGTCTTAAATGAATGATTTAAGAAAAGACCATCAAACCATGGTCCACTGGCTGGCCTATTTGTAAATAAAGCAACACCTAGGGGCACCTGGATGGCTCAGTGGTTGAGTGTCTGCCTTCGATTCAGAGCGTGATCCTGGGGGTCCTAGGATCAAGTCCCACATCGGGCTCCTTGCAGGGAGCCTGCTTCTTCCTCTACTGATGTCTCTGCCTCTCTCTCTGCATCTCTCATGAATAAATAAATTAAAAATCTTTTTTAAAAATAAGGCAACACCTATTTGTTTATGTATTGTCTATGGTTGCTTTTATATGAAAATGGCTGAATTAAGGAGGTGCAACGGAAACTGGCCCACAAGCCTAAATTATGTATTATTTGATCCTTTAAGAAAAAGCTTGCCCACTGCTGATTTAAAGTACCAACTTAAGAAGCTAGAATAAAAAAGAATAAATCAAAGTAAGTAGAGGAAGGAAATATGAAGATTAGAGTAGAAGACAACTAAAGAAGAAAAAATAACCCTGAAAATCCAGAAAACCAAAAGCTATTTATTTGAAAGAATTCAATAATTTTTTTAAAAGATTTTATTTATTTGTTTATTCATGAGAGACACACAGAGAGAGGCAGAGACACAGGCAGAGGGAGAAGCAGGCTCCCCGCAGGGAGCCCAATATGGGACTCAATCCCGGGTCTCCAGGATCATGCCCTGGGCCGAAGGCAGATGCTCAACCACTGAGCCACCCAGGTGTCCCGAATTCAATAAAACTGATAAACTTCCAACTATATCGATCAAGGTAAAAAGAAAGAAAATTAAAATTCCCAATGCCAGGGATATAAGAGAAGACAGCACTATAAATTCTATAGATATTAAAAACATAACAGAGAAACACTAGGAAAAACTTCATGATAATGACAATACCTAAAGCAGAGTTCAGTAAAAGCAATTCTAAAGGAGCATCTTCATCTTGATTTGGCACAATAAATCTCATTCTTTTAAAGAGGTCCATTTGTCTTAATGAAGTCAACTTTCTTCTCTGTGCAAAAAGTAATACCTTTTAATATAATATACTCAATATACAGCTAGAGAATAGCCGTAGGAAAAAAATTTAAAAGAGAGGTTCATTTAATTACACATTTATTATTCTGTAAGAAACATTCTGTTAATCATATATTTATTCTTTATTTAGTGTTTCAAATTTACAACATATTATCTACTTCCTGGAAATAACACTACAGATTTTAATGGAATTTGAGTGAGAACAAAGTTTCACTTTGATTACTAGAGCAGGCAAATATTCACAGAGCAGATCTTTACTCTTGAAGAGCAATAATGGTGATGGAGAAAAGAAAAAAACACACTTTTAGGGGAGCAGGCCAGAAAAATGTCATCAGATAAAATTATGAGATGTGATGAGTTAATACTCTTTAATATATTTGGCTCTGTTTTAAAACAATCTGGTTCCTTAAAGCTGTGTTAATCTGGATTACCACCCTCTGAGTTAACATCTCTTGGGTAAGCACGCATTTATGAAACTAAACATTTTGCTTTAAAATGATCATTGTCCGGACCATAATGGGTTAGATTTATTTCTAATCCTGTTTTTGACCACGGAGTACTTATTTCAGTCAAGCATGGCGTTAAGCGAAAAATGTAAAAGGAACTCCATCAACACCAGATATGGCGTCTTTATCATTGTACCTTATCATGAGATAAGGATGATAAAACAAATTAGAAAAGATATGTGTCTCACTTTCAAAACTAAAGCATCCTAATCGTTTTCTTGATGTGAAAAGTTTAATGAAAAAGTAGATTGATCTAATTTGGGATCCTTAAGTCACTGGCAAATTTAAATTGTTTAAAAAAATAATAAGCCAAGCTCTTGAGTCATACTGAATGATTCACCCATGAATTCTTGAGGGGATTAATTTAAAACAGTTCCAAAGAAACAGTATCTTCACATACCTACTCTAAAAAACAGAAGAGAACAACAGAAAGGGGAAATTATTCTAAAGGAGAAAAAATAAAGAATGAGGACAGAGCAGGGCCTTATTCTCCTCGTTGGCCAGAGTAAGTGAATTCAAGAGCCACATGATAAGGCAAAGGAGCATCCCCTGAGAAACAGGGGCATTGGCATCTACGGAAATAAAGTCTTCATGCCTGTTTCACACTCCTACTCACCTCCTCCCTCCTTTTTACTTTTTAGTGGATCCTAAGAATGAGGAGTAGTGGTTTTACTGTCCTCATTCCAGGGAACCAAGAGGTTCTGGGCTTTAGGGAAGCAGCTTTCAAAGAATGGGAAAGGCATGGGGTTCATGACCACAGTCCCGTCTTCTCCGGAGGCAGCACATGTGGGAAGGGCAGGACCCGCTTCCTCGTAGAAGAGAACCAACCACCTCTCTCCACCCCTTCCTCCCTGAGCAGTAGCCCCTGACATTATTGCCTGAAACTCGCCCGAGCTCCCAGGAAGGCTGGGTTAACGTGAGGCCCAAGGGAAAGAGGTCCCCGCTCGGCCGTCCGGGCTTCACCTTGCAGGCAGCACACAGCGTCTCAGTTGGCGTCAGGATCCAGGATGCTGATGGACCACAGCCTCCTCCCTTTTATCCTTAGGCTGTTTAATTACTAAAACTAGTTTTGAAAAGAGGAGTACGTTAGAGATCTGCCGTGCAATTTGGGGACGAAGTACCAGGTAACCAACCTGCTTTATTTTGCCTCTCCTTTCCAGGTGTCACCCTGAGTAACCCCTCTGACACTGCAGGAGGCACGGCTGAGACAGGAGGGCATTTAGGTATCCCTTCTTCGCTTAGGAAAAGTGGAAATTCTATATCACTTATAAACATATCCCTTTACTATCCCAGTTTCTTAAACAACATAAGGATAAAACCTGAGATCTGACAATCAGCTGCGAATATTTAAAATAGAGAAGGCCAAAGCAATGAAAGATCCAGAGGTGGCTTCACAGATGGAAGTGAAAAGGAATAATACACAGACCACTCTTTGTGCTTAGAATTTTCCCCCTTTTTTTTCCTGTTTAGTTCTGTTTTCCACTTATATTTAGAAATAAACTCTCTTTATTTTATTAATTCGACTCTTTACAAACACGTGAACAGATCCATCTGAGCTTGTTAATGGTCCAGGCATAGAGTTGTTCATTTATAGGTCACTGTCCTCTACAAATCCTAAATTGAAGCCAATACTAATCATTTGGTAGCAGGTCAAGACTTGCAAGTCCTTTGGGAAATGGGCAGGGCTACATTAACATCAGCTACAAGTTCTTTAGTTCCTGCTCCTAAGTCTTGACCGTCTCATAGGCACCTGCTCGAAAACCTCCGTCTGCCTCCGATGAACAGGGCCTGTGAGGCCAACCACCTCCCTGGCTCTGACTCTGTCCGTTCTCCAGTCCTGTTAACCTTCTCTTATTTACAGTAAGACATACAAGTCCTGCCAAGAAAAATACAACGAACTGCATCTTGCCTACTGCCTGGAAGCACTTCCCCTGAAAGAGAAACAGGGGGGATCCCTGGGTGGCACAGTGGTTTAGTGCCTGCCTTTGGCCCAGGGCGTGATCCTGGAGACCCGGGATCGAGTCCCGCATTGGGCTCCCTACATGGAGCCTGTGTCTCTGCCTCTCTTTCTCTCTCTCTCTTTCTCTCTCTCTCTCTATCATAAACAAATAAATAAATCTTAAAAAAAAAAAAAACATTTTGTGTGTGTGTGAACTTTGCAACTTCCCCTGTACTTCTGCTGATCAAAGGGTCAGCCCCACAGGCAAGGGGAGCAGCTTAGCTCACCGCAGTATTTCTCTCTCGTCGGGCTGCCAGGCCAAAGCCCGGAACACCCGTGAAATCAGATGAAACAGCAACTAACTTAACCCTCGATTTTTTAGCATTAGCCTAGCCTTGCGCCCTGAACCCTGGATCCCAAACAACCGATGGCTTACTTGGTATCTCCACTTTAGGGTGCACGAGGCATTCTAAGTCCCCACAAGGAAAGAGCAGCCGCCCTGGGCTCCACCCCTCCCGGCCCGCCTGGGCCAGACCTGCTCCTGCTGTGATCCACCGGCCTCACACAGGGCTCTGCTCCTCCAATGCTCCGGGCAAAACTTTGGTATCATTCCCCCATTCCTCTCTCATACCTTACAATTATTTGTGTAGGATGATAGCCAAGCAGAGGAACTCTATTTGATACTCCTGTAAACTTGAGGCTAGATAGCAGGTTGGGGCACTATAGTTAATGAAGAAATATGCCCCCAAGGACTTCTGCACAGAGTTTCTCCCGGGCCAAAGAAGTGTCTTCCTTGGAACCAGGAGCCTCCTGTCACATGTGTGTCAACCGACCAATAAATGACCCTGCTTAAAGGAGGGCAAAGGTAGCAACATCTGCATTTATGCACTCAGCCAGCCCAGGGCTTTCACTTTCACTTCCAGCACACCTTAAACTGTGCAGTGAAAAAAATCTCCCTACCTGAAACCCCTACCCTGGTTATTAAATGAAATGATTATCTTTTTACTTCTAGAGCAACAGCATCTAGCTTTCCAGACTCTTTTTTTTTTAAAGACTTTATTTATTTGAGAGAGAGAGTGAGAAAGAGCACCAGCACAGAGGGAGAGCTGGAGAGGGAGAGGGAGAAGCAGACTGGGGGATGGGGTGTGGGAGCGCCATCCCAGCACCCCAGGATCATGACCTGAGCTGAAGGCAGCCGCTTAAGCAATAGAGCTACCCGGACACCCCCTGGACTCCTTTTTTTTTTTTAAGCTTTCTGGACTCTAACTAATCCTTTCCCAACCAGAAGCCCCAGGACTTTCATGAAATTAGTAGAGAATGCACAATGTATAAATTCATAGAATATTCCAATCACAGCTTCAAACTTCAGATCTCCAGGATAGTTTGTGCCAACTCTTTAATATCCTGATAAATGTGAGATCATGTCAGGCCTCTCTTACCAAGTAACAGGGAAACTGGAAACTAGATAATTAGAGTAACTCATGATAGACTAATTTCTTAGCCAGCCCAGACCAATAAATACCTTCTCTGTTTCCATCAGTGATAACCCTCTAAGAGCCTCATCAAGGAGCAATGGTTTCTACCCTACTGCTAGCGCAAGACGTGCCTTAGGTGACAGAGATGCTGGGGAATAACAGCCCAGGCAAAAAAGGGTTTATTGGCTTATCGATGTCTCCAGATAATGAAATTCCTAGGCCTGGTGGTCAGCAAAGTCAAACTGGTAGGTTGGTGTTTTCTGTCACCCAGCTATCACAGAGTTAGCAGCAACTTATCCTACATTTTCAAAAATATCCATTATGATGAACCATGTAATTTATAAAAGTGACTAGATAAAAAATGATGTAGGTAACCACATGAGAAAAACAATTTTAAAAATGAAATAAAGAAACTAACTTGACTCCCTCTACCAAATAATAGATGTGTATAAAAGTTAAGATTCAAAAAAAAGTAGACAGAGAGACACGTGGGTGGCTCAGGGGTTGAGCATCTGCCTTCGGCCCAGGGCATGACCCCGGGGTCCTGGGATCGAGTCCCGCATCGGGCTCCCTGCATGGTGCCTGCTTCTCCTTCTGCCTGTGTCTTTGCCTCTCTCTCTCTCTGTGTCTCTCGTGAATAAATAAATAAAATCTTTAAACAAAACACACACACAAAACAAAAAAGTAGACAGCAATAGACATTGTTACTGTGGGACACAAAGAGGGATAAAGTTCTTAAAAGAGATTTGAAAGTGACTGCATTTGACATAGAAAAGCTTATTGTAAAAGTTCAATTTTGGTAAGTACTTCTCTTCTGTACTGACACATCATGTCCATATTGGGCATTTTTCTTAGCCTTCAAAGTTTGAGGAGGAAAATCACATTTGAACGGATAATCTGTTTTTTTTTCCTTTATGTACATCTCGATGTCAAAAGTTTCCATCTCTTTTAAAGACCACAGCCTGGCATGTTCTCCTGTACTGCTATGCCCAGGGCCTCGAAACTTTCTAAAGAGTCTGTCATATAATAAAACATGACTTTCAAGCTATATTTTTTTAAAAATTGAGTATTTCTTTAAATGTCTGCATCAAAGTTATTAACTCCCTAAAATAAAAAGGGTTGTACAGACAGCGTGTGGAGGCCATTTCACAGGTGCCTAGTCAAAACTGTGATATCTAGAAGGCTTTTTCATTCTCTTTTTCTGTTTTTTGGAAAACCTATTAAATTCGTCAGGAGTACTCTGAGTATTCCAAGTCAGTGGAGTTTCCAGTTATTTCTTATAAAGACTCTCCCATTGTCGGTTTTCTTCCCATTGATGAATTTACTAACTCTGCAAGTATTTCACTTTGTCCCACTATCCTCTGGACAGTCTCTGAGTAACGGCTTTCCTAAAAGGCTGTGCTTTTCCAAAGATAACTAAAATGCTTGAATCCTCATATTGTATTAATTAATCAGTCCAATAATGAATTTTCATCTGAATATTGTATTTAGTGATTCTCTCACACCATCTGAAACATGAAATCTGCACATGACAGCAATCACACTATTCAAAACATTCCCCTGCACATGTCACCAAGAGGAAAACTAACCACCCTGGAGTATAGCTATTAATGTCAAACAGATTGTCATCTGGGAAAACAGAAATGCATAAAAATCAGCTTCGGACAAAGTACAGCTCTACGGGGGGAAAAAAACACCAGGTTTTTGTGTGCAAATGTCTTCAAATGTCTGATCCAAACGTTTTAAAGAATGAGTTAGCAAGGAAGCTGCTGCCGCTCACGTATCCTGGGATAACGTTATATCCTGGGAAGACAGTCCCGGAGCTGGAGGGTTTTCATCACGGCACCCTGGGATCTCACCGGACCTGCATGTGCCCCAGTTGCTAGTAAACATCAAAAGAGATGTTTGGTTTCTAGCTTGGGCCAAGGGCTCTATTTAGCCTATCAAGGCACAGACCTGCTAAAAACGCTGGGGCGCTTGCCGGAAGGTTTTTTCCCTGCGACTCTTCGCGAAGACCGTACCTCGAAAGCAGTGTGGCTGCAAACCGCGCAGGCTACGCTCCGGGTCCGCCCGCGCACCTGGCGCCGCTGCTGCCGACGTCCCCGCTCCCGCGGCTCAGCCCGCCCCCGCCCCCCCGCCCCCCGCCCCCCCCGCGGCCCCGGAGCCCCCCGCGCCGCCCCCGCCCCCGCCCCCCGCCCCTCCCGGCCGCACACCTGCCCGACGTCAGCTGCCCCCCGGCCGCAGCAGCGCCCGCGTACCTGCCGACAGCGCGGCCGTGGCGAGCAGCAGCAGGGCCTGGCGGAGCGGCGCGCGCGGCTCTCGGGCCATGGCCCCGCCGCCCCCCGTCCCGGAGCCCGGCGAGCGGTCGCTGCGGCGCGGGCCGCTTTGAAGTTCCCGGCGCGGGCGGGAGGCGCGGCCGCACTAAGCCCCGCGGGCGCCCCCCCGCGCCGCCCCCATCCCGCGCGCCCGCCGCCCGCCGCCCGCCGCCCGCCCCGCGCCGGCTCCGGGGGGGCCGAGCCCGCCCCCGCCGCGCCCCGCGGGGCCCGAGAGCTGGGGACGGGCCGGGGCGGAGGGACGGCGCCGCCGAGGCTGCGGCTCGGGACAGCTGAGCGCCCGCGGCCCCGGACGGACGGTCGCCCGCGGACGAGCCGCGCGCCCCCGCGCCCCGACCGCGAGCAGCCGGCCGAGGTCTCTACGCGGGCGGGTCGGGGCGCAGCAGGCTCAGGTCTCTACGCGGGCGGGTCGGGGCGCAGCCGGCTCAGGTCTCTACGCGGGCGGGTCGGGGCGCAGCAGGCTCAGGGCGGTCGCCGGCCCCTCCAACCCCCCGCGGCCCGACCGCCCACCTGCGCGCGCCCTGCTCCGCGGCCCGGGGCACGGGACCTGCCCGCCCCCCCCCCCCCCGGGGGACCCCGGGGCCGCGGGGACGGGGCCGGAACAGGGCGGCGTGGGCCCGGATCGCGGGAGACCGGAGAGCCGTGTCGGCGGAGCTCGGCTGAGCCCAGTTGCCGAAGCCGCGAGTCTAGGGAGTGAGCCTCCCCCGCGGGCTGTGATGGGACGTGGAAGGGCAGCGTTACAGCTGGTAGAAAGTAGCCCAAACCCAATCCTTGCAGGCAGCCTGCACAGCGACATGGCATGGTTGTCATCCGAACAACCCAAAAAGCCCAAAACCCAACGCTGGAGTTGTCGCCACTGTTGGGGGGTTCCTTGAAAATCGACCGTCCTACGAATTAAATGCTTCGGAGTAAAAGCTACGACCTGCTTCCTCCCACCTCAGCCCCGAAGAACGCGGGTTCTTTGTGAGGGCTGCGAGGGACCAGAGCTGAAGCCACGCAGCTCCCTCACTTCACTATCACAAGATGCGGGGGGGGGGGGGGTGGTTGGATTTGGTGACAGTCCTGGGGATCTCACCCCCACCGCCACCACCCCGGATGAATCAAAACATTCCTAAGCGTAAAAAGACTTTGTTCTAATTTTATTCTGGATCCAAGCAAACAAACAAACAAACAAATGGAGTTGTGGGACAAGACTGAGCCCTTCCACACACCCACAAAACAGATGCTTCAAAAAAAAAAAAAAAAAAAAAAAGCAAGAAAATGCTAGGGCACGTTATATTTTGGCTGACTTGGCTCACTCATTATTTGATAACTGAACCCTAGTTTGTAATCTGCCGTTGGATCATGAGATTTGGAGCTGAAAGAGAAGGATTTAGTGTCTGCGCCTGCTTCTTCAAAAGTAATTGGAACTTCATCTCCCCTTTTCCCCCTGATTTCTTGGAACCATGGATCCAAGATTTAAAGGAGGAGTGAATGTGAAAGCGCTGTTAAACTATCAGGCATTGTACTAATGTACTAATATTTACTTTCAATATCTATTTTGTCTCTTGAATACAGTGAGCAACACCCCTGCCTGTTGGAAAGCTCTCATCTTGTGCAAAAAGCAAGGTTCGTACCCAAGAAGTCTAATATTGAATGACTTTAGTATTCTAAAAAAAAACTCTGCACTGCCCTCTGAGGCCAGGGGTGCACGCTCTGCTGCGGTGATCCACTGGCCACACGCTGTGGTACGGCGGCCACGTCCAGGGAGTAAGCACTTAAAATGTGTAGTCCCAACTGGCATGGCCTAGAAGTATAAAATACGTGCTGGATTTCAAAGACTTGGTACAAAATAGAATATAAAATATATCATTAGTGACTTTTATGTTGTTTATGTTGAAGTGATAATATTTTGGAAGTACTGGGATAAATATATTGCTAGAATTAATTACACCCATTTCTTGTCACTTTTTAACACGACTACTAAAATATTTTAAATTACGTATGGCTTGTGTTATATGTCCACTGAACAGTGCTGGTCTAATGAATCTTCATCAAATGGCAAGGATCGTCACCTTTGTCTTAGGCACAGTATAAAAAAAGAGTTGTTAGGAGCCTTGCCAGTCCACGGATGGCCAGGCAGTAAAGGAATCAGGATCTTTTGAATTCTTTGCACAAAGTTCTGTGACATATCCACACAAAAAAGGTTAGTATGTCAAAAGCTAAGTACTTAATTTGTAGAAGTATTTTACTTTTTTAAAGATTTTATTTATTTATTTGAGAGAGAGAGAGCACACGTGCAGGGAGAAGGTCAGAGGGAGAGGGAGAAGCAGACTCCCTGCTGAGCAAGGAGACCGATGTGGTGCTCCATGCAGTGCTTGATCCTACGATCCTGAGATCATGACCTGAGCGGAAGGCAGCTGCTTAACCAGCTGAGCCACCCAGGCGCCCCATAGAAGTATTTTAAATTTCATCTTCAAATACTACTTCTCTCTGTCCCCTTGTGCATGTTCTTCTTCCAACATCAATTCTATAGAAGCTTTGAAGTAAAGAGTTGGTCACTCTAAAGGTATTAAACCCCAAGAGCTGGCAAAGTATATTCTTAGGTAATTATAAATATTTCTGGTATATACCACCTTTGTGACAATCAAGAAAAAAACTTAATCCTCATAATGTGTCCAGTCTTTACTTAAAAGAGTATACTTTTAACACACACACACACACCCCTATAGAAATTAATCCAGTTCTAATCCAGTAGATTTTGTGTGAGAACTATTATTGAGAAAATACCCTTTGAAGCATATTGAGTGATTTCCATCATTTAATATAAGAAACACAATGCTCTGCTTGTTGAAGATATGATATAATATCATATAATGGAATATTACTCAGCCGTTAGAAACGAGAATACCCACCATTTGCTTCGATGTGGTTGGAACTGGAGGGTATTATGCTGAGTCAAGTAAGTCAGTCGGAGAAGGACAAACATTATATGGTCTCATCATTCATTTGGGGAATGTAAGAAATAGTGGAAGGGATTAAAGGGGAAAGGAGAGAAGATGAGTGGGAAATATCAGAGAGGGAGACAGAACATGAGAGACTCCTAACTCTGGGAAACGAACTAGGGGTGGTGGAAGGGGAGGTGGGCGGCGGGGAGGCAATGACTGGGTGATGGGCACTGAGGGGGGCACTTGACAGGATGAGCACTGAGGATGCTATATGTTGGCAAAATCGAACCCCAAGAAAAAAAAAGATATGACATAATATAATACATCTTTTATATTTTTTGTACACAACAAAAATTCATGTGTGACTGTTTTTTTTATTCACTGGAAAAAATTTATGTGCAAATGTGTTTCTTAGGATTTAACCTCCCCCCCACCCTTAATCATCTATTTGTACATATTCATTACCATAGCAACATTACATCATGACTCTTGGATTCTCATAATCAAAAGAAAACAACAGCAATAATCAAGGAGTTCATAACCCACCAGTGAAATAGACTTTGGTTTAATAAATCTTACATAACCAAGGGAAACAAGTATAAGGACTTTAAGCTATAAAGACTTGATACATCTGCAGATTAACATCCCTAATTAATAAGGCAAATAAATGTGTATAATAATTGAACTTTGAAAATGACTACTTGTTGGGTATGATTGTTTGGGATTTTTTTTATCATACATGTTTCTTTTTTTGTTATCCTTTCTAGAATCTCCAATGCCATGCATCTTAATTTTTCATTTCATCTTGGAACATGAACTTATCATGGAATGAGCATATGGTGAGGAGGCATACTACGATAATTTGCTATATACTATCAAGGTCTAATCTGTTCTCATTTGACTGCATTTTTCCTTCCCTAAACTCATTCTCCCTAAAGGAGCCTACAACACACTCATTTGCGCTCATCTATCTCATCTTGTAATTCCAGAAATCTTTCTATTAGGGAACCTAGGCTTCACCTCTGTTCTCCTCCTCCTTTTGATAATGCCATTCCATAAAAATAGTCGTGTGTTTTAGGAGCTTTATTAAGGATCTACAGTGTGTACCTTCACTATGTCTACTTCATGGGACAGCTCGAGTCTCATAAAGGAGAAAAATAATGGCATCTCTGTGGATATGATAATGGGCATCAAACAGTTCTTTAATCAACTACCACCTCTAAAAGCTTAAAGTCTTTGAGTACTTACATTAACTGTTTTCACCACCTTCCAAAATGGTTGCACCCCTTCACTGATTTTCCATATCCTTTTAATACTATAACTATGGTCTCTCCACACAACTCAAACTTTGTCTGAGTTTTGTCTGTTTTCCCACGCACTGGCTAGTGTCAGTGTGCTGGGCTGATCAGCTGCATTCAATACAGGCTTTGTCTGTAACATGCAGGTCAGAGATTCAGTTCCAGGTAAGCAGGCCGCTACCCCTTGGCTCATTTCCTTAGAAAGGGCCAGTAATTATACTCTATCAGAGTGAGTTATGGGACTCAGTACAAATCCATCCCTTCCTGAGTAAAGAACTAAAAAAAGAAAGAAACAGTTATTTCACTCCCAGCCAAATCAGCATTGGCATTCTGATGACCTTGACTCAAGCAAAATAATAATCTAAAGCTGCTGTGTTGAAGGTGGTAGCCACTAGCTACTTGTGGCTCTTGAGTACTTGGAATATGACTAGTCTGACCTCATAGGTACTGTGAGTGTAATATATACCCAGATTTCAAAGACTTAATATCCCCCAAAATCTCAATAATTTTTTATGTTCACTACATATTGAAATGATCATATCTTGGATATATTGGGTTAAATGAAATATATTATTAAAATTAATTTTACCTCTTTTGCGCAGCTAGTAGGAAATCTAGAATTATGGCTTTCATCATATTTTTATTAGATAGTGCTTACCTCATGAATCTTCATCAGATGTCAAGGATCATTTTTCCTATACTTAAAATGGTAGGAGAAACAAGACCTTTCTTCCAAACACATAGTTCCAACACCAGTTATCTTTTACTCCTTTCCTTTCTTTAATAGTGACCCACAATCAGTCAATAATAAAATCACATTTATTTTCCTTTTGTGTTGTCCGTTGTCATTCACACTGTTATTTCCAAAGTTCAAGCCCCTAGCATATTCATTCCCTGAGTTGTTATAATTACCAACCAAAACACCTCCACAACTTTATGTCATCCCCATCACAATGTATCCTCAAGACTGCCATCAGAATAACTTTCTATTAACATGACCCTGATTATGTTTTCCCATGCCCTCAAATCTTTAACGATCACCCTTGCATGTAGAATCAAGGCTAAATTCTCTAGGCTGCTGGTTCTCAGACATTTTGATATCATCATCCCTTTACACTTCAAAAATTCTGAGGACCCTTGAGAGCTTATGTTTAAGTGGGTTAGAACTATCAACATTTATCATATTAGAAATTTAAATTGAGAAAATTTTAAAACACAGGGGTACACAAGCATACATTCCATTAGCCCTCAAAGCAATGACATCCTTAACACATCTTGCAGCTTCTGGAAAATTCCATTGTACCTTTGTGCCAGAATGATACTGGAAAAGAAAAGTTACATCTTAGCAATACTAATAGACATAGTTTTCACCTTGTGAATCCCCAAAATAGTCTTGAGCACCCCTCAGGGGTCCCTGAATCATACATCGAACTGCTGCACTAGATCATTTCTCTACACTTCCCCTTGGTGATCTAATAATTTTCCATGACTTCATGTCTATTTCTGTGTTATGTGCTTATGATATGTGCTTATATCCTACAGTCCTCTCTACCTACATATTCCAAAAGTGGCCAAAACTGACATGTATAAAACAGAACCTGCTCCCAAACCTACTCTCCCTGTCTTACTTATCTCAGTAATTGTCACCACTTGAGCCAGATACCTTGGTGTTTTTCCTTTTCTCTCCCTTCTTTCTCATCATTCACATAACAATTAATCAGTAGTTTCCATGGATTTTAACTCTTATAAAAATTTTCTCAATTTTTTTCACTTCTTTCCACTTCACTGCCACCACTCTACTTCAGATCAACCATCTTCTTTTACTTGAAATGTCAAAAAAGCTTCCTAACTGTTCTCCCTTCCTTAAGGTTCACTCTTCTCCAATCTATTCCCACTGAACCTTCAGCCAGAGGGATCTTTTTATAGCAAAGGTGTGATCCTAGCACTGAAAGCTATCTAAGACATATTGCCATTTCTAACACCAGCAATTCTAACATTGGCATTTGAAATCATCTTAGCTCATAATAAGCACTCAATAGCTACTTGTTGAACGAATAAATGACATTTAAAACCCTCAACTGTGTTACCCCAAACCTGCTTTACCAAGTGTATATTCATCTTCCCCTCCGCTCTCCTCACACTGACACTATATTTGTTGAGTGAATGAGTTAGCTGAACAACAAGTGGCATTTTTATAACTAAAGATTTGTTCCCTTTGTATTCACATTGCCAAGCCAGAGACAGTGGTTTGGGTAAAGTACACATAATGAGAGTGATTGCCAAAGCTGAGAGTGAGTAAACATTTTTAAGTGACCAAAGAGCGTTCATTAAAGACTCTCTGGCTTGTGGGCTAAGTCATCCCAGTAAATAACTTGAGCTACGTATCAGTCAAAGATTTCAGTTGCAAACAAAGAAAGCTGCCCTAATAAGTTTAAGCAAGAGTTAAACGTATTAAAGAATCTTAAGTAGCTCGTAGCTTCTCTAGAAAAGTCTATGAACCAGGCTTGGAAGCTACATGGCCAGGGACAGTGTGCCCATCCTGCCACACACCTGGCCTCAGAGATACTCTGCCTCTGTCACTTCACTAAGCACAGACCATGCATCTTGCACCATTACCACCCTGAGATTGGACAGCTAAAGCCTTTCCAACCACTGCATCTGAATACTAGCTGCAACTTCCTTCATCCTAATGGGAGCTTCGAGGGAGACTTCGGAGCTGAGCATCAGGCTTTTATAAAGATGCAGGGATTCATAAAGTAGGGAATTCCCTTCAAACTGGATGAATACTCACAGGTGCTGGTGGTCCAAAAGAAATGACAAACCAGAGTTCTAGTCTCAGTTTTCCAAAATTTAGGCACATTACTTAATCTTTCCAAAGCTACAGTCAGAAATTGAGATTTTTTTCCTGTACGCCTTATGAGCCACAGCTTTACCACATTTTATACTCTTTTATTATGCAAATATAAAGAGGTATAAATATTATTTTCGTGAACTGGGTATACTATTTTCCCCTGTATAGAATTGTTGATATGAGATAAGATCATGCGGAGTCTTTTTGAATTTCCAAAAAAGTTGAACAAACGCAAGGAACAGATTTTTAATCACTTGCCTGAGAAAGAAAAGAGTAGAATACTTAAACGTAACTTAAAAAATCACAAGTCACACTGTTGCTAAAATTTTTGAAAAATACTGGATCTTTGTTTGCCTTTTCTGTTTTGATGATAAATGAAGTTTATGCGCAAATATTGGTTGGCATGAGTGACCTATTTCCAAATGAAAGGGACCATGTATTTTTGTTTGTTCCTATTTGCCTGTTTCTTTGTCTGGCAGGGGCTTGGGTCTCCATGTTTTTCAAAACAAAATGTGAAACATAAAATGTAAAAAATCAAAAAAAGATTGCAAATGACAAAAGCCCTAAAAATACATATACATATATCAAAAAGAATCACTTTCTGTTCCCTCAGATGAGGCCTCTTGTCCCTAAACACATAAATCAGGGCTTCTTCCAAAACCTAATAGGAAAGAAACTAAAAAGAACAAGGATGGAAAGCACGACTGTCTGAAGCTCCAGAAACACAAGTATGAGACTGAGAAGAAGGATGGTGGACCATCTCAATAAAATCCAACAGGGTTGGATTTTCTATGTGACCCAATATCTTTCATAATTCTGTTGCCAAATTGGGGTACTTGTCTTGTGGTAAGATCCCCAAATGTATCTCTGCTCTGAGAATTCATAAGCCATTATTAACCCACCTATTTCCTTTGAGATGACTCTTATATCAGGACTTCTAACATACAGCAAACCATGACATTTTGGATGATGGGATTCATTATTTTCTTGGTACTCCCCTCCTCCTTATCTATTGTGTAGAAATGTAAAATGCACTGATACTTGTATTTATGCATTCTCTGGGAGTCAGATGGTCTCTAAGAAACCCTGCTATGGTTGGGGAAAAAGTCACCCAGTACTTGGCCGCCCATCACTCCAAACCATGTGAGTTAGGCTCATAGCTCATAACCAGGCTCATAGCTTATCACTTTCCCCACAGAGCAAAAGGACTCAGAACAGGGCCTGTTACCCATATCTAGTTGAAAGTAAATATGCCTCATTCCAAGAAAAAAGGCAAAGTAACCCCAGCTTGCCTTTGATATTCCTAGCCTCTCTTATTTCCTTCTTCCCTACACAAAAGGATCCTATTTCTGGCCCATTCCTCCCGTTCAATCAAGAAATGTCAAGAAATAGTATGTTTGTGGGTTGTTATGTTGTATTTCAGAATGAACAAAATTCTATCAGACTACTACTATAGGTATTTGTTTACTGTGCCCTTCAGCTTTTTTTTTTTTTTTTGAGAAAATTTTTTCTTCAATGACTTTCAAAGAACAGCAACCTGATTAGGCAGAAATCTGAGAGCTTTGGAGAAACTTGAAATGTTACTGTAAGAAGATTCTAAAGATATTCCTCTAAGGAGACCAGAATCTTGCTCAATACGTCTAATATCTTCTGTGATTTCAATGGGGAGAATATTGTAAGTGGGGAAGAGATAGATGGATAGGTATCTACTAATCAGTTCTGCCACCATCACATGGTCCCAGAGAGTGAGGACATGAGGGACACAAGTAGAAGCAAATGTCCACCTGTAACACTCTGGGTCAAATGTGGACCACAACTGGTCTCTAAATATCTAGTACTAGAGTTAATGCAGGAATGGAGCATTTAAATAAATTCCACTTAAAGCTCAGATACAATAAATAAGGAAACAAACCAGATAAACACAAAACCATACAACTAGGCAACATAATTCACAAAATATCATTTGCTCTTGTTTTATCTTATTGTCTCTAGAGAACTCTTCATGCCTCTTTCCCCAGCTCCAGGTTCCTTTCTCTGTGGCCCCTCTTTGGCAGGGGCCATCTTTAATGAAGTGGAGGCTGACCCCAGAGAGCAACAGATATTTCCTCTTGCATTTTTAAGCCTACCTTCTAAATGTTGATTCTTTCCAAGAATCCTCCCCTTTACCACCTCATTGACTCCAGGAATATCCAACTCTTTAAAGTGAAATTCTTCACTCTCCTCCCACCCACATAGATACCACTTCACAGAATAACCATACCAGAATCCAATGCAAAAAGGCATGGAAGAGAAACAATGCACACACACACACACACACACACACACCACACACACACACACACACAGTAGCAAGGGTCTCAACTCTCTGTAACACCAGATTTATCTCTCTGTGGATGACTGGCAGTCAAGTCTGAAATCAAGAGCACCTAAGCTGAGTTTCCCTGAAGAGGATGGCCAATTCCATTACCCACTTGCAGCTGTCTCTAAAAAACCAAGCCCAGAAAATAAGATAGAGACATGGAAATGGACAACCAGCTGTCATCTGCTTCTTCAAGGTCCTGAAACATGTCATGCCATAGCACAGACACATCTAGTAAGCTCTAATGTCCTTAGGATAAATGAAATGGAGAACAAGAATGGTTTTAGATGCTTTCATAAACCTCAGAGGTCAAAGTTTCTAATAGCACATGTCAAGATAGAAAACTTGCTGTTTTCCACCTTGATTAGATGAAGACTACTTCTACAAAGCCCCAAAGTTTTATTTAAGTTTTAAGTTTTCAGGGCCATTAACACATCTTTAGTTTATGTATCAAAGCACTATTGCTAATAGCTATCTTTTCTTCATTCTTTCAGAAGTGATCATTATGTAATGGAAATGGTTTCTTGACACACAAGTCAAACAGACTTAGATTCCAGCAACTTCTTTTGTTAATAAAACTCTAAATAAATCAACATAGTTGTTTAGAAATATTTATTGAACATCTACAACATGGGAGATGTTAATCCAGGGTTCTATAATATGTAAGAAGATAAATTTGATCTGTCGGAGGTAGCAAGGAAAGTTTACAGTAGAAAGTTTATAGTAGCAAGTATGCTGAAGAGAACTTGAAAGTAGAATAGAAATTAGTTAGGTGTCATGTGTACATGTGTGTGTGCGTGTGTGTGTCTGACGGACTCAGGCAAGAGGGTGCATGGTTTTAGAGAAACCTGAATAAGGCCAATGTGACAAGATGGGAAAGTACTAGAGATGAGTCAAAAATAAACATTTAGATCAGGTGGGTGTCTTTTAGGCCACATGAAGGACTTAGGTCCTAATTTCTTACTTTTTTAAATAATAAATTTATTTTTTATTGGTGTTCCATTTGCCAACATACAGAATAACACCCAGTGCTCATCCTGGCAAGTGCCCCCCTCAGTGCCCATCACCCATTCACCCCCACCTCCCCGCCCTCCTCCCCTTCCACCACTCCTAGTTCGTTTCCCAGAGTTAGGAGTCTTTATGTTCTGTCTCCCTTTCTGATATTTCCCACACATTTCTTCTCCCTTCCCTTATATTCCCTTTCACTATTATTTATATTCCCCAAACGAATGAGAACATATAATGTTTGTCCTTCTCCGATTGACTTACTTCACTCAGCATAATACCCTCCAGTTCCATCCACATCGAAGCAAATGGTGGGTATTTGTCATTTCTAATGGCTGAGGAATATCCCATTGTATACACAGACCACAGCTTCTCTATCCATTCATCCTTTGATGGACACCGAGGCTCCTTCCACAGTTTGGCTATTGTGGACATTGCTGCTAGAAACATCGGGGTGCAGGTGTCCCGGCGTTTCATTGCATCTGTGTCTTTGGGGTAAATCCCCAGGAGTGCATCCACGAAGGCAAAAGAAACAAAAGCAAAAATGAACTATTGGGACTTCATCAAGATAAGAAGCTTTTGCACAGCAAAGGATACAGTCAACAAAACCAAAAGACAACCTACAGAATGGGAGAAGATATTTACAAATGAAGTATCCGATAAAGGGCTAGTTTCCTAATTTCTAAGGTAATGGGAAGTCACTGAAAAACTTCAAGAAAGAGAATACCATTATCAAACTGAAATAGTAAAACATCACTTATAGATAGATCCTAGTGTGGAGAATGGGTTGTGCCTTGGCACGAGCGAAATCTGTCACTAGCTGGGAGGATTATTCAGTCATCTGTGCAATAAAAGAGTTTTGGCAAGAACCCACTGGGCAGGGGAGGTGGAAAGAAGGGAATTTTATTGAGGAAGGAGTAGGCAGGAAAAGAGAGGAATATTCTCGGTATGCCCAAGAGTTCTGATCTCTATACTGAGGGAACGAAGATGTCATTCACTAAAAAAGGGAAGAGTCAGATCGGATACGTATGAATCCTGCCTAAGACTTTGAGTCTGAAGTGGCTGTGAGAACCCCAAGTGGAGCTGAGGACGCAGGAATTTAAAAAATAGGTTTAGGGTTCAGAAGATTGGTCTTGGCTAGAAGCAAGAATTTGAGAGTTCTCTTGGTATACAGGAGATAATTAAAACCTATAATAAGGTTTTCTGGATACATGTTTTTAAACTAGACATCCAGCGAAGGTGTCTCGAGTTTTTTCCTGATTTTTTATAACCTCCTAGAAAAGCTCAGTTGGTTGGTTCATCCTGACTTAAAATGTTTTCAAGAGCCATACTCTATGGCACCAAGGTTTGGGTTCTCAACCAATTACTTACTGTAACTACTCAAAAAAAAAAAAAAATCCAGAATTCTTCCCTGAGAAAAAATACCGACTGTATGCATAGATATCACTGTACTGGCCAATTCCTGTCCTGGTGTGTTGGGCTTTTGACTGGGATAGACCTCACATTTATGTACTCACATTTATGAACACATTTATATACATAACTGACAGAGAACTTTGCCCCTTTGAATCTGGGGTTGAAAGCATATGGCCTTCACTGGATTCAAAACACAAAATTATATAATAGAGGTACTTTTTAGAAAATCTAATCGTGAATGAAAGTCATCTTTCTCGCCTCAGATAAGCATTCGTGGGGGAGGAGGGAAACAAGATACAATCCTCTCCTAAGTTAATCAGTTAGAAAAGTGTTTGCCATTGAAGGTGTTTGTATTATTGCAGCTATGTTGCTCTAAGTGAGGATCTTTTTTTTTTTTTTGTATTGGTGAAGGTTAAGGTATTAAAGAACAAATTTCTGCAAGATTTCAGAGCTCTGCCTCTTTTTAGGCATAGAGTGGCAGAAAAGGCAGAGGCAACCAAAGGTAAATTTTTAATTTATATTTCTCTGTGTTCCATGAAGAATTTGAGATGCCTTACAGTAACATATGAAATATATATATTCAAAACAAGGAAAAATACAAATTGGAGCAGATGGTTATGACTGAGGAAAAGGTAAAGTGCAAATATATAGGCCAAGGGCCCCTGCATAAGCACTATAGCTGCGTTGCAGATTTGAGTCTGACATTTCTGCTTTTGAATAAAGGGATACATCATTACATTCTTCATCATACACAAGGAAGGTATTTTCTTTCTTCCAAAAGTCATTTATTGCTTGAGGTTTTCTTTAAAGGACTCCAAATGATATATTTAAAAATATACTCAAAAATATCTCTGAAGAAAAATACAGTAGTCGATTTTGTACAGCTATTTCTGGTAGTATGCTTCAGTTCAAGATTAGGGCCTGATTCTGAAACCAAATCCATACGAGCAATTCTGTGAAGTGAGAGAAGTAGAAGGGAGATAACCCATGTGGCCCAAATATGTGACTCTTTGATGGCCTTACTTAATCCACAGCTAAACCCTGGAATAGCTACATGACTGACTCTTAACTGCTTGGTTGAGATATCCTAAGGGAATCTGATTAAACTATGCACCTCCAGCAAAACAAATATTACATGCACGCATGTTGCACACACACACACACACACACACACACACACACACACAATGTAGTATATAAATTCAAAGGATTCACTAATCCTTCAGAGCCTAGGTTGGAACATTGGACCTCAAGTGCCTGAAAAAAAATATTACGTAAAAAATCAGATAATATGAGAAACTGCTTAAGAGTATATGTTCTGGCATCAAACAGTGTTCCGTTTGATTCCAGGTTCTGCTCCTTGCTGGCTGTAGAGCTTTAAGCAAGCTGTGTAACTTCCCTATGCCTTAGTTTTCCCATCTATAAAATGAGGCCAATTAAATTTTTACTTCATAGCATCAAGGTAAGGATTAAATGAGATGACACATAGAGGGAGTTTAGCACAATGTCTCTAGCATAGTAAGGACTTAATAGCTATTGTTTCTCATTGGTTTAGTTAACCAATGATTAATTGAAGCTATAATTTCTAGTTCTATTGTTTTCATTTCCCTATAAGACCAAGAACATTACAGGGGAGCCTGCCTGGGTGGCTTAGTCAGCTAAGCGTCTGACTCTTGATTTTGGCTCAGGTCATGGTCTCAAGGTCATGAGATCAAGCTCCCAGTTGGGCTTCCCGCTTAGCGGGAAGCATGCTTCCCTGCCTCTCCCTCTGTCCTTCCCCCTACTTCTCTCTCTCTCTGTCAAATAAATTAGTAAATAAATCTTTAAAAGAAAGACCAAGAACATTAGAAAAGTGGTAATCAATCCACAAAACACTATGCTTATATGTAAATGCAAAATATTTCTCCAGGAAGGGTATATAGAATCATATTTCAGATTTTCAATAAAGTCCATGAATGAAAAATGTGGAGATCACTGCAAAAAGGCAAATGTAAGTTGGCTCTGTTCATTATGAAGATACTGACTCACAATCACTCTTCTCTACTCTCCATTTCAATGGAACATTCATGAGCTCTGAGCATATATTTATCTTATAAGCTGTTTCTCTAAAAAATAATAGTGGCCTCATGGCTCACTAAGTGTCAGTCAGGAAGCTCCTTTATTGATCTGGTTCTATTTCTGGACACTCTGTCATTGACCTGAGTATGCCTGGCTCACCCCAGAAATCTCTGGATATGTCAAAGACGCATTAACATAAGAAATGACAGAAAAACTCCCAGGTGAATTACTGAGCTGTGCAAAATTACTTTAAAATCCCACCAAAATTGCCAGCAATCATCACTGCTTCTCCTGTTTGGGACTACTTTCTCCCATTCCCGGACTTATTTTACCTTGTGCCTCTACTGCCCTTTTTTTTTTTCCCTCTCTAACCCAGACTCCCCATTTTGTCCTTTTAAAAGCTAGCATTTGTAATAAAATTATTCTTTTTGTTGACCAAATAACTAATCAGAAAAAAAAACTAATCAGGATAAATCTCAAAACCTTAACTCTTTTCCACAGTTTATCGCATCCTGTTCAAAGATACTTTTGTTGTTGCTGTTGCTAGACATAAGACATAGCTTGTTTTATTTTTTCCCCAATTCAGAACTATTCTGAATACTTGAAAGAGTCTCCTTCCATACAACCAAGAATTTATGGTATTGGCATGAACATTTTAGAGCTTTAAGATTTGGAAAACTTCCAAAAGCCTCGCAACATTAGGGTTAAAGATAAGGCCTGTGGATCTAGGGGTCAGTGAGCTTTGTTTTCTGCCAGCTCTGACTTGCTAATGTGTTTACACAGTATGTGGCTCAAATAAAAGCCATCTCCAGCTCATGCCATTGCAGTGTTATCTTTGCTCTAGTATCACTATTTCTGTTCTTAACATTTAATGTAAATAATACAACCATGAATCTCTTAGCTCAAATAACTATTTAATATTCAGGCAATATCCTCACTGCAAACCAAGCAGGCTTTTTTTGAGTGCGCACAATAAATAACAGATATTTCTAGTACTTACTATATGCTAGAAGTGTGTGCTGATGCTGTCCTACGTTCTTTGCCACACTGGTGTGAGGACAGCTACCATTCCCATTCTTTAGGTGGATAAACTAAGGCTCAGAAGGCTTGCCCTAGTTCATTGTTAAGAGTAAAGTTTTTATTTTTAACTCAAGTATGTCTGACTCTAAAAAGCCCTTCTTTCTCTGGCTAATAGAGATCCAATTAATTTCATGAGAACCAATGAAGGAACTTCATAAAATTGTGTATTTTTGAGATCCTGAAGCTTCTAATTCAGGAGATCTAGGTGGAACTTGGAAAACTGGTAAGGATTGGATTAATGGTATCTATTGTTAGTTGTTAGTTATGCTGCTTCAGTTTTTTTAATAGGACCAAGAACATTAGAGAAGAGGTTATTAATATTCAAAACATTGCATGAATATGCAAATGCGAAACTCTGGGAAACTTGCCATAATCTTGTTCAGATTCTCAATGAGGCCCTCAAACCAAGAAAGTTGAAAACTACTGCATAGAAGCAAACACAAGTAGGTTTGTTGTTGTTGTTGTTTTTAAACGAAGGTTTCTACTCACACCTAAATACATTTTTTTCACCCTTTAAGAATGCTAATACGCTCAGAGCAGGCATGCTTATTTTATATATTGTCGCTCTAACTCTGTAGGTCACAAAATGTCTATGAGTTTTTTGTTGTTCAAATCACAAATACCTTGGACCATTCCATTTTTCCCACTAATGCTCTTCATCTATCCCATAGACCCTTGGAATTTCTAAAGCCCTGGTCATTCAGATTCATAGCCAGTTTTGGGAACAACCAGTATTTACTGACTCTTTGGTGTAACATTAATCTTATTTACTAACTAAAACCTCTTTATTAACTAGCATCAGTTACTGGCCTAAAATAACAAAAATTTTCCTAAATATACCTCAACATGCACGGATACTAGGGCAGTCTTCAAGTAGTTAGGATACATCTTATTACCACAACCACGTTCAGAATTATTGCTTTTGCACACCTTTTACCCCCAAGCTATTTATGAACGTGAATGCCTAATCATTAAGAATGCCATCCTTGATGTGAGATAACATTCATCTCTGTGGCACTAGGATTTGTTCTTTGAATTCATTTCTATGTGTGATAAAGCACACAATGGTGGTTACTTTCTCATCACTCATTATCCCTTTCCTTCTGATTTGTTTGCTTCGGTGTTGATACCCATAGGATGAATTATCATTGGCCCAAGTCACTCTCCTTTGCCAATGATTAGTCTAGTGGTAGACATATAACACACTTCTTTTCATTAGCAAGGAAATTAAATGCAGGCAGTCTCAGTGTTCATTTCATAAATCAGCCTGTCATCAAGAACCAAGGTTCTATGCCATTTTCAAAGCTGCACAAATAACTTATGAACTCAAAAAAAAAAAAAAAAAGATTTAGGTTCCTGCCATACATTGAGCTAGCTCTAATTTAGCATTATTGTTTTCAGTAAAAACAAAACGATTTCTGTCAGCCTCAAAGCTGGAATTATCCCAAGACATTTAATAGATATCTATTAAAACTAATTTTAAAATAATTATTTAAAAATGATTAATTTATCATATATGATATATAGTCTATATCAATTTGTACATATATGATCAAATTAATCAGTTTCCAAAGAGTATGGCTAATATGAAATAATGTCTTAACGCCTAGATAGGAAATACCATAGGCAAGACAAGGAAATTGATGCCAGACACTTCACCAAACAGAACATTCTATATAAAGCTGAAGAGATACACAATTGGTTGCCCCACTGCAATGGTACAATATTCTTTGGTTTCTTCAGACACTTAAGAATCCTGAACAGTTGGTTTAAAAACAAGAACTTCAACAATGTGAAATGCTACAGATAATGTTTAGAAGAGTAATTTATTCTCACTATTCACAATGATTATGACTCAAATACTTGTCATGATTTTAGCAAGGATTTGCAATGCTGGCCATTTTATAAACACAGTGTCATTAAGAGGACATAGCTGGACACGTTTCTCAACACTTCACCTTGGATGACTTTTTTTTAAAGACTGTAGGCAAGCTTGATTCGAATGTATCTAGTAGCTTATGTACATGTTTTACATTATATATTACATGTGAGAAAAAGAATTTGTCGATTCACTCAGTCCAGACTGTTTTGTTGTTGTTCTCATTTTGTTTTTGCTAGAGAACTTTCCCATTACCTAGCATTTACTTTTAAAAGCTCTAGCAAAAAGCCCTCATCTGAGAAAACACACTAGGTATTAGGTGCTTGTGGGTAGGCCAATGCGAGAACTAGGAAACATCTAGTCTGCCATAGAAGAGAATCAATCAAATTGTTGAGATAACAAATTGAGTTCTCCTTCTGGCTCTTCCACTAAGTACTATTATTTTAGGGGCAAACAACTTAATTTATTATGACAACTAACATTTATTTAGTGTTTGGAACATGATAAGAATTTTACCAAGCACTTAAAGTAGGTTTTCTCATTGAACCAACCTATTATCCCTATTAAGGACCCAGTATTCTTGACCTCATTTTCACATCAGAATCTGAAACTCAGAATTTACGTCTAATTTCACAAAGCTAGGAAGTGTTGGAGTCAGAATTTGAACCCAGACAGTCTGATACCAGAAACCTCTTAGTTATAATTACGTGAAAAATATATTGATAAGAGAATTCCTAAGGCACTTTTATGCTTTAACATCTTTTTAATTCATCAAGAAAAGTCTTCAATGCAAATACAATACTACAAGGCTATACATAATAAAAATGGAATAGCTCAATTTAATAAATATTAATTCAGCACTGCAGTTGTACCATATGTTGTTTAGATATATAATCGATAATACACTGCACAGTTACACATATATGAATAAAATATTCAAGATGGGAAAGCTTCCAGTCTTGGAAGCAAATGGCAAGTGTCAACTGATCATTTCAATAATATGAAGCACGTGCTATGATGGGGGTATCCTTAGGATGCTTCTATGAGGAAGCACAAGGCACTTCATCCATTCTGAAATGAAAGAGGAGGCGGGAAAAGTCCTCCTCTGGGAGGCAGATGTCCAAGCTGGGCCTAAGCAGAAAGCCGGAGTCGGCCACGGGGGGCGGCGTGGGCGAGGGAGGCTGCAGAAGGAAGGCCGCAGGCCGGGCCGCCGGGACGCACCGGGAGCAGCGCGGACCCCGCTGGGGTCGCTGGCACCTCGCGTCAGAGGCAGGATGCAGTGGAGGAGGAGGCTGGAGCAGAAGGTGGGTCACACCATGAGGAATCGAAGTATCATTTTAAAAACTACAGATCCGGGAACCCTGGGTGGCGCCTCGGTTTGGCGCCTGCCTTTGGCCCAGGGCGCGATCCTGGGGACCCAGGATTGAATCCCACGTCGGGCTCCTGGTGCATGGAGCCTGCTTCTCCCTCTGCCTGTGTCTCTGCCTCTCTCTCTCTCTCTGTGCGTGACTATCATAAAAAAAAAAAAAAAAAAAAAAAAAAAAATTAAAAACTACAGATCCCCCCCCGGGGGGCACGGTCAGCCGAGAGGCCGCGCGCGTTCTCCACGCCCACCCACGGCCGGGGGCGCCCTCCTGCCCCCGCCGGGTCTCGGGGCGCCGGTCGGCCCGAGGCGGGCTCCACGCGGGCCCCTGGAGGGGCGGGGCGGCGAGGGTGCCCGGGCTCAGGGCGGGGAGCCGCGCCCCTCCCTCGTCCCGGGGAGGCCCGGAAGCCCAGTCTGCCGCCCGGAGCTTACGGCACTGATTTTCACGCACTATATTGTGTAGGTATGTATATTTTTTACTTCCCAGTGTCTAAACATTGGAAAAGGTCGCATATAATCAGGGCTTTTGACTTCTCTCTGGCAGTTAGAAAATCTGCAGCTCTGACCCGCGGCCTCCCTGCCCCGCGTGCGCGCCCCCCTGCGGCCCCCCCCTGCGGCCCCCCTGCGGCCCCCCCTGCGGCCCCCCCTGCGGCCCCCCCTGCGGCCAGCTCGCCCCTGGGGCCCTCCGCCCCTCTGGCCCGCGCGCCCTCCTGCCCGCCCCCGCACGCCCCCGCGGCCGCCCGCCCCCCTGCGGCCCTCCCGCCCCGCCCCGCCCCGACGGCTGAGCACTGCTCTGCACCGCCCGGGCTCGCCTTAACTTTGCTCAGACAGAGAGTGTGGACAGAGAAGACGCAAGTGGAATACTTTTTGGACTCTCATCTTTGTCAGAAGCTGGAAAACAAAGCACACACCGAAGGGGCCAGTCTTGGAGGCAGAACATGCAGGGATGTTAGGGCGTCAGTGTCCTTCCCACGAAATTTCAGGAAAGATTGACGACATCCTTGTGCAATGGCTTTGCCAAACAACTGCTTTAAGTCAGTTTCACAATGTTAATACGACCACGGGAGTTTCATTCCGCCAGCTTTTCTTATATGTTAAAGAGCAAAAGGGCAGCCGGGGTGGCTCAGCGGTTGAGCACCTGCCTTGCGCCCAGGGCGTGAGCCTGGGGTCCCGGGATCGAGCCCCACGCCGGGCTCCCTGCCTAGGGCCTGCCTCTCCCTCTGCCTGTGTCTCTGCCTCTCTGTGTCTCTCATGAATAAATACATAAAATCTTTATAAACAAACAAATCTTTATTTAAAAAAAAAAAAGAGCAAGAGTTGAGCAGAGGGCGGCGCAGAACGCGCTCCGGCGGGCGGTGGGGCCTGCATGCCGCGGGCCGCCCGCCGCCTCCCCACGCCGGCTCCGGCTCCGGCTCCGGCTCCAGCTCCAGCTCCATCGAGGGCCTCGGCGTGATCTTAGAATATGTGCGGTGGGGAAGCCAGTCCTGAATTTAGTTGTCGATGAGCAGTCCTGAGACACTTCCTGATTATTTGTGATCTCATATTTGAATTTCCGATTGTATCCTGAAAATATGAATCATCTCGGGTGAAATTTTGGAAGTAATCATGCTGGTAAACTTCAAAGCAAGCAAGACTAAGGATGACATTGATACGGGGTGGTTGGGTTTTCAAGTTTTAGTTACACGAGTACCTGTGAATACATTCTAGTCATAACCTCGACCAGGGGGCACCTGAGGGGCTGAGTTGGTTGAGCCCCAGAATCTTGGTTTCTGCTGGGGTCCTGATCTCATGGGAGGTGGGATCAAGCCACCCATGGGGCTCAGCGGGAAGCTGCTGCAGGACTCTCTCCCCCTGCCGCTCCCCCCACTCACGCAGCTCTCTCTCTCTCAAATGAATAGGTAAATCTTAAAAAATAAATAGATAAACAGAAAGGCATAGAGAATAAAAAGCGTAACTCTCCTTTACTTCCCCAATGCCCCCTCCCCCATGGATCCCACTCTCATTACCAAAAGCACCCCATGAACGTTTAGGTGTGCCTTTTTCCAAACATTTTTCTACATAATTATATATATGATACCTACTTTTGTCTGAAGGATTTATCATTTATGGAATCACACTACACATTTTGTTCTGCAACTTGCTTATTTATGTAATAAATGTTGGGAAATCTTTCCTCGTCAGTACTTTAACCACATGATTTTTAACCATTTTATAATGTTCCATATCAACTATTCTTTTTCTATTGCTAGATATTTAGATTATTTCCACTTTTCCTTTCTGATGTGGCAATTAATTCCCTTAAGCATATGTCTCAGTGCCCCTATGTGTGTAGAAAAGATATCCAGAAGTGGCATTTGCCGGTTCAAAGTATGTGTATTGCATAATTTTTTGGTACTTCCAAATTACAGTCTACCTGTGACGTACCCATCCTCTTGCCTTGTAAGTATTTTGAGTGTTTATCTATCTGAAGGGCAAAAATATGTCTCTGATTTTGCATTTGAACATTTTTAACATGTTTATTAACCATTTGTAATTGTTAAGATTTCTACTAGGATGCTTTTTCCTTCTTAATTTTCATGAAACCTTAAATATTCAGGCTGATATCTTTTTATGTATATATGTGGCAAGATTTTTTGTCAGGTTGACAGTTGCCTTTTAACTCTGCTTTTGACGTCTATTGAACAGAAATTCTCCACTTTTAAAAATTAAAATCAGTTTATGCTTTCCTCTCTAATATATGAATTTTGTGAATCCCCAGGAAGATTTTTAATATACTCTTCAGGGTTATAAATATACTCTCCTTCAGATTCTATATGTGTTACTCACCAGGCCTACTGATTTGGGTTTGAATCTCATAATTAGGTAAATGTAGTGGACACTGAGCATAAGCAAGGCTCTTCAGGGTCCAGGTGGCAATGTGCAATCAGAAACAGGCCCTTTCTCTATCTTCTAACATAATCCTGCTCTAAAATACTGTGGCTTTGGGAGTGTGGCTTGTCCGGAGACAGCATCTGAGACAAGATGCCCACTCTATGTACCTTTGTCATCACTCAGGCTCCTTTCCAGACCAGCAAAGGCAGCCTTTTCAATGGGACTGTACCTAACAAACTGATTTTAATGGTCATAATGATAATAATATCATTAATTTTTAATAACTATGTTAATAATGATGATAATGATTATCATGCTTAACATTGCCAAGAACTTTCAGTGTAACAGGGATGACATGTATCATCTCATCTCATACTCTCCGAAACCTTATGATGTAAGCATCACTGCTACTATGACCATTAGCATCGACTCATGTTTTCTGAAAGTGCCACAGCTAGTAAATAGCAGAGTCAGAATTTAAATCAAAGTCTGTTTGACTCCAGAAGCTATGATTATTGCCAAGGAATTATCCTGTCTCAAACTTAGATGATTCATGAAATTATCCCTTGAGAATATGCAAAAAACAATTGAGGGAGACTAATAAAGTGGCTAAGGTCCTCAAAACTAGTAAATAGGGGTATGTGTCTTGTAAGTTGAGTGTTCAACCTATAGAAGTAGAATGAAAAATTGATAGAGAAAAAAATAGAATGATCTCCAGAAGCATATAAGATCAAACGTGATTAAAAAAATAATCCATAGAAGTACTAAAAAGATCAGGTGATTTTTCAAATAACTTGGAAGAGGAAATAAACTTTCTAAATGTCAAACAAAATTCAGAAACCACTAAAAATTTTTTGTAAAAATAAGAACTTTCTGCATTGCAAAAATGACCAAAAGCCAAATGACAAATGGTAACTTCGGGGAAAGAATGGGCTAGGAATTTGCAACCAATGTCACTAATAAAAGACCAAAAGCCTTAAACTTATATAACTCAGTAGGAAGAGTCCAATAACCAAACTGAGAAAAAACAGAAGTCAAATATTAATAGAAAATCTTTTTTAAAAATTGGTTCTTAGACACATGAAATATTCCTCAGCCTCACTGATAATTTTTAAAAATAATAAAATGAGGTTATATTTTCATCTACCAGGTTGGCCATGATAAGAGAGAGAGAAGGAGAGAGAGAAAACTTATGCTGGGCAGAGCTGAAGGGAAAATGCATTATGAATACGTGTATTTCTTATACATTGTTGGTTGAAAACTATATTGGTATATCCACTCTACATAGGAAGCTTACAATTTTTAATTTTTTAAAAATAAAATTGCACATACTCTTTGATCCAACAATTCCACACTTAAGTATGATGCTACAAATAAATGATCACTTGTGAAAATGGTATTAATATAAAGATATTCATCGCATTACAATAGCAAAGATGGAAAACAGCTTAATAAGGGATCATATAATATTTAAAAGGATGAGTAAATTTCAATATATCCATATAAAGAAATACTTCAGAATCGGTAAAAAGAAATAAGCAGCTTAAACAGACTACATTTTTATTAACTTAAAAAGCAAAATACAAAGGAGTATATAGATTATGGCAATATTTGTGGGGGGAAATTTTGTATACATCCCCCCTTCCCTGCCACACACACACATAAACACATACAGAGAAAATCTCGGGAAGTAGTCACAAGAACAGGAAGGAAACTGAATGGTTGGGAAATAGGAGTCAGGGTGCAATTATTTTTCACCATATACTCGTATGCATGTTTTGAATTTTGAATCAAATAGAAATAATACCTATTAAGATTTTAATGATGAATGTTATTGGGAAATTTACAAGGATATCTTCAGCAGGAAGTATTTTTATAGAAAAAAGATATTGAAGATGACCTCAATATTTATCAACAAGGAAACGATTTTTTAAGTGGTACATGGAGTGGTCTGCAGTTGTGAAAACATTAATTTAGTCTTTATAAATGTTCACTTTTAAGATTAAAAAACACATACAATCAGTGTAATCTGATCCCAAGGTTTATAAAACAAAAACTGTGTATATGTATGCAAATGCACATATCTAGGTGTGTTCATGAAAGAGGGCCTTAGGCTTTTATACTCTATGGATACCTGAAAAATAGGAGATGGCAGTGTGTAATCACTCCAATTTTTATTCACTTCTGTGTTGTTTGAATTGTATAAGGCCATGTGTTACATTTATTGTTAAGTACGTATAGTCTTACAAATCAAGTCATTGAGACCTTATTTGTAAGTGGAGGATAGAGAAGTCAAGGACCTGGTGGTTATGTAACACCAAGCTATTTTATTATTTTTCTCTGAGTTACCCAAACAGGCATAGTTTCTGCTTCATCTACTCGATATACTCAAACATTAGGAAATACATTTAAATGAGAAATATGTACTTGTTTACAATATGCCAAAGTTTATATGCTAAAATTAACCTACAGTCTACACCTCGACCTCAATAAAAAAGAAGTGTTTGATAAGGAGCTATAAAGGTACTTGATTGGGTTAAAAAAAAAAAGTGAGGTTTCAAATTAAGTTAAGAAAACAGCCTCAATTTTAACTCTGAATTTCTTATGTATTTATTCTTTTGAAGCCCTATGTCAGGCCAATTTACAGATGGTCTGGTAAGCCACAGGAAAATAACCCCACTTAGCTCATGAATCATAAGCAGTTACTCTAAATAGTTATTAATGCAACTTCTCAAGGCATCTGCCTTGCCTCAAGGGAACATTTTACCCATAAGTTTGAATCTTGCTCAAAAGTAAAATGGGTAGATTGATGCCCTGCTTATAACTGAAGCTGCTTCCTAATGAAGTCCTTTGGGTACTTTATAATCTAAATTCTCCACCACAAAGAAGGATTAAAATGACTTCAATTTCATACAGAAATTCTGTTCTGTAATTAACAAAGTTTATACAAAGGCCCACGTTCAACAGAGTTTCACAGTTAAAACCACGGGCACTCTAAAATGCTAGCGGACCTTCACTTTCAGATTTTTTAGAATGCCAGCTACTAATGCGCAGAAAGCATGTTTTCCACATGTTCTTTAGTGTACTTGAATCTTTGGTTGTACTTAACAGATATTAACCAACAATGAGTTTTCCATTTTCAAAAAAAGTCACTTACCTTGCATGTGCCTAAAGAACTAGTCCTGGATGGGAATGAAACCCTCCAAGGACTCAACCGGGTAAATCAAGTTCTGTTCAGTTACTCGAGTACTGTTCCACTTGGTGTCAGGGATGTGGATATTTAACTTTATTGTTTTAGATAGGAAGGATGCATACTCTATGTTTTTGCAACATAACTCAACATGACTCATTTACAAATGACATTAAAGAGAATGGGTGTAGGTAGGGATACCTGGTGACTCAATAGGGTAAGTGATCTCAACTCTTGGTTAAAAAAAGAGAGAGAATGAGTTTAAAAATACTGGACTATAACCCTTCATGATTAAGTACATTGGCAATAAAATGGCTTTCCTAAAGGCTAACTATCGATGATATCCTATGCCATCCATGAAATATCCAGGTTAACAGGGCTTCACGGTAAGCAATGAATGTAAAAATATTCCCAGGGCTCTATTTTGATCAACAGGCTAAGTCACCGCCCCTACCAAACACTTTGTTTATGGAAAGCTTTGGTTTCTTTCTTTTCATCCTCTATGAAATGGACGTTCTGGTGAAGCTTGCATTACCTAGAAAACAGGGACAAATTATAATATTAGAAAGAGTACAGTACTGGAATTAAGGAATGTAAGTTCTAGCCAAAATTCTGTCAAGAACAGGCTGAACTATAAAGGAAAGTCAGTTTTCTACAGTCCTTAGTTCCCTCACTTTATATATAAATAAAGGGCTAACATTAAAATTTCCCTTGGGTCTCACCAGGTCTATAAGGCAATATAGAATCATGTTTAAGAGATTATCCTCAGGGGGATCCCTGGGTGGCTCAGCGGTTTGGAGCCTGCCTTTGGCCCAGGGCGAGATCCTGGGGTCCCTCCCTCCTCCTGTGTCTCTGCCTCTCTCTCTCTCTCTCTCTGTGTCTCTCTCTCATAAATAAATAAATAAATAAATAAATAAATAAATAAATAAAAATCTTTAAGAGATTGTCTTCAGTGATATGTACTGCTTGTGCAAATTTGGGCAGGATCATTAACTTTTTGTGCTTCAATTCCTTATCGGGAAAATCAGGATAATAATAACGTATACTACGTTGGATTATTGGTAGTTGTCCATGAGTTAATATGTGTGTAGAATCTAATCTGCTCCCAAAAATCACGATGGCAAAGATGAAAATGATAATGGTGGTGATGCTGTTAGTGATGACTATGATTTTATGGACTGAACATTATGAGAGAAGGTAAAGTACAAATATTTGGATCAGCTACAAGCTGTACAAAATCCTAAACAATACAAAATATGATTATATATATTAGTCAAAGAAGAAATTCAGTTGAGAAACTCATTTCCCTTTTTAGTCTCTCAAGAACAGAGCCACCGTTCGATAATATTCCTTTATAAAGCCACTCTCAGAAACATTGAGTCCCATATTCCTACACAAAAAGACTCTTCACAAATGAATCAACTAATCCCTGTACCACCTGGAAATGGAAATTCTTAACACCTAGATCATAATCCTTCTGCCCAGATGGCTAGCAGTTTCACCCCTGAATGTAGCTGGCCCATCGGTTCCCTCTGATTCATGGGGCCTCCTTTCTCATTAGTGGAGGCGTTCCCTGGAGGAGCCCAGTCCAGCGACTGACCACATGCAGCCACTTAGGCAAGCCTCCAGGAAGTACTGCTTTGCCAAAAGATGGTGAAACTCTTGCTTGATGTTTTCCGCCTCACATCCATGTCCCTGTGAAACTGGCAGGGGGCGGGGCGGGAGCAGAAGGGGGGTGTATGACTGAAAACCACTCCCCTTTGGTTTACAGAAACTGTAGTTAGTGACTGACTGGAGCCATTATCGATGCACTAGAGCCATGTCAGGGCCCACCAATCAGCGAGCGATGATCGAGCAACACCGTGAAGGATGCAGTTATTTTCAATAAAAAGGATGGTGGTTTTAAAAACAGACTGTTAAACTCAATCACGCTCTTCCTGGGAAAGTCTAATCAAATGTGTTTGTGTTGTTAAACAAATTTTCTATACTGTCTCCCAGTTCAGGGGGACAAAATCAGCCCTCAGCAGAATTATAATAAGTTTTGGGGGAAGTAATCTAATCTCTTCTTTTGTCCATCCAATGCCCAAGGATAAACAAGTTCCTTTTTAAATTTACTGTAAACTGCAAACAGATATCCAATCATGTTAAAATTTTGTGTGAGATTAGAGGAAATTGGCTCAAAGTGAGGGCCTGGATTGTTTTCCTGCAAATAAAGTATATGAGCTTGGTAAATAGACTTAGTGACTTCTATTTCGGATACTTAGAGGTTCATTTTTACTTATTGGATAGATGTTATTTTTCAAAATTTGAGATTCTTGAATTAGTGAGCTAGTGTTGCTAATGAGCACATTTATCATTGCTTTAGAGTCGCTTAGTCATCTCCATGTCTATTATTTCCATCATGAAATAGAAACATTGAAGGAGCAAAGGCTCTGCCAAAGCCACTTCACACAGGTCTTACACATGGGCCATACAGTTAGTAGAGTCCTAATGCCAAGTAAAAGCAGTAAAAGAGATTTAAAAAACAACAACGACTCAAATTTGTAATGAAAAACAAAATCCATATCTTCCAGCTTGGCATACAGCCCCCTGAGGGCTAAAATAGTGACTCATTTACCTTTTTATCCCAACACTGAATACAGTGTCTGGCATATTCTATAGTAGTTGCCTTAATCATTACTTGTTGATAATGAATAAATAAAGGAGGTCTTTTTAACTGACTCCTAACACAAGGCAGCCCAGTGTAATGGCTAGACTATTTACCCATCGTGAGTTTTTTTTCTCATCTGTAAATTGAGTATGATAATATAATACTCAGGAGGGTAATTGTAGGACCTATGCTGACACAGGACCCGGCCCAAAGCAGGTACTGTTTGCTGAACTGGAATCTTAGATACTTTAAAATAAGTTAATAGGCAAAGAGAGAACATGCATGCCATCCGTTCACAGAGTTTGTTTAGATCAGAACAGCTTGCTGCAAAAGAGGAGGTGGACTTTCCCTCAACATGGGGAACATTTATAGGTAGTCTCCGTTCCCTAGTTATGGAGATTGTATTTATCAACAGCAAGGGATTTGCTAAGAACAACTTGCAACAGACCAGAATCTTACATCTGTGTAATTGCTGGCTGAGCTATTGGGCACTGCGTCATTCAGAAACACGATGGGCACAATTGAAATTTGGGTCTGTAAACCCTCTTGGGCCAGCAACCCCAACCCTACTCAGTTAAGAGACTGACTACTTTAATGAATCTATAAGACCAGTTTCATATTTAAGGGCTTAAATATCCATTTTGGAACATCCAAGTCTCTCTTGTTTATCTTTTTTTTTTCTCTTAGACACAATTTTGATTTGATTTTTTTTAAGATTTTATTTATTTATTTATTCATGAGAGACAGAGAGAGAGAGAGAGAGGCAGAGGCAGAGGGAGAAGCAGGCTCCTTGTGGGGACCCTGCTGTGGGACTCAATCCCAGGACCAGGATCACGGCCTGAAGGCAGATGCTCAACCACTGAGCCACCCAGGCATCCCACAATTTTGATTTTAACAGACTCATTTGCCACTGCATCAAGAAAATGGTAAGCTTAGGTAAAGAAAACCATATCAAAATCATTCACATTTATTATTTAATAGCTATAGAAATGGGTTTAGTGTGGGCAGAAAAAGGTGACATCAAAACCATGGTTTCTAAACCAACCCTGTCCCCTATTATGGTGATGAATTGAAAGTGGCTAGGACTACTCTATTCAGGTTTCACAAAATCCAAAGTATGCTTTTATCCAATTAATAAACTAATAAATTTAGAGTGTATAGAGTGTTCCTCTTTTATAAAGGAATCTAAGCCCAAGGTTAGTGAAATAAACATCTTAGCAAAGCAATAGCAACAAAAACAGAGAAACCAACTTTTTATATATTCCTCACTGTGACAAAAGGTTACAGTGATGGAACTGATTAGATTGGTTAAATTTCCCAGGTTGACACACTGGAGCCACTCACCATAACAAGAGAGCACTCTATGTCCTCCAGATTTTATTTTGGATTGTTGGGGAAGGTAAACACATCTCCTGCTCTAAAGAGGAACACCATGTGCTGTTGGAGACATTCCTGGTCTTACTACCTAAATAACTTACAGAATATTCCACAAGTCTTACTGGAATTCATGCAGAAGCATTATTTAATGGTAATCAACTTATTTCTTGTGTTGGAACAAATGCTATCATGCTGTCCCACTGTTCACTATGATTCTCACAGGGTTCCAGGAATTATGCCCAGTGTGATGTCTCAAGAGCAATAGAAAAATAGCTTTGTTTTGCATGACTTTTTTTTTTCATTTTAGAGCCACCATAACAAATTATGGATAGCAAATAACTTTTTTATTTTTTATTTACCAAACCTCTCTCCATCAAAGCTATTAGTACTAACCGCAGCCATGGGGGGATATAAATCAGAAACAGTGAGGTGGACAAACAGAGACTGGGTATTTTGTCATCAACCAAATGGAGTACTGAGGCATGTAATAAAACAGTAACTGCTTTTGACTACAACCACTAATCACCCATAGCCACTCTCAGATTCGAAAACTGCTCAGGGTTGGCCTCTTCCTTGATAGTCAAAGTATGTGGCTGCCTAACGGTATCATTTGAGGAGTACTTCAAGTCTCTCTGACTGATAAATGTCCACCTTGTTAGTTTCTAGAGTTCTAAGACTCTATATTAAGGTTTTATTCATTAGGGTTAAGCCCCATGGCTTGTTAGCATAGTAATATTCCTGAAATCCATAAACAGTAGGCCTTGATCCAAACTCTCCGTATCCATTAGAGGCAATGCCTTCTGAAGAATGACTTCCTTTGGGCTTCTCCTGAGTCTCCCAAAGGCAACTAGATGAGTACTCTCCAACTTTGACATATATACAAATTATCTGGCCATCTTATTAGAATACGGTTTCTGATTCAGTAGGTCTAGGGTTGAGCCCAAGATTTTCTATATTTATAATACATTCCTTGATGCAGCTGCTACTGATCTGTAGACCACACTTGGAGTAGCAAGCTCCTAGACTTTTCCCAAGGTCCCCTAGGCTGGGACACAAGACCAGGGGTCAGCAGGACTTTACTGTAAAGGGACAGATAGTAAATATTTTAGGTTTTGTGTGCTATAGGGTCTTCGCTGCAACCATTCAACTTGGCAGTTATAGCAAGAAAGTATCCATAGACTATATGTAAGTGAGTAGGCGTGGCTATTAATAAAGTATTTGAACAAAACTTTATTTACAAAACCAGGCAGCAGGACAAATCTGGCTCACAGGCTATGGTTTGTGGACCTCTGCTCTAGCCATGCCTAATCAAGGCAAAGAAAAACAATGCAAACAAAAGAGCAACCAGGAAGCAAAACTGTGTGTTTCACTATCCTCATAGAAAATTTGGAGTTACCTTGAGAAGCCTAGCCTTATGCTCTAAACCAATAGGACATGAGAAATGGACATTCAAGAGTACCAAACCACCTACCACTTCACAAGTTTATGTGTAACTTGCCTTGTGCTCATTTTGGGTTGTTCCTAGCAGAATAAGGGATCTAGGACTAAGAAAGAGGCAAGGCAAGTTTATACCCTGTGAGCTCATACCCCTACCACCAGCCTTTTGTTAATACAGGTAAAATCACATAAAAAAAGATTGTTGGCAGCCAAGAGGAGAAAAGGTATTCCTGATGTACCGTGAGGTTCACTGTACAAGCAACACAGAGATGGCCCTCCCTTTTGTCTAAGAGATCTAACCCCTGCCCTCAGAGTTGATGGTGTAGTGGTGGCTTTGCTGTGAGAAGAACCATGAGGGCAGGAATTCTGGAGCTTTGAGCAGTTAACAGGACAAACATATAGCTCCACTGTGACTGCAGAATGAGCGGCTGTTACCCAGGATTGAAAAAGGATGCAAAGAGGCTCAGGAGGAAAGAAGTGTATGGGAGCAAAAGAATCACATATGTCAGAACTGAAAGGCCTTTGGAAAAACAGAGTATAAGTAGGAGATAGTGAGAAATAAGATGAAAAGGTATGCAAAACCCAAATAATAAAAAGTCTTATATATAGCACAACCCTATAATCTATCAACCAAAGCAGAATACATTTGTGAGTGAAAGGAGGGACTGTTAATTATGCTGAAATAACAAGCATAAACTGACACTATTCCAGGAAAGTGGATATATGGTCAGCTTACTTATAAACCATATGAAGGAAAAAATAAACATAAATAAATGATATGAAGGAGATAGGTCTATAAGTGCAATGGGAAGCTGTTAAATATTTAGGGCAAGTGGTGATATGACCGTATTTGTGTCTTAAAAGAATTATTCTGGCCACATTATACCGAAAATGGAGGCAGGACAATCATGAGGCAATTACTACAATATCCATGTGGGAGATATGGTAATCTCAACCAGAGACATGACATTAGGCAGGAAAGAAGTTAATAGAGCCAAGAGCTACTTGGGACTTAGAATCTGTAGCACTTAGAAATGATTAGGTTGGTCACTGGGGGGAGGTGGTAAGGAGAAAGAGAGAAGAGGGCGTCAAGGATGAATTCTTGGTCTCCACTCTGAGCAAATGAATTCATAGTGGTGACATTCAATATTAGTAAGCATAGAAGTCATTATAGATCTGATTATAGATAAGTATGAATGAAGTTTTTGTATATTCTAAGCTTGAGAGGTTGTGGACCATCCCAATGGAAATGTCCAGCAGGCAACTGGCTACATATGTGGACATGAAACACATGAGAAAAGATCAGGGTGGAGATATGATTTGATGATCATCACCTTATAGGTAGTAATTGAAATCATAAATTGTCCATGTAGAATGTGTAGTAAGAGAAGAGAATGTGGCCTCAGACTTAACAGATATGAATTTCACAGGCCCCAAACCAAGGCATGCAAAAAAACACTAACTTCCTTTATTTTGGGAAATATTGCATTACATTTTACCCCCTCTTAGATAAGCATCCTTGGTTGAGTGAATTCCTTTATAATCAGTTGCCATTTATTAAGTGCATGTTCTACAAAAGGCATTGGCATAGCCTGGCACCTAGTAGTCTTCTTATTGTATCTCTGATGCTGACACCCAGACCATGTATTACTCTTTTTTTTAATTTTAATTTGATTAATTAACATATAATGTATCCCTGGTTTCAGAGGTAGAGGTCAGTGATTCATCATTCTTATGTAATACCCAGTATATCAAGTGCCCTCCTTAATGTCTGTCACTCAGTTACCCCAACCCCCCCAGACCCCTCATCTCCAGTGACTCTCAGTTTGTTTCCTATGATTAAGAGTCTCTTATGGTTTATCTCCCTCTCTGATTTCGTCTTGTTTTATGTTTTCCTTTCTTCCCCTATGATCCTCCATTTTGTTTCTTAAATTCCACAGATGGATGAGGTCACATGATAATTCTCGTTCTCGGATTGACTTCTTTCGCTTGGCATAATATCCCCTAGTTCCATCTGGATTCTCTATTCTGTTCCATTGATCTAGTTATGCCAGTACCACTCAGTCTTGATGATTACAGCTTTGTAAAATAGTTTGACGTCAGGAGTTGTGATGCCTCCAGCTTTGGATTTTCTTTTCAACATTCCTTTGACTAAAAAAAAAAATTTTGATTAAAAAAAAGCATTCCTTTGACTATTTGGGGGCTTTTCTGGTTCTGTACAAACTGAAGGATTTTTGGTTCCGATTCTGTGAAATAAGTTGATAGTATTTTGATAGGGATTGCGTTGAATGTATAGATTGCTCTAAGTAGCATAGACATTTTAATAATATTTGTTCTTCCAATCCACGAGCATGGAATGTTTTTCTATTTCTTTGTGTCTTCCTCAATTTCTTTTGTGAGTGTTCTATAGTTTTCTGAGTACAGATCTTTTGCCTCTATGGTTAGGTTTACTCCTAGGTATCTTATGGTTTGGGGTACAATTGTAAATGGGATCAGCTCCTTAAAAACACTTTCTTCTGTCTCATTGCCAGTGTATAGAAATGCAACTGATTTCTGTGCATTGACTTTATACCCCGACACTTTGCTGAATTCCAGTATGAGTTCTAGCAATTTCGGGATGGAGTTGTTTGAATTTTCCAAATACAGTATCATGTTATCTGCAAAGAGTGGGAGTTTGACCTCCTTGCTGATTTGGATGGCTTTCATTTCTTTTTGTTGACTGCTGAGGCTAGGACTTCTAGTACTATGTTGAACAACAGTGGTGATAGTGGACATCCCTGTCATGTTCCTGACTTGAGGGGAAAAGCTCTCAGTTTTTCCCCATTGAGAAGGATACTTGCTGTGGGCTTTTCATATATGGCTTTTATGATATTGTGGTATGTTCCCTCTGTCTCTACACTGTGAAGAGTTTCAACCAAGAAAGGATGCTGCTGTACTTTGTCAAATGCTTTTTCTGCATCTATCGAGAGGATCGTATGCCTCTTGTTTTCTTTTATTAATGTAGTGTATCACATTGATTGATTTGTGGATGTTGAACCACTCTTGCAGTCCAGGAATAAATTCCACTTGGTTGTGGTGAAATTTTAATGTACTGTTGGATTTTATCGGCTAGTATTTTGGTGAGAATTTTGGTATCTATGTTCATCAGTGTGATATTGGTCTGTAATGCTCCTTTTTAGTGGGGTCTTTGTCTAGTTTTAGGCTCATGGTAATGCTGGCTTCAGCATTTAGAAAGAGTTTGGAAGTTGTCTCTCCATTTCTATTTTTTGAAATAGCTTTAGAAGTATAGGTACTCATTCTTCTTGAAATGTTTGGTAGAATCCATCTGGGAAGCTATCTGGCACTGGACTCTTGTTTTGATTACTCCTTCAATTTCCTTGCTGGTTATGAATATGTTCAGGTTTTCCATTTCTTCCTTTGGTAATCTATACATTTCAGTTTTGGTAGTTTCCAGGAATGCATCTATTTCTTCCAGGCTGCCTACTTTGTTGGCATATTGTTGCTCATAATATATTCTTATAATTATTTGTATTTCTTCAGTGATGGTTGTGATTTCTCTTTCATTCGTGATTTTATTTATTTGGGTCCTTTCTCTTTTCTTTTTGATAAGTACGGCCAAGGATTTATCAATCTTATTAATTCTTTCAAAGAACCAGCTCTTAGTCTCATTGATCTGTTCTACTGTTCTTTTTGTTTCTATTTCATTGATTTCTGTTCTAATCTTTATCATTTCTCTTCTCCTGCTGGGTTTAAGCTTTACTTGTTGTTCCTTCAGGTGTAAGGTTAGGTTGTGTATTTGGACCTTTCTTATTTGTTCAGAAAGGCTTGTATTGCTATATCCTTCCCTCTTAAAACTGCCTTTGCTGCATCCCAAAGATTTTGAACAGTTAACTTTTCATTTTCATTTGTTTCCATGAATTTTAAAAATTATTTTATTTCGTGGTTGGTCCATTCATTCTTTGGAAGGATGCTCTTTAGTCTCCATGTATATGAGTTATTTCCAAACTTCCTCTTGTGATTGAGTTCCAGTTTCAGAGCATTGTGGTCTGAAAATACGCAGGAAATTATCCTAATCTTTTGGTACCAGTTGAGACCTAATTTGTGACCCAGGATGTGATCTATTCTGGAGAATGTTCCATGTGCACTCAAGAAGAAAGTGTATTCTGTTGCTTTAGGATGGAATGTTCTGAATACATCTGTGAAGTCCATCTGGTCCAATGTGTCATTCAAAGCTCTTGTTTCCTTGTTGATCTTTTACTTAGATGATCTGTCCATTGCAATAAGTGGGGTGTTAAAGTCCTCTACTATTATTGTATTATTATCAATGTGTTTCTTTAATTTTGTTATTGATTGACTTATATAATTGTTTGCTTCCATGTTAGAGGCATAAATATTTACAACTGTTAGAAATTCTTGTTGGATAGACACTTTAATTATGATATAGTGTCCTTCCTTATCTCTTATAGTCTTTAGTTTAAAATCTAATGTCTGATATAAGGTTTGCCACTCCAGCTTTCTTTTGATGTCCATTAGCATGATAAATGGTTTTCCACCTCCTCACTTATGTATAGAAACACTCACTTTACAGGTAATACAATGGCACTAATTTCATATCTCTCAATAGTTACTCAGAATGTAAATGGGCTAAGTGCTCCAATAAAAAGACACAGGGTAACAGGTTGGATAAAACAGTGAGACCCATTGATATGCTGTCAGCAAGAGTCTCATTTTAGGACCAAAGACACCTCTGTTTTTAAAGTGAGGGGGAGAAAACCATGTCTGATTCTTAGCAATGGACCTAGCCTTGCTCAATCTAGAACCTCTGTTAACAGAGATAGTGATCTAAAATGGTCATTCTTACAGAAGTGAGGCCAAGAATGGGGCCTCTCAGACTGTCCAGACAAACAGGAGGTTTTCTCCCTCCTAACAGTCTGTATTGGAGATCCCTCTTTATCTATTTCCAGAGCAACACAAATGTAATTCCATCCGAGCCCTTGCCTCTCTGTACTGTATCATCTGCTTCCTTGTCATTTTCCCCATGAACTGGAAGTCTTTGATGATAGGAACTATATTTTGTTTGATGTTATGGCCCAAGGCCCAACATAGTGCCTGATGGGTAATAAGATTCCTTAAATATTTGCTGAATTAAGAGAGAATGGGCAAAAAGAAAGATGTTTATATCTTCTTCCCCACTGTTCTTGTTGGTATGTTTTTATTAACCTTTTCCTTTGTTCCTTGTAAGAAAGAATAATTTTGCTAATTAAAGAAGCCTTTGGATTCAGAGTGTGGTGCCTATCCCCTGTATATGTCATAGCATATGGTATCAGGATGTCGGAAACCTATGAATTGGAAAAAAAAACAACTATGTAGAAGAGAAACCCAGTGGACACTAAATATTAAATGGCCCTGAGAAAGAAGCACCTCAAACAACAAAACTACTCCTTTGGTATAGGATCTCATAACAGGGACTCACAAACACATTTCTAGCTTGTGATCTTCACAAGTTGGATAAGATGTCAGTGCTTCAATTTCCTTAATTGTAAAATGAAGGAAGGGGAGAAAGAGGGAGAAAGAGAGAGAGAGAGAAGCAAACCACAAGAGATGAGAACAAACTGAGGGTTGATGGAGGAAGGAAGGTGAGGAATGGGCTACATGAGTAATGGACATTAAGAAGGACACTTGTGATGAGCACTGGGTGTTACACATATGTGATGAATCATTAAATTCTACACCTGAAACCAATTTACACTCTATATTAATTAACTAGAATTTAAGTAAAAAATTAAAATAACAAAATAAAAAATATCAACAAGCTGCATATTTAAAAGCTGTGCATTTTGCTATATGTTAATTAGACCTCAAACTTTTTTAGAAAAAAAAAATTGTCCTTGGTTATCAGAAAGCATTTGGTGGGTAAGAAAACATTTAAATTATATTTTATTGATGAAATAAGCAAATCTCATCACCTGTGATATCCCATATGCTCCTCCCACCTTCATTCATGATTCACACCTGATTAACAAGAAAGCTAAAGTTATAAGGGTCTGGAAATTTATCACACCTGATAAAATAAAATAGCGTCTGAATAATGATATTAATACAGTTTAGTTCTTGGTCTTCAAAAAATAATAATGTAGTTAACATTTATTGAGTGCTCACTGTGTGCTGAGGAATATAGGACTCAGCATGCATTAACTCATTTAATATTTACAATACCCTGAAATATAGGTACTATTTTTTCATATTATAGATTTTTTTAAAACCTGAGACATAGTACATTTTCTAAGTTATATTCAATCTAGGCAGATTGGCTCTAGCACTGAACCTTTTACCACTATACTATATAGTCTCTCAACAAAGATGGCCATTTTCACTGAAATCCACATTTACATAAGGACTATAACATCGTCTTTTTATTGAGAAACATGGGTTTGCTTCTTCCACACTCAGGTCTTCATTGGCCTCTGGTTTGTACCTCCTAAATACACAGTATTTGGCAGTTAAACTAAGGCACACACAGGACATGACACCAAAAACACTAGCAACAAAAGCAAAAATAGGCAAGTGGGACTATATCAAGCTAAAAACCTTCTGTACAGCAAAAGAAATAATCAGCAGAGTGAAAGGCAACTTACAGAATGGGGGGAAATATTTGCAAACCATATATTAGATAAGGAATTAATATCAAAGGACATAAGGCACTCCTAAAACTCAATAGCAAAAGAACAACAGCAACAACAAAATTAATAATCCAATCAAAAAATAGGCAAAGGATTTGAACAGATATTTCTCCAAAGGAGACATACATATGGCTAATGAGAATATGAAAAGATACTCAGCATTACTAATTAATGGGGAAACGCAAATAAAAACCACAATAAGATATCGCATCACAATAGGATGGCTATTATAAAAAAGAAGAAGAAGAAGAAGAAGAAGAAGAAGAAGAAGAAGAAGAAGAAGAAGAAGAAGAAGAAGAAGAAGAAGAAGAAGAAAAGTATTGGTGATGATGTGGAGAAATTGAAATCCTTGCATCCTGTTGGTGGGAAAGCAAAGTAGTCCAGCCACTTCAGGAAACAGTGTGGAGATTTCTCAAGAAGTTAAAAATAGAACTATTATATGATTCAGCAATTCCATTTCTGCATATATATTCAAAAGAATTTGAATTCTGCACTTCCATGTTCATTGAACCATTATTCACAATATCTAAGCTATGGGAACAACTTAAATGTTTATTGATATAGGAGTGGATAAAGAAAATGTGGTCTACACATAGAGTGGAATACTATTCAGCCCTAAAAAGGAAGACAATGCTATCACACGCACCAGCCTGGATGAACCTGGAGGACATTGTGCTAAGTGAAGTAAGCCAGTCACCGAAAGACGCACAGTGCATGTTTATATGGGGTATCTAAAATAGTTAAACTCATAGAAACAGTAGAATGATAGTTGCCAATATCTGTGGGGAAAGGAAAAGGAAGAGATTCTGTACAAAGGGTATAAAGATTTAGTTATGCGAAATGAGTAAGTTCTAGAGATCTGCTGTACAACATAGTGTTTATAGATTACACCATTGTATTGTACTCTTAAAAATGTATTAAGAGAACGGATTTCATGTTCAGTATTCTTACTACAATAATAAAAAAAGAAAGGGAAGCCGTCATTACACAACATATAATTAGATTCATTCCATTTACTCAAAGCTTTATGTCTCGTCCTTCAATGTTCAATAATCTGCTAAACTACAGTAGACAAATTCTCTTTTTTTATCTCATTCTTCCTTTGTTTAACTACTTATCTATAAAGAAGCTCAGAATAAAAACAATAAAGAAGAAAAAAAGTTAAAGCCCACGGTGAATCAGGAGAAAGTATGAAACCAACAGTATTTAGTCAATCCTTAAAAGCCTGTCTCAAATGTCACTTCCTCTGCAAAGTTTTCCCCAAATCCCAAAGCCAGATGAATCTCTCCTTCCTCTCTGTTCTTAAAGTTCTGTGGCTTTGAGCTACATTAACATTTGCCATGGTAAAATATTACATTTCTAAGTCTAAGAGGAAATGAATCATAACCAGCCTTCTATCCCAGAACTTAGCATATATGGCATACAGTGGGTGCCCAATACATATTTGATTGCTGAAGAAATGAAAACACTTTTAGAAGTGCTTGGAAACTTTGTGTTATTTAGTATATAAAGTAGCATCCATAAGTTGATTGTATAGAAACTGAAATTGACAATACATTAAGATTAGGCAATGGTTAGTTATTAATTAGCAGTCTGCTGTAATAGCCCTTGCATTTGTTTGGTTATAAGCAGAAATTCTCTCTGAAAAACAAGTGATTTTTGAAGTCATTGACGTAATTTTTCCAATACATTCCTCCATAAGTTCTTGCAAACTCTACCTCCACCAATTATCTTGAGGAATCTGTTAATATATTTCTCATTTCAATATCTACAGTGCTTGACAGATTAAAGCATTTTATAATTCAGATTTCCTTTTGCATACAGCAATCCAAATATTTGTGGTTAGTTCTTTTTAAAAGCTTATTTTTTTTTAAATTCCAGTATAATTAACATACAGTGTCATATTAGTTTCAGGTGTAAAACTCAGTAATTCAACAATTCTGTATATTACTCCATGCCCATCATGACAAGGGTACTCTTAATCCCCTCTACCTATTGCACCCATCCTCCCACCCACTTCCTCTCTGGCAACCACCAGTCTTCCTTGTAAGAATCTGGGGTTTTCGTTTGTTCGTTTGTTTCTGTTTTTTCTTTGTTCATTTGTTTTGTTTCTTAAATTCCACATATGAGGGAAATCATATGGTATTTGTCTTTCACTAACTGACTTATTTCACTTAACATTTATACCCTGTAGGTCCATCCATGTTGTTGCAAATAGCAATATTTCATTCTCTTATGACTAGGATTCCATTGTATATATGCCACATTTTCTTTACCCACTCATGTATGGATGGACACTTGGGCTAACTCCATATCTTGTCTATTGTAAATAATGTTGCAATTTGAGTTCTGGATATTTCCTTAGACCATTCTACCAAATGCCTCTCAGAGAATTACTGAGGCTGTACGTCTGCTACCATTCTCAGCCCCTGGCTGATATTTGAACCAATTATAACCCTATTTCCTGCACCTTCTGAAACCTCAACACATTCTCAAGACAGTCATTACTAAATAACCGAATAAGCCTAAGCAGTATTTCTAATGACCAAGAGTCATTCTCCCATACCACTGGTCTGCTTTCCAAGCCATGTTTTCCCAATCATTGCCCCACTCACTGTTTCATACATACCCGAACCACCTAATGAATCTGAATCTGAAAACCTAAGCAGTTATCAAGATCTTCCTTGGTCCCAGGCTTTGAAGTTTCCCCACCCTTTGAGTTCTTGTACCTCTCAAGACCTTGGTCTCTAGCCTGAACTCTGAGCCACTTGCATTCTCTCTTCATGAGTATTTTTTCTTATGACATGGCATTCAGAATATTTGGTTCTTCAATTCAAGCTACCAAGGTCTTACACCCTGGACTTCAATAAGCACAATTTCTTGTGCTTGTGAATCTTTAGGAAAAAAAAAAAAAAAAAGAAAGAAAGAAAGAAAGAAAGAAAGAAAGAAAGAAAGAAAGAAAGAAAGAAAGAAAGAAAGAAAGAAAGAAAGAAAAAAGCTCAGAAGATTCCCATGAAATGTGAACAAAAAGTTCAGGAAAGAATTCTCAAGTCTTGCTGAATATAGCTTTTTCATTACCACATTATCATTGTGGGTGCCAAATTGTTAATGGCCATCATATAGGCTGGGTCCCTAAGGAGTAACGTATTCTCAAGGGTGGGTTCTTTGTTGATGGGAAATATCTAAAAGGTATGATAATTCATATCTAAGACATATAATTTTCCTGATTGCAACTCTCCATTCTTTCACTCATGTCCAAGTACTGCAAATCCAACTTACTAAATACGACCTGAAATTCAAGAAACAGTCACATTTGCTTATTGGCATAAATTAATGTGAAATGAGTCTTTTCAGATCTGTAACTTCCTTGACTTTCTGTAACTTTCTTGACTCTTCCTTCGCAGGGCACCTTTTCCTTTCTTTTTAAAAAGATTTATTTACTTATTTACTTATTTACTTATTTATTTATTTATTTATTTATTTATTTATTTATTTATTTATTTGTTTATTTATGAGAGAGACAGAGAGAGAGGCAGAGACACAGGCTGAGGGAGAAGCAGGCTCCCTGCAGGGAGCCCCATGTGGGACTCCATCCCAGAACTCTAGGATCACGCCCTGAGCCGAAGGCAGCCGCTCAACCACTAAACCACCCAGGCATCCCCCCGGGGCACCTTTTCACTGAGAAACTGTTCTTTCCTTATCCCGTGTGATAAAGACTGAAAGTGTCAAAATGGCCAAGTGGTCCTAAGGCACCAGACTCAAGCTCTGCTCCCCATGTTATTAAGCCTCAGCCGTCATCCTCTGTTCATCATGACTGGTCCACAAAGCAGTCACTAAGAGTCCTTCCCAGACATATCCTATATATGGGCACTAAGAATGAAGTTTCTCTAATGTGAAGTGGAAAGCTGTACTAGCCACAGAAGACCCAAGTTGATGACTATAATTCCCACAGAAAGAGATAAATTCCTAATGACATTCCTGATCCATTCTATCCCTGACTTTGTCAATCACATTGGTCAATAGAATTTTTTTTTTCTTAAAACAGTTTCAGTTGGGTTTGGGTTTTGGTCACCAGAAGAAATCTGACTAAAATATATACATATATGAAATGTGTATTATTTATAGGACCTATGATATGCTTAAAATTTGAGAAACTCAAACTATACATTGTAAATATGCTCATTGGAGCTGCCATTATATTCCAACTTGCTGTATCTAAACTACTCTCCTGAGTTCCTAGCACCCAAGACCTAAGTATAAGATAAGAAGGAAAAAGCAAGAACCATCTTAATTGATTCCTCCTCTGGCCTGGTGTCTCCACCTGCCTCCACTTGTCTTCCTACCTCAGTCATATTATTCCTAAAGCTACTAACATCCCTACCACTACATGGTATGTAGCCTCCTACTTTATATTTATATATAATGTTTTTCTCCTTGACTAAATTATAAGATTTTTAAGGAGAGAAAAACATTGTTTCACACTACTTTGAGTCCCCCAAAGCTCAGAGATGAAGGTCTGCCTCAAATTTGTTTTCTTGGGATTTTTTAAATTGCTACGCAAAGTATTAATTTTCCATAGAATATTGCTTTAGTTATTTATTGTGATTCTGGAAGTTTCATTAGAGGCAGCAACTGCAAAGTGATTACTAAAACAGATTCTGAGTGAAAAATAGTTGCTACTATTGATGTGGGCTCAAGCTTACAATTCTGTAGACTCAGCTTCTTCCAACTAAGCACACTCCCTAGTTAAATATTCTAGGCAATTGTCCATTTATTTACTTTTGTGCCAGGAAGCTAGAATAACTTTGCAGAATCAAACATTCTGATGAATGACTTACAGTTAACCTGAAATCTCTTCATGCTCCATTATCATTAAAACATTTTCTGAAATTTCTAAAGTTCCACCTTTTAAAGATAGAACATAATTTTTATCTAATAAAAATTACTACAGTGTCTTAAGGTTATCCTTTGGAACTGCAATTCTCTTTGTCATTTAGAAATAGAAAATGTAGACTGTGGGCTCACATCTCTATCAGAATGTTTATTTTGTTTTATCTAAATTCCTGATAGGTTTATTATGTTGGGATTTGTTTCACCTAGAAGTTGAGTGCAGAGAAAAACAATCAAATCAATTGAAGGATTTGCATATCTATCATACTCTGTTTGAATGGAGTTAAAATTCATGAATGAGGTCTTATTTTATGTACTGTATTAAGTGTACAATCTCTTATAACACCTCAGTAAGCCAGAGTTAACACATGAAACACAAATCTGTTATTATGCTACAAACACACTGTGGATGTAAATTTTTGAAGACACAAGAAACAGTAGAATTGCCTCTAGACTTAATGTGGTCAAAGTTTCTATTTGTTATGGTGGGAGGAAGAGTTAGACTTTCAGGAGTACATTTACTTTCCATGAGAAAGAGATTTGGAAAAGAATACCACAAAGAGAATGGAGAGGAGAGTCCACCCACAAATTTTGGAAGCTGGAAAATGGAAGGATGACATAGCAGACCCAAGAAGCTGTCTTAAGCTGGTAGTGAGGAGAGCAGAAAAGCAACTTAATTAACACTACAGAACCCCCAAAGACTCAGGAAGTACACACTAGGTACCTCTAGAGATGGTATGAAGGAGAGGTTGAAATCAGGCTGGTTGGTTCTAATTCTGTTTAAGAAACAGTTTACTTCCAAGATCCCCTCTCTCTTGGCAGAAGAGAAGAGTTTATTCTCTGGAGAAGGTAAAATAGAGTCTCACTGGGGGACTCTGGACTCAGCTGACAGTGGGTGTCCTAACCTGATTAAAAAACAGATGTGTAAAAGATTGCATATTAAATGTTGTGACTGGGACACCTGGGTGGCTCAGCGGTTGAGCATCTGCCTTCGGCTCGGGGCATGATCCTGAGTCTCAGCGATTGAGTCCCACATCGAGCTCCCTGTGAGGAGCCTGCTTCTGTGAGGATCCTGCTTCTCCCTCTGCATGTGTCTCTGCCCCTCTCTTTCTCTATGTTTCTCATGAATAAATAAATAAAATCTTTTTCTGTGTTTCTCATGAATAAATAAATAAAATCTTTTTAAAAATATTTAAAAAAAATAAATGTTGTGACTCTTAGCCTTTTGCTCCATTTGGATTCTGGAGCATTGGCAGCCTGTCATATACCCTCCAGGTCAAAGATTATAAGAGTTTTCTCCAAGGAATCTGACCAGCCAAAAAGAAAAGTCATCAAGATAATGATATTGGGGGACACGTGGGTGGCTCAGTGGTTGAGCGTCTGCCTTCAGCTCAGGATGTGATCTGGGGGCCTAGGGATGGAGTCCAGCATCAGGCTCCCTACAAGGAGCCTGCTTCTCCCTCTGCCTGTGTCTCTGTCTCTCTGTGTCTCTCATGAATAAATAAACAAAATCTTTTTTAAAAAAGACAATGACAAAAAAAAAAAAAGACAATGACAGTGGAAGCTCTTTAATTAAATGGCTCACCCCATACACAGAGAGCTTTCAACTGATTTCTCAGATCTCCACTCTTACATATAATCAGCAAACACCTGGAAAACAACTCTAACATGAATGCAGAGGTCAAAACTAACAAGAAAAAAATAAAACATAGAGGAAACAAAGAATTCATTCTCATGAAGAAGAAAACTACACATGAGCTATAATTAATATCCAGAGAATTAAAAGACATATGCTGTAACCATTGATATTGAACAGGAACATGTATGTGTGTGCACACGTGTGTGTGTACATATATCCATACTTACATATATTCAGAAACAACAACAATAAAGGTTCTTTGGAAATTTAAATGACAGTAGAAATTAAAAAGCCCAAAGAATCAAAAGGTAGAGTAGAGAAAATTTCTCCAAAAATCAAGCAATATGACACAGTATGGAAATAGGAAGCAAACAAGATTTCAGGAAGAAACCAGATGGTCCAAAATCTGATTAACAGGTGTTCCAGAAAGGGAATACAAAACAGCCAAACAAACGAAAAGAGAGAGAAAGAGAGAGAAAAGAGATAATTATCAAAAAATAATTTTAAGAACTTTTCCAAAACTGAACAACCTAAGTTTCCATACTAAATGGGCTCATGAAAAACTCAGCATGATGAAAGCAAAAGGACATACACTGTATCAGACATCTCTTATGTAATACATCAAATCCTCCTGGTCTCCCTTGTCCCTTGTTTCAGTCACTGTTATAACAACCAGATCTGCCAGGCTCCCACAAGCTTCACATATGTCTCACCTCCAGCCAGCACTGCATGCCTCTTGACTCCTGCCCTGAGGCTTTTCCATTGGCACTAAAGAGTGAGATGCCCCAAAACTCTATTTGACATGCACACATGTACCTACCCTGAAGCTCAGAGCAAACCTTTCACCAGTAAGAAATGGAAACTAATGGATAAACTTCTTTCCTTTCCTTTACCTAAAATGGATGATCCTGAGATGCATTCAATCCAAGAGGACAGCTCCATGATATTAAGCCATTAGCAATTCATCTTCATATTGGCTCTATTTCTTTTCTCCTTCACTCTTCTTGTTTCTCACCGTGACTTCTGGACTTGTAGTACCAGTAAAATAATTGCAAATAAGCTTTTGCTTCAAGTTCACTTTCTGGGAAACCAATATAAAACATACTAAGATACATCATAATGAAATTTTTGAACTCTAGAAATAAAGAAAAATGTCCTAAAGGCTTTTGGAAAGAAAAAAAGTAGGTCACATGCAGAGGACCAAATATTACAACAACAATAAAAGAAAGCTTGAAGAGAGTGAGGCAAAACTTTCCAAGTTCTGAGAAAACGATGTTCCAATATTTGTATCTATAAACAGAGGCCAAAAAAGCCATTTGATAAAATTTAACATTCATTTATGAAAAAAATTTTAGCAAACAAGGAAAAGAGGAAATATTATTAATCAAATAAAAATGTTTATAAAAATAGGGGCACCTGGGTGGGTTAGTTGGTCAAGCATCTACCTTTGGCTCAGGTCATGATCCCGGTATCCTGAAATCAAGCCCCATGTTGGGCTTCCTGCTCTGTGGTGAGTCTGCTTCTCTCTCTAGCTCTACCCATGTTCATGCTTGCTCTCTCTCTCACTCTTTATCAAACAAATAAATAAAATCTTTAAAAATATATTTATAAAAATGTAATTTGCAAATTATCAACCAAAAATCAGGTAAAATAAAGGCAAACAACTTCACAAAAAGCAAACAAATAATAAAATAAAACAAGAATATCTCTCATGTATCTATTCACAGGTAATTACCAGAGGATTTGCTCCACCAAAAATCAGGGGGTAAACTAAGAAGAAAGAAACCCTGGGATACCAGAAACAGGGAACCTAATCTAAGAGACAGGAAAAGGTAACCCTAAGATGATCATAAAAAGAGATATCAGGAAGAAGGTTGCACACAGAGCTCAGATGATAACAAAACCAGCTTAGATCCTCTAGGTTCTAGAAACTCCTTCAATAAGATGGTAGAGATAGAATATCTCAAAGGTTCAAACATAATAAAAGGATAAATACTTAACTAGAGGAAATTTTGGAGATGAAAAAAGCAAGATAGTTATGAACTCCAGGAAAACTAACTTTATTTATTGTATGTAATAAATAAAAATAGCATATTATGTGGTCCAGCTAAAAATACATACTATAATATAATCAAATATTTACACAATCAAAATTATGGTGTGATGATATTGGGAAGATGGAGAATGGGAAAGTTTTATGTATGGAGTAAGGGTGGAGAATAAATAAAAAGCCAAATTTCTGTACTCTCTCATGGAAAGTCAATGTTTAAAATAAGACTAAGGAAATAGCAACCTAAGCAAAATGGAAGTTAACATGAACAATCAACAAGAGGATTGAAAGTAATTGCATTTGGGAGTGAGCAATGGGGTCATGAACAGGTAAGTGCCATTGTTTTGTTTGCTTTATAAAAACAAAGGAAAACTATTTGACTCTTTAAACTGTGCATGTACAAATGTGAGTAAAAATTAAAATTTGGACTTTTTATCCATAAGGAAGGAACAAAGTTTAGACTTACTGTCAGCCCACAATCAACTAGAAAACTGTACAAAATATATAAAACAATAATTCTCAGACTTTGAACAACAGGTAGCACAGGACTGTGATGGATAAGAGATGGGAAGTTAATAAGGAGAACTCTGTGAATGCCTAGGATCTATGCCTGGAAGTAATTTCCAAAAGTCAGTGCAAAAGAAGGAACCTATCAGTTTCATTGGGTAAAGGAGACAGACTTCGGAGTTCAAGGAGGCTGAGGAATTATTTGTGCAGAGAAGAGTAATGAAGAGAAAAAATAAAGTGCATCAGAAATAATCATGGAGTCCTTTTTAATGTTTGGCTAAATATCAATCTGCACAAGCATAAGGCTGTACAAAGAACAACTTCTAAGAGGAGAACAATTGCCAAAGAACTGCAAACAACTCCAGAGTTTACACGACTGGGAATATTTTGAATTAACAATAGAAATTGAAAAGAAAAAGATAGTGGACTTACAGATAATGCAATACAAATTCACCAAAATGAAGCATGAAGAGGATGAAAATTAAAGAAGGAGGAAGATCCTCAATGGCATGCGAAACAGTATCAAAAAATCTAACATAAAATACGTGGGACTGGAATCCCAAGAAGAGTTAAGAAACAAAATGGGGGAGGGGAGACTCTTGAAAATATCATGGCCAACAATTTTTCCAGAATTAAAAAGACTATAAATCAAGTGCCTGGATGGCTCAGTCAGTTAAGCTTCTGACTCTTGATTCACACTGAGGTCATGATCTCAGGGTCATGAAATTGAGCCCTGTGTCATCAGGCTCTGCACTGGGTGTAGAGTCTGCTTAAGATTCTCTCTCTCCCCCTCTGTTTCTCCCACTCCCCACTCACTTTCACTCTCTCTCTCTCTCTCAAAAAAAAAAAAGAAAAAAGAAAAGACTCTAAATCAAGACTGAAGAAGCTTAATGATCCTTATGCAGGACAAGAATAAGGAAAACCACAACACATCATAATCAGAGTGTTAAAAAAAGTAGTAGTAAAAATGAAAATATTACAGGCAGCCAGAGGGAAAAGAAAAGGCAATAATAAAAAGTGGAACAAAGAAAAAACTACAGCAAGTTTTTCATCAGAAACTATGAAAGCCAGAAGTCAATATAATAATATATTTAAGTTCTGGAAGAAAATTTCAATCTAAGCTTTTATACCCAGAAAAAAAAAACCTTTCAAAAATGAAAGCACTTACATATAAATAAAAGCTGTGTGAATGCATAGCCAACAGAACAAAAAATTGCACCAGATGACAACTTAAATAAATAGGACCAGAAATGGTAAATGAGTAGATAAATAGAAAATATATTATTTTCTCATTTCAAGAATATTTTAAATAGCTGTTGAAAATAATAGTGAAAATAATGTATTTGGAGTCTCATAATACATGTAGAAGTAAAATGTATGACAATGATGCCACAGATGAGAGAAGAAAGGAAATAGGTTATACAGTTGTGAAGTCATTCATTATATGTGAAGGCTTTTAAAAAAGATTAATTTATTTATTTTACAGAAAGAGAGAGAGCACACACATGAGCAGTGGGAGGGGCAGAGGGAGAGAGAGAATCCTTGAGCAGACTCCCCACTGAGCACAGAGCCCAACTTGTGCTTGATTCCAGTACTCTGAGATCATGATCTGAGCTGAAATCAAGAGCTCATTGCTCAACTGACCAAGCCACCCAGGCATCCCACATCATATGTGAAATTTTGCATAATTTGGAGATAGGCTGTATTAATTTTAAAATGTATATTGTAAAGCTTAGAAAACACTCTAAGTGGTAAAACAGAAATATACCTAATAAGTCATTAGTGAAAATAAAATGGAAGAACAAGAATAATAAATTATTCTTAAAAAAATAAGACAGGAAAAGAAATAAGCAAGGAATAGGACAGATAAAAAGCAAGTTGCAAGTTGTTAGATTTAACCTCAAATGTATCATTAAGTACACTAAATATAAGTATTTTAAACTCTACAATTATAAGTCAGAGATTGTTGGACAGGATAAAAATGCAAGATTCAACAATAAGCTATCTTCAGCAAATTTACCCTAAACATCAAGACATCACTAGGTTAAATGTCACTAAATTAGAAATCAATAATAAAAATTCCCAAATGTTTAAAAATTATACAATAAATTTATAAGTAACCTATGAACTTAAGAAGAAATTACAGAGAAATTAGAAAGTATTTTGAACTAAATGAGAATGAAAATACACATCAACATTTGTGAGATGTGGTGATACGTAGAGATGTGCTACCCAATAGGGTAGCAGCCACCAGTCACAGGTAGCTATTTACATTTCACTTTTAATTATTTAGAATTGACAAATAAAAATTCATTTCCTCAGTTATAGTAGCCATATTTTAAGCATTCAATAAGCTTTTGAGGCTAATATCCACCTTACTGAACAAATCATAGAACATTTCTGCCATCACAAAAAGATCTATTTGCCAGCATTGTCTTAGAGGAAATGATCAATCATTAGATAATTATTTTGGAGGATAAAATGTCCAAAAACAATTATCTAAATGTAGTCTTTAAGAAACTAGAAACAAAATAAAACTCCAGCAAATTTAACTCAAAGTAGAAAGAAGGAAATAATAAAGATTAAGAGTGGAAATCAATGAAATAGGAAACAAAGAAAAGTCAATGAAATCAAAAGCTGGTAATTTAAAATAATCAAGTAAATTGATAAACCCCTAGATAAACCAAACAAGTAAAAAAAGAGCAGACACAACTTACCAATATCAGAAATGAAAGGGGATTTTACTATAGATTATACAGACATTAAAAGAATAATAAGGGAATATTACGAACAATTTATGTCACTAGATTTGATAAACTGGTGGGGAAAAAATTCCTTGAGGGTCCCCTGGGTGTATCAGTTCATTAATCCTCTGACTCTTGATTTCAGCTCAGGTCATGATCTCAGGGTGGTGAGATCAAGCTCTGCATAGAGCTCTGTGCTGCGTATGGAGCTTGCTAAAGATTCTCTCTCTCCTTCTCCCTCTATCCTTCCCCTTCCCTCTCAAATAAATAAATAAATAATGAAATAATAAAATGTTTTTAAAAATCTGTTTAAACTTCCTTGAAAGACACAAATTATCAAAATAACTCAAGAAGAAATTTTTTAAAATGAATTCCAATTTAAAACCTCTCCAAACAGAAAATATTATTAAATTTAATCAAGCAATATCTAAACAGCAAATGTGGTATCTAAACACTGTAACTAAGTGGCATTATTGCACAAATTCATTTCAGAAATGCATAACATTTTAAATATCAATTGACATAAATACCCAATAACAGAATAAAAGAAACAAACATACAACCATGTCAAAAGATATAAAAACAAACATTTGATAAATGTTAATAACCATTCACAATAAAAATTCGGCAATCTAAAATAGAAAGTTTTTGAGCTAAATAAAAGGCAGCTGTAAACAACCTACAGCTAACTTTTTTTAAAGATTTTATTTATTTATTCATGAGAGACACAGAGAGAAAGGCAGACAGGCAGAGAGAGAGAAGCAGGCTCCCTGCAGGGAGCCCGATGTGGGACTCGATCCTGGGACCCCAGGATCACGCCCTGAGCCAAAGGCAGGTGCTCAACCACTGAGACACCCACGTGTCCCAACCTACAGCTAACTTAATGGCAAGAGATTGAATGCTTTCCCTCTAAGATCAGGAATAAGACAAAATATCATTCTAACTAGTTCTGTTCAATTATTGTGCTAGAGGCCCTAGCCAGTGCAGTAAGGCAAGAAAAATAAATAAAAGCATATGTATTAAAAAAGAAAAAGTAATGTTGTCTTTATTTCCAGATGATATTATTATCTATTTATACATACTAAGAAATGTAATTTTTAAAACTCCTGCAAGTAATAAATAAATTTAGCAATATGTCAACAAACATTAACACACAAGTCAATTATATTTCTATATTCCAGCAATAAACAATTAGCATGTGAAATTTAAAAAAAAATAGTGTAACTTCTAAAGCATTTAGTAGTAATTTTTTCAAGACATATGCATGATATCTACACTAAAACCCAAATTATATCACTAAGAAAAATTAATAGGATCCAGATAAATGAAAAGATATATCATGCTTAGATAGGAAGACTCAATATTTTTATGATGCCAATTTTTCCCAAATATATTCAATGTAATCCCAATGAAAATCACAGCAGGCATTTTTGTTTTTAGAAATTGGCAAGCAGATTCTAAAATTCATATGGAAATGCAATGGACCTAAAGTAGCCAAAAGACTATATTGGGGGAAAAAACCCACAAAGTTTGAAGGCTGATATGCACCTGATTTTAAGACTTACTATAAGACCAAAATAATCAAAGAGAGTTTGCTACTGGTGTATGGGTGAACATATAGATAATGAAACAGATAGAACACGTATATATGGTCAGATGATTTTTGACCAAGGTGCTAAAGTAATTCAGTGGAGAAAAAGAAAGACTTTTCGACAGATGGTACTAGAACTGGGATATCTATGGATAAAAATGAGACTTGTATCGCACATCACATGAAAAAATTAATTTGAAATGGACTATAGGCCTAAATGTGAAACCTAAAAGTGTACTACTTCTAAGGAAAAATATATGAGCATCTTTGTAATGTTGGAGTAGGCAAGGATTTCTTAGGACACAAAGAGCATGATAAAAGAAAAAGTAATGAATTAACCTTCATAAATATTTAAAACTTCTCTTTGAAAAATGAACTAAAGAAAATAATAAGGCAAACCACAAAGTGGGAGAAAATTCACATGTCTACAAAAGGTAGACATCACCCCCCCCCAAAAAAAATGCCAAACTTATACATGTTTAAGAAAACAAACAAAATGGACAAAACATTTTAACAAAACCCTTAGGGAAAAAAAATACACAAAAGGTCCTTAAAGTATGAGACAATGCTTAACATCATTAGTCATCAAGGAAATGCAAATTAAACCACAATGAAATACTTTCACTTCACACCTACTAGGATAGCTAAAATAAAAGACTGACAATGCCGAGTGTTGGAAAGAATGTGGGCAACTGAAACTTGCATACTTTTTAGAGGGAATACAATGTGATATTGGCATGTTCTTATGAAGTTAAACATAAACTTAACATTTGACTGAACAATTCACTGCAGAAGAAATGAAGACGTTTATCCACACAAAGACTTGTACATAAATGTTCATAGCAGATCTATTCATAATAGCCAAAATTTGGAAACAATCAGATGTCTAACATCTGGTAAAAGTATAAAGAAATTATAATACATTCATACTATAAAATAGTGCATAGCAATAAAAAAAGAGCAACTTATTGGTGCACACAACAACACGGACAATCTCAGAAATAATATTTTGAGAGAAAATAAGGCAGAGAGAAAATAATACATTCAGTAGGATTACATTCACATGAAACTTTAGAAAAATCAAATCCAATCTATGGGGATAGAGAACAGATCAATAGTTATTTATGCTTGGATTGCAGGTGAGGATTGACTAGGAAGAGGTACAAAGCAATCTTTTGTGGTGATAGAAATGCTATCTTGAATGTGGTGTAGATTCAAATGTATATACATTTTTCAAAACTAATCACTCAGCACAGTTAAAATGTCTGTATTTTATTGCATGTGATTTATACCTCAACAACATTGATTAAAGGACTAAAAATTTCAAAACGGTGACAAGTGGAGAGACAGAAAAGGAAGAGGGAAAGGAACTTGGGAAGTAAGAGGAAAATTATGGCCAAGTTAGAAAAAGAAAATTGAAGAAAACAAGAGATTAAAATGGAGGGAGTTTCAAATTAGCTCTTACAGGACTCACGGCTATGGGCTTGGTACTTTACTATTTCCTTGAATTCTCACAAAATTCTGTAAGGTATAGATGATCACCTTCGTTTTTTGTTTTTTGTTTTTTGTGGGTTTTTTTTGATATGGAAATTGAGACCCTGAGAACTCATATGCTTTTCCAAATTTTCGTGTTCTGTCAATGCTCCCAAACTCTTCCTATCACATTACTAACATCCTTGGGAAATCAATTTTCATAGGGTCAGCTCTCCAGCTGCCGAGTTGGTTTGCGTGCAGAGTATTTATTAGGGATCAAGTCCTGTGGGAGGCAGAAAGAAGTAGGATTAGGCAAAAAGCGAAGTCAAACTAGAGTGCGGGGCCCCACAATGCCTCCACCACTGCTGGGCGGGGGATGGGGACCAGAGTGTCATGCAAGTCACCCGCCTTTCACTGAAGTGATTTCAAGACAAGAAAGGACGGGAGAAGGAAGGATATCCAGTAACTATAGTACAAAACCAGTTGCTAGTACATAAAACATATGTGCACCATACATGTTTTAACTTCATTTAGAACTCATAACAACCCTTTGAGGTAGATGCCGTTTTCTAATCTGTACTTGATATCATGGAAACTGAGGCAGATATCAATATAACTTCTGGCCTAGGCCACATAGCCACTAACTGCAAATGCTAGCACAGGATCCCACAGTCTGACTCCAGACTCTGTTTACCCAGCCTCAAAAAGACAGCTAGCCCTTGTGAGTGGCATCCTGTAGATATACTTGATCCAGTGCCACCTGGAGTCATATAGCTCCTCCTCAAAAAAAGCTACCCACTGAAGTCTCCAGGTTGCTCTTCCATTTAAAACAAGAACCTTCTGTTGGATACTCTTTCTCCTCAGGCAACTGGTTCTGATACACTTGGCCTTGAAGCCTTCTACAGTAGCTCAAAGCTATGAGGGAAAAAAGTTTTAGTTAAAGCAAAGAGCCACCTTGAGGGAAACTAGAGTGAATTTCCTTTGAATTTGAAATAAAGGGTTTTTGGGTGCTAATACCCTGCCTCCACGAAGCCCAGATTGGTCTGTAACACAATCTGACTCTTGAATACTTAAAAATAGAGATAATTGAACACCCCACGCTGTAATGTGGGGCCTTGAAATTCAGTGCTGAATTCGGTGGTGGGAGTGCTGATTTGCATTAACTTAGTCATGCCCACCTCATCAACTTAGATAACTGATGTTAGGTCCCCAGAGTTTCCTAGGAACCTAAGTGTTCCTAGGAACACATTAGACTAGGAATCAGACTAGGATTTTATTCCAAGTTCTGTATTTAACTAGTTCACTAACATTAGACAATTCACCCAGTTTCTCTGGGCTTCAGGTTCCTTCACCCATAGACTTTGGAGCTTGGATTGTAAGGTCCCTTAGTAGCTAATTCTGCAACTCCAAATAAACAAAAAATTTAACGTATCAGGTTATAATAGGTGCCATAAGGATAAATGAAGCAGGGAAAGGGGAGCCGAGAATGGTGGCATAAAGTACTATTTTAGAAACAGCAACTAGGAAAGATTCTTTGTTAAGATGAATTTTGAACAGAGACAGAGGTAAAGAAGGAGCTAGTTAGCTATAAAGAGGAAGAGTGTTCCAAGCAGAGGGAACAGAACAAACAAAGATCTTGAGATGAGAATATGCTTGGCATATTTATGGAACAGCAGAGAAACCAATGTGCCTGGAGTCAGCAAGGGAAAGAGTAGAATCTGGGATTAGACCTTAGAGGGAGCAGGTTATAAGGTTTTGGAGCTAAAGTAAAGACTTTGACTTTGACTCTGAATGGGATGGGAAGTCCTTGGAGCATAATATTAAGATGATGTAAAAAAAAATTAAGATGATGTGACTTAAGTTTTAGAAGGATCACTCTGGCTGCTCTGTGGACATAGACTAAGTTAAGAGGGCAGGGGTGGAAAGAGAGAAAACAGTTGGGGATCTATAATGATAATCCAGGGAAAAAGTGACGGTTGGTTGGTTGACAGTGGTAGTGAACTGGCAAGAAGTGGTCAGATTCTGAATACATTTCTAAGCTAGAGACTGCATGATGCGTAGTTGAATTGGATGAAGGGGGTTAGAGAAAGAGAAAGAGACAAGGATGACTCCAAGGCCCTGACCTGAACCACGGGTTGAATGAAGTTGCCATTCACTGAACAAGAAGAGGCCACTAGAGTAGTTTAAGCTGACAAGGAGGGGCCAGTATGATCACGTTCGTTGGTCCAAAGGAGCATTCTGTGTGTCATGTAGAGAACAGGTTGGAGGTAGGTGTCAGGTGTCTAGTCAGGAAACTAAGCAGGTAGTCTAGACAAGAGACCCATTAGTGGACCATCCACAAACTCTTTTTTCCTATTTTAACAGCTTCACTTAATACTTATATGTTTATATGGAGGAATATTAGAATAAATAAAACACACCAACCCTGTGACTTCAGGAAATCGCTTAGGAAACAGGGTAATATGGTACCTTAAATTTGATGTAAGAAATATATTTAGTAAATAATGAGATAGTTGGGACTCAGAAATGCAGGCAAATTTGTGATCATGATATGTAGATACTACAGTTTGAAGAAGATACTCTATCACACTGCCTGTTTAAAGCCTTATTGATTAAGTGAGATCCTTTGAGCGAATCCTACCTTGAGATATACACTCAGTCCACGAGCTAAATTATCCCACAATGCTCTGGGAAATTTCCTTTACTTGAACTGCAGCTGTGTCAGTCTGATGTGACCTAGCCACTGAGTATGGCGATGGGACCAGGCAGGAACAGACACTGTCTTCTGGAGTGCCGACTTAGGACAGTGACAGCCAACTAGCTTCTGTGAATGGATTGAATGATAGCCCGTAAGCTCAGGACCTGGGGGTGGTCATCATTTGTTCTGTGATATGGAGAAACAGGGGAAGCTGGCTGCAGTAAGAAGCAGAAGGAAGCAGATACAGGGAGAGGTGCCAGGATAAGACAGACAACTGACAGATTTTCAGCCTCTAGTTCTGGTTCCTTCCCGAGGCCCAGCGGCCTTTCTGCATTGGATCTGAAGGCAGTCTTCTACAGTGACAATTAACACAACTTTTTAATTTAGCTCTCTCAATAGTTTTTCTTACTTGCTAAAAAAGGGTCACACCTAATGGTTATTTTCACACTTAAGAAACAGTGTATTAAAAGCTGTATTTTTGTTTATGACTACCTGTGGGACTTTTAAATTTTCTATATCCAAACATCACTCCAACAAAAGAAAGTTCTAAGTTGTCTAGTTGGGGGCTAGAGGATTCATATGGCTCTAGACTTGTAGAAGCAGTAAAAAGAGGGGTTCTAATGGATGAAGGGAAGCCAACACCGGTTGAGAGAAAAATTAACAGAAGACACAACAATAGTCCCATTTAGGAAGAAGAAAGAATGAGAGAGCCCTAGAAAGACATCAGTGCTGAAGAATTACTTCAAGTGAGAAATTTGATCAAAGTATGTTGTAAAATTAATTTAAAAATCAGAAAACTTCACATAACCATCACTATTTGAATTCCTGCATTGTATGAAAGCATGGGACATCACATCAAATTGGGGAGACTGTTTTCACAGGAAGCAGTGTTTTGATGTTTTTACTTAAAAAAAAAACTATAAGCATAGGGTATTAGATTCCTTCACCTCATCCCTGATGCCACCTATTCCCCTTATCCATGGTGGTTTTCTCTCCTCTACCCTACAAATCTCAGAGGGAAAAAAATGTGTAACTGACAGAAATATTATAAGAGCCCACCAGAGTATAGGAAACTGCCCACAGGTTGCGAAAGGTAAAACACCGTGATCTGTTTCTAGACTGTAGGTAAAACAGTTTATTTTCTTTTGTTTGTTTAATAAGATGAAACAATAGAAATTAGAGAACAATATTAAACAGAATATTCCAGCATTCTCTTACTCAGGTGCTCCTCTCCTAATGCTCCTCTTCTTCTCCTCCTCCTCCTCCTCCTCCTCCTCCTCCTCCTCCTCCTCCTCCTTCTTCTTCTTCTTCTTCTTCTTCTTCTTCTTCTTCTTCTTCTTCTTTCTCTTCTTCTTCTTCTTCTTCTTCTTCTTCTTCTTCTTCTTCTTCTTCTTCTTCTTCTTCTTCTTCTTCTTCTTCTTCCTCCTCCTCCTCCTCTTCTTCTTCTTTTCCTCCTCCTAGTAGAAATGGTAGTAGAGTAATAGTAGAAAGACTAGTAGTAATAGGGGTCGCAGTAGTAGCAGCAACTACACCACCCTACAAGTTCACCACATTACACTTCAAGTACCACTACACGTACAACTACACCAATAAAACTGTTCCCATCATGTATTGTGTCTTTATTTTGTGTGAAGCACTTTATATGAAGAATTTCTAATGTTTCTAATGTTTACAACCATCCTACAAGATGGGTGCTAACTTATTTTACATACAACTCAATTAAATTAATCAACTTTCTTGATATCACAATCAGTGTGATACTGATTTATAATAAGAAATATGTATTTGGTCTTTCCTGGAACAGTGCTTCTAAAATCCTTGGAATTTCCTATAATAAGAGCAATACAGGTGGCTTTTGGAAAGCATGTAAGGACAGAGATTATTGACAGAAAAGCCAACCATGTGACTAAAGGGTTAGAACTCTCAGTCCCTGTCTCAGAACTGCCACCCTCACACATACACCTCCAGGGAGGTGAGAGGGGCCTGGAAAATTTGATCACTAATGACCAATAATTTGGTCAGTTGTGCCTATGTAATGAAAGTCTCCATAAAAACTCAGAAGTATGGATTCAGAGAGCTTCTGGGTTAGAGAAGACATGGAGATGCAGAAAGAATGGCAGCTCAGATGAGGTGTGGAAGCTCTGCACCTTTGCCCATACCTTGCCCTATGCTTCTATTCCTCTGGATGTTCTGTTTTATATTATTTTATAATAAACAAGTAATCTAGGAAGTAAAATGTTTCTCTGTCCTGTGAGCCGCTCTAGCAAATTAATCAACCCAAAGAGGGGTTTGTTGGAACCACCTATCTATGGTCGGTGGGTCAGAAGCACAGGTGGTGACCTGGACTTGGGATTGGATCTGCAGGAAGTGGAGGGCACTTATAGGATGGAGCCCTTAACCTGTGGGATCTGATGCTATCTCCAGGCAGTCAGTGTCAAAAATGAGTTGAATTATAGGACACCCAGCTCTTGTTGGAGAGTTAGGTTGGTGGTGGAGAAAAATCTCACACATCAGAATCTAATTGATGAATACATATTATAGTTAGTGATTAGTAAATACAAGATCATTGGAAACTTTATACCATGCTACTTTAGGTAACATCTACTGTCCAACTAAAATTTTCCACCTTGTGGCCCATTCACTTAGGATAAACTTGCCCTTTGGGTAATAAACAAACCAATTAGGTTTATTTGGTAGAATGTTACAAACTAATTGTTAAGTTATTATTTTTCCCCTAAATAATGTTTTAATAAGATTTTTCATGCCTTAATTTCCAAAAGTGATCAATGAAAGGAATTTTAGTCATTACTATGGCATTGTGTTTGCATCTGTAACACTTCTAAAGTCATGCCAAGTTTGTGGTCATATACACTACTGGCATCAGAATTACTCAGTTGATAGATGGAACATGGAATCTAGAGGTGGGGTCCGCAGATATTTTTTTTCTGCAAAGGACCATATTTTTTTATGAAGGGAGGAGCTTTTTTTTTTTTTTTTTTTTTTTTTTGGCTTTGTGGGCCATACAGTCCCTGTCAAAATTTTAAAATTTTTCTGTCATAACTAATCAATTTCTGTTTTAAGGCAATGGTAACCACACACAAGAGTATAAAATTGGGAGTAGCTATATTCCAATGAAATTTTATAGACATATTTGGCCTGAAGTCCGTAATTTGCCCCCCCCTTATCTAAGTTTGGCCTCATACCAGCTCTGTTGCCATGATGCGGATGGGGGGATCACTTAAACATTATTAACCCTGCTTTCTTCATCCATAAATATGAGGATATTGCTACTATTTCAACTAACTTGAAAATATGAAAAGGAAGAACCAAATTAGATAATTGACATAAAATCACCTTATAAACTGCCTAATAACAGATTGTTTAATAACTAATTCACAAACATTGAGGCTTACCCAACTAATATTGGGCTTCCTGACAAACTACCACCTTTTGTTTTCTTCCATCTCTCCTTCCAGTTCCCTACCTATTTATTGCTGTTCACAGTTCCTCTTATACACACGCACACACACACTCTCACACACATACATACACACACATACCACATGCCTAGAACTATATTCCTACCTGTTCCGACTGTACCCTAGAGCCCCTTTTTCCCACCCATACCCCCAGGCTTGATTTTTGCATGCTCCCTTTCAGCCCATGACTGAGCCAACATGCTTTCTCAAATGAATGATTTATGGATAAATGGCTTGTTCCGAGATGCCCTTAGAGCATCTCACAAGAAAAGTCTAGAAATTCAAGTGGAGTGTGTGATTCTTTGTAGAGTACATTAAATTACTTCTGAGAAACTCACTTATTGCCCAAAACAGCAACCCAGCTCTAGGAAACTAGAAGTTCAGGCTTGGAGGATGCCTGTGAAGCTCCTTGCACACAGAGTTGCATTTGCCGAGTAGAAGCCACTGGCAGTGTGCAAAGGCAGGTGGGCTAGGTGTGCTGAGTCTGGACCCGGCATACCACCTGCCAGTTGCCGAAATGAACAAATTAAAAGAAAGAGTGGATTCATGGCAGCGTTATGCTGGTCAACTGGGAAAGCAAGCAAGCAAGCCAGCCCTGTTTGTAGCATTTAATCAACTTCTATGATGTAAATACTCCCACCACAGATGGTATCGAGCTACCAGTGATTTAAGAACCAGCTCCACAAAATTGCCGAATATTTCACCGTTACTTGTTCCTGGCAGCTCTGGTACATCCCTGACTCCATGACTTAACTATTGAGCAGTTTAGATAAAACAGTTTAGCTCTAATAGTCCCTAGAGGAATGAAAGCCCCCCCCCCAATTTTCTGACCCAGACCAGATTAGTTCAGAGGCAAAGAATTTTCTCCATATCTTGATCTCAAGACAATGTATAGATAATAAGCTCTTCCTCTAAATGAAACAGCGTAACTAATTAATAAGCTATTTCATTTACACAGACACACACACCCCTTAGTATTCTCTTCATGAACTAATGGCTATTTTCTCCCCTAATTATGTACACCATATGTTCCTTTGTAGGTGTTAGGATAATTTTTGACAGAAATGTCACTTGTTGCTATTTAACGTACAGTCCTCAGATAAGCAGCACCACCTTACCTGTAAGTATATTAGAAAGCAGAATTTCAGATTGCACTCCTAATGAATCAAAATTTGCATTTTAACCAGATTTGTTTATGCAAAGTTTGGAAAATGCTGCTCCCTGCCCCATTCAATTTACACCCAGGGGATAGATAAAAACCTTGATGAAATTTGCTATTTATCATGCCACAAAAACAAATACTCAGTCTTGCCCTTTTGCAGTGATGACTTGAAAGATTCTGTATGAACATTTTTTCACTCAGATATAAATATATTCCAAAATTAGTCTTATTTAAAACATGAAAGCAAACTGCCCTTTGCAGAATCATAACAGTGTACTCTTAGGTAACTACCAAAAATAAGGCAAATTAAAAAGATGTTCTTGTCTTGGTTCCAACCTTCCTCTTCAGCCTTATGTCTGTCATTAAATGACAGCTCTGATAGAAGAATAGAGCCCCTCCCCCAAGATGGCCCCATTCTAATCCCCAAAACCTGTGAGTATGTAACTTCAAATGGCAGAAGATACTTTACAGATGGAATTAATTGAGAATTTTGAGATGCGGAGAATCTCCAGGTGTGCCTGATGGAATCACAAGCTTCTTAAAAGAGAGAGACAGAGCCAGGAGAGTCAGAGATGTGACCATAGAAGCAGCCGAAGGAGCGTTGCAGCACCGCAGACCAAGAACTTGTCCTGGAAGCTGAAAAATGGTAAAGCAATTCCTTCCTACAACCTCCAAAAGGAACGTGCTCCTGCCAACACCTCGATTTCAGCGCAGTGAAACTCAGTTTAGACTTCTGATCTCCAGAACTATAAGGTACCAAATTTGTGTTGTTTCAAGTCCTAGATTGGTGACAATTTGTTACAGAAGCAATAGGAAACTAGCGCAAATGCCGTTCTCCCCTTAGACTGTGAGAATTTCAAGGGCATGACTATATCCTCTCTGTATTTTGACTGACTACAGAGCCTAACCAGAAGGTTGTTTGGAGAAGAAATGAGTGAATGAGCTAGTAACTCATTCTCCTACGTTACAGCTAAGTCTCCTCTCATGCTTTCCCTACCTAAAGCGTGTCAGTGGTTTTCCATTATCCTTAAGCCCTTGACAGGACTACAAGGGCTGCATGCCAGACCTCTGCCCTTTGGCCTAGCCTTGCCTCCAGCACTTCCAGCTCTGTCAGCTTTTTTCATGTTTGAATCTCTCGCCTCCCTTTCCAGCTCCTCTGTATTTGGTTAACTTCCATTTCTTCCTTCAGATCTCTCTCAGGCATTACTTCCTGTGGGGAGCTCATCCTTCTTTGCTTAACAGATTTCTTTTATAGCACTTTCTTTTATAGCACTCACTTGCATTTGTAAATATAAAAAGTTCTCCTTCCAACACTAGCTTCTAGCTCTAGGAGAGCAGAGGCCATGTCCACTGTGTATTCCAGTACCTGGCATAAGGTGGGGACCCAGTAGCTTTTGTGTTGAATGAAAAATATTTGTTGAATAAAAAGTATAAAGAACATGTATAAAAGAGAAAATGCCTTAGTGATTTGAGCCTCTAACTCATAAAGAATTATGTGTTAGAAAAACAATTTTAAAAAAAGAATTTTGCAAGTCTCTGTAGTACACAGTATTGTTTTTACATTTTAGTAACTGACCCCAATTTAGAATCCTCTTCACTGAGCTACTGCACATATTTAATGAGACTTAATATATGTCTGTTAAGGGGCTGCTAAATGACTCTCCAAATCGGTTAAGGTCCTTTAATCAACATTTCCTTCTAGAGTTGGTCCATGGAGTCAGTAATATGCTAGAATCTATATCTTCCAAATTTTGTGTTCAGTCATTTTACTTTGGTAGCTTGAAATCTGCCTTGGTGACAGCCTTTATTTACCCCACAGAAATGAGCAAGTGCTTTAAATTGAGGCTCTCTTGATCTTTCCCCTTCTTCTCTCTGTCCACCCCCCACCATCGCCAGTTGTCAAATGTGTGCCTACACACCACTTACCCGGAGTCTTTTCTTTCAGAAGCTTATCATGGTGCCGAGCATGACATATGATGTCTTGAGGCGTTACAGGGAAATTCTACTGCAAGGACACCAACTCTTAGTTAACCATCAGGTCTCTTCGGTCACACTGCATTCTGTCAAGGAACTCCAACCTTCCCACAGTCAACATCAGCTGTGTTTATGTGGCCTTAGGTTCCCCTTAATGGTAAGTGTTTTTCAAATTAAAATACAACACTTTTCCTTGATGAAACTAGGTATCAGAGCTGAGGTCCGGAGGAAGAAAGATGATCAATCCCAAAGACTTACTTTACTTTTACAATTTGTGTATTTCCATCATTTAATATTATAATCTAATAGATGCATGAATATGGGCTCAAGGGATTTAGAACATATAATAAAAACTGTGCTTAAGTATCCCAACCTATATCTCTGAGGCCTCTGGTTTTGATCAAGCAAAAAGCAAATAATTGGCCTACCCCATAAAGGTCTTGCACACTCACAGGGATCTAGATGGGACCCCTGTATGAGCAACCAACTGTGTATAGCTTTAAGTAGCTACCTTCTCTTAAGGTGAAAAGATTCATGTAAGTGGTTTCCAAGGCTTTAGTTTACTAAAGATTCTGATGTCATTTAGTAAATGTTTAATAGGGTGATAAAGTACACAGTCTCTTAACAGCCTGTCAGTGTTCTACACATAGTGGGGTTTTACTAGATGATGGAGAGTGATTTTTAACCAATGTCTTATGTTTCTCTTAGTATCCATTAATATGATAACTACAGTTTTTTTTCTTTGTGTTTTACCATTCCTACCTGGGTTGAAAAATTTACTCTTCTAGCCAAGATATTTTGAATGCTGCTTTAACTCTTAGCAATGGTTAGACACAGAAAAGAGAATTTCATTGTTAATGAATTAAGCGCATGGAGGGAACATTGCACTAGTATGAAGTTAATCAATAGATAAAGGTATAAAGATATGTTTTATGTTTATAGAAGAAACCAAATAGATAAAATTAAAATCAAAAACATTTGTTAATAGTCTCACTTACACTTGAGTTAATTCCACCACTTAAAAAATGGACTGCCAGATGTTTCTAAGTACTTAGAACAAGAAATGATCAATAAACCGATAAATGATTTATTCAGTGCTTTAAGACTGGGATCTTGAACTTGAAGCTACAAAGAAGCTGATGTGGTGTGGCTTTCTCAAAGTAAGTTAGTTGAGCAATGGAAGGAGAAAAAAATGAACTCATTTGCTTAGATATCATTCCATTTTAAAGTAACTCTTTTATCCATTCATCTTTCGATGGACACCGAGGCTCCCTCCACAGTTTGGCTATTGTGGACATTGCTGCTAGAAACATCGGGGTGCAGGTGTCCCGGCGTTTCATTGCATCTGTATCTTTGGGGTAAATCCCCAGCAGTGCAACTGCTGGGTCGTAGGGAAGATCTATTTTTAACTCTTTGAGGAACTTCCACACAGTTTTCCAGAGTGGCTGCAATGGAATATTAGCCATTAGAAACGATAAATACCCACCATTTGCTTTGACGTGGATGGAACTGGAGGGTATGATGCTGAGTGAAATAAATCAATCGGAGAAGGACAAACATTACACGGTCTCATTCATTTGGGGAATATAAAAATTAATGAAAGGGAATAAAGAGAAAGGAGAGAAAAATGAGTGAAAATATCAGTGAGGGTGACAAAACATGAGAGACTCCTAACTCTGGGAAACAAACAAGGGGTGGTGGAAGGGGTGGTGGGCAGGGGGTTGGGGTGACTGGGTGATGGGCACTGAGGGGAGCACTTGGCGGGATGAGCACTGGGTGTTATTCTGTATGTTGGTAAGTTGAACACCAATAAAAAATTTATTATAAATTAAAAAAAATAAAGTTTTAGGAATGTTATTGATAGGTGTATACTTGGCAAGATATTGAAGGGTTGTTTGCTGATAACCATTAGAATTTAAAATTCCATTTCTAAAAATAATGACTTATACAAGTATATAAAAATATACAGATGTGTTCTAAACTTTGTAATTGTAAAACATGAATAGCCTAACTGTCCATTAATAGAAAATCTCTTAAGTAGACTATAGTGGCATCATCAGCTGTTTGAAAAGATAAGATATCCATATTACATTATGCTGTGATAAAGGAGGTTGCATAACAGTTTTTATAATTTTACATAGTGCTTACTTATGCACTGAAAAGTCCAGAATGATATGACAAACTACTAACAGTGAATATATCAAGAGAATAGGATTGGAGAAGGAAGCAAGATTTTCACTTTCTAGTTTATATACTTCTATACCCTTTAGGTTTTATTTTTAATTTTCTACTACAAAGATTAATGTAAAAGTCTTTTACCCTATTTGTGTGTGGACATAGGTTTTCATCTCTTTTGGGAAAATCCATAAGAGTGAAATCGATTGGTTGATACAATCCCATCAGCAATAATTAAGTTTGATGGCATTTGATGTTATTGTTAATGGTATTTTTTTATTTCTATTTCTAGCTGTTTCCTGCTGCTATGTAGAAGTACAACTGATTATTGTAAATTGATCTTGGTAAATTTGTTTTAGTTGCTGTGTAGTCACATTTCTTGGAATTTCCTATCTACATTTATTTCTAGACAACACATGATCATGTAGTTTTTTTAAGGCAAACATTTTAAAATGCATTATGTTAACTAGAATTTAAATAAAAAGTTACAGGATAATATTGGTTTCAGGTGTACAACACAGTAATTCAACGTTTCCATACAACACCCAGTGCTCACGACAAGTACACCCCTTAATCCCCTTCACCTATTTCATTCATCCCTCACCCACCTCCCCCCTGGTAACCATCAGTGTGTTCTCTGTGGTCAAGAGTTGGCTTCTTGGTTTGCCTTACTTTTTCCCCTTTTGCCCATTTGTTTTGTTTCTTAAATTCCACATATACATGAAATCGTATATTGTTTGTCTGACTCTGACCTGACTTATTCTGCTTAGCATAATATTCCCTACCTCCCACCGTGTCCTTACAAATGATAAGACTTCATTCTTTTTATGGTTGAGTAATATTCCATTGGATATACGTACCACGTGTTCTTTTTTTTTTTTTTTTTTTTAGGATTTTATTTATTTATTCATGAGAGAGAGGCAGAGACACAGGCAGAGGGAGAAGCAGGCTCCATGCAGGGAGCCCGACATGGGACTCCATACCCTGGGCTGAAGGCGGCGCTAAACCGCTAGGCCACCCGGGCTGCCCTGTACCACATGTTCTTTATCCACTCATCAGTCAGTGGACACTTGGGCTGTCTCCATAGATTTACTGCTGTAGACAACACTGCTATAAATATCAGGGAACATGCATCCCTTTGAATTAGCATCTTTGTATTCTTTGGTATATACCTAGCAGTGCAATTGCTGGATTGCAGGTAGCTCTATTTTTAACTTTTTGAAGAACCTCCATACTGTTCTTCAGAGTGGCTGCACCAGTTTGCATTCCCACTAACAGTGCAAGAGGGCTCCCCTTATTCCACATCCTTGCCAACACTTGTTTCTTGTGGTGCTGATTTTAGCCATTTTTGACAGGCATGAGGGGATATCTCGCTGTAGTTTTGATTTGTTTTCCCTTGATGAGTGATGTTGAGCAACTTTTCATGTGTCTGTTGGCCTCCTTTTTGTCTTCGTTGGGAAAACGCCTATTGTGCGCATTTTTAATTGGATTATTCCTTTTGGGGATGTTGAGTTTTTAGAAGTTCTTTATATATTTTGGATACCAACCCTTTATTGGACAGATCTTTGCAAATCTCCCCCCATTCCTTAGGTTGCCTTTTAGTTTTGTTGCTTCCTTCACTGTGCAGAAGCTTTTTATTTTGATGAAGTACCAACAGTTTATTCTTGCTTTTGTTTCCCTTGCCTCAGGAGACCTCTCTAGAAAGAAGCTGCTATGGTTGATATCCAAAAGGTTACTGCCTATGTTCTCCTCTAGAATTTTTATGGTTTCAGGTCTCAGATTTAATTTAAGTCTATTTTTAATCTATCTTTGTATTTGGTGTAAGAAAATGGTACATTTTTCTTTTGCATGTTACTGTCCAGTTTTCCCAATATCATTTGTTGAAGAGACTGTCTTTTCCCATTGAATATTCTTTCCTGTTTTGTCAAAGATTAATTGACTATATAGTTGTAGGTACACTTCTGGGTTTTCTATTCTGTTCCACTGATCTGTGTGTCTATTTTTGGGCCTGTACCATACTGTTCTGATCACTACAACTTGGTAATATAACTTACGGTCTGGAATTGTGATGCCTCCAGCTCTGCTTTCCTTTTTCAAGGTTACTTTGATTATTTGCAGTCTCTTGTGGTTCCATACAAATCTTAGGATTGTTTGTTCTAGCTCTGTGAAAAATGCTGTTGCAATTTTGATAAGGGTTGCATTAAATATGATCGTGTAGTTTTATTACTTCCAATCTTTACTTTTTAATTTTTCTTGCATTGAGACCTGGCTGGGATCTTTTATATAGTGTTAAAAGGGATAAAAGGTATGTATGCTCTTGTCTTGTTCAGAATCTTCTTTTTTCTTCTTGTTCAGAATCTTAAGGGAAAAGCAACTTAGTATTTCGCCATCAAGCTGTAGATTCTTTATAGATCCCATGTGTTAGATTGAGAAAATCCCCTGCTACTACTAGTTTACCGAGGGCTTTTATCACAAACGTGTATTAAATTTGTCAAGCACTTTTTCTATTTCTCCTAAAATGATCATGTATATACTTCTTTTACCCATTTAATATGATGAAATACATAGGGGTTTTTTGAAGTACAGTTGACACAAAATTCTATAGTTTCAGGTGTACGACACTTATTTGACATTTATATACAACACAAAATGATCACCACAGTGAGTCTAGTTACCATCTGTTACAGTATTATTGACTACATTCTCTGTGTTCTGCTGTATATCCCTGTGACTTACTTATTTTATAACTGGAAGTTTTTACCTCTTATCTCCTTCACCTATTGCTAAGGCTCCACCCTCCTTCACCCTGGCAACCACTAATATCTTTTCTGTATTTGAGTCTTTGTTTCATTTTTTTCTCAAATGAGATTCTACATAAGGTGAAATCATCCAGTATTTGCCTTTCCCAGTCTGATTTATTTCACATAGCATAATACCCTATAGGTACATCCATGTTATTACAAATGGCAAGATTTCTGTTTTTTTTTTCCTATGGCTGAGCAATATTCCATTGTGTGTATATATACCACCTATTCTATAATGTTATGCCCATCAAAGGACATAGATCGTTTCCATATCTTGGCTATTATAAATATCATTGCAATAAACATAGGGGCTCCTATATCTTTCCAAATTAATATTGTCAGTTTCTTTAGGAAAATATCCAGAAGTGAATTATTGGATCATATGGTAGTTATGTTTTTAGGTTTTTTAGGAACCTCTATACTGTTTTCCATGAGGGTTCCCTTTTCTACACATCCTTACCAATACTTGTTAGTTCTTGTCCTTTTGATACTAGCCATTCTGACAGGTGTGGCGATATCTCCTCGTGATTTTGATTTGTGTTTTCTTAAAGATTAGTGATGCTGAACATCTTTTGATGGGTCCATTGTCCATCTGTATGTCTTCTTTGGAAAAATATCTTTTCAGGTTCTCTGCACATTTTTAATCAGATTGTGTGGGGTTGTTTCATTTTTTTGTTTTGTGTATATAAAGTTGTAGAAATTCTTTACATATTTTATGTAATATGTTAATATAACCCCTTATTGGGATATATCCTTTGCAAATCTCTTCCCCAATTCAGTAGGTTGCCTTCTCATTTGGTTGATGGTTTCCTTCAATGTACAAAAGTTTTTAATTTGGGTGTAGTCCCATAAGTTTGTTTTCACTTTAGTTTTCCTTGTTTGAGGGGACCTATCTAGAAAAATGTTGCCAAAGTTGAAGTCCAAGGAATTACTACTTAGGTTTTCTTCTAGTAGTAGTAGTATTTCAGATGTCACATTTAGGTCCTTAATTCATTTTAAGTTTATTTTTGCATATGATGTGGGGGAGTGATCCAGTTTCATTCATTTGCATGTAACTGTCCATTTTCCCAGCACCACTTACTGAACAGAAGATCTTTTCCCCATTGTATATTCTTGCCTCTTTTTGTTGTAGATTAGTGACCACATTAGTAACTGTGGGTTTACTTCTGGGTACCTTGTTGTGTTCCATTGACCTCTGTCTTCTTGTGTCAGCAGCATACGGTTTTATTATAGCTTTGTAATTTATCTTGAAATCTGGGATTGTGATACCTATAGTTTTGTTCTTAAGATTGCTTTGAGTATTTGAGATCTTCTGTGGTTCCATACAAATCAGGATTATTCTAGTCCTGTGGGCAGTAGGGAGCAGTGGGTGGGAGGGGGGAAGCTGTTGGTACTTTGATAAGGATTGCGTTGAATTTGTAGATTGCTTTGGGTAATATGGGCATTTTAACAATATTCTTCTAATCCATGAGCATTGTACATTTTACCATTTATGTCATACCAAATTTTTTTTCATCAGTTTCAAAGTTTTTATTTTATTTTATTTTTTTATTTATTTTATTTTATTTTATTTTATTTTTTATTTATTTATTTATTTATTTATTTATTTATTTATTTATTTATTTATTTATTTATTTATTTATTTATTTATTTTGATGGGACAGACCAGAGAAGCCCCATATAACTACTGGCGGCTTCTGTAATTAAAAACTTTACTGAAGTAAGGTAGATTCACACGCAGTTATAAGAAGTAACACAGAGATCCTTTGTAAACTTCGCCCAATTTCTCCCAAAGATAACATTCGTGTAACTACAGTAGTGTCACCACCGGGACGTGGATGCTGACCGTCCACTCACCTCCTTCAGACTTGCCGCGTTTCCTGTGCTTATTTGTGTCTGCGTCACTGTGTGTGTCCTAAGTTTTACAAAACGTTTTCATCTGTGTAAGTTTTGGGTCCACCACCTCCACCACCACCACCACCACCACCCTCAAGACACCCAACTGCCCAACACCACGTGGATTCCTCATGCTGGTCTTTTGTAAGTGCACCACCTTACTCTTATTCCTGCAAACTTACCCCCACTGCTAACCCTGCAGCTATTACTTAACGAGGCCTCGGTCTCCAAAACGTCATTTCAAAATGTGTCAATGGAGTCATGCCTTCTCAGAAGTCATTTTCTCAGAGTGCGATTCCTTGTTCTTTTCCATGTCAGTGCGGGCTGCACTCCGTGGTGTGCACCGGTCCGTTTACCGCTCACCCTTTGAAGGACATCCTGCCTGATTACTCCAGTGTCTGGCTGTTATAATACAGCTGCCACAAACGCCCATGTACAGGTTTTTGTGGGGACACAAGTTCTCAGGGAAGAAGTCAGAGGTGACACAACAATGCTGCTTGAGATCTAGGTCAAGCTGTACATGCCGCCAGATGCTGCGCGCACGCACGAGGCGTGTGGGTTCCTGTGAGGTTTCCATCACTTGCTTTACATTGCTAGCCAGTGTGGACGTGTCGGGTATTACACACGATCTCACGTGGAGACTGGAGAGATTATGATTTGGGCGATGGTGTTTTACAAGCATACACTACATAAATGTGAATCATGTTAGTACCGTCTCACAAGTCATGTGATCTCAGGATAGAGCAAGTATCTCCCATTCATCCAGAAATATCCACTTTTTCTTATGAACCAATATTGAGTTTTCTCTCACTTGGTTTCACTGTTGTAGTGATCATATAAGCCGTCAGACTGGAGCTGGACAGAAGCATGAATTGCAGGATATTTATAAATGAAGCTCATCTGGAAGTGAACTCCCTGAATTTTTAGGGTATGTGTCTTTTACCTCAAGTTTATTCCTAGGTATTATATTCTCTTTTGGTGCAATTGTAGATGAATCGTTTTATTTCTTTCTGCCACTTCATTATTAGCATATAGAAATGCAGCAAGTTTCTGTATTTATATCCTATAACTTTACTGAATTCATTTGTTCTCAATTTTTTGGTGGAGTTTTTAAGGTTTCCTATATGTATCATCTGCAAGTAGTGACAGTATTACTTACCAATTTGGACGTCTTTTAGTTCTTGTCTGAACGCTGTGGCTAGGGCTTCTAGTACTATGTTGAATAAGATTGGCAAGAGTAGATATCCCTATCTTGTTCCTGATCTTAGAAAAGTTTTCAGTTTTTCACCATTGAGTAAAAATACAGCCATTATATGTTGAGGCATGTTCCTTCTAAACCCACTTTGAGAGGGTTTTTTTTTTTTTTCTGCCATCTACTTCTTACCTACCATTTGGATGACTCATTTTTCTATTTCTTTTCACTAAGGGTAGGACTTCTAGTACTATATAGAATAAAAGCTAGAGAGAGTGGGCATCCTTGTTGCTGTATAGCTGATAAATATATTTTGGTCATCTAAATGATACATTTGGTTGTCATCCACATGTTCTGAAAATATTTGAGTCATGAAGGTGAGGTGGGTGTCTTGATAGTAATGAAGGTGGCTTTTGGACCCCATTCAAAGGCAGAGGCTTGTTTCCAGGAGGAATAATAATGTGAATATAAGGTTAGAACTTTCAGTCCTCCCCTTCCCCCCCACCTCCAGGGAAGGGTGAAGAGCTGGTGTTTAAATCAACCAATAGCCATTGACGAAGTCAATCATGACAACACAATGAAACCTCCATAAGAACCCAAAAGGACTGGGTTCAGTGAGCTTCTGGTTTGGGGAACATGAAGTAAAAGAGTGAAGAGTAGATCCAACTCTTGGGGAGTTGATTCATTTGATGTATAAGGAAATGCAACCTAATAAGAAAAAGACAAAATATTCTTCCCCATGATTATCTGTAACAGCTAACCTAAAAAGTAAGTGTGCTGGATCAGACCTTGATGAGACCAAGCTCAGATTTCAGTGAGTCTGAGCTTAGGCCATTAGCATCAAATCCCCCTAAAAATGAAAAATCGTACAGGGACAACCGAAAGTACACCAAGGCCTTTTGTCAACAAGACACTTGATGTGGAAGAAGGGCAAAACCAAGAAACTATTGAAAGCAGAGGGTTTAGTGTGAAGGAGTGGTTTCATTTTGTCAGTTAATATCACAGGCTTCCTGAGAAACCTTTATTGAAATGAATTATGAGCACAACCAGTTTGGGGGCTGTGTCTTTGTTTTAAATGCTGCAAAGTACAAGAACATATTTGATGATATGGTTGATAGGTTGATACAGGACCTACATCTCATGAAGGAGCAGTCCCAGATGACTGTATGTTTTATGGACACATAGGAAGTTGTTCTGGAGGGAACAGCCAGCCTGTTGGGCTAGACAAAAGCCATGATTAAATATTTTTATCCTAAGAGGGGCTGTCCAACATGCCCAGTAAATACCAAATGGAATACCCCAGATGAAGCAGCTATGTTCCATATGCTAACCATGTAGGATTGGCTTTATAATGAAGGGGTATTTATCTGTTAGATATGCCAATGAACCAGGTTATGGCAAATGGTGTGATTAAGGAGACCCATGTTGCAGTAGCATACCATGTAACTTTCCTGCTACGAAATTGAAAACGGTTTGAGTAGTATCACATTTGCTATCTCTGCTTCCCTGTATGATTTTTTACTGATATCATAAACCTATAAACATTACAGTAAGAAAATTGGGGGTGGGGATGGACAAAGGGGGACAGTCAAAGGACTGAAGCTAGCAAAGTGAAAGTCTTCAGATTGTTATTGAAAAATAGGGATGAGTAAAGCAGGCATTGATGGAACACTAATAGAGATTGAATAGACCAGTGGGACCTCTGTTGCCCCAACATTACAGGGCCCCAAAAAAGTCTGTTCTATTAATCACTGTTTGGAGGAATTGAAAAAGCCAGAAGGCAAAGATGACAATGAGCTACCTCACCAGCAACCTCTTGGGGCAGTGTTTGGGCAGGCTAATCAAGTAAAGGTCAACAAAAGGGCCAGAGTCCCTTGGCTCAACCCCTCACTGGGAACCCAAAGTCTTTTGCAAATGAGTAGGTAAAATGGCCAAGGGTTGGGAGGTAGAAGGTGATATGGGGGTAGGGGAATGAAGAGGAAGAAAAGATTCCCGGAGTCTTTGATATGGGATTTCCATGGACCATTGTACTAAAATCCATTGGCAAGGTTCTGACATGATCTACAATTAGATTAAGATAAATATAATGGTTGCTAAGGATTATGAAGTTGGAGTGTTTAAGCAAATATTACATAAAGATGTATCTCTCCCACCTGAATGGTTAATTGGCAAAAGTACTCTGGCCAGCAAACACTTCCCCTACATAGTATTTGTAAAACCAAGTCTTGTAGTGACGTTCTAATTGAGGCTACAGTTAGGAATGTAAGAGTTGATGGAATTATGTTAAAAGCTTATAGAAGAATTATGTTTTTAAAAGGCTCTGTATGAAATGGTTGTATCTCTTATCAGATTGTATTATGGGGATGGACATTGTATTTCCCTGGGAAACCTTTCTCCTACCTAGTACTGTAAAACAGGAGGCATGTAAATCTACCCTTCAAGCAATATTAATTGAACATATTAATGGGAACCAATAGGACTGCCTGAGCCCACAGAGTGTAGAGTAGAAGCTGGAGCACTGAAGGGACAAATTTTCTACATAATAGCCCTGTGTGGAACCTAGTCTGGCGCCAGGCCTGTAAGTGCTTTTCAACAATGACTACTGGGACATCGGATGAGAGAAGTGCCCTTTGAGGGGCATTACTGCCTTGGTATTGAATATCATCAACTGAAGCTACCACTATTACTTAAAGACATGAGATACGGGTACTCTGTGTTTCAGGACCAATGCCTAAAATGGTGTTGGAGGGTGCCTGGGTGGCTCAATTGCTTAAGCATCTGCGCTTGGCTCTGGTCATGATCCCAGGATCCTGAGATTGAGCCTCCGTCGGGCTCTCTGCTCAGTGGGGATCTGCTTCTCCCTCTCCCTCTGCCTGCCACCCTACTGACTTGGATGCTCTCTCTCGGTCAAATAAAAAAAAACTAAAAAATAAATTAAAAAAATAAATGGCGCTGGAGGAACACCCTAATACGGACAGCAGTGCCCAGAAGAGTTCCATAATATAGAAATGGCTTATACAAAATCATGCTGCCTGGAAAATGAAAGGAGGGGATACCCCAAAGCAGAGAGCTTCTTTTCCTTTAGGACCAATTTTGGAGCCCCCCGAGAAGCTGCCAGAACTAACTGCCACATGAACAGCACCCTATGAACAGCTCTCCACTGAACAACAAAGAGCTGCTTGGCTTATGGATGGTAGTTTCAAGGTGAATGGACAACATTCTATTTGGAAGGCTACCACTGTCATTGAAGAAGGTAAAAACAAGCTTGGTGGGCCAAACCACATGCTGTTTTAAAAAGTTACTGGAGAACTGAACTGTGGTAAAAGCCCCTATGCTTGAGTTTTTACTGGCTTATGGGATGTGGCCAATGGCTTGGCCATATGTCAGGTGGATGTGCAATGGAAAACTGGGCTATTAAAAGGATTCCCTTGTGGGGCATGGCCCTAAGGAAAACATTCCAGGAATCTAAGGAGCATATAAAGAATATGCTGATGCCCATCAGAAGAAACCCTTCCAGGTTTGGAAGGTGAGTAGAACAAATAAGTAGATGTTCCTGGGGGCCCTCTCGAGATGGCCATCTGGGTCCATGAAATGAGTGGACATGGGGATGCTACAGCATTGCAGAAATGGGCTGAATGTGGGCATAGTCCTCTTGAACCCTCTGAGGCATAAAATGCCAATAAGAATGTTCTCTGTCTCATTTGTTGGCAGATAGGTTGCACATGGCCATGGGGCAGATTCCCTTGCGGAAAGGCCCTGCACATAGCTGGTGAGTCAAATGGAGGCTGGCAGCCTTCACCGGGCTACAGGAGTCCTGACAGGAGTAGACCCTGACTCTAGACCGGGCTTTGCTTTCTCCATGGTAGATGCAAATACTGAGGGTTTGAAAGCACCAGAACGATAGGTGATGGTCTGCTGTCCAATCGGTACAGTTATTTCTTCAGACCATGGGATTCCCTTCCTAGCCCATGATGTCCAACAACGGGAAGAGAGCTGGTCTCCTCCGAGTCCTGTTTGATAGAGAAATGGATACGGCAATTAAAATACTGGCCTTCTATGATGTGTGGGTGATGCGGGGGAGAAGAAGGGCTGAAGGTTTACATGCGTTCGTGACATGTGAGCACGCTGCACAGGAACACGAGTGGGCTCACAGGGGTGGCCCCCTGGATAATTTCTTTCTTTTTTGGGGGGGGCAGATCTGCAGGTGCTGGTATTCTCCTTTCCCCCACGTCACCTCGCCTTCTTTTCCCCTACCTACCTGATGCAGTGGTCATGAGACCAGGACTGCAACTACATGGACCATAAACAGGCATGATTCCTAAGCAAGAAACTGCAACAACACTTTTAACTTTTTTGTCAGAATTCCTAAGGGCCTGAGGGCAGGATGGGCCTTCGCCCCATCCGGCAAAATTGGGATTCACAGTGAATGCAGTTATATTGCCAGATAACCTGCTGGCTCTGTGCAGCCCCACTCTGCGGGATAGGAGTGGACTGAGGGGGCAGCACTTTCTAGACTAGGATTGCTCCTTGCAATCCACACCAGCGTGGTGGCCAACGTCCCTTCCAGAGATGGAAAATTGGGGATGTAAATTGAAAGAAAGAAAAATAGTAGCTGAGGGTGAGGGAATGAAAAGATGCGTTCCAATATTGCATTAACACCTGGGAGGAGACCTGAAGCATGAGAGGATCTTGTCTCTTAGACGGTTTCTCCCTTTCAGGCATCTGGTATAATCGAGCTATTACTGGGACCATTCCCGCTTTTGGAAACCAAAGAGATCAAATCTGAAGGGCCTTACCCTGGGTAACTTTTCATATGATACAGTGCTGGGCTAGATAGTTAATGGTGACTCTGTGAGATTTTAGTCACGGGCTAGTATCTTTTAATTTATGGCTGTATTCCTGTCTGTGTTTGAAGACCAGGGGTTGGACTGTGATGTAAAAAATTATAAGAAAATCATGTTTGGTTATTCCAATGACCAAAATAGATTTATCAGATTTATTGTTTTCATCCACATTTCCTAAAAACCCTTCAGATCCATTTAGGTGATGGGTGTCTTAATAATAATGAAGGTAGCTTTTGGACCCCACTTAGGGTAGGAGTTGGTTGCCAGGAGAACCAACCACAGAATTAGAGGACTGGGACTTTCAGCCCTACTCTTGACCTCCAGGAGAGGGAGAAAGGCTGGAGGCTGACTCAGTCAAGGAGTGTTGGATGATGAAGTCTCCATAAAAACCCAAAAGCTCAGAGAGCTTTCCGAGTTGGTGAATACATTGGAGGTATGAGGAGAGTAAGAGAAATGGCAAAGGCATGGAAGTTTTGTGCCCTTTCCTCATAATTTGCCCTATGCATTTCTTCATCTGGCCAGTGATTCATATACTTTATCACATCCTTTAGTAAACATAAGTGTTTCCTCGAGTTCTTTGAGCCACTATAATAAATTAAAAGAACCTAAGTTGGAAGTCTTGAGAACCTCTGATCTAACCAGTTGGTCAGAAGCATAGGCTACAACTTGGAGCCTGTGACTGATGCCTAAAGTAGGGGATGGGACACAGCCAGGTCGCACCGAAGCCTTATCTTGTGGAATCTGATGTGGTTTGGGGGTAAATAGTGTCAGAATTTGGTTGACATTCTCAGACACTTTGCCGGTGTCTGAGAATTGCTTGGTGTTGTGAGTGAGGGCACCCCCACCCCACGCTGAATTGGGTCTGGTATTTCTAAAAGAGATGGTATCAGAACATTTTCCCATTCCTGATCTTAGAGGAAAGCTTTCAGGTTTTCACCTTTGAGTAAAATGTTGGCTGTGAGCTTCTAAAACGCTGTTATTATGTTGAGTTATATTCCCTCTATATCTACTTTGTTGAATGTGTTTATCATTAATGGATTTTGAATTTTTCCAATGCTTTCTCTGCATCTATTGAGATGATCATATCATTTCTCTTTTATTTTGCTAATGTAGTATACCACAAGGATTAATTGTAGTTATAAAATCATCCTTACACCCATGGAATAAATCCCATGTTATGGTAGTTTATATACCTTTTGATATACTATTGATTCTTCCTTACTCATGCTTTACAGATTTTTTTAATCTATCTTTATCAAGGATACTGGCATATAATTTTCTTTTTGGAATGTTTTTGTCTGTTTTAGTGTCAGGATAATGTTGGCCTCATAGAGTCAGAATTAAAGTGTTTATTCCTTGCAAGTTTTTGGAATAGTTTGAAAATAATAGGTATTAATTTTTCCTTAAATGTTTGGCATAATTCACCAGTGAAGCTACCTCATTCTGGACTTTAGTATGGGAAGATTTTTATTATTGAGTCAATTTCACTAGTAATGAGTCTGTTCAGATTTCCTTTTTTTTTTTTTTTTTTTTTTTTTTCCTGATCCACTCCTGGAAGACTGTGTGTTTCTAGGAATATTTCTATTTCTCGTAGGCTGTCCAATGTGTTGGTATATAATTGTTCATAGTAGTCTCCTATAATCCTTTGTATTTCTCTGGTGTTGGCTATAATTTCTTTAATTTATGATTTTTGAGTCCTCTTTTTCTTGATGAGCCCGGTAAAGGCTTATGCATTTCCTTTCTCTCTTCAAGGAACCAACCCTTAGTGTCATTGATCTTTTCCATTGTTTTTAGTCTCTTTTTCATTTATTTCCACTCTGATCTTTATTTCAGTGGAAAACCACTGAAATGTTTTAAGTTTGTCCCAGTGACTGCTTAGTTGCATGTTGTTTAGCCTGAATGTGTATTTCGATCCTAGTTTTTTTTCTCATAATTGATTTCTAGTGTCATACTGTTGTCATTAGAAAACAATGCTTAATATGCTTTCAGTTTTCTTAAATTTAAATTGTTCTGTGGCCTATTAAGCGATTCATCCTGAAGAATGTTCCATGTACACTTAAATAACATATATTCTGCTGTTTTGGATGGAATGTTCTATAAATATCTGCCAAGTTTGTCCAATCTAATGTTTAAGGCCTACTGATTCCCACCCCCCCCCACCCCCCCCACTGCCTGGATGTCTATCCATTGATGTGAGCAGGGGATTCAAGTCCCCTTCTGTTGTATTTCAATTTCTCCTTTATGTTGGTTAACATTTGCCTTATATATTTATAAGGTGCTCCTTTGTTGGATACACATCATCTATAATTGCTATATCTTGTTGGATTAATCCCTTTATCATTATGTAATGCTCTTCATTGTCTCTTGTTATGGTCTTTGTTTTAACATCTATTTTTTTTTTCATATAAGTATCGCTACTTTGGCTTTCTTCTCGTTTCCATTCACATGGAATATTTTATCACAACCCTTTACTTTCAGTATGTATCTGCCTTTATGTCAAGAGTGAGTCTCTTGAAGGCAGCATATAGATGGGTCTTGGTTTTTTTATCCATCCAGTCACCCTATGTCTTTTGATTGGAGCATTTAGACCATTTACATTTAGGGTAATTGACAGGTATTGCCTATCAATTGCCATTTTGTTAATTGCTTTCTGGTTGTTTTTTATAGTTCTCCCCTGTTCCTTTCTTCTCTTTGCTCTCTTCCCTTATGATTCCATAACTTTCTTTGTGTCATATTTGGAATCCTTTTTCCTTTTGCATATCTATTATAGGTTTTGGTTTGTGGTTATACATAACACCCTAGGTTTGTAGCACTCTTCTAAGTTGATGGTCACTTAAATTTAACACCTTCTAAGAGCACTGTCTTATTTCACACATAGGCACACCACGCATCCACATTTGTGTATTTGATGTCCTATTTTGCATCTTTTTTTTTTTTTTTTGGTGTCTGTATCCCTTAACTAATTATTGTAGACATAATTGATTTTACTACTTTTATCTTTTAACTTTTATACTAGCTGTATAAGTGGCTTCAGTATGTTTTCTTTTGCCAGTGAAATTTTCCTTTTAACACTTTGCATGCCAGAGAGATGGCATGATATATTCAAAATTTCTGCTGAAAAATAAGCTGTTAGCCTTATGGGTGTTCTGTTGTATCTGTCTAGTTGCCTTTCCCCTCCTGGTTTTAAAATTCTCATTTTTAACCTTTTATATTTTGATTATGTATCTTAGTATACACTTATTTGGGTTCCTCTTATTTGGGCCTCTCTGTGACTCCTGGACCTAGATGTCTATTTTCTTCTCCCTGTGAGGGAAGTTTACCTGTTTCTTCAAATATATTTTCTCCCCCTTAAACTCTTTTCATTCTGGGACCCCTATAATGTAGATGTTAGTATATTTGTAGTCCCAGAGGTCCCTTAAAACTTCTTCATTTAAAAATTCTTCTTTTTGCGGATCCCTGGGTGGCTCAGCAGTTCAGCGCCTGCCTTTGGCCCGGGGCGTGATCCTGGAGTCCCGAGATCAGGTCCCACGTAGGGCTTCCAGCGTGGAGCCTGCTTCTCCCCCTGCCTGTGTCTCTGCCTCTCTCTCTTTGTTTATCATGAATAAATAAATAAAATCTTTTTAAAAAATAAATAAAATAAATAAAAATTCTTCTTTGTTTTTGTTGTTTGACTTGGGTGGTTTCTACTAACCTGTCTTTCAGATCACTGATCCATTCTTCTTCATCCTCCTTCTGCTATTGATTTTCTCTATTGTGTTTTTCATTTCAGTTATCATATTATTTAATTCTGATCAGTTCTTTTGTTTTCTATTTCACTGTTGAAGTTCTTGCTGTATTCATCCATTCTACTCCTGAGTTTGTGGAGCATCTTCAGGACCATTAGTTTGTACTCATCAGGTAGATTTCTTATTTCCATTGTATTTAGTTTTTTTGGAGGTTTGGCCTTGTTCTTTTGTTGGTAACATGTTCCTCTGTCTCCTCATTTTGCTTGACTCTATTTGTTTCTATGTGTTAAGTAGATCAGCTATGTCTCCCAGTCTTGAAGGAGTGGCCTTACATAGAAGGAATCCTGTGGAGCTCAGAAGCACAATCCCTCCTGACCATTACAACCAGATACTCCAGGGTACCCCTTGTGTGGCTGCATGCACTCTCCTATCATGACTAGACTGTGACCTGGCTTGGCCTGATGAAAAGTCTAGCTGTGGCTGCTATGGGTGTACTGGTTGGAAGGTCTAGCCCCCATTGTGGCTGACTATAAAGCCCACCCACAAATGTGGGCATGCTGATCAGCAGGCCTGCCCCCCCCACCCCACCCCAGCAGAAGCTACTTTGTGGAGAGCTGTTCCCAGGCACAGCTGTCTGCCAGATGTGGCAGGGTGGAAGTTGCTTTGGGGGGAGTGCACCATTGCCAGCTGATGCCACCCTGCAGGTTGGCAGGGCAAGAGCCACTTTGGAGGGCACTGGTCTGGGCCAACGCTGCCTGGTAGGCCTGAAGGGGTGGGAGGAGTATCTGCTATGGTAGGCCAGTTATGTCAGCACTGGCACCTGCTAGCATGGAGCCAGCTAGGTAGTAGTATGGCAAGAAAAATGGAGTTTTCCAACACTTCTGCTTCTGGAGAAAGTTCCTACAGATTCCTGCCCCTCTGTCACATGCCTTAAAATTTGTTCAAAAATCTCCTTTACATATGGCCCAGGTGCTTTTCAAACTGCCTCTGTACTGGGTTCCTTAGTGAGGGAGTTTTGTATGTGTCCTTTAAGAGTGGATTCTATTTCCTTCAGACCCCCTGCTCTCCTGGAGTTAAGTCTCACTGATTTTTCAAAGTCCCAGATGTGGGAGCTAATTTCAGTACATTTTCCCAGGGTGGGGAATGCCCAATGTGGAGTTTCAACTTCTTGCTCCTCAGGGAGAACCTCTATGCTTATGGTATCTCTCCTACTTGTGGGTCACTACTGCAGGTGTGGATCCCAACACCCTGCTACCATTCTCCACGTGACTTTTTCTTCACATCTTTACCTGTGGGATAGCTGTTATGCTTATCTCCAGGTCATTCTCAGAATTGCTCTATATGTACACTTGACCTTTTGAACAACATGGGATTGAACTACATAGATTCACTTAGAAGATTTTTTTTTTCAAAATATACAGGACTATAAATGTATTTTTTATGGTTTTCTATTTTCTATTGGAGTTCAATTTGCCGACATATAGCATATCACCCAGTGCTCATCCCACTTATGATTTTCTTAGTAAGCATTTCTTTAGCTTTATTATAAGAATGCAGTATATAATCTGAATACAAAATATATTAATCAACTGTCATCAATAAAGCTTCTGGTCAACAGTAGGCTATTAGTAACATTTGGGGGCGAGTCAAAAGTCATACACAGATTTTTGACTATATGGTGGGTAGGTACCTATAACTCCCATATTGTTCAGTGGTCAACTTGGTGCATCTATGGAAGGAAGTTGGCTCAGAATTCTCCTGCTCTGCTATCTTTATTTAGATCTGAAATTGATTGATTTTTGTAATAAGCCAAATTTGTATTCCTAGAATATACTCCACTTTTGATATATGACTGGATTCAAAATATATATTGCTGTATTAATTTAATATTTTATTCTCTCCTCTATTTTACTTAGATATAATTGACATATAATAGTAAAGGTATACAAGATAATTATTTGATACAGGTATGTATCATGAAATGATTACCACAATAAATTTAGTTAACATCCATCACCTCACATTCTTACTGATTTTTTTTTTTTTCTCTTGTGATCAGAATTTTCTAGAGCTACTCTTAATAGAATATTGTATATTTGGAAGTTACTAACTGCAGTAACCATGCTGTATATTACTCTCCTAGAACTTACTAATTTAACTGGTTGTAAACTAATTTAACTGGTTGCCTTTTCAGCGCCTTCACCCAATTCCTCCAACCTCACCTATGACCAACACAGATTAAAGTCTGTTTCTATGAGTTTATTTATAATAAATTTCACATATAAGTGAGATCATATGGTGCTATCTTTTTTGACATATTTCACTTACCACAATGCCCTCAAGGTCTGTTGTCATAAATGACAAGATTCCCCCCCTTTTTTAACAGCCAAATAGTATTCCTCTGTGTGTGTGTGTGTGTGTGTGTATGTGTGTGTGTGTGACATAACTGATTTTTAGCAATTTTTTTTTTATTTTTAGCAATTTGATTTAGCCATACCTTGGGGGATTTTTTTTCTTAGTTTTTATTGGGTTTTGTGTATATTTGGTTGATTAAGTTTTATAGGATTTCACCCACCTCTTTTGATCTCTATGTAGATAGCATTCATCATATTTGGTAAATTTTTAGGTCCCACTCCTTCAAATATTTTCTTCTTTCCCCTCACTTTCTGGAGCCTTTGACTACACCTATGTTAGACCTCTTGATGTTGTCCCCAAATAACTGAAGGAATCTTTTCATATTTTTTCATTTTTTCCTTTTGTTAATTTTTGTTGCTATGTCTTCTGAGTTTAATCACTTTTTTTCTTTCAGGATTTTATTTAAATTCCAGTTAATTAATGTATAGAGTAGTATTAGTTTCAGGGATAGAATTTAGTGTTTCATGACTAGCATATAACACCCTGTGCTCATTACAAATGTATTGACCTTTTGATCTTTCCCCCAATAGTGCACAAGGTTCCTTTTCACGTATATCTTGTCTTTTCAATGACAGCCATCCTGACAAATGTGAGAGGATATCTCATTGCGGTTTTGATTTGCATTTCCCTTGTGATGAATGATGTTGAACACCTTTTTTTCATGGATCACTGAGCCATTTGTCTTTATAAAATGTCTATTCAGTTCCTCTGCCCATTCTTTAATCATTTTTTCCTATTGAGTTTTATGTTTCTTAAATATTTTGGATAGTAACTCCTTAACAGGTATGTGATGGACAAATATTTTCTCCCATTAGGTAGAGTGTCTTTTCACTTTATTGATAGTTTCCTTTGCTGTGCAGAAGCTTTTTAGTTTAATGTGGTCTCGTTTGTTTACTTTTGCTTTTGGTATCAAATCTAAAAAAAAATCACTGGCAAGACACATACCAAGAAACTTACTGCCTGTGTTTCTTTCTAGGAGTTTTATGGTTTCATTCTTGCATACAAGTCTTGAATCCATTTTGAGTTTATTTTTGTGTATAGTGTAAAATAAGGGTCTGGTCTTTCTTTTTGCATGAGTCTGACCAGTTTTGTCAACACCATTTATTAAGGACTTTCCTTTCTCCACTGTATATTCTTGGCATCTTTGTTGTAAATTAATTGAATATCAGTGCATGGGTTTATTTCTGGATTCTCTATTCTGTTCCACGCTCTTTGTGCCTGTTTTTATGACAACACCATACAGTTCAAATTAAGCTTTGTGATACAGTTTGAAATCAGGAAGTATGATGTCGCCAGCTTTTTCCTTTTTCAAGAGTGCTTTGGCTATTCAGGATCTTCTATGGTTCCATACAAATTTTAGAATTCTTTGTTCTATTTCTGTGATATATAATTACTCTAATAATCTGATGGGATTTTGTTAAATCTGTAGATTGCTTTGGGAGCATGGACATTTTAATAATATTCTTTAAATCCATGGATTAATCTCCTTTGCTAAATTCCTAAGTATTATTCATAAGTATTATTCATAAGTATTATTCATAAGTATTTTTGATGCAATTGTAAATGAGATTGTCTCCTTAATTTCTGATAGTGTCATTGTTAGTATACAAAAATGCAACTTATTTTTTGTACGTTAATTCTTGTATTCCACATCTTAACTGAATTCATTGATTAGTTCTCAATGTTTTGTGTGTGTGTGTGTGTGTGTGTAGTCTTTAGAATTTCCTACATGTAATATCCTATCATTTGCAAATGGTGACCGTTTTACTTCTTCCTCTCCAATTTAGATGTTAGTCATAACCCAAACTTGCATTCCTGGATAGCACCCCATTTTTTATATATGTCTGGACTCAAATTCTATATTGCCAGATTTAATTTCTATTATCTTTTTATGAATTCTTGAATCTATTTCCATGAGAAATTTTGGTCTTTGTGGTTAAAGTTTTTTATTATGGCCAAATATTTGGCACATTAAATGTATGGACAGTCTTTATTTTTTAAAGAGTTTGCATAGGATTGGTATTATTTCTTCAAATATTTGATAAATTCATCAGTGATAACATTTGAGCATGAATTTTCTTAACAGTAATGATTTAAAATGCACATTCAATTTATTTAATTCATATAAGGTTTATTAGGTTTTATATTACTTAAACCAATTCATAACTTATTTCAAGAAATTTGCTTACCTTGGTTGCCAAATTTCTTGGCATGAATGTATTCATTTTTCATATCCTTTTGAATGTCTGGAGAATCTCTAGTGTTAACCCTTTTATGCTCCTGATACTGATAATTTGAGTCATTTATGTTTTGACCTTTTAACCAATTATTTACTTTTTACTTACCTTTTAAAAGGCAGATTTTAACTTTTTTGGTTCACTTTTATGTATTTCTGCTTTTATATTTCCTATTATAGACTTAATTGCTTTTCTTTTCCTAACTTCTTGAGGAAGTTTAGATCATTTCAGCTATTTTTCCTAACATAAGCTTTTAATGCTATGAATTTTTCCCTAACCATTATTTCATTTGCATCTCACAAATCTTGATATTTTGTTTGTATTCTCTTCAAAATATTTTCTAATTATCTTGTGATTTCTTCTTTGATCCATTGGTTACTTCAGTGTCTAATTCCTAATTTGGGAAATACTCTAATTTTCTTTTTAATTCTGTGAATGGGGAAATAAAAAACGTAATCTATAGTCCCTTCAATTATTTTTTAATCTACTGAGACTTTTGCGAGGCAGCATAGGCTCTCTTGATGAATGTTCCATCTGCACTTCAAAGGAATGCATATCTTATTGATGAGTGAAGAGTTATAAAAGTTGGGTCAAATTTGTTGATTATTTAAATCACGTAAATCTCTACTTTTTTATAATTACTAAGAATATTGAACTCTCCAACTATAATTATAAATTTGTGATTTTTTTTTTTTTTAGTTTTTCAGCATCTGTCATTAGGTCCATACATATTTATGATATTTCCCTTTTTAAAATACTTTTCTGTCTTGTTGCTAAATTGATCTCCTGTTCCTTTGTAACTCTGGATATTGTCCTTCTCCTGATCACTTTGATATTGCTAAAATTATACCAGGGATCTTCTAATTGGGATTTGAATAATTTCTACGCTTCTATTTTTACTTAATCTGATCTTAGTGAGTTTCTTATAAGCAGTGTAGGATTGGGTAATAAAGACTAGAGCAGCAATCAATGATATATAAGTCAAAAAACCAGTAGAACAGATCAACGAAACTAAGAACTGGTTCTTTGAAAGAATTACTAAGATCGATAAATCCCTAGCCAGACTTATCAAAACGAAAAGAGAAAGGACCCAAATAAAATCATGAATGAAGGAGAAATCAAAACCAACACTGCAGAAATACAATCATAAGAGAATATTATATGCAACTATATGCCAATAAATTAGGCAATCTGGAAGAAGTGGATAAATTCCTAAAAACATATAAACTACAAAAACTGAAACAAGAAGCAAGAGAAAACCTGAACAGATCCATAACCAGCAAGGAAATTGAGGCAGTAATCAAAAATCTCCCAACAAATAAGAGTCCAGGGCCAGATGGCTTCCCAGAGGAATTCTACCAAACATTTCAAGAATTAACACCTACTCTTCTGAATGTGTTCCAGGAAATATAAACAAAAGGAAAACTTCCAAACTCATTCTATGAGGCCAGCATTACCTTGATCCCAAAACACCACACTAAAAAGGAGAATAACTGACCAATATCCCTGATGAACATAGATGCAAAAACTTCTCAATAAGATACTAGCTAATCAAATCCAACAGTACATGAACATGAGTATTTACCATGATCAAGTGGGATTTATTCTTGGGCTGCAGGGGTGGTTCATTATCCACAAATTGATCAGTGCAATATGTTACTTAATGAAAGGAAAAGACCCCTATGGTCCTCAATAGATGCAGAAAAGGCATTTGACAAAATACAGCACTCTCTCCTGATAGAAACCTTCCAACACTTAGGGGTAGAGGGAACTATTGTAAATGAACTGAGTTGCTGGGGGGGGAGATGGGGCAATTAGGTGATGGGCACTAAGAAGGACACTTGATATAATGAGCACTGGCTGTTATATGCAACTAATGAATCACTGAATTCTACCCCTGAAACAAATAATACACTATATATTGACTAAATTGAATATAAATAAAATATAAAAAATAAAGTTTCCTGAATTATATTTTAAAAAAAGCTGTCAGCTTTTGTTTGTCTTAAAAAAGAGCTTTATTCAACTTCATTTTTGAAGGACATTTTCACCAGCTATCTTATTCTAGATTTACACAGTTTTTCTTTCAACACTAAAATTGCCATTCCAATGACTTCCTACTTGCATAGTTTAAATGAAAAGTTGCAGACTGTTGTACATATTGTGGGCTTTCTTAAAATCGACAATATATTTTTCACTGATTTTTAGCAATTTGATTCTATCTCATCTTGGTGTAATTTTCTTAGTTTTTATTGGGTTTTGTGTTTATTTGGTTGCTTAGGTTTTACAGCATTTCTTTCATCTCCTTTGATCTGTGTTCACCATGTCTGGCAAATCTTTAGACCTCATTCTGTCAAATATTTTCTTTCCCCTCACTTTCTGGGACCTTCAACTACACAGATGTGAGACCTCTTGATGTTGGGCCCAAATAACTGACGTATTCTTTTTTTCTTTCATACTTTGTCCTTTTGCCCTTTAATTTTTATTGCTGTCTTCAAAATTTAATCATTTTTTTCTTTCAACATTTTATTTAAATTCAAGTTAGTTAATGTATAGTGTAGTATTAGTTTCAGAGAAAGAATTTCATGATTCAACAGTGGCCTAGAACTCCCTGTGCTCATTACAATAAGTTTACTGACTTTATCTTTTTTGTCTAACCCATTGGCATCCTAGTAAGTAATATTTCCATTTTGTACATTGTCATTTTCACATCTAGTAGTTCAGTTTGATTTTTTATCTTTCATTTCTCTCATTATGTTCATATTTTAAGTCTATGAACATATTAACCATATTTTTAGCTGTCTTAGAATCTTTGCCTCCTATTTCTATCACCTAGAACTGTATTGTCTTTTGTTGTTTGTTTGATTGTTTATGTATTACATTTTCCTGCTTCTCTGCACAATAATTTTGGGCATTTTCATTGTTGAGCAAAGGGTTTTGTTAGATTTCTTACAGGAGTTTTGAACTTTGATCTCAAGAGTATTTAAATTATTTGTGAATGAGTTTGAAAATTCTAGTTGGTGGAGTTTCTTGTCGTTTGGGTCTTATTGGTTTTTGTGTGTGTGTGTGTGTGTGTGTGTGTGTGTGTGTGTGTGTGTGTGTGAGTTGTTTTGTTTTTAGAATAGGCCTGTGAGAGACCTTCTTCTAAGGCTAATTTAATCCTGCTACTAAGGCATAACCCTTCTGATGGTCTACATAGAATTTTTTATGTATTCAACAAGGATTCTTTACCCTAGCTATTGTGAATATGTTCTATTCCTGTTTGAGCATGGGGAATTTTTAACTCCATAGCTCCCCTATGGTTATTTATTCCTTAGGGAAAAGTTCATGAGGCTACACAATAAATTTTAAGCATATGCAAACTGTTATTCAACCAGAGATTTGAGCACACTCCCATAAATATTTATAATATTCTTTGGGACAGAGTTGTGGGGAGGAAGAAATTATGCAAATTCCAGCTGCCTTGGTTTCTCCAATCTGCTCATCCTGGCAATATTGCAGGGATTGTTCATTGTTGTTCCCCACCTCTACATCATTCCTACCTCATTTTTAAGACTTACCTCATTTGGCTTTCAGCTCTTTATAGCAGAAAGCAAGTATCATTATAAAGCTTATCTCATTTGTCTCCCACCTCCTGGGTGTCACACTCCAGTTTTGCCCATTGTGCTGCCTCATGAAAAATATTTCATATATTTCATCCAGTTTTCTAATTATTTATTGTAAGTAGGTAATACTGCACTTTCTTGCACTCAGGTCAGAAGCGGAAGTCTGGATCTTAAGTAAATTTTATTAACATTTAAAAACAATGCCTGGCTGGCTCAGTTGGAAAAGTATGCGACTTGATCTCAGGGGTGTGAGTTAGAGCCCCACATTGGGAGTAGAGATGACTTAAACATTTTTTAAATTTAATTTTAAATCTGTAATTTTAAACTTATAAGTCACTCATTTTAAGAATTGTTAGTTTCCTATGTCCTGCCATAACAAATTGCTACAAATTTATTGGCTCAAAACAACACAATGTATTATCTTACAGTCCTATATGTCAAGAGACAAAGACTAATCTTTTCTTGCTTACAGCATCTAGTATCTAGTGGCCCCCTTCCTCCATCTTCAAAGCCAGAAGCACTGCATCTGTTACACCTTTTTTCCATAGTCCCATTTCCCTATAACTCCTCTCTTCTTCCAACCTCTTCCATTTTTAAAAAACCTCTGTGAGGACACCTGGGTGGCTCAGTGGTTGAGCATCTGCCTTTGGCTCAGGTCATGATCTTGGGGTCCTGGGATCTAGTCCCACATCAGGCTCCCCAGAAGGAGTCTGCTTCTCCCTCTGCCTTTGTCTCTGCCTCTCTCTGTGTGTTTCTCATGAGTAAATAAATAAATAATTTTTTTAAAACCTCTGTGATTATACTGAGTTCACTTGAATGATCCAGAACAATCTCCTTCTTTTAAGCTCAGCTAGTTAGTAAACTTAATTCCACTATATCCTTAATTCCCCTTTTCCATGTATCCTATTTACAGTTCTGGGGACTAGGAGAAGAGCATCCTCAGAGTGCTATTAACTACTTACAGCAAAGGACAAATACACAATCCATCGTATCATCTTCCAATTTTGATACTGGATTTGGCTTAAGACCTAAATCTAAAAAAGTAATTTCTTATATAACATTAAACCCTACTGTTTACAGTCTTAAGAATACCATTGGCAACAGGCTTTCAAAAGCATAAAGTTAATTTCCATTTATATTTTCGTAAACTAGAATGTAAATGAGAAAATGAAAAATTCTGATTTATAGATTTCTAAATGGGTACTTTTTTCTTATAAGTTATAACCCGTACAAATCATAAATAGATGTAGACATGGAGATACTAAGGTACATCTCATTTATGGTTGTTGCAAATTTTACTATAAAGCCATGTACTTATATGAATACACAGCTCCTTTTCTAAGGTATGGGATCTTTGAGGTTTTTTTTTCCTCCAGTTATATTCAGATACAACTGATATACTGTGTTTATAAGTTTAAGGTGATAGGAGTTAATGATTTGACTCATATTGTGAAATGATTACCAAAATACGTCAATTTTGACTATATATTTACTGTTATCAGTGAGTTTTATACTAATTTCTTATGTTTTTATGATAGTTCATATCCTTTTATTTCCATTCAAAGAACTTCCTTTTAGAACTTTTTTGTAAGGGAAATCTAATGGTGATGAACTCTCTCAGCATTTATTCAGGAAAGTGTTTACTTCACTAATTATGAAGGACAACTTTGCTTGGCATAGGCTTCTTGGTTGACAATTTCTTCTTCCCATATTTTGAATGTGTCCTCCCATTCTCTCCTGGCCTGAAATGTTTGTTGAGAAATACACTGATAGTTTTATGGTGGGTTTCTTTTATAGAATTTCTCTCTGCATTCTTGGTATATTAATTTTTTTGTCTTGACTGTTGACAATTTAATTATAATGTGTCTGTGTAGCCCTATTTGGTTTCAACCTATATGGAGTCCTTTGGGGCCTCATGGATCCAGCTATCCCATTCTCCAGGGTTGGCCATTATTAGCCATTAAGTTTAGCCATTATTGCTTAAATATACCTTCTATCTCTGTCATTCTCTTCTTCCAGAATTTCCATAATACATATACTGTTTCTTTCAATTGTGTCTTATAAGTCCTGTAGGCTTTACTTACTCTTTCATTGTTTTTCTTTGTACTGCACTGCCTGGATAATTTCAGATTTCCTCCTTTTAGTTCATTGATTTCACCCCTCTCAGTACTACTCCACCCCGACCCCACCCCCATCTTTTCTTGCTTGGTGAATTCACTTTTGAAGCTCTTGAATGTTCTTCAGCTTGGTTATTATCTTTTTCAGTTCAAGGAGTTCCATTTGTTTTTTTTAATGGTCTCTATTTCTTTGAATTTCTCATTTTTTTCATACATTGCTCTGATTTCTTTTAGTTGTCTGTGTGTTCTTGTTCACTGAACTTAAGAGAATTATTCTGAACTCTTTAAAGCTCATAGATCTCCATTTCTTTAGGGTTAGTCATTGCAGGTTTATTTCCTTTGGTGTCATGCTCCCCTGATTTACTTTCATGATCTTTGATTTCTTACACTGATATTTACACATTTAATTGCATGATCCCCTCTTCCAGAATTTAGTTTTACTTTTCAGAGACTGTTATTTACTTTTCAGAGACTGTTCTTTTCAGAGACTGTTCAGTTTAGCCTTGTAAACATGTCCACTGGTAAAATTCCTGGGCTGATGCAGTTTGCTATTAGGGTCTATTTTGGGCAAAGCCACCGCCTGAGCTCTGAACTTGGGAGAAGTGCCACTAGCTGAGAATTGTATTGGCTTGGTTTCAGTCCCAGGTGAGGCCATAGGATGAGCTCCATGGTTTCCTGGGCTTTCTACCAAGGCTTACTAGATGGCCAGGACCAGGTGTGATACTCAGTAGTAGGTGGGGCTGTGAATTAGCTTCCTTGCCCTGGTGGAACAAGTTTGGGGCTCATGTTTGGGGAAATGAATTTAAGCAACACTGTGCACTGAATTCCCTGGCTAGACAAGCTATGAAGTTTTTGCTCTACAGATGGGGAAAACCACAGTCTATGCTTTCTGCTCAGTAGCCACTGTAAGTAGGGCCAGTGGCTGGTCCTTTTCATTAGGTTGCCTGGACAGACAAGCTGAGGGTGGCCATTCAGTAATGAGTACAACTATAAGTTCATTGCCTTGCCTGAGTGGAGCAAGAGAACCAGCCCCAAGTCTGACTAGTCATCGTCGTCTTTCCCCTTCCCCCTCCTTCTTCTTCCTTCTTTCTTCTTCTTTTTTTTCTTCTTCGTTGTTCTGCCTTGAGCTGACTAGCATTCCCTGGACAAACAGGGCAACCATCTACTCTGTGGATGATCAGCTCTGCCTGCTCTAATCAGCTCATGCACTGGGGCCTGTGCAGCTTAGGTATTCTGGTCCGCCTTTCTCATTAGGTGGGGCAAAGAGTTACACCCAGCAGTGGGGTGGACTTATGCCCAAGAGTAGGGGCAGAGTAGGCTGCAGGGATGGCAAGACTCTTTGTTTGAAGACTCAAATCAGGGAGACCTACATCCTACCAAATTCCCTGATTAGACTATACCACAACTTGGTTCTGCAGATGAGCAAAGCCACTGGCCGAGACTAATACTTGGTCATTGCCAATAGGAATTTGGTCTGCCAAAATTTGAGTGATGGTTATTGCAAGTCTCTCTCCCTTCTACACCACAATCAGATCCCCAGTGATGCAGCCCATAGATTTCCCTGCAATTCCTATGGAGTGAGACCAGAGTAGGGTTCCAAAGAAGTAACCCACAACGCTCTGAGAGCTGAATGTTTACCCTGTGTTCTTTTCCCACTGGAGGAACCATGGGCTCATTGGAGACCTCTAGCTGTGGTACTACCCTTGCCTGGAGGGGGGCAATGCAGTCAGCATATAGCCATCTTTCTTAGCCTATCCTGGTCTCTGTAGTACAAAGGGGCACTTCAGCCTCACCTCTGTGTTCTAGGATTTTCTCAATGGTGTCTCAACTATAAATAGTTGTTGTTCTTGTTGCAAGGGGAGAAAAAACAGGGATGAACTATGCCACCATCTTGTTGATGTCACCCTGGCTTTCACTTGGTTATTTATAATTGTTTTTTATGTATGTCCACTTCTAATCTTATCTTAAATGCAATATTTGCTGTTCAGAATACATTCTGAGGTTTATGTTATCTGGAGGCTATATTAAGTTTTTGCATTAATTGGAAGAAGCTACTAAGGCCTTGGGACCTTGTTGAGCTTTTCTTTTAAAGAAGAAAAAAATCTGACTTTGTTTTTGCAATATTAGATTGCAAGAGTATGAAAAAAAATAAGCCTTTTTGTGTGAGGAGATCTTGGCAGAGAAACTCTCAGCCAAAAGTCAGGATGCTTGTTCCCATCTCTGATTTCTCTCCCCTCCTTCTTCATATTTTGCAACTTCCTCATAAATACTCCTGTGGGGCTGGCTCAGTTTTCTTCCCAAGCCAATTATATGTTTCTGAAAACATAGACATGACAGCCTTTATTTCGTGTTAGCTATTTTTTCCTCAATGAATGTTGTTTATGACCACACCTGGTGCACAAAAGGTGTGGAAGAAACATTCCTAAAAATTAGCAAATGCTTCTCACTCTCCTGAAGATGGTGCCATCTTCCAGGAAATTCTTGACACATTCCATATGAGCTTGTGGTATTCTCAAAATCATGTTTTTTTTCTGTGGAAAAAAAAAAATCCTTTCAGACATTGCTTGTGTTATGGGTCTTGCTCAAAACAATGATTATGAGTATGACTGCAGGCAAAGGGAGTTTCTAGAAAACATTTCCACACATCAGCAGGTTCCCCAACAAGCAACCCAGCAAAAACATTACCTTAAATTCCAGAAAAAAACTCCAAGTTCCATCCTGTCACATGGATGCCACAATAACAAAGCATCACAACTTCTTAGTGATGTCCTATGAACTACCACTTCCCTCAGAGAACAGGTTTAGTGAAAATTTAGTCCAGTGATTAGATTTTCTACACTTCCCCTTTATCCTGGAGTTGTTCTCATCGCTATTTCTCTTCACCTTTGTTCTGTCTCCTTTTAAAATCCTTGCCTCCTCTATTAGCTTAATGATGACTTCATCTGGTTGGGCTCTGTTATGGATATCCTTATAAACTACCATTTGGGGTGCTTATATGTGTGTCTGTGTCTGCGTGCTAACCAAATCATTGTAAAAAAAAGCTGAAATTTTTTTTTTCTTAACTAAAACAGAACTCACTTAAAAATTTGAACCTCAGATTTTCTTGGTGTGGCAGCTTTATACTTTAATGGAAAATTTTATATAACAATACAAATTTCTGACTTATCTCGGAAAACTGGGAGATCTGGCAACATGAGAGGTCATCATTCTTACATGGCAGAAATTGGCTGAAAGTAAATTACAGTTGCCTCCACTGACCGAACCCATACTTTCTAGTTTGTCTCGGTCCTTACCACTGCCTCTTCTATTACCCTTAGCCCGCCCGATGGATTTAAATATAAGAGCCCTAGACTAGATAGTATCGCCAAGTAACACAGGCTCTACAGGAAGGCACAGCGACATTTAGGACACCTCCAGTTTCTGCAATAAAGGGAAGGGAAAAATCTTATGTATCAAGTAGTGCCAAGTGATCCCTGCTATTAAATAGCTTATATTGTATTAGGAGAGAAGCCCAAATAAACTGTCCAGGTACAACAAGACACGTACTAAGACCCAGGAAGAACTTCTTTCTTGTTTGTGATCAGCATTTTTCGACGCCAGCTGACAGCGTGATTTCAGCGGCGACTACAGACTCGGGCGTGGGAACCTGCATTTAGGACACAACTCCAAAAACTGAAGGAGATGGTCAATGCGAGGCAGGAATGGGAATTATCTAAATTCTTCATACATCATTTTTCTCTTCTCTAAATAATACTCTCTTTAGATTGTGGGAATTAAAGGAGTTGAAACAGTAGATGAGCTGACGTTAAGTCCTTAGAGTGCCTTGGAACGAATTAATTTCAAAATATTAATTTTAACAAAACTTTTATAATAACTTTTAAGACAGGGTTCTAAGCTTGGAATTTGATATGGAGATAGTGGTGAGGTGAGGGAGTGTAGGGACAGGAAACCAGGACAGACTCGATTATGAGAACAGGTGGAGAGCTCAGAGACTGCACCTAAACAAAAAGAGACTATAAAGACCTTGCAGCACTAAAAAGCTCGTGGTTCAAGATTCCTGTTTCCCCCTTTTTTTTTCCTAAGATTCTTGCTTCAGTGAGAATACACATTGCATTTTTGCACACCTTTCTTCTTTGAAAGCAAGATGGAACTTCTTGTTTCCTAGCACCTGCTACAAGCTTGCCTCTTAGTAGATCACCAATAAAAGTTTATCGAAACAAGGGTATGAAAGAAGTATATTAGCAATCCAATTTTAAGTCCTCGGTTGTTACCAGAGCTTTAGGAACTGCAGGGCTGAGGCTAGAGATGAGAGTAAAGGAGCCCCATCTGAGAAACTGAGTACCTCTATGGGCTAAGAATGTGATGCCAATTTCAACAACTCCTAAGTACTGAAAAATTTGTGGGTGATTGTATCAACTGTGTATATTGTCCAGCCATTAGCAAAATAAATTTCTTTATATATATCACTTTTTCACACTACCCAATGTGTTCCTCAGGCTAACAATCTTTTCTCAAATTAGGGTCTGTTTAGGAAGAGCCTGATTATTTAAATATGAATAAATTTTCCCTTGGGCAAGGAGGAGATAAACCACTTACAGAAACCAAGAGAGCAGCCACTTTTGTCTTCTCTTTTGTCCTTGTCCCATTCTTGATTGGCAGAGAGGAGAGGCAGGGGCCATTATGTGCCTAAGAGAGACAGTAAGAGGCTAGAGTGAGGCCTTCAGGACAAACAAATCTGCCTGCCTGGGCATCTGGCCCACTGCTGTTGAAAGCCTATTTTTTCTCAAGATAAATGCTTTTGCCCAACAGTGTTGCAACTCTTTTTCAATGCATGCTGCCCTGTGGCATGAACTCTCCCCTTTCTTTAAATGCTGCCAACTTCCTCTCTGGAGCCAATAGCCTGTTTACCCAACATGGCATTAGGGATCAAGAGATCCCAAAAGCTGGGGCTATGGTCCCTAAGTGTGGTCCCTTAGCTCATTTCCCTTGAAAGCCTTATGTGCATAATAGGATTAGTTACCACCAGTTCCCAACTCTGTACAACCCTCTCATTTCCCAAACTCTTTCTGCTATGAGGGAAGAGAAAATTTGGAAATAGTATTCCTAATCAAGAAGCTTTCCAAGAAGAAAGACTGTTTTCTACTTCCTATATTCTCTACAGCTTGAGTAATCCCTGTGTACTCAATTCTCTATCTGATTAGAACCAACCTGTATGCAAATGAGATTGGCAGCTGCCTGATACTGAGGACTCAAGGGCAATGGAAATGTTCCCTAGGCCTCCTCCTCTACTTAAACTGAATTCTAAGAACTTGTATCCCAAACATTAGCACCTATCAGAATTATCTGCAGGGCTTATTAAAACACAGATTGCTGGCTCTACCTAATGCCTCCCCATTCAGTTTCCAATTCTGTAAGTCTGAGGTACTGCCTAATTTGGAGTTCTAATAAGTGGTCAGGTGATGCTAATACCACTGATCTAAGAACCACACTTTGCCACCGTCCTAAGGTATCAACTCAAAATCCAAACTTAATTTTCAAGCACTAGAGAAAATTCATGCTGTGTATTATATGTGTAAAACAGTAACAAGATTTCAGATAAGGTCTTCTGGAAGTGAAGGCCTATACTGTATGAAGAATATTCAGCTGGGTACCGATTGTGCATAAGGAAAGTACACAAAGCTAGAGAAAGAACAGGCTGATCCTTTGATCAGAGGCAATTGTCCTTGGTTTTCACACATTTTTTTAAAAAAAAATAAAATGCCTATTTCTACTGAGGTTGAAAAATTTATGCTTTAGGGGGGCATTGGGCAAAGTACATAGAAGAGTCTTGCCTCAGTAGCAGGAATGACTTTCCCTAGGTGGAGTACAGCTCCAGGCCCACCTAATAAATCTTGAAAGCAAGAACCAAAACGCCTGAATTGCTTTAAAGTAACTTGAACTAAGAACAAAATTTAGAAATATTTAGAAGAATAGAAAAATATCTGGCACCCAGTAATTTTATAGAATTATAAAATTTATATAAAATTCACAATGTCTGGCACCTAATAAAAGATTAGCAGGGTTGTAAAGAAGAAACAAAATATGACCTATAGAAAAAAACCAATGAATGGAAACTGTCCGAGTTGACATGGATGTTAAAATTAGAAGACATGCACATGAAGCAGTCATTAGAACTGTATCCCATATAGGCAAAACTTGAGTGACATGAAAATATTTTTAAAACACTCAGATTAAAAAAAAAAAACTCAGAATGAACAAGAATTCTAGAAGTAAAAAACTACAATAAGTGAAATGAAAAACATTTACATGAGATTAATATCAAATTGGACATTGCAGAAGAAAAGATTGGTGAATTTAGTGTAATAGAAACTTTCTAAAATAAACCCTAGAAAGAAAACTACTAAAAAATAGCATCAGTGAACTATGGAGCAATTTTAGGTGGCCTAATACATAATTAAAATCCCCAAAGGGAAGGAGAAGAGGATACGGAACTGAAAAAAAATTTTAGTTGAAGAGCTGTTTTTTCCAAACCTTTTTTTTTTTTTTTTTTTTTTTTTTTTTTAAGATTTTTACTCATGAGAGACACAGTGAGAGTGAGGCAGAGACACAGGCAGAGGGAGAAGCAGGCTTCCCTCAGGGAATCCAATGTGGGACTCAATGTGGGACTCAATCCCTTACCCTCACACCTGGGACCAGGCCTGAGCCAAAGGCAGATGCTCTACTGCTGAGCCACTCAGGCATCCCTATTTTTTCCAAACTTAATAAATGATATATTCAGATTCGAGGAGCTCAACAAATGCCAAGAAGAAAAATGAAAAAAAGAAAAAACCACTAAGGCACATCATAATCAAATGCTCAAAAACAATTAGTAAAGATCTATTAAAAGCAATGAGAAGGGCAGGAAAACAGTTTTAGTATATATGTGGGTTTTTTAAAAAAAATTTATTTTATTCATTAAAGACACTGAGAGAGAAGAGAGAGCGAGAGAGAGAGAGAGAGAGAGAGAGAGAGAGAGAGAGAGAGAGGCAGGCTCCATGCAGGGAGCCGGACGTGGGACTCGATTCTAGGTCTCCTGGATCACACCCTGGGTGGAAGGCAGCGCTAAACTGCTGGGCCACCCGGGCTGCCATGTGTTCTTTATTTTGGGCTTAACTAAGGCCATACTTGATCATATCTGGCCAGCCATAATTTAAATACTTCTATATTATACATCGTGACACTGATAATATGCACCATGAAGAAAACCTTAGGAAAAAAATTTTGAAGTACAGTGAGCTAAATAGTATATGTGTATATTCTAAAAATACATAGTAAGCATTGATTATAATGCCAAAATGTAGAAGCAACCCAAGTGCACATCAACAGATAGATTGATGAATGTGGTGTATTGATGACTACAGCTGTGTAGTAGAACTTGAAGTCAGGAATTGTGATAATTCCAGTTTCATTTTTCTTTTTCAAGATTGCTTTGACTCTTCAGGGTCTCTTTTTGGTTCCGTACAAATTTTAGGATTGTTTGTTCTAGTTCTGTGAAAAATGCTGTTAGTATTTTGATTCGGATTGCGTTAAATGTGTAGATTGCTTTGGGTAGTATACACATTTTAACAATGTTTGTTCTTCCAATCTGTGAGTATGAAATGTCTTTCCAATTCTTTGTTCATCTCCAGTTTCTTTCATCAGTGTTTTATAGTTTAGAGAGTACACGTCTTTAACCTCCTTGGTTGAGCTTAATCCTATGTATTTTATTTTTGGTGCAACTGTAAATGGGATCATTTTAACTTCTCTTTCTGCCGCTTGATTATTAATCTATAGAAGTGCAACAGATTTCTGTATATTGGTGGGGTTTTTTTTTTTTTTGTATCCTCTAACCTTACTGAGTTTAGTTCTAATAGTTTTTGATGGAGCCTTTAGGGTTTCTATATATAGTGTTGTATCATGTGCAAATAGAGTTTTACTTCTTCCTTACCAATTGGATGCCTTTTATTTCTTTTGTTGTCTATTGCTGTGGATAGGACTTCCAGTACCATGTTGAGTAAAAGTGGTAAAAGTAGACATCTTTGTCTTATTCCTGACCTTCGGGAAAAAATTCTATTTTTCTCCATTGAATGTGATGTCTGCCGTGGTGTTTTTCATATAAACCTTTATAAATGTTAAGGTATGTTCCCTCCAAACCTACTTTATTGAGAACTTTTATCATGAATAGATGTTGTGGGACGCCTGGGTAGCTCAGCAGTTAAGCGTCTGTCTTTGGCTCAGGGCATGATCCTGGGGTCCCAGGATCAAGTCCTGCATCAGGCACCTTACATGGAGCCTGCTTCTCCCTCTGCCTGTGTCTCTGCCTCTCTCTCCCCCCGGCACCCTCTCTCTCTCTGAAATAAATAAATAAATTCTTCTTAAAAAAAAAAAAACAAAAATAAATTCAAAATGAATTAAAGACCTAAGTATGATACCTGAAATCATAAAAATCCTGGAAAGCACAGGCAGCAATATCTCTGACAGTGGTCATAGCAACATTCTTCTAGATATGTCTCCCGAAGCAAGGGAAACAAAAGCAAAAATAAACTATTGGGACTACCTCAAAATAAAAAGCTTCTGCATAGCAAAGGGAACAGGCAACAAAACTAAAAGACAACCTACTGAATGGGAGAAGATATTTGCAAATAATATATCTAAAAAAGGGTTAGTATCCAAAATATATAAAGAACTGATAAAACTGAACACCAAAAATTCAAATAATCCAGTTAAAAAATAGGCAGAAGACATAAACAGACATTTGTCCAAAGAAGACATACAGATAGCCAACAAATACATGAAAAGATGCTCAGCATCACTCCTTAGAGAAATGGAAATCAAAACTACAATGAGCTATTATTACCTGACACCTGTAAGAATGGCTAAAATCAACAACACAAGAAACAACAGATGTTGGTGAGATATGGAGAAAGGAAAACCCTCTTGCACTGTTCATGGGATTGCAAACTGGTGCAACCACTGTGGAAAACAGCATGGAGGTTCCTCAAAATATTAAAAATAGAATGACCCTACAACCCAGTAATTACACTACTATTTACCCAAAGAATATGATCCCTATATCCCTAATTCAAAGGGATATACTCACCCTTATGTTTATTGCAGCACTATTTATAATAGCGACACTATGGAAGCATCCAAGTATCCATCAATAGATAAATAAAGAAGATACGGTGTGTGTGTGTGTGTGTGTACACAGTGGAGTATTCAGCCATAAAAAAGAATGAAATCTTGCCATATTCAACAATAAGGATGGATCTAGAGAGTAAAATGCTATGCAAAATAAGTCTAAGAAAGACAAATACCATATGACTTCATGCATATGTGGAACTTAAGAAACAAAACAAATGAACAAAGGGGAGAAAAAAAGATACACCAAGAAACAGACTCTTAACTACACAGAACAAACAGATAGTCACCAGACAGAAGGTTAGTGGGAGGATGGATGAAATAGGTGAAGGGAATTAAGGAATGCACTTGTGTTGCTGAGCATTGAGTAATACGCTATTGGATCATTATACTGTACGTCTAAAACCAATATAGCACTATGTTACTACACTAGGATTAATATCCTAAAAACATTTTTAAAAATATTTAAATGTGGTACACACATTAAATATTATTGTATTAAAAATGAAGTTAAGAAATTAGATCTCAAATACATGCATTTATTGATATAATCTTTCTTAAAACTGCTTTTGCTGCAAGCCACAAGATTTGGTATGTTGTATTTTCACTTTTATTTGTTTTAAGATAATATTTTGCTTTGACTTCTTCCTTGCCTTATACACTGTTTGGAGGTGTACTTTGTAGATCTTGTTGATTTCTAGCTTCATATCATTGTGGTCAAAAAAGATAGTTGGTATGATTTCAATGTTCTTAAGTTTGCTAAGATTGGTGTTTTTGTCATATCATATGACCTGTTCCACAGAAGGATGTATATCCACTTGAAGAATGTGTATTCTGCTGCTGGTAAATATCCTGTGTATGTCTGTTAACTTCATTTGTTCTAAGGTATGGTTCAATTTTAACATTCTAATTGATTTTTGTCTGAATTATCGCTGTAGTGTTGTCTATTTCTCCTTTAAGATGTTAGTATTTGCTTAATGTACATCAGTACTAGTGTGTTGGGAGCATATATATTTACATTTATTAGATGACCTTGATTTGGCCCATTTATCATTGTATTATGTCCTTCATTGTCTCTTTGTACCATTTTGGCTCAAAGTCTATTTTCAAGTAGATTTGCTACTTTGGTTATGTTATACTCTTGGTTTCTACTTCATCCCTTCACTTTGTGCCTATGTGTGTCCTGCGAGCTGAAATGAGTCTTCTGTAGGCAACATATAGTTGGGTCTTATTTTTATCCATGTAGAAGGGGAAAAAAAGCCAGAGGTATTATACTTCCTGGTTTCAAACTATACTACAAAGCCATAATAATAAAAACAGTATGGTACTATCAAAAGAACCCCTATAGGTCTATGTGTCCAGGATTCCAGAACTAACTGTTAGCACATATAGTTAATTCATATTTGACAAGGGAGTTAAAAACACTAAATGGAGAATGGCTAGACTCTTCAACAAAAGGTGCTGGGAAAACTGGAGAAATGCATGCAATGAAATTGGACTCCTACCTCACACCACTTATAAAAATTAACCTGAAATAGATCAAGGGCTTAAACATACAACCTGGCACCATAAAACTAAAAGAAAACATAAGAACCAAGCTCCTCAACATTGGTCTTAGCAATGATTTTTTTGGACATGACACAAAAAGCATAAACAACACAAGCAAAAATCATAGCTGTGACTACCTCAAACTCAAAATCTCCTGAACAGCAAGTGAAACAACTGACAAAACGAAAAAAACTGCAAACCATATTTTGGATAAGGGGTTAATATACAAAATATACTTAAAAATCAAGAAATCTGGGAAAATGCTGTATGTAGATAAATGTCTGCCTAATTTAGGGAGGACATCAAAATGGCCAAAGGACATCTGAAAGGATGCTCAACATCACTAATCATCAGGAAATGCAAATCAAAACTGCAATGAGCTATCACCTCACAGCTGGTAGCCAGAAGACAGACAGTAGGTGCTGCTGAGAATGTGGTGGAAAGGAAACCCCTATACACTGTCAATGGGAATATAATTCGTTCCAACCAGTAGGAAAATAATGTGATGTTTCCCCCAAGTAATTAAAAACAGAATTAACTATAGCCAAGCAATTGCACAATTAGGTCTTTACCCAAAGGATACAAAATTGCTGATTCAAAGGGGCACAAGCACCCCAATGTTTATAGCACCATTAAAAGAAATAGCCAAATGATGGAAAGAACACAAATGTCCATCAGCTGGTGAATGGATAAAGAAGCAGTGGTGTATACATACAATGGAATATTACTCAGCCATCAAAAAGAATGAAATCTTGCCATTTACAACAATGTGGATAGAAATGGAGTGGATTACACTAAGCGAAATAAGTCAGAGAAAGACAGGTACTGTAGGATATCACTTACACGGAATTTAAGAGTGTCAACTCAAAAACAAACCCAGTAAAATGGTGGTTCCTAAAAGATGGGGGTATGGTAATAAAGTTGATGTTGTTTTAAAGTATAAACTTGCAAGTAAGCCGCAGCAAATCTACTGTGTGGTAGGTACGATGACAATATTGTACTGTAATTATATAATGTAAATAGCACTACAGCAACAATCATATTACAATATATAAATGTATCAAAGTAACACATTATACATCTTTTTTTTAACATCTTATTTTTTATTTTTTTAAATTTTTATTTATTTATGATAGTCACAGAGAGAGAGGCAGAGACACAGGCAGAGGGAGAAGCAGGCTCCATGCACCGGGAGCCCGATGTGTGGGATTCGATCCTGGGTCTCCAGGATCGCGCCCTGGGCCAAAGGCAGGCGCTAAACCGCTGCACCACCCAGGGATCCCCACATTATACATCTTAACTCTAAACAGTATTATATCTCAACTATATCCATTTTTAAATGTGTTATCATAATTAGAAATAGCAAAATTAATGTAAACTGAAAAATTGCAATGCAAAAAGAAAATAAAGGAAATTCTGACATATGCTACAACATGAATTGACCTTAAGGCTATTGTGCTAAGTTAAATAAGCCAGTTAAAGCATACTGGATGATTCCATGTATGATGTACCTAGAGGAGTCAAATTCATAGAGACCTATCAGTGGTGGTGGCCAGGGACTACGGGAAAGGGAAGGGAGTGGGAGGTTGTCTAATAGGTATGGTTTCAGCTTAACAAGACAAGAAGATTCCTAGAAAATCAGTTGTACAACAACTGTACTTAACACTACTGCACTTTACACTTAAATATGGTGAAGAGGGTAAATTTTATGTTATGAACATTTTGCCACAACTTTTAAAAAAGAATGAAATTCTGATACATGGAATAACAGGGATGAACCTTGAGAACACACTAAATGAAATAAGCTAGCCCTAATAAGACAAATATCACATAATCTCTATGTGATACATAGTATAGTCAGACTCATACAGAAAGAAAGAATAACAGCTAAGGGTTACCAGGGACTGGAAAAAGGGTAGAATGAGAAGAATTGTTTTTAAGATTTTATTTATTTATTCATGAGAGACACAGAGAGAGAGAGAGGCAGAGATACAGGCAGAGGGAGAAGCAGGCTCCATGCAGGGAGCCTAATGCGGGACTTGATCCTGGAACTCCAGGATCATGCCCTGGGCCGAAGGCAGGCACTAAACCACTGAGCCACCCAGGGATCCCAGAAGAATTATTATTTAATGGGTAGAGAGTTTGGAATAATTCTAGAAATGGATAATGGTAGCTTCCCAGCACTATGAATGTGCTTTATGCTGCTGAATTATACATTTTAAAAGAGTAAAAATGTTGTTTTATGTTGTATACATTGTATCACAATAAAAAGGAAAGCATGTGATCTGAAATTTTCCCTTTTTTAATAAAAATGGAGCTTATAATAGAAAACACTTAAGTGTTACATATTTTATATACACTGATTCTTAATTTCACATGTTGATTTGTACACAGGGTTCACGTTTTAAATTTATTAAATTCTTATCCCCAATGCCAATTTTTCCCTTCCTCAGGAGGTAGATGATAAGTTGCACCTATTAGCATTTCCTCCTTTTTAAATTACAGCTCCAAAACACATTTGGGGCTTGTTCCTAAGATGTGCCTACCTTTGCATATGATTAGCTTGAGATTATACAACTTGTTGCTACAGTGTTTATAGATAGATACAAGGGCAGAAGAATATCATAGGAAGGAAGCTTTAAGATGTAAGATGCTTTGCCAACAAAGGCTTAAGAGTATAAGCACTTTCCATTAAAGTTTGAGCAAGAATGTGAGAGCCAAGTGTATTCTTTTCCTTTTAATGATATATTTGTCATCTGTGGCTATAACAGCTGGAAACTGAAGTCTGAGGGGAAAGAATTTTTTAACGATAAATACAATTAGCAAACCCCAAGAAGGCAATTGCTTTCCTGAAGGCAGTTGCCTACACAAAGATCTTCTGGATGCTTCATGACCCTGACCACCAGATCAAGTACCACTGAGTCCTCCACAGGTCTAAGTGCAATCATAGTTCTTATAAGAACAAAACAAAAACTCTGAAAACTGCTATACTACTAAGAAAAAAAGGAGGTACCCCCCCCAACAGGTATAAAAAAACGTGATTTCATGAATTCTAATGGTCTTCAAAGAGTGCATTTTTCCCTTCACAGTGGGTTAATAAAGAGCATCTTATCAAATCAAATGGATTGGCTACAATTATGTAGTAGATCTGGCTTTATGATGGCCTGAGTTTTTTTATGCTATGCGTGAGAGGCATGGCAGTAGTTAAGGGTTCCTTAGACTGAAAATGTCCATATGTTAGATTTCTGTATTTTATAGGCCCCTCTGTCACAAGAGCCTCAAAGTACTATCTGTGGAGTCTGGCTGCCTCTTCTGCAACATCAGGCCCCAAACTGAACTCAGAAGGTACTCTATCAATACCCAGTTATGTGGGATTTTCCCCTGAAGTTCTCTAGCTCATTTCAAGTCATTAAGCATGAGCCATTGATGATGGGGTTCTTGCTAACTGCATCTCATGGGCATGTTTAAACTCCCTGTACCTGTCCTCACATTTCCGTCCCTCTAATAAGCCTCTGAGTCTCTATGTGTATTTGTTTTGACCTCTTTGTTCTTTAGGTTGCTCCATGCGGTGGTTCATTCAGGGCACTGCTCAAAAGGCACTTCTTGACCTGTCATTGTCAGTGTGTGCTGTTGTATTGAGGTAAATAAAACACGAGTTGATGGAAATTTTTAAAAATCTACCATTGGGTGATGAAAGATTGATGTCAGTAATTTCAGTCTGGGCTCAGTTCCTGACTAGATTGGTGAACGCTTAAGGATTATTTTCTCCAAACCTCAATTCTAAGTTTCTATAAGGATAGAGATCACCTGCTGCTTCAAACACCTGAGAGGATGGCAATGTTAATGTCAGTTTCTGAAGAGTTTTCAACCCATTTAGGGGGGTAAAAAAGACCCTTCTTGCCATGCGAGTGATTAATGAAATGTTAACACTGAGAAAGTCTTTTAAGTAGATTGTTTCTCCTCTAACCTTTTCATTTACTGAACGGAAGACTTGAAGAGAAGTCAAGTGCAATCTGGCAGTGAGGTACCTGAGCTTGGACCTCCTGATTCACTGCCCAGGGCTACTTTCCTGCCAGTCGTTCCAAAATGAGTATGAATGGCAACAAGTCCCTGAATCACTAAGACAATGTGAAAAATTACAAACTTACCATCAGAGAATCCATGTTTTGGCTCCTTACCACCAAAGAACCCTGCTATGGAGCTAAGTTTTTAATTACCGCCTCCTCCTAGCTGCCTGGGATCTGAGTTAGTGAGCCCAGTGATGACAATGAGAAAATGAATCTCCAAAAGATGAGACTCCAGGATCCATACATCCCAGGGGTGTCTCACATGATACGCTGGGTGCGGGAAGAAATCTCTGTGTATATGTATATGCTCCACGATATCTAGAGAAGATATTGTAAGTGTTATGAATAGTAGCTCAAGGGTGGTACTGGCAGCATCACATGGGTTACAAATCAGAAGAGTGGAGAGGCACCTGTGTGGTTCAGTTGCTCAAGCATCTGCCTTGGGCTTCAGTCATGATCTTGGGGGTCCTGGGATCGAGCCCCGTGTCAGGCTCCCAGCTCGGCAGCGAGTCTGCTTCTCCCTCTCCATCTGCTTGTGCTCTTACCCTCTCTTTCTCTCTCTCAACAACAACCAAAAAGCGTGGAGAAAGCCCATGTAGATAAGCCAACAGAGCACCACCGCTCCCCTCTCTGCCAAGCATTTGTTTGCTTTCAATGTATTAAAATGAATTGTTTTTTTTTTTAATTCATCTAGTTAACATCTAGTGTAGTATTGGTTTCAGGAGTAGAATGTAGTGATCATCACTTACATGTAACACCCAGTGCTCATCGCAATAAGTGCCCACCTTAATACCATCACTCAGCCCATCCCCACCACCACCTCCCCTGCAGCAACCCTCAGTTTGTTCTAACTATAGAGTCTCCTATGGTTGGTTTTTGCCTTATTTTTCCTTTCTTTCCACTATGTTCATCTGTTTTGTTTCTTAAATTCTACATGTAAGTGGGATAATATGATATTTGTCTTTCTCTGACTTACTTCAGTTAGCATAATACGCTCCAGTTCTATCCACGTTGTTGCAAATGGCAAGATTTCATTCTCTTTGACGGCCAAATAATATTCCATTGTACGTATATACCACCACTTCTTTACCCATTCATCAGTTGTTGGGCATTGGCTCTTTCCATCATTTGGCTATTGCTGACAGTGTGCTATAAACATCGGGGTGCTGTGCCCCTTCAAATCAGCACTTTTGTATCCTTTGGATAAATACATAGCAGTACAGTTGCTGGATTATAGGGTAGCTCTATTTTTAACCCTTTGAGGAACCTCCATACTTTTTTTCAGAGTGGCTGCCTCAGCTTGCATTCCCACCAACCTTTCTCCACATTCTTTCCAACATCTATTGTTTTCGGAGTTGTTGATTTTAACCATTCTAAGAGGTGTGAGGTGGTATTTCATTTTGACTTTGATTTGTATTTCCCTGACAACGAGTGATATTGAGCATTTTTTCATGTGTCTGTTGGCCATTTGTATGTCGTCTTTGGAGAAATATCTGTTCATGTCTTCTTCCTATTTCCTAATAGATTATTTATTTTGGGGCTTTTGATTTTGAGGATTTCTTTATAGATTCTGTATACTAGCCCTTTACCCAATATGTCATTTCCAAGTATCTTCTGCCTTTCTGTCAGTTGTCTTTTGGTTTTTTAATTGTTTCCTTCACTGTGCAGAAAAGTTTTATCTTAATGAAGTCCCAATAATTCATGTTTGCTTTTGTTTCCCATGCCTTCAGAGACACGTCTAGTAGAAAGTTGCTGTGGCCCAGGTCAAGGAGGTTGCTGCCTCTTTTCTTCTCTAGGATTTTGATGGTTTCCTGTTTTACATTTAGGTCTTTCATCCATTTTGAATTTGTTTTTGTGTATGGTATAAGAAAGCAGTCCAGTTTTCCCAGCACCAGTTGTTGAAGAGATGTCTTTGAAATGATTTATTCTTAATGTTAGGTGAATTTGTGAATTACGTATCTACTTTAAGCCAAACTAATTCCTAGGAAATGACAATTTAAAGGGAATTGTACAAGGAAACTTCAGGTTAAATGTTATAATGAAACCAAAAGCAAACAAATAAAAAATATTAGCAAAGATAACTCTTATCCAGTTCTTAATGTAGCTGGTGCATAACTTTTACTATCAGGTAAAAACATGATTATCAAATAATGTTTTGGCTAACTTTTTTAATCTTAAGACTCAAATATGGATTCACACATACTATTGTTAATGAACAATAATAAAACAATTATAGAAATTGATATAACTAAAATAATAAACTTTCTTAGTTGGCTTTCTAGTATCTTACTCTTAAATATGAATAGACAGTCAAGGACCTTCAGACAATTAAGGGATTGTTCTAGTGGAAAACACATAAACTTGAATAAGAATTAGGAAAAAACAGAAATGAAGGAGTTAGAGAAAACTTAATCTATAACATTCTCCAAAGGATAGGAGAATTCTACTTCCTGCATGAAGAAGAGTCTTTAAAAAGGTGCTTTCACAACTTCAGGATATTAAAAGATTGTGAACAAAAGAAATATGAAACATACCTTATGAAATCTATAATAAAAATATTAAAAATGGAAAACTGTAATAAATATTGGAAGCCAAAACTGATAGTGCTAAAATATTAAGAAATACTAATTGCTATTATTTGAGAGTTTACCATATACCAGGTGCTATTCTAAGTACTATCTAGGTACTAACTTAATCGTCACAACAAGCCTATAAGATGGGTACTACTATCTCCATTTTATAGAGGAAGAAAATAAAGCATCAAGAAGTAAAGTGACTTGGTCAAAATTGGACAGCTACTAAATAATAGGACTAAGTAGGATTAAGATTGAAGTGGATTTGTGTAGAGTCTATTTTCAGATCTTCATGCTAAGGCAAGTACAACAATCTGGAAAACAGAAGTTTTTTTAACGAGCAAACTAGCTAAGTAGGTCCAACATTCAAATAGCTTCAGATAGAAATGTGGGGACAAAGATCATATTCTAGAAATTCTGAGAAAAATAATCTGATTACCACAAAGACTGGTAATCAATACATGATACTTGCAACATCAATAGAAAAAGCTGGATGATATCATAACACCCTTAAAACTTAAAGAAAAAAATTAAAACATTGAATTCTACACCCAGGCAAACTCTTAATTAGGTGATACAGTAGAATAGATGCTTTCAGACCTGAAAGCTCTCCAAACATTTACTAAACACACTCAGAAATTTATTGAAAGATGCGCTTCAACAGAACAAAGGAATAAATGCTAAAGATACTAAGAACCAAGATTCCTACACAAGAATGAGCCTGCGGAAATTCATAGATAATTGTATGGGAGACCCCAGTGGATAGCTGTAACAGGTTTAGACAGCAGCCAGTTCAGACTGGTACAGAGGGACAGAGACTCCAGGGGTTTATGTTTGGGAGAAAATATTTTAGGTGAATGAACTGGGAGGATATTAACACAGAGGTAGCCTGTTTGGTCAGGAGTTATATAGTACATTAAAAACTAAACAGATGTGAAAAGAAAATCACCTCAAAGAAACCGAAGACTCATATAGGAAAGGAAATGTAATCATTGGTGAATAATATTTTGTTGATGACAAAATAAACAGTGGACATTGAGTCGACACAAAATTATATGCTGTACAAATCTGAGGAAAGGAGTTTTGCCTGTTTTGTTCATCACTGCTTTTTTTCTTGGCAGTCAGAGGTAGGATGAGGGTGAGGGAAAAGCTGGTAAGAGAAATGCTCATCTTCCATAGAAGCTGATAATATATACAACTAAAAAAATGGAAGGAAAATTATATTTAGAACAAGGCAAAAATCAGAAGAGACGGTTTTAGAAGTAATGGTTGCTGTTGTGGGATGGGAAAATGGGAAATAACAAAAGATTGCTACTATTCTAGTTTTATTGAGACCGAACACAGCACTGGAGACATTTCAGTTGTACAGCAAAGTGATTGAATTATACATATTGATAGTGATTACCACATAAGTCAACATGCATTATCTCAAATGGATACAAAAGGGAAAAAACCAAAAAGGAAAATAAGCCTTGTGATGAGAACTAGGATTTAGTCTCTCAACCACCTTTAAAGATACCAGATGGAAGTGTTCACTGCAGTCATCCTGTTCTTTGTTCCTATTACTTTATCTTATAACTGGAAGTTTGTACCTTTTAATCACTTTCATCCAATTTGCACTCTCCCAAACCCAGCCTAGGGAAATCAAAATCTTTTTCAATGAGGTTGCTTTGTGCATGTGTAAGATTGAACATGTAAGTGAGATAATACTTTGTATTTCTCTGCCTTACACATTTTACTTAGTGTAGAACGATCAGGGTCCATCTAGGTTGTTGCAAATGGAAGGATTTCCTTTTAGTGACTGCATAATATTGGTGTGTATGTGTGTGTACATATATACATATGTATGTAGAGGCATTAAAGGGACGTGTAGGTGGTTTTTATCTCATGGCTATTGTAAACAGTGCTCTTATGAAAAAGGCAGCGCCACTAGCTCTTTGACAGGACGCTTATATTTAGATATATTCGCAGAAGAGGAATTGAAAAATTATATGGTAGTTCTACTTTTAATTTTTGGAGGAACCTCAATACTGCTTTTTTTTTTTCTCAATACTGCTTTTTAAAGTGGCTGTACAACTTTGTTTCCACTAACAGTGCATAAGGGATCTCTTCTTTCCAAAGCTGCGCTGTATGTTACCTCTTCTCTCTTTAACACTATCAATTCTAACAGATATGAGGTTATATTTCATTGTGGTTTTGATTTGCATACCCCTAGTGATTAGTAGTGCTGAGCATCATCTCATGTACCTATTGGCCATTCATAGATCTCCTTTATAGAAGTATATATCCAGGGCCTATTGCATAATTTTAAAATTAAACTATATATATATATATATATATATATATATATATATATATATATAAATTTTTATTTTTATTTATATATATATATAAATTTTACTTTTAGGTGTATTTGCGTAGTGAGATGAAAACTACCAAGTTATGCTCACCTAAAGTGGAGCTACAATCTGGTACAAGACAACACTATTTAAACACCATTGGCTACATTACCTATGTTGTACCTTTCAAGCCCATGACATGACTGAAAGCTTCTGTCTCTCACTCTCCAGCACTCCTCGTGCCCATCAACTAGACCCTCCATGCAGGCCAATATCAACTCATTCTCTGTATTTATGGAGCTGGGCAGCTTTTTGTTTTTAGTTTATTCATTTGATTGTGAAATTCTGCATATAAATGAATTATATGATACTGGATATTTCCCTTCTAGCTCCTTTCACTTAGCATAATACCCTATCTATCCATCCATTTTCTTGCAAACGGCAAGATTTCATCCTTCATTTTATGGCTGAGAAATAATCCATTTGTGTGTGTGTGTGTGTGTGTGTATCACATTTTCTTATCCGTTCATCTATTAATGGATATTTGGGTTCCTTCCATACCTTGGCTCTTATAAATAATGCAATAAGCATGGGATGATGTTTACATATCTTTTGGAATTGGTGTATTTGTTTTCTTTGGGTATGACCGAGTGGTGGAATTACCAGATCATATATTATTATATATTATTTCTATTTTTAATTTTTTGAAGAAACTCCATACTGTTTTCTACTGTGGTTGCACCAATTTACATTCCCACCAATAGTACATGACCACTCTTTTTTCTCCACATCCTTTCCAACACTTGTTAGCTCTTGTCTTTTTGATATTAGCAATTCTGTGTGAAGTGATAACTCACTGTGGTTTTGATTTACATTTCCCTGAGGATTAGTGAAATTGAGCATATTTTCATGTGTCTAACAGTCCTCTGGATGTCTTTTTGGGAAAAACTTCTCTTCCGGTCCCCTCCCCTTTTTTTACCTGGATTGTTCTTTTACCATTGAGTTCTTTTAGCAAGCTCTTTATCTGTTTTAGATATTAACCCTTTATCAGATACTTCATTTGCAAATATTGTCCACCATTCACTGGGTTGGTGTGTTTGGTTGATGGTTGCCTTTACCATGCAAAAACTTTTAATTTTGGTGTAGCCACATTAAGTTTGTTTTTGTTTCTAATCCCCTTGCCTGAAGGAGCATATCCATAAATATGCTGCTAAGGACAATGGCCAAGAGATTACTGCCTCTACTCCTTTTAGGAGTTTTATGGTTTCAGATGTCATACTGAGGTCTTTAATCCACCTTGAGTTTATTTTTGGGTATGGTGTAACAAAGGGATTCAGTTGTGTTTCTTTTGCATGTAGCTGACTGGTTTTCCCTGAAGCATTTATTGGAGGGAAAAAGCCATTTTACTTTTGTATATTCTTGCCTCATTTGTCATAGATTAACTGACCATTTAGGAGAAGGTTGATTTCTGGGCTCGCTCTTCTGTTCCACTGATCTATGTGTCTGTTTTTGTGCCAGTAGCATACTGTTTGATTTCTACAGCTTTGTAGTATATCATGAAATTTGGGATTACAGTACCTCCAGCTTTGTTCTTTCTGAAGATTGCTTTGGCTATTTGTGCTCATTTGTGATTCCATTCAAATTTGGGGAGGATATGATCTAGTTCTGTGAAAAGTGCTATTGGTACTTTGATATGGATTGCACTGATTCTGTAGATTGCTTTGTGGAGTAGCGATCTTAACAATACTAATTCTTCCAATCCATGAGCATAGCATACTTTTCCATTTGCTTTCGGTAGTCCTCAACATCTCTCATCAATGTTTTATAGTTTTCAGAATATAGTTCTTTCACTTCTTTGGTTAAGTTTATTCCTAGATATTTTATTCTTTTGTGGTACTATTGTAAATGGAGTTCTTTGCTTAACTTCTCTATTATTTCATTATTAGTGTACAGAAATGCAACTGGTTTCTGTATATTAATTTTGAATCCTGCAACCTAACTAAATTCATCTATCTATTCTAATCATTTTTTGTGGTGTCTTTAGGATTTCCTAGGTATAATATCATGCTATCCGCAAATAGTGATGGTGCTGAGAGTGGACATCCTTGTCTTGTTCCTTATAGAGGAGTAGATGTCATTTTTTCACCAGTAAAGATGATGGTAGCTGTGGGGTTTCCATATATGGCCTTCATTATCTTCAGGTATGTTCCCACTAAACACACGTCATTGAGAGTTTTTATCATGGATGTTGAATTTTGTCAAACACTTCTGCATCTATTGAGATAGCCATATGGCTTTTATCCTTTCCCTTGTTGATGTGATATATCACATTGATTGACTAGCAAATATTGGATCATCCTTGTACCCCTGGAATAAATTTTACTTGATTACCATGAATGATTTTTTTAAAATACTGTTGAATTCAGTTTGCTAATATTTAGTTAGGGATTTTTGCATCTATGTTCATCAGATATATTGGCCTGTAGTTCTCCTTTTTTGTACTGTCGAGTTTTCGTATCAGGGTAACTCTGGCCTCATAGAATAAATATGGGAATTTCCCTTCTGTTTTTTGGACTCATCTGAAAAGAAGAGGTATTAAATCTTTTTAAAATAATTGGTAGATCTAACCTGTGAAGCCATCTGGTCCTGGACTTTGGTTTGTTGGGAATTTTTTTATTACTGATTCAATCTCATTGTTAGCAATTGCTCTGTTCAGATTTTCTATTTCTACCTGGTTCAGTTGTAGAAGATGGCAGGTTTCTGGGAATGTGTTCATTTCTTCTAAGTTGTCCAATTGGTTGGCATAAAACATTTCATAATGTTCTCTGATAATCCTTTGTGTTTCTGTGGTGTCAGTAGTTATTTCTTCTGTATCCTTGATTTATTTTAGTTCTCTCCCCTCCCACCACTACTCCTCTTTCCCTTCCTTTGCTTCTTTTTTCTTTAATGAGTCTGCTAAAGTTTTTATCAATTTTGGTTATTTTTTCAAAGAACTAGCTCTTAGTTTCACTGATTTTTTTTGTTTGTTTTGTATTTTTAGTCTCAATTTCATTTGTTTCTGCTCTATAATCTTTATTATTTTCTTCCTTCTTCTGGCTTGGGCTTTGCTTGTTCTTTTTCTAGCTCCTTTATGTAAAGTTAGCATGTATATTTGAGATTTTTCTTGTTTTTGAGGTAGGCCTGTATTGCTATAAATTTCCCTTTTATAGCTGCTTTTTTCTTCCCAAAGATTGGAGGCCATTGTCTTTTCATTTTCACTTGTCTCCATGTATTTTTGCATTTCCTCTTTAATTTCTTAGTGGCCCATTGGTTCTTTGGGAGCATGTTGTTTAGCCTCCATGTTATTTGTGTTCTTATCAGATCTATTCTTGTAATTGAAATGTCATTTCATACCATTGTGCTTGAACAAAAGTTGCTTAATATGATTTCAATTTTCTTAACTTTCTTGAGACTTGTTTTGTGGCCTAACACGTGACTTATCCTGGAGAATGTTTCAGGTGCATCTTGAAAAGAATGTGTACTCTATTGTTTTGGCCTGGAATGTTCTGCATATAGGTTAGGTCCATCTGGCCTAATACATTGCCCAAAGCCGTTGTTTCCATGTTGATTTCCTACCTGGATGATCTATCCATCAGTGTAAGTGGGGTGCTTAAGTTACCTGACATTGTATTACTGTCAATTTTTCCCCTTATGTCTGTTAATATTTGCTTTATGTAATGAGATGCTCCAATACTGGATGCATAGATATTGTTATATCCTCCTGTTGGATTGATCCTTTCTCATTATATTATGTAGCACCCTTCTTTGTCTCCTGCTACTCTTTGTTTTAAAGTCTGTTTTGTGTGGTAGAAGTATCGCTCCCCCAGCTCATTTTCAGCTTCTGTTTGCATGGAATATCTTTTCTACCCCTTCACTTTCTATGTGTGTCTTTAGTTTGGAAACGAGTCCCCTGTAGTCAACATATATACAGGACTTGCTTTTTCATCCATTTGGTCACCCTATGTCTTTTGATTGAAGCATTTAGATCATTTACATTTAAAATGATTGTTGACAGATGTGTCCTCCCTTGCCATTTTATTCATTGCTTTCTGTTTTTTTTTTTTTTTTTTTTTTTTTTTTTTTTTGTAATTCTTCTCTGTTCCTTTCTTTTTTTCTTGCTCTCTTTCCTTATGATTGATGACTTTTAGTGTTATACTTGGCTTCCTTTTTATTTTGGATGTGCCTATTATAGGTGCTTGGTTTGTGGTTAGCATGAGGTTCATATCCAGCCTCCTAAGTATACAGTAGTCTATATTAAGTTGATGGTCACTTAAATTCAAATACATTCTAAGAGAACTTCATTTTTACTCTTCTCCTTCACATTTTCTGTGTAGGTTGTCATATTTTACATGTTCATTTTGTGAGCACCCATCACCAATCTTTTAGATATAACTGATTTTACTATTTTTGTGTATCTATATTCATACTAGTTTTATTAAGTGATTATTCTACCTTTACTGTGTGCTTGCTTTTCCTCATAATTTTTTTTCCTTTCATAATTTTCTTGTCAGTTTATGCTAACTTTTTATGTTTTTAATGATGTTAATTAGCATCTTTTTACTTTTATGCACAGAACCTCCCTTAGCATTTCTTATAATGTAAGTCTAGTGGTGATGAACTTCCTCTGATTTTGGTGATTCAGAAAGTATTTATCCATTTCTGAAGGACAGCTTTGCTGAGTATAGGACTCTCAGTTAACAGGGTTTCCCCCTCCCATTCAATATTATGGCTATGTCATCTCATTCTTGGAGGGCCTGAAAAGTTCCCATTGAGAAAACTGTTGATTGTTATTAAGGTTCCCTTGTATGTAACTTACCTCTTTTCTTTTGTTGCTTTCCAAATTCTTTGACTTTTTACAACTTAATTATGTCTCTGTGTAGCCATATTCAGGTTCTACCTATTTGGTATCCTTTGTGCTTCATGTATCTAGATATTCATTTCTCTTCCCGGGGTAAGTTTTTAGCCATTGTTGCTTTAAATATATTTTCTAACACTTTCCTCTCTGGAATTTCCATTATATAGCTGTTATTTCACTTGAGTACCAGAGGCTTTCTTCACTGTTTTTTGTTTGGTTGGTTTTGGTTTGCATTTGTTTTTTCTCCTCTGGACAATTTCCAATGTCCTGTATTCTAGGTTACTGGTTCTTTCTTCTGCATGTTCTAGTCTGCTTTTAGAGATCTATTGAGTTCTTCCCTTTGGTCACTGTATTTTTCAGCTCTAGGGTTTGTTTCTTTTTATGTTTTCTATTTCTTTGTTGAATTTTTCTTTTTGTTCATGCATAGGTTTAATTTTGTTTAGCTGTCTGTTTGTTTTGACAAGTTACTAAACTTCTTTAAGAGAATTATTCTGAATTCTTTATCTAACAGCTCATATGCCTCCATTTCTTGTAGGGTAAGTTTTGGGAAATTGATTCGTTTCCTTTAGTGGTGTCATTTTACCTAATGTTTCATGATCCTTGATTCTTCAGATTGGTACCTGTACATTTTAATAAGTGGTCTCCTCTTCCACATTTTATAGGTTCATTTTGGCAGAGATGGTTCTTCACAATTCAGCTCAGTTTGGGTTTCTGGATGTGTCTGCCAGTAATTTTGGGGCAGGTGGGGCCCACCTTTGGATGAAGCCACTGCCCTTATTCTAGGCTGAGGGTGGGAGTAGATATTAACAGGTAGATAACTGCTGGCTTGGCCACCTGCATAAGTGAGACTGTACGATGGACTCGTGTTTGCCTGGGTTCTCTGGTTAGGCTTAACAGACAGTCATGACTAGGTACCATCTGTAGTAGGTGGGCTATGAATAAGCTCCTCCATCTTGGCAGAGCAGCAGGATGCACCCCGGGGTCTGCATAGCTCATTGTTTGGGGACTTAAATTAGGCAAGACTATGCATTGAATTCATTGGCCAAACAGGGCCACCAATTTACTGTACAGATGGGAAAAGCCACAGGCAGTGTTCCATTCAAGTGCCATTGTAAGCAGGACTTGTTGGATGGGATATCAGCTTTCTGGGATTTTCTTTAGGTTCCTGGCTGAAAGATGTATTCAGCAATGGGCAGGGCTGTGAATGAGTTTCCATACTTGGGTGTAGTGGGTGGACAAGCTCCAAGGCCAGTAAGTCTCTTTATTTGTGGTCTTGACTCAAGACAACACTTCTCCCAAACCCAAGCTCCTGGCCAAACAGACCCCCTTGCATTATTCTTTAGACTATTAGCTCAGCCTGCATGCCCTCTGCTTGAGAATATAGGCTATACAACTTCTAGGTGTTCTAGTTCACCTCTTTGGTCAGCAATGCCCAAAAGCTACGTTCAGCAATGGACTGGGTTTGACTCCACTCTCCTGCCTGACCGAGTCAGACTGGGCTCCAGCTACCTGCCAGCTATCCTCTTTGTTGGAGAACCTGAATCATGCAGACCCATACACCACCACATTCTCTGGTTAGACTGTGTCACCAGCTTCATCCTGCAGATGGCAAACCACAGGTAGGGACGACTGCTTGGGCATTGCATGAAGGAACTCAGTCTGCTAGATCTGAATGTTTATTGTCATCATGCTTCCAGCATTCAGATTCCCAGTGATCAACCCATAGATCCTCCTGCAATCCCTAAGGTGAACCAAAGCGGGGACTCCAAAAAAATAAAGTGATCCATAATGCTGAGGAAGCTAGATTCCTACCCTGAGCCCTCTTTTCCCCAAGAAACCATAAGTTTGGTAAAGACCTGTCTGTGTGCTGTGCCAGCCTGGAGGTGGGGGTGGTATAGTCATCACGTAGCCATTTCTCTTACCCTTCCAATGTACTTTGTCTTCGTATCTGTGGTGCAGTAAGTACTCCAGCCTCACTTTGTCTTCTAGAATTCTGAGTCGTGTCCAGTCCATGAACAGCTTTTAGTTGTTTTTAGAATATCAGGAACACCTATGCCATCATCTTGGTGATGTCATCCCCAATTGCTACTTTTTATTATAAACCTTGTAGAATCATCAACTTTTTTATATAATGACATGCATAGCTTAGGAAAAAAATAAAAGTATAAGTTCACTAAAATAATTATTAGTCATCCACTAAGTCTCATTAATTAGCTGACAAACCAAGTTTCTCAAACCAGCACAAAATTGTCATTTCTTTAACAGTCTGTAATACATCCTCAATAAAAAGATGTTAAATACAGAAAATAATGAGCACTTGAGCACTACTCAAGGTAACATCATTAAAAATTTTTGTATAATCTGATTTTTTTTCTAGGTATTTTTTTCTAACAACTTAGTTCATAACCCACCGTGGTAATTTGTGCCTCATGTTCATTTCTAAAAATATTAGAACTAAACAGGAGGAAAAAATCATTTGGGAAGAAAAAAAAAAAGTCAACCTCTCACTACTCATAATGTGGCAATTCAGTATGTATACTCAACTGAAAAGAAAGTCAATGACATCATTTTCATGCAAAAAAGTAGAAAAAATGAGTAATTTAAGAAGCAGCCGTGCATGGTATATTAAGAGCAAAGTACTGGAATCAGTCTACCTGGGTTTAAATCCTGCTTTACTGCTTCCTGGTTGTGGAATAGACACAGTCACAACTGCTCTAAACTTCAGTTTCTCTGTCAAATAAAAATTATGATAATGTCTACCCACTACTCTTGCTATAAGTACATATAAAACAGCACAGTACCAAGCACTCAGTAGTGAATGCTCAGTAAATGTTGATTATTATTACTTAAGTTATTATGACTAATAACCATCCAGAGCATGAAACTCACACTACAAAAAAATATACCAGACAGGATAAACAAAGGGCTCTTATAAAACCTTACACAACAGGTTATCGGTGTGAGAGGAAGGACAGGAGGGAAGCCTCTACTCTCTGGAGAGGCTTAGTAGACACTCAATGTTTGTTAAATAATGAATTGTGGACACACTTTAATGGCAAATCTTAGCACTTCTGGAGTGGCTTGGTGATATTATGACTTTGGGATTAAGAAAAGGTTGTCTGGGTAGGATAACAGCTATTTGAGGGTGATTCAGCAGGTGGAAACTATCAAAATCAGCGTGCAGGAATAAACTCAGAATAGAAGTCTTGCGTGGCACCACGCCTCCTGAAATATGTGAATTAATAAGGTTTTGAAAAACTGTATTGGGTGTCTGAGAGAGGGAGAAGATAAAGCAGGAAGCTTTGAAAAGAAAGCTTGGGAGCGATAGAAGTGTTCAATGATAATACAGATCTCTTGTAATTGAGAGAATCCTTAAAGGCATTCCAATTTAAGGGGAGATATTGTCATTTATTTTGGAATCGGGGTGGAAAAAAACCAGAACAGCTCCTCTGTATAGAAGTGAATATTCCAGGGGGAAAAGATTAGTTCAAGACGTGTGTTATTTGATCTTCCTGTGGAATACAAACACGGTAAGAAATCCGTAAACACAGGCCAAATGACTTTCCTCTTCTTGGTCTTTCTTCTAGGGAGATATATAAACTGGTGGGGGGCCGGGGTAGGCATCAAGGAATCACCAGGGTAACAGAGCTCTGGCCTCAAAATTTAAGAATCCAATCTTAGTTCTGCTACTGATTAGCTAGACAGTCACACTTTATTGCCTCAAGTTTCTGATCTGTAAATCGGGGTTGTAACAACCTCAAAAAATGTCAGTTTAGTCAGGGCATAGAGACCACACCAGACTTCTGTTTTTCAGTAGAGAGACTAATCAACTAGGTATAAAAATTATTAATAGGGTATAACTAAAGAGGCCAAGAATACACATTAAAGTATGGCCAAGGAAACAACTATCAGAGCACCTCCACCCCAAAGGGTAGAGCAATAAAGGGAAGAGAGCAGAATTGTTAGAATTTAAAGGTTTAAGAGGGAGGACCACAGAGCTGACATTCAGCTCTCAGAAGAGGTGGTGCTGTATTTAGAGGTGGGCCCCAATGCAGCGAAGACTCTACACCCTGACAAGTGAATGCTTGAGGGTTAGTTCATATCTTGAGGTGGGGGCACAATAAAACAACTTCTGCAAATATTAGAACAACCGCAAACTGGATTCACCTGCTTACTATACTAGAAGGGCCTGCCCCTGCTGGAACCATGTGGACAGAATAGGAAGCATGCTGGAAGGGGCAAGTCCCCTCTTTCTCCTCTGGCCTTTCAGTTTCCCTTTCATGCCTCTCCCTCCCACGGCAGAGCCACGCTGCGTGCTCCCAGCCCCACCATCACAAGGTGCTATATAAAGGATAGGTTTGGGGGCACCTGGGTGGCTCAGTGGTTGAACATCTGCCTTCAGTTTAGGCCGTGATCCCAGGGTCCCAAGATCGAGTCCCACTTCACGGGGAGCCAGCTTCTCCCTCTGCCTATGTCTCTGTCTCTCTGTGTCTCTCATGAGTAAATAAATAAAATCTTTAAAAAATAAAAATAAATAAAAGGATAGGCTTTCAACTGGAAGAGAACTGCTTCACACCCAGTACAATGCCCACAAGAGAGAGAGAAAACAGCCTGCCTGCCTGTCTTTTCTTACAGGTCCTTTGAAATAGGACATCTCCATTATACTAGAAGACAGCTGGGTAGGGGACCTAAGGAGGTGAGCAAGTCAAATATGCCCTCATCCAGAGCTTTCAATAGTATCTGCGCAGCTTGGAGAATGTGACTCCACGCAAGAGAAGGTAGAAGAGTTTGCTTTGGAGGACTGCAGTGTAGCCTGAAACAGTTTACGGTGGTCTTAGAGTCAAAAGGTCTAGTCCTGACTCACCAGCAAAACTCTTTGGACCTCAGTTTCCTTACTAGATACCAAGGTAGTGTGATTCTATGTAAACTTGGCTTTTTAGAGGGGCTAGTGTGTTTTGTTGTCTTCTTACCCATTCCCTGGCCTCTTTATAAACATAAATCTTAAATTGTGATTAGGTTTCAAGATCAGCAAATAAGGGGGGGGGGGGATGTCATATGTGGTCAAACCTGCCTTGAAATATGCCATTTGGGGGTGCCTGGATGGCTCAGTCTGTTAAGCATCTGCCTTTGTCTCAAGTCATGATCAAAGGGTCTTGGAATCAAGTTCTGACTTGGGCTCCCTATTCAGTGGGGAGTCTGCTTCTCCCTCTGCTCTTGCCCCCATTCATTCTCTTTCTCTCAAATAAATAAAATCTTTTTAAAAATATGCCATTTCGAAACCTACATATAACCTATCATCAACGCAGCCAGATTATCCTCCAGAGTTGGAACAACTTTCTCAAAAGATGAGTACCAGATGAAGTTGTTAGATTGTTAAAGGCTCATGTTGTATAAAAAATAACATGGATCACAAAATGCTAGACTCCAACTCAGCCAGCACATGGGAACTGAAATCTATATATACATCTTAGAACTTGTTCTCACATGTGTTCTACAGTCCCTGAGAATGGCAAGAGCTATTTAAACAGTAGCATTTACTCCACCCTTTCTTTGTTTTTTTGTGTTTTTTTTTTTTTGAAATATGTGTACAACACCCACCAGAATGACTAAAATGAAAAAAAAAAAAAAGTACTATTGGTGTTATAGGACAACCAGTACTCTCCTACATGGCTGGTAGGAATTTATATTGAACAATCCCTTTTGGAAAATGGTTTGGTAATGTTTACTAAACCTAAATCTGTGCCAAATCTTATAATCTAGTGATTCCCCCTTGCATACATACCTACCAGCATTCATACTGTATAATTCTATAAGTTCAATAAGTGAATATAATCTATGCTGTTAGGAGTCAGGATAGTAGTTACTCTGAGGGATTGATGAGGGAGACAGGAGCAGAAGGGAGGCTTCTAGGGTGCTGCTAATGTTTTGCTTTTTTAATTGAAATACATTTGACATATACATTGCATAAATTTAATGTGTACAGCATGTTATTTTGTTACATTGTATACTGTAAAATGATTGCCACTTCTATCACATTACATAATTATCTTTTTAGTGGTTGGAATAATTAAATTCTAGTCTCTTAGCAAGTTTGTTGCTTATAATGCAATATTGTTGTCTATATTCATTATACTGTGCATCACATTTCTAGGGCTTATTTACTACTACTAAGTTTTCACACTTAAACATCTGTCTTATCCCTCCATTCCTTGGTAACGACCATTTCACTCTGTTGTTACAAGTTTCATTTTTTTTAGTTTGCGCATATAAGTGATATCATGCAATACTTGTTTTTCTCTAACTTATCTCACTTAGCATATTTTACTCAAGGATAATTCATGTTGCAAATGGCAAAATATCCTCCTTTCTCATGGATGAAATTTATTCATGTATGTATTCAGGAATTTATATACCTAATTTTCTTTATTAATTCATCTATTGATGGGCACTTAGGTCATTTTTATATCTTGGCTATTGTGAATAATGCTGTAATAAGCATGGGAGTAGCTCTTCAAAATCCTGTTTCCATTTGCTTTAAACATTTACCTGGAAGTGAAACTACTAGATCATATGGTAGATCTATCTTTAAATATTTGAGGAAGCCCCATATTGTTTCCCATAGAGGTTGAGCCGATTTGTATTCCCACCTACAGCTTTATAGGGTTCCCTTTCCTTCCACATTCTGGCCAGCACTTGTTACCACTTGTCTTCTTGAGAATAGTCATTCTAATAGGTGGGAGTATCTCACTGTGCTTTCGATTGAATTTCCTTGATGATTAGAAATGTTGAGTATCTTTTCATGTACCTGTTGGCCATTTGGCTACATTCTTTGGAAAAATATCTATTTAGATCTGCCCATTTTATATTTGGACTTTTTGTTGATACTGATTTGTATGATTTTTTAAAATATATTTTGGATCAATATTAACCCCTTGTCCAATATATGACTTGCAAAAATGTCTTCTCATTCTGTATGCTCCCTTTTCATTTTGTTAACTGTTCAACCTGTGCAGAAACTTGTTTGATGGAGTCCCACTTGATTTATGCTTTTTTTGTTTCTGCTTTTTGTGTCATATCCAAAAAATCATTGCCAAGACTAATGTCAAGGACTTTCTTCTCTGTTTCTTTTTAGGAATTTTATAAGATTAAGTCTTTGATCCATTTAGAGTTGATTTTAGTGAGTAGTGTAACATAGGGGTCTTATGTCATTGTTCTGCATATTTTTCCAACACTATCTGTTGAAATAACTATCCATTCCCCACTGAATATTCTTGGCTCCATTCTCATCTGAGTTGACCAGATATGCAGAGGTTTAATTCTGAGCTACTCTCTTCTGTTGGTCTAGGTGTCTACTTTTATGCCAGTATCATACTGTTCTTATGATTATAGCTTTGTAGTATAGTTTGAAGTAATTAAATGTGATTCTTCCACCTTTACTCTTTCTTCAGAATTGCTTTGACTATCAGGGTCTTTTGTTCCTTACAAATTTTAGAATTTAAAAAAAAAAAATTTCTGTAAAGAGTGCCATTGATATTTGGTGGGTATTTTATTAAATCCATAGATGGCTTTTAGGAGTATGGACACTTTAACAATAATAATTCTTCCAGTCCAGTAACATGGACTTTTTGAGTCCATGGGAATGGACTCAAACATTTGAGTCATGTTTGATTCCCTTCAGCAAAGTCTTGTAGTTTTTATTGCACGCATCTTTAGCTTTCTTGGTTAAATCTATTCCTAAATACCTCATTGTTTTTGATGCTATTGTAAATGGGATCGTTTCATTTAATGAGGAAACATCTGAAAAAGAAATAGTGTATAGAAATGCAACTGATTTCTGTATGTTGATTTTGTTTCCTGCAGCTTTACTGAAATTGTTAATTAGTTCCAACAGTCTTTTGGTTGAGTCTTCAGATTTTCTGTATTTAAAATTACATCATCTGGAAATAGCATCAGCTTAACTTTTTCCTTCTGATTTGAATGCCTTTTATTTCTTGGTCTTGCCTAATTTCTGTAGCAAAGACTTCCAGTGCTATATTGAATAGAAGTGGTGAGACTGGGCACCTTTGAAAAACTTTCAATTTTTTTCCCATGGAGTATGATGCAGTTGTGGGCTTCTTGTAAGGACTTTTCTATGGTGAAAGATGTTCCTTCTGTTGAAAGTTGATATCATGACAGTATTTTGTTGTATGCATTTTCTGCCTCTATTCAGATGATCGTGTATTTTTTAGCTTTCATTTAATTAACATGTCTTAAATTTATTGATTTGCATATGTTGAACCATCCTTGTGTCTAAAGGATAAATCCCACTTGGTCATGATGTATAATCCTTTTGATGTGTTCTTGAATTTGGTTTGCTAATATTTTGTTGAAACTTTTGCATCTATATTCATCAGGGATATCGGTCTACAGTTTTCTTATGGCGTCTTTATTTGGTTTTGGTATCAGGGTAACGCTGGCCTTGTAGAAGGAGTTTAGAAGTATTTCCTTCTCCTCAAATTTTTGGAGGGCTTGAGACTGATTAGTGTTAATTCTTCTTTAAATGTCTGGTAGAAATCACCAGCAAAAGCTGTCAGGTCTGGGCTTTTTTTCTTTTGGGAGCTTTTTGATTACTTATTCAATCTCTTCACTTGTTAATGAGCTGTTCAGATTTTCTATTTCTTCATGGTTCAGTCTTGTTAGGTTGTGTGGCTCTAGAAATGTATCAATTTCTTCTAGATTATCTTTGTTGGCATATAATTTTGCAAATGTCTCTTGTGATTCTAAGTATTTCTGTGGTATCTGCTGTAATGTCTCCTCTTTCACTTCTAATTTTATTCATCTTACCTTTTATTCTTAGTCAATTTTATCCTTTTGAAGAACTAGCTCTCAATTTCATTCTTTATTATTTTTTTGGTCTGTTTCATTTATTTTTGCTGTAATCCTTATTTCCTTCCTTCTAACTGGGCCTAATTTGTCCCTCTTTCTCTAGTTGCTTGAAGTTTAAAGTTTGGTTGTTGGAGATATTTCTAATTTCTTCATATATGCACTTGTCACCATAAACTTTCTGCTCAGAACTGTTTTTGCTGCATTACATAAGTTTTGATATGTTGTATATCCATTTTCATTTGTTTTGAATAATTTGTCTCCCTTTTGATTTCTTTTTGACCCATTGGTTGTTCAGTATGTGGTGTTTACAAATATATTTCCCACATATTTGTGTATTTTCTAGCTTTCCTCTTGATTATTGCTAGTTTATACCATTGAAATCAAACCAACTACCTTCTCTGACCACGATCTTCTTAGATGTGCTGAGATTTGTTTTGTCTTTTGTCATATGATCCGCCATAGAGAATATTCTGTGCACATTTGAAAAGAAAGTATATTTTGGTTACTAATGGACAGAATGTTCTATAAATGTCTGCTAAGTTCTAACATTACCTTATTGATTGGGTGACCTATCTATTGCCAAAAGTGGGGTATTGAGCCACACTTCAAAACAAATGAACTTGAGTCCCCTACATTATTGTATGGTTGATCAATTCCTCCTTTTCAATCCTAATTTGCTTAATATATTTTGGTGCTCCAGTGTTGGGTGTGTATATATTTATGGTTGCTATATATTCTTCATGTATTGACCCTTTTATCATTATATAATGACTTTATCTCTTGTAACTGTTTTTTGGTTTTGGCTTGAAGTTTACTTTGTCTGATAAAAGTATGGCTATTCTTGCTTTCTTTTTGTTTTCACTTGCGTGGAATACACCCTTCCATCTCTTCATTTTGAGCATATGTGTGTCTTTAGAGATAAAATCAGTTACCCTGTAGGCAGGGTTGGGCTTTTTTCTTAAGAAAGAAATCTGGCACACCTGGGTGGCTCAGTGGTTGAGCTTCTGCCTTCCGCTAGGGCAGGATCCTGGAGTCCTGGGATCAAGTCCTGCATCAGGCTCCTCGCAGAGAGCCTGCTTCTCCCTCTGCCTGTGTCTCTGTCTCTCTCTTTCTTGTTCTGTCATAAATAAATAAATAAATAAAATCTTAAAAAAAAAAATCCCTCTAGTGACTTTGTGCCTTTTGATTGGTGAATTCAATCCATTTACATTTGGAGTGATTATCAATATGTAAGGAATTATTATTGACACATTATTTTTTTCCTTCTGATTATTTTGTAGCTCCTTTTCCCTCCCCCTTCTGTTTCTGCTTGCCTTTGAGCACATCACAGGGAAAACCACCAATTTACAATTTCCCCCTTATGATTTGTGATTCTTTTCTAGATTTTTGCTTTGTGGTTACCGTGAGGCTTACATAAAACATCTTGCATATAAAATGGCTTTTATGCCGATAGCAACCTATCTTCATTCACCTGTAAATTTTCCACTTTTACTTCTCCCTTTATATTTTTGATGCTACAATTAGAATATAAAGGTTAAAATAAGGAGGATTAACAAATTCACAGCATAAAAAGAAGTAAATTGTTTAACACCATTAATATAGTTTTCTAATGTTTACCTTCACCAGAATTTTCTGTATTTCATGCTTTTTGTTGCTAATTAGAATCTTCTCATTTTTTTCTTGCAAGGCAAGTCTAGTGGTGGTGAACTCCCCCAGCTTTTATTTATCTGGCAAAGACACCCTTGAGATATGAAGGGAGTTTCCCAAAGTGTTCTTTGCTGGCATTTTATATCTTTCGACACTTTGAATATTTCATTTTACTCTCTCCTGGCCTGTAGAGTTTCTGCTGAAAAAGTCTACTTCCTTCCCCCTGCCCCCAGAAGGTCTCTTTGCATGGAGATAATAGAGTATTCCACTAGTGTTGTCCACCTGTATGTCCAATTCCTTCCCCAGGTTTAAGAAGTTCTCAGATATTATTTCCTTAAAATCTGCCCCTCTTGTCCTCCTCTTCCTTTTTCTCTTCCTCTTCTTTTTTGAAAAATGGCATTTTTGTTTACAACTCTTTAGTTCAATTAACCTTCTGAACTTCTACAACAGTTTTATTTCCTTCTACTTTTTGGCTGTGTATTCTCTGACCATCTTTTCATATGGTAACAATTTTACAATATTTCCCCTATAGAATGTAAAGAATAATTCAGTCTTTTACCAGACTGATTGACATTCTTTAGATCGTAATTTTACTTTTTATATCTTTTAAGTTTTTAAATTCCAATTGGTTAATATACAGTGTTAAATTGATTTTAGGTATGCAATATAGTAATTTAACACTTCCATATATCACCATTACAAAAAATGCACTCCTTAACCATCATCACCAATTTCACCCATCCCCTCCTGGAACCATCAGTTTGTTCTCTACAGTTAAGCATCTGTTTCTGGTTTGCTTCCCTTTACTTATTTGTTGTTTCTTAAATTCCACAAGTGAGTGAAATCATATGGTATTTGTCATTCTCTGACTTATTTTGCTTAGTATAATAATCTCTAGCTCCACTCATGTTGTTGGAAATGGCAATATTTCATTCTTTTTTATGACGAATATTACGCTGAATATGTATATAGCACATCTTCTTTATCACCAGTTGATGGATACTTGGGCTGTTTCCATAGTTTGGGTGTTGTAGATAATGCTGCGATAAACATGGCAGGGGATATATCACTTTGAATTAGTACTTTTGTATTCTTCGGATAAATATGTAGTGGTGCAACTTCTGAATTGTCAGTAGTTCTATTTTTTAATTTTTTGAGGAACCGCCGTACCATTTTCCATAGGAGCTGCACAAGTTGCATTCCTAACAGTGTGAGACAGTTGATTCCGCTTTCCCCACATCCTCACCAACACATACTGTTCCTTGTGTTATTGATTTTAGCCATTCTGACAGGTGTAAGAGGGTATCTCCGTAGTTTTGATTTGTATTTCCCTGATGATGAGTGATGTTGAGCATCTTTTCATGGGTCTGTTGCCCATCTCTAGGTCTTCTTTGGAAAAATGTTCATGTCTGCCCATTTTTAATTGGATTATTCATTTGGGAAGGAGTGTTGAGTTTTATAAGTCCTTCATATATTTTTGGATACTAACCTGCTATGAGATGTGTCATTAGCAGATATGTAATCTCCAATTCCATAGGTTGCTTTTTAGTTTTATTGTCTCTTTCATTGTGCAGATGCTTTTTTTATGAAGTTCCAATAATTTATTTTTGCTTTTGTTGCCCTTGCCTCAGAAGACCTATCCAGAAAGACATTGCTAGGGCTGATGTCAGTGAAATTACTGCCTGTGCTTTCTTCTAGAATTTTTATCGTTTCAGGTCTCACATTTAGGTCTTTAATCCATTTTGAGTCTATTTTTGTGTATGGTGTAAGAAAATGGTCCAGTTTAATTCTTTTGCATGTTGTTGTCCAGTTTTCCCAATACCATTTCTTGAAGAGACTGTCTTTTTCCCATTGGATATTCTTTCCTGTTTTGTCAAAACTTAACTAAGCATTTAATTACGGGTTTATTTCTGGATTTTCTTTTTTGTTCCATTGATCTACCTGTTTTTTTTGTGTCAGTACCATAGTGCTATATGTTTTGATCACTGTAGCTTTGTGGGTTTTTTTTTTTTTTTTTTTATTAATGAAAGATACGGGGAGGGGTGTGTGTGTGTGGCTGAGACACAGGCAGAGGGAGAAGCAGGCTCCACACAGGGAGCCCGACATGGGACTCGATCTGAGGTCTCCAGGACCAGGACCTGGGCTGAGGGTGGTGCTAAACTGCTGAGCCACCGGGACTGCCCTCACTACAGCTTTGTAATATAACTTGAAGTCTGGAGTAGTGGTGTCTATAGTTTTGCTTTTCTTTTGCAAGGTTGCTTTGGCTATTCAGAGTCATCATGGTTCCATACAAATTTTAGGATTATTTGTTCTAGCTCCATGAAAAGTGCTATTGATATTTTGATTGGGATTACATTAAATGTGAAGATTGCTTTGGATAGTATAGACATTTTAACAATATTTGTTCTTCCAATCCATGAGTATAAAATATTTTCCATTTCTTTGTATCATCTTCTGTTTCTTTCATCAGTGTTTTATAGTTTCCACACCATAGGTCTTTCACCTCTTTGGTTAAATTTATTTCTAAGTATCTTGTTTTTGGTGCAATTGTAAATGGGATTGAGTCCTTAATTTCTCTTTCTGCTGCTTCATTATTGATGTATAGAAATGCAACAGATTTCTGTATGTTGATTTTGTATCCTGCAATTTCACTGTTTTTATGATAAACATAAATGGATGTTCTACTTTGTCAGATGCTTTTTCTGCATCTACTGAAATGATATGGTTCTTATCCTTTTAGTAATGTGGTGTATCACACTGATTGATTTTATGAATATTGAAACACCGTGTTTCAATATTCATAAATCCTGACAACTCAGGAATAAATCCCTTTGATTATGGTGAATGATTCTCTTAAAGTATTGCTGCTAGTTTATTAATTTTTGCATCCATGTTCATCAGGGTATTAGCCCGGAGTTTTCTTTTTTAGTGGTCTTTATCTGGATTTGGTGTCAGGGTAATGCTGGCCTCATGAATGCATTTGGAAGTTTTTCCTTCCTTTTCTATTTTTTGGAGTAATTTGAGAAAAATTAGGTATTAACTCTTCTTTAAATGTTTGGTAGAATTCACCTATGAAGCTGTCTGGCCCTAGACTTTTGTTTGCTGGGATTTTTTTTTTATTATTAGTTATTTAATTTCTTTGCTGGTTAGTAGTCTGTTCAAGTTTTCTATTTCTTCCTGTTTCAGTTTTAGAAGATTGTATCTTTCTAGGAATCTATCCATTCTTCTAGGTTATCCAATTAGTTGGCATATAGCTTTTCACAATATTCTCTTATAACTTTATTTCTGTGGTGTTGGTTGTTATGTCTCCTCTCTCATTTGTGATTTTATTTATTTGGATACTTTCTCTTTTCTTTCTGGTAGAAACCTGCCTCCTGCCTGGAGGTTTATCGATTTCATTAATTTTTTTCAAAAAACCGGCTCTTGGTCTCATTGATCTGTTCTATTGTGTATCTTTTAGTTTCTTTGTCATTTATTTTGGCTTTAATATTTATTATTTCCTTCCTTCTGTCAGCTGTAGACTTCATTTGTTCATTTATTTGAGATTGTCCTTGCTTCTTGCTATATGCTTCCCTCTTAGGACCACTTTTGCTACATCCCAAAAGTGTTTGACCGCAAGTGCCGTTGCGGTCATAGATGAGTGATACTGTGTTTTCATTTTCATTTGTTTCCATGTATTTTTGTAATTTTATTATCTGGTTGACCTATTCATTTCTTAGTAGCATGTTGTTTAACCTCCATATATTTGTGCTCTCTCCAAATTTTTCCTTGTGGCTGACTTCTAGTTTCATAGCATTGTGGTTAGAAAAGGTGCATGGTAGGATATATTTTAATTGGTTGAGGCCTGAGTTGTGACCTAATATGTGATCTATTCTGGAGAGTGTTCCATATGCACTTGAAAAGAATATGTATTCTGTTTTAGGATGAAATGTTCTAAAAATATGTTAAGTCTATTTGATTTTTCTCATTGAATCTAATAGCAACCATAGGATTTCTTCACTTTTAAAAAAATCTTAGTTCTCGTTTCAAGCCACCTATTTTCTTTCATCTGGTCTATCCTGTTACCTATGCTCTCTAATGCCATCTTTATCTCATTCATTGAATTCTTCATCTCCGTAACTTGTTTGAAATTTTTTTTAAAAAGAACTAATGTCTTTGGTAAAGAACTATTTAATTTATTTCTGAGTTCATTGAACTGCCTGAGTTTTCTTGTAGCTTGAATTTCTTCATAATGGCTATTCTCAATTCTATGTCAGATCACTATATTCTGTGCCTTTGAATTTGGTTGAAGAATTATCATTTTTTAGTAATACTGTATTTCCTTGATTTTTTTGTGTGTGTGTTTGCTACTTCAAATGCAAAAGCAGAGGTGCATATCCTTTCTTTAGTAAAGAATTTGTTCACTTCAGCTGTTATAATTCAAAATGCTGACAATTAAAAGCGTTTCTTTTGTGTCTCCGAGGTGATCCTAGAGCTCATGTGTTTGGTTCTCCCCTGGGGGCTAGAGACTGCACTCAGCAGCACCCAAAGGGAGCTGAAAGAAGGATCAGGGAGGCGTGGGTTTAGCATCTGGGGCTTTGCAGGTGCCCATGACTGATAGAGGCATTCTCCAGTGTGGGACTCCAAGAGGTCCATAGGTGGACCTCCTGCCAAAAGCCAGAAGTGGACAGCAGGAAACATTTCTTCAACACTCTTTGGTATCTTTGTTGGCCTCTTTTCCTTTTCTTTCTTTCATCTCAGTCATGGAGATCTCTCCTCCGAAGATCAGGGTCCTACTGGAAAGAAATTGGTCACTTCAGCTGCAACCCCTACAGGAGGGCAGCCATTTTTGCTTTCCATTTCTTCTAGCAGCAAGGTAGCCAATGCTGCTGACAAAAACCAGTATATTGCCATGTTGCCCTGGAGAGAGGGGCACCTGGGTTCCTATATAACTGTACCCCAACAGTCAAATATGGATGATGGTCCTGTAAGACCAAAGAAATGACCAGGAGATAGTGAGTGAAACACAGATTTACTGGGGAAACTTAAAGGGAGTCCAGGACTGGCTGACTGGAAAAGCATCCACTGCTAGAATCTGCGTGAAGCAACCAGCCTAGCAACTATCTGTAGCTCTTCTCCTCCTAGCAGGCCAGCATTCTAAGATCAAGGTCTGCCACCCAGACATTCTTTGTTACAAAGAAGATGCTCCGGGTTGGCCATTCCCAGAGCCCCTGACTTTGAATGCTAAACAACACGTTCTTCTGTATCTTCTGCTTAATGGGAATATAGAAGGAGAATGGGATCTGTATATTCTCAAGATAGTGATTAACAGGGGCAATCAGGATGTGCTTATATAAACCAGCCATCTAGCATGTATAGTTCCTCTTTCTCCTCTGCCTCCAACCTCCTCCTTGTCCCACTGGAGGACATGCTGGGATCTTCCATCAGGCTGGCTTAGACCGCTACAAATTCTCTGTCTCCTGTGAGTGTCCACCCAGTTGTGTACTCTCCAGGTTCCCCTTTCCCCCCCAATCATAGCAAGGGGAGAGGGATAGGCTCACTGACGCCCTTGGGTCCACAGTCTCTTCCAAGATCCTATCCACCTACTTTCAGATGCATGGGTGTATAGAAATTTCCCAGGTGTCCTGGTATAATGTGCAGAGGCACTTTTGTTTGATTTACATCTAACTGGACATCAATAACCAAAGATAAGAATAAAAAGGATTCATACCACCATAATGCTGATGCTGACTTCATTCTAGAGAAATCAAGGTTGTGCTTCTTGATCTGAGTGCTGTTTCCATGAAAGTAACAAATTTACAAATTTTTATAAACAACAAAAAATTTAAACATGCATCAAGCTCTACAGTTGGACATAGGTATACTTATATATGCAGGACTTCAATAAAAGTTAAATGTGATTCTATTCTACTTTAGGGTATACAACCAAAAGAAATGAAAGCAAGAAATCCGAGATACACACCCATGTTAATTGCAGTATTATTCACAACAAGAATAAGGTGGAAGCAACCCAATTCTCCATGAACAGATAAACAAAATGCTGCATAAATGTAACACTGGAATATAATGAGCCATAAAAAGAAGGAAATTCTGGTACATGCTATACCAAGGGTGAACCTTAAGGACATTAAACTAAGTGAAATAAGCCAGTCTCACAAATACTGTATAATTCCACTCCTATGATACCTCATTCAAGTAGTCAAATTGTAGAGAAGGAAAGTAGAATGATGGTTGCCAGGGACTGTGAGCAGTGAGGAATGGGGAACTATTGCTTAACAGGTAGAATGTTTCAGTTTTGCAAGATGAAACAAGTTCTGTGGATGGAATAGTAGAAATGGCAGCAAAAGTGTAAATGTACTTAACCACCTTTAAATGGACAATCCAATGGTATTAACACATTTTACCAGTGTTTTTTGAGTTAATATACACCCTTTAAGTAAACATATCTTAATGATGTTATCAACTTACCTCTGATGAACATTCCAAAAATTCACCCCTCTTCTCTTAACTGGGCTATTTTAAATCTTACCTTTCAAATCTGTTGAACACAAGAAGTAAAAAGGCCAACAGCAGACCCTTGCCAAGGAGTAAGGTGAGACATATCGATTTCCACTTATGCAGGACCACATACTAAAAATTGCTTGGATATCATTCCTTCTTTATACTCAAAACCCTCATGAAAGGAAAACGGATCAAACAGGTCTATCACCCTCACTTCACAGTGGGGGCATGGACCAAGAAAAAATAATCACAACCAAAAAAAAAATTCAAATTTTTGGATTCCATTTTCGAGCTGGATATCATCCTCATAGGACCCTCAAAAGATTGTTAGTAGATGTGAAAAGCAAATTTGATTTACAAATTCACATTATGCTCCTATTGTTTCCATAATAATATGCATTCTAGAATATAGATTTTTTTAATATGATAAAAAAAATTCACTTTGACTTGAAAACCTTTTATTTAATTTATACAAATAACTACTAAATACAAAAAGTAGATTAAAACAAAATAGTTATTTTTTTTCTGGCAGAGTTTAAATGCACATAATGGATAATTCCGAAGAAAATGCATTTTCCCCACAGCGTTCAGGACTAAAATTCTACTGAAATCTTTGCTTCTAAATCAGTAATATATTCGGTGGTGTCACATGGGTAATGGCTAAATACATTTCTGCATATGAACTGAAAAAAGTTACAGTCTACACACATACAAATGTGAAGCACTTAAAATGTGAATTTAACTGATAATAAAAGAAAAATGTCCATTTCAGAGTATAGTGTTAAAAACATTTCAGTAATAAAATCATAAGACCACATAAAAATAAGCTTTAACATATGCGCGAAGCAGTTTTGTAAAAACTGCTAAGTGCACAAGTAATAAATAATTTGCAAAGTTGTGTATAAACAATTCCTAATGTTTCAGCATCATTGTAAACATCAGCACATGTGTAAAATGCAGCAAAGTCTGACATTACATTTTGTTTTGCCAAATTGAATTCCTATTATCCAAAGACAGACCAGTGGAGTACGCAGCCAACGTTTTGGCAAGTTGGGTCTTTAAAATTAAGAGTAACAGTGCAAGTAAGGAATGCAAAGAATTCCTAGTGCAATAAAGAAGAGAAGCACAGGCAATATTGCTGATAAAAATTCACCACCTCCTTGAGTTTCCCATGGGGAGAGTCTAGGAGACCTGTGAAAGATATGCAAAGCCACTGTCTTAATGCCCAGATCTCTTTTAGGATTTCTCTGTGTTCCTCCAGTTCCCCTACCTTTGCAACAGTGTCTGTCCGACATTAGTCTCTGCAGTGTGAACAGTTTGTGAAATGCCCAGGTCACAGTCATTGAGCGAGGTTAGGGTGGTTTTGGTGTCTCCCCAACACACGGCTGGGTAGGATGTCTGCCTTGGCAAAGCAGCCATTTGCGGAGGGAGACAGATGGATTCTGTTCTGACAACCAGTCAGGCCAGCATTAGGTCCCAGCTGGACAATGACAACGTCAAATCTTCCTTCTTGACTCCATGAAAATGTCAACAGTCAGTTTTCAATTTGTCTAGGGAATTATCAATTTTGGTCAAAGTCTTTTTGATACGCAGAGCTGTGAGTCTTGCAGATGGATTCTGATACCAGCATTCTTTCATCAGCTTAGCCAGAGAGGTTAATGTCTGAGGAGAGAAAGAACAAAGACCACAGTGAAAAAAGTGGCTTTTTAGGGGCCCAGAAACTTGGCAGATGTTGCATCAACAGATTTTGCAGAACTCTGCAGGTATTGGGAAGTCAGTAAGGTTACTTACTGTCATGTTCTTTAAACAAATAATCAAGGCCTTGACCACTGAAAAGGAGTCACTCTGGCCTTTGGACTCGTAATGCTACCAGCTGACTTTATGAGGTAAATTACACAGGATGGACCTCCTGAGGTCTTTTGGGTGCTAAAAGAGATAATGCTACCCCACAGTCCATGACTTCTGCAGATGGTGTCATATCCTGGTATTTCAGGTTTGCTGCTACTAAAGAGAAGCAAGAAGAGCCTTCAGTTGAACAACTTCTGATGGGAATTGGAGATATGTAGAGATGGAAAGAGGTTAGTCTTTTGTTTTACCTGTGAAACTGCAGCCCTAGGTCTAGTGGCATAGTCTTGAGTCTCCTGACTCCTAGAGCTAGTCAACAGTAGAAATTCTTGTGAATATTGTCATTTATTAGCAAGATCGGAGAACTTCACTCTTTCGATGAGACTATTTTGTAAGGGAGACCATTTTGTGAACCTACTTAACTAGGTCCAGGGCCCCTCTACATAGGGCAGGAAGCAACGGGCAGGGCAGATCACTCAGAAGCAACGTTATCTGCTCACCCTTGAGTTTCACCCTAGTAAAAAGGGGAAGACAGCTCGGAAACTAGGAAACTGGTGTGCTTACCGGGTCTGAGAACCACCTATTGGGTATGTTTGGCCTCTGTTGATCCACACAGACCACCTTTCTCATATCTTCAAAACTTGGGTCATTGGGGACCACATCGTAAAATGGTGGCTTGTAATCCTCCACAATACCTGCACACACGGACAAGAATTAGGTTGGTTAGCAAGAGCGCGGAGGTTTTCCCCAGGCCTTTATTGTTATCACAGATTATAATGTGACAGGAGAAGGACTGAACATCTTCCTCACTTCAAGGTAATTCTGAAAGCAACACAGTAAGTGGAGAACACAGTAATAATTATTCTTCCTCCAAATCTCTGCAGGAATTACGTTAGAAGAAAATGTGGCTACTACTCACGTAATTACACTTACTGACAAATGCTCCGTAATACCCAAAATGTAATTGAGGGCAAAATTCCTTTGATGATCAAAAAGTGACAACATTCTGGTACAAGATGGCGACCCAGGAAGACCCTGAACTCCTCCTTCATGGATACACCAGATCTATATCTATTTATAAAGCAGTTCCTCCTGAAGAAGAACGGGCGGCTGAATGAACAGCTTCTGTACAACAAAAGACCATAGAGAGAATGGCAAAAACATAGAGACATGGTAATGATGGGAACCCCCACCCTCAACACTGTGGAACTGCAGTAGTTCACTGAGGGGCCGTGAACAGGTTTGTCTACCTGGGGCACAGAAAAAATGCTGCAGTTCAAAAGACCAACTAGTATAAAAGATTAGCCCTTACAACTGCCACCGAATGGCAGGGGAACTGCTACGAGTCTCTCAGTCAGGGGCTGGTGAACACCACTGCTAGGTAGCCTTGATAGTGCAGACAAGAGCAGGGTCTGAGCACCACAGCTGGCCTACTGCCTCAGTGAGCCCCAGGTCCATGTCCCAACCAGCCCCAGCCATCCACCAAGGCAGCCACTTGCAGCACACACTAAGACGCTCCCTGTCAGTGCTCACTATGGCTCCAGTCACCTTGTCAAGGTGACAGAGATACAAACTACCCAGGAACACTCCAGACCCACATCACTTCAGCTCCAAACAACTTGCCAGGGTACCACCAGTTTGTAGGGCCCTGGGACCCACAGCCTGCACCTAACCCAACAGGTTTCTCCTTCATGTAGCACCTCCACATAACCTGGCCTGTGCAACACTTCAGCTCCATTTGCCCTGCCAGGATTCCCTCTGCACAGAGCACCCTGGGATAACGTAGCTGACAGCTATTTCAGCTGTCCTGAAAGGATACCCTCTATGTAGGAGAGGGTCCCACAGCTGGCACACTCTGACAGGAGAGCCCCAGACTTCTCAGTGCCCAATTCAGCTCTGGCCATCCAGTCAAGGCAGCCCCAGCACCCCCAGCTCACATCAGCCATAGCTCCAGCCAGCTAACCAAAGTCACCAGGCATAGTCTCACAGTTGGGAAAACCACAAAAAAGACCATCCCTTCAAGTTTAGAATGAGCTTCTCTGCCTAATTCACAGAAACACTGAAAGCCACGCAAAGTGAAGAGATGAAGGAATATGCTCCAAAAGAAGGAATAAGATAATAGAAAAAGAAGTAAATGAAATAGAAATAAGCAATCTACTTCTACTAAAGAGTTCAAAGGGACAGTCATAAAGATGCTACCAGACTGGAGAGGAGAGTAGATAAACTCAGAAATAATTTCAATAAAGAAATAAAAAAACATAAAGAAGCAATCAGAATTGAAGACACAATAACTGAAATGAAATATACACTGGAGGGAATCAATTGTAGATTAGAGGATGCAGAAGAATCAATGATCTACTGGAGAGCAATCCAAGGTAATGGAAAGCATCCAAGCCGAACAGGAAAACAGAAGAAAAAATTTAAATATAAGGATAAACTAAGGCATCTCTTAGACAACATCAAAAAAAAAAAAAAAATCTGCATTATATGGGTCCCAGAAGGAAACAGAAAAGGGGCAGAAAATTTACTTGAAGAAATAATAGCTGAAAACTTTCCTAATCTAGGAAAAAAAAATAGACTTTTATGTCCAGAAGCACCAAAAGTCCTGAACAAAATGGAAACCAAGGTAGCCCACACCATGACAAATAATAATTAAAGCGTCAAAGAATAAAGGTAAGGACAGAAGCAAATAGTCACATACAGAGAAAACCCCAAAAGGCTGTCAGCTGATTATACAGCAGGAACTTTGTATATAACATGTCACTCCTTTCTGGCCTGCAAAATGCTGAAAGGAAAAAAACCTAAAGCCAAGAATATCTCTCCTTAAATTCTAGATGATAATCTTTCCGGGTAAAGAGTTCCCCAAACAAAAGTTAAAGGAGTTCATCACCACGAAGAAATGTTAATAGGACTTCTTTAAAGTGGAAAAGGAAAAGACTCCAAAAGTAGAAGAAAATTATGAAAGGAAAAAAAAAATTCATGAATTAAAAGTAAACACTTAAAAGCTAATATGAAGGGATCCCTGGGTGGCGCAGCGGTTTGGCGCCTGCCTTTGGCCCAGGGCGCGATCCTGGAGACCCGGGATCGAATCCCACATCAGGCTCCTGGTGCATGGAGCCTGCTTCTCCCTCTGCCTGTCTCTGCCTCTCTCTCTCTGGGACTATCATAAATAGATAAAAATTAAAAAAAAAAAAAAAAAAAAAAAGCTAATATGAAGGTTAAAAGACAACAGTAGTAAAATCATCTATACCTAAAAACTAGGTTACAGGGCATCATAAAATAAAAATGTAAAATCTGACAACATACAAAATGAGGAGAATAAAGCTCTTTAAGAATGTGTTCAAATTTAAATGGCCATCAACTTAATACAGACTGCTATATACTTAAGATGTTATATATAAATCTTATGGTAAACACAAAATGAAACCCTATAATAGATACACAAAAAAGAGAAAGCCAGGTAATGACTCTTTAAAAAGTCATCAGTTGGGATCCCTGGGTGGCTCAGCGGTTTGGCGCCTGCCTTTGGCCCAGGGCGTGACACTGGGGTCCCAGGATCAAGTCCCACGTCGGGCTCCCTGCATGGAGCCTGCTTTTCCCTCTGCCTGTGTCTCTGCCTCTCTCTCTCTCTGTGTCTCTCATGAATAAATAAAATCTTAAAAAAAAAAATAAAAGTCATCAGTGATAAGGGAAGACCAAAAAGAAGAACTACAGAAATCAGAAAGCAATGAGCAAAATGGCACCACAGGGTACATACCTATCACAACTATTTCAAATGTAAATGTTAATCTAAATGTGCCAATCCAAAAACTTAGAGTGACAGAATGGATCAAAAAAGCAAGTCCCACCTACAGGAGTTGCCTGTAAGAGACTCACTTCTGACCCACTGAAAGTGAAGGGATAGAAAGAGATTCCATGCAAATAGAAGCCAAAAAAACCCACAAAAACCAGGGAAGCAATAGTTATCAGACTAAATAGATTAAAACAAAGACTGTAACAACAGACAAAGAAAAGCATTTCATAATGATAGAAGGTTCAATCCAACAAGAGCATATAGCAATCGTAAATATCTATACACCCAACACTGGAGCATCTAAATACATAAAGCAAATATTAACAGCCAAAAGGGAGAAATTGACAGTAATATGCCAATAGTACAGGACCTTACCACCCCACTTACATCAAAGGGTAGACCATCCAAGCAGAAATCAACAAGGGCACAGTGACTTTGAATGACACATTCAAACACACGGACTTAACAGGTATATATAAAATATTCCATCCAAACGCAATGGAATACACACATTCTTTTCAAGTGCACATGAAACATTTTCTAGGACAGATAAAATGTCAGCCTACAGATCTCAATAAATTTAAGTAGAATGAAATCCTACCAAGCATCTTTTCCGAACACAACAGTATTAAACTAAAAACCAATTCTAAAAAAAAAAAAATCTGGAAAAAACAAAAACATGTGGAGGCCAAGCAACATACTACTAAAGAATGAATGGACCAACAAAGACATCAAAGAGGAGATACAAAAACACATGGAGAGAAACGAAAATGAAAATGCAATGGTCCCAAATCTTTGGGACACAGCAAAAACTATTCTAGAGGGAAGTTTATAGCAATACAGGCCTACCTCAAGAAACTAGAAAAATCGCAATCTAACCATATACCAAAAGGAACTAGAAAAAGAATAAACCCAAAGTTAGTGGAAAGAAGAAAATAGTGATGATCAAGGCAGAAGCAGAAAAATTAAAAACAGGGAAAGAAACGAACAGAAAATATCAATGAAACCAAGAGCTGGTTCTCTGAAATATCAAGAATATTAATAACCCTTGAGCCAGACTCACCAAGAAAAAGAGAGGGCCCAAATAAAAAAATTAGAAGTGAAAGAAGAAAAGTAAAAACAGAACACAGAAATAATCCCTCCCATTGGTAGAATGCAAACAATACGAAATATTCATTTCTTCATTCTGTGGGCAATGAGCAATCTCAGACTGCCAGACAGTTGCCTGCTTGATGGCTCTATTATTTACTCAGATTGAAGGCGCAAAAGAAAATGTAGAGAAAGACCGTCATTTGGGAAGACAGAAGAATGGCTGATAAGCATGAACTCTCTTCTTACCCCCAGGCAAAGATGAAAGCAGTTAATTTTGGCTTAGCGTGGCTTCCAATGTCTGAGAAACTCTTTTTCCCCAGAAAAATTACTCTTCCTTGTGAAAGAAATTGATGTAATTCTACAAATAGAGAAATTTTAAACTTCATCACTTAGAATTAGAAAATTGATTCTTCTCCTTAAAGAGAAGAAACTAAGAAATCCATTTTTCTTCTATCATCAAAGGCTTCAACAATGACACTGGGGGACTGTTTGGTTTATTGCCATCTTCCTTTCTCCATGTAACTTTCTTTTATTCCCAAATACTTAATAGGTTGTTTGGGGAAAAGAAAAAAAAATTGAATTATAACTTTTCTCACAGCCTTCTAATTCCTCTGGATCACCTGAAAAACTTCAATCCCCTTGTCATTGATCAAAGAAATTAAGTTACTTAACTGCAAGAATCCATTTCACAAATCCCAGATAAATACACACCATTTATGAAAAGATTAGCCATGAAAAGCAACATGTTAAAGAAACTGCATGGATCTTCTGAAACTTCATTGATTTGACTAAGTTGATTTATACTATATTCCATGTTCAGTAATGTAAAAGTAAATTTCTAGTTGTGTTTGTTTAAATAACTTACCCACATTGCATAACTGTAATCATAAAGTATATTAGTGAATGGATTAAAACCTTTCCTGGTAAAACACAAACCACTGCTTTTAGGAGATATGTGACACCTCATCTCAAAGGCCTTATCTGCTTTCATGAGGATCCAAAGAAACTTTTAAACAAAAATACTTCCTTCTAATACTAAGACATACCACACAAAATACAACTGGACATGGATGTATAAGATCATGTATACCTTTTTCAAGGACCACATGAACTTACAGGATATATAATATTTAGTAGCCTCCTTTAATTTCTTAGAATTTAATATAATGACGTTCCCTGTTCACATTCACTTAGCCAGTTATTTGGGATCATTGGCCTGGCTAGCTTGGGAAGGGCTAAGTGGGCATTATCTCTAGAAATGCAAAAGAAAAAGGCAAGGGTGGATTTTTAAAACACGAGATCTAGTGATCACCAGCAACAAATTTCACTGTACGAAGCTGACGTTCTCCCTCCTGTTTGTATTTCCCATCCTTTAATCTCATTAACTGCCCCCATGTTTTAACAAAAGGAATCAAATTCAAAAAGAAAGACCATCTAATTGATTATGCTTGGGATTTAGTCACACCTCTCTTTCTTCAATCTCTGGTCAATTGCTAATGATTTCCATCTTACTCTGGAGAAGCATGACCAGTGCCAGATAAATCTGAGATTAAAGTTTAGCAGTCATGTGGAACCTGCTCTAGTCAAAGAAAGCACTTATTTCAATCAATATAAAGTACATTAGGTACCTACTATGTGCGGAGCACCGTATCAAATGTTGAGGATAACAGAAGCGTAAGACGTGCTCTTGTCAAGGAACTCAAAATCCGTGGAAGACAGGGACAAGCCCTTCTTTCCTCAGATAATGGAAATCGTATAAAAAAAGAACCTCAGAAGTGCTTTTTACCCCACTACTATATTTGCCTTTGAAAATATATTTTTGTGTGCGAGTTCCTAAACCAGCACGTACAGTTTAAGGATCAGGATGGCTACTGAGTCAGAGGTCGTGCTTGGCACTGGGGATGCAAAAAATAAAAAAGATGCAGTGCTGGTAATAAGTCCCAGAAGAGCAAACAGAGAATATGACAAATTACAAACTAGGCATTCGAGGTAAGAACAGCGAGAAGGTGCAGGGATGTGGTGCTCAGCAAGTCTTAAAGAGAAACAAACAAACAGCTGGGTGCTTTAAGTACCAGACACATCCGGGTTTCCTAGAAGTAGAAGTAAGCTTTCTCGGAGCTAGGGCTTGAGCTGACTTAGAAAGATAAGGAGTTCGCAAGGCCAAGAAGAGGACAGGGATGAGAAACACCAGCAGGGGGAAGGGGAGGAGGGGTTACAAATGATCCTCACTTGTAAAGAGGGAGGGGAACTCCCTGGGGCTGAAATCAGGTGCTCACGAGGGTCGGTCGAGGGTCGAGGGTCGAGGGTCAGCAGAGAGAGAGGGCAAGGGCACTGAAATGATGATATGTGGTCAAGGCAGGAAGTTACTTTGAACTGTTCCTATTTGTGCCAGAAAGCTGGGGATCCAGGCAAAAAAGTGAACGCTTAGGTTCTTTAAAGACAGCACTCAATGAACAACTGCCAAATTATGAGCCAGCAGAGAGGACAGCAGGAAAAGTGACTAAAAATGCGCAGGACTCTGAGTGCCAGCTGAGTGGTGCACACGACAAAGGGTGCAGGAGCACAGGGGAAGAGGAGCTCTTCACAGTAGTCAGGGAAGGACGACATGAGCCAGGCCCGGCTTTCCCATGAAAGGTGGCCAGCGTGACTCAAAAGGCCACGAGAAAGGAATCAGATATTATTCATAACCTACTCCCCCACAACTCTTGGCATATGTATCTGATTTATACAATAATTTTTCCCCCTGGGCATATGTCTATTTGGAACTTTTCTATTCTCTGGTGCAAATATAGCTTTACCAACCAATATCCGTACCATTAGTTTGCTGCATGGTCCTGAGTCAACCCCTTAATTACCGTGCCTTAGTTCCAACACCTCCAAGTACACAGCACACAAAGCTGACGCACAGATCAAAAAGACAGAGCTCCAAAAAACATGAAATGCCAGAGCTGCATTTCAGACCACTCTCTGGAGAGAAAGCCTTCTCTGTGGTCCTCCCCACCAAAGCCTTAGACCGGGGTACCATCTCCTCCCCCTTTGACAGCTTTATCTGGGTCATACATGTATGTCTGCTTCGAATCCTCCCCTGCTAGCCATCTACCATAGCCCATGGCCCCTTGCTAAATCTTTAGGAGAAAACCAAGGGAAAAGCTCATTATGTCTCCACGAGCTTGTGCTCATTCCCCCCATGGCCCTCCTGGGCATCAGCCAACTGTGTGCCTTGCAGTCTAGCCAGAGGGCACCTGTACCATTCCCCACAGTGCTTCCGCTTGCACAGGGTACCACCTGTCATCATCGCCGGATTTTATTTCTCATTCCCAAATAAACATCCACCCAGGCTAGTCCAACCGACTAGGTCCTTTCATCTCATTTATGACTCCGTTCATGCTTTCTATCTTCTGAGAAGACCCTCCCATCTCACTGCCACAATTCCAAGCCCCTAGATGGAGTTCAGTGTCTTCCCTATACCTCCCTATAAACCTCAACCAGAGTTGCTACTAAAGAAACATTGAGGAGATAAATGACAATGTCTTTGTTCCACTGCTTCCCAGAGCCTAAAGGAATACCTAGTATCTGTATACATACTATTTGAGTGAATGTTGATTGTATGTCCACAATCCTTTATCCAAAGTCCTTTGAGTTGGATGTGTTTGCAGAATTTGAAATTTTTTTTTTTAATTTGAAATTTTTTATACTTTACAAAGGCAGTAAGAGGCCTACACCCTATTTATGTGACACCCTAGCGGAGTCTGAAGGATACCCCACAACTAAACACACTTCTGTAGTGAAACACATGAATAATGGGATAAATAAAAGCTATAAATAGACCCAATTCAAGTAAAGTCTGACTGCTAAATGAGTTCAGGTGTTCTGTCAAGTAAGTGAAGAACGGTTTGGATTCTCAAGTTTGGGGATTTCTCAGTCACAGATCAGGGATCATAGACCTGCCTATACTTTGAATAATCTGAAGGTAAGGAGAAGAGAGATCATGGGATGTTGGAACCACATAGATTACATCACAGTCCTGTTTTCCTTCACAAGAGAAACACTGAGGACCACAGAGGAAAACTTACTTGTCCAAATTCACAGGTAATTAATGACAAAGCTAATAACAACATCCGATTGCCCTGTTTATGTTCTAGAATTCTTCCCAACAAGACACAATGAAATATGCTCCACTCTGCATTAATCTCATGTCACAACATGTTAATTTCATGGTCTTTCTTCACATCCTCAACATGGGTAGTCCCCGTGATAGTCAGCTCTCAGGGACGGAGAATACAGTCCCTCACACCTACAGCCATATAGAGAGCTACTGTTACCAGTTAACGCCTACAGAAATTCTGAAATCTTTCAGAGGTTAGACCTTTACAACTGAAGTCATTTTAGTAAGAGAAAGAATGGTTTATGTTTGGCTTCTGAGAGAACTTTAAGATAATACACTGTTTCCTTCAAGAGTGGCATGTGAGAAAATTTGAAGTAGTTCATGGACAAAACTTTTTCATCTTCACAGCCAATATCCTATTCAATGGTGAAAAGCTGAGAGCTTTTCCTCTAAGATCTGAAAAAAGACCAGGATGTGCACTCTCGCCACTTTTACTCAGTATGATACTGAAAGTTCTAGCCACAGCAATCAGACAAAAAAAAATTAGAAAAGAAATAAATGGCATCCAAACTGGTAAGAAAGTAGTAAAACTGTCACTATTTTTAGATGACAAACTACTATACATAGAAAGTCCTAGACTCCTCCAAAAAATTATTAGAACGAATGAATTCAGTACAATGATAAAACACAGAATTAATACACAGAAATGTGTTGTATTTCTCTGTACTAATAATGAAGTAACAGAAATTAAGAAAACAATCCCATTTACAGTTACACCAAAATGAATAAAATACCTAGGAATAAACTTCCCCAAGGAGGTAATAGACTTGTACTCTGAGAACTATAAAGCACTGCAGAAAGGAATTGAAGATGGCACAAACAAATGAAAAGATCTATCATAACCGGAAGGATACTGTGAAAATGTCCACACTATCAAATCAATCTACAGATTCAATACAATCTTCATCAAAATAACAATGGCATTTTTCACAGAACCAGAATACATAATCCTAAAATTCATGTTGAGCCACAGAAGACTCTGAAGAGCCAAAGCAATCTTGAGAAAGAAGAAGCTGGAGGTATCACAATCCCAGATTTTAAGACCTACTACAAAGCTATAATAATCAAAACAGTATGATATCAGAGTAAAAACAGACACATAGATAAATGAAACAGAATAGAGAGCCAGAAAGAAACACACATACTTATATGATTATTAATCAAAAACAAAGGAGGCAAAACTATACCATGGGAAAAAGACTTCAATAAATGGTTCTGGGAAAACTGGGCCACTTTCTCATACCACAGACAAAAATAAATGCAAAACAAACTCAAGACCTAAATGTGAGACCTGAAACCACAGAACCTCCTAGAAGGTAACACTGGTAGTAATCTCCTGGACATCAGCCATAACAACATTTTTCTAGATATGTCATTAGGCACTAAAAACAAAAGGAAAATGAACCTTTGGGACTAGTCCAAAATAAGTTTTGCACAGTGAAGGAAACCACAACAAAATGAAAAGGGAATCCAGTGAATGGGAGAAGATATTTGCAAATTTTATGCCCAATAAGGAGTTAATACCCAAAACATAAAGAATTTAGGTAACTCAACACCAAAAAGTAAAAACAATCTAACTAAAAATGGGCAGAAGACATGAATAGACATTTTTCCATAGATGACATACAAATGGCCAACAGACACATGACAGGATGCTCAACATCACTAATCATCAGGGAAATGCAAATCAAAACCACAATGAGGCATCACCTGATACATGTCAGAATGGCTAGTATCAAAAAGACAAGAAATAACAGGTGCTGGTGAGGATGTAGAGAAAAACCCTCACACACTATTGGTAGGAATGTAAATTGGTACAACCACTGTGGAAAACAGAATGGATGTTCCTCAAGAAAAGTTAAAAGAGAAATGCCATTCAATACAGTAATTCCACTACTGGGTATTTACCCAAAGACAATGAAAATACTAATTCAAAAAGATATATGCACACGTATAGTTATTGCAGCATTATTTACAGTAGTCAAGATACTGAAGCAGTCCACATGCCCATCAACAGATGAATGAATAAAGATAATGTGTGTGTTACACACACATGCACATGCATACTATGTACACATGCAATGGACTATCACTTGTTCATAAAAATGAAAGAGACTTCACCATTTGCAACAACATGGATGGACGAAGAGGGTATCATGCTAAGTGAAATAAGTCAGAGAAAGAGAAATACCATATGAATTTACTTACTATGGAATCTTAAAAAAAAACAAACAAACAAAAACAAATGAACAAAAAGAAATGGACGAGAGGGGAGGGGCAGCTGGGGAGATGGGCAAAATGGGTGAAGAAGAGGTATAAGCTTCCAATTATGGAATGAGTAAGTCAGGGGAATGAAAGGTACGGCACAGGGAATATGGTCAGTGGTATTGTAATAGTGTTGTATGGTGACGGTCACTACAACTGTGTGGGCACAGCATAATGTAGAGACTTCTCGAATCACTATGTTGTACATCTGAAACTAATGTAACATGGTGTGTCAACTAGGCCTCGATAAACTAAGTTGGAAAAAACCCAAGTTAAAGAAAACATTAATAATGGTGCTAGTACCACTTGGATATGGAAAAAATCATGAAGGTAGTATGTGTATAAATGAATTTAGTCTCAGCAGAAAGAATGTCTTTCTGTGAACTCTGTTCTTCAAAATTCAAAAAGGTATATCCGATATTTGTGTAACTTCACTTAACATTCGTAACAGGAAGACTTTAAACATTTTTGTGCCATGGCCCACATCAGACATTACTGATAGATAAATGGATGCAGCTGCTCATGGCAGAGGTGACAACAGTGCAGGAAGTTCTGGTCCCCCTGGGTCCTGTCTCACTGCTGGAGGTTTCAGAGAACAGGTATCTCAGTCACTTCTATAATCTAACACAACAGACTTACCCCAGGCAAGTACTCCTTTCTGACATAGTAAGGGAATTGGAAGCACAGCTCTATTCCCTGCTAGGTAGGATACATGTGTAGCATGTCCTCATCCCTCCACTCCTACTGCAATGCATATGGAACCATGCACCTCACTCAAGCCAAGACTGACTCTATTCTCAGAGATCTGTGTTAAAATTATAAACATAATTTCTATTATTGAGATTCTCATTAACGTAACATAGCAAACGGTTTATATATTATTATGTAGTCAGGCCCCACTAAAAAAAAAAAAAATACATTAATACCACAGTTGTCAGAGGGAAGGACAAAAAGCCTAGGAGAGATACACAGCCATCCTCTAAACTGAGCTCTGAACAAGAGGTCTCTGGTCTGGCATAGTGCCAACACCTGGAGAGAGAGGTTCTACTAGAGTTTGAAACAGCTGACAGCTACATGGGTCTCATATGGGAGGAAGAAGGTCTTGCTCACTGAATGCTGGGCTGTTACAAGGTTTAAGACCCTAATACTTGGGGATCCCTGGGTGGCACAGCGGTTTGGCGCCTGCCTTTGGCCCAGGGCACGATCCTGGAGACCCGGGATCGAATCCCATGTCGGGCTCCCAGTGCATGGAGCCTGCTTCTCCCTCTGCCTGTCTCTGCCTCTTTCTCTCTCTCTGTGTGTGACTATCATAAAAAGAAAAAAAAAAGACCCTAATACTTGAACAGCACCCAATAATGGTCAGCCAGATTCAGGTTATTTTGTCATGAAGTCAGTTGACTACCCTCCTCTAGTCTGGATCTCTAAATTCTGGAAATCAGTAGGAAAATATCCTTCTTTCCCCCTCCACCTCCATATTCCTGTCCCCAGCCACTTAACTAAAGGCTAATAAAACAAAACAAAACAAAACAAAAAAACACCTGAAAGAAATTAATGAATATGAAAGAAAATTTCCCTAATGTTATGACTCTTCCCTTTGTTCAAACCTTAATATAATACACACTAGTGACATAAAATCATGAAACAGTGGATATTAACTTGCTCCAGGAAATAAAAGTTGTCAGGTTTCCATACACAAGGCCATTGTGCTTAGGAATTGAAGTGTATGCAGTTCCCTGGTAAGCCCAAGGATTACTTAGAAGTAGTTTATGTTTGACACACATCCTTTGGAAAACCTACTCTAACAAATATTTCCTAGTCCTCACCCCGTAAAAGATGCAGCTAAGCCAGCAAGGATTTTTCTATGATTATGTTTTAACACTGGAAGCCATCACAAAATAAGCAAAGCTAGAAACAGCGAAACAAGAGTGTGTCCACCCAGTCCTCCGGTGGGAAGTGAAGAGGGAAACAAATGTTAGTATCTGAATGAAGGATCAGCATAAGGAGAGGTGAAGGAAGGCCAACTGAGAAGCACACGAGCGGCCTCCAGCACTCATTGCCAATGAACAGTAAATACCCGTGGCTCTGTTACTGAACACTTACTACACGCCAGTCACACGAGGTGCCCAACACACGCTATCTCACTTCATCATCAGAACTCTAAAGTAAAATACTATTACCACCAATATTTTTTTAATGATGGAATTGATGGAAGTGATCAAATCAGGGAGTACGATCACAGAGCCTGAGACGTGAAGGAGTACACTGTACTGCCTGGAAGGGCCCATGAGCAGCAGCACACAGCTGCACAGAGGGCTAATTCACATCAGCTTCTGTGCGCAGTGCTCCGGCCCCGAGGAAAGCCACAGCAAGGACGGAGAAAAACATGTCCCAACAAGGTATTTTTTTAGCAACCAAACATAACAAAGGAACAGTATCTACCCTAACTTCTAAATGTATTTGCCTATACAATCTGAGTATGCTGCCTTTTTCAAAATTTCTAGAGTACTGATGATAGTGAAGTGTACCTGTCACATAAATGACAAACTGACACTAAGTTGCAATGAAACATAGGTAGACTGTGAGCTTCATGAAGGTGAACAGGGCTCATGCTGCTTAGGTGATGCAATATAGGTCCAAGAAGCGCTGGTTTTTAAATCCATGAGCAGATGACCACAGTCTGAGAACAACACAACTACAGTTTCTGCATATAGACATCCTAACAAGGTATAACACTGACAGCTGAGGCTCCAGAGAAAGGACTTCTATCCTGGAGAGGGGACATACTATGGGAGACGCTTGGGAGGGGCGACTAGAGGTCTTCTATCAGACCAAGGCTAAACAGTGCAAGGTCCACCCATGTAAGTTCTCTCCTCACACCACAATGAAGACCAGACACAAATATGTCCACAGAACTATCAAAAGAGGAAAAGAATACTGCCAGAGAAGTAGCAAAAATCTAAAAAGAAAGGCCAGGGACTAGATACAAGACTCTTTAAGAAATGAACCCCTCTTAAGCTTGCAGGAGGGAACGTCACCTAAAGCAAATCATCGGAAACAAATCATGGCATCCTGTTTGGACAGACTGTCAGCATCCTGGAGGCAGCCGATTTCCCCGCCTGGGAGGACTCACTGATGCCATTTCAATGTGAAATCTCAAGAGTATAGTCCCTGACCCGAGAGGAGTGTGGCAATCACCTGCGGCCCCGTTAGAAAAGGAGGTTCTCCATTCTGACCTCCTAAATCAGAAATTCTGGGGCAGCGGGCCAAGCATTCTGTATTTCTGGACTAATCTGACATATACTCAGGTGAAGAACTATTGATCCAGACAAACCTCTTCCTTTGGTTGACACAGAATTCACACAGGTAAGTTGAGAAAACCATTTTCCTTCTCACCAATTCCAAATTCAGTGTCAACCTAAACCTAAGAAGTAAATTCCGGAAGACACTACTGAGAAGTTTTCAGATGTGCAAATGGACTTAATTCTCATTTCCTGTACAGAAACAGCATGAAGTTCATTATTAGCAGCAAATAAATGTTCCATTCCAATGAAAATACTAAATGCAACATATTTTTATACTCATGGTTCACTAGAGGATCATATTGCTCCAGAACTATCTGGTCATCAATTTTTATCATGGACTCAGAAACTCAAAGGACGCATAATTATAATGACCTTCCTAAGATAAGATATTCATATATTTAAATGAGGTACATTTTATATGCAATAATTTCAAAAATATATATTCTTTTAATGACAGTTCCTAAAGCTGGTAAGAAAGGGAAATAGGTACATCACACCCTGGGGTGAGCAGGATATTGTAAATTAGTACAACTCTTATGAAAAGCAATTTGGCAATATGTGTCAAGCCATAAAAACCTCCACACTCTTTGACCTATCAGGTCTACTTGTTTTCAGATTAAGAATTAATTCCCCCAATGAAAAAGTTATGTGAACAAAGGTACCTACTACAGGCCCCAAATGGAAGAGATGGGATGTCTGAAATATGAGGATGGCTAATAAAAACATCATGTGACTACGTAAAATAAAAACAGACTATGTAACGTTAAAAGACACACTTGAAAGTAGAAGATGATACAGAAGAGTATCTCTACTGTGATTACAACTGAGGCAAAAACATATGCAGGGGTGCACCCAGGAGAAGTGGGAAGGCTCGCGGAAGTTAGAACATAAGGGCAAAATTTCTCTTCTCTCTACTCATTTCTGTTTTGGTGTAGTGATGACTGAAATATTAATAATAACCCTGAAGGGTTCAAACCTATTCTGAGTCCAGATAAAGTGATTTCCATTTGTGCGCGTGCGCATGCCTGTGACCATTCATGCAAGGAGGAGGACCACGGGGAGAAGGGGAAAATATCAAATTAGTCACTGCCAAGGGACAGTAACTGACTTAAAATGAGACACAACATACCGTTACCTCCCACTAAAACTCAAACCACACCACGGAAGAGAAGTTCAACCCACAGAATTTTAGAAACCACAGCCACCTCAATGATGACGTAACAGGAAGTCAATCAACCAATCAAACAGCCAAAAGTAGTCTCTCTTCCTCTACTCTTTATGATATTTTTCGGCGAAATAACATTAAACATGGGACAGGTGATACAAACTACCATTTGTTGAGCTCAATTTTAAACTGAGGACTCTAATTTCAAATGGACTCCTCTATTAAGTGCAACTGATCTTTCAGAGCCACTTGGGTTTATGCCTGTGACACAGTGAATGTGCCTGCAACACGAATTCTTACAAAGCCCAAATCCCACGTTTGTGCCAAGCTCGGCTTTCATCATGCAGGCTTGCTTGGAGCTGCTCCAGCACAGCCGCCGCTGGACTACTACCATCCTGGCCTCGGGGTATTAGTTTCCTCTTCATTTGGGGCAAGTTCTGTGTTGCATGGTTCATTATGACGCCAATCCTCCTCTAAATTGTTTGTTAAAATGAACAAATTAAAATCAGATTTTCAGTTCCAAGATGCTCAAGGATTATTGGGGAGGGGGTGAGTAAATGGAAGCCAATGTGCAATTCCAGGCAAAGTTCAGAAATTCATAAATCAGCAAAACAATCTCCCTGTTGCAGATAATTCTCAAGGCACTTGATGGCACAAAGTGCTAGTCAGTAAGCTCCCAATGATTGAGAAACAATTACCAAGAAAATGTTCATGACTCCATCAGAAGAAGGAAAAGAAAAAGAAAATTAAAAGAACGGTCAGGTAACAACGCATGTATGTTGACATTTAATCTAAAACATTGCTTTTAACGAACTCTCTAAGGGTATGGGAGCCAGATGCACTCTGCTGTCAGAGAAAAAGAAAGGGAAAAACAACATGAGCTACCACGAAGGCATGCCAATTTGAATTACTGCACACGAAAGCTATGGTAAATTACCCACTTTCCTCAAAGAACTTCCTATTCTCTGGCTATGTTTTTCAGGAAAATTATGATTGCCCCAAGAATCTCAATCCTTGAGAATTCACACGTTATTTCTTTCATACTTCAAGTCCAGGATTCCAACGAGTCCTAGGAGTGGAAAATATCTTTTGAAAATAATATATTCATCTAAATATATGGCATTTTCTTATTTTTCTGGAACAATTTCAGACATGTCCTCTGAAAGGAGACTTCCGGTTGAGAAGACAGAAGTTTATTTAGGTGATGGGAGAGGGTCTGCTGTAACATCCACTTTGTGGGTAGATGCGGGCATGTTCAATTTAAAACAACAGTATCCTCAATGCTTTCACAATACAGTGTGCTTCCAGTAAAGTTCAACAATGTGTTTGTGGCTGACGTGAATATATGAAAGTCAAGAGTAAGAGTTTACCGTAGGGGTCACAGGTTAACAATGACTGACCTATGCTTCTCTAACTGCTAAGATAACACTATTTCATAAAACTTGCTTATAAGAGGACCCGCATTAGCCTACTCTGGCCTTCCCGAATTTAAACTTGACTAATTCAGAAGGTACAGCCTGCTTCTTACAAAGAGGTGAATTCTGAGTGGGCAACCTGATTCTTTTCTCAATAACCTAAATTTAAGAAGTAAAAATATCTAAAATAACAAAATTCACCCTTAGATTTACTTGAGCATTCTTCTCATCTTAAATCTCACTTGTGAGAAGAACAAAGGAGGAGCGAGGGTGGGAGGAAGGGCAGGAGAGGAAGATGAAGAAATGAGGGAACGAAATATGGACCAATCAAAAGAAAAGCCAAAGAATAACTAGTCTTTTCCAAAAATACCCTTTTTTTTTTAAGTGTTTATTGGGGGCTTATACTCAAGCACCAGGGAGGCGGCGCCAGGAGCAGATGTCCCAGCCCAAAATATTCTTCTTTTTCAACCATCATTTCCTCTTGTGTAGCTAAAATATAATGCCATTACATTCCACCTACTAGCCATAAATCAAATATAGATGCTGATAGCTTGATGTATGATTCAAGGAATAAGTATGATTCATGGAACAATGTAGATTTAAATATTTCCCTTGCCCTTTTAAAGACAGCAGAATCAGGAGGACTCGGAGAGGATCTACTACGTTAGATCAGATACTTACCGTTGCTTACCATACGCCTGGCCACTTCCCACAAGACAAGACCAAAGGCCCAAATATCAACTCTCTTGTAAGAATCGAAACAGTCCACCTGGATGGTTTCATCTAGAACTTCAGGAGCCATGTAGCGTTTGGTGCCCACACGGGGGTTGTTCCCCACATCGAGCTGATTGGTACTCTGGGAATGCATGACTGCCAGGCCTACAGGGAAGAAGACAACAGGGTGGGTCAGGTCACTTGCTTTCTCACAGAGGGTTGCTGAAGAATGTCTACACTGACCCCAGTCAGAGGCGCCCTCTTGTGGTATTCGTGGTCACTGTGCCACTGCCCCCAAGTCATTGGTCTCTTGTAGGGGTGATGTCTGTGACAACAGCAAAAAGATCTAATGCCAGAAACATTCTGATGCCATCAGGTGAACACATGAGCCTCTGAAACAATAAGATCTGGATGAATAATAAGCCAAGGCACCGCACCAAACTGGTATGAGGCCAGCATTTCAAGTCCACAGGATAATAGACTCACAGCGGGACCCCCAAGGGTCTCCTTGAGAAGTGAAGCTCTCACGGTCTACCACAGCTCCCAACAGTGCACAAACTCAAATTCCTCACGCTGCGAGGCCCAGAATTTGAGGTAATACACCAATACTTCGGCAGCAGACTGCCACAGGTACCGCTCCAATCCCTTCAGGACGAGCTGCGCACCTGAGAAACCAACTCTGACCAGACCCACAGGCCTTTCTCTGCAGTCAGGCGGGCGGACAGCATTAAATGAGATTCAAAGCACAACTCTCATGCTAAACAGCTCTGAAGCACTTTCTGAAACCATGACTCATATCAGAATTCCTCAGTTAGAGAGACCTGGCATTCCTCGCAGACCGGGAGGGTTAGGCAGATAGACGCGTGATTCATTTGAGAATGAAATTACTTTGTGATGTATATGCTGACCAACTCAAAACGATTCCGTTAACACTCAGAATAATGAAAAGCGCCAAAGTGGAACAAGCAGCCTCTGTAAACCTTTGCAACCCAATGATCCTTTGAGGCTCCCTCAAGCCTTCTACGGAGAATGCTTCTCCTCCCGCTCCATGGCTTTAAATGTGTGGGAAGAGGACTCCTTATCATGCCAGGGAGATGGCACATGGTATCACACCCTTAATAATTAGCAGCGAAATCAGCAACTGCATTCACTGAATCAGTCTGGTTCCTCTTTCCCTGATTTTTATCATCAACTCCAAGATTCTATGGCCACTGTGAACATCTCCTGAAACACATACACCTCTCTACCCTTTCCAGCACCAAAGAAGTCAAAAATAACAGAATATGAAAAGGTGCAGCTTAAATAGATCATGGCAATACTAGCTGTGGTGGTTTAAAAATATGTCCACAAGTTCTTTGAAACTTCTCCCTTCAGGAGGTGAAGCTCAATTCCCCTTGACTTGAGTGTGGGCTGAACTATCAAACAGAACACGGCCGATCTTCAAAATTAGGACACCAACGACATCATGGCTTCCTCTCCGTTCTCTCAGTTCTCTTGTGTTATGAGGACACTCATGCAGCCCCGTGGAGAGGTCCCCCTGACAAAGAACCGAAGCCTCCTGCCAATAACCATGTGAGTGGAGCCATCCCTGACGAAGCCCTCAGACACTTGCAGCCCTAATCGACAGCTTGACTGTAACCCCCACAAGATCCTGAGCCAGAACCAGAGAGCTAAGTCATTCCAAGACTGATGACCCTCAGATGATTACGTGAGATAACAAACTTGTGTTATTTTAAGCTGCTAAGTTTTAGGAACAATGTGTCACCCAGTAATTGATAATTATCCCACTATCTAAAGACACAAAACATCCAAATGCAATGTATAAACCTTGGCTGAGTTCTTGTTTGAGAAAACTAGAAAAATATGAAAATGGATGTCCAACGATATTAAAGAATTATCAATTATTTTAGGTGAGAGAAACTGTGATTATGCAGGAGACACATTTTGAAGTATTTAGGAGTAACATGGTGTGATGTCTGCAACTTGTTTCAAATGTATGAGCAAAGACAGATGCACAGCTACATATAGATGAAGCAAATATGGCAAAATTTTAACAACTGTTGAATCTAGGTGTTGTGAATATGAATGATCATTATGCTTAGTATTCTTTAAGCCTTTCCGTATGTTTGATTTTTTTTAATAATAAACAGAAAAATAAATAGAATACTGGTATTTTTGCAGTATCAATAACAGAACATGATTTCTGGGACGCCTGGATGGCTCAGCGGTTTGGCACCTGCCTTTGGCCCAGGGTGTGATCCTGGAGTAGTGGGATCAAGTCCCATGTTGGGCTCCCCGCAGGGAGCCTCCTTTTCTGTGTCTTTGCCTCTCTCTCTCTCTCTCATGAATAAATAAAATCTTTAAAACTAAATAAAAAATAAATAGAACATGATTTCTAATGAGTGATCCTTAATTTCTGGGTGTGAAGTGAAAAATTACACACAAATGATGCTCTTATAGGAGCTGTCTTCTATACCAAGGAACCACTCCCTGAATAATAACACCTTAACAAAGATTTTTGTACAAATCCATGTATCTAATTGGAAGGCTACAGGCTAAAAGAAAGATAAATGAATAAATAATTAGTTGGACTTAATGAAAAACACCTCTGACTCCCTATCAAGTGCCATAACCAAATTTAACAGCTTCCTAATTTTCCATCTCCCCTAGACCACTGGACTATAACAGCAGCTACCATCTGAATGTTTATTATTTGCCAAGCAAGTATAATAATTTCTGAATTTTGTAAGAACCATGTGAGGTACATAATAATTGATTTTTTAGTAACATGAACAATACTTCAACACAGCGTTACAAACATTTGAAACAATACAGAAGTACAGTGCACAGTGTGAAACGCTAAAGTGTTCCTTGCTTAGCTCCCCATCCTTACATCAAGTTATAAGCAGTGTTGTACTTTAGGCAGGTAAATAGATAAAATATCTACATAGATATATGGGGAAGATAAAGGGGAAAGCCAGGATTCAAGTCCAAATCACCCTGCTCCACAGCCATGGCATGGCCATAAAAGTCCCCTAACCACAACTAAAACTGCCCACGAAGAGCTTTGGAGCCATACCCTTTCAATGCCATCCCAAATATTTCTCTTCTCACACTTGCAAAACTGTGTAAAAATAATACTCAGCATGAATGCAAAGACTTTAAGGAAATTCAAAAGAAATAAATTTTTCTGACATGTAAACTCTTTTGTGTTTAAAATAAGAATTGAATTTTATCATTTATATGAAAGAGCTAATACTGTTCAAACCTTTATCAGCCTAACAATAACTACAATGATATCAATATAATATAAACCATTTTTTTTTTTTTTTTGTTTTTTTTTTTTTTTAATATAAACCATTTTTTAATCAAATTGAGTGAGGACTCTCAATAGTCCACTGAAATGAATAACCAATATTACAATTCAGTTCTCATTAGCATAATTATTCAGCCAATACCCAAGTTGAATATGGTTTTATATACAATGTCACTATAAATGAAAAGAATCTTATTTATAATGCAATTAAAGTTACACTGAGCATTACCCTAACACCGCAGGAATGAGATATCTCAACAGGGGAAATTATAAATTGGTTTAGGAATTATTTTCCTCTTTCTTGACTGATAATTTTACCATGATTACAGAAAAACAACTTTAGAAGCCATTTTTAAGATGAACTCATTCCATAGGTTACTTTTTTTAAAAGATTTTATCTACTTATTTGAGAGAGAGAGTGAACAGGAGGTAGAAGGAGAGAGAATTTGAAGCAGACTCCACACTGCATGCAGAGCCTGATGCAGGGCTCGACCTCACAAGCCTGAGCTCATGACCTAAGCTGAAACCAAGAGTCAGACACTTAACTGACCAAGCTGCCCAGGAGACCCTCATTCCATAAGTTATTTATCTGTGTACCTATTCTGTGTAAAGGTTTGTGAAACCAGAATGCTACAGACTATTGGTTGCCTCTAAGGGTGAGGCTGGCCAGGAACTGACTAAATGAGCAGTTCACTTGGGAGTGACTTTCCAAGGTAATGTGAAGGTCTGAATTTCGATGGAGATTTAGATTTTACAGCATTTGTCAAAACTGTGAGAACGTATTACTTAGATTTGTTCATTTCTCGTGAAATTGAAATTTCACCTGGAGAGAGAGAAGTAAACAAATAATAGACTCACTCTAGTGAGTGACACAATATACAGATGCTGAAGTCTTTAGAAGAGCTCTCTTGTCTGCAGTTTACTTGGGAACATATCAATGATTAAAGATGGACGGATGAGTGGAAATGGATGGGTATGTGACAGAGCTTAAGAACAGTAAACTGTTGATGGGAGAATCTAGGCAGTGGGTACCCAGCTATTCACTGGGAAGTTCTTTCAATTTGCCTGCATGCTTGAAATTCTTCACAAGATGTTCGGGGAGGGGGCATAGATGTAACCTAGCTAAACAATGGAATCCAACAAAAGTTAAAAACTAAATAAAAAAATATTTTTTAAAAAATTTACCCAAATCTGCTATGCAACACTGTCCATTCTTCTTAACCAGGATGTTTTTGCTCTTTAAATCTCGATGAGCAATGGCTGGCTTTCCTTGGGTCCCAAATATCTCTATGTGCAAATGTGCAAGACCACTAGCTATGGACAGCACTATTCGCAGGCAGCTAACAGTATCCAGAGTAGTAAGCTGAAGATAGTCGTACAACGATCCCATTTCATGATAATGTGTGATTAACCACAACTGGGTACTGGAGTGTCTTGATGTCATGTCTGAAGCAATAAAACCTGGAGAGAGCAAGAACAAAAGGAGCAGACATGTAAGAATTTCACGTTATAACTTATAGTATACAGAAATAGTGACCCACACAATAGATACCACCTATAACCAAAAACAATCAAACTAACCAACTACCATGAAAGGAGGTTTACAGAGGTGTCAACAGAAAAACATAATACTATTAATACTACCATAAAAGGTACTGCCAATGAATAGGAAAGTTCCATATTCATTTTCATTATAAATAATCCTTTTAAAAAGAGTTTACTTTGCATTACAATTTGGATAGGAATAATATCTTTGTGTTCATCCATAATAATAGTATCAAACTCTTTATCATGCTCATATTCCAAGCACAGATTATTCATCAACCACTCAAAAAGAATAAAAAAACAGAACCTAAACACCTATGTTCTAGTATTGACTCTGCCTGTGATTTGCTGTGTAATCCTGAGCAAGCATTTAGGTTCTCTGGATTATCTGTGCTCAAATATAAGATAAAGGATAAGTTTTATTAAATGACTGACTACTCATCAAATAAAAAAGAAGCCAAATACAGTAAGAATCTGTGATGCTCTTTGTCATCACACAGGAAAACCAAGGGGATAGCGTCTGTCGGCTAGAACAAAAGACTGATATAGGAAGGGAAAATTATAGTATAACGTAATGAATATAATGAAAAGTACTGTTAGATCCGCAAAAGGCAGTGTGAGTCCAGAACAGGGAATCCTAATGATTCAGACTAGATGTTACAACAGGTTTCCATTGAGAAGTGATAAAACTGAAGCGGTCTTGCAAAGAAGTGAGACTTGAGAGATGCCAGTAAAGAGGTAGGAAGAGATTTTTCTAGACATTCTAAGGGGACCCTAGAGCAAACTGAATGAATTCTAGAACTTCCTAACCTACAAAATAAATTATGATGTGTGTGCTTGCCTTTCCTGCCATAGATGTGCTCTCCAGACCCTTGCTTGCACATTCGCTCTCCATTTGTGTGTATATAAATACACACACACACACACACACACACACCCCTAATGGGCACACAGGTGGTGACCTCTGGTCTTTATAAATTAAAGAATATTTTTTTAAAAAGACAGATGTGGCTTGGGCAGGATTAAAGGACTTTTCTGTAAAAAAAAAAAAAAAAAAAAAAAAAAAAAAAACAGAAATATGCGGAACATGCCTCACGCTTGCAGAGCCGGATACACAATTTGTGCCACTTTCACACATATTTTCTCCTAGGATTTTTCTCAATACACCAGTAACACAGATCTCATTATACTCAGTTTATAAATAATAAAATTGCTGCTAAGAATAAAATAAAATAAAATAAAATAAAATAAAATAAAATAAAATAAAATAAAATAAAATAAAATAAAATAAAATAAAATTGCTGCTAAGAGATGTCAAATTACATATCTATTAAGTTGTTGCTGACCTCAAGTTTGGTGCCAGCTACCTGGGCACACCATACCTTGTACAGGAAATTCTGGGAACAAAGAAAGGTCCCCTATTTGATCGTCATCATCATCAACAATAGAAGCAGCTAGTAATTACTGGGACTAACACGGTGCCAGGCAGAGTTCTGCACACTCCACATGTAATTGTCCAACACTCACTGGAAGGAGGCAGAGGATATCGCTGGCACAAAGGCTAGTAATGGTCCCCAACAGTCTGCTCTAGCACCCATACTCTTACCCACTATGCCAGACTGCCCCCAAACAAGCTGACTTCTAGGAGAAAGACAATTTGACACTGAATCTACTGCACATCTGTAAAGTGAACAAAGTGATGTTTCCACACTTTGATCCCCTACCTCTCTCTCCTTGCCCTCTGCGCCCCTTCCCCTGGGCAGTCTCCATCTCTCACTCCTTCCCTCTCTCCAGTCTGTCTCTGTGGCCCCGCAGCGATTTCTCCTGGAGCCCTTCACTGGCCACAATATGAATAATCAAACTGTGTATTTAGATATTTACTGTTACTAAAGAAAATGTTTCTGCTTTATTATTTTAAACCAAAGGCTATTAATCATTAATGACTTTCAAAAATAAATATCCTAAACTATAAGTACCACTCGAAAGGAATCAAATTACTGTTGTGTATTTAATGTCACCTCTACTGATTTCTCTGCCCAAGGGAAAGCAGCCTCTGATTAAATAAATAGATAAATAAATAACAAATAAATATTTATTCTCTCACCTTCCCTAAGCCTCTTAAAGTCTCAGAGAAGGATTTTTGTCTGTCCCGTTAATTATGCTCTAGATCTTCCAGAAAAAGGACTTTTAAAAAGGCAGGATTTTTTTTTTAACTGTTTATCTCCCAAGCATGAATTACAGAACTACATTTGTTTCAAAATGCTAGGGCATTTTTATGAAATTTCTCCATTTTCAGTCAAAGCACTGTACTGGTAGTGAACGCTGAACAGGTCCTTAGAAGCTGGGATGCTGGCATGGCCACTGGACGTGTTCATAATGGGGAGGGAAGGTGATTAGAGCAAAGGCTTCTTATTTAACAGCCAAGGTCATCCTCCCAGCCTCCTCAGGAAAGAAAACAAACCCCAAAATCTTAAGCAAGGTCATCAGTGGCCCTTGCGAGCCTCTTCCAGCGAACCTTCTCCTCCAGGAACCAGGCAGCTACAGCAGCTGAGGACTGAGGCCACCTCACAGTGGGGCACGGGGGTCCAACCCTGGGGACCCACATGAGCTCTCCCATTGCCCAGCTGGGTGATCTCACACAAGTCCTATGAAAGGTCCTCCTTGGCTTCCTCGTTTGTAAGATAAGGATAACGTCATGAGCAATCTCAAAGGGGTACTGTGAGAACAGAAGAGTAATTATAGGTACAGTGCTTCCCACCATGCCCAACCCAGGAAGTATCAAGAATAGCCGACTACTATTACATTCAGAAGAGCTCAGGGTTCAATTAAAACCACAACAATTCTGCAACATCATATCTTCTGTGGGTAACTTCCTTTACTTCCACGTGGTCTCAAGAAAGTCTGATTAAACGGTTAGGCATTACCTCTGAAGAGCCCGGGGCAGTTCTAGAGATGGAAGGCGGTAATGGCTGCACGATGTGAATGCACATGTGTCACTGCACTGTCCACTTAACATGATTAAACACTAAACTTTGTATCTTAGTGTAATTTTTTTAAAAGAGCCTAAGATGAGACTTTGGAATAAAATTCTCACACTAACTCAACTCCCTTGGTCTTAGTAATGAGGACAAGAATACTCCAAAACATGTAACTTTGGCCCAGAGTCACAGAGTGGGCCTGTTCGAGGCGCTGAGAGTAGAAACCAGTTTCTCAAATCCCCCGACCACTCTTCCTGCCACCACACAGCACAGCCACCCATTACCCCCTTGTCTGCTGAATTCTATACCAGAGCAGAAGGAAGAGTCAAAAGCCAACCTAGTCCCTGGAAAGATATTGCTGCAAAGGAGATAAAGAGTGAGTGTGCAGAGTTTTGTATGTATGCGTGTGTGACTGATTCATTCTGAGGGGCCAGAGTTAGCAATTCTCAACGGTGGAAGGGACATCATCATCCAACACTCGATACAATATGCTCCTTTGATAGAAAAAGAAAAGATCACAGAAAATCTTGAGGTCTCTATATCCAGAAAACTGGTAAAGCAAGGAAAGGACTTTAACCAAATTTAGCCCCCCCCCCAAAAAAAGTGTGGTGCATTTCTGTAAGCTTTCTTAAAGTTAAAAGAACTACACAGTAAAATCAGTCCATATAGCTCTAAGTATGATGACGGTGGAAAGACCTCATGAGTACAGAATTTCCCTGGATCACCAAGTAATAAGAAATGAACAATGTTTTGCTCTATGTGGTCACACTAAAGGAACCTCACCTCTCACATGAATCATATCGCAAAGGTGACTTTCAAATTCCTCTTATGATTACATCCAGTTTAACAGATATGTACTAAGCACCTAGCATGTGCAGGGTACTGTCCTTAGCACGTGAGAGCAAAACCAATGGAAGTGATCCTTGTCCTTGGCATACAAGGGAATGATATCACAATTCATTTAACTCAAGGGCACTGATAAAGTGACTATTTGCATAGCCCAGCAATATCTAGCCCATTTTGTTCAATGAACCTGTGAGCCCATAAGAGGGGTGCCTGAACATGCCCTTCTATTCATGTACTCAGACCCCGCATACTTCTTAACAGTATGTGCACCTGCCCAGTAAGAGTAATTCCACTGCCTAGGGACGCCTGGGTGGCTCAGTGGTTGAGCGTCTGCCTTCAGCTCAGGACGTGATCCCGAGGTCCTGGGATCAAGTCCCGCATCAGGCTCCCCATAGAGAGCCTGCTTCTCCCTCTCCTATGTCTCTGCCTCTCTCTGTGTCTCTCATGAATAAATAAATAAATAAAATATTTTTTCTTTTTAAAGAGTAATTCCACTGTCTAAAGAGTACTCCTGATACATCATGGCTTCTAACACAACTGACACTCTATCCGTTACTCCCCTCTCTATTCCAGTGTCAGAGGCAAAAGTGGGACATTTAAGGATAATTTTGACTGTGGATGAATCTTTACCTCATCCTCTTATTACAGAATCACAGAAGCAATTCCACTAGCTAACCACAACACAGAGTACAGAACTGTGGTTAAGAGACACACTGCCCAGTAGGATTCTCAGCTTTGCGATTTAACCTGATGGGTGATGCTAACCTCCCCACCCTGGTTACCTCATCAGTTAAAACTAGAAAAACAAGAGTACCTACCCACTTATGATTGTGGGGAAGCCAAAATGAGAAAATGCACATGAAGCACTTAAAGCAGCGCTTGCTGCACAGTAACGAGTCATTGTTGTTACACATGTGCATCTAACTGTGACACACGGTAGTGTGTGATCAGAGTTACAGCACAGCTGCAAAGTAGGGAGTGCAGAAAAGCACAGGTAAACCCACTGGGAGAGACTAGACGGGAACTGCGACATTTTGATGGAAGGAAGGGTGGTTGGAGTATAGGGTGTGGATCGTGGGTGATCAAGACTGTGAACAAAGGCACAGACACTGGAATGCTCACAGCGATCCCAAGTAATGGTAAATATCAGAAGTGGCTGCCATCTAGGGATATTTGTAGAGAAAGTCTGAGCCTCCTTGGGACCCCAACATATAAGGAGTCTGGAATGCCAGGCCCAGAAGGCACAAATGTGACAAGCAATGGAGGAGTCATCAAAGATACTTTGAGGAGTACCCAGCTACCCAGTGAAAGATAACTCAGTGTAGCAAGATGGACTGGAAATGGGAGACCAACAGCAATGATATGAGTAAGGGGGGCTGGGTGACAGCTGGGGCCCCACAGTAAGGCAAGGGGAGGAGACAACAGCAGAAACACACAAGTCTAAGATGGAACACACCGCCACACTGTTAAGGCAAAACTTGAGACAACTGTCAAAGCGTTCCTGGTAGACAACCTGACTCGGGTTTCATACTAAATTGGCAATAATGGAATCGAAATAAGTCATGGCCAGGGCCTTCTGATAAGCCAAATCTCATCCAATAGCCATGAAGAGGCCAGCACTATCCTAGGGAGTCAATTTCTCTATAAACTTTATATCCCCTATTTAAAAAGCACTCTGAGCAGCACTCAGCATACATGTATTGGTATAAACACACTGAGAGAAACTTTCCAAAAACAGAGAAGTCAAGGAATATTCTCATCCCTTATACCTCCTTAGCAGTATTTCGATGGGCTCTTCACATATTTCACAAATGGTTCTAAGCTTTAGTTTCCAAATTAAAATGGATGCTAAATCCCTCTGTAAATCTGGGCTTTAAAAACCATGCCTAGTTTGAGGGAACGTGCATTTAATTACGATGTCCCTGGGAGCTGTGAATCTCTAGGAAATCGTCCAAAGAGCTTTCTTAGTTTGATTCAATAAATATTCAAAAAGGGTGCGGTAAGTAGAACAACGGATGAAGCCTTGAAGTGAACAATATGGGGTAAATTTTTGTTGCTTAAATAACAACCTACAGAATAAGAATTAGCAATAATGATTTCATTTTCATCATCCAGAGAATCTTCAAACTTAGCTTCTTTGCAGATTTAAACAAGAAATTAGTGTTAAAAGAAAATTAAACATGATATAAATGCTGATGATTCCTATTATCGCTTTTCAGGGGGAGACTTGCAGATTCTCATACACCAAATCTGAGAGGGCAAAGGTAGGCAATTATTTCTTTCTAGATAAAATTAATGAGTGGGATTATCTTTGTACTTACCTAAAATATTTTCATGCCTCAGCATCACAGTGTTGTACAATTCTGTTTCCCTGAACCACGACTTCTCATCCCGGGAGGAGAAGATCTTCACAGCAACGTTCTCCCCTTGCCAGCTGCCCCTCCACACCTCACCATACCTGCCTTTCCCTGGGGGAAGCAACACAGAGGTGACATGGAACGGCAGGACAGGAGACATAGCCAGGACATAGCCTGCAGCTCTTCCCCCCCACCCCCCCATTGTTTACTCAGGGGAAAAAACTTAATCTGGGGATCTAAATATCACAGCTTACCTGTGAAGACATACAGAAAGGTGTGGAACCTGCCCCTCCCAACCACCCACTGTCATAACAAATCCAACACCCCCAGTATCTACACTGTACAATTAGCTGCTAATTACGAGGCTTACAGTTAAATTCTTCTATCAAAGGTCATGAAACATATGATTTTTAAAAGGACATAAAAGTTAGTAAAACGAAGAAAATAATACAGAGTATTAGGTTACAATGTGCTGAAAGCCAAAAGAAAAAAGGAAAGAAAAAGCACATGTGGCTACATTGAATAGCTTACTGGATCCCTTCCCTTCGCACAAGATCAAAGCGGACATTTTCTTGAGGAGTCCAAATTTGTGAATTTACATATGCATTTATGTTTTTCATAAGGGAGACTATTAGGTTTGAGATCTGCATTCTGAAGAATCCCCCAAAATACACACAAATACACAAGTACACACACACACACACACACAACAGTGCTGTGGAGGAGACCGACAAGCAGCCACTACCTTCCCTAAAGGATTTCTGGGCAGAGGATATATTTCAAAAGAGGATTTGCAGAGTCTTAAGACATAATCCCAGCACAGTTCTGATTCCTGACATTGGTCATGGGAATTTGCTTGTTAGCCCCTGTGATGCCAGAAGTGGGCCACATTGAAAGGGCCGCTTGGAGAAAGCATTTCCCAAAATGTGACTGGTTTGTGACCTGGCTCTTTGGGGCACAAGCCCCGTCCTGCAGCAGCAACACAACTCTCAGCCTGTCAACAACATGCTCCCTCTTCCATTCTTCTCCTTAATTACAGGTAGGGGTGATCAGGGAGGCTGGGGGGAGGAGGAGGTAATTACCATGAGACCGTGAGGATCAACTCGGGGGCTATAATCAGGGTAAAGACACACACGGCACCTAGAGAAGGCTGCAGCGGGAGACAGACCTTGCAGGGCTTTCTACCAGGCAAGGGTTGCTGGGAGTCACAGCTCGTAACAAGCAGCTGCAGCACCACCTGCGCACACGGGAATACAGCTCTTTGCTGAAAAACGAAGCCACGAGAACCCAAGAACCCAAACGTGGAGAAAGAAAGCATGCTTATCCAGGGGGTTATGTCCTGACATAGAATGAAAATGACACAATCAACACTCCCTCGTGATAAACAATGTCCTTGTGAAATACCAATGACTAATCCAAAAGGATGGTAAATGTGGCCAGTAAGTCATCACTGTGGGCTGCCGTCAGGTCGCAAAAATGGTATTTAGAGCAGGACTCATTTTAATACAGTCACAGCAATTGCCCAGCATTTGGAGTTCAAGACGAAGGCTAGTGCTAAGGTACTACAAAACAGGCTGCTAAAAAACAGTATGCTGATCTTTTCCTGCCTTTGGTGAAATTCTTTATTTGTCATTTGTCCTCATAGTCTTATTGGGAAGGAGAGAAAAAAATGTCCCAGAGAATTGTATACATTACTATAAAGTAGCCTTAAATCCTTTTAAAAGAAAGAAAGAAAGAAAGAAAGAAAGAAAGAAAGAAAGAAAGAAAGAAAGAAAGAAAGAAAGAAAGAAAGAAAGAAAGAAAGAAAGAAAGAAAGAAAGAAAGAAAGAAAGAAAGAAAGAAAGAAAGAAAACAGAGATGGATGTCAGGGTAAGCAGACATTTAAAATAGAAACCTACTTCAGTGGCTTTCAAATGCTTTTAAGTTGTCAAGTGCTTTTTAGAAATGCAACCTTATTCAAAAGTTCCTAAAAACAGAAGCAGAACTGCCCAAAAGTACAGGCCATGGAGCCCCCCACAGGAATCGCTAAGGTATCTGAAATTTGGGGGGTTCACAAATCACTATCTGGTAACAACTGATCTAGTCCAACTTCCCATTTTGAACCCAAAATGGCAACATACTATCCAAGCAGTTCTTCACATACATTTTTATTCAAGGCTGCATGCGTGAACACTAACTTTATAAGCTACTGAAATGGCATTGCTTTTATGAAAGTCTTTAGCACTAAACCAACAAAATGCTATAACTGAATTTATACTATTTCCGAAAATGCTCAAGAATATCTACACTAGCAGAAACAGTATGTGTTTTTAAACGGTGCAATACTGTTTTGCCCTTTGGACTCTGGGGTCGGTCTCTGAAAACTGATACTGACATTGGCTGCTCTGTGAATGGTGAGTGGCCACGGGACAGGGGGGTAGGGGTAAGCAAGACAGGTAAATGTCGCCTGTCACCGCCTTCTCACTCCTACCCAAATACCCCCGTTCATAATCAAACTGCATGTTAGGCAGCACAAGAGGACAGCCCTGGTTGTGTGTGATGAGCGTATTTGGGGCTTTTCTATTTGTATCTTCCCTGCTCACAGTCCACTGTGCAAGAGAAGCATGAAGTGTGGTTCCCAAAAATTACTGACACCTACCACATGACTCATAAATACCTACCAAATACAAGTAAAACTAATAAAACTCAGGACTCCCCCCCACCAAAAAAGGCATTTTGCACCATCTTCGTAGAGGGCAAATCAGCAATTTACAAACAAGCCATAAAAATGTCACAAATTTTGACCCAGGATACTCCAACTCCTGGGAATTTTTTCTGAGCACTCAAAAGAAAGATGCAATACGTGCAGAAGCTTTCTTGAGTGGTAGCGTTAAAATGAAACAGTCATTCAAGGGACCATAGTTACACTATCTTTTAAAATATTTGTGATGTGTATAGATATGTGGAAATGTGTACGAGCTTAAAACTGAAAGAAGCAACACAAATTGTATACACATTCTAATTGCATCTATATATAAACATGTTCCTAGATGGGGAAAATATGAGACCACAGAGAGAGATTGCTCTTGTTTAAACAAAGCAATTATAAAGGTAGCTTTGATAAATTTATCTCATTATTTTTAAAGACAGTGGGAGAGTGAGCGGGCTTGGAGGATTGCCATAAGCAAGTGTATTGTCCAAACGCCCACTCACCTCACATCACTCAATGCCTGCAGCCAGGAGCAGCCATGCTAATTCATTTCTCATGCCTTCCCATCATCCCAAAGGGTCTACTTGCAACTAAAAGCTTTTGACTAGCCATTCTTCAGACTAACTAGCGATGGACTCCTTTGACAAGAATTCCAACAACTTGAGGTGCTCCAACTCAAGTCACAGAGAACAGATACATGGCCACAGCATCTCCTGTTATTTCACAAGCAACAGGCAATGCAAGGCAGATTTTCCAAGTTCTGTCCTGCTTCTAGAGCCACTTAGCTAACATTGCATACAACCCACAAAGAGGAGGAAAAAAAAAAAATTACCGACACACTCCAACAGTGTGATCTGACGAGCCACTGTTCTTTGTACCAGAAAAGGGAGACCAGAGCCACTTCCTGATGTACACGAATGATCCAATAAATCCTGTGGTTCAAAACAAGGAGAAAAAGAAACTCCTGAGAAACAGTTCCAGTTTAGAGTATGAGCATGCATATCACTTTAACTTGCATGGAGACGGCGATCCTGGGCCTGGGGCCCATTTGTGTGTATGAGAGCCCCACTGGAGGAAGAACTGGTATTCTTAGGAAAACCAGATGCTAGCCCTTTCCCAAACATATGATAGGTTTTCCTGAGGGATAAGTAGTCTTTTCTTGCATCTAGAGTTTTAGAATACAAAATATACATTGAAAAAAAATATATATATATATATAAAAGCTGAGTGGACAAAGTCAAAGATGCAAATTAGAAAGTCCAAGAAGCAGGGCTGAGCACACGGGAAAGCAGCCAAATGAGGGACCGGCGGGGCAAAAAGAGGGAAGGGTCTTCAAACCCAAGGCCTGGGCATAACCAACCATGTTCTGCTCTGCTCCTAAGTATCTATGAAAGGATTCACTTTGGTTGACAGGCTAACTAAGGAACTCTAACAGGAACAAACAAATTAGGAACAAGGAACAAACAAGTCTCTAATGTTGTTTCTCTTGTAAAGACTCCAATGGCCACGTGGGTCATCTAGCTGGTACACTCAAGCAGAGAGGGGCCCCGGGATGGAGGTACCCTTTAGGTAAGTGAGGAACAAAAGGATCACAAAGGCTAACCCTCAGTGTCATTTCCGGATGTGAATTATTCACAAATGAGAGAGGGAAAAAAATAAAACTTTCATACAAAACATAAAACCATGCCCAAAACCTACTTCTGAAAATGAACATATTGTGCAAAAAAATCCTCAATTAGTTCATTCCTAAGTTTTCCCTTTTTATCCTCAGTGCAAGCCGAGGAGTAGACATCTCTTTGTATGGAATGGACTATTTGGAATACACCATATTATGCCCATGGAGGTAAGTTTGCAGCAATGTTGAGCTAACATTCCCCAAAGCTCATTCTTTCCCAACATGTTAGCTGGCCTGTTCAAGCAATACATTGATTTGTCTGAATTTCGTCTTCTTTTACTTACTCTGAGCACCACTGTGAAGTACTGTTGATCAGCAAAATTACCAAAATCTGAACATCCAAAGGAAGATATTTAGAATCCTTAAAAACCACAAAATGGATAATCAACAAGAAATTGAATGTAGATGAAGTAGTTTCACATCTCCCTAACCATCTCTTTTGCTGTTCTTTTTTCTCTTTATTCATTCAATTTTTTTGAGAGAATAATTCTGAAAATTAAACAAATGCGTTTTTTCATAATGTATAATCGTGATTTTAAATCTAGTTCGTAGACTTAAGGCAAGGCAGTGGCATCCACCAAAGACTAACCAACCTCTACTTCAACTCCTGGGTCCCAAGGCTTATTTTCCAAGTTAGGAAGCTGTTCAGTAAGTCAGGCTTTGCTGAACCACATAAGTGAACATAAATAAGCAAGTATAGAGACCGATAACGACAACTTGCTGTAAACAGTGTTCTTCACTGTGCTACTGTTACCGCGATACCCTGTCCTCAGACACCACGCAGTTGAGAAGACGATTTTAGCACATGCTCCCATTCCTCTTCCAAACTCAGAGAAGCTACATAAACAGTGATTTACGCTAGATAGTCCTGTCCTTGTCCATCGTGGTTAACGGTCCTGGGGAGCCAAGTGCTGACTAAACTACTTAAGAATCTTGCTTTGCTAAAGCTTTGTCAGGATTCAGCTTCATCTCTTGCTACTGACTCCAGAAACTCAGTTACTCTTCCTTGATGTTTGAAGCAAACTTCTGAGCACATTGCTAACGAAAAACTGTATTTCTTCACTTTGGGAAACAGACTGTCCTCACCTCCTCTTTTCCCCAGTTCTGCTATCCCGTAATCCAAATACGTAGGTGAAAGGAAGCCAATGAGATACTCTCCCGCCCTTCTTTGACTGGTGGCCCGATGACCGGGAAGGCAGGAGGGTGGGATATTTCCCAGCCTGAATCAGCCACCACCAAATGTCTTAACAACTCGCCAAGGTTGGTCCAAGAATTGCCCTTGAGCTACAAACACTGGTAAGGGCGTGTCTCCTCCAGCACAGAGGAAGCTTAGCTGCGACCTACCACACATTTGGAAGCTTGTTGTCTAGCAGAACAAGACTTAACACGAGATGGTCTTAAGGGATGCGTGGCCATGGCCATGACATAAAATAACACCAGATCATGTCAGAAAGGTACAACCTCGATGGTCTTCCATCAAATTATGACAAGGAAAGTCTTTAGTATCAGCATGTTTTTAACACCTAGCACACACTAATCTTCACCTTTTCCAGAGGAGGCATCAGACTCAGCATAGTACCACTTCAGAACTTCTCTCTTCTGCATTTTATGGTAACCTATTTATAGCAAGTGGCTCCCTTAAAGTTTCTTTGAAAATAACACTGGACAATTTTTAAAGGTAAAAAGTGTTCATGTGATTTCATCATTTAAAAACATGCAAAAGAACAACTTTAAAAACTGGTGTCTAACCCTGAGCTGTCCACGAAGGTAGCTACTGGCCACATGTTGTTGACTTTTAGCAAATTAAATGTAGTTACACTGAACTGGTATATGCTGTGAGTGTAAAATATACACCAGATTTTAAAAACTTAGCTTAAAAAAAAAAAAGAAATTAAGAAAGACATCACATTCATGATTCTTTATGGTTAATGATTATATGTTGAAAGGGTAATAACCATATATATTAGGTCAAATATGTTGTTAAAATTAATATCACCTATGGTGGGAGGTTTTTAAACTTTTTTTTTTGAGTGGCCACTAGGAAATTTAAAATTATATATGTGGCACATGTATTTCTATTGGATAGCACTGATTTAACAAATGACTACCCTCCACCAGGGGGCAGCACGGGAGCGTGAAAAGTTTAATAGCTGCTTTTTTGGATGTCAAGTTTTAAAGTCTTAAATTACAGGGTGTTAAAATAATCTAGAAGGGAAAGTGATTTTAATATTAAGCAAAGGTGCTTTTTTTGAAGGCACTTTCATTGCTAAAAATAGGGTAACTGAGTTACTCCAAGCTCCCCCCAAAATTAGAGGCAACCATTCTCTGTACCTTTTCCCTTACTCCCCAAGAGAAAAATAACTACCAAGAATCTATTAAAATAAATCCCCTCCCTCATTGAACATAAACATGTGTCTAAAATAAATGTGCTCACATAGGGGAGACTAAACAGGTGCCAACATGTGACCAGTGGTATGTGTGCACGTTGTCCAGCCACCAGCTCCTGGTTAGCATTTCAGGGTGGAAATAAGAAAGCATGTTTAGCCATCTTTGTCATGCTTGGGATTCCCTGGGGTCACAAACTCACTGCTAGAGTGCTGTCTCCAACATTGGTGGTGATGAGCCCTTCGATGGTGCCGTACTCCACATCTCTGGGATTGAGGCGTTCTTGATTGCGCCTTTTAAATTTTCGGAGAGCGACTCCCAGTAGGCAAGCTAGAAGGCATACTGCAAATACTACGGACAGAATAATGAGGCCGACCTCCAAGTGGAAATTCTGTGTTTCAGGAAAGGATTTCCCTGGAGATGAGGGAGAAAAGGGCAATTGGTGGTAAGGATCACGGTTTACTTATTATTTAGCATAACCAATACCTGACAAGTAGCTCCTGAGCCTGACCACACGGTCTCACAAGTCACAAACTGTTAAAAACTGAAATACTTCCCAATGCCTGGCCAGTGGCCTGGTCATTTGAACCATTATTCATTTAGGCACAACCAGAGTTTGAAAAAAATCCACTGAGAACCAACCATATAATTCACATACGTATGCATAAGCACTTTCAAAATATGAAGTACTACACAAATCTCTGGCTCTACTGTTACTAATGCAGACTTGATCTGTACAAATGTTTTATCCTTAGCCCTTCTAGACAGAGATGATGATGTAATATTCCTATGAGAAAGTGCTATCTGAGTTAAAAACAAATTACCCAATCTGTGGTCTCTCTCCTCAGTGTATCTTGGATGTCTACCACTGAATTCTCATTGATCTTTTCACATCACGATTTCTGCCTAGGAACCCATTCATTCATCTGTTCTTTTACTCACTTATTCAATATTCACTCACTTGAAACCCGCATTCACTGATTCACTCACTCGCCTAATCACTCATTCACCCCCTCGCTCGGCATTATCACATTACCCATTCAAACATCCCTGCATTCACTTCAACACTTGCATACCACTCTGGCAAATACAAAGACTTGCTACTTGCCTAGCGATCTAAATAAAAAAAATTCCTTGGTTGGATAGTAATAGTTCATAACTGAAAGGTCTCCAAACAATAATCATCTCTGAATGTCTAACCTCTAACGACATGGTGTCACCAAGCCCTGTTTTTCCCCACATAGGCCTTTTCCACATCCCTGCCTCCTTCCACAATCCAAGCACAAGCCTGACATCCTTTTTACATTTCTTTTAACTTTCCAAATCCAAATTAATCAACGACTTGGCACATAATACTCCACGGTACGTGTCATTTGTACAAAAAAGTGTAAAACTAATTATATACAACATTAAATTATAAATATGGTGTCTCCCTAATTGAATTAGAAATTCCTTAAGTAAAGAAAATAAATTTTCTATTACAACTCAGTCTTGCAGATTGTGCTGCAGATTAGGAACTTTCCGCACTATAGGTCTTACTTTTGCGTGAGTGCAGATATTTCTTCATGTCCATCCCCTCCAATAATTACAATTTAATTCACAAAGGTTAAGAGTAAAGTTTATTCCATCTGGGACTCTTTTAGTTTTAGCCATTTAAATACTTAATCTCTCTTTTAAATACCTTCTTTTATTATTCAATGATATTTGCATATCAGAATTAACATATGCCTTAAGGTCATCACCATAACTGAAACACTGCAAAGCATAATCTTGTATCAGTTTTTTTCCTTTTTCTTTTTTTCATTTTTCTGTCTCTTCTGCCTAGTTGACATTTCTGGCAGTGGACAATCCTAGTAGCCTTTTCACTCCACTTTTTTGGTCTGTTTATTCTTTTGCGAGGCCAAAATTAAGTAATTATGCCTATTAAAATGTTCTATAGGTTAAGAGAATTAACTTTGGCTTGGAGTGGGTCTACAAACACCAAGGAACATTAATATTTGTAGTGACTTTGAGGCAGCAAATTAGGGCTCATTTTATGGGGAAATGGTTTTAGAGGAAGACTGATTTCCATAGATATGGAATCCATCTAATACAACACAGATTCCACATAAACTACAAGGTTCATGTGAAATCTTACCCAGCTTCAAGCTTCAGTGATGGTTCACTGGGAAATCAGATATGGGAACAAAGGTCAGCGAGGCTTTGTTTCTTTCCTCATGAGGAAGGAAACATATTCCACTCAGCCACCAGAGTCTTCCGTCCCATTTTCCTTCCCACACACCCAATATAGAGATGAGTATTTACCAAGCAGAACTGTTTCAGAAGTTATGACATCATGGTTCCTTGATGGAAAAAGGAGCTATTCACATGCTCATGATCTAGTCAGCCAAGCAAGCCGTCTCTCCCAGATGGCCATTACCTTGCTCACTTACCCAAAGGTATTTATCCTCCTTTTAGACTCCAAAAGGCCATGCCTTTTCCTTCCTCACCTAGAGCTACCTTTCTCTGTCACCCATGGCCTCTAGTTCAAAAAGTAGGAAGAAAGCCTTGTGACTACTTCCATCTTTAACCCCCAGAGAATAAGAACAGCACCAACAGAAACCCTTGATCTAGCAATAGAAAAGTCAACGGGAACCTTTAGTGGGCAGCTGGGCCGTGATGTTCCTGTTACACCAGTCCCCTTGGCAGCACTCCACAGCTTGGCCAGGTGATGGCGGGGTCTTACAGGTCATCTTCCCCTGCTCGTAGACCTGGAAGCAGCCTTTCTGGTAGACATGGAAGCCATCGTTTATGCTCAATGAGGAAAAGCACTGCTGGCCTTCACAATGGTCCTCGTTCCCACAGGAGAGGCCTTCACACACACACATGTAAAGTTTGGGGTTTACCTTGGGCTTCTCATCTGCAAAGGAGCAAGACGAAGCAAAAAAAAATATCACTCTGTAGGTTTTACTCTCATTAGGGGAACAAGACAGTTTCTCCAAGACCATTTCAACACATTTACCAAATAGAAAGTCAGGCCAAGCATCATCACTAGCCGTGAGGTGCACATTTTGTTATCTCATACCTTTCACTTGATCAACCAACCACCAAATAACCATCACCTTTCAATATATGAGTACATTTATACAAGCTGTGTACTCTTTTAGATCATACCAGGCCAAAGAATGGTTATCATATACCCTCAAGGCTTCTGACATTGAACTTCCCCCACTGTGGTTTTCACATTATCTTCAGCCTGATGGGCTCTCATCCCAATTTTCTTGCATCAAAATAAAATATTATTCCAGAACATAATGTTCATCACCTTTATTTTATAGGATTTTTTTAAAGGCTCCTAAATACATGGCAATTGTTAATACCAGTCCCTGCTAACTCCATACTAATCCATCAACTAGTAATACAAGGGATGCTGGTGTTCCTGCCATTGTCTATAATATATCAGTATAATCAAGGGTTCCCAAGGATACAGCCTATAATTACAAATATCTCTTACCAATATTTGCAGCTAGATGCCTAATTTTTCAATAGGAGTAACACTGAAGTTCTCATGTTGAGTACAATGGAAATTCTTGGCGGCTTACACATTTTTTAATGGCAAAAAAAATTGGCACCGATCATTAAAGACGAGGGTACAAGAAGACAAAGAGAACAGAACAATGTTTTAACAGTAAGGTAACAGGTAGGACCACGGGAACAGTCCACACCTAGTAGGTCCAAGGTATGAGAGAAAGAGGCAGAAACGTATCATCCATCAGTGAAGCCTAATCAGACCGCCTAATTAACTTCTTCAGGAAACACTTATTTGTGATCTAATTTTTCAAACTGCTCTGCTCTTTCTTTTCCCTTCCCTTGTGAGGATGATCAGTTCATACTTGCTGGTCCCAACAGTTTGCACTAGTAGGGAAGGAAAGTGAAGATAGAATGTAAACAGCCAAGTCCTAGAGGTTCTGAAGCAACGCTCACATTAAAAAAAATTCAGCTTTTAGAAGCTCCCTCCGAAGGTCTATGGCACAGACTGACTGCCTTCTAATTCTTGAACCCCCTGTAGCAGGTCTGTGAGATAACTGCTTCTTTCTTAAAATAACAGGTTGGGTGGCTGTGCTTTCAAGAGGAGACCTTAAGGTAAGGTCTTTGAAAATGTCAAGTTCATTTACACAGATTTGTGTGGGTGTGTGTAGAGACGTGGGTTATCTCAAAAAGAGAAAAGTGTTCTTAATCTTTCTTCTTCCCTCTTCAAAGAAGTGAAAAATAGTTCACTACCCACTGTAATGTGGGTGCCTCATCCCACAGAGTAAGTGCACGCAGACACACAGACACAAGCCTTCTATTTATAATTGACTTGCTAGTTCTTTTGAAAACCACAAGGGGCTCATCCAAGAGCAAAGACATGCCTGAAAGCAGAAAATCCAAAATAGCCGCTGACAGTATATGTATGTCACCAGTCTCACCCCCGAGAATCAAGAGCCTCAGACATTTTTAATGAGTAAAAATTTTAATGAGCCAAAAGATAGTCTTTATTTTCCCTGCCTAGAGAAACTCCAGCACCAATCTATTTCTATGAGGATGAGAAACATATATATCTGTTGACATAATCCCGCAAAAAGTTTACACTTGCCAAAAGTGAGTTGAAAGATAATATTTCTAGGGAGTCTAGACTCTTCGCCACTCTTGAATGGCACAAAATTGGGCTGAGGGTTGCCAACTATGCTGCCCAACAGGTGATGATTCTTTGGAGGAAAATGGATAGGCAGGGTAAAAGGGAGAGAGAGTTAATGGTGTCATGTTGATTTGTTTGTGATCTACAGCAGGGAATTTAAAATACCGTATTTTAAAACTGTGCAAGAATGCATGTGTGAAAATTTGAAACACGAACATATATTTTAAAATCCTAAATATTTTCAAAGGTCATAGATATCCAAAGACACACACTAACACCTTATTATTAAAGAGGTTGTGTCTCCTGACACTGGGTTGGGGCTGACCAGTCAGTGTAAGGATGAAGGGGTAAAATGAAAATAAGGTAAGAGAGTAGCTGTTTGTGGACTGATAATGGACCAACGAGTGTGGATCCCTTAACTGGCTGTGCCTACGGTCCAGCAGGAGCAACAACAAACTGGTAACGCCAGACAACAGAGACCTCGCTCATCACTGATCCTATGGAAATAGTCCAGTTACAAAAGAATTGAGGACACCTTGTGGTTATAATTTAAAATGTCAAATTTAAATTAAAAAATAAGATAACGATAATTCACGTGCTCTCCGACTGAACATTGCTTTTTAAAATTAGAGCCCTTGGGGTGCCTGGCTGGCTCAGTGGTGGAACGTGCAACTCTTGATCTTGGGGTCACGAGTTCAAGCCCCAAGTAGGGGGTAGAGCCCCCTTAAAAATAAATAAATAAATAAATAAATAAATAAATAAATAAATAAATAAATAAATAGCTAGCCAGAGTCCAAACTGAACCCCTGCTCCACAGATAGAAGGTGTGGACTGCCCTTCCTAGGTCCCTATCTTTTGACAGGATGTGGGGACAGTCTGACAGATGTTTGGAATGTAACTGAAAGAATTTTGCCAGCACTGAGCACCTTCAAGTAAATACCATCTTCAGTAAAAGTCAACTCACCACACCCAACTATGCAGCACACACCGGCATCGCGGGTCATAAACTGTAATCAGAGCTTATCCTGGGGGGATCATAAACTAAGTCAAAGGGATTCATTCATTTATTAAACACTCTCCTTGAATCTTTATATTCTTCCCCTAGTTGTATACAGATGGCCACGAGTTGACTACTTTTAAATAGGTCATTCTTTTTAAGGTGTCAAAAACTAGAGTTTTCATATCCTCACCTCCACAATCCAGAAAAAGAAAAAAGGAGGAGAAAGATGGTTATTAATGATATGTGATATTAAATTAATCTCTGCTCTGAGGGCCCATGAGCTCAGTCCAGGGGTTAGCTAATGGGAAAAATACAAAACCTTCACCAGCTTCACTTCCAATTTTGCTTCTCACCAACATTCAACCTTCCTAATTTGTACATTTCCATATAACTAATTAGCAGAGCCCTTCATGAATCGATTTTTTTATATACCACCAAAGTTGAATGAAGACCCCCAATTCTAAGTATATCAGAATGACCACACGCAGCACACACATGCCTGCAGGCACACACACACTCATGAACTGCCACTTTGGCAGTTTCATTCGACATGTGTGGATTAGTCGAAGAGATGCCAGAAAGATTTCTGAGCTGGGATTACTAAGTCAACCAAGAAGGTTAAAAGCAAGGTGGTAACATTTTCAGATCTTAATATCCACAATTCTAAGAGCACACAGCAGGCCCCAAAATGGCTGTGACTCACTCTTTTAGTCTGATCAAAAATTTAGGAATAACCATAACATGTGTGGGCCTGTGATACTTTATTTGGAGTGGGGCTGGGGGGTACACAGGATGCAAGAATTATCACAAAATCCCTTGTAGGGCCCGGAGTAGGAGTGTAATCTCTCAGACAGTGATGTGAATTCAGTACGTACTGAGGTACACCGAGGCCTGGACAGTCACCTTCTGTGACTTTCGACAACACAAACAGGAAGCGCCGTATCTGACATGAAGTATTTTACACTTGCCTGTGCAAATAACTAGGAAGTGCCCTGGCAGAAAGCAGCAAGTCTACTCCACCTAATTGACACTCATTTAAATAATTCAGTAATTTAAATGTCAAGCCAGAGGTATTCCCTCTCTGTGAAGCTCACCCACATTGTTTGTTCTAAGAGGCACCTCCCAGTATTACTCAGTGTTATGGCTGGCACCGTGTGCCCTCTGTATCACCAGAACCAAGTCCCTGTGAACAGACTGGGAGGAGCGGGGAGTCCTCCACTCCCAGCCAGTCCTGGGAGGACTGGGGGCTGGCGCTACAACCAGAGGCACGGGCTCAGAATCTCAAATCTTTTAAAAGATCTTTCTTGTTCTGGGCGATGCTCTGCTCACTTCTGGACACAACTGCTCTCATCACCTAACCATAGACCGTCACAAGAAAAGGCAGAGCAAAGAGCACTGTGGACTTTTTAAGAATGTCCACAGTTTCACATCACCCTGTAGCTCAGAGTAAAAGTATTCACATCAAGGTTTTAGGGGGGACTTGAGAAATCTCAGCACAACACTATGGGCTCATCATCCACATTCTTAGTCATGTACTCCAGAACACTTGAAAGCATTTAAGCTGATTATCAATCTAAATGGTGCACAAAACCTCATATTTCCCACTAAAGTCTGACACAAAAGACAAATGAGAAAATGCCACAAGTAAACCAGCCTGCAGCCATGACCCCAGAGATCAGCAAAAGGAACAGACTTGAATTTCTCAGAAACTCACCGCAAAGCAGCACAAGTAACAATGTGGTGACTACACTACTACACTATTCTTACAAAAGTCATATAGCTCAGAACCTGATAGGCTAAAAAGGGAACCCCAAACATCCCTGGACTCCTTCCAACAGTATAAATGATTCATTCATTTGAAATGACAGCTTCTATTAGGCTTATTAGATGGGGGGGGGGGGGGGGGGCAGGGGGGAGTCCTTCCATGGCCTCCTAATCCATGAGTGCAGCTTGGCACTTCTCCAGAATCAGAAAGCATTTGAGATCTCTGGCATTAAACAAAGGCTCAGGGATGGATTTTGCAATGCCAGGTATCACTGCCAGAAGCCTGCTCCTAAGACAGAAACACAAAGGTCAGTCTGGAACGCCCAGGGAAGGGCATTTGATGGTCTGACAAGAAGGCAAGCTATATGCTTGGGAAGACAATACCCCAAGAGTCTAAATGCTCTCATAAAACACCCAGACAGGGAACCCAAATCACTGCTTTTTTGGGTTTGTTTGTTTGTTTTCTGATCAGAGAAACCCATACCCTGCAAAGTTGTAAAGCCAAGAAGAAAACATATTCCAGGAGTTAAGAAAGATCGAATAGGATCACATATACATTAGAATAACAACAACAGAACATGATTTCATGATTCCCAAGATTTCGAAAATGACAATAGCTACAAATATGTCCTATCCTCCAGCATTCTGGAACTGAGTAGATGGCATCCCCATTGAGATGTAGTCCTCTCTGCCTTCCATGATTGTTGAAATGGGTTAATGTGGCCACAAGTCCTGGTAGAGCTGATCCCCACCTCTTTAGGCTGCCCTCACCACGCCTCCGTTGTCAGAAGGCCTCTCTTGCTCCAGGATGTCAGGTCCTTTAGGTACAGAATTTCCCCCACAGGTAAAGCTTATTAGCTCCCTCCCTGCCGACTCCCCATTTATGTATTCACACTCACTTCCCCCTTGGAGAAACCTTTGTTAATACCCTCAAATTTCAAGTAAGACCCACCTGCATATACTCACATGCGTGTATCTGTCTGGCTACTGAATGAGCATGTCTTTCCTCTCGACTAGGAGCACCATGAGGGTAGGAACTAAGCCTATTCCGCCCACTGGTATATACCTGCCCCCCCCCCCCCCCACCTGCCTCAGTAATTGACAGGAGTACCAGCCTGATGAATATTTGCTTCAGAATGAATTCACAGAAAGGATTTAGAGGTGGGAAGAGACATGATACTGGTTTTCAGAGCAGACTGAGCCTATAAAGTCTTTAAATGTCAGCAGAGATCTTAAGGCAAGGCTTAGTCACTGAGCCAGCATGTCTGTGCAAACCACTTTTTCGTAGAGGAGCTCACCATGGCGTCACATCTGTTCACCTACTCCGGCTTACAAGTGTAGAAAATTAATACTTGTTGTGGTGCAGTAGGTGTTCTGTTTGCCTGTTTGTCTGTTGCAAGAAAGAGGTAAAAATACAAAAGTCCCTAAAAACAAGACATTATTTAATACATTAATAGAACAGCAGGGCTTTCAGGGATGGTCCTTCCTTAGATGGTTGATGTGAGGACTCTGGGCTACTACGATGCTCAGGTGACCAGAACGATCAATACAAAGTAAGCGCCTTGACTCCAGCCACGTGAGGGGGGTCATGCAGGACTTGCCTGCTCGGCAGTGAAAAAGATGCCCCTGGTTTTTGCTGCCACTTTTCTCCTCTCGGTGAAAGTAATGGCGTTTTCAGCAGGGAGTGGGGAAGAGTGAATTACATCATTTTCCCTTCCTTGCTTTGCTCAAGGTGATAAGGATTCCCAAGTCATCCTGCATTTGAACTGCTGAAGCTGAGAGGGGAAAAAAAAAGTGCCATCTGTTTATTTTGTGTCTGGGCTGACTCCTTGTCTCTGAAATAATCCCTGTAAATTAAGCCCTATTGCAGCAACCACACCTTCCATTTCAAAGCCAAAAACTTGGTCTGTGTTTAAGTGACTAACAAGTGAAAGAACATTGTCGGGTATTGACCTAAGACAATATCGGTCTGTCTTTTCCATGCTTTTTATGATTCCCAGAACGTAGCAAAGACACGGCTTTCACACTTGCACCATGTCTATGAAGCAACTCTTTAATAGGGGGAAAATAATGACCCCTTTCTTCATCGTGTCTTCAAACTTCTTGAATCTCTGCTTCAGAGAAAGAAATGATTACAAGGCCTAATGGGAATTACCTACTAAGGAATTCTTTTAAAGACCAGAAAACATCCCCACCCCATATACGGACAGTGCCCGGGTCTGAGCAAAGTTCCACTTACAGGAAGAGTAACAGTACCACAGTCTGGGGGTGAAGAGAAAAAGACCGGGTGCATTTCAGGAGGGACGCCTGTGTGGCTCAGTAGGTTAAGTGTCTGCCTTCGGCTCAGATCATGATGCCAGGGGTCCTGGGATCGAGTCCTGCAGCGGGCTCTTTTCACAGCAGGGAGCCTGTCACTCCTTCTGCTTAGACTCTCGCGCTCACTCTCACTCTCTCTCGCTCTCTCTCTGACAAATAAATAAATAAAATCTTTTTTTAAAATAACCAATTCAGAGAAGCCATTCCTTGTTTAGACTTGAAGAGAACCAGCGATATAGTCCCATCTAGCCAATGTTGAGACTGGAAGGTCTGTTCACAGTGTGGGAAGACGTGTGCCTGACTCATGTGGTTGTCTCTCAACGCTCCACCGGCTAACTGGGGAGCACGTGGCTTACTCCAGTGAAGGTTTCCTAGCCAGGCTCTGTATTGAAAATTCTGGTGGTAGGAAACCTCAACCAAGGGCTCTACGTGGGATAGGACAGTGGAGAAAGAACTACAGGGCGGCTTCGGCACCAAGCTCCCACCTCTATTTGCCCTTCTGTGCCCTACCAGTGACTGGGCCTTCAAGGTTGCCAATCTTGGCTCTACGTACCAGCAGCAAACCACCACCACACCCCACAGCCTTTCTGGAAGCTTTCAAACCACAGAGATAAATCCCTCAGAAGATGGGCAGGGCTACAATTTGTTGAACAACAGTCTTAGAATGCCAGCCTCCAGGCATCGCAGCACCCAAAGCCAAAGGTAAAAATGTCCAGAATTAGTTAAATTCCTCCCCTCTAGCTCCCTACCGTACCCCACCCCAGGAAAACCACAGAGGGATCAAGGTGCTCTCTAGACTATTTTCTGTCCAGCCTGGATGGAGCCCAAGAGATCTGGATATCCAAGGGTAGAAAACTGGGGCAATGATCAGGCCTCTGATACTGCTACTTCTCTATCCCCGGATTTCCCAATTCATGCCCTAAGGCCCTACCAGGTCCAGAAGGCTATGCAAGGTTCATTACGAGAGGAATCCCATGCCTTCAATCCCATGAATTGGGACTGAATTCCAACCTTTAACTTGATCTTTGCTTTGTATATCTTCTTTCTCCTATCAATCTAATTAATATGGTCCATAAGAATGCACTAATTCCCAAATTCAACACTTAAGAAGATTGGCTTATTAGTCATAGACTAAAGGATCCTACTGTCACCATGACATAGTTGAGTCTGGGTCATTGTGAGCTTATTCTTTTTTACCCCTGAGCCTGCAGAAAAGGCTCCAGGTACCTACACTCAAGGTAGAAACCAAGCATTTTTTGAGAGTGCTGTGACCCAGAGCTGGTTTTGCAAACACTCGTTCCCTCCCCCATCCCACCCCCCAATCTCTATGGCACAGCACACTGATCCTACTTCCACAATCATCTCGGACCTTGGCAGAAGAAAGGCAGCTAAATCTGAGATGTGTCACGAGGCCACTGGCTGGGGAGCAAGAATATCTAAACACACACTAAGGTGAAAGCAACAGGCCAGAGTTTCCACAGACTCCCACTGGCTCCTGTAGCTGCAGAGCACTGACAGCCTAAAGATAACCCAAGTATCTACGAAGGGTCACTTTTAAATAGTAGCTGTAATACCACCAGTCATTTCAGAAGTATTTCCTTCCAGAGCCCGCTTCCATCCACACTGACATGCCAACTGTGCCCAACAACGGCAAGCCCGCTGAAGAGATGAAAGCCCAGAAGGAAATGGAAGGAGTCCCAAGGGGGAAGAGAGCCCTGTAACATGCTGTGATTCTATTCCATGCCCACATTTGGACCACTGAGCAAGAATCATTTAGCAAAGAGACACTGGGTAGAAGTGATCTAGTGACAGTCATGGGCGATTAAAGGGCAGATAGAAAACCAAACCAAACAGTTTAACTCAAGGTCTCCCCATCCTAAAACTGAGCCAGTACAAACCACGGATATCTACCTTCCAGGAGTTTTTCAGGAAAGCTATTACCTCCACGAGAAAACATCTACCTCTCAGTCTCCTGGACCACAGCGTGGCTGGGCAAAGAGCACCGTAAGGAGTCTTCAGCTCGTACTGTACGTCCTACAGCCCCTGTGACCAGCCACCAGCTGGTCAGAAGTGCCAAAGGGAACTGCTCAGAAGAGGCTGCTACCTCTTTTCGTCCTCTTAAGCCAAGGTCACGGGTCCCAAGACCTTCCTAGGAACCACTGAAGTCCACTCAGCCCCCCACCGACCCACCAAAGTGAGTCCTCACTGTCCTAAATGGCAGTCGGCCAGGGGCTGGTGTACAAGGGACAGGTGCTCCGTGGGCTATTTTCAGTTGCTATCGGCTCAATCGGGAGCCGCACATGCTCCGTATGCAGGCCAGTCTGGGTTGCATTTCAAACTCCAGGCAGCCAAGAGACACACACCTTGCCCAGCTGCCAGGGAGCCAGCTGCCCGGTGCTCCTCCCAAGACGGGAGCAATGAAGACAGTGTAACCTGGCCAGCCGACATGCCAGCGAGCAAGCCCTACCTCGCATGTCACTGCCTGGGTTATTCTGAGCCGGGCTTATTGACACTCCATGGCAACACAGGAACAAAGGGCCAGCAAGAGGGATTTAAATGTCCTGCAAAAGTTGCTAGAAAAGTCAGCAGCTCAGGCTTCTGTTTTCATAATAATAAGAGTAGCTGCTGAATTATTATTAGATTATTATTTGGCTCTCCAGTTATTGTTATTTGTGAACAATAATCACCAAGGTCCCCTCTCGGAGCTACGGTTTTGTTTTCGTTTTGTTGCCACCCTTATGTTGCTATAGTTGGGACAGCTCCAAAAATACAACCGGCGGGCCTGTGCACCACCCCAGCAGCCCGGCACGGCTGGTTTGCCTCATCCGCTTACCGCTTGCCATACCCTGTGGTCCATGTCCACCATACAACTCTGAAAACACACCAACTGCCCCTCTTTCACCTTTTGGTAGCCCTCACTGCCCCCAGGATAGGAGGCAACCAGCTCAGGACGGCAGGACGGCCAGACCAGCAGGACCTTTAGTCCTAACCCATCCCCCTTCTTACGGCTGCCCTGGCCAGACTGGGACGGCCCAGGTGGTGTCCTCCAACCCCAGCCACCGCTTCTCTGGGGGAGGCCCTTCCCCACGCACCAAGTCTTTCCCAGTGCTTCCTCCGCTGCATTATGTGTCGATCCTGCTGGGCTCTGGCTCCCTGGCCCGTGGTCCCCAATCCCAGCCCAGGAGGATAGGAGGCCCTTCCTGTTGCGCCCTGGCACCGGCAAAACCCTGGCGTTGGGCAGCTAGACGGGGCTCCCTGACAACGCGACGCTCCCGCCCCGCCGACACCACAGCGCCCACCAGCTCCCCCTGCTCACCCAGGGGTACCGCGGGGCTACAGCGGTTTCTCCTCCCAAACCCACAATAAAGTCTTTGAAAGGGGGATCCCTGGGTGGCGCAGCGGTTTGGCGCCTGCCTTTGGCCCAGGGCGCGATCCTGGAGACCTGGGATCGAATCCCACGTCGGGCTCCCGGTGCATGGAGCCTGCTTCTCCCTCTGCCTCTCTCTCTCTCTCTCTCTCTCTCTCTCTGCAACTATCATAAATAAATTTAAAAAAAAATTTAAAAAAAAAAAAAAAAAGTCTTTGAAAGACGCGCTGCTGCCATCCCCTCAGGCCAGGCCAGTCGTCCCAGGGACTGCATCACACTGGCTGTGCCCGCGGCCCACGGGACAAGCCGCTCACTGCCAAGTGCCCCTGGAGCACCCACGGCCAGGCCTGCCGCAGGAGTGACGCTGCCCAGGGCAGGCCCCCCACGGCCAGCCACCCGCCACCGCCACCGGCCGCCCGCGGTCTCCATCGCCACTGCGGGCACAGCCCGGCCGGCCAGGTGACCCACACACACTGACACCGGGCGGAGTGGGGAGATGCCCGGCGTGTGTCCTGAGAAAGGCTGGGGCCTGCCCCCTTCAGAGGACACCCCTCGACCAGCAACCCCATCTGCCCGCCAAACGTCACCGTGCTCTGCACGACTGACACTGTGAGGCCCCAGGGCCAGGGCCAAGCCCCAGAGAAGCCACGACTGCCTGACCCCACACGGCACCTGGCACCACACCGCCACGGAACCCCAGTCTCTGGGGGTGGCCTCAAGGTGCCCTGGGGTGGCTCAGCGGGGGCTCAGTGGGGGGCAAGGGCCGCAGAGGCCTACACAGGGTCACCACCGGTTACAGGGGGGTGTTCACTCTGTCCTGTTTGGGGGGATCGTCACCTCCTCCTTCCCAAGAGCAATTTCCCTGCACCTCCTACCCCCGTCTCCCTCCCCGCCCCAGGCTCACACCCATGTCCCCGCATGTCCCGCTCGCGGAGCCCGGAGGCCGCCAAGCAGGGAGCAGCGCTGCGGCCTCAGCGCCCGGTTGCGGGGCACACACCTGCACCTCAGTCTCCCCGTCAGACCACCGGGGACCAGTGGGGGTAGGCTTCATGACCTTGTGGAAAACACACGAGGTCCGAGCCAGCGCTGCTGCAGGCCCCAACCGGCAGCGGCCGGGGCACTCACCCAGGGTGGCAGAGGTCACCGGGCCGCGAGCTCGGGAACACAGCACGGGCACCTTCTCTAACCACTGGGCCACTACCCGAGCTCGGGGACACACTGTGGACGCCTTCTCTGAACCGCTGGGCCACCACCCATTCCTGGGTCAGGAAATCGATTTAGTGGTTCAAGACCAGACCAGGTCTCTCGCTTTCTTTTTAAACAAAATAAAGCCAAATAGAATGGGGGGGGGGGGGGGGAGTAACATGGGAGTACATTAAACACCTTAAGAGTGACTACTGTGTTTTTCATGACTTTTTTTGTTTCAGATGCGTGTGGGTCCGACTCTAAAATTTTTCTCACTGTGAGTCACAGTGAAAAGTTTGAAAGTCACCCCGCCCTGGGTCTTACATGATCTTGGAACTGACAGGAGTTCTGAGTAATTATGACGACTGCGTATAATCATTATCCATGGAAGCTCGCCTGAGGTCACGCTGGGCTGCAGAAGGAAGTGCGAGGCCGCTTAACAGCGTTCGGGGAATTGCAAAGTCATTTTTTATTGTGTCTTGTTTTTCGTGGTGGTTATTTCTTCCCAAGAGCAAAAGTTGCATATATGACACACCTACAAATCTCCTGCTTCACTAGTCGTTCCATAAAGAGAAGATGGGATCCATCTTCTCCTTCTTGAGACCCATCTTCATGAAAGAGAAGCCTAGAAGCAACTGCACTGCCCTCTCACTGCTGACCACAAGGAAATCATTTATCGAGCGTAGGTCTTAGATTTTTCATATCTGTTCAATATTTGACTTAGATTGAATTTTTAGATTCTCCACACCCTACTGACACTACCCATCTCTCATATAAATGCACTGAATGTGAATGTTTTAAAATGTCCACTGGGGGGGGGGGGGGGGGCTGGTGTGGCTTTAGTTTAACTAACCACTGCCAAAACAAACGTTCCCCAAGAAGTAAAAGCTAAATGGAAGCTTTGTCATAGTTCACCTTACATCAACTAATACACCACCATCCTGTTAGATAAGAAAATCTGACAACAAAGAAGCAGTATCTTCAAAGGGTGCAGCTCCATCAGATATTTACAGTTTAGGTCCTAGTAGTGAGCAGCCAATAGCTCGGTATTTCTCATCTCTCTCCCCAAAGAGTCTCTCATTTGATGATGTGTTGGTAAAAAGATTTTATTCTGAACAAAAGGGACAAATTATAGGAATGAGAAATGAGAGCAACAAATTTAATAGAGACATTTCTCTTACATTCATTCATTCAACCCCTTCAAGAACTTCCTGAATCTTCAATAATGAGAAATTCAAAGAAAGGCTTATTCTATTCTTCTCCCACAGTGGCAAAGAGGGGCACCTTTGTGGACCCTAACAAAAAGTCTATTGAAGTTAGCCCCTTCCTTCCCTCATTGGGTAATTGGGGTGGAAAGTCTGAGTGGTGGTGGTTTTGGAAAGAGTAAAATCAAGTCAGCCCACAAAATAATTTAGAACTTGGCCATCTTCTCTAGGACAGGCCAAAATCTCTTACAACAAAACTCTGCACAAGGCCAGCCCTCATTGCTACAATCAAATCAAACTATGGCTCGTAAATTTGATAAAATGTGGGTCATCTTAGCTTAGAAATATTTCTGAAGCTATATTCCATTTTAAGTATTTGTGTCATGGACGTCACCTGCAAATGCTCTCAGGGACAAAGGGGAAGCCAAACATGGACGTTCTGAAACAAAAATGGACTTCTCCCCAGTGGCGTAACAGCAATATTAGAGCATGATTAGTTTTATTAATGGGAAGGGAAAGGAAGGATATACGGATAATTAGGACTCAAGTGCTCTTCTCAGTAAGAGCAAATAAAACTCTTGCTGCAGCTAGAATTGTGTATATATAATGAACATGAAAAATGAATATTGGTGTGAAAGAGGAGAAATAAAAAAACACAAACCCAGGTGAAGGAGCCTGATCATTTGCTATTACAAGCTCTCATCTCAGCTCTCAGACTGGACTGAGCTGGATTCTAGATGCACCAGACATAATGTGGATGTGGATATAGCTAATTTAAGGTACCCCCTGCCAAAAGAAGCCAAATTTTGAAGAGGATGGATAATGATTGAAACTCTTGAACACCATCTCTTAAAGTATGTGGTACCTTTTGTTGGCTGTGTAACCTCAAGCAGGAGTTTTAAACAATTCAAAGGCTCATCTCCCAAAAGCCTATCTCATTAGGGTAATCATGAGGATTTCAGGAAATGATGCATATGATTTAGGAGACAAAGGGGAAGAAGTCTTGCTTGCTTTTATTTTTTATTTTTTCCAACTAACTAAAAAGAGTGCATTACTCAACAAAATATACTGGAACAAAATCTCTGTGACTTTCTTATTTGTGCCCCGATAATACCACTTAGCTTCACTGAAGCATAATCAATAAGGTGCCATAACTACCCTGCAAACATCAAACATGGGCTACTTTCTTTTAAACTTGGTAGTCTAAAGGTCTGCACTAGACCATCTTTGGGGCTAGTATAAAGATTTTAGTTGTCTACCCTATTATTTACCTCTTTTGTTTAAGTATTTCACATTTGCTCTATGACTAATGTTGAATATATTAGAGTGTATTACAATTAGGGATTCTCAGTGTTTTTTTTTTTTTTAATTCCTAGTAAATATACAAAAACAAAGAGTCTTTTCATAGAATATGCTATTGACAGTTACCAAGGAGTTGAGTCATGGAGGGAAGACGGGACTACGGCAACTGTTATTATGATTAGAGTACTCTAGGCTGTAGCACTCTGGATATTCTGGTTTAAGGGGGAAAAAAATAGTTATTGCAAGTAGAGGATGATGTGTCCTTTTCCTTCCTTGTAAACATGCTAGTGGTGGTGGTATATTAAACAGCAAAACTTTAGTGGCAATCCATTTCCACTTCAGCCAGACTGACTTGCTTCATTACATAATCTTCACTGTGACATTAGAGGGTCATTTGCTGGATTCTTTGCGCAGCTTAAGAGCTAAAAGCAGGAAAAAACAACCAATGGCATGGTTGTTAATATTGATTCATAAATGTCCTTTTCCCCTTCTCTCCTCTCCATTCTTTCTCAACTTCTCCATCTCTATTTGTACCACATTTCCACCTCAATTTGTCATCCATTCTCTTTCTTTTCAATCATGCCCACAACCACAGCTCCACCCACGATATCAAATGAAACCAAATGGAACTGCTTAATATCACACAGAACTGGTACCCTACCTAGGGAAGGGAATGGAATTTGGAGAGACTTTATTCCGCCACATTCTGTAGATTTTTTTCTACTTATCATAGTGCTTATCGATTACACAGAGAAGGAAAAATCCTAGAAACCTGTCTGTTTTATCTCCAGATAATGTCAAATGTTCCTTGGGGAGTAAAATAAACCCCAGGTGAGAACCACTATTAACCCATCAAATTTTTCCAACTCAATTCTTATTAATTCCTACAACTTAGACCCAATCCCTCCTCTGGTTTAAACACCTCTAATTCTTTTAGGGATCTTTATTTTATATCTTCTTGGCACTAAAAGATTACAGCATTATTGAAATGTTTTTTAACAAAACTGCTTAGAGCAAAATCTAGACTGTGGATACCTAAATTGGTTATAATAGCACTATCCAATAGAAACTCAGTGTAAAGCCAATTACGTAATATTACGTCATGTAATATTATTAGATAGCATAATAGAAAACCCAGATGACCTTGGGTACAGCAATAACTTTCTAGAGGCACAATCCATGAAAGAAATAATTAATAAGCTGGACTTTCTTAAAATTAAAAACTTCTGCTCTGTGAAAGACAACGAAAGAGAGTAAGAGGGCGAGTCACAATGGGAGAAAGTATGTGCAAAAGACACATGTTTATTCAAAATATACGAAGAACCCTTAAAGCTCAAAAATAAGGAAACGCACAACCTGATTAACAAAAGGGTCAAAGATCTTAATAGACACCTCACCAAAAAAGACATATAGATAAGCATATGAATATGCAAATAAGCATATGAAAAAATGCTCCATATATCAGATGTCATCAGGAAAATGTAAACTAAAACAGCAATGAGACACCACTACACACCTATCAGAGTGGCTAAAACCCAAAACACTGACAACATCACGTGCTGGTGAGATTGTGAAGCAACAGGAGCTCTCATTCATTGTTGGTGGAAATGCAAATGGTCCAGCCCCTTAGGAAGATAATTTAGAAGTTTCTTACAAAACTAAACATACTGTACTATAACAGCCAGTAATCACAAGCCTTAGTGTTTACCCAAAGGAGATGAAAACTGAAGTCCACAGACAACCTGCACATGGATGTTTATAGCAACTTTATTCATAATTGCCAAAACCTGGAAGCATCCAATATGTTCCTTCAATAGGTCAATGGATAAATTGTGGTACATCCAGACAATGAAATATTATTCAGTGCTAAAAGAACTGAGCCATCAATGCATGAAAAGACATGGAGAAAACTTAAATGCCTATTAATAAATGAAAGCCAATCTAAAAAGACTACATACTTCATGATTCCAACTATCTGACTTTCTAGGAAACACAAAACTATAGAGGCAGTAGAAAGATCAGTGGTTGCTATGGTAAGGAGGGTGGAGGGAAGGGATGAACACGTGGAGCACAGAGAATTTTTAGGACAATAAGATACTCTGAATGATACTATAACGGTGGATACATGTCATCATACACCTGTCCAAACCCACAGAATACACAACACCCAGAGTGAACCCTAATGCAAACTACGGACTTGGGTGATAATGATGTGTCAATGTAGGTCCATCAATTATAATAAATGTACCACTTTGGTGGGGGATGTTGGTAACGGGAGAGGTTCTACATGTGTGGGGGCAAAGGGTATGAAAACTCTCTGTACCTTCCTCTCAATTTTGCTGTGAACCAAAAACATGACTTTAAAAAAGGAGTCTTGGGGCACCTGGGGGGCTCAGTTGGTTGAGCATCTGCCTTCAGCTCAGGTCATGATCCCAGGGTCCTGGGATGGAACGCTGCACTGGGCTCCCTGCTCAGCGGGGCACCTGCTTCTCCCTCTGACTTCCTGTTCATGCTGTCTCGCTGTTTCTGTCTCTCCCTTTCAAATAAATAAAACCTTTAAAAAAATAAAATTAAATAAATAAAGTCTTCACAAAGGGGGAGAACGGAGGAGTACTGAATGTGATAAGATTAAGAACAAACTTGTTTACAGACAGCCAGTCAATCCGCAGGAACTTAGCCTACTCCATATAGCTGGGAGCCACTTACCTTCCATACTAGGGGAAGGGAAGGCGATCATCATTAGCACAGGAAGCATCATCACTCCATCTACCATTGTACGACTGTGGAGGAAAAATAAGAACTATAAGTACAACAAAAAACTTAACTGCAGGATGACAAATTAAATTAAGCATACTATCTTCAAACTGCCATTCAAGGCCTTTCTTACAAATCCCCCTCACATATGTCGCCTTATTTCTTGCTAAATTTAAACATATACCCTTTACATAGATCTAAGCAAACGATCTTAAGGAGTCAATCAGATTTATCTCCTACTGGTGGCCACTCTAAGGTGATGACCCTTTCACAGAGAACTCAATAGGGACGTGGAAAATTCTCAGCTATAAGGCTAAGCATTCTCAAAGAATTTTAAGTTTGGAATTTTATCTGAGCCTATGAAATGCAAAATTGGCACTAAATTTAAAAACTCTGAGAAGCATGAATAAACTGTTGTAGCATCATGTTAAAGATTAAGTGACTGAATAATTCAAGCCAAATTACTGCGTTTGAACCTTACTTCTCCTTTAAAAGAACTAGAAGTGGAGTATCATCACACAGCCCAAAATGGGAATAACAAGGACAACCAAAAAAAAAAAAAAAAAAAACCCAAAAAACAAAAACACCTACAAAAAGTGAAACACAGAATGGTTATCTGGGTACAGAATGGCAGTCAGTGTATCGGTTGTTCACCCTTGTGATCCCATGGCTGACTGGGAGCCACAGCTGGCTGCCACTCCCAGTGTCAAGAGGGAGGGTTGTACCACACATCGCTAACCCAGGAAAGGATCCGAAGGTCAAAGATCAAAATCTGAAGTATGGTTTCTATTGAATTCTTTATCACTTTCACACCAAATGTTTTGATAAAAAAAAAATCATTAAACCAAACCACCGTAAGTCAGCGGCTGTATGTACTGCAAGTTGCATCTGATAAAAAATGTTTTAATCGAATAGAGCAATAAATAACTTGAGCCTTTGTTTGGTGTGTTCTCAGTTCCTAAGACTGTCTAGTTCAGGAAGTGTCTTCTAGAAAGAGTAGGAGTTACTAAAAAGGTGGACATGGTTTGCTTAGAGTACAGCCATGTACTATACTTTTGAGGGTCGATTTAAAAATGTTATGAGGGGCACCTGGGTGGCTCAGTGGCTGAGCGTCTGCCTTTGGCTCTGGGCGTGATTCCAAGGTCCTGAGATCGAGTCTCACATCAAGCTCCCCACAGAGAGCCTGCTTCTCCCTCTTTGTCTCTGGCTTTCTCTGTGTGTCTCTTATGAATGAATGAATGAATAAATTCTTTAAAAAATAAAAAATGAAATAAAATAAAATGTTATGAAACAAGCCCTTCCCAAATTGCAAGTGTTCTAAAGCCATTAAAGAAACTACAGATTGGATATATTATTAATGAAAGCACCTGAAAGAATAAGAAAATGGTGGAGCTGGTTATCTCTGTTCCTAGTGGTTCTTTGTTGATCACTTCATTAAGGGGGAAAAAAAGCAATTAACATTCACTTCAATCTGACAGGAAGCACGATCCCCAAATTCAAAATTAAAAAATACTTCAGGGGCACCTGGATGGCTGGGTTGGTTGGGTAACCAACTCATGATTTCAGCTCTGGTCATAATCTCATGGGTCATGGGACAAGCCTCTTGACCAATGTGCTCCATGCTCAGCATGGAGTCTGCTAGAGATTTTCCCTATCCCCCTCCTCACTCTCTCTCAATAAATATATCGGGGTGCCTGGGTGGCTCAGTCAGAGTCTGACTCTTGATTTCAGCTCAGATCAGGATCTCAGGGTCCTGAAATCAAGCCCCATGTTGGGCTCTGCACTCAGCATGTAGTCTCCTTATCCCTCTACTGCTCCCCCTGCTCATGCTCTCTCTCTCTCATAAGTAAATAAAATCCTCTTTAAAATATTTGAAAAATGATGTGCATCCAGTATCATAAACAATTAACATTATCCTAAATGACTTGAGATTCTCATTAATAATAATACAATAATAATGGTGTCATCACCATTTACAATACCTTAAATATTTCATCTTCAATCTTTTTTATATTTCCGTTTTATGTATGTCTTATCATACATGATTTTTATTTTAGATGAAACTTGTAACCAACATACATACTAAGAGTGCATGCTTAAAAAGCTTTTTAATGATGGGATATGTCATCAAAAGCCTTTGAAAATCACTGGACTATATTGTTCTTATCATTGAATTCCCAGTTCTTCTCTCCTTCCTTCCTTCAACCCCTATTAAGGGTTTACTATGTAGTAGATGTTAGAAACTTAAAATGGGGAACCCTGGGTGGCGCAGCGGTTTGGCGCCTGCCTTTGTCCCAGGGCGCGATTCTGGAGACCCGGGATCGAATCCCACGTCGGGCTCCCGGTGCATGGAGCCTGCTTATGTCTCTGCCTCTCTCTCTCTCTCTCTCTCTGTGACTATCATAAATTAAAAAAAAAAAAAAAAAGAAACTTAAAATGATAAAGATAACACAAACACGGTCCTTACTATCACAAACCTTACAAGATCTATGGTGGTAATCAAATAATCATCCAAACGATTAGATAATTAAAAAACAAATTAAGTATCAGTTATAAAGAAACATGTTAAATAAGACCAGTAACAAAATAACTTGAGATTTTCTGGAGGACAGAAGAACTTCCCTGGGAAGGTTATACCTAAATAGGGAGAAACAAGAGGAGTAGAAGGTACCAGAAAAAGGGTAAGAGTGTGTGAGCGTGCATGCATGTGTGCATCCGTGTTTGTGTGTGTTGGGGTGGGTAGCACCCTGTGGCAGAGGGTGGCATTTAAGGAAAAAGGCACAGCTTCTTAGCTTCCACAAAGGCCCTGCGACCCAGGGAAGCCTGATGTCCTGTGGATTTATGACATATTTCAGAAGTAAAGAAAAAAGCAAGGACAGGTCACAGACAGCCTAGACAGAGGAGGTAAAGAGGGTGGAGAGACCTAAAAAGACTGGAGGAGTAGGCCAGGGGCAGAACCCCAGTAAGCTACAATAAGCCCAGGCAAGCCTTCTGCTCACCTCTCGCCACTCCCTGCCAACCAATCACCTTTCGCTGGGTTCTCACAGCTGTTCCCTAACGGTGCATTTTCCCAGGCACTCTGACCAGCCAGCTTCCTAGCTTTGCATACATAATGCTCCTCAAGATTGGGCCCTTTTTTCACAGTCCAACCTGGCTAATTCCTATTCATCCTTCAAGTCTCTGATATTACTTCCTTCTAGACTGTCCTTGCCTAAACCTTCATATGCCCTCATTACACGCTCACATACCACTGTTAATTTTCATTCACAGCACTTATCATAATTAATAATTATGTATTCATACCTGTCTGTGCTTTTGAACATCTGTCTCCTCACTAGACTGTAGATTCCATGGTAGCCAATTCTATAGTTTATTTTATTAATCACTACCAAGTAGATGCACATTTAATATTGTTAAATTCAAAATTTCCCTGAATTAATCAGCTCAAGTTTAAATTCTAAAGAATTAGCAATCGCTCCCATGTTCCAACACACAAGCACATACACACCTGCAAAGAAATTGTAGGATTAAAATATTTATCATCTCTGGGACTTTAATCTCTACAATTTAGCTCAAGTACTAATAAAAGTCAGCAGTTAATAAGCTTCAAGCTTCAAGATCAAGAATCCTTTCACTATTGGGGAAAAGGAAAAAAAAAAAAAGAAAAAAAAACTGAAAGACAGTCACCAGCGGCATTTTTTCCTGTCATAAAGCCAACAAAAGCCCATGCCCCAAAAGATATTTTAACAGATTATTATCATGCAAGCAAAATTAAAACATTGATGTAGGCTCATAAATGGAAAACAGGAAAAAGAAGTTATAAATTCAGTCCCCCAAACCAGTCTGTTCATAAGATAACTCAAATCTGTCAAAAAAAATCTTTGGAAAAGTGTATCAGCATCACTACTAGTTGCCATTTTGTTCAGTGTCTGCAGTGTCTCTGCTGATGAGGTAATTCAGCTATTAAAAATACTATCTCCAAAGGAAAGGGAAAAAAGAATGTAGAAAGGAGAATGTTCTGGAACAAATTTCCTGGTCATATTTTAATTATGAAAAAAAAAAAAAACTAATGCTAATAAAGTCCCAATTGAAGCTCCAAGGGTCTATTCCCAATTTTAAAATACACTATAAAGAAAATGTTGTTTTTAAAGGTAAATTTTCATGGGGAAAAATTAGAGAGGAAGACAAACCATGAAAGACTCCTAACTCTAGGAAACAAACAAAGAGTTGCAGAAGAGGAGGAGAGTAGGGGGATAGGGTGACTAAGTGACGGGCACAAAGGAGGGCACTTGATGTGATAAGCACTGGATATTATACTATATGTTGGCAGACTGAATTTAAATTAAATATTTTTTAAATAAACGTTAATTTTCAACTATCTTGCTCTGAAGTATTTTTGGTTAAAAGTTTCAGATATAGGTTGGCAAAAAAGAGGGACTGGTGGTGGAAAAAAGAGTAGCAATAAATCAATAGTTCGGGGAATGACTTACACCAGTAGTTTTCCCACTTTTTGGTCTCAAAATAACTTTTAGTCTTATAAAATATTGAGGACCCTAAGCAGCTTCTCAATGTGAGCCACACCTATCAATATTTACTCTATTAGAAATTAAAACTGGAGAAAGGGATCCCTGGGTGGCGCAGTGGTTTAGCGCCTGCCTTTGGCCCAGGGCGCGATCCTGGAGACCCAGGATTGAATCCCACATCGGGCTCCTGGTGCATGGAGCCTGCTTCTCCATCTGCCTATGTCTCTACCTCTCTCTGTGTGTGTGTGTGTGTGTGACTATCATAAATAAATAAAAAATAAAAAATAAACTGGAGAAATGTTTAATATTGCATTTGTTTTAAAACAATAAACATATTACCCTGTTTTATAGATTTAAAAACTATTATTTTCTCCCCCAAAAAAGTAGTATTTTAGAAAAGTGCCATCATTTTCCATTTCTGCAAATCTCTATATGTTTAGCTTAGTAGAGAGCAACTGGATTCTTTTTTTTTTTTTTTTAAGATTTTATTTATTCATGAGAGACATGGAGAGAGAGGGAGAGAAGCAGAGATACAGGCAGAGGGAGAAGCAGGCTCCATGCAGGGAGCCCGACGTGGGACTCGATCCCGGGACTCCAGGATCGCTCCTTGGGCCGAAGACAGGCACTAAACCACTGAGCCACCCAGGGATCCCCGAGCAACTGGATTCTCATATATGAGAAGCTGCATTACATCTGGTCGAAGTGTGTATAGAAAATACAGCCTCACAGATATATGTCATTAGAAGAAGGACCTCACGGAACTACTGAGAAAATCATGGAAATTCCATGGGATTCTGGACATTCTGAAAACTATTGCCTTACTCTTTATATGACCGTTCCTCCTACCATACCAGATAATCAGATGGCACCTGATATTTTAGGTTGCACATTTACCTGATACATGACAAAAATACTACTGTTCTACAGGTTTAGAAATCTTATTAACTTCTCTAACATCAAAGAAGTCAACAAGTCTAATAGACAAGGAAGAAGGCATTAGACATTTTTTTAATGTAGGAATAATACTTTATGTACACAACCAAGTATTTCTTAAATAAGACTTAACCCTATGATAAAAAGGTTCTCAACTGTTCAACTACTTTAGGTTGAACCAAAATCTTTATGCAATGTTCTACAGTCAAAATGCCTAACTGAAAAACCATAGGCTACAGGGATTACAGTCTCTTATCTGAAGGGGTCAGAGTATAATAAATTCTTGCCTCCAGTATACACCATCTCCTTTCTGTTCTTGGATAAAGCCTTCTAACCCTAGTAATTGATCTGTTTTTTCTTCAGACACAAGGAAAATAGCTATTCAGAAAAAAGGTTAAAGACCTCCCATCTTAACTAAGGCACCCTCTTTAAGTCAGCACCATCTCTTGCAATGTTTCAGGACTACTCCCTTGGGAGATAGAACAGTCCCATGATATTCTACTACAAAAAGGTGTATCATCAGGGCAGAACAGAACCGCTTTCCAAATCCCATGGTACTTTTTAACTCCTTTTATAGACCAGACTGATATCCAGTTAAAGAGCCACAATTTAGCTCAGTTTCTAACATGTGTGGGCTTGAGACCAAGTTTGGCACTTCTTTTGCTCATCACAATTTTACAGCTGGATAAAAACCACAGATACATTGCAACACATTACCCCTACTGCTAAGAAATCAGAAAATATTTCGGTATTGGTCACAGAATAATCAAGAGTATAATATACTTCTGTATTCAATTTTTGGAACTCATATTAAGCAATCTAGTTGATAATCCACTATTTGAATAAAAGAGATTTCTAAAACCTAGACTACAATGTTGAAGATGAAGGAAAAATTGTAAGATGAATTAAGATTCTTTCCCATCAGAAAATTCTACAAAGTGTTCATTGTCTGGACAGCCTAAATTCATTTAGCTTGTCCATTTGTTCAACACATAATCTACTGAGTACTTATTCAATAGAGACTTTCTTGATACTCTCTTCAATTCAACTTCTAACGATATCTAAGTTAGAAAGAATCTTAAAAGACCAGGTTAGAGAACCCTGGTATCTCAGTCAGTTGGGTGTCCAGCTCTTGATTTTGGCTCAGGTCATGATCTCAGTGTCCTGGGATTAGCCCCATATCAGGTTCCACACTCAGTGGGGAGTCTGCTTGAGGGTTCTCTCTCCCTCTGCCCCTCCCTCTGCTCACGCACAATAAATAAATAAATAGGCCAAGTTGTATAGCCACCCCCTCCCAATTTTGAATGACTTTTACACCATCTACATGAAGTTGCCTGCTCATCATTGGTGAGGGCTGTCAGTACTTTTCCGGTTTTCTTCTTTATATTTCCATATGGTCTATGCTATGCCTTCCATAAGGAAAACAAATTCATTCTCTTTAATATAAAAGGTAAAGGCAAAGCAGGAAAAGGACTGAGAGCAATTCTGTTAATTATCCGTCAACATTACATCATTATCACCCAGCAGCAGTGGTACATACTAACCAGCCAGATACTGTGCTTAGAGATCACATGCATTATCTCATTCCGTCTCCCCACAAAATACTCTAAAATAATACTCACATTTATCCCATTTTTCACATAAGAAAATGGGTGGGTCAAAGGAACTTGCTCAAGGACACAAGGTTAAGCTCAAGACCATCTGATCAGAGTTCAGGTCTTATTCAACCACCATCCCTAACCTTCGTTAAACCAGCCAGCCACAGACTAGCAACCTGCTTTTACCATACTTAATATTTTATCCAAACTTCAACACATTCTGTGCTTTAACCATTTTGATTTTCCTCTTAGAAAATAATCTTTACTCATGATTATTTGGGCCACCTTTCAATCATGCCCTCTTTCCATCCCTCTAACCTCAAAATTAATTTCATATGTTCTGCAACCTGATCCCTGAAAAAAACGATCTTGATAGGACAGGAAAACCAAGAGACACCTGGGTGGCTCAGCGGTTGAGCATCTGCCTTTTTTTTTTTTTTTTAAGATTTATTTATTTATTTATTTATGAGAGAGAGAGAGAGAGAGAGAGAGGTGCAGAGACACAGGAGAGAGAAGCAGGCTCCATGCCAGAAGCCCGATGTGGGACTCAATCCCGGGACTCCAGGATCGCGCCCTGGGCCAAAGGCAGGCGCTAAACCGCTGAACCACCCAGGGATCCCCGAGCATCTGCCTTTGGTCCAGAGGTGATCCTGGTCCCTGGATCAAGTCCCACATCAGGCTCCCTGCGAGGAGCCTGCTTCTCCCTCCGCCTATATCTCTGCCTCTCTCTGTGTGTCTCTCATGAATAAATAAATTAGATCTTTAAGAAAAGGGGGGGGGGTGCGGAAGGAAAACCAAGCCACTCTGATATTGTTCATCAAGTGGTTTCTACCTCCCATCCCTCATCCCACTCCGTGGTCCTCTTGTAGCTCATATCTCAAAATAAAAAGAGGAATTAGTGTAAGTTGGGTACATTTGGGGAAAAGATCTATAAGACAAATTCTAAGATATAAAACTTTGAGGGAAGGTATCCTTAAAACAACCACCCCCAAGGAGGACAAAAATCATCCATTATATATCAACAATTCTCTTCCTTCTATGCTCAACAAGCAGAGAGAGAACCCCAGGGCAGCTTGCTCCAAACTCCAGCTACCTGGGCCTGTGGCATGGGTGAAAAGAGACAGGAGCTGTCAGTTACAGCTTGGGGGAAGAAAAGGCTAAACCAAAGCCATCATACCATATAAGTCAGGGTCTTTTCTCCAGTTCACAAATGACCTGTGAAATATTTTTAACACCACACTGTGTCTGAACTGGCAATGTGTAAGTTGCCAGGACTTGGTTTTATATAGACTTCACTGCTGCTGGAGGGTTTCTGGAGGGGTGTTACTTTCAGAATATTAGCATGTAATTTGATCTTCCGCGATAGATGAATACAAATAGCTTCTTGGACAAGTCCTATAGAACTGAAACCCAGCCCCTGGATCAGTTCATCCTGTAGTTAGAGGAAATAATTACAGATTATTTCAGGAAAGAAAGGGTTTTGACTGAAAGAGTTACACTACAAACATTCCAGCTGTGACAGATGGACCCAAGATAAGGCCTGGAAAGGAGGGGAAAAGAACAATATAATCTGTAAGGGGTGGGGGTAGAGGGGACATGAGGCTTAATTGAATGAAAACAAGTGAAAGGTTTAATTTAGGCTAGTATGTAAGAACCAAAGAACCCCCGGTACATTTATTTTAATTGTTGTATACAGGACAAAACTGACTTTACCGCACCCCTATGGATAACAACTAAGCAAAGCTTCTGAGATTCTGATGTTTTGATCACCCACTGCATTGCATGCTTTACTATCTAAAGACTAGGTTTTATTTCAACATGCTTGACTAGATGGAAACTGTCCCTCATTTTCCACTTCTTTCCCTCTGTATCAAATAGCCATGCCTCTCCTGCTTTGTTTCAACTGATAGGACCCCATCATCTCCCAGCTGTTTTGTTATATTCTCCTCAGAAACTCAGGGCTCATGCCTCTCCCTCCAGTTCACAAAGTGTGGCTGGAACAGTATTTTTGTTTTAGCCTAGTGATAGGAAGGACCCTGGTATTCCCCACCCCCATAACTCATGGATGCCTAACTACGGAGTCCATCTAAGATCCCACTGCCTCCCTAAGTCTTCAGGCAATGGCAGCCTTGGCCCTGTCTTCTCCTTTCTAACTATGCCCGAGGTTTCCCCTTTCACTTATAGTGCAGAACTTCCTACCCCTCCCGTTACCAGACGAATGATGTTTCAGGCTCCTACATCGGACACAACGGTCTCAATTCTAAGACCAGTATGATTAACCTATAGTAATTAAAAGGTGGGAGGCAGTGGGGGCAGGGGGATGTAAAATAAAAAAGATGTCAGCACCAGGAAGGTATCTCTCTCTCTCCTTCTCTCTTTTTTGTTTGTTAATTTTGTTAATGGGAGAAAGTAGAGCATACTTCTGTGGAAGTATTAAAAAAAAAAAAAAAGCCCACCCTTTGTACACTAGCTTGACCAAAGCCTTCCTTCGCATCCACACTACCTACACACTCAAGCCCATTCCTGTCTCAGACTTCCCCATCCCTACCCTGCATTATATTACCCTGACGTATCTTCCTCATAGCACTTAACGCCATAAAATTTGTTGCTGATTTATTAGTTCATTGATTTTTATTGTTTCCCCCTCTCCCACTCCTCCATCCCCACACATCAAAATATAAGCAGCACGAAAGTAAAAATTCTTCCTAGCTCGTGGCTACCTCGCCATGTCTGGCACATACTAGGCTCTCCACATAAACTAAAACACATTAACTTCTTAGTCTATGCTCCCCTTGGGTTTAGGTAGGGAGAAGGAGGTGAGGTTTAAGGAACTGTATACAGGCTGGCAAGGAAATGACTGGGGAAGGGGAGTGCTCCTCATCATCAACTTAATATAGTAGCAACCAGGTATTTGAGATAAATTAAAAGATATCATTTGTAACTTGGATTTCAGTTTTCAAGGGTGTCATCCAAGAGAAGCCGCCAAACCAAAAGACGGCTGGCAGACTCCGGGTATACCAGACAACTCCCTGGTGGACAATATCCCATTTGGAAAGGACTGCTTGGATCTCTAGTTGCAGACACCAGCTGATATGCCCAGAGCCATCCCCAGTGACCTCTGAGACAGCTTCTGTAGCTTGAAAATACATCTTCTACAAGTCAGAAATTGACATATTATCTCCTCCTCCAACCCCCAGTCTTCTAACAGTTATTGATGCTATTTGGAAAGCCATGCTTCCATGCCTATTAATAACCTTCAGAAAGAACCCCAAGGAAGTGTCAAGAGAAAAACAGATCTGGCTGGTGGAAGCCAAAGATTCAATCAGAGTTACAATTAGCAATTAATATATTTGAACAAAAAGAAAGTTGTAACATCTTCTGTATCATATGTTATCTGTCCAGGAGGCTTAAAACAAAACATTTCGCCAATGAATTCAAGAAACGTTCAACCAAGAACACTGGTCTTTACAGAGAGGAACACTTTTAAGAGGCCCCTTTATCTATTTAAATAGACCAGCACCAGCTACTAACTTTATCTACACATCAGTGATCCCAGGGAATTTTGCCTACAAGGTGGGTATCATTAAACCTCTATAGTTATTTATTTACCCCTTTATAAAGTTTCTTCAGGTGACACCTCAAGGAGCCCCGATATCAATCTCCTCTAAAATAACGGAGTAACGAATTAACTCTTTCCAAAGACTTTTCTCGGTGGTCGGTCTTTCTCCTCCCTCCTTCCCGACTAGATTAATGGAAGTGATTAATGGAATTCTCTCACAATTTCGCTTGAAATATGCTTTTGCCAGTCGAGCAGCTAGAGCAGAATCAGATAATTGTGGTATGACTCAACAAATGCACAGCTGTTCATTTAAATATATCCATCAAAAGTATAAATATGATCATGAGAAAGAAAATGAACTGTGTACACAGGGTCAGTGTACAAGTTGAAAGAGTTAGCACCGAAGTAACCACAAGAGAAAACACGGGGAAGGGGAGACGGAGCTAGGAAGGACTCCACAAACTGGCTAGAAAAAGACCAGAAAAACCAATGTAACTGAAAAACCACTCACCCAACCCAAACACTCACTGGCCTAAATAAGAAATTAATGGCAAATTAAAAGTAAAAATAAGTGTGCTCTACTCTGCGGGGAGAAAGAAATGGAATCTAGGAGAGCCTACAAGGCAGAAATGAAGAACCCAATCTGGTATTAAAAACAAAACAGGGATCCCTGGGTGGCGCAGCGGTTTGGCGCCTGCCTTTGGCCCAGGGCGCGATCCTGGAGACCCGGGATCGAATCCCACGTCGGGCTCCTGGTGCATGGAGCCTGCTTCTCCCTCTGCCTGTGTCTCTGCGCCTCTCTCTCTCTCTGTGTGACTATCATAAATAAATAAAAATTAAAAAAAAAAAAAAAAAAAAAAACAAAGGCGTTAAGGCCGAGGAAAACAGGAGGAACAGGATTCTCACCTCAGTCCTCTCTCCACAACCTCCAAAGACTGATTATGAAATCCTGCAATGTGGGAATCCCTCCAATAGTCCCAAAGCAAGTAACTGAAAAATACTGCCCCAGACCAGGCAACATTTTTGAGAGGCTCTGTGTACATGAGGGGGCCCCCTGAACACAAGGGAAAGGAAACCAAGAGGAGGAAAACAGAGGATGTGAAGAGGAGCCAAGGGAGCACTGATAAAGAGAAAAAAGTGCCTCGGGGGCCCTGAAGACCTTTTTCCTTCCTTGTTCCTCAGGGATGGGTCCCAAAGGCCCATCAGAACTTGAGAAGCAAAGGCATTGAAAAGACATGGGTGCCTCTCCTCTTTTAATACGTAATTCAAGATAACAACAAATGAGTATCTAATAATCCATGATGATGATTTCCAAGCTTTCCCTGAACTATCAAAAATCAAGTTCTTGCCAAAAAATAATCTCTCCGGGAGTGGGGGGCCCATGCTTAGCCTGACTACTCAGTCATCTTGCCGGAGAACCATTCACGGTCTCCATATTTACAGGCAAACCCCTCTCATATTCTATAAGCGACAGCTATTACAACAACCGCCCTGCCTCCTGCCTCAGCCCCTAGTCCTCCCACAGCTACCCTCCTTCCAGAAAACGTTCTGGAAAGAGCAATCTAGAGAGCTCCTTCCACATCCTCCCTCTCCTCCATCCAGTCCATCACCAAATACCTCTTTGTAACCCCACCTTATCCTTCGGGTCTATAAGGGAGCTTCTTCAAAATATGGATTCTCAAGCTTCAACCCCAGAGATTTTGATTCGGTTGACCTGAGAGGAGGCCTAGGAACCCCCGAGCCCACAGCAATTCAGGTGGTGCTGAGGATGCCGAGGGCGGGCTCACTTGCCCATTCTGCAGCGTGGTGTGCAGGAGCCCTTCTGTTCCCAGGCTCCTCCCTGGCTAGGATGCAGAGGCTCTCCTCTCTCTGGATCTTTACTTTTATGGTTTGGACTTTCTCAGTTTCCTTAGATGGGGTTTTCCCCTTCTGCCACCCATCCCTTAAATCTTAGTTTTCCTCAGGGCCTCACATCTCAGCTCCCTCTTCTCATTCAAGATGGTACCCAACTCCTTAGCTTCAAGGCCGCTGAGCAGAGACTTGAATTATCACGTGGAGAATGGAATCACCTGTTCTTTACTCATATCGACCCCTCCTCCACGCCACTGAATCCTGATGACAGTCTCCAACCGTATGTCCTTGTCTTTTCACTGTTTAAAAAATTAATTTAAAAAAAACTGTATTATGTATATTTCAAATTACATAGAAACTGAAAACTATTAAAAACCCTATTTTTGACCTCCCAGTTTTAATTATAAGCACCATCCCACTACCCAGTTTCAAAAATAAGCCATCTTATTTCCTCTAGTCTGCCCATTTTCTTCCTGAGGTATTTTAATGAGAATCCCAGATGTCACATCATTTCACCCACAAAATTCTCTCACGAATAAAGACTTTTTCTAAATACAACTATAAAATCAACATCTCACCTAACAAAATTAAAAGTATTCCTCCTCCAAATATCATCTAAAAGCTAATCAGTGTTTAAATTTGCCCAATTTTCAACTATAAACATCCCCCGCACCCCCCCCCCCAACACCCGCCCAAAAAAAATTGCAGGGAGAATGGGAACAGCATACCAATAAGAAGTTGTTTTCATTGCTTTTCAGTTATTATAACGAGTGGTTCAGTGTTAGGATTGTGGCAGTATTGAGAATACTCTGTGTATAATGTGGCAGAAAGCAAACGAGTTACTGTGGTACATTCAAATTCTATCATCTCCTGCTGTTCCGGAGAACCACAATGTTCCATGTGAAATAAAGGTAATATAGAAAAGGTTAAGTAAGAACCTTAGCAACAGAATTTGAATTGGAAGTATCAGTATGAATTCATGAAGTATTTTATATGTAGTTATCCTCTGTCCACTAAAAGGCCTAGAAACAATGACCTACCCAGGAACAAGTATTCTTGGTGCCCAGAGAGTGGTGTTAAAACACTGCTTCTCACTAAAAGAAAAAGAATAAGCTGAATTGAACTATGAGGTTGCAATCACCAAGTCCAGCCAGTAGGAAATTAGAGGTCACATGGATGGGTTCTTCAACAGATAAACCTTAAGGAAAGGAAAGGGGTTGCAGGGGGAACCTGAGGTTTAAGAGGCTTAAAAAAACATAAAAAGATGTGCAAGACTAAAGTACAGTGGCTAGGTATGCACACATGGGTGATAAAACCATAAAGAAAGGCAACAGAGCAATTACGACGAAAATCAAGAAAGCAGTGACTTCTGGAGGGGGAGAGAGGCTATGTCTGGCATGGGACATGCCAGCGGCTCGAGGGAGACTGCTAATACTCTGTCTCCTGATCTGTGGGGTAGTCACAAAAAATATTCATCCTATAATAATTAAATTATGTATGCTTTGTATGGACATCTGTGTCTGTGTCTTATTTTACAATATAAAGATAAAAAGAAGATAAAAACAGAATGTGTGCTGTTAAAAAAAAAGGTGCAGACTAACATTCGCTCACACACACACACACACACACACACAGGAAGTAACAACAGCACTGCATATAATGTATATACGCAAAAATCTGCCCAGATTTATGTCACAAATAAGTTTTTGTAATAAACTTCTGAAATATCGACTATTTTTTATCTCCAAAGGAGAACTGTTTTTTCAAGTTCCAAGTTTATCCATTTTTAATAGAGAAATAGGCATCAGTTACCTAGTCATAATTGGAAATCAAGTATTAAATAAAATTAACACAATATCTCATAAGTTGGTGCTTTTTCTCTTACTTCAAATACATAAGTTTGATGGGTCAAGAATATAGAAAGATTGTAGAGTCCAGATAATGTTTCCCAAACACTGCATAACATTATCATCAAACAAGAAAAATTAACATCACAAAGATGTGAGCACTCGAAAAGTATCTATACGTATAACACAACCCCAATCATAATATTAGCAGGCTTTCTTCTTAGAGAAGAGGGGGTGGTGACTAGATAGGAGTATTTTAAAGTTCATATGTTTTTTAAAAACCTCACACATGAAAACAGACCTGAGTATTCTTTAAAATGGAACTTTAAAATTCTGTTAAAGGAAACAAAATATGAAAATTTTGCAAAATGGAACTATCCCCATCACAAGGAAAAACACAAATAAGCTCCAAGGGTTAAAAAAAACTGTGATCCTGGCACACACTTGGGCAGAGAGATCAATGAAACTAAATGGATATCCCAGAAATAGACCAAAGTGTCTACAAGAATGTATATATAATACAAAAGAAATCAAAGGAGAAAAGCTGGGACTACTCAGTAAAATTGGAATAACTAGCCAATGTGACAGAGACCACTAATTTTCCACTAAATATTCCTTCTTGGCTGCTTCTTGGGTGCATGCTGACCTGCAGAGATTGCACTCCCCACTCTCCCTTGCAGCTAGATGTGCCCCCAAGACTAAGTTCCCACCAGTGGAAGTAGAAGTGGTGTGTGTGCAACTTCTGATCACCTACCCTGGACTTTCTCCTTTGTCCTTCCCACTGAGGGAGCCCAGATATGTTGCAAACCATCTATGACCATGCAGATAACTACAGTGACAAGCGAACAGAAGGAACATGAGTCTCAATGCCTAGTGGAAATGGGAGGTTCTGCTGACCTGGTTTGCTCACATGGGGACAGTTAAGTGAGAAAAAAATCAACTTCTATGTTCTTTGAACCACAGCATATCCCTTGGTTACAGCCACTCAGCATTATCCTAATTAACAGAGCACCTAGAGAAAAATTAAGTTGGATTCATACCTAACATTCCGGATGGATCAAAGATTTAAACCTAAAAACCAAACCACACGACATACAAGGAACCGTGAGATAGGTTTTTTAGCTTAGAAATGGAAAAGGTCTTTTAACTGTGATACAAAATCCTGAAGCCACAGAAAGTTTATCTATTTAGCTCTACAAATCCTTTTGAACATCTGTTATTGACTGTCTCTTCCACTACAATGTAAGCTCCATGGAACAAGAATTAGGATGGGTTTTCTTCACTGTTAAATATACTGCTACCTAGAACAAGTGCCTAATACGTAAGAGGCATTCAGTAAGTATCTATTGAATGAACTGGTAAATTTAAGTATATAAATTTTAAAATAATCTGCACAGCAAAATAATATTTTTGTACAAATGATAACATATAAATATCACTTATCATATTCAATTTTATTAATGCATAGGAGCCTCCTTTGAACTGATAATAGAAAGATCAATAACCCAATGGGAAAAGAGCCAAAGGACACAAACACAGGGGGAACACAACAGGAAATACAAATGGTCTTTAAAATTATGAAAAGAGGGACGCCTAGGTGGCTCTGCGGTTGAGCGTCTGCCTTCAGCCCAGGGTGTGATCCTGGGTCCAGGATCGAGTCCCAAATCGGGCTCCCTGCAAGGAGCCTGCCTCTCTCTCTGACTTCCTCTCTCTCTCATGAATAAATAAATAAATCTTTAAAATAAAATAAAACTATGAAAAGATTCTCAATGTCAATGAAAATAAAAACGCAAACTAAAGCTACATTAAACCGTCATTTCTCACCTATCGATTTGGCAAAGAAAAACACCTTGACAATCACCCTGTGATCAGCAAGGGTATGAAGAAGCAGCGTTCTCATCCACTGCTGTTGAAATCTAAAACTTCACAAACTCAATGAACTGAGTAAGTTGTCAATAAATTTCTACCAAATTTAAAATGTGTGCACCTTTTGATATACAGCAATTCTACTATTAGAAAAGGATCCTACAAATATGCTCATGAACATGTTTGAAACACTATTTGTACAAGTTTATATTCCCTAGAGCCTTGTTCATAATAATAAACAATAGACTAGAAGTGATCTAGACCGCCACCAACATGGCACTGGGTTAAATAAATTACAGCAAATGTCCACCGTGGGATAATAGGCATCCACTAAAAAAGAATGCAGTATTAATATGGAAGATCTTCCAAGAAATATTTTCTCAGTGAAAAAAAGGTACAAAACAGTATAAATTGTTATCATCTGGGTTATAACACACACATCCACACACACACACACACACGAAACTGCAATAATCTATAGGTTATGTGCTGATATAATATATATGCCCTGAAACCTCTGAAAGAATACACAAAAAATTAGTAACAACAGTTGCCTCTAGGAAAAACAACTGGGCACTTGGGAGATGGGAAGGACTAAAACTTATTTTTTCGCTCTTTCGTAGCTTTTTAATCTTACAAACACTGCTTATATCACCTTCCTAAAAATAAATATTTTATAAAGGAACAACAATACAAATATTCATCCCCAATCCCAGATATCTGAAAACTTCTCTGGCGATTCTCACTGTCACACACACTAGGGAACCACTGACTGAACAATTTTAACCCTGTTTCATAATTAAGAATTGCAGGGTTAGCAATTAACAAACCCCATCATCTCCTCCTCCATCAAACAAATACATATGCAAAAAAAGTCAGTCTCTTAACTCCATCCCTGTTATTCATTACTTCCTCTTAAAGCTAATTCAACCTCATGCCACCTTAAATGGGCATGAAAATCTCTCAAAATTCTCCAGGGATGGTAAGCCAGAACCAACAACTATACTAATATATTAACACAGCCTAGTGCCAAAGAAGTTCCTTCCAGACACCCAGAAGATGAAAATTTGACATAACTGACACCTCGGCAAGAGCCCAAAGCTGTGCATCATCTGCCTTGGAAATAGAAACTCACATCATTAAGCTAAAAAGTTCCAACGTCAACAGTCGTGGCTTTTGTTTTCTCCCTAATGGGAAAGGTCTCCCCCCTTGAATCCCCCTTTAAATTATAGGCTAACCCCTCACTTGAGGACTGGTTATTATGTTACAGCCTTATAAAGAACACTAAGCAGTCATTATTCAGACTGAGATTCTGCTTAAAAGGGAAAATGTCCGCAACTTATCAAATGGAAGGAAAAAGTAAGCCATAAAACAAAATGTGTACTCACGGTCTTCAATTTTTAAACATAATGAATATATATATTTTATTTGCAATACGGTAAGATTTGTAGGTGGAAAGTATGTGTTCCAAATTATTAGTTGTGTGTCAAAGACCAAAGGCAGGGAGGAAATACCGTTTATGTCTGTACTTTATACTGTTTTGTACTATTTGAAATTAAATAATCAAGGGGCACCTGGGTGGCTCAGCCCGTTAACCCCTATAGCCTGGGGTTGTGATCTCAGGGTCCTGCCATCAAGCCTGCTTCACGCTCAGTCTGGACTCTGCTTCTCTCCCTCTGCCCCTGCCCCTGCTCCAGCTTGTTCGCTCTCTCTAGCTCGTTCTCTCTCTTTCAGAAATAAATAAAATCTTTGAAGGAAAAAAAGAAAAAAGAAAAGTGGCTCTATAGGGGGGAAAAGAATAGCAAAAGTATTTTACACTTAGGGAAATATTTATAGTATTTGAATAAACTGGTCAATGGTAAAGAATAACTAAGCAGCTCCACCCAAAAAAAAAAAAAAGAGAGAGAGAGAGAGAGAGAGTGAGTGAAAGAAGAGGGGGAAGAGAGAGAGAGGGAGGGAGAGAGAGAGGGAGGGAGAGAGAGAGGGAGAGAGAGAAGCCCACCTCCAAGGCAATGCAAGACCTAAAAACACTCAGGCCAGGGTCCTACCCTTCTCATACTGGATTCGTATAAACCAACAAAATCATCACTGTGGCTAAGAATTTACCGTGTAGATTTGATCTCTGCCAAAGAGCATTAAAAGAGGTGATTTGTTGCAACGGCTCTGGGGCCGCAGTGGCAGCTGCTCGGGCGCGGGCAGGCTGACTCAGCTCCCTTGGGCCTGGCGCCGCATCATGCCTTCCCACGGCGGGTCCCGGCTCCCGCAGGCCGAGGTCACGGGTCCCGGGCACGGAGACGGGGGGCTGGGAGGCTGGCAGGCGCTCCGGGAACCAGGAGAAGCTCTCCAGCAGTTCTGCTCGCAGGCGGCTCAGGGCTGCAGAGGGGAAGAAGGAGGAAAACCAGCTAAGAAGAAAATTCTGCAGGTGTGAATGGGCTGGAGCCACTGGACAACTGGGGCCACAAAACTGATGCCAATCTGCCACTGAAGCGAATATGGAAGGGTTGACAAACAATGACATGTGGTACATTGAGGTCACAGATCCATGCTGGCCTTCAAATACTTTTCTATGGGGCACCTGGGTGGCTCAGCAGTTGAGTGCCTGCCTTTGGCCCAGGGCAGGATCCTGGAGTCCCAGGATGGAGTCACACATGGGGCTCCCCGCAGGGAGCCTGCTTCTCCCTCTGCCTGTGTCTCTGCCTCTCTCTGTGTGTTTCTCATGAATAAATAAATAAATAAAATCTTTAAAATATTTTTTTTCTAAATGACACACAACTCAGTAAGCTCTGCAGTTGGTAAATTTCAAAAGCAAGTTCCTTCAAAGCTATATACCACGGACTCCAGCCAATTACAAAAACAACCCCAAAACAGGCTTTGCATATATTAATTATATATACTTGGTTAAAAACAGAATAGTCCAACAGTACACAAGTATAGAACGAAAGTCTCTCTCCAGAACCTCCCCCACCCCTCCTCCTCCTAGAGACAACCCCTTGTACCAGAGGAACCAGTTTCTTGTGTATCCCACCCAGAAATGATCTGGTTTAGGTCCACTTTCAACCATCATTCTCAGTTGTAGATAGAACTAGTTCAAAGGCTCATAAAACAATGGTGGGGAAGGAGCACCAAGCGGAAGGGAAGGGGCCCTAGATAACTAACAAAAAAACAAAAAGCCACCCCAGCTCCCCTTTCCTTTAGGAAGACTTTAAAAACACCGACATTTGCCAAAGGAAGAGGAAATTTTTATTAGAATCAAACTTTTCCACTCAAATAAATCAACGAAACACTGAAGAACTTACTCCGTTCAAAAAGCAGCACTTTTTTTAACCTCGAGGAACATTTTGCCAAGAAAACGTTCATGTAAATACATTTAAGCAGAAAACAAACCCAACAACAACATCCCTAAATAATTATTTGGAAGAAAAATCACAACCCTGACATTCAAGGGTAATGCTTCATAAATAATATTAAACCTTTCCTTGCTTCAGTTTAAATGAAGGCTCGTAATCAATTTGAAAAGACAGTCTAGACATGTAAAAGGTACACTAAAAATAAGACAATAATATCCCTATCCCTCCTCCTACAAAAAAGGTCAACCAGAAATTTCACATTTGCAGCAATTGTTTAGTGAAATTAGAGAGGAATAATCCACTTCTAGAGTGGACATCCTTAAAAACAAACTCGTTAACTAATACGCAGCATCTACGACCTTGAGTTTCAGAATGGACTGCTGGAATCCTGGTATTCTCTGAGATGCTGGGGCCAGACCCACTGGGTGGCTTCACACTGAAGCTGCCTTCCCCTTTGCCACAAACCATGTTTTATCAGGGGACCACTGTGAAGCTGTCCTGCCTCGGGCTTACCATGTCTTTAAGTTACAGGTACTCGTTGGGAGGGAGCTTTAGATCGTATGGAAATAAGGAAACACTGGTGCATATTTTTCTGATTCTTTCAAAAAAAAAGAATCATCAGAAAAACTGTCAGAGTTTGACTACTTAATTACAAAGGTGCTTGTATTTCCTTTCCAACTTCCAGCCCTACCTATTACCTTCACTGCGTGGAATTCCTTCAACCCATGCTCTCCTGCCTCTCTGTTTAGCCTTCTCTCTAACGATCCTTATATTTTCCAGATCTTTCCATTCTGACTCCTCTGGTATTTATATTCTATATGACTCAACCTGGCACTTAATCCTCTGTCTTGAACTAGACAAAATTGGTTTGTCTCAAAACCAATTTAAAACTAGGAAAGAATCACATACTATCCTTCTGCTGTATCATTTCTTCCCAGTACCTAACATATAGCTGGTGCTCTCGAGTTACTGGATAAAACTCAAGTCTTCAAATTAGACATAATTTAATATTTGTTTTGGAATTCATCAGGTTCTCAAATAACCCATGGATTGAAGTCAAAACTGTGGTGTACTACGAGGAAGAACAGGTTGGCAAAAAAGGAGCCAAAGTGGAAAGCGAATTCCAGATACTTAACTCTTCAAATGTTCTACACAGGACACCCATCTCCCCACAAATACACTTCATGCCAATAGCCAAGCTTGGCAGATCCTGAAAGGTAGTGGAAAGCGGTTATGTTCAAAACCCCAAGAATGGTTAAAAAAATTAAAAAACAAACCAAAACAAAAGAGACGTGTGCCAATTAAAATCAGTGCTGTAAAATAAATATCTATGTAGCAAACTCCAGCATTTAGTCACAAAACTTTCATTGAGCTGAGTTTTTTTCTAAAATCTTAGCCGACTCCTTTGTTTGGCTTATTGTATTGAGGTTTGATTATTGGCAGCAAATCACGCTGTACAAAAATCTGACCCTTCATAAAGGTTACAGGCACATTCCTCTGAAGTGGTGGAGAGTAAGGGTAAGGAAGAGCGAAAAAGAGGAAAAAAAAATAGTTCTTACTCCAAGTGTAGGTTTAACATGGCAGTATGGTTTTCTTTAATCCAATTTAAAAGAACGTGCATAGTTTCTTAAAAGCTATTGTAATATGATGGGACCTGAGTACCAGGCAAGCATAAAAGGTACTTAAAATCAAACAAGTTCTTGGCAGTCAACATAGCAGCTAAGCAACAGGAAGAAAAAAAAAATTCAGGGCAAGTTTTCTCAACTATTTAATTATAACTGCATCCTTGGCCTCTAGAAATTGTAGCTTCCAACTACTGCAAACTTCAAGACAGCACCCTTTGTATGGAGACGGATGGATGTTCATTACACTTATTGTAGCCATCATTTTACAAGATACACAAATATGGAATCATTGTGTTGTATACCTGAAACTAAGATATCGTTATATGCTGATTATACTTCAAGAAAAAAAGAAAAAAACCTCATCCCATATCTTCCCTGTTTATCCACCCAGCCGCATAACCCAAATAAACCATGGTGAATCTTGCTGTAAAATTACTGCAATTACTTTAAGAAGCAGCATATGGTTGCAAGAACATGGACTTAGGAAAGAGCCAAACCCAGTTTTTCAACCTACTTAATATGATCTTCCACATATCACTGAACCTCTGTGAGTCTGTTTCCTTTCCCATGAATTAGGGTATAAGTGCCTTCCACCTTTGATGGTTACTAACAATGCCAGCTATCATTCAGTGAGCCTTTAGTTCCTGAACTGTGCTAACCACAAACTTGCATCATTTGATTCAATCCTAAGAGCACAAAAATTGAGAGGAAGGTACAATTATTCCCATTTGAAAGATAAGAAAACAATGTTAGAGAGATGACGTAACACTGCCCAAGATCACACTTTTTTAATAAGCGGAAAAAACAAGAATCAATTCAAGTTTTGCTGACTCCAAAATCTATGTTCTTAATTGCCAATAAGTAAAATTGCATCTTGACAGTTTGTAAGAACTGAACTCAACGCTCATAGTAAATATTCTTAGTTCCCTTTCCTGTTTTCTACTTCTCAGAATAATAGGAGTGCAAAAGCACTGTGGGAGGAAAAGCATAAAGCACGCCAATCCCAAACAATAACACAAATCATCTACAAATCACACTACAAATGTCCTCTTGTTCTGGCTCTAAAATAATATTCGCTATGACAAGCAAATAAATGTCGAGTATCCTTGAAGAATAACCTATTCCAGACACTCGAATATGTGAGAAAGGCAGGTATGATAGTTTAGTAATTCTGGAGAAAGGCAATGGGGATATCAGCTGGTTCCCAAGATCCCCAATCTCCCAGTGGAACAAAACTAGGCCACACGCCCCAGACAACTGATAAACTCGGGGGACACCGTGGAGCAGAAAAAACAGGGAAAGCCATACAAAGCTGAGAAAAAGATAAATGGTGACAAAACCGAGAAGTAGGGAGGAGCAGATCCCCTTCTCTGGGGGGTTTCCAAGTTCTCAAACAGATATTAATCTTTGGATTTAGGGATGAGAGATGTGAATTTCCAGGAATTTCTCCAGAATTCTCCCAATTATAGCTATTCTTAAAATACTTCCAAATATTCTTTACTCCCTCTTATGAGGATATCTTTTTTAAAATGTCACATAAGTAAGAAATAATGGTATTTACAAAGAATTGTAGCCTATAACAAATACTCAAACGCTAGAAAATGCCAGTGAACATTATTGGGTAGTATGCCAAGAGCTGGCCAAATCCAGCCCGCAGTCTGTTTTGGTAAATAAATGTTTTATTGGAACACAGCCCCACTTGTTCATTTTACGTATAGTCCATGGCTGCTTTCACGCTAAAACAGCAGAGCCGATGGCTTTGTCAGAGTCCATATGCCTTGCAAAGCCTAAAATATTTACTATCTGGCCCTTCAGAGAAAAAGTTTGTTGACCCTTGCAATAACTTGCATTTGAATCTTATGAGGAGGGTTTTAACAGCACTGCATAAAATCACATGTTGAAATTGCCATTTTATAGACTTCTCCTGCTTCAGAAACGTATTTCTTGGAATACCACGCGCAGGCTTTGTATACAATATGCTATGTATATAAACTTATTTTATTTGCAAGGATGACTCACCAGTAGCAGCAGACAGGGCCACAAACACATATTTATAACATAGCAACAGCTACACGCAATCACAACCAATTCTTTCCTCTGTACGCCGACCCAGTCCTGGCTCTGGGAAATGTCATTCTTAGCCTCCACTCCACAGGCTAGGGTGCAACTTGACATCCGCGGATTCCTTCTATCTACCCAGTGTTCATGGTTTCATTCTCACAGGAGAAGTCCACACATTTTCCCATTTACCTGATTTCTTGACCGATTGCTTTGGGGATCTGGAAAGACACAAATTTCCCAAGAAATCCTGGGCAGGAACCCTGCCATGGAAATAACTATTCTCTTCAAGTGTATAGACAGACACTGAGTAGAGATCAACCCCCCTGGCCTTGTAAGGAACAGAAGAAAAAGAGTTGAGGACAGGAGGCAGAAAGTGGGAAAAACAAAGTCTTCAGGATGTTTTCAGGCAAAGATTAAGGTCTGTCTCAAAGTCTGGAGAGAAAAGCAACCAAAGTGGAGATAAGATGAGGATGAAAATTCCTAATGCTATGGCCTCAGTGATAGGTTTAAGGCCCAAATATCAAAGCACCTTTCTCCTTCCAGAATTTAAGTGCTAATTTGGCTGAGATGAGAGATATTCACTGTGAATTATGACAGGAGTGAGTGTAATGAAGCACCAAACTATTCCTGAATATAACCTGCTTATAGTTTATAGTCTCAAACACCCTCATCTGAAGTGCCTGGATGGCCCACCAAAATCCCATTTATCCATCTGTCCAGCCAAAGATTCATTTATTTGTGCCACGAATACAAAGCATAAGGACCAAGGGTAAAACGCAAGGGAACAAAAGCCGTGGTATGCAGCAGCACCAAAAGGGTTCCAGGCTTAAATCAAAGGGTCCTGGGTCGAATCCCAGCCCTGCCAATCATGTAATCTTGGGCCAACTGTCTGAGCCTCAGTCTCTCACAGGCAAAATGGCCATCATGACTTCCTTGCAGAGTTGCCACATGTGAAGTCCACAGCATATGGTGGGTGCTAATAAATGGTAGCTATTATCATAAACAATATTAATGGAGCAGGTATAAGAAGAGGAGACAGTGATGAAGACAGAGAATCACACGGGTTGACATTATGTCGAGTCATTTGAAAATGTTATAATTTGACCATTTTGACTCATAAAAATAGCAATTTTTAAATAAATATTATAAAGGGCTCTGTAAGGAAGCCTGAAAGGAGACAGCATGAAAGACTAATACCCCATCCTCATTCCCCAACTGGTGGCAGCTTAGAAGAAATCCAGACACCAGATGGGAAGGCTGCAGACTAAAATAGAATACCCCTTAGTCAACTCCTCACTAGAGAGGAGGTGTGACTTCAGGGAAGAGAAGAGTCAACAAAAGACAGACAAACACACACACCTCACTCCTAGGTAGCCCACGTAACTCTCTGCTTCTCTCTTTCCTTCGCCGTTTCTGCCCTGTCCTTTCCTTTCATTACTGCTGTCCCGAGGCAAAGCCCAGTGGTGTCTTATTAACTAGTTTGGGAAGGAAATGGCATTTCTGCTCAGCTGATGTTACCAATTACACAGCAAGCCTTTGGTAGGCCTTGTAGGGCAGCTGGTAGCTCAATAAAGAAATCCAATGGATTTGGGGTGCCTGGCTGGCTCAGTCAGTTAAATAGCCGACTCTTGATTTCAGCTCAGGTCTTGATCTCACAGTCGAGAGATTGAGCCCATGCTGGATGTGGAGCCTACAAAAAAAAAAAAAAAAAAAGAAAGAAAGAAAAAAGAAATCCAATGGATCTGTTGCATTTTCCCTGTTATTTTTAATATCTTCCCTAATTAACCACAGGTGTTAATTTTTTCAAGTCCTGTTAACCCTCACCCAGCTAATGAGTCTGTGGTTGATCAATGTCATCATGTCAGTTCCTGGATGAGATCCGAGTTTCAAGCCACCCCACTCGCCCAAACCCAAGTAGCTCTATTCCAGCTATCTCTAAATCTCCAAAGGGTTCTAGGTGAGAAATCAGAACACCTAGTGTACAGAGGGATGAATAACAGAAAGAGGTAAGAATGGAGGAACATGTCATTTCTTCCACCCTCCCAAAACAGAATTAGACTTCCCAGGTAATTAGATTGCCTTTCTCAAGTCTGTTGGGTCAGCTTTCATGAAGGTAAATCCAATTCCTGCAGGACATCGGCAATCCCCATCCCCATGTTTCATCTGTTGTCTCAAAGCAATGTGGCAATCCTTGATGATTACCTTCACACAGAAAACTATGGAGGCTTTCATCAGCTGATGATCTCAAAGCACTTTTACAAGAGTTCGAGTTCGCAGGGATGCCTCCCACGTGGGCCAGAACCAGATTTTCTGGTTTTCTAATGGGGTGTCTGGCATTTTGTTTCTCCTGAACTTCACTCTGGAGTTCCTGTGTTATATGCTCACTAGATTGACATTAGCAAAGCTTCAACAGGGAAGCTTCTTGGAAGCAGGGACTCTGTGTGTCCAATATCCTGCTGGATCTCCACAACCTGGTCTAGCATCACACCAGACCGATTTAAATGTTTGTGGAATGAATGAAGCTTAAAACTAGAAAACATCTAAAGCATTGATAATTTCAAGCTCATAAACTTACTAAAGAAAACTTCTCTCTCACTAAATGGTTAAGTGTCTACCCTAGACTTTAATTTAAAACAGTACAAAATGCGCTAAATACTCTTGAGTGGGACAGACCAACACACACACACAAAATAAACATATAAAATATTGTAGAAAAACTACTGTTTCATAAAAGCAGTCTTAACTTTAGAATGGTAGTAAGTTTTCTTAATACATTTATTAACTAAACAGCTCCAAACTTAAGGTTAAGTTTTTCAAAATTGTATCTACAGAAATTTCCAGAAACACTGATAGGACTACAAAACCAGGGTACCAAAATAAATGAAGAGAGAACTAAAGCTTTTAAAAACCATTCTTCCAAAGCCCTCTTGAAAATATTTATGTCAACTACCAACCTAAATAAAATTTTTACCAGATCACTCTCCCTAATTAAGGTTTACCAAGAATAAACGGAATAAAAAGCAACCAACATTCTTTGTCTGTTTGGCTTAATAGATTATTTGCCCATAGGCATACTGGCATTTCTGAGGCTAGGAGGGGGAAAATGTTTGCCCCGTGCGCAGAAAGAACAAAGTAACAAAAAAAAAAAGACCCAGTAAAGTTTTAAAAAATTAAAGTGAGCAACATTTTTATGGCTTTCTTTTTTTGTTGTGACTGTATGCATACGTGTACGTATACCACATAGTCATAATTACGTCAGGCGAGCTATGCACTTTATAAGCAGTTGCCAGTCCTATAATGAGTCATCTGAAAAACTAACCTGCAACTTCTTAAAGAGAAACACAGCCAGCCACTTAATTATCTTCTAGTTTTATAATAATTGGGAACATCCCTTCCATACTAGTCAACAAATACTTGCTGACTGATGAACAGTGAGATTAATTTGAAGATGAAAATCAAGAATCCAGGTACCTCGGTCTACCAGAGACTGAGCAGCCTTGAACATTATACTTCTTCCAACTCTGTTCCATCATGCTGATGGGATTATTGCAGTCATCAATGTATGGTGGAGAAAACACTGAAGTGAGGAGCTAGACATCCCTATGCCACAGCTGTGTGGCACTGGCAAGTCACTTATCCTCTCTAGCATCCATTCTCCCTAATAATACATTGAGAATGGTGGCCCAAGTTGCTATGTTTCCCTCCAGCTCAAAAATTCTGTTTAGATATTTCTTTTACAATCGCTAGCAGGATTCCTCAAGAATTATGCCAAAGAGAAAGGCTATGTCTTTAATTAAAAATGGTTTTCCAGGGATCCCTGGGTGGCGCAGCGGTTTGGCGCCTGCCTTTGGCCCGGGGCGCGATCCTGGAGACCCGGGATCGAATCCCACATCGGGCTCCCGGTGCATGGAGCCTGCTTCTCCCTCTGCCTGTGTCTCTGCCTCATTCTCTCTCTCTCTCTGTGACTATCACAAATAAATAAAAAAAAAAAAAAAAAAAATGGTTTTCCAATCTACCCCTGTACTGAGATGGCACACAACCCACTCATTAAAAAAAAAAAAAAGTAAAAATAACATTTTTCATTTAATTTAGCCAATTGGTTCTTAACTCATACACGTTTGCTTTTAATTTAATTTGCTTACCAATAATATGTTTGCCAACTGAAGGATAATTGAGTAAGAAAATGCACAAAAAGAAGTAGAACAGTAGGGGGGGTATCTATCAAGAAGTTTCTCAAGAGGCATGAGAATATTCCCTGTTCCCAGGACAAGGAATCAAGATAAACAAAACTAAAGTCATCAAGTCCTCTTCACCCACCACTCCAAACCTGCCAGTCTTCCTTTATGTCGTATCTCATGCAATCGAACCACCAATGAACCCTGATGACACAGTTGGAAACTGAGAGGTTCACCTTAAAAACCCCACCATTGCCTTTGTCTCAGCTCCGATGATCTCCAACCAGCAATATTTCCAACCGCTTCTTTGGTGATCTCCTCTGGGTACCTGCCAACAGTTCAATCAATACCACTGAGCTCTTTCCTCTGCTTAACCATCAATGGCTCTCCTAAGCATGAGCAGATTCTTGATTTCCATGACCTGGCCTGTGTCCTCTCCAACCTCATTCAGTCATCACCCTACAAGTACTCTGACCCTAACTGTGCCATATAGCATCCTGAAGACACCACAATCTTATTCACCTCCTGCCTTTACCCTTGTCCCCACGAAATGTCTTTTTTCCATCTGTCAAATCCCTATGGTTCAGGATCAGGTCACCAATCACCCCTGATAGAAGCCTTCCCTGAAGCCCCCATGCCTACACCCTGTCTGGAGTAAATGCACCATCTGTTGTTCCAAAACTTAATTTCCATGGCACCTAAAAAGTACATTTTTTTTTTAATTTCAATGCTTAGTGAGTCTGTGATTCCTTAAAGATAAGGAGCATTTTTTTTCATCTCTAAAACATCAAGGACAGTCTTATAAACAATAGGTCCTTAATAAATGTTGATGGATGAATGGGTGAACCCTGATAATGGATGCAAAGCATAAGATGGATTCTCCAAAGGAAAAACGAACAATAAAAATTGAGAAATAATTATGCTAATGGAAAAAAAGAGGTAGGCCTACCAGAATCCACTTTTAGTGTTGTCATGGCTTTTAATTCAAGGCAAAAAAAAAAAAAAAAAAAAAAAACCCTCCTCAAATTCTAAATTATAGAAACTAAGAGAGAACTACAGTGTTTCTTATTTCATACAAAAAGATAATGGGACGATCCCTGGGTGGCTCAGTAGTGGTTTAACGCCTGCCTTCGGCCCAGGGTGTGATCCTGGAGTCCTGGGATCAAGTCCCATGTCAGGCTCCCTGCATGGAGCCTGCTTCTCCCTCTGCCTGTGTTGCTGCCTTTCTGTGTGTCTCTCATGAATAAATAAATAAAATCTTTAAAAAAAGAAAAAAAAAAAAAAGACAATGGGTAAGCTAAACATATACACCAAGCCATAGTTTCCCACTGACTTATGTACATACACAGGGAACTATTCCCTACTCCAACACTTTAGAACATCATATTTTCTAAATTATATATATAAAAAAGTAACTTGAAAATTGCAGTTGAATACTATGATAACACTGTAATACTATCAGAAACTGAGATGCGGTCAGTAAAATGTAAGAAGACGCTTCATCTTATAAGAAAAACATGCATTTTTTATCCCCGAAAATTCTTCCCAAGGTGGTCCCTTAGAGCCAAGCCCCTGTACAATTCCCAAAGCTAGCCTTTCACTCCCTGGCCTCCTTTCAGATGTCTCCAGTCAAGGAGCTGGGGGCCAGAGTTGGCAAAAGAGGAGTTCTTCTTACCATGACAGTGCTATCTTCTTAATGGTTATTCCACATCTCACTGCTCATTCCCTACCCCCTCAGCCCCAATCTTTTTATACCACAGAGCAGGAAGAAAAAAACATACATAAACTGCTATATAATGTAACTGAGCTTAATTTAATGACAGAAAGAAGGCAACAGAAAGGAGGAAATGGTCAAAGTTGAATATTAAAGAAAAGAGAAGGAAGATCCAAGGAATACTTGCCTATTAGTAGTACTCACTGGCTGGGCTTACTTTAAGTTTACGCATGAAATTGCTTAATGCATGAGTCATTTTAAATCAAGACTGTATTGATTCATTTAATATGTTCAAGCAAACCTGCAATGTAGAAGACCTAGAAGTCGGGAGATGCAGATGATTCTCCAATCCAAAGAATGGGTGTGGCATATATATTCTAGAAAAACCAAAGACATAATAAAGTATGTGTTTGGAAAAGAAAATTTTTTTTAAGATTTTTTTTTTCTTTATGAGAGAAAGAAAGAAAGAGAAAGTCTGAGTGAGAACATGAGCATGGGAGAGCAGAGGGAGAGGAAGAAGCAGGCTCCCCACTGAGCAGGACCCCTGGACCTGATGACCACACATAAAGGTAGATGCTGAACTGACTGAGCCACCCAGGTGCCCCTGGAAAAAATTTAAATCCTGTCGAGAAGGTGAGATAATTTATCAAAATTGAACACAGGTTTTAAAAAAAATAACAAGTTTAGAATGTACTATTCCAAAGGCTTCTGTGACACAGTCAACAAACACTGGTGCCCACTGGGGGGCTGGTCCAAGAGCTCAGCTTCTACCCTCACCCAGTGCACTGGATGACTGGGAGCCCGACCTTCAGCTTCTACCTCAATGATCTTAGCTGTAAAATCAGTCTTATATGCTGATGGTTTCTTTTTGGGGTGATGAAAATGGCCTAACATTGGATAGGTGACAGGTATACCACTCTGTGGATTTATTCAAAGCCACTGAATTGCACACCATGAAAGGGAGGGATGTTACAGTATATGAACTAACTCAACAAAACCATTTTGAAAAAAAAAAAAATTAGTCTGAAAACTCTTAGGACTTTTCTATAAAGCTTAAGAACCTGAGTAAGTGTATCCTGTGCTATTTACAATGTAGACATATTGTGTCTCCCAACTCATTTTTATGGACAGAGCTGAAGCTCTGGAATCCCACCGTTCAGTTTGGGAACTGAACCTAAGTCTGTCATTTCCTAGGCTCCGGAATCTTGAGCATGTTACTGTCTGAGTCGTAGTCCTCACCTACCTAACAGATGAGCAGACCAAATCTGCTCAAACTGATGCTAACTGGCAGAAAATTAAAACAGAAGGGGCTCTCAGAAAGGCCATGCCAGCTGTACAGAGAAAACTAAAGGGAAGACACAGAAGCAGAAAAGATATGGCAAGCGAAGAGTAGAGACTGAGGCCAGCCTACCTCGATTAAGGCAAATCCCTCTGGATTCCTCTTTTGGGTTCCAAGGATGCTTTGGGGTCAGACCGATATGGGGTAGGAGGGTAAGAGAGGTCTGCTCCCAGAAGCATGTGCTGCTATTATTATCAGACTACATTACGTATGACACCTAAATTTCTGGATCCCTTACCCAAGTAATTTTTATTTGAGGAACCACAAAACAGATTTTCTATACTTTTAATCACCTCAAGAGTCATTAAGCATTCAGTCCACTAATGGAATTATTTGGACTGCCATTAATTAGAACACATAGTTTTGCACCAGGATTCATTTTTTGTAGATTAATTCTATATAATAAAACATGCCTGAAGTTGATTGTGTTAGCAGCAGACTTTTCATCGCAAGCCTCAAGATTCCACACCTGTGATTTAATTTACATCAGCACAAGTTGAAACATCAGCTTTTCGATCATTTGTGATATCGCAACTCTTAAGAAACAACTTACCCGACAATGAATACAAACAATCTATATTTACCATCAATAACCCAAATTCCCAACTGGGCCAGAATTTGTAATGTGAAATTCATTCCTCATAGTGGTTTTAATAACACCATTCTCACTTAAAAGGGGCTCTATGTGATCAAGTAACTGACCCCTTCAACATATATACTGTGTATCTATTTGGGTACATGTGTATGTACACATGTGCGCGCGTGGGCGCGCACACACACACACACACACACATTTTAAAACATACCAACATTATGCTGCACAGGTTTCTACCCTGGAAAAACAAGAGCTAAGGAGGACTAGCGACAGTCGTCAGCTCTGCCCTCACCCAGGCAGTAGAAGCTTCAGAGCAAACTAAATTGTCACACTCCAAGACCCCGGAGGGACCCACAGGGTCACAAAGTAGTCTCCCCGCCACGCACAGAAGCACTGAGTGGCGACTGCTGTCTGCAGGCGCCGCACAGTGAGCTGAATACCACGGCGTGGAGAATTCCTTCAGGAAGACGATGGGACCAGGAAAGCCCAACCCGGGATTCACAGGAAATAAAACACGAGCGACCGCCTGTTTACCATCCGCACTGTCAACAATTCTGAGAAAACTCGTGCTTGAGCTTCAGGTCACTAAACCCTCATCCATTTTATAAATATTTGTCTCCCTGATTTGGATTTTTTTTTACTTTTTTAGATCCCAGAGGGAAATGACAATGTCCTAGAAGTTTTAGGATGGCTTATTTTGTAAAATCGGCAGGAAGGAAAAGGCTGGCTTCTGCTAGCTCTAATTCTGAAAGCAATAAGTATTGAGGGAGGAAACTCCTAGGTAATCATTTTTTTAATAAAATTTTAGTTGTTTCATGAGCAGCGTTTTTGTTGGTTCTACCAGCATTGCGGTGCAGTCAGGTTTAAGACAACACGCTCTAGCATAAACTCGACAGAGTCTCCGAGAACTCACGACCAAAATTTAAACTGTTTAGCAAAACACTGAGATGTCCTTCCATCATTTTTCACTTCAGATGTAGGAAGAATAGATCAAATACATGTTTAGAAACTCTTTTAAATATAATTTTGTAGGAAGTTCTCTAGCTTGCACGCGCGCACACACACAAAATGCTTTCACTTCTACTTCAGAGTTATACTCAACTTCTAATGCCTTTGGCAAAGGCAAGATCCAATATGTAAGGTAATTAAGGGGAAAAAAAGGCAAATAAATATGAATATTCCACAGAAGTAGTATGCCAGGTTTGGAAAAAGCTTCCAAAACTTCTGTATATGAATATGTTCTCTTTCTAAAGGGAGAGAGTGGTTTGCAACTATAGGGTTTTTTGGTACATCAAACATCAAGAATGTAAGTATCTCACACCCACATGTGTCATTTCTCAAATACAGTATGATTTATGGATACATATTGTATGAACATACATTTAATCCAGATTTAAAATGCGACTGCAACCTTTAATGCAGGTCCTATTATGTTTCATAGGAAATGACCAGCACTCCATACCCTACCCCAGTCATACCTTCTTCTTCCCCTACTTGTAGCTAAAACTTAGAATTAAGACAAGGGGCCTACGTTAGAACCGAGGCCCGGCAATTCGCTATCTTATAGCCTTAGGGGCATTAATTTAGTGGGCCACATTTCCTCAAACTATATAATTAAGATTAAAAAAAAAAAAAAGTTGTGCCTGCCTCAGAGTTATTAGAAGGACTAGAAGAGTGAAAATATGTAAAGCACTGAGAACAGAACCTGACATACATGTACCATTAAAGAGTAAGCCACTATTGCTGATGCTGTTGTTACTACTACAACCATTATTTTAACTTTTGTGATACTCATTTCCTTCCTTTTCTTTTTTTTTTTTAAGATTTTATTTATTTATTCATTCATAGAGATGCAGAGAGAGAGAGAGTAGCAGAAACACAGGCAGAGGGAGAAGCAGGCTCCATGCAGAGAGCCCGACGTGGGACTCGATCCAGGGTCTCCAGGATCACACCCTGGGCCGCAGGCGGCGCTAAACCGCTGCGCCACCGAATCTGTCTCCTTCCTTTTCTTTTCTTTTTTTTTTTTTTTCTCTCCTTCCTTTTCTTAATAGTTCTTACCTTTTAACAACTAAAAACTATAGTTACTTTGGCTTGTCTTTGAATTCCCTTCTTTTCTCACTCTAGAAGACATAACAGAAGCCGTAGGGGAGTGTGGTGCTGAATCTGCTCTAAAGTATGTCAAAACTCCTTTACCTCAAATAAATAATAAACGACCTGTGATACTCACAATGGACTGCCATCTAGCTCTGCCCACGGCAGAACTGAAAATCAATGGTAAATGCAAAGATCCCTTAACCAGTAGGGCTTATTGACAGACTCAAGAAAAAACTTCACACTGATAACGACTTTGCAGATTCTATCCTTCAAGGGTTATCTAGGGAGGAGAAAACTGAACGCAAATCACCACCAACCAACCAGCCAATGACACCTTTAACTTAATATACAGTGCTAGGGATGTCTGGGTGGTTCAGCCGTTGAGCGTTCAGGGCATGATCCTGGGATCCCGGGATCGAGTCCCACATGGGCTCCCTGCATGGAGCCTGCTTCTCCCTCTGCCTGTGTCTCTGCCTCTCTCTCTCTCTCTCTCTGTCTCTCATGAATAAATAAATTAAAAATCTTAAATAAAATAAAAACAAATAAAAAATAATAATAAAAAGTGTTTATCAAAAACACTATGGAGCCATTTATACAATAATATCTAAAAATGAAAACCAAAGAGTTCACATCTGGAACTCACCCAAGTCCTTTTTTTTTTTTTTTTTTTTTAAGATTTCATGTATTTATTTGACAGAAAAAGAGCATGCCCCCCCGCTGAGCAGGGAGCCCAAGGCGGGGCTCGATTCCAAGACTCTGAGATCATGACCTGAGCCAAAAGTAGACACTTAATGGACTGAGCCATCCAGGCACCCCACTCAAGTCCTTCAAAGATATAAAGTTAACATGGTTGTGGCCTGATATTTAGAAAAAGACAAGGTGGCACAATAGTGTAAATGTCCTATTTTAAGGGCCATTCAATCAATATTAATTGAATATTAATCATTGAGGAATCCTATTTCCTCAGAACAGTATCTCTAGTTTGCCATCTAAATAAAAATTATACTAGGAAAGGCCACATACCTTTTTTTAAAAAATGCCTATCATAGAAGTTTTACATAAAGGACACAGTTTGTCCATGAACCTCATTTTGCCATCCTTAGTCGCAAGAGAAAAGAGACCATGCTTGAGATGCTATGGCCACTGGCCCCTTGCCATGGCCTGGAAGTGGCCTGGGAGGGAGAAGTCTGTAGCCAGAATCCGTGAGACCACTATAATCCGCATGGAGCTTCCAAAAGGGAAGGAAACCAGATTGCACCTAAAATCAGATCTGCATCTCCTAACCCTGGCATGGTGCCTGACACAGGGCTTGCACACAAGGGAGTGGGACTGTCTCTCCTCTGCCACAGAGCCTTCCAGGTGCCCCCACGCCCCACCACCAGCATTCTGCTGGGTCTAGATACAGAGCTCCCCACGCTCAAATATCTGTTCTCTTCCCGTCACGTACCAGATATCAAAAAGTCAAAGTAACTTAGATTATAAACTTACAGGAAACAGACCATACTAGGGCACTGGATCACCTCTCTTTTGAATTCCCTGAACTGCTTTTCTACACCACTCAAATAGCATTTCTTTTCTTTCTCTTCTCTGGAGACGGTCAGAGCTCACCTTGTCTTGAGTCCTGAAACAGTAAGTTCCTAAAGTGAGGTCTCCTGCATACAGCCTTGCCTGCATGGCCTAGGGTCGGAGGAGAGGCTTTACTCAGAGAATGGGCTCAGAAGGCACAGAGAGCATGATTGGGACTAAACCAACCTTCGCCACTCTCCAAAACAAGGTACCTTGGGGGAAAACAATTTTTTTTTTTTTTTGCTACTAATTTTGGACATGGAAATTCAAAGATGTTTGAATTTTTTGGGGGGGGGAGGACTACAGCATTACCTCAGTGACAAGTGACTATTCTCCTGCTTCCTAAGCAGGTCTATCAAACTTTAAGGCTAGTAACCCTTGGATACACTTTATATAAATTAACAATTTCTATTGTCAAAAACTCAAACTAAGCCAGACAAATAGGCTTGGAAACTACCAGCCAACTTCGTTCTGTGAGTAACCATTAAGTTTTAATCAGATGTGGTCCAATTTCTGGAACAGCGAGCATGAAGAAGGGATCATCAAGGAAAATGGGCAAAAGTGGAGGCAGGAGGAAAGGGAGGAGGATGAGGACCAGGAGGAGGAGGAGGAGGAGGAGGACAAGGAGCAGACGGGAGGAGGAAGGAGGAGAACAAAAGAACCGCCCCCCAAGCCAGTCATGTAAGGCAGACTCTTGACTGAATACTTCTGCCCCTCTCTGCAGCTGTTGTCTCCTGCAGTTGGCATGAAGCGCTGCCAGTCTGGGACCGGCTTCCAGTGAGGACAGCATTGTTTTATTGGCTACTTAGGCAGTGCACACACCATTAATGGAGTTTTTATCTCTCCATTTTCCTGTCAGTACAGAACCAGCCAGTCTGACTCTGTTATTATCATTAAGAAAGCTTTTTTTCTCCCCCCCTCCCCACACACATCTTTAATCCAAACAACATCTGGGAACTTCAGCCTCTATCATATAAAAGGGAAACAGATTTAGAGGTGGGGGTGGGGGGGTGAGACAGTTGCATCCACACTGAACAACAACCAAATTCCAACAGCCAAACTTCTCTGGAGCCACTCAGTATCTCCAAAGTGCTCTTCACTTCAAAAAGGCAAAGGTATTTCCCACTGCATTGTTTTAAACGCCCTCTGGACCTTTGCTACATGAAAATAATATCATTTTGACATGTAGCTTTTGTAAAAAAAAAAAAAAGGGGGGGGGTGAGGGGGAGTTTATTGCTGCTTCCTTGGGGAGCAAGTTCCATTGTGAAACCAAAGTCAGGAATAATATTTAGGGAATGCCTGGGTGGCTCAGCGGTTGAACGGCTGCCTTCAGTCCAGGGCGTGATCCTGGAGGCCCAGGATCGAGTCCCACGTCGGGCTCCTGACGCATGGAACCTGCTTCTCCTTCTGCCTGTGTCTCTGCCTCTCTTTCTCTCTGTGTCTCTCATGAGTAAATAAATAAAATCTTCAAAAAAAAAAAAAAAGGAATAATATTTAAAAGAGGATTTTTAGAACACTGTATTTCTTTTTCAAAAATGAAAAAAAAAAAAGACCCTTCATGACACATACCAAGCAAGTACATCTCTAGTGTACAAACTAATAGGAAAAAACTGGCGCCATTAAACCCAGAAAATATGTCCCCTTGTAACAGACAGCTGTCTCCTCTGTAGTTTAAATGTGCTTTTTGCTTAGATCACTCCGTGAGTCATGGAATCAATACAGGAAAATGCACAGAGCCAGCCACACTGCAGATTCACGCGGCAGAGCAGGTTCAAGCCACAGGGCTCCGCTGTCCCGGTCCTGCCTCTGGCATCTGCACCGGTGGGGGTGCGGGGTCGGGGGCCAGGGGTTCACCCTACTCCATGCCTCAACATGCCTCAGGGGGTCCCCAATGCTGATCTTTTCATCCAATTCCTTCTACATAAGTAGAAACTAAAAGTTACAGACCTCAAAAACGCAGTTGTCAGGCAATCCCTCTTGCTCTGCGCCCCTGTCCTTTCCAAGTTTTCTAGAATGCACCAATAACAACTATACTTAGAAGGGATTTACTTCCCCAGAAATGCCCATCACCAAACAGAAGGCACAATCAGAACGTTTTGGAAAAGCCAAGATGTGAGAGTCAGCAAAGATTAATAGTTTATTTTTAATTTATCTTTTTGTTTCATTCAGCAAAAAAGAGGGGGAAATCACTGGCTGTCTGCGCCACAGGCTCCTGCTCACTGGAAGCTTTGCCTTAGAGCCCCTTGCAGTCTGTTGTTAATGACGGTCTCAGTAACCTGATCCTCCCACAGTGGGAGACTTGAGTAAGCACTGGCCTCTCTCTGCTCTCGCCTTTCCATTGTCCCACCCCGCAGGGCCAGCTGTTTCTGACAGCCAAATTGCTGCGTGCTAAGCAATGAATGCTGTCAGAGAAGGAATTTTCATTTCTATAATGCATAGGCCTCCGTGGACAAATTATACAGCTTATGGTGCTGGCTGCAGGATGCTGCTCCAGGCTTGAAGTCCTGCCAAAATGCAGCCTTTCCTCCCATCTCCCCAGCCCCTAGCTGACGAGACAGTCACTCAAAATGAATCTGAATGGCCAGAGAGAAACCGAACACGTGCTTTCAGGGACAAACAAAACATATGTCAAGAAGAGCTGTCCAGCTACGATCTTCGATTTAATGGCATACAGTGAAAGCTAATTGAGCTAATGTCACACTGTAGAGCCACCTAGCATGGCATCCATTAAGACCTCCTGTAATTTGACACCCTGCAGTGAGCATCCCTGGGGCATCAGCAAAATCACTGGCCCTCTGCTTCTAAGGGATGTCAGACTTACCTAGAAACCATACCAAGAACTTATGGCTTCCTGAAAACCAACGTCGTAACCATCAAGCAACAACCCAGGAGGTTCCGTAACAGTACTCTCTCATGGTAACAAAGGCTCCTCGTAGTGATGCACGGAATTCTTTTGGAGGAACTGTCTGCCTCCCCAACACCACCCCCACTTCCAGCAACAACCCCTTGACCTGGGTTGGAGCTACGCCCCTTTCTTTCCTGAGTGCTGGGGGTAGAGGGACTAGACCAATCGACACACTGCATTCCATTGGGGGATGTGACCTTGGCTGGTCCAGTCAGAGTGACTCCTGGAATTCTGCCGGAACTGCTAGAAGAGAAAGTCTGATTTTCTCATTATACTCGAACCTGAGAGAATATGCCACAGCCATTTTACTACCATGGATGGAGAATCTGACTAAGATTGGAGGCGGCAAAGAAAGAATTAGAGGGAAAATAACAGGGTCCCAGGGACACCTGCTTGAATCCTGGGTCAACCCAGATCTAAAACCTGCCCTACTCTAGGCTCCTGAGGATGGCAACCCTCGTATTCTCATCTTACTAAGGCCAGTCTGGGCTTTCTGTCACTTGCAAATGCAAATTAACAGATGAACCATCATTCCATCCTAAGAACACCCACCGGTTAGCACAAACACATATGTTATACCTTACCATGTAAGCAAGAAAAAGTTTTTGTATTTTTGGTTGTTTCCTGTGAGAACTTACTCTTTCACTTTTCCCTTCTAGTTCTTATACCCTAACGGGAGCCAAAATATGCAAAGCATCACCCTGATTTTGCCCCTTCGGCACAGTGAGTATAAATCTGCAACCTGAATTCAAGGAGAGTGGAGAAAACTAAATGCATGACCTGCACTTTCTTTTTGGTGTCTTAGATCTAAACATGACCTGGCCCATGTGGCACAGAGGAAGCGGAGCCTGGCTAGCAAGGGTCCACCAGCACTGTATCGACGATGCCATCTCAGAGAAAGGCCAGGAAATCATCGGAGCCCTGACCAGAGGATGGAGGGGGACACCTGCTCTTCCGTAGGGGTTCAGGTCAGCCAAAGCACAAGCACCTGCAGGCTGCAAGCCGCCAAGGCCATCACGCGCGCCACATCCTGCAGCCACCCGCTTTATCATTAACTACTGTCTGGCCAACAAGGGCAGGGTTCGGTTCAAGAACACCGGGAACTTTAAGGCAGGAGGCAGATCCAGAACCATGGTGGGCTCACAGCCACTCACTACAACTATAAATATCCTCCTGGCTGCCGGCCTGACAGCAACCACAATTCCTGCTCCCTTGTTGGTAATAGCACTGCAGGCCTTCTCCACCTCCATCCCCCCCCACCCCCCGCCAGAAATTCAGCACAACCAGCAGCAGCAAAAATTATGAAATGTGTGCATGAGCTTACTCAATCCCCAGGCAAGCCTTGTTTCCCCACCCTCCTCTCATCTGTACCTGACTCCTGGGCCCCAAAGATTAAAATGAGACTTTAAAGTTGAAACTCATATGATTAAGATCTCAGTTTGGCGCTTAGAAAATACTGTGGGAAAAGGGTCAAAATCACGAAAGATGGGAGAGAGGCAGGAAGGAACAAGATCAGCCCACTCTCATCCCCTTTGCATCATGATGATCATTAGGTTTGAATCCCAGGCCCCAAGAGTCATTCTTTTATTGGAAGATATGAAGGAGCAGGGTGCCCTGACTCTTCCCTCTCTGGTGCAGAACGCAGCACAGGAAGCCCACTAAAACTGCTTAGACAGGGAAATCATGTAAATGAATGACGCACTTGTCTTGCTGTTTCTCAAGGACAATAAAAAAAAAAAAATCCAAAATTCTCAAGACTGATTTAGGCTTGATGGTTGAAGATCCACCCAAAACCTAAATCAGAGCTCTCCCTTGTACTTTACGAGGGATCATTCTAGGGAAATATCTTCTGTTACAGCCCCCATGGAAGCACAGAAACCACAATGATCCAAATGCTGAGGAAGACCCTGGATAAGATCTTTTGTACCATTTCATCGTCCATACCTGGCACGACCCATAGAGCTGGCATCTCAACATGCCATGCCCCTAGGATGCATGGCTCTCTCTTCCAAACAACTTCTTGACCCGAAGGAAAGGCCAGTCCAGGAAAAAGCCAGCACAAAGTACGGAGGGTATTCTGAACCCTACACCAAGTTCACTGCCTTGCCCCATGCACTTGACCAATCTGTCCTGAGCGCCTACAAGCAGCCAGGGACTGTGTTCAACTCTGGACACATACGAGCAAATGTGACCAAGTTCCTACCCTCATGCAGTTTCCATTCAGGCAGAAAACTCCACATGGAAGGACCTTCACGCATCTAACCACATGTCTTCTGCTTAAGGACCTAAATCTGAGAGTTTCCCTCCATTAGAAGAACACATGCCCCTTTATATAAGGAATTCTTCATCTCATGAACCAAATAACTCTGGAAAAAGTCTTAGCCACTCACAAAAACAAAGTTCAGCATCAGATGATGGCCCAATTTACCCAATTTCTACCACTTTATGCCCCTTCCTTCTTTTTCTCCCTGAAATGATCTGATACACAGAGGGACTTATAAGGAAAATCATTTTAATCCAAAAATGTTGCCTCTCGGCAAGGGTCTGTTCCAAGGCTCATCTACTATGGTTTCTTTTTTCGCCCTGAAAATCAGTGAGGCAGTGTATGAACTGAAGCTTTCCTAGTACAAAAAACAACGTATTTAATCACATCTCTATTATATAAACCAAGTGATACAGAATAAAGCTCTCAGACTTTAACAGTCACAAGATTACTCCTAAAAATATGAATTTAACACTCATTGAACCATATTCTGTAGTCTACCCTCCCACTGACTTTGGAGGCAGAGGCCTTGGACTAAAGAAAAGTATAACTTTACAAAGCTAGCATGATACATGCCTCCATTCAGTAATAGTAAGCGTATTTTTATCCCTGCCATTTTTCTATCTTTCTACAAACAAACCAAATAAAGAACCTGGGCAAATAAAGAACCATACGGCCAGATTATAAGGACTGACATATTCAACACAGCATTACCCAACACACACTGGTCTGTGTCGTAAATCCTGCAAGTTAGGATCTTACTGCAGGGGACTTGGAAACATTGCTCGATACCACTAGAATCCCGGTTTTCCCCTGCAAGGTGAATAACAATAGCAGCCACAAGTTTTTGAACATTTCTCAGGGTACCCAGATAGTGCCAGATTTGCATGTACATTATCACTTGATCCCCCCAACATGGATAAAGACGCAACAGGAATTATGATCTCCATTTTACAGACGACAAAACTCAAGGAAGCTATAAGTAATGTCACAGCTGGAAAGTGACAGAATGAAATTCAGATCCACACTTGCCTGAAAGCATCAGGCATTCTTACCCATCCCATTAAAGTCTCTGCGTCATTGGGGGGGCACCTGGGTGGCTCAGTCGGTTAAGCAACAGACTCTTCATCTCTGGCCAGGTCACGATCTCAGGGTTGGGAGATGGAACCTGGTCAGGATCTGTGCTCCGTGTTTAGCGCAGAGTCTGCTTGTCGCTCTCCCTCTACACATCCATCCCCTTCCCACCCCCACTGTCCATGCATGCATGCACTCTCTGCCTCTGTTTCTCTTTCAAATAAATAAATAAAATCTGTTTTTTTTAATTTTTATTTATTTATGATAGTCACACACAGAGAGAGAGAAAGTGAGAGGCAGAGTCACAGGCAGAGGGAGAAGCAGGCTCCATGCACCGGGAGCCCGACATGGGATTCGATCCCAGGTCTCCAGGATCGCGCCCTGGGCCAAAGGCAGGCGCTAAACTGCTGCGCCACCCAGGGATCCCTAAAATCTGTTTTTTTTAAAAAGTCTCTGCATCACAGGGGAGGATCAGCAAGCACCTTAGGGAGCACCCTTGCCACAGACACTGCCACCACAAGCAATGGCTACATTTCACAGCCTCGAGCAGATATATCAGGATTCACAGATATAATAAAACTCCAAGTGAAGATATAACCACCTTGAAAACACCAAAAAAGGCTGAAAATCAGTCACCTTCAAATGCTTAGGACAAAAAAAAAATCAGCTTAAAGTTTAATAGGGTTGTACAGCCAGCATCCATTCAAAGTAAGACTGAGACTGAAGAAAAAAAGGTATTATCAGATAACCTTGAAATTACGCCCAATGAAGAAAATAGTGGGGAAGGCAGCTGTGTTTGTGGGGCAGGCCAAGGAGACCGAGCCTGTAGCCTGGATGACATGGCGAGGCTGGCCTTTGGGGGCAGCCAGGCGGAGTCGGTGCACTCCACTGTGCTCAGGGAGACCGAGGGGCGGCACCTCGGTCTGGGAAGAATCCACTGGAAAGGGTTCCGGTGAAGCCTAAGATTTCCAAGAGACCAGGTAAGACAAATTCCAGACAGTGATGGATCTGCCAGCCAAGTGGCCTCGGAGCTTCACCTGGCAGGGCTCCGAACGCACCATCCCCACCGGGCCTGCCCTGCCCCGCGGATTCCTCCGTTGTTTCAGAGCTGCCCCCCTCCCGACTACTCACTGGACATTTCTGAGATGTAAAAAGCTCCCCACACAACGTACCAGAAATTAATAAACCAAAAACACTGAGAAAGATGACTTGCTATATTTCAAAATAGCACCCTGACAATCACCATGCCAGGATGCTTACATGCTTCTGTTTTATTCAAAAAAAAAAAAAAGCAAAAAAAACTCCTCTTTATCATTTCTTAAGCTCCCTGCCAGGAGCTAAGGGTTGCTTGGCAAAAGAAACCTTCTTGCCTCCAAGGGCAGGAATTATCCATTAAAGCACAAAATAACAGGACAAAGATGGGGGGTTCCAAGTCTAAAGTTATGTCACTAATGTCAAGAGGTCAAGGAAATAAACCACAACTGCTGGCTGAGATATGTCATGGGTTGAATGGGGAGATACACCTCCCAAAAGGTGTATCCACATCCTAATTCCTAGAACTTGTGAATGTGACTTTATTTGGAAAAAGGGTCTTTGCAGATATCATTAAATTAAGCATCTTGAGATGAGAATGTCCTGGATTACTCAGGTGGGGCCTAACTCCAACAAGTGTCCTTCTAAGAGGCACAGAGAGTCATGGAGAGAAGGGAAGGCCATGTGCAGATGGAGCAGAGGCTGGAGATATGTAGCCACAAACTAAGAATCGCTTGGAGCACCAGAAAGCAGAGCAGGGAAGGATCCCCACATAGGGACATCAGAGAAGCATAGCCAGGCCCGACATCCTGATTTCAGACTTCTGGTCTCCTCAACTGTGTAGGAATAAAATTCTGGAGTTTGAAACCATCAAGACCGTGGCAATTTGTTCTGGAAGCCTAGGAAATGAACACAGAAGGTGAGGAAAATGCTGCTCAGGGAAGAGGCCTTGCAGGAATGGTACAGGACACCCTGGGCAGGAGGAGGAGGATGGCCCAGGGCACCATGGGCACTGAAAGCAGAGAGCCAGTGGTAGTGGAAGCACAATGAGGAAATGCATGCTGCTGCACTAGAGACCAGAGAGAGAAGCCTGAATGTAGAACATGCTGGAGAAAGCAAGTGGAATGTCGATCTAGGTCATGTTAATTTTATTAGTTAATAGGGGAGTCACCAAAGACATCTGAGCCAGGGAATAAAATGTGCAATGGAGTGTTCAAGGAAAAGTAACTTAATGTGAAAAAGGAGAATGAACTAAAAGCAACTATCCAACAGACTTTCTTGTTGTGAAGAAGGATTCTTTGAGGAACAGAAACCAAGTGTCCACGTCCTAATCCCCAGAATCTGTGGACGTTACCTTCTATGACAAAGGAACTCAGCAGATGTGATTAAACTAAAGATCTTGAGATGGGGAGATCATCCTGGATTATCCGGCTGGCCTTAAATGTAATCACAAGTGTCCTGTTAAGAGGAAGGCAGAGGGAGGCTCAACTACAGTGAGAAAGTGGTGTGACAACAGAAAGACTGAAGGAATATGCTGTGAAGACAGAGGAAAGGAGACACAAGCCAAAGGAAAGAGACTCTTCTCTCAGAGCCTCCAGAACTCTAAGAGAACACCATTTGTGTTGTTTCAAGATACTAAGTTTGTCATGACTTTTTACAGTGGCAATCCCAAACTAAGTTTTATGCTTTCTCCTCTGAAATTCAGATAAAACTTCTGAATTCCTCTGGAAGTGATTCTTCATTGTTCTTCCCCTTGGCTCACCTATGCTGGTCCTGTCTTATTCTTCAAAAATTCATATTCAACATTCTCCATCTTAACACTTCCTAACTCAATTGCTTTAGACCTTCATACACTTTAAAATTCAACATTATTACCTATATATGCCATAGGATTCAGAAGATAGAATCTACTAATTTACTCACCCACTCACCCACCTTGTTCCAGAAAGGATTTAAGAATAAATCTCTTTCTGGGACATCTGGGTAGCATAGTCAGTTGGCCATCTGACGCTGATCTTGGCTCAGGTCATGATCTCAAAATTGTGGGATGGAGCCCCAAGTTAGGGCTCTGTGCTCAGCGCAGAGTCCGCTTGAGATTCTCTCCCTTTGCCTCTCCCTGACCCCGTGCGTGCACATGCTTTCTCATTCTCTCTCTCTCTCTCTCTCTGGAATAAATAAATAAATCGTTATTTAAAAAAAAAGAATAAGCTCTGGGATGATAGAAATGTTTTCTATCTTCATCTGCATGATGCCTTACATGGATGAAATCAGATGTCAACATTCACTGAGCTGTTTGCTAGGGATGTGTGCATTTTACAATATGTGTGCTATACCTCCATAAAAACATAAAAGAGGAAAAGGAATTATCTAATTTCACCTCTTCTCCTCTTGAGGACAGAAGACTAGGCTTAAAGTCTCCAAAAGAGAAGAGAAAGCAATAGGTCACATTGGAACAGTGAGGTTTATTATAAAAAGAGGCTAGATAAGTGAAGAAAAGCTTGAGCATAAACGATGGAGTATACAAGGTCCTCAGAAGAGATCTGCAGATTAGCCTTTAGAAAAAAAACCATCAGGGGCACTTGAGTGGCTCAGTCAGTTAAGCAACTCTTGATTTCAGCTCAGGTTTTGATCTCAGGGTCCTGAGATAGAGCCCCGCCTCAGGCTCTGCACCCAACAGGGGGTCTGCTTGATATTCTCTCTCCCTCTGCCCCTCCCCCAGTATGTGTGCTCACATATGTGCACACACGCACACGCTCACTCTCTCTCCCTCTAAAATAATCTTTTTCAGAAAAGATTATTAAAAATATCAAAAGCAATAAATCTAAAAAGGGAAGGAAAGAAGGCAGGAAGGGAGGGAAGGATGGAATTAGAATACCAAGAGTTTAGAAGGCAGTTGAACAGTCTTTCAAGCTTTTTGACCCCAAATGTAGTAAAAAATATCTTACATTTCAACCCATTACATACATACATATGTAAAACCAAAACAAAAATCTCATGAGGCAATTCTTACTCTTGCAATACATGAGTTTTTATTCGAAATTCTATTCCCTTTTATTTCTAATGTTGGGTGTGACTCACTAAATTGATCTAGTAATAGATTAAAACTCACAGTTTGTAAAAACAGTAAGGCATGGGTAGCAGGGATTAAACTGGACAGGAAGAAGATAGTATCAAAAAGCTACTCTCCTCTAATGTTATGCTATGGGGAGAAAAGTTCATAAGTCTTACTTTTCAACAGAAAGCCAGTTTAAAAAAAAATCTTTGAAACAATCTGTATTAAAAGGAAAGTTTTTAATTTTCTCATTAAAATTTTCTACTTAACCACTGCCAAGTCCCAACCCATCTGGGTCCCAAATTTGAGACTCAGTTCGATACTGAATGTACAATCAAGGACTGTATCTGCTTAGATTACGCAAAGGTAAACAAGATATGGTCCTTACCTTCAAAGAGTTTATAATCTACGAATAAAGAAAAAAAATAATGAAGCACTTAAAGGACGGAGACACTGATTTTCACCAGAGAATGGGATATGGCAAAGGCGCATGGTAAAAGAAATGGCATTTGAACTGGGGTGGGAAGAGAGAGTGGAGGGGGGGAGGGAGAGATGGGGGGACAGCAGCTGACAGAGAAAATTAGACACAGTACAGAGGAAGGCGGCTAACAGTAGGCTGTGGTAGATTTAAAACATGGCCCCAAGATTCACTGGCCCTCTTCCCACCAAGGCGCAGGCACTACATCCCCTCCCCTTGAATCTGGGCTATGTGACTGTGTGAGCGATAGAATATGGTGGAAGTGACACTGTAACAGTTGCCAGGAACAATCCTCAGGAAACTAGAAGCTTCCATTTCCTGTTTCCTGTGACACCTGCTCTTGGAACTCCGCCGCCATGCTCTGAGGAAGCTCAGAGAGACCACATGTAGGCGTTTTAGCTGACAGACAGCATCACCCACCAGACATGTGAGTGAATGAGACTTCAGGTGATTACAGCCCCCAAACTTCAAACATTCTCAACTAAGACACCAGACACAGTAAAATAGAGACACACTGTCCTTGCTGTGCACTGTTCAAATCCAGATTCGCTAAACTATGATCATAACAAAATGCTTGGAATTTTATACCACCACATTTGGGATGATTTATTGTGCAGCAACAGACTGAATGAAACAGCACAGCCAAGAGTATGAGAGGTCGTGGTATAAGACAACCATGGGAAAGAGTCTAAAGGAAGATGCCACACATCTTAAAAGTCAACCTACACAGTTTAAAACTTCTTCTAAATGCAACAGTGAGTAGTTGATGGGTTAAGGGTCAAGGAAATTATATAACTGGATTAGGAAGATTACATTAGCAGCACCACATGCAAGGGATTTCCAGCAAGCTCAGAGAAACACTTGAGGTAGATATAACAATCCTGAGTGTAGCTCTCATAACATTCCCCATTTTACAAATGAAGTACTTGAGGGAAAGATAATCTAGAACACTCCAGCATCTAATCCAGTAATGAATCCCATTGGCTCAATCTTCAAAGCATTTCCTGATTCCAATCAACCTCTTCTCATGCTTCCAAGCCTGGTTGAAGCCATCACTCTCTCATTTAGACCAGTGCTGATCCAACTGAATTTACCATCTAGAATGGATCAAAACTGATGTAAGAAATCCTGTCCAGTGAGTTGAGTCCACTGATCACATGTCAATCGCGGCAACATCAAATTGCCTTAACAGTTTCTAAACTCTTAATCATAATTTCTGAACCTACCACATTTTAGATCAGGATCAAGTAGTTTTGGGAACAAGCACTATGGATTATTCCCTACGGACATCAACCTTTGGGATCTGAGAAGCAGCAATTGGGATTCCTGGGAATTCTTGAAATCACAAGCTATTTTAAAACATTCCCAATATTCTTCACTCTTTACTATTACGAATATATTTTTAAATGTTTAATAAGGAATGTTAAGCTTGGTAGTACTTACAAAACTGAAGCATATAAGAGTAAGCAAACACTAGAAAATGACAACAAATATGTAGCATTTGAATAGGTTAGTAGCACTATGCAGAATCACATGTCAAAATTACCAATTTAAGGATTTATTTTGCTTCCAAAACTTATTATCACTACCCACAGGGTTTTTATTTAAAAAATACTCTACATAAAAATTTATTAATATTTATTTGCAAAATGACTCATTGTTAGCAACAGACAGGGCAACGAATATACCATACATGGATAATCTGGCAATAGCAACAGGCAAGTCTGACTGGTTAAATCTTGGCTACTTCTCTCCTTGGTGCTCTTCTTCTGATTCCCAGAATAGTCAAACTTAACCTTCTACTCCATGTGTCAGTGTTTCCTGCTCTGGCTTTCAACTTGAAGTCAGTCAATTCCATACACCCGAGAACTTCTGTAGACTGTGGCTAGTGGCCACCTTATTGGATAATGAAAGTATTCAGAACTTTAGAGAACAAATGAGCAAAGGGAAAGAGAGAGAGAAACCAAGAAATTGGTTAATTATAGAGAACACCCTGCTGGTTTCCAGAACGGAGGTGGGGGGCGGGGAATGGGTGAAATAAGTGATGGGGAGTAAGGAGCACACTTGTGATGAGCACTGGGTGATGTAAAGAAGTGCTGAATCACTATATGGTACACCTGAAACCACTGTAACATGGTATGTTAACTAACTGGAATTAAAATGAAAAAACTGGGAGAAGAAATGTGTGGGAAATATCAGAAAGGGAGACAGAACATAAAGACTCCTAACTCTGGGAAACGAACTGGGGGTGGTGGAAGGGGAGGAGGGCGGGGGTGGGAGTGAGTTGGGGATGGGCACTGAGGGGGACACTTGACGGGATGAGCACTGGGTGTTATTCTGTATGTTGGTAAATTGAACACCAATAAAAATTATTTTATAAATAAATAAATAAATAAATAAATAAATAAATAAAATGAAAAAACTGTTTAAAAAAGAATCTTAAGAGGATGGAAATTAAAAGAGAGAGAAACAATCTATCTCAGAAAATTCCAGAATTTGGTGGAAAAGGTACAAAGAAGCCAGTAAAAAACTAAGTCAGAAAGGATTAAATAATCAATAAAAGCTCTAAAAAATTTAAACAAGGGGAAAATGTTAACAGACTATAGAGACACAGACCAAAGTCCTGGGCAAGATTTGAGAATGGATTTTAAACATTTAGCAGATGATAATCCCTGGGGACCCCAATACTAAGAGCAGGTCATATAAGATTAACCTAATTTCCTGTTTCAATAAGACTCTGAAACTGTGAGTTCAAGGAAACACACACTTCTAGATTTTGGCAAGGCATCTGTCTGACAAAGGCTCTTACGAAATACCTGTGGTCAAGATGGACAAAAAGATAAGCAGATGTATCTGTAGGTTAGTGCACTCAAAGGATGCATTAGGGAATCCAAAATGTTCAAGGTTATTGCCACATGTAAGAAATGACAAACTGAAAATTACTCCAGGTAAAGGTAAGGTCTTCTATTTAGTGAAGGGAAAAAAAAAAAAAAAACAGCACAAGTGGACACGTGGAATTGGAGGGAACCAGGATGTAGCAGCAGCACCTAGATATGAGGCAGCTATGACAGAACAGGATACTTTTTGAGATTCCTGTTGGTAGTCACCTCACCTAAGTAGGACTACGTGGCTGTCGGAATTACGGCAGTTTGGGCTGCACCGCGCAAGCATGGAAGTCAAAAAAATCGGAAGACAGAAAATCCAGTCAGATGTACCGCAATGCAATCCACTCTAAACACCGACCTTTAAAGACTTTCAAGCAGGCAAAGACACGCGCAACAGGCGGGCAAGACCACAGAAGCTCCAGAAACATCGCGCTCAGATAAGAGTGGGGGCGGGGGGGGGGGCGGCCCCTGGGTGGCGCAGCGGTTTGGCGCCTGCCTTGGCCCAGGGCGCGATCCTGGGGACCGGGGATCGAGTCCCACGTCGGGCTCCCTGCGTGGAGCCTGCTTCTCCCTCTGCCTGTGTCTCTGCCTCTCTCTCTCTCTCTCACTGCGTGCCTATCATAAATTAAAAAAAAAAAAAAAAAAATTTAAGAGTATGGGGGGGAAGGACAGTTCTAATCACGTAACTACAGTATTCTTCCCGATTTCTTATAGCTAAAAAGAGAACTATGGCCGAAGGATCAACAGAAGCTGCACTTTATTATAGGTGAAAACAAACAATCCGTGAAAAGACACAGTGTCTACAGGTAGAATGGGCACCTCCCGGCGCTGCATCCCTAACCCTGCAGAGGTCCTAACCCTGCAGAGGCGCCGCGGCCGAGGGCTCGCAGAGGGTACAAGGCAGGGCGGCCCGGGGCGCTGGACAGAGCCCCCCGCGCCTCCCCCACGCAGGGGCCCCTGAGGAGGCCACAGTCGGCCCTGAGGGCCCGCCTGGCGCTTCAGAAGCAGTGAGCGGGAGCAACTCGGAGGAATGGGGAGAAAGGGAATGTTCTGTCTCAAAGACCATGACAAGGGGCTTAAGCGGCAGCAATGAACGCAGACTCCTCTTTTTTGGAAACGCTTCCTCAGAAAGCAGCCCATGGAAGCTACAGCGCTCAAAACGCACTCGGGCCGGGGCGGCCTCAGCCTACGTCTGAGCCCAAGGCAAATGCCAACAGAGGAGGAAGCGGAGGAGGGAGGGAAAGGGCAGAAGAAGACACAAAGCAAGGCCTTGGGAGGGAGACCAGGCCCGGCCGGGAAGCCTCTGGGGCAGCGGAGGCGCCGCGGGCACGGCTAAGCCGCTTCACACGAACACACACTGTCCTGAGGTCACCGTCGCACGTGGCCGGCGCAGCGCACCCTGAGCCTCTGAGCGCAGTGGTTCCCCGCGAGCCCAGTTTCCTCATCGCCCAAATAACCAGGAGAGCCTGGGGGCCCCTCAGGAGGCCGGACCGAAGCGCCGCAGGCCGCGCCGCTCTTGGAGGCTCAAGCACCGCCGCCCGGTCCCTGAGGGCCCGTCCCGGGGCCACACGGCCGCCCTCACGCGTCCTCGCGGGGCACGGGGCCAGGCGGGCGGCGCCTCAGGACGGGGCCAACACCCGGGGCCTCGCCCTCCCCGCCTCGCGCTACTCCCCTGGGGCCCGGACGCCACGTCAGGTACCGGCGGCCTCCGCCTCACGCAGACCTTGCACCTTGCGAGCTCCTGCCGTGAGGGCGGAGCGAGCGCGCCAACCGGACCTCAGATTGCGTCGGGGAGACCCTGCCCCCGGCCCGGGGCCCCTCTCCGGGCCGCACGCACCGACCGCCGACAACTTACCATCACGGGGCTCTGGGTCACGGCGTCGTGGCAGCCCCGGGCAGGCGGGGCGGGTGTGGTAGATACTTCCCCACTTAGGGCATTGTCAACTCACAGTGCGTTCCTCAGGACCTGCCCTACCCTAAGCTCGGGGGGCCTGTACCGGGGTCCCCGGGGGCCCAGGGGCTGAGCGCCGCCTTCGGCCCGGGCCTGGTCCTGGGGTCCGGGATCGAGTCCCGCCTCGCGCTCCCTGCACGGAGCCTGCTTCTCCCTCCGCCTGTGTCTCTGCCTCTCTCTCTCCGTCCGTCTCTCTCATGAATAAATAAATAAAATCTTAAAAAAAAAAAAAAAAAAAAGGAAGCTCTGTACCATCACACTGGGGGGTCAGAGTTTCAACACACGAATTTGGGGGGACACCCACATTTCAGTCCATTGCCTAAATGAACAAATAAAATTATTAAAGATTATCTTCAAAACTGCTGCCAGTGAATGCTCCGAAATCTAAGTGGCCTCGGACCCCTTTCCTACCCAAAGTTCCCTAACAGGTTTGGGAGTAGCTCTGACTTGTGCAGCACAGAATAAGGAGTCCTCACAGCGTGGCCTCCAGCCGCCTCTCGGGCCTCAGGCCACATCAATCCCCTCAGGAACCCTACGCCATAAGCCACACGCGCTGGGGTCGCGCGGGCACCACGCTCTGCTCCTGCCTCGTAGCTGCCTGCGGCCGTTCGCCAGGTTAGGATAGGCTGCCCTGCCGGCCAGGCCATTTGTACTTATTTTTCAAGTGTGCACTTAGTACCTCCTTGGGCCAGAGACTTCCCCACATCCTTCCCCCGCGGCGGGTCGGGCGCTCCTCCTCCGGACCCGCCGCTACGGCTCCTGCACGCTTCTGTGCGGGCTGCGCGGGCCCCTCCGGACTGTGGCCGCCCACGCAGGGGTCGCGCTCCCAGGCCGCGAATACTCCTGAGGCGGGGAGCAGCGCTCTGGGATCAGCACGGGGCCTACCACGCACCTGTACCGAGTAAGTAAATATTTTTTTTAAAAAGAACAGATAAAAACATGAATCAAAATAGACCATCAATGGATCATAAAAGTTTGAAAGAAGAAAGATGACGGAAGCCCTTTTTGTTGTTATTCCTAACAGTTCGCATCCACCTTCCACAGACATGGCTCTACTCAGAAACTCACACAAAGCTTCGGTGATGATCTCGATCACCAGCGAACTGGAACACGGCACAGAAACCACCGGAAGGCCAAGAGCAAAGCCAGCGGGAAAGAACGACGGCGCTTGGCACAGGAGCGGCGCACAACGCACAGCAGAGGCTGCTTCTCCGTAAAACAAACTTGACGCTCCTCCCTTGGGTTTCCCGCCTTTTGGTCCTTCCGGTCAAAGCCGCCGCACAACTGACAGGCCCCTCACCAAAGCAAGGCCCGGCCCATCCATTCAGGCGGGCACATGGCCCTCTCAGGGCTGAACTGGCTAAAGCCCCTTCCCTAAGAGGACAACTCACGTGCACCTCACTCACTGAGCAGCAGGGACACACACACACGCACACACACACACACGCGCGCACACACGCGAGCCCGCAGGCGGCCCCAAGTACGGCGGGTGCCCGCGCCAGCAGGCCCTGCGGTCTGACGGAGGAGCCCTGTGGGTCTGTGCTCCAGCAGGAGGGAGGCGACAGCCAGTGGCGGGCACGACCTTCCGCTCTGACTCACAGTCGGCCTCTCTCTCCTCTCAAGAGAAACAAGCTCCTAACGGCGCATTTTCTGATGACCAAACAGCAACTCATCTGCCTAAATTTCCTCAGTGACTAAAGAGTCCCTCGCTTCACGCTGAACCAGTAGCTTGAAATTTTAACATAAATACAAAAAAGGGACTCAAAATTTTATGCCTCTTCCTCAATCCGCTGCAGTCTTAAAAAATAATGTATCTGGGGGCGTCGCGGTGGCTCAGTGGTTGGGCGTTGGCCCATGATCGCAGGGTGCTGGGATGGAGCCCCGCATCCCCCATCAGGCCCCCTGCTCAGCGGGGAGTCTGCTTCTCCCTCTTCCACTGCCCCTCCCCCAGATCATTCATTCTCTCTCTATCCCTCTCTCAAAGAAATAAATAAAATCTTTTTTAAAAAGTAAAAAATCAAAAAATTAAATAGAAGACATTTTAATGTGGTCTGAAGTGCAACTGCTTGGACGGGACCCTACAAAAGAGCTTACACCCTACCATCTCTTCGCAGAAGTAGAAACAAAGTGCTATAACGTGCTTTTGGCCCGTGGCTATAATTAAGCTTGAAAAAGACCTTCTTCAGTTTCTCCTCTAAGACATCATCAGATTAGAATCACTCCTGTCTCGTCCTCACCTCGCCTCCATGGGCTCCTTCAAAAGTGTCTGACATCCTTCCAGTTCCCCCAAGCGACTCCCTGCTTTCAACTTTTCACAGCTCACTCAAAACCTCTCCTCTCTTGTCCTAAAACTTGCTGATTCCATTTCTTCATTCTCTTTCATCATTCCCTTTCCCCAAAACCTAACATCGTATCTTTAACGACTCACAAGGAAAAAAAAAAGTCATTTTAAAAACATTGATGGGCAGCCCGGGGTGGGGGGGCTCAGCGGTTTAGCGTCGCCTTCAGCCCAGCGTGTGATCCTGGAGTCCCGGGATCCAGTCCCACATCGGGCTCCCTGCATGGAGCCTGCGTCTCCCTCTGCCTGTGTCTCTGCCTCGCTCTCTCTCTCCCTGTGTCTCTCATGAATAAATAAATAAAATCTTAAAAAAAAAAAAAATTGATAATGGTCCCTTGTGATAAAATGGAAAAAGTGTGATACAAAACAGCATCTCCCTTATTCAAAACAGTATTTATTGAGTGCCCACTACGTGCCCTGTAAGGACTACAAAACAAGACCAGCTCTCCTGAACTGCGAACGTGGTTAGAGAGGCTGACCCACCTTCACACCACTCTTCACAGCCCATCAGGGAACCTCAGACATAAAGGAAAGCCTCTCTGAAGTCCAGAAAGCTTTGGGCCTCTTCCACTAAGAGGACTTCTGGTATTAAAATATGAAGAAATGCCAAAACAGAGTGACAAAAACCGTGTATGTATTCAATGTTTACAAGCCATGCCAGGCAGTATTATTGGGCTGGTCTCAAGATAATTACATGGTTCAGTAATGAGACACAAGTTCAAAGTAACATGACCCATGATGCCTTCGTTCAATCCTGTTGTTATGTTTCTGAGGCCCTGTCATTCAAAAGTAATGTCAAGACCAGTGTGAGGTACCTCGTGAGTGGGAAGTTTGGGCCAACAGGCCTCCTGCCCACTACCACCTCCCAGCCCTCTTTACAGTAATGGGTGAAGGAGTCGATAAACAGCAGGAGCCACTGAGGGCAGCAAGTTCTGCCCTCAAAGAACTTACAGACTAATTGGAGGAAAAGGGGGGGGGGGTGACACTCTCCATCCCCACTCATTCCAGAATGTGATGGAAGAAGCATGGTGCCAGGACACCAGGATTCCAACCCCGCCCGATCACTAAGTCATCAATCGTGGGCAAGTCCTCCTCAATATATTAAACCTCAGAGCTCTTATTCTTCTTCCCTGTAAAACAGAAGAATTCTTTTCTCAGCCCTGCCTTCTGTACAAAGGTTACTGCAGCTCACATAAGATGGGGTGTTGCTTTGGGAAACTGCAAACCCTCCACAAACGTGAACTACAAAGGAACAAAGGTGGCATGCTCAATCACATGTGGCCGTATCATCAACATTAAAAAAAAAAAAGTCTAATGACATTTATAAACATATAAATTCAGAATTTGACATTGTTGTGTCCAGGGAATAGTAAAAGAAGGAGAGAAAATGTGAATGGTACGATTTGAAAGTTAAAGCGATTTTATGGAACCCCAGAGAGCTCTGGCAATTTGTCTGTGAATATCTGAATATTCGTTATGATCTTTGTGCCTTGTTGAAATAACTTCCATGAGTAACCAGAGGATGACTACTTCCCAAACAAACCCAGATTTATTCCCTAAGGTCCCATACGATCCCAGGCTTTTTCTTCAGTTAAAACTAGCTCTAGCAAGTCTCTTCCCTCTGGACCCGCTGTTATCTTGTGTCCTCCCTCATGCCAAATTTACACAAACATGACTAATGACGTCCTGAATAACCGAAACAAACTGCCCTCTGGAGCTCTTATCTATCTGGTTCACAGGACTACCTTCTTTAGGGTGAGTGCAGGAAGACACACTCTCCCGAGCATCCCTCCTACTCCTGGGGCCGTTCCCAGACTCTCCCCCCCACCCCAGGGCCTTCTCCCCGCACCCATCCTGGGCCCTGGCTGCAGACCACCCTCAACCCTGTCCCCAGGCAAGCTGATTCCCCACCTGGGACTTCACTGCCATAAGGACCTGGACAGGCTCTCATTTGTTTCCAGCCCAGCCCTTTCTAACTGCTCTTTTCTTCTAACAGGCCATTGGTCAACTCCCCCAGGATGTCCCAAGGCCTTTCAAACAGGGCTCGTAAATTCAGCCCTTCACCTTCCTGCATTCTTTACCCCTCCCTATCCTGTTACGGGATCACATCTATAACCAATGTAGCCAGAGACTCTCCTCCTGCTACCAAACCACACCGATCAGGATCAGATCAGTTTTCCACATCTCAACACCTCACTCCCCTCGACGGCTCTGAAACCTCCACCATCTTCTCCAGCCACATTTGTCACCACTGCTTGGCCAGTCTGGGATCCCCAGCCTCCACACAAGTGTTTCCCAAAGTGTGGAACACGTACTACTGGTGGTCCCCCAACATGATGCTAGATCAAGTTCTAGAACCTTTTTTTCTTTGATGATTAATGCTTCTCTTCTAGAATAGAAATTAAATTAATTCAATGAAATTAAAATCAACTCTTAAGGTGCATATCAATACTGCATTTTCAGTGATAGTTGTTTTGAACGAGCTTTCACGCCCCTAATCTAGGGGGCTATAAAAAAATCCCACGCCAGGGTATATCCAGACCAATTAAATCACAACCCGGTAGGGTGGGAATGAGCGCTGGGTTTGGAAATCCCTCTGGTGCTTCAAATGTGCAAGTAAATTTGGGTATTATCCCATTAGAATGAGCCTAAAATAGGTATTTAAGGTCAAAGATTGAGCCCATCTAAAGAAAATGAAGTAATTAGTCACAGGCACAGAACACGAATAGGAAGGGTACCCAACTCACCTTGTCTGCCCACAACTTCAGCACGGAACGTCTAGCAACCCTACAATGGCCCTCATTCTCTGGCAACCCCAGAGAGTTGGTCACCCTGAGTAAGGCAATGTCTCAAGTGTGGGAATAAGTGCTAGCATTTCCCAAAATGTGTTCTGCAAAATGCTATCCACCCTCCCCAGGGTGTTAACAAAGGGGTCCACGGTGTAATAACCTCAAAGACTAGGGATATCCGGGCTATCCCAGGGTAAGTGATAAGGGGTCCCTCAAAGCCAATTCTCAGAACTTTCAATTTACTATGAAAATTTATACTGGCAGAGAGAAGAGTGTAATGTCCTGCATTTTTCAAACTTACTTAAGGACTTCTTTTGTGGTGCACTTTTTGATTTCAGTTTCAAGAAACTTCTTCGAACATCCTGCCTCACTTCCAGATAACTTGGGGAAAAGATAAATCTGTTAAAGTTATTTTTCATTATCAATCCCATGTTTGAAAACAAAAGTCCAGGCTCCTTAGCAGGCAGTCTCCTTCCCCAGCTCTCGTGCTTGTTTCTCTAACTTCTAGAAGCATTCAAGTCACCTGGGGATCCTGTTGCAACACTGATTCTAGTTCAGAACTGGGTGGCCCTGACACTCCCCATTTCTGGAGAGGCCAGTGCCCCAGTGGTGCCACTCCTGCTGAACCAAGCACCAAACTTTTGAGGAGCAGAGCTCTGGTAACACTTGGTTCTGAAGGATGCTGTCTTTCCTAAAAGCCTCTGTGCCTCAAAGGCCCCTTTCTCACCTGCTACCTTCTTCCTCAACCTTCAAGATGCTCAAGAATATCCTTCTGAAAAGAGGACTTCAGATGCCCCCTCGAATAAAACTGCACACCCCGTCTTCAGGTTCAGAGTCCCATTCTGGTGTTTGCTCTGTTGTAATCTGGCTATTTATTTTTCTGCCTCTCCCAAGCTGAGCCCTCCGACAGCCATTCTGTCTATATACGTTCAGTGCCTGGCACATAGTAGCTACTCAACAAATCTATAGGGAGAGAAGGAATAGCCAAACAGAGGAGATAATATATGAACTTGGTCTAGGGAGACCTTTAGAAAGTAAGGTTGTCATGCAGAATCAAGTTTGTCGGTTCGGAGTTTCGTGGTTGGAGACCTTAGGCAAGAGAAAGAAGCAGAATCTAAGCTAACGCTGCAGAGAATCAAATCATAAATGAAGAGCATCACCTATTCTTTATACTATACAAAAAAATTAAATTCTCAGTTTTCCTGAAATGAAAACTAAATCCAGATAATCTTCTGATTAACATTTAACAGACAAAAATCACCAGGCACAGTGGGAAATAAAACACCATTTGACCTCTAAATCTGTGTTCATCTACTTCACAAAGATTCCTTCTGACAATTCTAAGTTTAAACAAACCTTTGTGCAGAGTGCTCCAGCAGGTTTAATGTAGTCACAGCTGTCAAAATCATGGGCAATGTATCATACTTAAGAGAGCATTTGAAAATGTGTCAATAATTATAATTAGACACTTGTACCAGATCTAATATACTTTCACTACCCTTTAACTTCATCTGATGTAAAATTAAAACCAGTTTCTTAAAAGTGCAACTCTCAGATCATAATTTAATTCTAAAGTAGATATAAAACCTGTCACACTACAGAGATACAGTACATTTTACTCAAGAGGAGAAAAGGCCACGGTGTTGTAATACATCATTTTAGGTAAGGTGACCACCTTTAATGCTGAAAGGGTAAAATACATTCCTGAGGTGACATAATCTTCCAATATTTACTTCACCCGTTTGTATTTAAAGATCTTTTTCTTCAAAATTATGCATGACCCACAGCTCAAAGACAGTAACTGTTAACAGGCCCATTTCCTACCAGCCTTTTTTTCCCCTCCATGTCCATATGTGTGTGTGTATATATACACATACACACACACACACGTATATACATATATATATATACACATACGTATATACATACATATATATGTCTGGAATTGTACTATTTTCTGTTTACTTACACTTATGGAATTACATAGAATTTATGGGTATGGAACTGGATAGTTTTTGTGTCCTGCTTTTTCTACTTAATGTTGTTTTGTATACAACAGCCTGTCCTATTCATCCCCCACATTTCTGCATGCCCACTATGGATAAAGCAGCATACCAAGCATAGGACACACATGCACACTCAGAGTACCAAACAGTCTTGGCTCTTGGTACTTACCCCACAGATATATACAGAAAAGAAGAAAGGATCTAACTAGATGGAATAGCCAACAAAACCCTCTTTTGAGAAGGTTACTTTGAAGGTGAGATCTGTTCCTGAAGACTCATGAGATAAAAAATTTTGATGACTATATAATGTTCCATTTCGTGAATAAAAATGTATTTTTATGTACCTAACATATGTAAAGGTTATATGTATAGGTTATTAAAGAACATTTAAGTGTTTTGTTTTGTTTTGCTACTCTACAGCTAGATGAATACATTTGTATATTTAAAGAGCTTTAGTAAGTAATTTTTTTTTTTTTTATGAGTAACCAAGGGCTCAAAATCTTTTCCAGGAAAATTACATTTATATTGGCAGCCCAAAATTTTTAAGTCTTTGAAATAAAAAATCTAAGTATGTTGCTTAATTCTGGGGGAGCCAATTTCTAAAGAAAAAAATGCAGCATGGGAAAAAACATGAATTTTATATTAAATTTTATTTACTTGAGTTTGAATTTTTAAATACATCTAATTTGGTAACGCCAGGAAACCCAACCATTTTATTAAGCTACACCAGCTAAATACCTCAAAATTTGCAACAATCCCCTAACATATCTTCTTCATATTATAAAAACTTTGAACGATCAAAAGCAGCCCACTCTGGTAGGCTCCAAAATCATAAATAAAATTTTGCTGTTTTTTAAAAACTGTCTATCATATGCTTATTGCTTTTTTAAAAAGCTATTACAAAAATAAAACTTTTTCCCTAAGTCTAAAAATCCATTGCCTCTATTCTTGATCAATAATAAAAAGCTGACTATACAAGTTTCTTGGTCACTAAATGCCTACTTACCACTCACCATATTTTTTCTAAAGATAATCAGCCATATAAGCTCTGCTTTTAACATAAAGCACAAACCAGACACAGTGCTTTAAAACAATCAAAGTAAAGCTGTGGTTAGCAAGGCTTCCAAAGCCCAGGGTTCTTCAGTCTCAAACTTACACAGGAAAAAAAAAAAAAAATCATCAGGTTCCATTTACTGGAAGTACTAAAAAGCAGGCAGACTGAAAGATAATCAACAAATTATTAAACTTCAGAAATAGCTGAATCTATGCTCTTTCCAAAGATGAAGAAAGTACCATGAAGAAAAAAGTCAAGAAAGTGACTTTCTTGGGCCACAAAATTGATTTACACCAGAGAACAGATTCCTGCTTGAGTCTCACGCATTGCTTTGTCATTTCCACCACGTCACTTTGCTTCATTACAACAACTCAAAAATCGAATTCTTGGTACAACCTATACTATAATTTAAAATGTAAATACCGGGATCCCTGGGTGGCGCAGTGGTTTGGCGCCTGCCTTTGGCCCAGGGCGTGATCCTGGAGACCCGGGATCGAATCCCACGTTGGGCTCCTGGTGCATGGAGCCTGCTTCTCCCTCTGCCTGTGTCTCTGCCTCTCTCTTTCTCTCTCTCTCTCTCTCTCTCTGTGTGACTATCATAAATAAATAAATAAATAAATTTTTTTTTTAAATGTAAATACCCAGGGCAGCCTGGGTGGCTCAGTGGTTTAGCGCTACCTTCAGCCCAGGGTGTGATCCTGGAGACCCAGGATCGATTCCCACATCGGGCTCCCTGCATGGCGCCTGCTTCTCCCTCTGCCTGTGTCTCTGCCTCTCTCTCTCTTTCTCTCTCATGAATAAGTAAAATCTTAAAAAAAAAAAAAAAAAAGAAAAAAGTAAATATCCTTAGATTCAGTAATTCCAGTCCTTGATATTTACAGCCAGCTACAGGAGACAGACAGATCTACATAGTAGCATATGTAAAGAGTCACTGCCACACTGTAACACATAATGTCACCTAAAATAAGTAAAAGACTACTTACATAAATTATAATACACCTACACGAAGGAATTACCTTTCAAAAGAATAAGAGAATTGTTCATACCAATAGGAAAAGATTTCCAAGAAAAATTCAGTGAAAAAAGTCAGGTAAAGAACCCAAATTGTACGATATACTATATTTATAAGAAAAACACATTAGTATGTGTTTGTAAATATAAAAATGATCCCTGGAAGGATACACAATCAGTTTTAATGATGGTTTTTCTCTAGGAAGGTAAAGAAAAAGCTGGAAGACAAAAGTTACCTTCCCTATACACCCTTCCTATACTTCAAATCTTCTACTGAGCACATGTAACACCACATATTGTCTTTAAAACATAAACTATCGTAAAAAATAAAAATATCTGGTTATTAAGAAAAAAAGAAAAAAATTATGGGAATCCACATCAATGTACTCACGTAATGAAATAAAGCTATGAATTAGAAATAAAAACACCAATTTGGGTTTGTTTTTGTTTAAGTCATGTGGCCCAAAAAGGAGACTGTAATGTCTGAGACAAAAGCATGAAAACGATAGAACACTGTAAGTTAACTATACTGGAATTAAAATCAAAAACTTAATTTAAAAAAAAAAAAAAGTATGAGAACAAAAGAAATTCCCTCCTGGAAGATTTTCATGCTCAAAGGCCACATCTGGGAAAGATTCACTCCACCTGTGCCTAGAATGTCCTAAAACAATAAGACCTTCAGGGATCACAAGGGGAACCAAGTGGGAGAAGGAGAACAGCTAGCTGATTAAGTAACAATGTGTTGGAGGGAATCCTAAACAAACAAGCCAAGATAAGACGAAGAAAAAAAAACTCATCTGTAATTTAAAAAGGACATTCCATTCTAAACTGGCTAAAAGAATAAATCTCAAAACAAATCATTCGCTCCTGGCACTGTTTTCCCCATCTCACAGGGCTAGAGTAACCACTTTTTCTGTCACCTGTGATGAAAGAAGAAAGAAAAAAAGGGAAAAAAGAAAAGAAAAGAAAAGAAAAGAAAAGAAAAGAAAAGAAAAGAAAAGAAAAGAAAAGAAAAGAAAAGAAAAGAGAGAAAGAGAGAGAAAGAGAGAGAAAAGAAAGAAAAAGAAAGGAAAGAAAGGAAAGAAAGGAAAGAAAGGAAGAAAGAGAAAGAAAGAAAGAAAGAAAGAAAGAAAGAAAGAAAGAAAGAAAGAAAGAAAGAAAGAAAGAAAGAGAAATCGTTAGGGTTCCTTTCACTTAATTTAGGCTCAGTGCAATAGGGCATAAACCTAAATTGCAGGTGTCAGCCATCAAACAGTATATGTGCCTTTGATTCTATGAGCAGATGTTTATCAGGCCCCATGGTCAAAAGTTGAAGACTGTAACGGTATTCCTTTATTAGGATAAACATTTGATTTATTTGCAAGATAAGGTGCTTGACCCAAAAAAGTCAATAAGAGACTTTGAGCTGTTTGTGTAGCTGGTTCATTTTATCATTCAGACCTCAGCCCATTTCTTCCTAGTTCCAAAAGGGACCTTTCTCCCCCAGATCCAAGTGCCCTCAGATGGCATTCTGTGACACAGATCGAATCCCCAGAGCTCCAAACCCTTATCTGCTGGGTCTAGGGCCGTGTTTCCAACTCCTCACAAGCCTCCAGGAAGCCCTCTTCTCTATGCTAACTCCAGAAGCGGAAACCCAATACCATGCCCTGCTCCAGACCAGCTCTTAACCTTTCGTTTTAAGATCAACACCATGCTCTGGGCCATCCAAGTTCCCCAGGTCAGATGCTTCTGCCTCTCACTTGCTCCTTCCCTTCTTCACAAAAATGATTTGTGCACCTTACAGCTTCTCCGGCAAGAGGCCCAAACCCGGATTCCATCCGCTCGTTTCCCTCAGCTCCTGGGCACCCACCCTCACCCCTCAGGGCGGCGACAGAGAAGCCTACCCACCAGGGGACCCACCCAGAGGCCCACAGGGACAGCGCGATGCCGGCCTCGGGCCTGGGAGGTCAGGTCCCCGCAGAGGCCTGGGCCCCGAGCTGCCAGGCCTGCAGGTTCGCAGAAGAACGTGCAGAGTTGAACATTTTACGGGAAATACCCCCAAGTTTAAACGACAGCAACTACTTCAACAATGAGAAGGAAAAACTGTCTTACGTTCGGGATCACACGGGACAGAACTCTGAGGGGTGCTGGGCCTGGGGCCACCGGTTTTCAAAGTCTGCGTTCGAGCAAGTGCCTTTGGGGTGGACAGCGTGGGTGCAAGTTCAGGCAAGTTTTGGAACAATAACTGTGTCGGGTCACCTCCGACATCTTCCATCACCCCTCTGAAGCCTCGGTTTCTCCTGCTGTAAAATGGGGGTAGGAGAGTAGGTCGGTCAGCAGGGGTGAGCCTCAGGGGAGAGCACACAGGGAGGGCGCCTGAGCAGGCCTCCCCACGGCCACGGGCTCACGGACGCTCTTTTAGAACCAAGTCTAAAATTTTGAGCCCGGCACTCAAAGTAAACCAAAATTTGGCTCTCAGCCTCCGTTTCCACGTTCTTCCACGGCGCAAACCCCACCGTACTCTACACGGTCACACCATGTCACCCGGCTGGTCGCTCCAGGCGCTGCCACATAGCCCAGCAAAACGTGACAGGACGGGCCAGCGTGTGCAACAGAAGGCGGCGCCGCACCGACCGTCCTACCCAGCTCCGCTCCAGAGCCCGAGTCAGCTCTGCCTTCCAGCCAGCCCAGGTCCCGCTGCCTCCCCGAGGAGCTGCACCTCAAGGCACGCAGCCCAATTCCAGGGGCAACAAATACGTGCAAATGCGTTTATACAACTTGGCCCTTAAACGAAAGCCAGCCACCTCATAGGCACTCGCCCGTTCCCTGCTTGGGCAGGGTGCCTAGTCCACATCTGTACGATGCTCAAAACGGTACCATCAAAGTGGTACCTTCTTCCAAGGCCAGCCTGTCACTTCCACAAGTGTTATTTGCTCCTTATCCCTCTGTGTCTCCCGACCAAGATACTTGGCCTCCTGCCATTTATAGTTAGATGTCCGATTCTTCAGTCTTCCTCTTAGTGGCCTCTTACTCCAGTGCAGCCTAAGATCAACTTAATTTTACTGTCCTTTCCATGCCCAGCCCCAAGTCCGGGAGGCCTTGATAAATGCTCAACAAATGAAGGAAGAAGAAAAGGGGAAACGATGGAGGAGCAGCAGCAAGGCAGGAAGGGATTTTAATGATAATGACAATGACAGCTACGAGGACTGCAGTCACCAATTCAGCTCTTACATCTTTCGATGCAAAGAGCTGGCCCCTACTAGCCTTGTTTTGTGTTTTGGAACAATAACTGTATCGGGTCACCTCGCCTACTTCTTGCCCATTCTCCTTTCGGTGCAGGTGACCTAAAAAGGGACTCCTGCTATCCCCTCATTACTGACGGCCACCATCCCATTTCAAGTATAATCTAAATAAACAGGGATCTAAGTGGCTCCTGCCCCCAGTTTAAATTAATTAGGCCCACCTTCGATGCCGATTAGGATCAAGACGAGCATGTACTTTTGGAGCTGATCCAAAGCACATATTAGTCACTTTAATCTGATATACAGAAACAAGCAAAGACCCCCTACACAGAGAAGAAAAAACAATGGGTGGGGGAATGGTGGGAGAGCAGAAGGGCACGGACCATCTGTAGAATAATTGAGACTCAACAAAAAGAAAAACAAAATTCTCATCCAGATTAGCAAATGTCCAATAAACAAATTAAGGCTGATTTCCACAATATCTCGAATAGTTGTGGGTTTTTTTTTTTTCCAAACTGCTAGTTAGAACCTATTAGCAAGTTGTGAAATCAATTTAGTAAACAGAAACCAGAATTAAAAAAAAAAAAAAGACTAGAAATTAGGAAGCATTGCTATATTGTGTTGTAAAAATTGTAATTCAGCTTTATTTTCAATATGCATGTGTGTATGTGTGTGTACTCAGTCATGATGTAAAATGTATTGCTGCGAGTAAAAAATGTTTTTAAAACACTGAAATAGAACATTTATGTTTATATAATCTCCAGGGACTGAGATTTTCCATTTTTTACTAGGGCCACACTCATAAAGTAAGAGAATATTTGTTCTTGCCACCTGTTGTGCACAACAGTTCAGTTCCTCAAGTTCAAAAACATCTAAAAAAAATATATCACTTGGCACACTTGTCCCTTACCATTTTCCTTATTCTCAAAAGGAAGATAAAGGTTACTCCAGATAACCACCTACACTTTTCCCTCCTACTGGTTGTCCTATGTATATATTTCTATCTTGTGTTAAGTCCCTGACATCAAGTTACGAGTCCAAAAGCTTCAGCTTCCTTAGTGGTACTCACTTATAAGTGAGTATTAAAGTATAACTTATAAGTATTAACCTATAACTTAAGGAGAGTGATCCATCAGGCACATTATGTTTTCACGAAGAGTACCCCACCACTCACCAGTAGCTACAATAGAGGAAGTTTGGCTTAAAATATCTCAACTCATCCCCTCTACACCAGAATGCCTTTTCTCAAGTTCTTTTTATTGCACATCTTTCTCAGTATCCAGTCTCTTCAAATTCCAAGTACCATCCCACACATCTAATATCCAGCTTTGTCTCAGACCACTCCTATGTTCCTTTATCTCCTCTGTACATTTCCCATCAAACTCAAGGTTATTTTTAGAAGTTCAATCAATAATTCTTCCATGATTGCTTTAAAAAGAAAAAAGAAAAACTGGAGCAATCTTGTTTTCTCTGTGTTACAATTTTTTTTAAGTAAGCTCTACATCCAATGTGGGACTTGAACTCATGACCCCAAGGATCAAGAGCAGCATGCTCTACCAATTCAGCTAGCCAGGCACCCCAGAGCGATCTTATTTTCAATGTCATCCATGCTGAGTGGAGGCTAGTGAGGACCCATCCTAGCTTTCACAGACGAGCAAGGCACCCAGCTACCAAGCATTCAAGCAGAAAAGGTCGACATGGCATGCCCACTCAAATCGGCCCTTAAAAACCTATCAAAAGAGAAGTTCACTCTGGAATCTCTCCATTTTCCAAAGAGGTCATCCATATTCCACCTCCACGGGAGTGTTGCCTACCATACTGTTTTCACTGTCAACTGTTTGTGAACATATGCAACAGGACAAAGTCAGTGTGAAGGAGTCAACTCACCAAGAGTCCCAGCCATGCACTCAGTATCACAGGATTCCATGCTCTGTAGGATATTAAATATGAGTTGAGATATTCCTCCCCAAAAAAGGTTTTGCCCTTAGACCCAAAAACAATAGGAAGCATTAAGTTTAAAAGAATTCAATAAATGCTTGTTGAATCCACTATGTTACAACACCAAGCTCTTATGTCTTTCATCCCTTCTTCCCAAACTTATGCTTAAGGACTTCTGTGTCTGGTATCCTCTGCTTTCAGGCTGCCTCCCTGACTCCCTAGAGTACTGGGCTTGTCTGCTTCTCTAATACGCAATCATACAGTCATTCTCTCGACAATTAAAAAACCACCTACTGACTGTGTAGTCGGGGCCAGGCACTGGGTTAGGTACAAAACATAGACCAAAGAATAAGACACAGTCCTTGCCCTCAAAGAGCCCAGTGAGAGAATTCTGAAAGGTCTGAAGTTGGTGAAGGAGAATGAATGGTGTCAAACAAATAGACGGAGGGGTGAATAACTTGAAGTCTCTGCCCTCAAAAAGATCAATCAGTACAGAATGAGTAGTAAAGATGATAAAATGCTAGGAAAATGCCAAAAGGCGAAATCCAGGACGCATTCCTGCACCGAGATTACCCAGAGCCCTGAGGATTTGGCCGTCCCCAAAAGTGGGGGGAAGGGCAACGCAAAAAGACCGACTCCAAGGCTTGGCCTCCATGATGAGAAAGTGCTGAAACTATGAGGACACCTGAGAGAAGAACCATGAGGATACCTATGCTGAAGGGGACCCCCTGAGCTGGCCCCATTGTCCAAAGATCAAACCCCACCTATGGCATGAACCTCCACAAAATCTGGAAAAACTAAAATTCAGAGTCACTTTCCTGATCGCAGAAATAAAGGCCAAGTACCCAGAGCAAACAATGAAGCAACCCGAATGGGCAAAGTGGAATGTTGGTCAGAGACTGAAACCCAAAAATCAAACAAATGAGTAGTGGTGGCTCTGGAAAACAAACTCTCATGGATCACAGAAGAGTCTTTAGACATATAAACAAGCTCAGATTTCCCTAAATGCATTTGAGAGCACAGGAATATTATTCAACTGGGCAGTTGGTTTGAATATTGGGGACAGGGAAGTATCTGTTTCAACTTCAAAAAGGAAGCTGCTGGGGGTCGTTAGTTAATTTGGGGAGCGTGAATGCAAACAGAACCACCTCCCATCTGAACCAAAGGCCACGGTTTGCCAACCACACCATCTTCGGGAAGCTCTTTCAAAAGGAGTCTTTGATTTGAATGCCCTTCCCAACAGACAAATCCTGCTTAAACTAGCAGGGCAAGGAAGAGCAGTCTAGGGCCAACCAACTGCTAAAAAAGAAGAGGTAAACCTTCCACTTGGTTCTTCGGAGAGCTGCAACTGGCCACAGAAAGAAACACAAAGTTCTCACTCCCGGAGATCAAAGAAGGCATTTTGTACCAGGAAACCGAATTCAAATTCTCATTTCCAGGAATAAAGCCACAGTGCCCAATATTTGCTTGGGAAAGTAAAACAGGAGACCATGTGGACTCCAACTAAAATCTCTGATGGCTTCACTTCTCAGCCTCGCCAGTTTAACGCTGTTAACATCTTACCCAGGCTTTGCTTTAACTTAAATCCCAGCTTCCCAGCCTGAATGGTCACACGTGCCCACTGGATAAAAATGAAAGCACTGTAACACTTCATGACAGCGTTTTCTGACCCATCCTGAGTACTAGATGTATGCGACGAGGTGAGGCTGACAAGTGCCAGCTTCCGCTCAGCCCTAGCCTCCCCTAACCACAGTCAGGAGAAACCACTGCAGCCCACGCTCTGATGTTGGTCACAGTATTGAAACGAGAGTGGAAGCAGGAGAATACAGAAAAGGGGGACATACCTCAATCTCCTTCAGGTATGACAACAATCAACTTGCTTTAAAATTATCACCTGGGGTCTTATCAATCAGCCAACAGCATTTGCGTGCCTACTTCGCACAGGCACCGAGCTGTCTACAGTCATCATAGTGCAGGGAAATATTCCCCAAGTAGTCATTATGTTAATAGTCATGTGTTTAATTTTCTTTATCTTTTTACCAAAAAATATGTATCATGTATGTAGGTTAGAAAGTCTAAAAATAAAATCAGCACCCTTGAACCCACCACCCAACCCAAAACCCCAGAAGGTCATCAATGCTCTATCATCTACCTACTTCTTCCTCCCTGAACCTCCCCAGGTCCCTGCAAAATACACACACACACACACACACACACACACACACACACGGTAATCATTTAATCATTGTCCTGAATCTGGGGTTTTATTATGAGTACAAATGCATCTTTATGATTACATCCTATTACTAACAAGGGAGTTGGCTTTCCAAATAAGGCAATGATATATTGGTTCTTCTTAAAAGATGACATCTTTTAAGTTTTTCTAAGGGCAATCACCACTTTAAAGAAAAACACTAAATAATTAATAGACTGAAACTTAGCCATAACAAACTCCTGAAGACAGTGTATGAGTGAATGAAATTTGTCAAACACTGGCCAAAAGGGGCTGAGGACACGCGTTCCAGAGTCCCACAAACTCCTGGTTCAAATCCTGACTCCACTGAGGACTAGCTCTACATACAACTAGGGCAACTACTCAATTTCAGGAAGCCTCAATTCCTCATCATAAGAGTGAAATAATAATAAAACATGTGGTTGCTGTGAAAATGTAATGAAAAATGCATGTGAAGAGCTGAGCACTGTGCCTAGCACATATCCGGTGCTCCCCAACATATCTGTCACCAAATTCATTCAAACATATCAAAGGGTTTTTGCTACCATTAACAGTGTACTTCTCCCCAGTGTCTAACAAGTTGTACATTAGACCCCTTCACATAAAGATAAATCAAGATGCAGAGATCCAATAGCAGAACAAGCATAGAGGACTGTTCCCAGTCCCAGCTCCTCTTTGTCTAAAGTACTTTTTGCGCACACGCACGCGCGCACACACACACACACACACACACACACATTGATTCAATCTTCACCTCATGACCTTGAATAACAGGATCATTTTTCAAGCGCATCCCTGCCCTGTCCCTTCCTCCCCCATAAGGCTGGACTACTTGATCCAACAACCCTACCTAGAAGTCTATCATGATTCTCACAGTATTGGTTCAGTGCAATCTAAGGTAAGTCATAGTCTCCACTGCTTCAATCACTGTTAGCTGTTTGGTGGACAGAGGCAGAAAATTTGGTAAATCACTACTGTGAAAAAAATCATTACAATGCTATTAATGGCATTAAGGTCCCCACTTCTGAAATTAATTACATTCCTGAAGAAGGCAAACTCCTCCATCTCAAAGCAGCATCCTTAATATTCTTTTAAATTACTCAGAGATAACAAGAAATTCACTCGGATTCAAATGATCACTCTCTTCCACGGTACAAAAGTTGTAACACCACTACCTAAATCGAGTTTTACTTATAACCCGCTCTCTCCATTTCAAGAAAAATTCACCCGAACTCCAGAAAAGGAGGGTATGAACCCATTCTAGCCCCCCTCCCAGCTCTTGAGTTTTGCCATTTATCCAGAATTTACTGCAACATCATTCACCACCTTCTGAGTGTTTGCGTGCATGTGGGGTGAAGCAGAAATGCTATTAACCCACCACACAATTCCGTCGATTTAAGACCCACACATTGCAGCTTCAAAAGACTTCCTTTTTGGTTTTTGTTTTGTGTGTTTAGTTCCAGGCCAGAAAACAGAAACGACTGCATCACAAAACAAAGTGATTAGGTCTTAGGAGCCAGGTGATCCAAGTCCCGTCCAGGCCTAGGACAACCTCTTGACCCCTCTGTCCCCACCAGCTAAACAGGGGAGGCCCCTATTTCAATACCAAAGCATACTGTAAAGCTGGATGGCGAGGCCAGTGTCTGAGGTCAGCACAAGTCTAGTGTCTGCTGGCTGCCCAAGCCCGGGCCCCCAGCCAGCCACCCACCTCCAGAGACAAGTGCCAAGACATACTATAGTGTTTCCATTTAAGGCCTGCCACTTGGATCAGCCCATCTCTGAAATTTCTTAACACCACCTTTCCAGGAAGAATTTTTTTGGGGGAAAAGGGAGGTGGTGTCTATTTTTTGCCACCGCCTTCCCTTGGGCTGTCAGAGCAGTCTGCATCTCTGGGACAGGATTCTTTAAAACCACTGGGTTATATCTAAGTCTCAATTAGACGGCCTCTTCTCAAAAACAATACAAACTGTGCATGAGGCCAGTCCTCTTTCCCATCCCCTACTTGCCATCACTCCTAGTCTCCTCTCTCTCCATCTCTCTGAAACAGACACACACACACAAAAGAAAGCCCAACAAAACGAACAAATCCACTGATTACTCTGCTACCACCTTCCAAAAGCCAAATTAAGCACAACTTTTTAACCATGACTTTCCTCCCGCAGTGTGTTTTCCTCCCTCGGTAGCTTCCTCTGCAGCTTCTCCCCCAGGCAGGGAGCGTTCAAAACTCCGGGGAAAGGGAGCTGCGGGCGCGGGGGGAGGGGAGCCACGTCTGGCGCGGGCCGGACAGACCGACGGCGGCCTAGAGCCCGGGGCGAGCGGGGCGGCCCCGGCCCCGGCCCCTGCGCGGCGCCCCCGCCCGGCCTCCAGCCTCGCTGCCGGGTTACGGCGGTGAGCGAAGGGCTTTAAACTTGGCAAAGTCTCGTGCAACATCTGTAACCACATTCGCCTTCTGGGGATCGGGAGACGAATCCCACATTCCTGGCTTTGAAGCTTTTTGAAACTGCAGCTCGGAAGCCCGGGGGGCGGGCGGGAGTTCAGCGGAGTTTACTGGCTGCGTCTCCGCAGAAAATTCCTCCTGGAAGCGCCCGGCGTTCGGCGGCGGGGCCGACGCGGCCGGGAGCGGAGACGCGGCCCCGACGGAGCGGCCCCGGGCAGGACGGCCGGGCTCCAAGGCGCTGGCCCCGCCGGCGGGGAGGCTGCGGGGAGGAGGCACCGGGGGCGCCCGCGAGGCCCCCGCCGCCCGCCCGCCGCCCGCCGCCCGCCGCCCGCCGCCCCGGCCCGGCCCCGCCGCCCCCGCCCCGCCCGCCCGCCGCCCGCCCTCACCTCTGGTCCCGCCGCGGCCGGGCTGAGCCGGGAGGCGGGGAGCGAGCCCTCCGGGCGCTGCGGGGCGGCGCGGGCGGGCGGGCGAGCCCGGAACTCGGCGGCGGCGGCGGCGGCGGCGGCGGGGCCGGGGCGCTCCTGCCCTCGGGCCGGCGCGCTGGCTGGGGCTGGGGGCAGCCCGGCGGCGGCGGCGGCGGCCACCGGGGAAGAGCCGGGGAGGGAGGGAGGGAGGGGAGGCGGGGGAGGAGGAGGAGGAGGAGGAGGAGGAAGGGGAGGGGGCGGCGGGATAAACTTCCCGAGGCGCGGGGGCGCGGGCGGGGCGCGGCCGGGGAGGCGGCGGGCGGCGGGGAGGCGGGGAGGCGGCCCCGGAGTAGGAAAGTTCCCGGGCGCGGAGGGGAGGCTGCGGCGGCGGCGGCGGCGGCGGCGGCGGCGGCGGCGGCGGCTGCGAAGAGCAGGAGCCGGAGCGGGAGGAGCGGGAGCGGCGGGAGGAGGAGGAGGAGGAAGTGGCTGCGGAGCGCTCGGCCAATGGGTGTCTGGAGCTGTGATTAACCAGGCAGCAACACATCATTTCCTCCCGGCGCGGATCCAGGAGCCGGGAGGGAGAGGGAGGCGGCGGGGCGGGGCCGGGCCCGCGCCCCCTGCAGGCGCCCGGCCGGGGGCGAGCCCGCCGAGCCCGCCCCGCCGCCCCCGCCCCCGCCCCGCCGGCCCCGCCGCCCCCGCCGCCCCCGCCGCCCCCGCCGGGCCGAGGACGCCGCGAGCGCCGGGCGCGGGGTCCTGGGAGGCGGGGCGGCGGCGGCCAGGCCGGAGCGGGGCCGGGCGGAGAGGCGGGCGGGCGGGCGCGCAGGTAGGCGCGGGGGGGCGGCGGGACGGCTCCCGGGGCGCGGGGGGCGCGGGCGGCGGGGCTCGGCGTGCGCCTCCGAATCCCCTTCCACGTTGCTCACTTCCCCGCGAGGTCCGGGGTTATGCAAGAGCTTGCCATCCTCGCAGTCGGCCTCCTTAGCGATAAAAATGAGCGGGGGACGGGGGAGGGGGCTTCTGCGGCGATCTGGCCCCGTCCTAGGCGCCAGGGCAGCTTACTGCGGAAAGGAAGGAACATTCCCCGCCGCACGGAGGCTGACAACCTCGGTCCTTGGATACGCGAAAACACTCCAGTGTGCTAATATTATCCAGAGCATCAAAAAGGCATGCGGGGATCAAATTTTGCATGGTGCCTGCTGAGTGCAAGGAAAGCACCAAGCCATTTCCTCTGCCCTCTAGAAGCTTATAATGTACAGTCCTATCACAAAGCAGAGTAAGAGCCTGAAACCAATAAATGGGGATACCATAAAGTATTTTTATCTCTACAGGTTCATTCATGCAGCAGGCATTTATTGGGTGACTGCAGTGCTGCAAAAGGTTGCAAAGGAAATGGAAGATCTGGTCCCTGCAGGTCAGGAGTTTACAATCCAATTAGGAACGTAAGGCACATATACGTGAGACAGCTAGGAAATAACCCCCAGGTGTTACATAAGCAATAGGTTGGAGAAGTCGGGGGGGGGGGGGGGGGGGGGGCGTTTTTTCGCAAGGGGACTCCGTACCTGCACGCTTGCTTGCCGAGAATCGGGAGAGGAAACTCCAGGTCAATCAAGCAAAAATGCCTACGTGTACCCCTGCTCTGTAAAACAGTACAACGGGGATCTCCGTGTCACTTGGCTGAAGCTCCGCCACTTAGAAACTGTATGACCTTGGGCATGTCTCTAACCTCTGGGGAGGGAATAAAGCCTGTCTCCAGGTTCGTCGTGGGGTTCAAACGAGATGACCCTTACTTGAAAGCCCGTCAAGGTGCTGTGTGAATGTTCCTCAGTCCCGTACATTTACAGAGTCCTCATTTTACCAGCCTCTTCTTGGTAACCTTCCCAGTCCTCCCTAGGCCGTAAGCTCCCTGAGGGCAGGGACCAGGTTGGCTGTGTTCACGTGTATCATCATGCCCAGCAGACTGGAACACGTGGGTGCCCAATAGACGTTTGCTGAGTAAGTGGATAAATGAACCAATGAATCCTGTTATGCTTTTAACTGTTGTATCCGTACCTTCAGTAGTGGCCTTGTGTGACTTTGTCAACACAAAACCCCCTAACCCAACCTCCCTGGGACTACCTTGCATTCCAGGAGACTATCTGGGAGGATTCTAGGTAGTTCTTGTGGCCTTGTAATATAAATTGATGATTGCACATGCATGCATGTATGTGTAAAGCAGGAGGATACACATGGATACAGCCTGTCACACAAGCCCTGTCCAAACAAGGATACAGCCCAGATACAGTCCTTTGGCTTGGACACCTTGATCCAGGGTCATTCAACCTTGGTACTGTTGGCATCTTTGGCTGGATAATTGCTGTGAGATGTGCCCTGTGCAATGTAAGGTGTGTTGCAGCACCCTTGACCTCTGTCCATTAGATGCTAATAGGATGCCTTCTCTCCACAGTTGTGAGGTTTAAAAAAAAACGCCTCCAGAGGTTGCTAAATGTCCTGTGGGAGCAAAATCTCCCCCTGCTGAGAACCAGTGCCTTACCCCACTGTCTAATCCACTGATTTAACTCTGGTGGAGAAATCATACATGTAAAGTAACTCGAAAGAAATACATCTTCTGTTATTCCAAGATTCTTAGATCTCTTCCATCATATGTTTCCAGGAGCACGACTCTTGTTAATTAATTGCCTGCTGCATTGTGAATTGGCATCTCTTCTGTTTTCTGCGTATCCTCCTCCTTTACACCCAGATCAACATGTTCATTTCTAAAAGTCAACAGCTTTCAACAACTATTAGGAAACAGAGTCTTGAGCAACCTAAGGGTCCTGTATAATATTTTCCTATAAAATTTGGAGAATTCATTCCATAAAATTTTGCAGAAAGCTTCCCACTTGTAATTAAGCTCTTAGACCTACCACCGCCTCTCTGCACTCAAATTGTAAGTAATACAGAATATAAATTGTGATTTTTAGAAATTATTGCATTTAAAATATTTAAGGAGCTACTTTGAGTGATTTTCTTTCATCTTGAAGCCATTTCTTTCTGGTTTTAGAAAGAGTTTCCCTTTCCTAGCAGTATAGAGAACATGGCTTATTAAAACCTATAAAGCAAAAATCAGCTTAGTTATACGTATCAACTTCCAGAAGCAAGTTCTAGAAGAATATTAGGATGTTTTAGAGCTGGTGTTGATGAGAATCCTGACGGTTGATGTGCTGCAGTTCAATTGTTTAAGGTTTCTTGAAGAAAAATAAAGATTAATGGTTGAAGGAATGAACTAATTCTGACAAGTCCGTTCCTTCAGTACAGGCATGTAGAAGCAACCAAAACAAACCCTCCTCCTAGCAGGCAACAAGACTGTGTTTGTAAGGTGAACAGACATTTTTGTTCAGCAAGACAATGTCATCTGTCTCATTAAATAAAGTTATTTGAAACATTGCTTTTATAGTCTTATTCATATTTCGTTTGGGCTTTACAGTTGTGTAATGGTTATGAGCATATGGAGATTAGTTTACATCTAGTTTAGTGATTATTCACACTTACGTTGAGCCTTGAAGATGAGGTAGGCATCCAAACTGCTTAGAAAAAGGGCAAAGTTTGAGGGTTGGATGTGGTTTATGGGAAAGCAATTTTCTGTTCTGTTAGACTGAAAATAGGACACATACTCCAGGGATCCCCAGGTTCTCTATGAAATCCATGAAATTTGTGTTTTTGCTTCAATTACAATATTTTTAAAAGAAATTAGTATCATGTTAAACTAATATGATGCATATTCTGGATCATATGAATATCACCTAGCCATGATCCCACTACCCAGTTTTGCTATGTACCTGTAGGACTATGCAGTTTATCTAAATGGTATCTTAATAAAAATAATTGAAGTCATCACTGAAGGTGTGTGGGAATTGTCTTCCCTTTAGAGGTGTCTACATATTACTCAAGTGTAAGAAATACTGATCCAGCTGCATCATTAACTATTCTTGGAGAATGATGAATTTATTGAATGATAATAATCTGGAATTTATTCCTAATCCTGAGGCCATAAGAAGCCATAATTATATTCCAAAGATGGAAGTGACTGGATCAGAATAGTAGGAGGTGGAAGAGAAAATCATAACCTGTAAGGGTCACTAAAAATCCTATCAGGCCTGGCACACTTGCCCCAAAAAGTAAACATTTAACCAGTCAGGACAGACATTTGTTTATCTTCCAGTTAAACTTTCCCAGGTGTATGAATGACTCATTAATTGTTCATTTCATACAAGACCTTATTGGCCATCTACCATATTCAGAGAACTGTGGGAGCTGCCCCGGGAGTCCTCAAACTGCCTACAGTTACTTCCCACTGGGAAAGTTAATCCAGACACTCCTAGCACAGCAGGTTACATGCAAACCAGTGTGCGACTCCCAGCCAACCATATGATAAAAGAGGCTTTACAAAACCATTGCAGAAAGGAAAGATTATTCATTAAACAGTGTTGAGGCACTTGGGAAAAAATCCTGTTAGTGCTCCCTCTCACACCATTCCTGAAAATATTTTCAGAAGGAACAAGCATTAAATATTTTTTTAATTATAAATTAACTCGAAGCAAATATAGGTAGATACCTATCTTTGGATGGGAGAAGGACTCTGTTAAGTAAAAGCTATGGAAAAAATAAATACAATTGGCTGACCTGACTATGTAAAAATTGTTCCCTAATTTTTTTTTTTTTTTTTTTTAGGAAACAAAAAAAAAAAAAAGGGGGGAAAAGCAAAGTAGTGAATCCAGCTACCTACAACCTATATGCAAAGGGTTAAAATCTTTAATATATAAAAAACTTGAATGAATCAACAAAATGTACTGTTTAACAGAAAGTTGGTTAGATGTTATGAATAGGCAAAAATAAAAATAAAATTATATATGAACATTATGAAAAAAGTTTAAAATTCAAAAAAAGGGCATGCAAACAAAACAGATAAAGTATTTCAGGGACACCTGGGTAGCTGAGCGGTTGAGTGTCTGCCTTTGGCATGATCCCAGGATCCGCGATCGAGTCCCACATCGGGCTCCCCGCAAGGAGCCTGCTTCTCCCTTGGCCTGTGTCTCTGCCTCATTCTCTCTGTCTCTCATGAATAAGTAAATAAAATCTTAAAAAAAAAAATATTTCAGGTAATGTGTCAGCAAATGAACAAATTCTTGGTTAAGACTGACTATAAAGGACACTCCGTTGCTGTCGAGAGTGTAAATGGGAAAACAACTTGATGATAATTAGATGCCAATGTATCAAACCCCTTAAAAATATGTATACCTTTTGACACTTTAATCCCACTTCAGGAATTTATGCTATGAAAATAATCATCAATCACTCAAAGATGTAAAAAAAAATCACTCAAAGATGTATATAAAATGATAATCATCTAGTAATTTTGGAAATGGCAGCAATAAAGCATAAGCTGAAAAAAAAGAATATAAAGCTAATATTCTAATTCAGTAACCCTTATAAACACATGAATCCCTCATGTTCACATGTACACTAAGATAAAAAACTAGAAGAAAATATTCCCAGAGGTACAGTCATTATTATCTCTGGATCATGGATATGGTTGACTTATATTTCCTTCTTTACACCAGTCTATGTGTTCCAACTTCTCTATACCATATTACTCTTATAAGCAGAAACTTTAAAAAACATTATAAAAGTAGAGCTAGAAGGCACCTGCCTGGCTCAACCAGTAGAGCATGTGACTCTTGATCTCAGTTCAAGCCCCACTTGGGCCTAGAAATTACTTAAAAATTAATTAATGAATTAATATAAAAGTAGAAATGCACATATTTGAAAAAGGTCTGACAATTATAGAACAAAACCTAACCGGTGAAGATTGCATATGAATTTATATTTGTGAAATGGGAGGTAGGGTGTAGAGAATGGGATTCAAATGTATCATTTTTGTGCTCTTGCAGGTAGGTCCATTTCTTTCAGAAAATCGTTTCCCAGAGGGCTCACAGCCTTATCTTTTTGCCTGCATCTCAGTCTGTGACCCATTTCCTTGAAACCTTGAGGGCTAGATGCTCATCAGGACTGTCCGTGGTCCTGCTCACATTCTGAAGCTGCTTGAGTTTCTAATTTACTTAACTATGGTTAATTTCGCTGCGTTGTGGAGATGTGGGTTTTAAAAGCTGGTCCTGTGGATGAATGCCCTGAGGACTATCAAATTAATTTCTTCCTCAAATTAAACAAATATATTTCAAATATAATTGTGTAGTTCTTGGTAGAATCCAACATCACAGAGGCTTTTCATTTTTAGGGAACATTCTTTTGCCTGATTGGTCCCTCTGAGCATTGGCATCATGAAGACATTTTCATGGATAAGAAATCAAATTAATTTTCCAAGTCCTAGTGTAGCTCCACTCTACAAATATCTAAAATCTAAAGGCTTCCTTTTTATTAACCTACTTTTGTTTAATGAAACTCCAGAGATCAGCTGCTAAGGTTAATTACATATAGCAGAGAACTAGCTGTGTGACCTTAGGCAGGTACCTTCAGATTGTAGAGCCTAGCTTCTCCTTACGTGTAGTAAGGTAAGGGGCGGGTTGCATTTTGGAGGTCTCTTAGTTTTGAAACTCCACGACTTGAGTTGGAATTCCTAAAGAAGCTTATCTGAAGTTGCTGGTGCTGCATTTGACATTTCTGGAGGTGGAGAGCTTAAGACTTCTAGGAAATGATGATCAAGGTGAGGGGAATCAAAGGACCATGTGGAGAAATGTCACAGAGAGGACTGAGCCTGGCCCGACCATGCAGGTCTCAGAAGGACTGTGCAAGGGAGGAGATTAAAGGGGTTTAGCAAGGGAGTGAGTGACAAGTTTGCCTAACACCACCTATCATTACACCGAGATATCTAGATTCCTTCATCAACAAGACTTTCCCCCGATGATTATTTTGTTTAAAAAAGAGAGATGCAAAATATGGAAGTGCAAAAAGATATATTGTATAATGAAAAATACATTCCAGGGACTCCTGGATGGCTCAGTGGTTGAGAGTTGGCCTCTGGCTCAGGTCGTGATCCCGGGGTTCCTGGGATCAAGTCTCACATTGGGCTCCCTGAATGGAGCCTGCTTCTCCCTCTGCCTGTGTCTCTGCCTCTATCTGTTTGTCTCTCATGAATAAATAAAATCTTAAAAAAAAAAAAAAAGTAAATTCCAGAACTACCCACTTCCCATTCACCAACTTCTCTGTCCTTGATGCCAACTTCTCTGTACCCTTACAGAAATGCAGTAGACATATGAAATTATACCCATATTCCCTTCTGCTTTAACCAACTGAGCCACCCAGGTGCCCCTGATTATACTTTCTGATTACAAAGTTACACATTTATAATTAAAAATATTTTTCAAATGGGGACACCTGGGTGGCTCAGTCAGTTAAGTGTCCGACTCTTGATCTTGGCTCAAGTCTAGATCCAGCCCCATGTCAGACTCTGTGCTGGATGTAGAGCCTGCTTAAGATTGTGTCTCTCCCACACTCTCTTCCTGTGCCCCTCCCATCTGCTCCCCATCTCTCTCTCTCTAAAAAAAAAAAAAAATCAATATGTTTCAAATGACATACATGGCGTGATCTGAGTTTTATTCTTTAAGCAAGTATGTATGATGCACAGAAATGAGTTAATAAGGCTATGCACCAAGATACGGGCAGTGGAAATCTTGGGATGGTAGCAAGTAATCTTTTTGTTTGTTTTAAAGATTTTATTTATTTATTTATTCATGAGAGACCCAGAGAGAGAGGCAGGGACACAGGCAGAGGGAGAAGCAGGCTCCTCGCAGGGAGCCCGATGCGGGACTCGATCCCTGGCCCAGGATCACGCCCTGAGCAGAAGGCAGACACTCAACCACTGACCCACTCAGGTGTCCCTCTTTTTGGTTTTTATAGCAGCTTTATTGAGAAATTATTCACATACCATACAATTCACCCATTTAAAGTGTACAATTCAATGATTTTTAGTGTATTCACAGAGCTATGCAAACATCACTACAATTAATTTTAAAACATTTTCCTCATCCCCAAAAGAAACCCTGTACACATCCCCATATTTATACTTTTTATTCTTGTGTTGTATTTCCAAAACATTTTACAGCGACTGTTACTTTTATAATAAAAAAATCAATTAGAAAATATTAAAATAATGCAATATTCACAATAAAAGCCTACAGAGGAAATACAGAAAAGTATTTCAAAGAAGGTAAAATCACTTAATTTATTATTTCCAGTATAAATAGATAAAATATTTTGGATAATTTTCTCTTGGTCTTTTCTATGCATATTCATATATTTTATATAAGTACACATCATTTTCTTTTACTCTTCTTGCTATATTACAAGCATTTTCCTAGGTCATTAGATATTCTCTGAGAGTATGATTTTTTGACTGATTTAAACCCCTGAATATACCACAAATTTTGACAGCATCTCATTGTTTCCTAGGATAGATTCCTAAGAGTAAGAATCTAGGTCATATTTCCAACTGCTAGGTGCTTTGAACTGTTTCCAGTGGCTTGTCCAGCTCCCCACACTCTTTACCATTTCAGTTAGGATCCTCCCTATCATCCTTGCCAACGTGGAAATTTTAAAATTTTTGTTTTAATTTGCATTTGTGTGGTTGCTGCTAAATTAGTACCTTGCTCATAAATATATCAACTGTTTGTATTTTTCTAATCTTCTCTTCAGTTAATGCCCTTTACCCATTGTTCCATTGGAATGTTAGTGTTATATTTATTGATAAGAATATAAAGAGCTTTCTTTTTTTCTTTCCTGCTGAGCACTAAGAAGGTAGAAATTCCAATCTACAAACAACTTTTAAAGATTAACTTGGTTTCTAGTCATTGTTTCCCACATCTCTGTAGTGGAGCTGGCTGCCTTTCTTTAGGGGGACTCTTCGTTTTTCATGCACTGAAGAAAGTGCTGGGGATGCAGTAGGGACCAGTCTGTGAAGTTCCTCATATTTCGATAAAATGGTTGTTTGCCAATTTCAGTCTGAAGTTCCCCAAAATAGGGGCATCTGACTGGCTCAGTCAGTTGGGCGTCTGATTTCGTCTGGGTCCTGACCCCTGCATCAGGCTCCCTGATCAGCAGAGAGTCTGCTTCTCCCTCACCCTCGCCCCTCCCCCTGCTAATGCTTGTGCTCTCACACTTGCGTGCAGGTGCTGCCCCCCCCCACCCCATGGATAAGTAAAATATTTAAATCTTTTTTTTTAAGATTTTATTTATTTATTCATAGAGACAGAGAGAGAGAGAGGGAGAGAGAGAGAGAGAGGCAGAGACACAGGCAGAGGGAGAAGCAGGCTCCACGCAGGTTGCCCGACGTGGGACTCGATCCCAGGTCTCCAGGATCACGCCCTGGACTGAAGGCGGCGCTAAACCGCTGAGCAATCCAGGCTGCCCTAAAATCTTTAAAAAGTAAAAATAAAAACAAAATAAAGCTCCTAAAAATATACTTACCAGCAATAAAATTAAAACTGCCTTAATAAGCTTTGATTTTCCCACGTAGCCAGACAGGTTGTGTTCAACCAAATTCATCCATCCCTATACAGGAGGACATCAATGCTGGGAAAACAGTGCCAGGGTGTGGAAGGTGCACCCAAGTCTCTCTTCACTTTTCTCTCTGACGAGCAGGAGTGTTTATGCCCATGAACAGTCTGAAGTTTAACTCTCAGTTCTCCTAGTGTTCCACCACAGAGCACCAAGGGTTGTCAGAGCCCCGAGTTTCTAACACACATCCCATCTGGAAGAAAGGGAGTAAATGTATCCCTCTCTAAACAGGTAAAGGTGTTCTACTGATCATATCTAAGAAACTGGAATTTCAAAATGTGAATTTTGAAAAAGTTTGAATCTCTTCATAATGGAAAGGACCTTGGAAAATAAAAGAAATACACAAACAGCAAGGAAAAACTGTTGATGACAGTGCTTATTAGATACAAAATAGCCAGTTAAGATTTTGATTTAAGTGGGAGAAAAAAAAGAGGCGGGGAACCTGGGTGGCTCAGTCCTTTGAGGTCGTGTTCCCAAGGGTCATGGGATGGAGCCCAGCTCTGGGGCTCCTTGCTCAGTGGGAAGTCTGCTTCTGCCTCTCCCCGTGCCCCTCCTCCCTGCTTGTGCTCACTCTCTCTTTTTCTCTCAGATAGATAATAAAATCGTTTTAAAAAATAAAATACATTTAAAAAGAGGAAAAAGGCAACTTTTTTTTTAATGATTTTATTTATTTATTTATTTATTCACGAGAGACACAGAGAGAGATAGAGGCAGAGGGAGAAGCAGGCTCCATGCAGGGAGACCAACGTGGGACTCGATCTTGGGTCTCCAGGGTCAGGCCCTGGACTGAAAGCGGCGCTAAACCGCTGAGCCACCAGGGCTGCCCTGAAAAAGGCAATTTATTGTTCCTGGTGAACACACAGAAACCTCATATGGAGCAGAGATGAGCTTTTGATTTAGACAAGCTTACTCTATTGCGGCTAAAGGTTGGGGTTCCCTCTTGACAAATCAAGTGTAGATTTGTTGACAAATCTGTTCTGTTCATCAGAACTTCTACTGTGAATTGTCTGCTTCTACTTGATTTTTCAGTTATGTATGAGGCATCTGTAAAATTTAATAACCAGAATACAGCCTTAATTCAATATTATTTGATTTTAAAAATCAAAACAAAAATGGCTTTAGATTTTTACAGCCATCACTACTCAGCCTTTGAAATAGAATGATGGAGTTTTCTTTTTGGAAGAAAATCTAGAAATAATTTAATACAGCCTCCATTTTTTCTTTTTCTTTTTTTTTTTTTTTTGGATTTCATGATATTAGTGTTTCTTTTTTTTCTGTGACGATTTTATTTATTTATTTATTTATTTATTTTAAGGAGAGAGAGAGAGAGAGAGACAATGCTTGCCCACATGCACCAGCTGGCAGAGGGGCAGAGGGGGAGGGAGAAGAAGAGGGAAAGAAACCCAAGCAGACTCTGCATGGAGTGTGAGTCAACTTGAGGCTCCATCTCATGACCCTGATATGACCAGAGCAGAATCCAAGAGTCAGATGTTTAACCGAATGAGCCACCCAGGTGCCCCATATTTGTGTTTCTTTTTAATGAAAAGTCTCAAACATAAGCAAAAAGAGAAAGAAACAGAATAAGGGACCCCCACATACCTATGAGCTCGTTGAGCAATGACCAAGATAAGTCTGGACATGTTGCCATCCCACCCCATCCCACCCCACCCCCTGCCCCCCAGCCTGACTTTTGGAAATTGTTTAAAAGTAAACTTGAGCCATTGTGTCCTTCCATTCCTCCGGATTTCAGCAAGCAGCTCTAAAACATAAGGACATTTTCTTACCCAGCCATAATGGCATTATCAAACCTAACAAAATCAATGATTACTCAGTACATTCAATTCCCAGTTCAGATTCTAATTGCATAGATTTTCTCAGAGAAGTCTTTTATCACATCAGAACCCGGACAATGACTATGTAGATCATTTGGTCCTTTGGCCTTTTGTGAAATCTTGAATTCTGATATTAGTCCTTCCCCCTCCCCCAACTCCACTCAGTGTTGTTGGCGGTGCTGGTGATGATGCCATTGATTTCGTGAAACCAGCTCAGTGGGCTTCACCTCCATTTTTCTTTCTAACTGTTGAAGAATACAGGCTTGGATGACTTGAGGGAATTCCCCCAGAAGAGGTAGTTAACCAATACGGAGTAGAATCTCCTAATCCCATTCTATCACACCTTTTCCCATGTCCTGTTGCCGTGCCATAGTTTTACAACATCTCTGATAATAGGGTTCTGGTGATTCAGAAAACGTTAGGAAGAGTTTAAAATTTAAATTAAAAAAAAAAAATTTTAAATTCTATTTACATTAGGAACATTTTTAAAAATATTTTTTTGTTGTTGTTTATTAATGAGGGACACAGAGAGAGGGAGAAGCAGAGACACAGGCAGAGGGAGAAGCAGGGTTCCCCCTAGGAGCCCGATGCAGGACTCGATCCCAGGCCCCAGGATCCCGCTCTGGGCCAAAGGGAGCAGCTCAACTGCTGAGCCACCCAGGTGTCCCTACATTGGGAACATTTTAAACTCAATCTCTTCCATGTCTGTTTACATTTAAAACTCCTAGTTATTTTCTAAAAGTTAGTCAGGATTTAGAATCTGCAGCTTGCTTTTCCCTAATACCTGGCCTGTCAAAGTTACTTCAGAAATGGTATTTTCTGAAAATATGCCAAAATGAATTCAGAAACTCAAGTTTCCAAAAACAAAACATCTCCTAGCAGACTGATAAAGAATACTACTGCTTTCCCTGAGAATGGGAAGCAAAACTACTCCAACAAGATTGTACAGACACATATACCAGATATTAGAATCAGGCATTGAAAACTTAGAAAACCTCCAAGACAAACCGACTTACCATAACCTCTTTTAGTTAAGCAGGGCTTATATTTTTCTATCAGTGATAAAATGAGTTCATGGAATGAAGTGTAGTCGTTGGTACTTTGTATGCTCCCAGGAAGCATGAAGGTGGAGAGGACGCTGGGGAATCCAGGGCAGAGAACACATCTTTCCTCATCCATTTCTTAGAGCCTCCAGAGAAGATGGAGAGAAGAAACAAAACCTTCAATCTATTTCAGTGGCTCTGGCTTTGTCGTTTTCTTTAAATTTTTTTTTTTTTTTTTTTTTTATTTATGATAGTCACAGAGAGAGAGAGAGAGGCAGAGACACAGGCAGAGGGAGAAGCAGGCTCCATGCACCGGGAGCCTGATGTGGGATTCGATCCCCGGTCTCCAGGATCGTGCCCTGGGCCAAAGGCAGGCGCCAAACCACTGCGCCACCGTTTTCAACAAGTCAACCAACAGATCATTTCTTTAAAACCAGTTTTAGCTATTAGAGACTTAGTTGCATATGCCCCATGCATTCCTTCTGTGTTCTAGAATTCTGATTAGGAATTGTTGCCTTCCAACACCACAACTTCCTCACATAAAAATGAAAAACTCGTGGCTACATGTTCTCCTCAGTCCCTTTTAGCCTGCTAAAACTAGGGGGCACCTACTACTTTCTGAAATCTGTTTATTTCAGCCCTTAAATGTATCTGAACAGAGATTTTAAAATATTACTTGTTACAGTGGAACGGATTCTGCATGGTTGCTGCTGAGTCTTTTCTTTTCTTTTTCTTTCCTTTTTTTTTTTTTTAGAAAGGAGAAAAAACCACATTGTTTTGAAAAAACATGTTTTTAAAATAATTTTATAGATTGCAGATTTTGTAAATGATCATGTTAATTGTTGGGAGGGGGTTCCCAACCTTGTTAATGTCCCCTTAGCATTAGGCTTTTGTTCCCCAGCCTTGAATATGTCATTTTCTCCCACAGACTGCATTTCTAGGGGTATAATTGCTGTCTCCATGTAAAAGACAACTCATGTGCATAAATTTCCACTCACTGAAACAAGACTCTGCCTCCCCTAATTTTAATGCAGATGTGATCCAGGGGGTAGAGTTACACTTACTTCCCCAAGCAAAATGAAACAGATTACACATTAAATATTGTCTTTGGAACCAGGTGCACAGAAACAACCAATTACCTAGACAGCTCATCAAGTCCTGATATGTTTACCACATTGTTTTTTGTTTTCTCTTTAAACATTTGGTGAATTATTCTGAGGCTTTCATTTCTCTATAATGAACAGAATATGCGTATTAATAAAGGCCCCTTTTGTGTGATTCACTAACAGTTGACTCATAAAAGCCTTTAAAACCATGTCTGAAAGTTTCTGAACTGAACTTGGGTTCCCGTGAAGACAAAGCCTTCTTACTACAAAGAGGCTATAATGCTTCTGGTTCATCTTCTTTGCTAAATAATGGGTTATCCAAAAATGACTTACAAGGGGAAGGGGTCCGAAGTCGCAAAAAAGAGCGATGAAGAGGGCACTTCTGTTCCCCCTTTAGATATTTTGAGTTGCTCATACTTAACAGTATCCATATTATCAAGTTTTGGTCACTGCTCATTATAGCCTCTTGAATCTTTGTGGGTATCATTATTTCTTTGGGGTTTTTAATCAATGGCAAATGCTGATGAATTCAAGGGCTCTTTCAAGACCTTGTTCCTGTTATTCCAAGAGACTTCCCACTTCTTGAGGAGGGGCTGTTTTAGATTTCCACAAAGTCATTAACCTCCTGAAGAATGCGAAGAATAAATAGAATGGGATGGTGCCAACTCTTGGGAAGGTGGAGGCAGGGCGCCCTGTAGGGGGCCCTCCTGACAGCCCACTGAGGGGAGGGAGGGCTGGGGGAGAGGGAAGAGGACGCTGTTGTTGGAAATCTTACAGAAAGCTGCAGGGGCGAATGGCCTAGAGATGGACCATCTGCTGGTTGAGTGGTGACACGGCGCTAACGGACTGAAGAGGAGCCCAGCTTTTAACCGTGCATCCTCTGAGCTTTCCCTGGAAGTTAGGGGGAGCTCTAAGCAACGTAGGTGAAAGTAGGCAACAGAAAAAATTCCCTATGTGTATGTATGTGACCAGGTTGCAGAAACTGAGTGTAAATTTTACGTTTTTCATTTTATTAATTAAACAATTTGAGACATTTTAGAGAAGATGAAACTTACAGGTGTGGAAATTGAAAAAACCCTCAAAATAGGGAGAATGCTGCACGTTACTCTCATATATTAGGGTCACATTGGAAGTTGGTACAAGGAGGGCATTTGACCTTTTATTGCAAAATTACAAATGCGGACACCCTATGACCTTGCAATTCCAATCTAGGAATACTTCCTCACCCAACTGTGAAATGATGTATGTACAAAATTTTCATTGCAGCAAAAGTAAAGGGTTGAAAACAACCTAAATGTCATCTGTAGGATACTGAGTCCCTCAATTATGGTATATTCGTACAATGCGACACTAAGCAGCTTTTCTTTAACAAAATAACAAAGTTCTTCATATATTGATATGATTGAGCTCCTCAATAGGGTGGTAAGTGAGGGGAAAAAAGCAAAGTTGGGGAAATTGAATTATAAGCTATCATTTGAGTTAAAAAGGAGAAATATACATCTAAATTGGCTAATGTAATTGGACAAAGATTCTCGAAGACAGTGGGGGGTGAGTGAGAATGGAAACAACAGAAAGGCAGGGGAAGATATTTCACTACTTTGAACAGGTAAAAGTGGAAAGTTTTGATGAAAAAATTGCTAGGTCTAGAGTGAGGCAGTCCTAGTTCCACGTAGGGGTTCTAACACTTTCTAACTATAAACTCGGGTTCCTTAGCAGAAAGTAGAGAGAATAATACTACCTGTCTCAGGAGGGAGCTGAAGAGAGTAAACAGGGACACACACAAAGCGAGGGGTAGAGGTGGTACAGTTCCCCGGGACATGTTCCATAAGTGCCAGGTGTTTCCACTACTACTATTAACATCACTGCCACCTTTCTCCCAAATCGCTGGGTATTTGGGCAAAAGGGAATTATGGAAATGATTACTAACACAGAACATTTTCAGCTCCAAAGGAGTCTGTCGTAGGAATCATTTGTAGACCACCTCTCTGTATTTGGCATTCTTCTCTGCACAACTAACAAAGAAAGGCCTTCTCCTGAGCTTCCCACCATGCACATCTCTTTCTAAGTTCCATCATAAACTTGTTTGCCTGCCTTGGGGCAGGTGCTTTTCTCTGGGCCAGGCAGTGATGGCCACACCATAAATGTCAGCTCTCCCAAGTACCACCACATTGTTGGATTGGGAAGGGCCAGATCCCAAGGAAAGAGGAAGAACTCTCAAGATAGCTGTTTTTGTAGTGTTTCTGATTTTAAAGGTGGGGGCAGGGGTGGAGGGAGAGGAAAGAGAGTGGATATTTTCTGTACTACCTCCGTGAGTTCAGGCAGCAGCCTGGGTGGTTTTGCCCTAGGCAGGCAGTGATGGAAGCTGGTGTTCCTCTCAGAAATATAGGTAAGGCTTAGAGGCTCAAATGCTGACCAAAGAAGTTCAGAAAGCAAAGAAGGAGGTCGCCAAGCAAATGGACCCAACCTTGAATTTATGAACTTGAAATCTCCAAGTCCATGGATAAACTCCAAGTGGCCCCCAAAACCCACAAATTATAAACAGGAGTTGATTTGTATATGAGAATATATATTTTTCTGGTGAAATCCATAACTTTCACCAGATTCTCAAAGAGGGCTATGATCTCAAAATGATGACAAGCCCCCACTAGACAGATGATGACAGAGTGCTGTGACCCAAGGAGTATGATTCATCCAACATGGGTAACCTGAGGCTCATACAATACGGCTTTTCCAAAAAAAAAAAAACCAGAAAGAAAGAATAAAAGAGCCACTGCTCTGCTATCGTTGCTTTCTAAGCCACCATTCTTGTACTTCTGCTTCCGTTTTGCCATATTCACTTTTAGTATTATTACTGAACATTCTTCCTTAAATTTGTTCACTTTTAAACTTAAGAGCCTAGTTTAGGCTCATCCTATGGGGGGAAAAAAAACTCTGGGAAATTGTGGGTATATTGTACCATTTGCAGGATTTTTTCCCCTAAAGTCTATTAGAAGAAATCTATTACATTTAAAATGTAAACTGATGCAACAATGTTTGTATCCTTTCCAAAAGCATTCACTACATGCACAGAGGTGGGCTCGTGGCACTTCGGAAACCCCTGTCTCCACGTATTCTAAAATTCACAACACAGAGTCCACTTTATAGAGAAGGAAGCCGAGGCGTGAGGCAATTAACGTACCTTCTTAGAGATTCCAAGCAAAAGGTGGAAAACCTTGAAGTCAGGTCCTGGGCAATACTGTATCTGCTAATGACTTGGCCACGTTGTCTATCCTATTGCTATGCAGCCGGTTTAGAGAGATTTTTAAATGCTCTCACGTTTCCCCACTGCCACATGAGGGGACCAACTAGGCTAGAGTACAAACTTGCTCGATTTAATACTCTGGTAATGATCCCAGTAACTGAGGAGGTGGGGGGAAAGCCAGTGAGTTTCTTTCTGCTGAAATTCCATCTCATTTTTATTTCTCTTAATGTTGTTTTTTTGAATCCCAAGTTCCAAAACCTGTCCCCTATTATGCAGTGCAAACGAGAACAGATGGGGAAAAGTTATGTTGGAAAGGGCTTTGGAGGGCCACCGAGAAGGGAAATATGACTACTCAATGTGTCACACACCAACTTGCAGCTGCCACCAGTCCTTCCACACGATGCACCGCGTATGGAACCAGCCCGTGGCGCTCAGAAGGCGCAGGCAGGCTGCAGGAAGGGAGCGCAATTAGGGAACAGTCGCTTGACTTGTGTTTCCTTGAAAATATGAATAAAGAGCAGAGCAGCGGCACAGCCAGTGAAACAGAAATCAGTCCAAAGGCCAGCCTGGAAAATGGGTTGCTGTACCCCTGAGTTTCTCGAATGTTAACCCATAACTGGCTTGATCCCCACCTTTTTGTAGCCAAGAGTTGCCTCAGAGGCTCTCAAAGTCACCACTCAGCTCTTCTCTGTCTAGGAATTACCCTTCTGGAAAGGTCACATGAGCCCACGTGCACGATGTGGCTTCCGACAAGGATTTTTCAGGACTCGCACAGTGCTGACGAGTTCACTGAACAGTTCAAGGGCCAGGCGGCTGGTCTGGTGTCAAGGGGCAGGTGTGCCAGGGACTAGCTGTGAGACCTTGGGCAAGTCACCTAGCTTCTCTGAGACTGGGGGCCTGCAGCTGGGAAACAGAGATCACCTGACTTACTTTTGAGGGTTTCAGTGTTCGAAGTAATGTATGTAAATTCCTGGTACAGGAGCATTGTTCAATATATAACAACTATTACTGCTGTGATAATCAAGAAAATTAGCATAGAAAATGCATAGCCCTGAGAATCCATGTTGAAAGTAATTATCATGGCTTACATTATGTTATTCAAAGGGTGATTCGGGTCATACAGATGGTATCAGTGAACAAATCTTCATGTTGTAAAAAAGTTGTGTTAAGTCCTGCGGAGATTTCCTCTGAAATCATGCCTGTCTTTGCAGAGTAAGTACACAAGAACTTCATGTCATGGAACACACTTTTCCTTCCCAGGGAGGCTCAGCCATTACCTAGGTCAAAGTACCTGTGGGAGGGTGTTCGAATGCAGTTCTCTGAGCCCACCCCACACCCTATTTTCAACATCTTTAAGGTATGGAGTTCAGGGATCCTCATTTTGAATAAAAACGATGGGGACCCTTAAGCCCAGAACCCCCTTCCTGAAGACATAGGGACAATGATCATTCTCATTGTGAGTCGTTTCCACCTGCCTTCCCTCTCTCACCACACACAGCCAGGCCCAGAAATGCGGCAACTGCTCACGGGGCAGGGGTTTGGGTAGTTCTAGCTTCTGTTCTCTTGTTTTGCACAGTATTTAGTTAATCCTGGTCTCTTCATATTCTCTTAATCCACAGGAAACATTAGCTTGGTTAGAGTTTGTCCTAAGAGGATGGCCATGCACCCCACTTTGCCCGGGGCAGCCCTCAGTAGCCCAGCATAGTTATTAATAGCACTTCTTTTCATTATCAAAAGTGTCCCAGTTTGTACGAGTAATTATATCATTCATTACCTGAGGTCTAGAGGAACTTTGATTAGCACATGTAGGACATGAATGAGGGCTGGCAAAATGTGTAACACATGCGACTCACTAGCAGAGGAGAGACACACCTCAATACCATCGGCAACAACGAGGAGGTACATCAGGCTGAAGTGACCTAGGGAGGATCAAAGAAAACTGTACTTTTTCAAGTTATTCCAAAAATTGGCGTTGGGAAAAGAAGGGTACGCAGCAACTAGGGATTCTAGACTGGTTGGTAGCTCCCCTCTCACCCAAGCGGCTGGGCAAGAAATGGATCTTGGCACCATATAGAGTTAGATATTCTCTACCTTTCTGTTTACTGGTTGTGACCCTGGGCAAGTTATTCAAAATCCCTGAACCTCACTTTACTCACGTGTAAAAAAGATAATAAAGGTTACTTTAGTTGTGAGGATTTAATAAAACATGTGTATAAAGCCACTGGCTCAGTGGGTAGTGCTCCATGACAGTGGTTCTGCCATTATTCTTTCCATCAGGGCCACGGCGTTGCAGTTCTACCAAAGACACAGGACTTCTAAAATAACAAGTCCTTTCAAGAGGAGTCGTGAAGGTGCTGTAGAAATGGGAATAGATTCCAGGGTATAAAAACTTTTTCTATCTTCTTTCTATTTTTCTTTCTTTCCTTTTTGTGGCAAACTCAAAGTCACACTCTTTTGGATGGAAAAAAAAAGTCAAAGGCCAGGGGCACCTGGGTGGCTCAGTTGGTTAAGTGACCAATTCATGATTTCTTCTCAGACCATGATCTCAGGGTCATGGGATGGAGCCCTGCATCGAGCCCCACGCCTGGCTTCACGCTCAGAGGGAGTCTGCTTAAGATTCTTTCACCTTCTCCCTCTGCCCCTCCCTTCCCTCATGCTCTCTCTCTCTCTCTCTCTCTCTCTCCCCCTCTGGAATAAATAAATCTTTTAAAACAAGTAAAAGGCTAATGAGATAAGTAGTGACTGAAGATGGATCAAGAAAAGCATAATTATAATCCCAGGTGAGAAAGGAAGGAAGGAAGGAAGGAAGGAAGGAAGGAAGGAAGGAAGGAAAAGAAAGAGAGAAAAACAGGTGATGGATTATGATCTCTAGCCAGCAAAACCTGAGTAGCATTTGACCTGAGAACTTCCATAAGAATGCTGCAAGTTTTTTGGGAGGATGGGGGGCGTAGTCCATCCTATGTTCCCAGGCTTCTGTTCATCTAACTGATGCCTTGCAGCCATCCAGACTGCTGTTTGGGTGGGCGGGATGGAGAAATACTATTCTGTTAAAACTAAGAGCTTCGAAGTGGAGACAAACACAATCTGGTAGTATTACAGAGGCATTATCCACCCTGATGACTCATTCTCTTTGGCTCCCACACAGCAGAAGCAAGAAGTAACATCAGTGACCTTGAAGATGTTGGCCAAGTATAGATCTAGCCCGAAGGCCTGATTTTTCAAATGAACACGTCTGTGTGTGTGTGTGTGTGTGTGTGTGTGTAGAGAGAGAGAGGTAGAAGGAGGCAGAGGATGGGGAATTCACGTTAAAGAGTAAGAATGTATGGAGAACAATTCTAAAGGCCCAATATAAAAACTCTTAATGCTTAGACAGCAAACAACTAAATAACAAGTACTTAAAAGGAAATAATCTCATGAGTAGGTCTCAGTTCGATGCTTTGAAAAGGTGGCTCAGTGTGGGAACATTTAAATTAAGCATTCTAACCTAGGAGTTGAATATGAATCCAGTCCCTATTCGTGGGCTCAGATCTCTCTCATTATTTCCATTCATCATGACTCCATGAATCCAGTTTGCTTAGAGTAATGTTTTCTATGTTCCAAGCCACACACGGCTCTATGCTCAGAGCCTACAAACAATTCAAACAGATGCAGTCCCCAGGTCTTTGACAACATGCAATGGAAAGCAGACAATAGTAAAAGGGTGCATCGGAACATACAGATGTACAGGCAGCTGCACAAATGGCAAGCAGAGTCATGGCCTTAGACCAGATGGTCCTTATGGTCCCGTAAAAAAAAATAATCAACATGGAACCCAGTAATCGTTTTGAGTTGGTAGAGACAGTTCTTGGAATTTTACATTGAAGTCTCAAAGAAAATAAAAGCAAAACCGTAAAGTTATTTGAAGCTAATATAAAAAATAGAGAACTGCAGTTGAAGCACTAAATAGAATAGAAAGGGTTTCTAGCTAAGGGGTGTGCAACACAGAAAAGCCAGGAGGTGATAGGAAGCATGGCATTATAAACCTGGAAGAGACTCAGACAGATCACCATGTTTGTATGAACAAACAAAAGGATTGGATTGGAAGGGTTGTAAATGATGGCTTAAAAATAGACTTGAGACAACTGGCCTCACATAGCTTGTTCTTGGCGTAAGTTTTCAAAGGTTTATGATTATGTTTTGAGTCATAATTTTCCCACGGTGTTTCTACTTTACGTAAAATTTTTACTTTTCATAGGTGCATATAAGTTACAGGAAGTAAGGTACAATTTGCTCAAAATTAAACAAACAAAAAAAACCCTTAAGATCTTTTTCCTGCGATGAGCAGAAGCCCAATTCAACATAGCCTAAGGACAAAGGAGACTTCAGTATAAGAAAATTCATGTGTTTCCCAGATCCAAGAACTGGAATCCAGGTGGGTCTCATAAACCCCTGGAGCCACACTTCAATACCGTGATCATTCTCTATCTTTTGTCTTTGTTTCTCCATCCATCTGCTTCATTCTCTCTTCGTGCTGTCTGCTAACCTGTTTGCGGTGCTCATGAGTACACACAGGAAATACACTGCCAAAAGGCCACAAGTTCACGTTTCTTCCACTTCAAAAAGCAGGAAGATGGAGCTTGACTCTTTTAGTCTAATTCCAAATTCCTGAATAAAAGCTAACTTTGGGTCAGGTAGTTATTGCTGAATAACTGTGGCCACAGAGTTGTACTGTATTACTTTGCCCCCCTCATATCCATGCTTGTTTAGGTGTAAGGAGACAGTGCCTCGAAAAGGATGGTACTGGGACACCAGGGTCACAGGATCGAGTCCCACATGGGGCTCCCCGCAGGGAGCCTGCTTCTCCCTCGGCCTGTGTCTCTGCCTCTCTCTCTGTGTCTCTCATGAATAAATATTTTCTTTTTAAAAGAAAAGGATGGTACTGTTTAGACACAAGGTATTGGAGTATCAAGATGCTTTGGCTATAAGGAAACGGATATTTCTTATCTCATATTACAAAAAGTCTTGTCTAAAATTTGGAGAATCTGAGATCCAAGACAATTCAACTCAACCAGTTTTCCTTGAGTACTTACTATGTGCCAGGACTGTTTTAGGTGCTGGAGATATTTGAATGAATAAAGTAGACAAAAATCTCTGTCTTCAGGGAGCTTATGTTCTACGATTGGTTAGTTTTGTGACTCAATAGTATTGACAAGTTTCCAAGGGTTTTTGTTTAAAAAAAAAAAAAAAAAAAAAAACCTCTTATCAAACCAGCATGTCAGCTATAAACATTTCTGACAAGAAGAATCAAACTGAGGAACACAAAGTTTTTGGAATTCACCTGAAGTCATACAACTACTAAATGAAGGAGTGATGAGCCCAGATGCTTACCCCGCCTGTGGTGCTGCTCCTTGCCCAAGGCCTGGAGAGGAGCCCAGCCTCCCTGAAGCACAGGGCTACCTGACTCCTGTACAAAATTGGGGTCTAACCTCCAGGAATAGATGGTGGATGGCTTCAGGAGGGGGAGCTAGGGTGATTTCTACAGCCTGCTGCATTGAGACTTCTTGGGTCAAACGCTTCTCTAAGTCTCAGGATTGACCACTTTACTTTTAGTCAGGTTTACTCAAGGTCAAGTTTAGCAGGTTGGTGGGAGAGAACCTGAGGTAGCTCACGCAGGATCAAGGTGCCCGTGGGTCAAGCTTTCTATTTGCAAAGGCAGTGATGAGCACAGAAAGATGGGGGCTGGTCAACAAGCACTTTTCCTCAACTGCAGAATAGTCAGTTTGACAGGCAGAAAGCATACAAACGCTGGAATTTAGAGGCTCTGGGCATCAGTCTCTACAATAGAATGGCCAGAAAGTTCTTAAGGTGTGTAGGGCATCCTTTTGGCAGAGGCTGATGAAAACTATCACCACTTGACTTTACCCAAGAGAGGAGCTTCTGCATCTCAAGTTCCCAACATTGGTGTAGGTGGAAACGAGGGCATTCTGGGGGGTGGGGGTGGGGGGGTGGAAAGCAAGTATTTAAACAGAATTTAGGTAAACTTCAATAATATAGAAGGAAGGGGAATCATAGATAATTACTTCTATGAATAAAAACTGGAGATGTAACATCCTATAGAAAGAAAACAATAATAAGCCTTCTATTGAGATAAGGAAATAATCAGAAATGCTGATTAATACACAGAACAGAGTTCAATTGTATTTGCAATATTTTACTTTAGGTACTGAGAGGTGGGTACATGGATACATGTTATATTATTCTCTATGCTTTCCCTTTTTTTCTGAGAAAAAAATATTTTTTAATATTTATTCATGAGAGACACAGAGACCCAGGCAGAGGGAGAAGCAGGCTCCCTGTGGGGAGCCCGATGCGGGACTGGATCCTGGAACCCCAGGATCGCATCCTGAACCAAAGGCAGACGCTCAACCGCTGAGCCTCCCAGGTACCCCTGAAATATTAAATTAAAAAATATTTTAAAACATGAAATATTAGATTAAAAAATAAATTTGGTATCATTCTGGTTTTTTTTGGGAATCTGCCATTTGAGATTTCATGAGTTGTCATTAGTGAGAGGGGTGGAGAAAAGAATCTGAGTTCTGAAGTCCTCTTCCTTCCAGAAAGAAGGACAAGACCTTGGGTTCCTGATTTCAGATTGTCCACAATATTCCTCACATCTTTGCAAGTCACCGGGTTGCTTTTCCCTCCGGGTCCCTTGCCCCCTTGCAATTTTTCCCTTCGTATTGGAAACTCAGTTGCCTCCTAAAATTTGCCACTGCCCCAGTTGTACCAAGGAGTGGGTGTAGTAGAAATTCAATATCCACTGCTATGTGTCATGTTCCTGAGTCAACTTTGCTTTTCAAAAACACAATATGTTATTAAACAAAATCTTTCCTCTGCTCTGAACAACAGACTAGCAGTTGGGGAGATATATATATATATATATATATATATATATATATATATATATATATATATTTAAGAAAATAGTATACATGTTTAGTCCACTCAGAGGCTAATCACTTGCCAGGGTTTATTGAAAGTTGCTAGGGTGGTTCCCCCCCACCCCCAATACCAGTTTTTGAGTCACATAATGGCAACATTTTGCTATAAAAATGCTAACTTCTCTTCTGTTGTGCTTCTGCTGTTATTCAAAAACAGCCAAATGGATGTTATTGAAATCCGGTCCCAAAAAAGGTTGAAATTGCTCCCCAGCTGGGCCTGAGACCCTGTGTGCCAAATTTCAGCCTAAAGAGAATTCTTATATTTGAGTCACTGTGAGCAGCTGAAAATACGAGGTTTGGGGTGGAAATGCTAACAGACTCTTAACTATCATTTTGCAAACCATGTGATTATAACACAATGCAAACCTCCTCTGGAGCAAGTCTCTGGCAAAAGCAACAGAAACAAGATGTCTGGGCCTAAAGTTCTGCCTTTACAAGCTTCTGCTGGGCCAGCAGGAAGCAGGGGAGGCTGGCGATGACATGGCCGACATTTCTGTTCTTGCGGAGGTTAAAAGATGGGTCCAGTTGGTGAATTTTCGTTAAAGAACAGAAGTATGTGCAGCTCATTCCTTTACAGGGCTCCTTGGAACATGGGTTTATGGTCACCCTTGCTTGTTCTGGAAGTGTTATCGCCAACACAGTGCTTGGTTCCAACCAGACACGAATTGTTTGCCACCTCTAGTCCCATTGGCTTAGTCACACTCGCTCCCATTCCAACTTGGCAAAAATGCCTGCACTGCTTGGCCACTTGCTTCTATCATCTGGCATTTAAATGTGGGCTGAATCTCTCCTCAGTAACGTCCAGGGCCACAAAGATGCTTTAGTTCCAGGCTTCGAACACATGTTCCAGGCGGCGGGTGCCCAAATGTAGGTAGAGTTTCCATAGGCCAGTCCATTCATGGACCCTTCAAATGACGAGAGGTGGTTAGAGCTTCTTGAGGACAGGCCCCCGGAGTACTGTTTCTAGAAGGGTCCTCATCACACTCCGTGCAACGCTCAGCCCTCTCTAGGGGCTGAGAGAGAGCTTTGTCCCCAAAAGCCTGGTCAGAATGCGGTTAATCCGTTTCGGCCACTTGGCAGCCAGTCTACTTTGGGCAGGACACTTCACTACACTTAGCCTCAGTACCTTCGTCTATAAAATGGGGATGGCACCTGCCTTCTATCCACTTGTAAGGATCATAGAATGCAAGAGTGTTTCCTAAATTGCAATGCACTATACACATTTTTGGCAGTGTTATTATCTCCAGAATCTCATTATAGCTGCAGAATTCTAATCTGAGTTAAAACTGTGGTTGAAGCCAATAGGAATGGATTTAGAAGATCTGCTCCTATTAGAAATAGCGGGCCACAGGGGCGCCTGGCTGGCTTAGTTGGTGGAGCATGTGACTCTTGATCTTGGAGTTGTGGGTTCGAGCCCCACGTTGGGTGTAGAGATTACTCAAAAATAAAATCTTAAAAAGAAAGAAAGAAAGAAAGAAAGAAAGAAAGAAAGAAAGAAAGAAAGAAAGAAAGAAAGAAAGGACTAGCAGGGCACAGTTCGAAGAATGAATATGTGTTTATCAGATATCTCCTAGGTGCTCAATTCTCTGTAGAGGCTAACAAGGATGTACAGAAAGAGAAGACGCGATTCTAAACTTTAAGAAGAATATAATTTAGCAGGAAGCAAAATATCTGATAATTAAGTGATAAATACTTTAAATACAGGATCAGTTTAGAAGTGGAGAGAAGGAACGAAGGCTAGACAAAAAGAGGTGGTTTCCCGGCCCAGGTGGTGTGGTAGGTCCTATTGTTTGTCTTTATCAAGATCCCTTCTTCAGGGGGTTTGATCTTCACCCTCCATGTGGTTTGACTGGGTTTGCCAGTCACAAGAGGACGTGATTATAGTGCAACGCAAACCCCCTCTGGAGCAACCATCCGGCTAAATATGGGCATATGCCCCAGGCTTGGCTACTGCCCAATCCCATCCCTCTAGCTAGAATGCCACTTGATTCAAATCAGGCCAATGAAAAATCTACCCTCCCCCACAAGGTATTATAAATGAAAGAGACGGGGGAAAGTTCTTTCTTGTGGGTTTTGCTTAAGAGGGGATGATGTAACTTTGGAGTTTTCTGCAGCTCCTTCAGTCTAGACGGATAGGGTGAGAAGGAGAGAGTAAGTCCAAGGCAGAGTGCAGTGCAGACCAGGCATGAGAAGAGGGAACCTCAAAGCACTGCTTGGGTTCCTGGCATCCTTGGGACAAGTTCTTCCATTCTTCTGAAGCCAGACTTCAATCTTGCGCCCACAGAAGTTTGGTTTAGATTTTCTTCCATTTGAACCAAGAGTCCCAGCTCTTATAGGGTGGGATTTGTGTTTAAATTATGTGTTTAAAAATGGATAGGATTTGGATATTGTCAGGGAAGGAGGCAGAGTGTTCTGGGCAAGGTCCACACGTGAATGTGGAATGAGCATGGTATGTTTGGGGAATCTGAGAAAATCAGGCTAGGTGGAGCAAAGGAAATGGGTCTAGAGTATAAACAGGGGGATTATTAAGGGAGAGGCCAGTTTGTGACTTTTTGCAAATTAGATAAGAGTTGAGGTTTGATTGGGAGGAAATCGTTCCTAAAAATAAACCAAAAAACCCTGCAATCTGTTTTTTTTTTTAAGATTTAATTTATTTATTCATGAGAGACACAGGGAGAGAGAGAGAGAGGCAGAGACACAGGCAGAGGGAGAAGCAGCCTCCCTGCAGGCAGTCTGATGCGGGAATCAATCCCAGGACCCCGGGATCACACCCTGAGTCAAAGGCAGGCACTTAACCGCTGAGCCACCCAGGTGCCCCTCCTGCAATCTGTTTTAAGGCAAAAATTAAAGTCTGCTCTATTGGTCTCCTTGGGCTGCCACTACAAACTACTGCATGCAGACTGAGTGGCTTCAACTACAGACATTTCCTTTGTCATAGTTGTGTCAGCTCAACGTCCATGACCAAGGTGTCAGCGAATCTGGTTTCTGGTGAGAGGTGTCTGGCTTGCAGATGGCCATCTTCTTGCTGTGTGTTCACAGGGCTTTTCTTCTGGGCGTGGTTGGAAGGAGAGCACTCTGGTGTCTCTTCCCCTTCTTATAAGAACATCAGTTTTATCAGAGCAGGGCCTCACCCTCATGATCCCATTTGACCTTGATTTCCTTCTTACAGACTCGCTCTCCAAATACAGTCGCATTGGGGGTTGAGACTTCACATATGATTTTTAGGGGAATTCAGTCCATAACATCTTTCAAAACTAAGACTAGGAGAAGATGAGGTTAATGAGACTCTGATACACTGTCATTGGCAGAGTAAATCTAAGGAGAGAAATCAGGTAAAATCTAGTCATGTTGAAAACATGCATGACCAAGATCCAGAAATCTATTCTGAGATTTAGAGTCTTTTGTACCATGAAACACATTCAGAAATGATTCTTATAGCATTGTTTTTAAGGGTCAAAAAACTCTGGCTAACCCGACCCCTACATGCCGCTCTCCTAAATGTCCATCAAAAGGGACAATAAATTTTAGTGCATTTATACAATCTTCAGCCCCATATGGCACTAAAGGTAAAAAATCCTAGAAATATGTGTATCAACATGAATAAATCTCAAATATAATGGTGATGAGGGAAAAAAATCAAGTTGCCCAACATATAGAGCAGTGTAACAAATCAGTGGCGTGTTGGAGCCTGCTCATACCTATTGGGCTCATCTCTTCCCAACTCCTTGTTCACTGACATCAGGTGGTAGCTTGAAATTGGCTGCGGTGGGAATACTTACACTGTTGTAATTGGCAGGAGCTTTAATCAAGTCTTTTATTTATTTTGAAATTTTTCTCCTTCCTTGGAGATCCAGTTGTTAAGCATTTACCAGGATACCAATGAAATAACATTTTTATAAATAGTAAAATATTTAAAACAGCACAGTATATCAAGGTAATCATATAAAGACAGAATTTGGTATGATAAGCACCACATTCAAGACAGCGATTACTTCTTGAGAAGAAGGGTCAGGATGTGATAGGGGAGTGATACACAAAGGCTTCAACTGATCTTAAAATGTTTTATTTCTTAAACTGAGGAGCAGGTGTATGAGTGTTTGTTAATTTATATTTTATACTTTGGGTTTTTTGGAAACATTTAGTAAGTCAGTGCGATATGGAAGCCAGTCTTCTCATGCAGCAGTGTTACACGGGCACGATGGGGGAGGCACCAGACTCGGTCTCTGTCTTTGCACCATTCTGCTGGTTCAGCAGTGATGGGACATCTGTGGCTCTCAGATTTGGCCACTGGGGCATGGGGGAGGCTCCAGATGAATCTGTAGTATCTCTGGGGCTGCACACAGGTGCCACATTTGATTCTGAAGTCCCAAGACGAAGAGGGAATAAATACCAGCACAAGAAGAGGTGAGATAATCTGAGGGAAATCTTCAGGTGGTTAGCAGGCTAGCGTGATCATTCCCAGATAGACGCCCCTTCAACTCTGGCTAACCCGACCCCTACGTGCCGCCTAACACACAGGGCAGCATATTCACATTATGTGTCACAAACAGAATTTTTTTTTTTTTTTGGTATGGGTGCTTGTTCCTAGTCAACTTGGGTCATAAGGGAATTCAGATTCTCCTAGAAAGGGGCATATCTTGGAGATGTTAGGGCAGATTTACAGCAAACTGGTTGGGAGATGCCAGGAGGGGATGACGCCATTCCTAGGGGAAAGACCTTTTTGCCTTTCTATTTGGATTTATGGCATATTTTCATTCCTAGGTGAGGTGGACTATAGTGTTCTATTTTAGTTACAGCCCCCTTCCCCTTGCAAGCAAGTCAATAGGCTGGTCTGGATTTTGGACCTCTACCCGACCTCCTTTCCTCCCCTTCACATTTAGCCATACTCAACAGTTTGCTAAACACACCATGCTGTTTTCTCTGCCTAGAATCTACTACCCCACTCTCACCCCCACAGTCCTTCTCTTTCTTTAAGCTCCTGCGTGAAGACTTTCCTCCCCACCTTCCACAGGAGCAGCATTTCTCTCTATCTCCTGTGGGCACCCCTCCTCCTAAGACACGGCTTCCGCATTCTCTGTACACTCGGAGTGGTACTCACTGCTCATCTACCCACCTCCTCTGCTGTAGCACTGAGCACCTTCATGGCAAGGACTCTGTGTTATTTTACTTTCTACCGTCAGGGCCTAGCATCCTCTCTTTTCTCTTTAAAATGATCTATGAACATGAACACCCCTGCAGAATCCAGCTGTAGGCAAGGAAGCCAGGCAAGGGCGGTGGGGCGTACCAAAGACAAGGAAACAGACACTAGCGGGCACAAAAGGCATGACTCCATGCATTTGTGAAACTTCAGCTGACTTTGTGCAGTTAGTGGAAAATAAACCAGAAATACACAAAGGCTGGAAGTGCAGAGAAGGCGGGGTCAGGGCTGACCAAGCTCCTGGTGCTTCTTCCTTCCCTTCAGCCGTGACCCCCTTCTCCTCCTTTTCTTGTGCCTCGTTAACCTGGTCTGGAATCTCCAGAACCGTTGTCAACAGCTAGTTATTCCATGTGTGTTATGCCCTGAATCCTGTTCTGAATACAACGCTAGTAGGTTCCACTAATTAATTAAATTGTACTTCATAGACTTGGAGTCAGGGCTCTTGAATACAAGATGCAAATTTATGCAACATATGCAAATCACTCATGTTCTCAAATTCCATGAACAAAATCTGGTAGCCTTGAGATAAAAAAGCCCCTGCCAAGCATCATCTCTTCTAATTATTTCTTAATTCTCCCCCCACCCTCCACCCCTTAGCACTGAACTAACACTTTCAGGCTTGGCAGAAACTGGTAGAAATACAATGAGTGTTGGTTATAAACAGGAAGTTCCTTAAGGGCAAAGACCCTCTAATCTACTTGATGGTCTCTGGTGGCTCCTAATTTACTGTTGAGCACACACAGCCTTGCACAAGGCACACCATCAACAGTCTTAACTACTAAATTCTGGATAATTCGGATGAACAAAAGTTGAGAGCCCTGTTTATAAAACGTGGCACAAAAATCTAGGAACAAGGAAATGATGACCTGTACAGTCTAATACATGTGGTTACATAAATTCAAATTAATTAAAATTAAAATTAAATAAAAACTGAAAAATTCCATTTTCAGAATAGCCACGTTTCGGGCGTCCGATAGCTACACATGGCTAGTGATTTTCTTGTTGGTCAGCGCAGACACAGTCCATTTCTATGATCACCGACAGTTGTATTGGACAGTGCTGATCTAGACTTTGCCACTCAAAGTCTGGTCCTGGGGCCAGCAGTATGGCATCACGCGGGAGCTTATTGGAAGTGATGAATCTCAGGCCCTAACCCAGATCTGCTGCAGCAGAATCCACATTTTAATAAATTCCTAGTTCATTCACGTGCATATCAGAGTGAGGCACATTGGTCTAGAGCTAAAACAGAGATCGGTGGCTCTCAGATTTTAGCATGCATCAGAATCGTCTAGGGGGATTATTAAAGCCAGATTGCTGGGCATCGATATGTGAGTTTCTGATTCAGTAGGTATGCTAGAGTCCTGCCGTAACAAATTACCCCAAGCTGGCTGGCTTAAGACAAAAAAAAAAAAAAAAAAGTCTATTATCTCTCTCAATTCTGGAGGCCAGAAGTCTGAGATCAAGGTGTTGGCAAGGCCATAGCCCCTCTGAAAACTTCCTTAGGTAAAGAAGAATGCTTTCCTGCCTCTTCCTAGCTTCTGGTGGTTTGCTGGCAGTCTTTGGTGATTCTTGGCTTGAGGCTGCATAGCTCCAACCTCTGCCTCCACCAGCATATGGTGCTTGCCTCTTGGATCTGTGGCTCTGGGTCTGTCTCTTCTTCTTAAAAGGACACCAGTCATATTGCATTAAGGGCCCACTCTACTTATGGTGTCCTCTTATGTAACTAATTTCATTTGTAATGATCTTGTTTCACGTTCTGGTGTCCTAGGGGTTAAAACTTCAACATAGCTTCGTGGGGGGCGGGGGGGGGGGTGCTCGATGTAATCCATCCCAGGAGTTCTGGGATGGGACCTGATAAATGGCATTTGTAACAACTTCCCTGGTCACCTTGATGTCACTCCAGGGACCACACTTTGAAGACCAGAGGTCTAAAGTATCTACAAAATGGGACTACGTGGGACTACAAATTGGATTATACTATAGAAATAACTGTGTTCAAGATTCTATTTTAAAGCATACATGAAAGATCGTCATCCAGTCTGCGTGTGAATACTTCCAATGACAGGGTTCTCATTACCAGCAGAGCAGCCTTCTCCACAGCTATTCCTGTGAAAATTCACACCCTTTGAACTTTCTAAATATCTGATATATCTAGATATATCTAGATATCTGATGGCAGCTGAATGTCTCAAGCCCTTACCCTGTCTACATTCCCTCCGTTTGACAGAACTCTCAGGCGCCTCAAGGTTCTGGCTTGCTCCCGACGGCACGCTTGCTAAGGCGCATAGGGGTGCTGATCACGCCTCCCACTGAGTATAAATTAGAAATAGACACTGGAATTGAACAGATAAAGATCAAAAGGTCAGCTTTATTTCCAGCAAATGTATGTTGGAGAGTAGACCTCGGACCTCGACTGCAGTCAGCCTTCCTCACAGCCCCCACCTACTGGGATTCATCTGACACGGTCTGATCCGGAGAAGCGGGACGACTGAACCCACCCCACTCTGCAAGGCTCTGAGGGTAAGAGTGGCAGTTATTACCACACGAAGAAAGGCTCCACCACTCGAAGACAGGTTTTCCTTCTTTTTTTTTTTTTTTTTTTTTTTTTAAGACAGGTTTTCCTAAAAGAGAAATGAAAACTACATCGCTTCTCTTGCCCCAAACCCACCCATCGAAGGAGACAGCCTTCCTCCCTGGTTGCCAACTGGCCACCCACTCCTGCTACTTTCCCCCTTTCAAACATATTCCCAAAGTTCTTTATAAAAGCCCTCCTCTCCCATGGTGCCCAAATGTCTCTGGAAGTTGACTCCATTCTCAGCTCAAGCCAATCATAGTACCTCTAATCCCCTTGCAAGTGATGGGTTCTGCAGCTCAGGCTTCAGCCAGTTGTTCACGGCATTGTTCTAGAGCCTGCTGTAGGACCAGGGATGGGCACATGACTCCAACTAGTCTAATGAGGATGAACGAGAACTTTCATGCAATGGTTGGAAAAGAGATTCATTTTTTCTTTTTTAAGATTTTATTTATTTATTCATGAAACACACACACACACACATACAGAGGCAGCGACACAGGCCGAGGGAGAAGCAGGCTCCAGGCAGGAAGCCCCATGCGGGACTCGACCCCGGGTTTCCAGGATCATGCCCTGAGTTGAAGGGAGGCGCTCAACTGCTGAGCCACCCAGGTGTCCCAGAAAGGGGATTTTCTAATGAGGAAGTATTTTGTTCCAGGACTAATGGTAGGTCTCTTCTAACCACAAGGAGACTCAGTCTGAAGAAAAAAGCCCCCACCTGGAGGCTGGAGGAGTTCAAAGAGCAGAGAAATAGATCTTCAGCTCCAATCATAGCATGTTGGCTCTATCTTTGTTTTTTGTTTTTTTGTTTTTTAATTATAAAAAACCCAAACCCAAGTTTCCGTATTGTTTAAGCTAGGTATATCAGTGTTTCTGTCATTTCCAGATAAAATGTTTCTTCCCAATAAAATATGCAAATATTGTTCCCATGAGCTAGTGAACATTGCCTCACGGAAACTTAGAGAAATAGGACTGCGTCTCCACCCGCCAATGCTCTATTTTAATTCATTAATGCTGCTTTTAAAGTATATGCCCTTCACTGGACAGATTACTCCAGACACTGCGCTGCTGCCAAGTCCCAGATCCCATCACAGTACCTTCCACAGAATGTACTCTAAGGAATCACCTATTGAACAAATGCACCTGGAGACCGCATCAACATTTTCAGCAGACACATAATAGTTGTCATATTAAGTTCAGATAAACTAAAAGCTCTAGAACATTTTTTATATGAATTGATGTCAAAGCTGTCCGTCTCCACCCTGTATCTGAGCAATTGCATTGTGTATGGAGTTTGCTTTTGAACATTTTTACCTAAATAAAGGCCTTGATACTTCTTGCTCGTCAATTATATCTAGGAGATTCCAGCTCAGTTGAGATAATTTTTAATTGTGGTTTCATCATTTGTCATGTCAGCTATTCTTCCTAGTTCAGTGTCAACTTCAAAAAGATAGACGTTCCTTCTCTATCTTCGTATGAATCAAATATCTTGTCTTGTGGAGCCACCCCCATAAACGACAATTCCTCTAAGATTTCTGTGGCTATCAAATGGCACTTGGATCTCCTCCAGTCCCAGGAAATGTAATTCCCAAGGTCCAGAGACTTGAATTCATAAAAACCAAACAGATGAACTCTTACCAAATCTTGTCTCTTGAGAAAATTCAAACCATAGCAATTGTCACTCTAAGTTGTCAACTGTCTACGAGACATTCAGAGATCCATGGTCGGTAACAATTTGTTACTTTGCTGGCCATCTGGCTCTGGCCCACTCTCGTAATGGTAAGTGGCATCGGTTTGCCTACTGGTGACAGCCTAGTCATCTGCCCAACATCCCCATCTCAACTGTGTGTTCTGTACGTGCTCTAACTCATCGTGGTGACTACAACTGCTCTGTCTTTATGAAAAAGATGCTTTAAAAAAGTGGTTTCTTATTGTTAGGATAGAAGTAAAAAAAAAAAAAAACTAAAGAAAAGATTGCATTCTTGAGTTTAAAAGTTTATAATGGTCTTGAATCAAATGTCTCATAATGCCAGTGAACTCATGTACGTTGGTGGCATGATGGTTTATTGAAATATTGATTTGTGTTGTGCTCTCTGTATTTTTCTTCTTTCATTTCAAGAGGGTAGTTGGGCCATTGGTTGGCTGAATCAGAAGCTGTTTCAGAATAACTTTGTTTCCTGTCTTCTGGGCAAAGCTGAGCACATTGAAAGGGTTACGCCAGGAGTCCTAGAGAGAGGTCAGAGAGGACAGAGGCCGTCCCCAGACAGAGGAGGGGTAGGATTTGATGTGTCCGTGGGGCCGGCTCCCGGAGAAGCGGCAGGGCCCCCGGGGTGGGGTGGATTCTGGAAGCCAGCAGCTGCCGCCGGACCATGTGGACTGAACAGGGAGAACAGCAGAATCCTGTGGCCTGAAAATTAGATATTTTGGAAAAGGTTGCTAAATTGTGTCGGTGTCTATTTGCCCTCTCCTTCCCGGGGACCCGGGCCCACCCCCGGCCCCGCCAGGGTCCTGCCGGCCAAGCGGAGCCGAGGTGTCCCGGCCGCCTCTGGGTGCCGCCTGAGTCAGGCAGGAGGCGAGGGGCTGCGAAGCCGAGGGGGGGGGGGGAGGGCCCGGGAGGGGGGAGGGGAGGGGGAGGGGGAGGGGCCCAGCCGCCCCGGGCTTCCCGGCCGGATGGCCACGTCGGGCTTCGGAGCCGAAGGGACGAGGTGCGGGAGGCGCGGTGGCCGGGGGCGCCTGGCTTCCCCAACCGCGCTGCCTGCAACGGCGCGACGTCCTGGGCTCAGCCTCTCGTCCCGACCCCGCATCGGAGCCCCGTCGGGTCCTGGAGGAGGTGGGCACCAGGCGCTTGGCCCTCCCGACACACAGGGGTGCCCCGGCCTCCGCCCCGGCCTCCTGGCCTCTGCCCCCGCCCCGGCCTCCACCCCGGCCTCCACCTCTGTCCCTGGCTTCTGCCCCGGCCTCCCCCCTCCGACCTCCCGGCCTCCCCGCTCCGACCTCCCAGCCTCCTCCACCCTGGCCCCCCGGCCTCTGCCCCGGCCTCCACCTCTGTCCCTGGCCTCTGCCCCGGCCTCCCCCCTACGACCTCCCAGCCTCCTCCACCCTGGCCCCCCGGCCTCTACCTCTGTCCCTGGCCTCTGCCGCGGCCTCCCCCCTCCGACCTCCCGGCCTCCTCCGCCCCAGCCTCCTGGCCTCTGCCCCCGCCCTGCCCTCCCGGCCTCCACCCTGGCCCCCCGGCCTCCGCCCCGGCTTCCACCTCTGTCCCCGGCCTCTGCCGCGGCCTCCCCCCTCCGACCTCCCGGCCTCCGCCCCCGCCTCCCGGCCCTTGCCCTCCCGGAGTGTGGGCCCGAGCCTGAGAGCTTCCGCCTTGCTCTCAGGGCCCGCGCTCCCCCCGCGGCTAACGGGCTCCAAATGTCCCTCGGCCGCCGGCCCTGGAGGGCGCCGGGGCCGGGGGTGGGGGGGGTGGAGGGGGACAGCGCCGCCCCGAGGCCCCGCGGCCGGCCCAGGAGCAACTGCCGGGCCCTGTTGAGCGCCCCCCGCTCCTCCCTTCCCACGGAAGCTGCTCTCGGTTCACCGCGAGGGATGAAGAGCTTCTCAAGGGCGAGGCAGAGCACGCCTCGGAGGGCTCCAGCCCAGCTGCCCCGGAGCCTGCTGGGGGGACACGCGGGGGGAAGCCCTGGGGGGACACGTGGCCGGGGGGGGGGGGAAGCCCTGGGCGCGGCCTCCTCTCCTGGGGAGACACGGAGGCAGGAGGCGGCCTTGGACTCCGGCTCAACCCCCGGGCCTCACACCTGGCTCCTGGCCCCGGAGCCTCCCAAGGGGTCGGGGCGTGCCCCCCCCCCCCCCCCCCCCCCGTCGGGGTTTGCCTGCTGCCGTAGGTTTCTCACATCTACTTCCTCCAAACAGGAAACAATCTGCTTGGTTCGCCTCCAGGAGCCCGAGGGGAGGGGCCGCCTTTGTGTCCTCTCCTGTCTCCGTCAAGCCATATGCAACTGGCAGCCGCCACGCTCCTCCCCGGGGGAAGAGGAGAAGCAGCGCCGGATTCCTGCATGGAAGGGCCCATGCGGGGGCACCGGGGGCCTGGACTCCCACCCCGGGGAGCTGGGCTCAGGCCGCCCCTCGCGCCTCCCTGCCCCGAGGCTGCGAGGGGACAGGGGCACGGGCCTCGGAGGCACCTGGGGAGGATGCCCCATCCCAGGTGGCACCCTGGGCTCCTCAGTGACCCGAGCGCTTGGCAAGACCCGCTCTCTAATTTCTTTCAAGAGCAGAAAACGGTGCTGCCGGGTGACGGAAGAGACGAGCCGACGGAGCGGAGGGTTCAGGAGGCCTGAGATGACTCTCCAGTGTCCCCTCCCGTTAAGCTTCTCCGAGAGACAAGGGGCAGGGAATGAAAACGAGCCCATGGTTCCGGCAGCTTGGGGAGTGAAAGGCCAGACCACCTGCTGAGAGGAGACCAAAACATGGACTAATTTCATGCAAAGAATGCCTAAAAGAAACATTTTCATTAGGATGCACCTTGCACCACCGAGGTACAGGGCTTACCGAGACACACGGCAGGGGCAGGACGGGTTTTTAAAGGCAACGGGACAGCCGGAAAAACAAAGACCTGGGCCTAAGGGCAAAGAGACTGCAGATGAACGCGTATAATAAGGTTATACTGAGACCGAGATGGGGCCACCAATTAGGCCCCGAGCTTCCAGCAGGCCAAAGCAGAAAGGGAAATATTATGTTACCAAATGTATATCTTTCATGAGGAACCCCCTACTGCTACCAGTTCCTCATCCTTTTTTATCATAAGATTCATAAGCATGGATAATTATCTTCAGGAAGAGAATACTTAGGGAGTTTCACTACGGCCTCTTTCAAGTATTTGATGGGCTGCCAAGTACAAAAAGGAAAGATTGCTTTGGGTAATTCCAAACCACAAAACTAGAATCAATGAGTGTAAGTTAAAGGGAACAGATTTTGGTTAAAAATAAAGAACTTTCTAACAATTAGAGTTGTCCATAAATGGAATGAGCTGTCTGGCAAAGAAGTGAGCTCCCTGTTACTGGAAGTGATCAAACAGAGGCTGGCTAACCATCTGTTAAGGATAAAAAGGATTTGTACATAATGAGAGAATTATGCAACAACATAATACAAGGCTCTTCATGACAGTTTTATTTATAATAGTAGGAAAGAAAATAGAATCAACCTAAATGTCCAACAATAGGGGATTAGATTATTATGGTACTCTTATCTGATTTATTTTATTTTATTTTTTACAGATTTTACAGATGTTAAAAATCAATAAAATGATGACATGGGAAATGCTTAGAATCTATTACTAGGTGGAAAAAAAAAACAGGCGACTGTAGCGTATATATCGTGATGCCATTTTGTAAAAAATATTTGTGTTTGGACAAATAACACTAAAAAGTACATAGGTGAAAACATTAATGGTGATTACCATTAGTGTTTGAATTATGGGTGATTTTTCTCCTCTGGGCTTCTCAGGGTTTTCCTGGTTTTCTATGTTGAGCACTTACTACTTATGTAACTAGAAAAAAAAAAAAAGTAAGAAGAAAAAAACTCCAAAGAGTGTCTTATTAATTAGTAGCTTCAACTAGATGATCTCTATAGTTTTTCAAACCAAGAGTCTATGATTTTTTTTTGAGTCTATGATTTTTATTTTAAATTTAAGTTGGTTGTTTTTCCTCATAAAATAACTTATCTTTCTAAAAGATTTTAATCAGGGGGCCCCTAGATGGCTCAGGAGTGTCTGCCTTTGGCTCAGGTCATGATCCCAGGGTCCTGGGATCTGAGCCCCTTCTGGGCTCCCTGCTGAACAGGGAGCTCTCCTCCCGGTGGGTGATCCTCCCAGTTGATGCTCCGTCTACTAGTTGGTGCTCTCTCTCACTATCCCTGTCCCTATCTCTGTCTCTCTCTCTCTCTCTCTCTCTCAATTAAATAAATAAAATATTTTTTAAAAAATATTTTAATCAAATATAAACACCCTCCCGCCAAAGAAATGTTGGCTAAAACCATAAAGTTTTTGATATAATCGAATGTATTTCTGATTGCTATGGCCATTTTCATCTGAAGTCTCTTTTGAAAATACATGGGATATAAATTTAAAAATCCACACGGTAGAGTAGAAAGAGCTTACAAATTAGAATCAGATACCTCTGGTTCTCAAATTTTGACTCCACTACATATCAGCCTTAATTTACTCAACTTTAATATGGGATAAAAATTATAATAATAATAATAGCTAAGATTTGTAAAAGATTCACTATGTGCCAGACACTGGTTAAGTGCTTTACATGCAATGGAATCCTCAATAAAGTCCTCTGAGGTGAATTCTCTATTTTTCAGATGATAAAATGAAAACACCGAGAATTTCCATGGCTTGCCAAGATGAGGCAGCTCTAAATGATGGAGTAAAAATTCAACCTCTGGCAGTTTAACCTTAGGAACCACGGTGTTAACCACTGTACGGTACTGCCTTGCAGCGTTGTGGAAGGACTAGTTAGTTGAACGTACCCAAAGTGCCTAGCAGAAAAGCAGGCCATCGGTATGTTAAGTTTCTCCCTCAACTTTTCCATAGCTATTTGGCCCCAGAAAGTCTTCTGATTATCTTCTCCAAGAATGCATTCAACGAACACACTGGAGAAATGAGGCTATGTGGTAGGTAGTCTTACAACAAGTTCGTTATCAATGGCATTCATGTCAAACTCAGAGATATTAGAAATCATGTCCCACAGGATTCCATTCTGGGACTGATTCTTTAATATTTCATCAATGATTTACATGGATAGAACAGAAAATAAGCTCCTAAAGCTGACAGATGATACATGCTGTTAGCAGATGACACCCATCGTCAGTTAGGAGGGCTAGCATCCAGGACAGGATTAGAATTCCAAATGGTCTGGCAAGATGGAGAAGAGGTGGAGGCAAAAAGAATGAACTTCATTAGCAACTAGCACAGAGTAATACATTTATTAAGAGGGAAAACGTTATATCGGCATAGCAAGGGCAGTGACTAACAATGAAGAATTGTTGCTGGAAAGAGTTAATGGTTAAAGTAGCTCACAAGCTGGAAACGAGACAGAGGAAGTCAAGGATGATTCTGGAAATGCAGCGAAAAAATAAGATTGTTGGAGTAAATCGATTTACCATTATATACCATATTTTAAACACTCTTTTGAGTTCTGTATTTTTTCCCTCAACATAGTTCTGGACAGTTTGGAAAAGGCATACAAAAAAACAAAAGAAATCTTTGCAATTACAAAACACAACCTGAAGGCATAGTGAAGAAACTGAGATCTTTCAGTTGAGGAAGGCAAGTCCATTGCTGACAATTCGTTTAAAAATTGCTTACTGAGCAGCATCTATGTGCCAGCTTTTGTGCTGGGTGCTGGGAGACAGAGAGAATCAAGATGTGGTTTTTGACCTTGAGAAGCTCAGAGACAGGAGGATAATCACTCCTAAGTTTATAAAGACTGTTATTTAAAACTCTGATATTTGTGTCATTCCTGCCTAATTCCTATGTATCTCTCTCTCTCTTCTTTTTTTTTTTTTTTTTGATTCCCTCTTCCTTCCTTCATTTCCTCTTCTTTTTCTTTTCCTTCCCTTCTCTAGATGTTAGGTCTGTGATTGGAGCCCACTAGCATGGCAGGTTAGTTAGGTATATTCCATAGGGTCCCATCTGAGACTTGGCCAGGATACTAAGCCTTCTTTTCTTAACATTTCAAAATATTTCTATAAACTTATCTTTCAACCTCCAACACTTCCAATAAAATTGCAGGTGATGGAACAAGGCTGGGAGAGAGAAAAATAGGTTTCCGGATACAAAATAAGGCAGTTTGGCTGGAAAAGATGCTAGAGTAGATATATTATGAATATTATAATATTAAGGAATTTGAACTTTCTCTTACTGATGACAGGAAGTCAGTAAAGTTCAGTGAAAGTGTGTGAGAAAGGGACTAACAAGATCAATGTGGGTTTTAGGAAGAGTAAACCTATGTGGCAGACAGAATGGATTGTTAGGGGACAGGCTGGAGGAGGGGTCATGTTAGAAGGTGGTTATTAAGCAATAAACAATGACCAGAGTTAGACAGTAGAGTTAAAAGAGGCAGAAGACGGGATCCCTGGGTGGTGCAGCGGTTTAGCACCTGCCTTTGGCCCAGGGCGCGATCCTGGAGACCCGGGATCGAATCCCACGTCGGTCTCCCGGTGCATGGAGCCTGCTTCTCCCTCTGCCTGTGTCTCTGTCTCTCTCTCCCTCTCTCTCTCTGTGACTATCATAAAATTAAAAAAAAAAAAAAAAAGAGGCAGAAGACAGGTGGATATGAGAGACCCTGTAAAAGAAAAGTCAATAAGATTTGATGTCAAAGTAAATACGAGCATCGAGGGAGGGGGAAGAATGGAAAACAACCCCTGGATGGTAGATAAGGAGTTTGGGAAATGAAAAATGTACCAAAGTGTGGCAGTGGGAAGGTGAAGATGGTTTGTGGCAAGGGCGTCATGATGGGTTCAGGGCCAGAAAGGTTGTATTTGTGTCGATGGAATATATAAATAAAAACCATATATCCAACAGGGAACTAGGAATAGATTTTCTAGAAGATCATCCTCACAGAGGTAATAATGTGTTTTGGACACCTCCACCTGTATATCCCACTGATACATCACACTCTGCATGCCTAAGACTAAGCTCTACTGTCATTCACAAACACAAATTTTAATTTGTGTTTCTCCTCCGGGTTAATTATGCTTTTAAACACCCAGGCTGCCAAACTCAGAGTCATCTCTGGCACCTTTCTTTCCCACCCACCAGCTCCCACAAGCAACTAGCCACTAAAACAATTGTATCTAAGAGCAAAATACGTTGTATGTCAATTCCTAGTGCCATAGTTAACGCTCACGTGATTTTCTTAACAATCACACAGTTTATAACAAATTTTCTTGTCACGTGAGTCTGTATTTTTCCACTGGCTACAGAATGAAATTCAGTCTTCCAGGAATGAACATACCTGTCCAGCCTAATCACTGAGAATATCTATACATACCCAACCTAAGAGTCGCATCAGCTTCCTTGCCTTTCTTTAATGATGTCAGGGATTTTTATGCCTGGTGTGCCTTTATTGATGATGTTCCATTATTTTGGGATAATTTTCTCTACTTAAGAAGAATATTTCTGAAGTTCTGAGTCCCATCCTAATCCCATTATGAGGGCTTCTCTGACCTCCTGTTGCTTGTCTTACTTCACTCATGTTGCTATTTTTTTGGAAAGCAAGAGCCTGAACCAGGGAGGTGGAAGTTGACATGGGAGGAAGCAAACGATGTAATACAAGTCTAAGCAAAGGATAGATGCACACAGAGAAGGGAGAAGTTCAAGATGAAATGACAGTCTTGGCCAGACCTGGATAGCTGGAGAGAATTACCATGAAAAAAAAGAAAAAAGAAAATAAAAGAAGAAAGGAGGAAGGAAAGTTAATTTGGCTTTGAGCATGTTTGGGTTGAGAAACCAGCAATGAACCCAAGTCAAGCCTTACAGAAATGAAAAGGGTAGTTGAGGCTAAAGAAAACTATTTGTAATTTATATGCAAAGAGATAATACCAGATGTGAGGGGGAATAAAGGAATAGAAGAGTCTGTTAGGGAAGATGTTGGTCTGAGGCTAGAGCTATAAACATGTTACCAGAGTTCCAGCCAAGATGGAGACTTAGGAAGACCCTGAACTCACTTCCTCCATGGACACACCAAGTCTACACCAGTTTATAGGGCAATTCTTTCTGAAGAAGAAGATAGAGAAAAAAAGAGAACAAATAGAGAATGAATGGCAAGAGAGACAGAGACAGCGAAACAAAGGGAAACCCCACCTGCCCACATGGTGACCTATAGTCGGGAGAGATAGTACTGAAGAACCGTGAGCAGATTCATCTGTGCTAGGGCACAGAAAAAAAAAAAGCTATGGTTTAAAAGGGCAACTGGAATATAAAGGGACCATCACTAGAAATCTGCCAAACAGCCAGAGAACTGCTGGAACTCTTTCCAGGTCAGAGGTGCTGGTGAGTGCCATGGTTTACATTTGGCCTCTACATTAATAGTGCAGACAGGTTCCAGGCACCATAGCCAGCCTGCCAATTCAGTGGGCCCCAGGCCCCTAACCCACATCAGCCTCAAATGCCCTAGGGCACAGGAAAAAAAGAAGTGGTTTATTTTTATTTTTTAGAAGATTGTATTTATTTATTTATGAGAGACACAGAGAGAGGCAGAGGCATAGGCAGAGGGGGAAGCAGGCCCCTGGCAGGGAGCCTGATGCAGGACTCAATCCCAGGACCCTGGAGCCACAACCTGAGCCAAAGGCAGATGCTCAACCACTGAGCCACCCAGGTTCCCAAAAGGTGTGGTTTCAAAGAACAACTAGAACACAGAACTAAGCCTAGAGCCCTGCCAAATGGTAATTCAGATTCAGCTGCCCTACCAGGCCACCCCTGCAGGAAGCACCCTGGGATGTCCCCACTTGCTCCCACTTCAGCTTCAGCTGTCATCCCAGGGTACCCTCAACTCAGAGAACCCACTTGAGCTCCAGCCATCCCACCAGGGCAGGCCCCTCACAGTGCCCCAGCATACTGAGCCAGCCAGCCCCAGCACCAGCCAGCCTGCCAAAGTCATTTGGCACACATAGTTTACATAGGGGATGATCATACACAAGGTCATGTTCTTAGGAGAAGTAGCTGTTCCATTCACAGAAACAAACAGAAAGTTGAGCAAGATGAGACAGAGATATATACTCCAGATGAAAAAACAAGACAGACCCTCAGAAATAGAACTAAATGAGATAGTAATAAGCAATCTACCTGATAAGGAGTTCAAAGTAAAAACCATGAAGATGCTCATCAGACTGGAGAGAAAAGTGGATGAACTCAGTGAGGACTTCAATAAAGAGATAGAAAGCATGAAAAAGAACCAAGGAGAGTTGAAGAATGCAATAACTGAAATGAAAACTACACGAGAGGGATCAACAGTAGATTAGAGGATGCAGAAGAACAGACCAGCAATCTGGAGGATGGGGCAATGGAAAGCCCTCAAGCTGAACAGCAAAAAGAAAAAGAATTTTTAAAAATGAGAATAGGTTAAGGGACATCTTGGACAACATCAAGTGAACAAATACTTGCATTATAGGGATCCCAGAAGGAGAAGATAAGGAGGCAGAAAACTTATTTGAAGAAATGATACCTGAAACCTTCTCTAACCTGGGGAAGGAAGTAGACATCCAGGTTCAGGGAGCACAGGGAGTTCCAAACAAGATGAACCCAAGGTCCACACCATGACACATAATAATTAAAATGTCAAAGATCCAAAACAAAAATGCCAACTCCACGCTTAAAAGTATGATATTAAAACCTGTGAGGGTAGGCATCAAAATCAGCATTAAACCACAAGCCCTCTGTGTGACCTTATGCTTACTAAAGTTTTTAAAGAGCTGCTTGATATTAGAATGACAGATTTTAAATTCCTTAAGGTCGCTGAATGTGCGCGCCAATATATAATTAAGTGTGTGTATGTATGGTGGGGGTGTGGAGTGATGGTGGAGTATGAAGAGTGCTGAAGTTTGACAGACCTGGTAGTCTGGGAATTGGTTAGGAAAACAGTTTTCTTGAAGGTGGAGAGTATGGCGATCAGATAGGATGACAGAGAGGAGGTGTGTGAGCAAACCCTGGCGACAGCGATGTCTTATATGAATGGGTGCTTGATGGCTGTGGTTCACTATGTAATTCCTGCTGTGAAACTCTGTTATGCTGATAGTTTTCAAAAACTATTGTGAGAAATAAACTAGATAGGCAAACATCTAAAGTATAACATGTATTTATGTTTGACCAATTCCTAAAAGATAAAAGTTGGTATTTTTAGGAGTATGGTATTTTAAAGCCCAAATATCACATGACTCATTATTTTGGATAACCTTTATCACTACTAATCACCCTCAAACCAAGTTATGTAACTTTAGCTTAATAAGCTACCACTACCAAGTTAAACAATATTAATAACTAGCAATTTACCTCATTTCTTAGTTTGAGTACACATTAGTCTTAGAAATTCTCTCTTCAGAAAGATAAGCTTAAAATATAGACAATATATAGTGAAAGCTTTGTACTCTATAAAAAATTGCCATCAGTTGTAAAGCTGTCTTTTTTTTTTTTTTTAAGATTTATTTATGATAGGCATAGAGAGAGAGGGGCAGAGACACAGGAGGAGGGAGAAGCAGGCTTCATGCCAGGAGCCTGATGTGGGACTTGATCATGGGACTCCAGGATCGTGCCCTGGGCCAAAGGCAGGTACTAAACCGCTGAGCCACCCAGGGATCCCCTGTAAAGCTGTCTATTAAAGAGAATGTTTATGAGGAAAGAAGAGAAATAATGAACACCCGTGTCACCCTCAAATACTTCATGCCTTTTGTGATTCCCTCCCTCTCATTCCTCTTCACCCTCCACTTGGTTCCAGGTGACTACTGAGTCTGCTTTGGTCATTGTCAATTAGATTACATTTTCTGGAATTTTATATAAATGGAATCATACAGTATGCATGTGCTCTTGTTTTTGTCTGACTTCTTTCACTCAGTATTTTGAGATTTCTGCAGGCTGTGGTGTTCGTAAATAGTTCATCCATTTTTATTGTTGAGTTGTATTCCATTGTGTGACCATACATTTATGTTAACACACCTACCGATGGACATGTTAATTGTTTCCAGTTTTTGGCTGTTACAAATAAAGTTGCTATGAACATTAAAACGCACACACACACACACACACACACACACACGTTACTCGTTTCTAAGATGAGAGGAGGAATTCAGTGTAGTAAAAGAGCCAGACAAAGACTGGCCACTGTGGTGAACTTACATATTTTAGTTTTCCTAAAACTAAAAACATAAATTTTTTTATGTCTTTAAACTTTTATGGGAACCTTCCAATCTGAGATGTTCTATTTGTGATTTGAGTAAACTGCCAATTCTCTGCTCAATTGGGTCCCTTTTGATTACAAATTTTGAAAATTAGTCATTTTCCTTTCAAAAGAGGTATTACATTCTTACATGAGAGTATCTAACTGAAAACAACCACCAAAGATCAGGCCATAGAATTTAAAGAGAAATGAGTTAGTAGGGTCTGTTTTCACACGATCTACTAACATATTGGGGGGGGGGGGGGCTGGACTAATATGTGTTAAAATGGATTCAATTTGACCAAATTACAGCTTTTGAAAGAACCTTTCTTTAGCACAGGCATTCTTTGTTGTTTTTAGAGGAATTTATTGAAATAAAAATATTGTAAAAATACATGCTTGTTGTATCCAAATAATAATAATAAATAATCCAAATTAGCCATAAATATAGAAGTAAATATGAAAGTCTCATCATAATAAGCAAGTTGGCCTATACCTTTATAGACTTTTCTGAATACATACATAATCATATATACCTATATCTTTTTCTGCATGTGACTTGTCCAACTTCTATCATCTCATTCCCCCTAAAAATAACAACCTATAACAATTAACAATTACATTAATAAAGATTACACTTCTGCAGGATGCTCACACACATTACATTTCCCAAGTGTTATATTCTGATCCTTACTCTGAGTGGCAAAAATAGAGAGGGTGGGATTATTGGTGTCATTTATGCAAAATCTCAAAGCTACCTGTGCTGAAGAAATTGTACTGGACTTGGGTCCTCCCTACCAAACAACATGTATCTTTCCTACATTACACGGTTCCCCACAGTGGGATTTCCAATCCAGGTCTTCTCAGCCTCAGCTAAAATATCCTACAGAGTATGTCAGCTCAAATCTTGAAATAGATATCATTTTGAACATCACCATGTAGTTGCTTAGTAGTTTTCCTTAGATAGAAAAAGAGTGGCCTTCTAAGTTTGATCTACCAAGATTTGGAGTACATCTTGATGTGATGACAATGGAGCAGACAATGAAAACTCTACAGGACCCCGCACGGATGTTTCTATATGGTTTTTTAAAAATATTTTATTTATTTATTTATTTATTTATTTATTTATTTATTTATTTATTTATTTATTTATTTATGAGAGACCCAGAGAGAGAAGCAGAGAGACACAGACAGAGGGAGAAGCAGGCTCCATGTAGGGAGCCCAATGTGGGACTTGATCCCCAGACTCTGGGATCATGCCCTGAGCCAAAGGCAGACGCTTAACTGCTGAGCCACCCAGGCGTCCCTGATGTTTCTGTATGTAATCCAGCTTTAGCCAGAAGTATTTCTGGCAATGGGCACATCCACCATTGAACAAAACAAAACAAGACAATGGGCCCAGAGTGGAGTCACTTATGCTAAGTCCAACATCACCAAATTGAGACTTAATTATAGTTTCAGCTTCCCCAGAAATGGACTCTTAAACCAGTCAATCAGGAATCACCAGATCAGCACTAGTTAGGGTATAGTGCCGGAGAGAGCTCCATCCTCTAAAGAAAAGTAAACATGCAATAACCAACCCACTTTTTTTGCCTAGTAAAAACTGGCAAAAAACACCTGCTTCCCTCAGCCTGTAAAAGGTTATCATTTTGTACAGCTCCATGGAGCGCCATCCTGTCTGCTAGATTGGATGTTGCTTGATTTGAATTTATTTTTTGCCCAAATAAACTCTTAAAATTGTTCATATGCCTGAGTTTATCTGTTAACAGTTGTAGTGAAGGGAAGAGATGCAGGAGGTAGTGTAGGGGAAAGAGCACTAGTATATTTCATTTCTGAGAAACACATTTTTCCCCACATCTTAGTGCTTAGAAATAAGCATTCATCTTACAAATCCATGAATCTTTGATTTAGTAAAGAGCACTAAATGGGGACTCACTGAAACTAGACCCTTGTCTAAATTCTGGTATTTCCCCATCTTGGGAAGGTCATTTGACTCCCCGATGTTGTGAACAAGAGGTGACATATATGTAAAGCTCACTACAGGCTACACGGGAGTTGCTCTTAATGATAACTAACATTTATGGAGGGTTTACCCTATTCCAGTTACTGTTCTTAACACAGTGAGAGGATTTTCTCATTTAATCCTCATAGCAAACCTCTTAGGAAAGTCCTATAAATATCCCAGTTTTAGAGATGAGCAAAGTGAGATTTAGAAAGTTCAAATGAATATAGCTATAGGTTAAAACTGGTAAGTGGTAGAGCTGGGAGTTGAACAAGGTAGTACGAGGCCAGAGGCTCCCCCACTAACCCCAATACTATTGACCTACTTGCTAGCTATGAGTTCACATCATTGTCCTTTTATTTTGCTTCTTCCTATTCCCTTCCTCCATGGTTTACTAGCTGATCTTGATTTATTATAAACTCAGATGCCTTCAGGATTATAAATGTAGAACTGGTGAGGGGCAGTAAATGTTAGAGATGGGAAACAATATGATTCTCAGCCTACAGGGGCGCACACACATGCGCACGCGCACACACACACACCGCATACCACACACCACACTGACTTTTGGATTACCTTTTGCACACACAAACACACAGATTAAACAACACATCAAATTAAACTGAGAATTGGACTGGCTTTTTAAAAGTAATACAAATTAGATTTATTAGGGATCCTTGGAGTGTCCCCCAAAATGTCTTGATTTCAGCTACCGGTGTGAGACCTTCCATTAAGTCTGCAAGTACTACTATGTATTCCAGGTGGAGGATAGCAACACCTGCAAAAACTTCAATAAAGCTAAAGGAGATACTGAAATGGAGAAGAAAGTAACCCAGAGTGGATCTATAATTTCCTAAAGAGGAGGTCTCCAGAGTGACAGTTTTATTGAGCACTTCCTATCAAGTAACACGTCCTTTCTTTCTTTCATGCATCTTTACTTTATAGAATTTCTAAGAAGGACTAGAGGGTCCTGTTTTACAGATTGCCCAATTAAGGCTCTAGGGGGTGAGCGAAGCTTTTTTTTTTTTTTTTTTGTAACGATTTTATTTATTCATTCATGAGAGATACAGAGAGAGAGAGGCAGAAACACAGGCAGAGGGAGAAGCAGGCTCCCTGCTGGGAGCGTGATTCAGGATTCGATTTGGGGACCCCAGGATCGCACCTGGGCTGAAGGCAGGCACTCAACCACTAAGCCACCCAGGCGTCCCCACCCAAGTCTTTTGAAGGCTCAGCTTTTCCAGTACACTCTGTGGTCAGAGGGTGTATGTATCATGTATCACGAAGCCCCTCAGTTCTTTCCAAAACCCTGAATGTGATTTTGTTCATAGTTTTATGTTCTCTGTCTTAAAGAGAGTCCTCCAAGCTGTCTAACATCAGGCTCCCCCCAAAACACAGATCCATGCTGTAGGGGAGGCAAAGGCTGTGCTAAGAGGTATCTTGAGCAAGGTACCCTCTGACTCCAGCTCCCTCCCAGGCAAAGAGAAAGCTGCAAACCCCAGGATCCCTGGCCCGCCCCAGGACTGTGGACTGTAGGCCTCCTGTAGTTCTCCTGGGGGGCCCTCCAGGAGAAGCATCTAACTCTCCCCCACTGGTCCACCAGGCAGAGACAATGATGACTATATTTCTGCAGCTCCAGTTTTTCTATTAATTGCAGTTGCCCCCAGCCTGCAGGAAATGAGATGCCCAAAGGAAGGGGGAGCGGATCTCTTCCAGACCTCTACAACTCTCAGATTATACTAAACCAGTAGCAAAAACCCTCGTTAGCATTTGAAAGGGAAGGCAATCGTATTACTAAGCCTCACTCTACCGCCTCCAGACTTTTCTCAGCCAGAGAACAAAGGGAAAAAAGCAAACACCACTTCACACTCTTATTCATTGGAGGTTAAAAGAGACCTCCCAGCACACAAAAGTCCCTGGGAGGGTCAGCTTGGGAGTGCACTGAGGAGGGCACGGGGGACGCGCTGTGCACCGGCTGGGCGGCTGCTCCTGGTGTTGGCCCAGTCCGGGGTGCAGCCGTCAGAATTGGGTGTTCTCATCCCCAGGTAGCTTGCTGGTGGCTGAAGTATATACTTCCTTGGCTTTCTTCGGTGTTTTCCAGATTCTGAATTCCAGTTGAACTAGGAAGGCAGGGCCCCCTGGGCTGGGCCAAGTCCCTGGGACAGTCATTCCTTCACTGTCATTGAGTCAGCAACCACTCATTGGGTACATAGCAAGCGCTGCAGCGAGGCAAGAGCTGAGGCCCTGTCTTAGAGCCTCCATTCAATGGGGGGGGAGGGGGGCTGACATGAAGCACACTCTCCATTTTTTAGGTGTGACTGTGACAACTGTCTGAAGGAGCACAGTGGGCAAAGAGTGGCTAACGCGACAGTGGCTGACCTCACTGGAGGAGAGGGGGCTTCTTTGAGCAAGTGAAAGTGGGAGTCAGCTGTGTGCCAGGGCAGTTGAGATCATGCTGCGTATTGCAGGCAAAAAGTCCCTGACTTGGGAAAAATCTGGCCGGGCACAGGAACTGGAAGACTAAATGTGGCTGGAGCCCAGAGGGCAGGCCAGAATGGGGCTGGAGATTTGGCAGGAGGGGAACTTCCATCGGGCTTTGTATTCTGTAGGCTTTTGCTTCCGTCTCCAAAGCAAGGAGGAGTGGTGGAGGGAACTAGTTATAAGATTTGATAAGTGACTTACGAGGTTTGTAGTGTCAGGAAAGAGTTTTAGGAGACAAGAGACTAATTTAGGAAGACCAACTAATAAGCTATATCAAAAGCCAAAATTAAGGGGCCACCTGGGTGGCTCAGTTGGTTAAGTGTCTGCCTTCAGCACAGGTCGTGATCCTGGGTCCTGGGATGGAGTCCCAAGAGGGGCTCCTTGCTTAGTGGAAAGCCTACTTCTCCCTCTCCATCTGTTGCTCTTTCTGCTTGTTCTCTCTCCCTCTCCCTCTCTCTGTCAAATAACAAACAAATAAATAATCTTTGAAAAAAATAAGTCAAGATAAGAATTCTCAAATTTTAATGAATTGCCTGGGAATACTATTAAAATGCAGATTCAGATCCGGAGGGTCTGCGGTGGGGCCTGAGACCTGCATTTATAAACCAGGTGCCCAGGTGCTGGTCTGTGCCACAAACGTTCTACTAGGAATTTTAGATTAAGGCACTTGTAATGCAGATGAAGAAAAGCCGAGGAACTTGAGAGGAGAGCCATCGTGTGGGAAGTCTCACGGGTCTCTGACTTGGGCAACTCCAGAGGAATTGCATTCATGGAGACAGGATGCACCAGACAAGAAAGAGCCGGTTTGGGTGGCAGGTGAGGAGCTCAGTTCTGGACGTGCTGAGTTTGATATGTCTTAGGAATCTCTAAAGAGGCTGTGTTACATATGAATCTGAAGCTCAAGAAAGAAGGGGAAGCTGGAGTTACAAATTTAGGAGCTATCAATATGGAAATGGTAAATGAAACTATGAAAATGGATGCTATCGGCCTAGGGAGAGGGAATGCAGCAGGTGGCCCAGACGGCAGTCTGACCTGCCGGCCATCTGTTGTCCTAAGTATCTCGGGAAGAGCGGAGGCCCAAGGTGAAGCAAGTATTTAACAACTGAGTGGCGAGGAGAAGCCAGAACGAGGATCAGAGAAGAAACTGTGAAAGATGAAAGAAAAACCATGTTGTTATCCAACGGCCATTGGCTTTCTTTCTTGCTGACAACAGCTCTGAGAGGTGGGGATGGCTCGAGATGGCGAAGGCCAGCCTTCCAGGGCCCTGAGTCGCGCTGGGACCTAACCTCATCACCTCTGCCGGAGGCTGGACCAGCAGGGGCTCCGACCAAGGGGAGGAAAGCGCAGGCTCTGAGTGGCATCCAGGGAGGCCTTTTGCCTCCTCTAAACAAGGACGGGGAGGAGAGGAGCTTCAGGGCCCTGCGGCACATCCTGCCCGCTGTGAGCTCAGACCTGGTGTCAGAGCAGCGTCAGGCACCTGGGGCTGCGAGCACAGGACATGAGGGTGAAAACTCAACAGCTAAGGACGGTGACATTGAAAACGATGCAGGACACAGGTGAGCTGCTCATCAGCCCCCCAGGAGCCACCTCCTCCTACTGTTTTCATTAGGTGAGATGATAAATGCTCCTGCTGGCTGAGCCACAGTTAGGGGACTCTATCACTTGCAGCTGAATGGATCTCCAGCCGTTGACTAGTGTATATTGTGTAGTGTAGACCGGGAGTTAGTTAGACACGGTTCAGATAAATATGGCGTTTCACTGCCGACGGTTTGTGTGTCTCCTCATCTGCAAAATGGAGATAATAGTGGTATCTCCCCTGAGAACCCTCCTATACTGTTGGTGGGAGTGCAAATTAGCAAAACTACTTTGTGATTTGGCAGGATTTACTGAAGCTGAAAATGCATGAAGCCTAAGGCCCAGCCATTCTACTTCTAGGTAAATCTTTGAGAGATTCTTGCCCAGTGCGTTGGGAGACATATATGACATTATTCATTGAAGCCCTCTTTGTGGTAGGAAGGAATTAAGGACAGTGTAGCTATCCACTGGCAAATACATAGGTGAACTATAGTGTATCAATATGATAGTGTACCATGGAGCAGTTTAAACAGATGAACTAGCTCTCTCTATATATATCAACATGGATGGATCTCAGAAACATAATGCTGAATAAAAAAAGCAAATTGCAGAGTTAGACATGCAGTATGATCCATTTATATATATTTTAAAAGCAGACACTACACTACATATTTTTGTGGATCTGTAAGTCTATGGAGAATAGATTGGAACAACATACATTAGATACACTCGGGAATGAGGGATAAAGAAGATAAGAAAAAAATAGGGGTCATGTCTAGACAGATGATTATATCATGCCAGTCACGGGAAAGAATGACTGACTGAATCAATTCAGTTCTGTGCATCTGCAGCTCAACCTTAGAAACAAAATAAAACCAAACAAAACATAATAGTATTGCTCTTCTAGGATTAAATGACATAATCGCTCAGTGGCTCATAGTAAGGGCTTAACAAATGGTGGTCATCATCATTATTATTATGCCCACTTGCTGTGCTCTGCCTTTTTGCTTTCTATAGGCTCTTTCTATTAGAACAGTCTTAGAAAGTTGGAGAATTTGGTTGGGTGCTGCTCTCTGGACCTAAATTCCCAATTCCCATTTATTGGGTTATTTATGAGGGTTATAACAGCAAAAGGCTTGGTTTGGGTCAGGTCTCGATGTGCATGAAGGCTACTCTAATAGATTAAAAAAAAGTGCCATAAAGCATACACAGTGGTAGCCCCAACCTCCCAGTGTCCCAAATAACCACAGAGAGGGGAACACATTGCTCTTGTGAATCCTTGCATTTTGCACACGTAGCTTCCTTTATCAGAACTAGATCGAGCAGGGCAGCCCCGGTGGTGCAGCGGTTTAGTGCTGCCTGCAGCCTGGGGTGTGATCCTGGGGACCCGGGATCGAGTCCCACATCGGGCTTCCTGCATGGAGCCTGCTTCTCTCTCAGCCTGTGTCTCTGCCTCTCTCTTTGCTCTCTCTGAATGAATGAATAAATAAATCTTAAAAAAAAAAAAAAGAACTAGATCGAGCAAAACAAGAAATTTATTGGTACATGTGAAAACTGCGAATTTCAAGAAAAAGAACTGGCTTCGACTTTTTCACCTGAATTGGGGGAAATTTTCGCTGCCCTGTACCTACCTGCAGCAGCCACTTCCACAGCTGAGATTTCTGTTGCTTGCAATGTTCATGTCCAGGTCCCAGTTTTTGAACCAGTTCCACAAGCAACTGAAAGAAGCCCTGATTCACATAGGTGGAAGAAGGAACTTAGTGGAAGCCTACCCTTTAGGTCACAGAATTAAAGGAAATGCTAAGAGCCGGGTCTTGGGAAGAGAGGGAAAGAAAGAAACTATAGGATCTTATTAAGGAATACATCTTTGTTTAGCCATGCCACAGGAACAGTACAGCTCCACCTACCTCGAGTCCCTCTGTATTTCTCCTTCAACAAAGAGTCTGAGTGGAGTAGTCTTACGGGGTGCCTCGTGACTGACAGTCCTATTAGGACTCCACAGAATTGGGAAGGAGTAGTCCCCTAAAAGATAAGCTCCTTCCAATAGGAGGGGAAGGGTGCTGGCCGAGCAAAAACAACAAATGTCTACTATACAGTTAAATGTTGTTTGCATGTAAGTGGGAATTTCAAAGGTCACAGATGGAAAGATAACGTCATTATCAGCTTGTTTAGTGACTTGGGGAGCTTAATTTCACGATTCTCTCTTTCATACTGGCAAAGCGGGATTCATGACACATATTCATTTCTTATGTCCCCAAATGTAAGTCTCAATAAATTAATAATAACCCTGAGTTGGAAAGGGTCTCAGAGCCTTAAGGGAGGGATTCTCAGTCTTGCCTTGGTTGCACATTAAAATCACCTGAGACACTATTTTAAAATGCACACCCCCAGAGATCCTGATTTAATTGGTTTGGGAGCGAAAGTTTAGGCATTAGTCCCCCCTTTTTGGCATCAATATATTTAAAAAGTGTCGGGATCCCTGGGTGGTGCAGCGGTTTGGCGCCTGCCTTTGGCCCAGGGCGCGATCCTGGAGACCCGGGATCGAATCCCACGTCGGGCTCCCTGCATGGAGCCTGCTTCTCCCTCTGCCTGTGTCTCTGCCTCTCTCTCTCTCTCTCTCTGTGACTATCATAAATAAGTAAAAAATTAAAAAAAAAAAAAAAAAGTGTCCCAGGTAGCATGCCTGGGTGGCTCAATCAGTTAAGCATCAGACTCTTGATTTCAGCTCAGGTCATGACCTCGGGGTCCTGAGATCGAGCCCTGCATCGGGCTCCATGTTGGGCGTGGAGCCTGCTTAAGAGTCTCTCTCTCCCTCTCCCTCTGCCCCTCCCATTCACACTCTCTTTCTTTAAAATAAATAAATAAAACATTTTAGAAAGAAATAAATGGAAAGTCCCCCAGGTCATTCTAATATGCAGCCGAGGTTGAGAAGCCCTGGTGGTTTGCTCTCGCTCCACTGTCCTTCGGAAAGTCCCTCTGTATCTCTGAAAGGTGACTGTCAGCTTGTTTGAATGATTCCAGGGAGGGGAGTATCTTAGTCTGTTCAGGCTGTGATAACAAAACACTATAGGCTAGGTGGCTTAACAGAAAGTGATTTTCTCACAGTTCTGGGAACTGGGAAGTCCAAGATCAAAGTTCTAGCCCGGCTCAGTTCCTGGTGAGAGCTCCCTTCTGCCTTGCAGAGAGCTGCCTCTTCCCTGTGTCCCTCCCATGAAGAAGTGGGAACAAGCTCTCTGGTGCCTCTTCTAACAAGGATACTAATCCCATTGGGTCGGGGCTTCACCTTTCTAACCTCACTTAACCTAAATTGCTTCAATAAAGGCCCTATTTACACATACAGTCACCTTGGGGTGGCCCCAGGTACCCCACCATCGTGATGGCCACAGGAAGCAGAACAGCACGTCAGAACGTGTACACTGTCCCCCCGGACACGGTCATTGGTCTAGCTTGTCTTCTGGCAGCTGATCTGTGAAGGGCCAGTCCGAAGCACCATGGATGCAGGGAGAAAAAGAGTTCTCCTTGCTGTAGCTGGCTGTTGCTGATGCTGGCAGCCACCCTCGTCCTCACACGGAGGGGGTCTGCCTGCAAGTGAAATGACCGTAGAGGGAAGGAGAGCATGAAGATGAAGAGCGAGAGAGACCAGCCCCATGGCACCGTGTCTAGGTTTGCTGACGGCTGTTTCTCCCTTAGGTGACCCTTTCCCTTGAGTCAATAAATACTGTGTGGGAGATCCCTGGGTGGCTCAGCAGTTTAGCACCTGCCTTTGGCCCAGGGCGTGATCCTGGAGTCCCTGGATCGAGTCCCACATTGGGCTCCCCGCGTGGAGCCTGCTTCTCCCTCCTCCTGTGTCTCTGCCCCCCTCTCTCTCTCTATCATAAACAAACAAACAAACAAAAACAAATAAATCTTAAAAAAATACTGTGTGGTATAAGCTTCTTAGAGTTGAGTTTTTACTTCTTGCAACCACACTTTAAGCTATAAAATGTGTTCATTTTGTCCAACACCACACTCAATACTTGCTCACAAAATATGCACCAAATGAATGAGCAGAGAGAGTTCTCACTGTACATTTACTTTCCTGGGTCTCAAAATTGACTGAAATACCACAGCTCTTGCTGGAACTTCATGCAGAAACTGCTTTGGAATCTGTTTTTGATTCCTGGGCTGCAGCAGATGCTGGGATGGGAATAGTGGTTGAGAATCCAGGATTTGGAAGCACCTGGGTGGTGCAGTCAGTTAAGTGACTGACTCTTGGTTTTGGCTCAGGTCGTGATTTCAGGGTTGTGAGATTAAGTCCTGCTTCGGGTTCCACGCTGAGTGCAGAGTCTGCTTGGGACTCTCTCTCTCTCTCTCTCTCTTTCTCCCTCTGCCCCTCTCCCCTGCGCTCTCACTTTCTTTCTCTGAAATATATAAATAAATCTTTTTTTTTTTTTTAAGAAAAGAATCCATGGTTTGGGTTGGCCAGAATTGCGTTCAAACTATAGTTTTACAGGTACAAAACTGTAAACTCTCTGAGGCTCAATTCTTTCTCATTTTTTAAATGAAGTAACATTATTTATGAAGCAACTGTCACTTTGGTTTGTTCCATTCCTCACGCTCACTCTTTTTGTCCCCCATAACTCACGCTTCCCTAAACATGCTCCTCTTGCCTAAGGTGGGCATTTGTCTCAGGCAGGGCCAACAATAGTGCCTTTATTTCAGCAGAGTCAAATTAAACTCTGCTTGGAATTCAAATTGTGAGTGAAAACCCACAGAGGGCGAAGGCAGTTTAGGTAGAGTCAGCTGATGATGATAGTGCCATAGACTGAGAAGAGAATCAAGAACTGGGACTGAGTCCCTGGTAACCTTTCTGTTTTTTTTTTTTTTTTTTTTTTTTTAAAGAATTTGTTTATTTATTCATGAGAGACACTGAGAGAGAGAGAGAGAGACAGACAGACAAACAGACAGACAGGCAGGGGGAGAAGCAGGCTCTCTGCAGGGAGCCCGATGTGAGACTCCATCCCAGGACTCCAGGATCACGCCCTGGGCCAAAGGCAGGCACTAAACTGCTGAGCCACCCAGGGATCCCCTTTTCTGTCTTTTCTAACACCGTTTGTGCAGCTCTTCTGACTCATGAGCCAGTCCAGAGGTCTTCTGATAAATCATTTTTTGGTTATGTAGGATACAACCAAAGAGTCATAGTCAGTCAATCCACCACTTCAAAGTTAGCTCTGATAATTAAATAAGATAATACATGTGAGGTAATTCAGTCAGTACCGGGGATACAATAAATGCGTAATAAATGTTAACTAGTACTCCAGTTTGACTTCCTGATTGGTTGGTGAAGCCTCTGTTGGTTAAACAAATAAATTCCTATTTATTACCCAGAAGTCAGCTCTCTGGAGTTTCCCATGTGAGAAGCAGTTTGACTATGACCTGGAGCCTACATACCAGTGTCTACTCTTATACCTTCAGTGATTCCGATGCAGTAACTCAGGGGTGGGAAAGTCCAATTTGAAGCCACCAATTATTTTCTCTACCTGTGGTGTCTTGATCCACATGGTGGTTTTCTTCTCATTGGCAGATACATGGAATTCCCCTTGTTTCTCAGTATTGGGTCTAGGAGCAGATTGGTCTTTGAAAAGATGGAGTCCCTCAAAGTGATTTCATATGTATTAGGTGTTTAAAACCAGTCTCTCTGTAGCAGGCTGAATAATAGACCTCAAAGATGCCAGGTCCTAATTCCTGGAATCTATAAATGTTAACTCATAAGGAAGGAAGGAAGGGTCTTTGCAGATGTGACTTAGTTAAGGATCTTGAGATGGAGATTATCCTAGATTACATAAATGCTGCTACAACGTCCTTAGGAGAGAGGCAGAGGGAGATTACACACACACACACAGAGGAGAGGGCCAATGTGAAGATAGCAGAATTGGAGAGATGTGGCCACAAGCCAAGACCTACTGACAGCCACCAGAAACTGGAAGAGTCCAGGAAGGGATTCTGCTCTCGAGCCTCCAGAGGGAGTGTGGTGCTGCCGATGCTTTGATTTCTGCGTAGTGACACCGATTTCGGATTTCTGGCCTGTAGAACTGTGAGAGAATAAAATTCTGTTGTTTGAAGCCACCAAATTTGTGATAATTTGTTACAGCAGCTGAAGGAAATGAATACACCATCCTAAATACATTTGTCAAATGTATTGAAAATATGTCTAACCAAAAGCTGTAAGAGAAACTTTATTCTGCTTATATAAATTATTGGCCCTTTCCATTCTGCTAACTTGCCAAAAAGCTGAGAAATGTTCTTTTTTTTTTTTTTTTTTGAAGTAAGCTCTGCACACAATGTGGGGCTTGATCCCACAACCCCAAGATCAAGAGTTGCATGTGCTACCAACTGAGCCAGCCAGATACCCCTAAGAAAAGTTGTTAGGGCAAAGATTCAGCTCCTCCTGCGGTATCATGTACAAACGGCCCCCAAATGAATCACCTTTCTTTAACAGGCACACAGGTTGCCCTGCTTCTGATGCAGTTTCCACTGGCTCCGGATCTCACTTGCAAAGTCCATCGGCCCCTTCTGAAAAGGAATGAAAGAGTAGGGCTGACCACAGATAAGCCCTTTCCCCTCACTTCTCCAGGAGCAAGAGACTGGTTCATCACACAATGGCCTTCAGACATCCCTTCTCTTCCCGTGGGGTGGGGTCAAGTGAGGTCAAACCTCTTGGGAGAAAATCAAGAGCATTGCTAAAGATGTTCTTCTTTCATTTCTCTCTCTCTCTCTTTCATTTCTTCTCCCTCTGTGGCAATGATCATTTTAATTTTTCTAGTACTTTAAAATATTGCCCAAATGTTTGTAGTAAAAATTCAGACAACAGAGAAGAATGTATAGCAAATAGTTCAGGTTCCTCTCTCCACATCTTCCCATTTTACTCCCTTCCATATATGTGACTACTGTTAAAAGTTTGATGTTTCCCTCCAGAAATTTCTTTAAATGCTTGTGTACTCCGTTAGCATGTGCCTGCCCATTTGTGTGTGCTTGTACGCATGTTGAACCAGAGTCCTTTTGGGGTTTTCTGTTTGTTTAAAATTGATATCCATAATGGGAAAAGGTTAAATGCTAAATCAAAGCAACTCTGTTATGCAAAGATTAGGGTCACGGTTAAAAAAAAATAGAACACTGACACTCAAGCTGGGGACATTTGGGTAGATGCTGTTTAAGATTTTGAACCCTTGACTTCTTTGAATCCTCCTGGCTTACAGATTACAGGAGTGACCACCCATCTCCATTAAAAGCTAGCACTCTTTCCTTGCTTGAAGACAATGCAGAGGTGTTTCTTTGCAGGGCAGAATGTGCCTTCTTTATGATCTGCTCCACCCCCCCCCCCCCCCACCGCCCCTGCCATTTTTCCCTCTGGTCATTGGGCCTCTAGCTAGGGTTAAGTTCCAACGTAACATAGCTGGGGACATGGTGGGCCTGATAAGGAAGGAAAGAGATTCTTACCTAAAGGAGTTATAAGACTTAATTAGAATGCATTGGTAGTAGCTGAGGGAACATTATAGGGACTGGATTCTGAGCTGCTCCATCAAGGCTAGAACAATGTATTGGATAGAGGAGAGTTTATTGACTTGTAGACACTTCCTAAAATATAACATTTAACAGCCTGCCAAGGATCTGAGCAAATAGTGTGAATTCACCAGTAGTATAGGTCCTGGAAGCATGGGAAAAAATGATAGCTCAGGCTAAATGAAGGTGAAATGTCAAAATTGCTGTGGTAGACAGTAGGGAAAGGGATTAAATGCCCAGGGAAATGGGCATGCTCAAAGAGATATATATGTAAGGCTGAAAGAGACACCAGATGATTATGAAAGGACTATTGGATACGTCATTGTCAAGGTCATAAGTGATGCACTCGTGAGACGGGTAATAGCACTACTAAAAAGTTCAGTGAGGAAACTCCTTTTTAAGACCGAGTTGACAGTGGGCAAGGCCGTTACAGAATTAGGCTCAATAATAGCAATAGCGTTGTTAGGACTCCAGAGCAGGAGAGAGTAGGTAGTGCCACTTAACTGCCAGAAGGAAGAGGGATGTAATTTTCTTTTTTTTTTTTAATATTTTTTTTTTAAATTTTTATTTATTTATGATAGTTACAGAGAGAGAGAGAGGCAGAGACACAGGCAGAGGGAGAAGCAGGCTCCATGCACCGGGAGCCCGATGTGGGATTCGATCCTGGGTCTCCAGGATCACGCCCTGGGCCAAAGGCAGGCGCCAAACCGCTGCGCCACCCAGGGATGGGATGTAATTTTCTTAATGAGTGGCAGAGTCATAGGGTAGCTAAGGGGTCCTGATCTGCAGAGAGTAATAGAGATGGTTAATGGAGCACAGTATGCCATGGGGCAAAAGAGATGGGCACCCAACAAGGGTACAACTCAGCTTATTCCGTTGGAAGAAATAAAAGATGGATGACTGCTAGATGGCAGGCAATTAAATGCTTTGATTTCTTGCTCTGCTCCTGGACCTGAATTGGTTTTCTGGTACAGAACCCGTTGACTGAGAAATCCCAAACATTTTGGAGACTGTGGGAAACAAAGGTCTGAGATAATATGGATATTCAGAGATCCAATGTATCATCGTGGTCTTTCTTTTAGAGTGGAGGCTCATGGAATCTTGACCAAGGTTCTGTTTACAGTGAACCTACTAGATCTATTGATCCACCCAGCAGTCATCTTCATCATCTCTGAGTGTATAATTGAGATTGACCTATGCACTTGTTGGTGCAACTCCAACTTTGGGTTCTCAGCCTTTGGAGTATGCGCTTTCATGGTGGAGAAGCCCCCCAAAATACTTTATCACCCCCTGTCCCCCACCAACCCTGGTCCCATCCAAGAACCAAAACCAGTATCACCACCCCAGCTAGGGAGATGACAAAAGTTAAGGATATGAAAGATGTAGGAATGGGGGACTCTATCATATCTCCATGTAATTTGTCAATCTGTCCCCCAGAAGAAGATGGATCTTGGAAAATGATAGCTTACTGCAAACGTAAACAAACTCTCTCCTTAATTGTAGCCACAGTACTGGATATGATGAATATATTTGCTAGAGGAAAATAGCATGGCTTCAGGTACATGATACATGGTGATTGACTGGGCAAACGTATTCTTTTATATTCTGGCAAAAATTGGCATCAGGAACAGTTTGTATTTACAGAGAGTGGATAATAATACATATTTACAGGTTTTCCCAAATCTATGTTAATTCTATGCTTTCTATAAGAATATAGGGCAAAGTGATCTGGACCATCCGGATGTCTCATAGAACTTCATATTGATCCATTACATCAACAATATTAGGCTAATTGGAGCTGATGAATAAGAATGGTTAATAGACTGGAAGACTTAGTAAGACACACACACTCCATGTGAGATAAGCTCTATCAAGAATAAGAATTCTGACACATAAATAAAATTTTTGTAGTCCTGTCGTCAGTGGTATGCCAGGGCATTCCTCCCAAAGTAACAGACAGATCATCGTACCTTGACTTCCCTCTGCAGAGTGGGAACTCCTATCTGCGATAGGTTGCTCTCAGTTCTAGAGACAGCATATTCCACACCAGAGAATACTTATCTAGCTCACATGCCAGGTGACAAGAAATGATGCCAGCTCTCTGTAGGTGCTAGCACAGAAAGGAGTTCTTCAGCAAATCCAAGCTGCAGTGCAAGCAGCCTTGCTGCTTGAGCCACACAGCCCTGCAGGTGTCATGGTATTAGAGGTAAGAGGCAGGACAAGATGCAATGTGGCGGCCCTGGTTTATGGCGAGCGCCAGCAGAATAGTGGCAAAGACTCCCGAGATTCTGGCCCAAGGAGCATTATATACTTAAACAAATAAACAAAAACTTCAGGCCCGCTAATGGACATTGGTACAGATGGAATGCCATGAGACACTAAATGACCATGCTTCCAGAACTGCCCATCAAGAGCTGGGTTCATATAAGGTTGCTTGAATCCCATAACAGTTTGTTGTAAGATGAGCAGGAGCTCATGCATGAGAAGGACGAGAGAGCAAAACCAAGCTGCAGAAGCCAGTAGCCCATGACCTTCACCACTGTGCACCAGCACCTCGCCCTCACCACACTATGATCATATCGGGAATCTCTTATCCTCAGCTGACGGAAGAGCAAAATCTACAAGCTCGGTTTACAAATAGAACAGCTTAGTATGCCGGTGCGTAAAAATGGAAGCAGCTGCACTGCAGCCTCATTCGGAAGTGGCTTTGAAAGACACTAGTTAGTGAAGGAGAATCCTCCTAATGGGCAGAGGTTTGGGCGATGCACCTGTTTACCCACTTTGTGCCCAAGAGTGGCCCGAGGTTTCAATAGATCCAGATTCACGGGCTGGCACAGAACAGAGCAAGGAGGTAGATGAGCATGACGGCAGTGGGAACAAAGTATGAAAATCTTTGCGTTGTACACTAATGCTCACCAGAGAGCGGCAAGCAGGCAGGAAGATCTAAATGGCCAAGTAGACACAACTGCTCCATCAGTCTCTGTCACCAGCTATTTCAGTGCTGGCTCAAGGGGTCCATGAATACAGTGGCCCTGGGGGAGAGAAGGATGCGATAGTTGGGTCCAACAGCTCACCAAGGCTGACTGAATTGTTGCTGTCATCAGATGCCCAGGGGGCATCAGAACACACCAATGCTGAGCCCCTGATACAGTGTTGTTCCTCAAGGACACCATTGGTGACAACTACGTCGAGTCCCTTCTATCCTGGAAAGGCCAGAGTCTTGTTCTAACAAGAAGAAACACATATTCTGGGAGCAGGTTTGCTTCCTGCCTGCAAGGCCTCGGTACCGCAACTATCCAAGGACTTACGGAATATTTTATCTCCGAGGAAGGACCCTAGATTACATTGCACCAGAGCAGGGAGCTTATTTTACTACACAAGATGGTGTGGGAGGGGAGCCCGACTGGCTCAGTTGGTAGAGTGTGTGACTCTTGATCTCAGAGTCATGATTTCGCTCCTCCTGTTGGGCATAGAGATTACTTAATAAAGTAACATTTTTTTTTTTAAAGAGGACTTATGGGAGTGGACCTATGATGATTGGGCCGACTGGTCATACCACATACAATACCAATCAGAAGCCACCTGCCTGATAGAGCATTAAAATGGTCTTTTGAGTACACAGTTGAGATGCTAGCTTAGACACAACCTTTTGTGAGAAAAGGCATCTACCTTCCAGAAGATGGAATCCAAGAATATTTATGTGACACTGTATCCCTGGGTAAGATTAATACATAGATCTGGTAACTGAGGGATGGAAATAGGAGTGATCTCAATTACTATGTCTCGCAATGATCCGCTGGGGAGTTTGTCCTTTTTGTCCCCATAATTCTAGACTCTGTAAGGTTAGAGGTTCTGGTTTCCAGAGGGGCACACTTTTGCCAGGAGACCTAGCAAGTGTCCCATTGAAATACAGACTGCGATTGCCACTACAAGTGCTGCTAGACACTCGAGTTTCCTCGTGTCCAGGGACTGGCAAACAATGAAAGGAGGCACCGTCTTGGAAAGGTAACGGGACCTTCATCTTCAAGGGGCAGTAGAGGTGCTTTTATAGAAGGGATGAGTATGGGTGGCATCCAGATAGTCAGTACACTTGAGTGTGTTTTTGTACTCCTTTGCTCAATTGTGATGATAAATGGACACGTCAGCAACCCTGGCCTCAAGAGGGCGTGGTGTCCAGGGACGAACAATGCCCCTCGGGTATGGGAGGATGGGTAACACCAGTAGATAATCAACAGAAGTAGTGCTGAGGGAAGAGGAATCCAGAATGGATATTGGAGGAGAAAGATGATGAGTGTCATGGTCCTAAGACCAGTTCTAGTGGTAGGGACTACAATTTGTCCCACTAACCTTTCCCTTCTAAGTTTCTTTTGGAAAGAGGGACATTAGAATCCTGGAAGAATAACTCTCCAAATATATACATATATGTTCTGGAGTGGCACTTAGGGGAGACGAGAATGGACACGGATGTGAGCTACAACGATCCCCTTCAAGGAAAAACTTTCCTTGAAGCTGTTCCGTCAGCTTCTTCAGACTTCATCTCATCCCTTGCTCGGGAACACACCGTTTGCAGGGTATCCTACATCCAATGCCTTGTCACTTGAGGGTGTAAAGGCCTAGCTGTATACTGTGGAACAACTTTGATATGTGTGTTCCGGAGTTCCCAGTGAAGTTAGTTAAGACTTTGCTAGAACCACATCATAGTTCAGCTTCTCCCTCTACTCAATCACACTTCCTTGCCCTGCTTTCCATGAATGTCGACTTTTAACAACTAGGCTTCTTATTACACTTTACCTCAGACTTTGCTTCCGGGGCTCAACCTATAATAGGGGTTAACCCTATTCCGAAGATGTGAGGAGAGTGTCCTCAAAGCGACACCACCTGGAATGGGACGCGCGAGCTGATCAGCTGAGGAAAGCATTTATGCGAAGTGGGAATCACAGCAGCATTCGGAGATTTCCTACACAGTGGAATTAATGAAACAAGTAAATATGAATTAATTCACTAATGAAAATAAAAGAGAAAGGGTTTTATAAAAAGTTTCTGGGTCAGAGAATTCTCCAGGTCAGGCAAAGAGGTTTCAAGGGAAGATAAAAGAAGACATTTAAAAAAAAGATTTTATTTATTTATTCATGGGAGACACACACACAGAGGCAGAGACCCAGGCGGAGGGAGGCGCAGGCTCCACGCAGGGCCCCCGACGGGGACTCGACCCCGGGTCTCCGGGATCACGCCCCGGGCCGAAGGCAGACGCTCCCCGCACCTCCCTTCAACCGCTGGGCCCCCGGGGCCTCTGAAGACAACATTCCTGCTTCCTGGTGTCACCTGCCCCTGGAGCCTGAGTAGGTTCTGGCAATCCTCCGTTGGCGGTCACTCCTGTTTATCCGACGGGTGGGGAGCTGGATGTAGCGGGGGTATCGCCGTGGGTCCAAGAAGACCTTTATTCTGGGGACAGTGTAGCCGGTCAGCAGGACCCCCAGGGCTCTCCGCCGTGATACCTCCGCCCCCCCCCCCGCCCTCCCCGCCCCTCCGCGGGCGCCGCACGGCGGCTTCGGGACCAAGCGCGCGGGCTCGGGCGCCTCGGGCTTGAGCAGGGCCTGAACCCCGGCCCCCGCGGCGCCCTGCGGCAGCGAAGCGTGACGGTGCTCGGGGCCGAGGGCTTGGGGCGGCCCCGGGACCCCTCGCCAACCCCGACCCCCAGGTCAGTACTTGAAAGTCGGTGGAAGCCGTTTTCTCAGGTCGGAACAGGGGGTGTAACTGCAGCAAAGACGGGGTGCGGGCTGGATGCGGTCGGGGCGCGCCCGGGGCGGCTCCGAGTCTTCATGCGCACGCGCCAATCCGACTAAAGACCCGACGCGGCCGCGTGTGTGCGGGGCGGGGGGTGGGGGGGTGCGGCTGCGGGGGCCCCCGGGGCGGGGGGAGGTGCGGCTGCGGGGCCCCGGGGCGGGGGGGGGGGTGCGGCTGCGGGGCCCCCGGGGCGGGGGGAGGTGCGGCTGCGGGGCCTCGGGGCGGGGAGGCGGGGTGCGGCTGCGGGACCCCGGGGCTGGGGCGGGTGCGGCTGCGGGGCCCCCGAGGCGGGGGGAGGTGCGGCTGCGGGGCCTCGGGGCGGGGGGGCGAGGTGCGGCTGCGGGGCCCCGGGGCGGGGCGGGTCGGGGCCGCGCTGGTGCTAAGGGCGCACGTAGCGGTCAGGTGTGCGTTAGGTGCGGGTCCGTGGGGCGCCTGCGGGCGGGTGGGCTGGGGCCGTGACTGCAGGGTGCGGGCATCGCGCCCACCCGTCGCCTGCCGCCCCCGCCGTGCTCCTGCCTCCGTCAGATACAGAAGGAAGAGCTTCGGGGCGGCCCGGGGCGCAGCAGGTCAGAGCCGCCTTGGGCCCAGGGCCTGATCCTGGAGACCCGGGGTCGAGGCCCACGTCGGGCTCCCTGCCTGGGGCCTGCTTCTCCCTCTGCCTGGGTCTCTGCCTCTCTCTCTCTCTCTTGCTCTCTCTCTCTCTGTCACGAATAAATGGATAAAATCTTAAAAAAAAATCTTCAAAATAAGTAAACACTGTCTTCCACTCTGGGGACCCCGGGCTCCTTGAGGAGCGGCTGACGCCTTGCGGAGAGCGGAGAGCGGCGCCCGTTTGCGGAGGGCCCTGAAGGCTCAGGCGCGGGGGCCCGGGGGCGGGGGGCGGGGGGGGGGCGGGCCTCGGGTCCCCCAGCCTGCGGGCCCCCAGGCGCCGTTGCCTCCCAGCTGAGGAGGCCTGAGCTTAGGGAGCCTCGGTGCTGTCGCGAATTCCCTGCCGCTTGCCTCGATTTGACCAACAGGGCTCCCCTCCGGGACCTTCCCGGCAGCCGCCGTCGGCCCAGGGAGCTCAGGCCCTTCTGGACGCCCGTCGCGGGCGGCTCGGCCTCGTCTTGGCACTTAGCTCCTTAGGGACACACGTCCCGGTAGGCTCTGAGCTATTTGATTTCAGAGACTGGATTTTGCTGATCTCTGCATTCCTCGCGCTAAGTCCCGTACCTGCAACAGAGTAATTACCCATTTAAGGGCTTTTGCGTGGGCACGTTTGAGTTGAACCGAACCAATAAAGGAATCACAGCTGGTAGCAACGTAAACTGCCGGGCTCATCCCATTACCGGGACCGGGACCGGGAGTGTCCACGTCGGGGAGGGTTAAAAGGGAAACGGTAACACAGATGCCGCCAGCCAGGGAATAGCTACAGAAACTATGATACAGTCATACTATGGAATAGTCCACGCTGATTTAAAAAAAGAGACGGCCCTGTATGTACTGAAACAAAAATCTACGAAATATATTAAGATTTTTTTTAAAGGGGGATCCCTGGGTGGCTCAGCGGTTTAGCGCCTGCCTTCGGCCCAGGGCGCGATCCTAGAGTCCCGGGATCGAGTCCCGCGTCGGGCTCCCCGCGTGGAGCCTGCTTCTCCCTCTGCCTGTGTCTCTGCCTCTCTCTCTAGATCTATCATGAATAAATAAATAAATCTTTAAAAAAATAAAGAAAAATATTTTTTAAAAGAACATTGAGATTGAGGATAATACCTGTATTTGCAAGTATGCGTGTGTATACTTATGTGGGCACATGTATACGTATATGACTGTGTAGTAAGCGTGTGTATTCCTTTTTTAAAAAAAGATTTTATGTATTTACTCATGAGAGACACAGAGAGAGAGAGAGAGAGAGAGAGAGAGAGGCAGAGACACAGGTAGAGGGAGAAGCAGGCTCCACGCAGGGAGCCTGACGTGGGCCTCGATCCCAGGTCTCCAGGATCACACCCCGGGGCAGAAGGCAGGCGCTAAACCGCTGGGCCACCCAGGGATCCCTGTTTATTCCTTTTTGTGACAGAGTCTGCTGTTTTCCCACCCATTGGCCTTTCTACCTTCTTCCTTGCAACAATATGTCGAATCCCAGGGCATGAATTCTATATGATTGGTCTAAACCATCATGGCAATTCCAATTCTCTTTGACTGTAGTTGGTCTAGAGGCATGTCACCAAGTTGTGCTCTGTTGAGAACTTTAGGAAATCATTATGTTCCAGGAGAAAGGTATGAAAAGAAAGTCTTTTGCCCACTCCTACTCCCTTCCTGTGTAGGTGTTACTCAAAGCTGATGTGTGAGACTTTTATGCTTGGAGTTCCAGCAGCCACTCTAGGACCACCATGGGAGACCTGGCTGACATACTGATGATGGCCCAGGAAAAGATGGGAAAAGCCTAGATCCTTGACTTCACCATGGGCTTCCAGAACAAGTAGGGACCACCTACTTCCATTTTGCTCTCAATTGAGGAAGAACTGTCCTAATAGTTGTTAATATTGGTTAATTTTTCTGTTCTTTACAGCCAAAATTATCCTATTTGCTATGTGCTATTACTATTTCACAGTGATACTATTTGAGCATTCCCTTTTGCGTTCTTTGTTTTTTAAGATTAAAATTTTTTTTTAAGATTTAAAAAATTTATTCATGAGAGACACACACGGAGAGAGACAGACATAGGCAGAGAGAGAAGCAGGCTCCATGCAGGGAGCCTGATGTGGGACTAGGTCCTGGGACTTTAGGGTCACGCCCTGAACTGAAGACAGATGCCCAACCGCTGAGCCACCCAGGCATTCTTAATTACAAAATGTATAATACATATATTCTTGTTCTCTTCAATTTCCTACCTTTCTGCCTTGTATTTCATCCACATATCTTCCACAAGTTTTCTTACTTTAGCTTTGGACCATCTCCATAAGCATAATAAGAAAGAGTCCACGTTGCCAAAGCCTTGTTGGATTCCCAGTAAAACCAGACCTATCTCTGTTTCCCTTTACTTTCCACCTGAAATTTCGGATAGCTTTATGGGTCCAGTGAATACCTGGGATTTTTTCATCCTCTTGTGGATATTTATTACGGACAAATAATCATAGATATAAAACTACGATGAATTGAAGTATGGTGACTTTCAGACGTTTGATCAAGGTTTTGGTGAGTCCAAGAGTCACATTGTATTTGAAATCTCTCATCTGATTCCAATAATTTGCTTAAATAAAGATGTATCTGGTAGTGCCAGATGGAAAGATCTCAATATGGGGAAAGAATCCTTCACCTAACAGGTATGGGAGAGCGGGTGTTGAATGAGTGGGGATGATAGATAGAGCCATAGGAGACCAAGTACCATTGGCTAATCAGGACATGTATGTATGTATGTATGTATGTATGTATGTATGTATTTATTTATTTATTTATTTATTTATTTATTTATAATCAGGACATTTTAAAGTCATAATAAGAGGTGCAGGTGCCTGGATGGCTCAGTTAGTTAAGCCTCCAACTCTTGGTTTTGGCTCAGGTCCAGACCTCAGGGTCCTGAGATCGAGCCCCTCATCAAGCTCCGTGCTCCACAGGGAGTTGCTTGAGAGTCTGTCTCCCCTCTGCCCCTCCCCACCACTTGCGCGCTCTCTCTCTCTCTCTCTCTCTCTCTCCTCCCTTCAAAACAAATAAATAAATATTGAAAGTCATAATAAGAGGTGAACATTGACTCCTTTCATAAATACTTTGTTATATTCAAGAAGTCAGGCTAGAACTTCAGGGAGCAGAGTCCCCACCTTGTCAATTAATATTTTTATGACCTTTGAAATTTTCCTTCCTTCCTTCTTACTTACAGAGTGGGATACCAGGATTGTTGTGAGGCCCAAAGGAAATTATGCATGTGAAATTACTTGAAAAAGAAAATTCGATGGGAGATGTTCACATGGAAATGTTAGCCACTTTCTTTTTTAAGTTATTAAGCTCCAAGAAGGAGAGAGATCTTTCTGACCATAAACAGATATTCTCATCTTCCTTCCCTTTTCCCCAACATACAAAATGTGTATACATTAGTGAATTAAAACTTATTTGGCCTCAGGAGTCAGAAATTTGGATTTGCGTTTTGGCTGTTAATGCTTACTCAGTTTTGCATGATCTTAGACAAGTCACACTTCTGTCAGTCTTTTACTATGTGTAAGGCAGGGGGTCCTCCTTACTTGTGCTCTTCCTTCAAAGGAAAGATGTCACACTTCAGTAGAAATAAATCCAAACTCTTGGAAATATTATCTCACAACCCTTCTCAGGAGACACCAGGAATGGGGCCAGTTGGTAGACGGGCAGGCACTTCTAAGTGATGTGAGTCAAATGGCCACAGGGCATAAACTCAGATACTTAAAATCTGCTGATAGGGGTGCCTGGGTGGCTCAGTCCATGAAACATCTGGTTCTTGAGTTTGGCTCAGGTTATGATCCCAAGGCCATGAGATCGAGTCCCACATTGGACTCCAGGATCAGTGGGGAGTCTGCATGAGATTCTCTCCCCCTCTTCCTCTGCCCCTCCCCTCTACTCTAAAATAAATAAATAAATCTTAAAACCTACTGGCAGAGAATCCTTGATGAGGGTCAAGTTTTCCAAACAACCAGAAGTTTTCTTTGTCTTCAGACATTTTCTTGTCATCCTAGTAAAAAAGTGTTAAATATCACTTAACGATTTCCTAAACAATGGAATTATTAAACCCAATTATTTCTTTTTTTTAAGATTTTATTTATTTATTCATGAGAGACACAGAGAGAGAGAGAGAGAGAGATGCAGAGACACAGGCAGAGGGAGAAGCAGGCTCCATGCAGGGAGCCCGATGTGGGACTTGATCCTGGGTCTCCAAGATCACGCCCTGGACTGAAGATGGCGCTAAACCGCTAAGCCACTGGGGCTGCCCCCAATTATTTCTTTTAAGTGTACAATACAATGATTTAACAATTGTATATATTACTTAGTACTTATCACTCTAATTGTACTCTTTATCCCTTTCACCTATTTCTTGTTTTTTTTTTTTTTTCTAAGATTTTATTTATTCATGGGAGACACAGAGAAAGGGAGACAGGTAGAGACACAGGCAGAGGGAGAAGCAGGCTCCATGCAAGGAGCCCGATGTGGGACTCGATCCCAGGTCTCCAGGATCACACCCTGTGCCAAAGGCAGACGCTAAACTGCTGAGCCACCCAGGGATCCCCTCTTTCACCTATACCCTCACCTCCCCTCTAGCAACCACTAGCTTGTTCTCTATATTTAATAGTGTTGTATTATCTTTTTTCTTTCTTTGTTTTTCTTTGTTAAATTCCACATATGATTGAAATCATATGGTATTTGTCTTTCTCTCACGTATTTCACTTAGCATTATATTTTAGAGATCCATTCATGTTGCCTCAAATAGCGTGATCTCATCCTTTTTCATGGCTGAGTAATATTCTATTCTCTATATAGCATATATAAAATGAAATGTTTTATATATAACATATATATGATATATATAAACGAGATACATATAATATCTTCTTTATCCATTCATCTATTGATGAACACCTGGGTTGCTTCTATATCTTGGCTATTACAAATAATACTATAATAAACATAGGGGTGCATATGTCTTTTTGAATTGGCACTTTCATTTTCTTTGGGTCAATATCCAGTGGCAGAGTTACTAGATCATACGGTCTTTCCATTTTTAATTTGCCATCTATATGTCTTTTTTGGAAAAAATATTTATTCTTGTCCTCTGCCCATTTTTAAATTGGATTATTTGATTTTTGTGATATTGAGTTGCATAATATTTTGGCTATTAACCCCTTATTGGACATATCATTTGCAACTATCTTCTGTTCAGTAGGTTGCTTTTTGTTTTGCTGATGGTTACCTTTGTTATGCTAAAGCTTTTAACTTTGGTGTAGTCTCAATAGCTTAATTTTGCTTTTGTTTCACTTGCCAGATAAGACTTTTCTTATAATGTTTTTATCTGGTTTTAGTATCAGGGTAATGTTGGCCTTGTAGAATGAATTTGGAATCTTTCTTTCCTCTATTTTTTAGAATAGTTTGAGAAGAAAAAGTATTAACACTTCTTTAAATGTTTGGTAGAATTGACCTATGCAACCATCTGGTCCTGGACTTAGGTTTGCTTGGGGCGTTTTGCTTATTGATGAAATATCGTTGCTAGTAATTAATCTGTTCAAATTTTCTATTTCTTCTTGATTCAGGAATATAACCATATATGAAGAGACATTTCTCCAAAGAAGACATCCAGATGGCCAATAGATACATGAAAAGATGCTCAACATCATTCATCATCAGGGAAATTCAAATCAAAACCACAATGAGATAACACCTCACACCTGTTAGAATGGCTAAAATCAAAAACATAAGGAACAATAAATATTGGTGAGAATGTAGAGAAAAAGAATCCTCTTGCATTATGCTTAGGAATGCAAGCTAGTGTAGCCACTGTGGAAAACTGTCGAAGGTTCTTCAAAAAGTTAAAAACCAGGTGGCACAGTTGGTTAAGTGTCCCACTCTTGGATCAGGTCATGATCACTAGGTCTTGAGAATGAGTTCTGCATTGGACTCTAAGTTCAGTAAAGAGTCTGCTGGAGTTTCTCTCTCTCTCTCTCTCCCTCTGACCTTCCCCACCCTTTCTCTCAAATAAATAAATCAATCTTAAAAAAAAAAAATAGAACTATCCTACCACCAAGTAATCACACTTGGTAGTAAATATTCCCCAAATACAAAAACACTAATTCAAAGGGATATGTGCACTCCTATGTTTATGGCAGCATTATTTATGATAGCCAAATTATGGAAGCAGCCCACATGTCTATCAATAGATGAATGGATAAAGATGTTGGTACATATACACAATGGAACATTATTCAGCCATAAAAAAAGAATGAAACCAAAAAAAAAAAAAAAAAAAAAAGAATGAAACCTTGCCATTTGCAACAACATGGATGGAGCTTGAGAGAATAATGCTAAATGAAATAAGTCAGTCAGAGAAAGACAAATACCATATGATTTCACTCTTTTGTGGCAATTAAGAAACAAAAGAAATGAACAAAGGAAAAAAAGGGAAAAATAGAGACCAGGAAACAGACTCTTAACTGTAAGAGAACAAACTGAAACTTACCAGAGGGGAGGCCGGAGGGGGAGTGGGTGAAATAGGTGGTGGAGATTAAGGATTCATTTGTGATGAGTACCAGGTATTGTATGGAAGTGTTGAATCACTGTATTGTACAACAGAAACTAATATAACACTGCATGTTAACTATAATGGAATTAAAATTTTAAAAATAATAAAATAAATTTTAAAAAAGGAATATAACCACAAAATAACAACCTAATAATTATAAGTATTTATGCACTCAACATGGGAGCACCCAAATACATAAAACAACTATTAACAGATATAACAGAAGAATTTTTTAAAAAGATTTTATTTATTTATTCATGAGAGACACAGAGAGAATGGCGGAGACACAGGCAGAGGGAGAAGCAGGCTCCACGCAGGGAGCCCGATGTGGGACTTAATCCCAAAACCCGGGATGACGCCCTGAGCTGAAGGCAGATGCTCAACTGCTAAGCCACCCAGGAGTCCCTAAAGGAAAAAATTAATAGTAGTATAATAATAGTAGGAGATTTGAACACCCAACTTACATCAATGGATAGATTGTTCAGACAAAAAATCAACAAGGAAACAGTGGCTTCATCTTTTTAGAAAATATTATTTTATTTTATTTTTTGAGAGAGGAAGAGAGAGTGCAAGCAGGGGATGGGGAGGGGCAGAGAGAGAGAGAGAGAGAGAGAGAGAGAGAGAGAATCTCAAGGAGGCTTCATGCTCAGTGTAGAGCCGGACTCGGGGCTCAATCTCATACCTCTGAAATCATGACCTGAGCTGAAATGAAGAGTCAGACATTTAACCAACTGAGCCTCCCAGGCACCCCGGAAACAGTGGCTTTGAATGACACATTGGACCAGATGGATATAGCAGATATATTCAGAAAATTCCATCCAAAAACAGTGTAATACACATTCTTTTCAAGTGCACATGGAACATTCTCCAGAATAGATCACATGTTAGGCCACAATACAAATCTCAACAAATTCAAAAAGATTAAAATCATGTCATGCATCTCTTCTGATCACAACTGTGTGAAACTAGAAATCAATCATAAGACAAAGTCTGGAAAGAACACAAATACACAGAGGCTAAATAACATGCTACTAAACAGTGAATGAGTCGGGACGCCTGGGTGGCTCAGTGGTTGAGCATCTGCCTTTGGTTCAGGGCGTGATCCTGGAGTTCTGGGATTGAGTCCCACATTGGGCTCCCTGTAGGGAGCCTGCTTCTCCCTCTGCCTCTGTCTCTGCCTCTCTCTCTCTCTCTGTGTGTCTCATGAATACATGAATAAAATCTTAAAAAAAAAAGACATTAAAAAAAAGAATGAGTCAACTAAGAAGTCAAAGAGTAGATAAAAAAAATAGATGGGGAGAAGTGAAAATGAAAACGCCGTGGTCCAAAATCTTTGGGATGCAGCAAAAGCTGTTATAAGAGGGGAGATTAATACAAAACAGGCCTGCCTCAAGAAGCAAAAAAAATCTCCAACAACCCAGTCTTACACCCAAAGGAGCTAGAAAAATAACAAAGCCCAAAGTTAGTGGAAGGAAGGAAATAATAAAGATGAAGGCAAAGTAAATGAAATAGAAACTAAAAAAACAATAGAACAGACCAATGAAACTAGTAGCTGGTTCTTTGAAAAGATCAACAAAATTGATGAACCTTTAGCCAGAGTTATCAGAGAGAGAGAGAGAGAGAGAGAGAGAGAGAGGACTCAAATAAATAAAATCAGAAATGGAGGAGAAATAACTGACATAACAGAAATACAAAGGATTATAAGAGAATATTATGAAAAATTATATGCAACAAACCAGACAATCTAGAAGAAATGGATGAATTCCTAGAAATATATAACCTTCAAAAATAGAATCAGGAAGAAAACCAGCAATGGTTAATTCTAAAAGCCCAACTCGGGGATCCCTGGGTGGCGCAGCTGTTTAGCACCTGCCTTTGGCCCAGGGCGCGATCCTGGAGACCCGGGATCGAATCCCACGTCAGGCTCCCGGTGCATGGAGCCTGCTTCTCCCTCTGCCTATGTCTCTGCCTCTCTCTCTCTCTCTCTCTGTGTGACTATCATAAATAAATAAAATAAAATAAAAAATAAAAGCCCAACTCCCTTTCCTTAAAAATTATTATTTTTTCTTTATTTGAGCCAGAGCAAAAGAGATCACAGAGGAGAGAGAGAAGCAGACTCCCCACTGGGCATGGAGGCCGATGTGGGGCTCGACCCCAGGACCCTGAGATCAGAACCTGAGCGGAAGACCAACTCTTTTTTTTTTTTTTTTTTGAAAGACAAACTCTTAATCAACTGAGCCACTGAGCCACACAGGCACCACCCAACTCCCTTTTTATTGATAGATATTTTATAACCTGCTTATAATTCTGTCATTAAATACATAGCTTAAATAATTTTTTTTTAAAGATTTTATTTATTTATCTATGAGAGAGGCAGAGACACAGGCAGAGGGAGAAGCAGGCTCCCTGTAAGGAGCCCAATATGGGACTTGATTCCGGATGCCAGGATCACGACTTGAGCCGAAGGCAGATGCTCGACCACTGAGCCACCCACATGTCCCTTAAATAAATGTTTAAATAAATATAACCGACATATGTATATAATTTCCAAAAAAGCAACACAGTGCTTAATTATAAATACAAAAGGGTAATAAAAGCAAAGTTGTTTATAATTAAAAAGTATTTACTGCAATATGTAAATGTCTAGGTGTAACTAGTAGACATGACAACACAGTGAGAGGTTTGCATCTATAGATAGAATCATTGTAAATGAGACCACAGTAAATGTTGACTGATAGAAATGTGCTATACTGGAGACTCAAAAACTATGTGCAGCATTGCCACTCACGATGTGATTTTCCTAAATGTTGAATAACATTTATGGTAAATTTCTAACAAAATATTCCTAGAAAATGGAAATCTATTAAATGTGTGCAGAAGATATTTGGTATTTATTTGTAGAATGGAGTTAGGTTCTAAGTCTAGATAGTTAAAAACCCACTTTCACCTAGATATATGTCTTGGTGGGTCTCAGAAAGGAAGCAGGAGAGGAGACAATTCTTACTGCATGAGACTGCACCATGCACTTTAAGAAGTGTTATATTTCCAGTACCAATCCACTAAATACTAGTAGCTCCCGTTATTTTGATATTACAAAAACCTTGCAACAAATGTCTGTAATGCTTTCAAATAGTAATATCATGCTTATTGCAAACTTCTGCTATAAGCACTATCTGGCACTCAGTGTGTGTTTAATTCCTGTTTATTGATGGGATGGATGAGTGAATGTATAAATATTATCCTTCAAAAAATAACTTTAGCTTCTGATGACAAGTAACAAAGAACTCAGCTAACTCTACTTTAGACAAATTAGGGTTTATGACTTCTTTTTTAACAAAGAAGTTTAGAATTAGGCCACTTAGTTTTGGTGCCACAGATCATAATGTTGTCATTGTCTATGGTTCCTATTTTCCTTCCATTTTGCCACTTGGCAAATCTGTTCTTTTATCAACTCATGAATTAAAGATCACCACAGCACCTCTGCATCTTATATGTGTATTCAAAGCAGAAAAAGGGAAGGAAGAAGAAAGGATCATTACTAGCATTGCTAGTAAATTTTCTTTTTTATCCTATTGGCCAGAACTGTGTCACATAGCTAGTGCTGGTGGCAAGGGAAGCTATGATCCTCCCGCTGAAAGTAATATTCTCATATAAAATGTAAAACACACAAAAAAAGAAACAAAATCTTCCAGATACATCACTGAGCTGCCAAGAAGTAAAGATTCTAAGGATCTAAAAAGTCAAGTGAACATAGAACCCCTAGTAGGTAAGGAAGTACTAGGCATGGCTTTTGCCTTGGACAAATGTGTCAAACCCCGGTGGTGTTGTGTCAAACCCCGGTGGTGTTGTTATTTCACTTCTTAGGTTTTACAGGAAGTGGGGGTTGGGGACAGATGATAACATTTAAGGCCCGCCCAATGTATGAAGTCTAATAGACTCTGACTCAAAGTTGGAAAATGAAAAGGCAAGGCACTGACTGGTAGAAAATATTCATAAAACTTTGTAGTCAGAATAAATAAAAACTACAAATCAGCATCAAAAAGAAAAATAATTGAATATTTTAAAAGGACAAAGGTATTGAAAAGACCCTTCAGAAAAAACAATACACTTACAGCCAATAAGCACATAGAAAGATACTCAACATCCTTAGTCATCAGAGAAATGCAAATTTAAACTATCCTACATCTATTAGAAGAGTTAAAATTTGAAAAAATTAACCAAACCAAATGTTAGTGAGAATATAGAGCAATTAGAACTCTCATACACTGCTGATTGGAATATAAAATATACAAATATTTTGGAAACCATTGGGCAGTGCCTTACAATGTTAAACATACACTTACTATATATCCAAGAGAAAGGAAAACATATATCTACACAAAAGCTTGTACTTGTGGGGCACCTGGGTGATACAGTTATTAAGGAATCAACTCTTGGTTTCAGCTCAGGTCATGATCTCAGGTCGTGAGATTGAGCCCTGGTTGGCTCCACACTCAATGTGGATTCATTTAGGACTCTCCTTTCTTCTGCTCTTCCTCCACATCCTCTTTCCCTCTGCATCTAAAATAAATTAAATAAATAAATAAATAAATAAATAAATAAATAAATAAATCTTAAAAAAAAAAACCAAAATCTTATTCTTGAATGTTCATAGCCACATTATTAGTAATAACCAAGATGTAGAAACAACTCAAATGCCCATCAATTGATGAATGGCATATCACAAAATGTGGTATATCCATATGCTGGAATATTATTCAGCCATGAAAAAGAAGCTGCTGATACATGCTACAACATGGATAAACTTTGAAAACATTATGCTAGGTGAAAAGAAGCCAGACCCAAAAGCCACATACTGTATGGTACTATTATATGGCATATGTCCAGAATAAGCAAATCCATACAAAGAGAAAGTAGATTAGAGATTGTTAGGTGCTGGGAGGGGGAAAAGGGAGATAACTTTCAATAGGTATTAGGTTTCTTTTTGGAGTGATGAAAATGTGGAATTGGATAGTGGTGATGCTTGAACAAGTATACTAAAAATCATTGAATTGTACACCTTAAATTGGTGGAGTGTATGATATGTGAGTTATATTCAATGATGCTGTTATAAAAAAGAACAACAAAATATATATAAGGATCAATGGCATTTCCATCATCCCAAGATTACCAGTGCCATCATCTTGGTGCATAGACTTTTAAACTCATTTCCATGCATCATATGTACTTTTTAAAGAATAAAAATTAGGTCATACCATGCAAAAAAAAGTATTTTTGACTACAACATATAATTTTAGATTTATAAAGTGATGTCAGACTGGAAGGTGACTATCTTCTTCCTGGCTCTTTGCAGGGGAAACCCATTCTTTCACCTCTAAGTAGGATGTTAGCTGTAGATGCCTTTTATCAGGTTGAGGAAGTTTCTTTCCATTCCTAATTTCCTAAGTGTGTTTTATCATGAAAAGGTGTTGAATTTTATACAATGCTTTTGCTGCATCTATTGAGATGATCACACAAGTTTATTCCCCTTTATTCTATTCTTATTATTCTATAATACATTATATTACACAGATTGAGTTTTATATGTTGAAATAATTTTTTGCCCCCATCATAAATCTCACTTGGTAAGGTATAAAATCTTTTTATATGTTTTGCCTAATTTAGTTTATCATTATTTGATTGAGGAGTTTTGATTCTATATTTACAAGGATATAAATCTGAAGTTTTCTTTTCTGATGTCTTTGTCTTGCTTTAATATCAGGGAGATACTGGCCTCAAAATATAAATTAGGAACTGTTCTCTCCTCTCTTATTATCTGCAAAAGTTAATAATGGCATTACTTCTTCTTTAAATGTTTGGTAGAAGTTACCAGTGAGACCATAAAGTCCTGGGCTTTTCTTTGCTGAAAGTTTGTTGATTACTAACTTAAGCTATGTACTTGCTACGTGTCTTTTCAAAATCTCTATTTCTTCATCAATTAACTTTGGTTGTTTCTATGTTTCTAGGAATTTGCCCATTCCATTCAGGTTCTCTACTTTGTTGGCCTATAATTGTTCACTGTATGCCTTATGTCTTAGCCATCTCAGGCTGCTATAACAAAATACTGCAGACTGGGTGGTTTAAACATCAGAAATTTATTTTATGGTTCTGGAGGCTGTAGAGTCCAGGGTCCTGATTTGGATCCTGGTAAGAGCTCTCTTCTTGGCTTACAGACAGCCACCTTCCCATTATGCTGTCACATGGTCTTTCTTCAGTGCACGCACATGTCGAAAGAGAGAAAGAGAGAAGGAGATCTTACTTTCTTCCTCTTCTTCTATGGTCATTAATTCCTTCATGAGAGCCCTATCCTCATGATTTAATCTAATCTAATTACCTTCCAAAGGTCCCATCTCCACATCCTATCCACCTTGCGGCCAGGGCTTCAACATACGAATTTTGGAAGGGGGGACACAAACATTTAGTCCATGATATTCCACCCTGGGCTCCCTCAAATTCATGTTTTCTCACACGCAAAATGTATTCTTATCTATTCCAACAGCCTGAAACATCTTAACTTGCTCTAGCATCAACTCTAAAGTCCAAAGTCTCATTTAAATATCTAAATCACACATAGTGGAACTCAAGTATGATTCATCTGGAGACAAATTCCTCTCCAGCTGTAAACCTGTGAAACCAGACAAATTATGTGCTTCCAAAATACAATGGTGGGACAGGAAGAAAGGAAGAAATACGATATAAGGAAAGGGTAATGGGTCCTAAGCAAGTCTAAAACCCAGAAGTGAGTTCCATTAAGGCTTGAGATTACTGTCTTTAGTTTGATGCTCAACCTTTAGGACCATTAAAGCAGAGATCTTGCCTCTGAGGCTTTGTTGGACTGGGGTTGTGCCCGAAAGACTGCCAGTCTCACTCCCAAGGCACCTCAGGGTAGCCCTGGCCCACAGCCCTGCAGGATGGTTCCAGTCCCCAGACCCCTATCAGAGGCCATCTGATCTTTTGAAACCAAGTGATGGCTCTGATGATCTCTGAACCACTTTTGGGTCATTTTGTCTTTTACTTAAAGAATAGCACATGTCCTAGCCTAATAGCACTATCATCCAGTCTTGTGAATTTATCATAAAGACCCATGGCCTTTCTTTACTTTGTCTCATTTCCATTCTCTTCAGTTCAAACTGGTAGTACTTCTCTTTGTATAACCCCATAAACTCCTTATCAAGAGATAGTCCAGAGGCACCTGGGTGGCTCTGTGGTTGAGTGTCTGCCTTTGGCTCAGGTTGCAATCTCAGGGTCCTGGGATTGAGTCTTGCATCAGAATCCCCATGGGGAGCCTGCTTCTCCCTCTGCCTGTGTCTCTGTCTCTCTGTGTCTCTCATGAATAAATAAATAAATTCCAAAAAAAAAAAAAAAGATAGTCCAGTCATACCCATGGTGTTCTCTTTAATACATGTGATCTAATTTTTTGTAATATGGACAAGTGGAGAGTTTTTCAAATCTCCAAATTCAGATTCCTTTTTGCTTAATAATTCCTTCTTCAATTCATTCCTCTCTTGTATTTTAGTATATGTGCTGCCGAAGCGAGCACTCTCTCTTGTATTTTAATATGAGGAGTCAGGAGGAACCAAGACATGCCTTCAAAACTTTGCTTAGAAATCTTTTCAGCTAATCCCAGATTTCAAGATATACTACAAAGTGGTAGTAATCAAAACAGTGTGGTACTGGAACAAAAATAGACACATACACCAATGAAACAATAGAAAGCTCAGAAATAAACCCATGATTATATGGCCAATTAATCTATGACAAAGGAGGTAAGAATATAGCATGGGGGAAAAGACAGTCTCTTCCATTAAATTGTGTTGGGAAAACTGGATAGCTACATGTATAAGAATGAAACTGAACCATTTTCTCACACTATACACAAAAATAAACTCAAAATGGATCAAAGCCCTACATGTGAGACAGGAAACCATAAAAATCTTAGAAGGAAACATGGATGGTAATTTCTTTGGCATTGACTTTAGCAACTTTTTCAAGACATATCTCCTCAGTCAAGAGAAGCAAAAACAAAAATTAACTATTGGGACTACACCAAAATAAAAAGATTTTACATGGCAAAGAAAAGCATTAACAAAACAAAAAGGCTACCTACTGAAAAGGAGATATTTGCAAATGATATATTTGATAAAGGGTTATTATCCAAAATATATAAAGAACTTGTATAATGCAACACCAAAAAAATCCCAAATAATCCAATTTAAAAGAGGCAGAGGACATGAATAGACATTTTTTCTGAAGGACATCAGATACCCAACAGGTGCATGAAAAGATGCTCAACATCACTCATCCTCAGGGAAATGCAAGTCAAAACCACAATGAAATATCACCATACACACCTGTCAGAATGCCAAAAATTGAAAAAGGAAAGAAATAACAAGTGTTGGCAAGGATATGGAGAAAAAGGGACAGTCTTGTGCTGTTGGTGGCAATACAAACTGCTGCAGCCACTGTGGAAAACAGTATGGAGGTTCCTCAAATATTTAAAATGGAGACACCATTTGATCTAGTAAACTCCACCACTGGGTATTTACCCAAAGCAAATGAAAATGCCAATTCAAAAAGATATATGCACCCCTATGTTTACTGCAACATTCTTACAATACCCAAAATATGGAAGCAACCCAGGTGTCCATTGATAGATGAATGGATGAAGAAGAAATGGTCTACATAAACAATGGAATATTATTCAGCCTTAAAAAAGAATGAGATCTTGCCATTTGCAACAACATGGATGGATCTAGAGGTTATGATGCTAACTGAAATTAGTCAGAGAACCACAAATAACATGACTTCACTTATACATGGAATCTAAAAAATAAAAACAAATGAATAAACAAACAAAAATCAGAAATGCTGCCATAAATACAGAGAACAAACTGATGGCTGCCGGAGGGGAGAAGGGTGGGATGGGCCAAATGAGTGAAGGGGAGGCGGAGTACAGGCTTCCACTTATAGAATGAATAAGTCATGAGGATGAAAGGCACAGCATAGGGAATATAGTCAATGATATTGTAATTGCATTGTATGTTGACAGATGGTTGCTACATTTGTGGAGAGCGCTGCATAACGTATAGACTTGTCGAATTTACTGTGCTGTACACCTGAAACTAACATAGTATTGTGTGTCAAAATTTTATTTTGAAGAAAAATAAATACAAAAAACACAAAATAAAATATATTAAAAAACCTTTTAAACTAAATATCTAGTTTCATAACTCACAAATTCTACTTTCCATAAAACACTAGGACACAAACAATTCAGCCAAATTCTTTGCCATTTTATAACAAGGACTTCTTTTCCCCCCAGTTTCCAAAAACATGTTCTTCATTTCCATCTGAGATTTCACAAATGGCCTTTCATGTCCATATTCCTACCAATATTCTATTCATGATTCTTTAAGTCTTTTTCAAGAAGATGGAGCTTTCTCTCTGAAAAAAAAAAAAAAAAAAAAAAAAAAAAGGGTGCCTGGGTGGCTCAGGTCATGATCCTAGGGTCCTAGGTTGGAGCCCCAAATCGGGATCCCTGCTCAGCGGGGGAGCCTGCTTCTCCCTTTCCCTCTGTGACTCCTCCTGTTTATGCTCTTTCTCAATCTGTCAAATCAATCAATCAATCAATCAATCAAACATCTTTTTTTTAAAAAAAAGAGAGAGAGAAGATGGAGTTTTCTCTTCAGCCCTCCTCTTCTTTCTGAGCTCTTACTAGAGTCTCCCTTAATGTCCATATGTCTGGCATGCACCTCCATACTCTTTTAGGTTCTTTCCATTATCTAGTTCCAAAGCCACTTCACAGGTTTAGATATTTGTTACAGCGGTGCTTACCAAATCTGTCTTAACTCAGGCTGCCATAATAAAATGCTATAGACTGAATGGCTTTAACCACAGAAACGTATTTTACATAGTTCTGGAGGTTGGAAAGTCCAAAACCAAAGTGCCAGCTAATTTGGTTCCTGGCGAGAGCTCTCCTTCTGGCTTACAGAGAGCCACCTTCTCATGGTCCTCGCTTGGTCATTCCTTGGTCGTTGCATTTGGGACAGGCGTGCGGTGGGGGAAGAGGGGTAAGGGGAAGAGAGGAGAATCTTTCTCTTCTTCTAACTTCACTAATCTCCTTGTGAGAGCCCCACCCTGATGACATAACCCAGCCTGAATTATCTCCCCAAGGCACCATTTTAAACCCCATCACATTGATTGTTAGAACTTCAAGGTATGAATTTTAAGGGACATGAACCTTCAGTCCACAACACCTTATAATCTTTTTTTTTTTTTTTCCTGTAAGTTTGGTAGATATGTCTTTTGCTGGTGATTTTAGCAAGTTCAGTCCTTTTTTTGTTTTGTTTTTTTGTTTTTTGTTTTTTGCTTGATTAGGCTAGCTAAAGATTTGTCAATTTTATTAATCTGTTCAATGAAGCAGCTTTTGATTTTTTTGATTTTTCTCTATTCTTTCTCTAATATCTATTTCATTTATTTCCCTCCTTCTGTTTGTTCTGGATTTAGTTTGCTCTCATTTTTCTAGTTCCTTAAGGCGGAATGTTACGTTATTGATTGGATTTTTTTTTTTTTTAATATGAGCAATTACAGCTATAAAGTTCCTCCTAGGGATCCCTGGGTGGCGCAGCGGTTTAGCGCCTGCCTTTGGCCCAGGGCGCGATCCTGGAGACCTGGGATCGAATCCCACGTTGGGCTCCCGGTGCATGGAGCCTGCTTCTCCCTCTGCCTATGTCTCTGCCTCTCTCTCTCTCTCTCTGTGACTATCATAAATAAATAAAAATAAAAAAAAAAACTTAAAAAAAGTTCCTTCTAGGCACTATTTTCACTATATCCCTAAGATTTGGCATGTTGTGTTTTCATGTTCATTCATCTCGAAGTATTTTCTAATTTCTTTTGTGATTTCTTTTTTGAATCTGTGATTATTTATGATTGTGTTTAATTTCCATTTGAAGTGGTGCTTGAATGCTGAGTCGGTTAAGCATCAGCCTTTGGCTCAGGTCATGATCTCAGGATCCTGGGATTGAGCCCCATGTCTGGCTCCCTGCTCAGCGGGGAGCCTGCTTCTCCTTCTGTCCCTCCTCCTGCTGTGTGCTCTCTTGTTCTCTCTCTAATAAATAAAAAAAAATATTTTTAAGAAATATCTATTTGTAAATTTGTCTCATTTCCTTCTGTTAGTAATTCCTAATTTTATTCATTGTAGATGGAGAATATACTTCACATGATTTCAATCTTTTGAAATTTATTGATGCTTGTTTCATGGCCGTTATAACATATGTTCTATCCTGGTAAATGTTTCACATGTACTTGAGAAGAATGTGTACTCTGTAGTTGTTGAATGGAGAGTTCTATAGATCCTTGTTAGCTAAATTATAGTGTTGTTTGAGTTTTCTCTTTGCTTGGTGACTTTTTATCTGGTTCTATCATTACGGAAAGTGAGATATTGAAATCTCCAATATTATAGTTGAATTGACCATTTTTCCCTTCAATTCTGATACTTTTTGCTTCATAAATTTGGTATATATATATATATATGTCTATAGTTAGATCTTCTTGATGAATTAACTGTATTTTTATCAAATGCCCTTCTTAGTCTCTGGTACTAATTTTTGTTCTAAGATCTGCTTTGTCTGGTATTAAAGTAGCCATTCTAGGTCTCTTCTTGTTGTTGTTTACCTAGTATATCTCTTCCCATACTTGACTTTCAACTTCTTTGTATCTTGGAATCTAAAATGTGTCTCTTACAGACAGCATATAGTTGGATTTGGAGTTTTTGTTTTGTTTTGTTTTAATTTGTTCTGTAAATTTCTGCACTTCAGTTCAATCCCTTTCCATATAATGAAATTTCTGATAAGGTCATGTTTACATTGGCCATTTTCCTATTTGTTTTCTACATGTCTTTTTTTTTTTTTTTCTTTTGATCCTTTCTCCATTACTGCTTTTATTTTAAAAGGTTATTTTCTAATGAACTCTTTTAATTTCCTTATTTCTCTTACTGTAGTTTTTTTAAAGGTTTATTTATTTTAGAGGGAGAGAGAGAGAGGAGAGGGAGGGGCAGAGGGAGAGAACATTCAAGCAGGCTCTCCAGTGAGCATGGAGCCCAAACATAGGGCTCAATCTCATGATTCACGAGATCATGACCTGAGCCAAAACCAAGAGTCAGTGCTTTAACAGACTGAGCCACCCAGGCACCCCTCTTACTATATATACTCTTTTAAGATTTCATTTATTTATTTGAGAGAGAGAGAGAAAGAGAAAGAGAAAGAGAAAGAGAGAGAGAGAGAGAGAGAGAGAGAGCATGAATGGGGAGAGAAGCAGAGGGAGAGGGAAAAGTAGACTCCTCAGCAATCAGGGAGTCTGACAAAGGACTCAATCCCATGACCCCAGGATCATGACCTGAGCCGAAGGCAGATGCTGAACTAACTGAGCCACCCAGGTGCCCCATTATATTTTTTGAGTCATTGTCTTAGTGGTTGCTATGAAGGCTCAATTAACATTTTAATTCATAACAAGCCAGTTCAGATTAATATCAATTTAATTATAATAGTATGTAAAAACTTTGTCCCTCTAGGACTCCTCCCCCTTCATTTGTGCTGTTATTGTCATGTAAATTACATCTTTTTTTTATGATTTTATTTATTTATTCATGACAGACACAGAGAGGGTGAGAGGCAGAGACACAGGCAGAGGGAGAAGCAGGCTCCATGCAGGGAGCCTGACATGGGACTCGATCCCGGATCTCCAGGATCACACCCTGGGCCGAAGGCAGTGTGAAACTGCTGGGCCACTGGAGCTGCCCTAAATTACATCTTTATAGATTGCATGCCCATAAACACAGAAAATATAAAGAATGCTTTACACATTTATAAGTTATCCTTGCTCAGGGGCCATTCTAGTCTTTTTTGTATTGTTCCAATTTTAGTATATATGCTGCCAAATTGAGCGCAACATAATCTAATATTAGCTTTAAAAATGACTCTGGCTTCACGGTGAAAAACAAATTAAAGAAGAGGCCAGTCTGGAAGTGAGATGACTAGATAAAAAATGCTGAAATATATCAGGTAAAAGATGATAGTGGACTATCTAGAGTTCAGTACCAAAAAATTGGAGAACAGATGTAGTCAACAAATTTCAAAGATATTAAGAAGATAATATTAACTAGCCTTGGCAACTGGATGTATAGTCGAGCAAAAGGAAAGAGTCAAAATGACTAATTATCTGTATCATGTAACTAAGAGAATTATGGTACTATTCACAGAGAAAGATAACATTGAAATAGAGGCTTTGGGAAAAAATACAATGAGCTCAATTTTAGACTTAAAATTTATGATGCTTGTAGGATATTTAAATGAAAATAGGAGATGTTCAGTAAAGATGGGATATCTAGTTTTGTTTTTTGTTTTTTTTTTTAATTTTTTTTTTTTTTTTTTTTTTATTTATGATAGGCACACAGTGAGAGAGAGAGAGGCAGAGACACAGGCAGAGGGAGAAGCAGGCTCCATGCACCGGGAGCCCGATGTGGGATTCGATCCTGGGTCTCCAGGATCGCGCCCTGGGCCAAAGGCAGGCGCCAAACCGCTGCGCCACCCAGGGATCCCGGATATCTAGTTTTGAAACTTAAGTGAGCAATATGAGCTGTGCATAAAGATTTGAGAGTGATTAATATGTAGATAGTAATGAAAGTCTTGAGAGTTTATTAGAATGTCCAATAAGAATATATAAAGTGATAATAAAAGGGGACCAAGGTTGGAATCCTAAGGAATAGTAATATTTTGAGTTTGAAGAAATGAAGACGATTCATCACAAGAAAGTGAGAATAGCTTTAGAAGTATTGAGAAGATCAGAAGAGCGTGTTGTCATGGAAGTTGAAAGAAGAGAATATTTTAAGAATTGAGATGTCACATAAAATAAGGAATGTATTGTTTTCATTGGATTTGCAATAAGGAAAACCATTAATTACAGCAGTACATTAAAGATAGCTGCAAATCCTTTGATTTAATCTGTTGGTGGGAGGAATAGCAATTGTCCTCTTCAGTCTGGACTGTATTTGGCTTGTATTGACCAATAAAATGCGGCAGAAGTCTGACTGTTTAACTTCTGAGACTGGACAGCTCCTACTTTCACAAACTTAAAACATTCCCTCTTAAAACTCAGCTTTCATGCTGTGGGAAGCCCACATATGGAGGAACCATGAGAAGAAGGACTCACTTCCAGCTAAGCTCCCAACCTAGAGCTACCACCACCTGCCCGCCATGTGAATGAGCCATAGTAGATGTTCTAGTCCAGTCAAGCCTCCAGATGACCACAGCTCCACCCAATGCCACGCAGAAAAAAAATGTTTTAAGTGACCAAGTTTGGGTGGCAGCTTGTTACTTAGCAATCGATAATTTTATATTTATTACTATTTTTTAACATTTTTTAAACATTTAAACATTTTATAACATTTTAAACATTTTAAACATTTAAACATTTTTTAAAGATTAAAGATTTATAACACAATGTTCTGTTAAGGTATTGCAGGTATAAATTACCATGGATTGAAGAGTGACTTGAAGGCATCTGGGTGGTTCAGTGGTTGAGTGTCTGCCTTTGGTTCAGGTCGTGATCCTCGTGTCCCGGGATCCAGCCCCGCATCAGGTTCCCCACAGGGAGCCTGCGTCTCCCTCTGCCTATGTCTCTGCCTCTCTCTCTGTGTCTCTCACAAATAAATAAATAAAATCTTAAAAAAAAAGAGTGACTCGAAGAATAGGAACTGGAGACAACTATTTTAGTAAGTCGATTACGAAAGAGAAAAGCTATTTAGAGTAGTATATATAAGAAAGTTTGAATTTGACAAAGGTATTGTTAGCTTTTAATATGAAAAGTTTACTTTTTTTTAATTTAGTTTTTTTTGAGAGAGCATGTGCACATGTGAGTGGTGTGGGGGAGGGGCAAAGGGAGAGGGAGGGAAAGAGAATCTCCAGCAAACTCCTTGCTGAATGCAGAGCTTGATGCTGGGTTTGATCTCACTGCCCTGAGATCATGACCTGAGCTGAAATCAACAGTCAGATGCTTAACCAACTGAGCCACGGAGGTACTCCTTCAATGTGAAAAATTTAAATGGTATTTAAGAAGGTGCATCCCTGTGCCACAGTAGCAATAGTAATATACCTATAAGACAAAAGGAAATACTTAGAAGTATGGTTCTCCAGTGACTTAGTAGAGAGGTCCTTTCCACAGAAAACGTTGAAGAAACAGAAGAGAGATGGGTTAGCTGATAGAGAAAGGTTCTGAGGAAATGAGAGAAAATGTTATCTTTTTCAGAGCCCTGCCTCCCCACCCCCCTCCACCGGCTGCAGCCCCCTCAGGAAGGATCTGATTAGTCTCCTTGCACAGGATCCATTATAGAGTCCCTGAGAGGTGGACTCTCATGTCCTGACTCCTTGGCACTCACCGTTTGCATAGCTGCTTTTAGCTCAAGCACTAATCCTTTTCTAATAATCTGTGGTTAGGGTCTTAGGTTGTATTAGTTAGAATACTATATTTTGGGCCACAGGTAACTGAACATATATTTCAAAGTGGCTGAAATATAAATCTGGAGTTTGATGATTAGTTAACTCAGCAGCTCAACTGCATCATCAAGGGCCCAGGTTCTTTCCAATATTTTGCTCAGTCATCCTCACTCAGACTTTTGTCTCCTTCTCTTAGGTTGGCTCCTGTAATTGTCTCAAGATGACTGCTGTAGTCCCAGGGCTTATACTCAGAAGTTCATGTCATGGGACAGAAACAGGCGTTTTCTCCTTGCATGTTCCTTTCTCATAAGTCACATAGCAGATTTCCCTTCTAAGGTTAGAATCTCATAATATGGGGCACCTGGGTGGCTCAGTTGGTTAAGCATCTGCCTTTGGCTCAGGTGATGATCCTGGGGTCCTGAGATTGAGCCCCATGTCAGGCTCCCAGCTCAGTGGGGAGTCTGCTTCTCCCTCTGCTCCTCCCCCCTGCTCATGTTCTTTCTCTCGTTCATTCTCTCTCTCAAATAAGTAAATAAAATCTTAAAAAAAAAAGAATCTCATTATGCATGCAGTCAATTGCAAGGATGATTTTAGATAGGCTATTTATATTTTTTTTAAACGATTTTATTTGTTTATTCATGAGACACACACACAGAGAGGCAGAGACCTAGACAGAGGGAGACATTCAACTGCTGAGAACCCAGGTGTCCCTATACTTTCTGAGCTTCAGTTTTCACATCTGTAAAATGGGTAGTATGGTACCTACCTTAAGATTATTGTAAGGAATAAAAGAGAGTATTCTCTTAAGTACATGGCACATTGCTTGGCTCACAGAGCCTCCTTTCTTCTATTCTATCCTCCATGCTGTGTTTAGAGTTTATTTTCTAAGAAGCAAACTTGAGATTCTCTTCCCATTTAAAGGACCATAACTGGCTTCAAATAAACTTGATTTGTCTTTTGGTGCTGGGGTCTACTTTTCTAAAAACACTTAGAAGAGTGGAAAAAATTGAGTGCGTATTAGAAAATAAAATGGCTAATGGGTGAGTAATAGTATCTGCCACACGGGACTACCAGTATACGAGAAACTCTTCTGGTTGCCTTGACTCGGGGGGTGTGAGGATTCCCATGTGCTGGGTAGAAACTGAGATGTCAGAATTTCCTTTTTGGGGTAAAGGGTGGGAATCCAGAGCACAGATGGAGTACAGGTTCTGTTATATGTGTTTGGGTGACAAAGTGGATGAACACTCAGCCTGATTTATTCTTATCCCAACTATATCCCTCATAGAATGGCCCTGGGCTCCACTACAGCCCTGCATCTGAGCCAGAATAATAAATCATAAAGTTCCTTAGGCTCCAAAGAGGGTGCTAACATGAATACTGAGTAGTATTCGTGTTATCACGTTACAAAGTAAAAAAAAAAAAAGCAATGCATTCTTACATGCAGTGTGCTTTCTCTAGAAACAATTAGATTTGCCATCTAGACTCTCCTTTCGCTTATCTCAATAGACACAGTGCCATCTACTGAAACTAAAGCACCAATAGCCATGACACCCCGAGGGATTCCCAGGAGAGCCCCCCTCTCTGTGGGCTCCCTAGCGCACCCACCTCCCAGATGGACCGAGGCAGTAGGCGGAATCCACAGGCTGTTCTCCTGTCACAAACTGTAATGCATCTGTTCCTGGTGCTTTCTGAGAGCAGCAAGAGGAAGACGTCCCTGTAGGGACCTGGGGAGCCGGCCAGAGACGTCAGGGGTCCGTGAAAGCTCCTTTAGGCCAGCTTCTCCCCTACGTCTCGCCAGGTGGAAAGTGAAGCTGGCCTGTACGGACGAGGCACGCTTTTCTCTTACAGCAGAACAGGGATTGTGACATGTTTTTCTTTGGGTGATTATGGTAGGTTTCTTCCCATGTGATAGCGTAGCAACGTATTCAAGTCTTTAGTTTTCTGTGAAATTCGTAGTGGGTAGAAGAGAGAAGAGATTAAGAACAGGATCCAGGAGCATTATCAGGACCCCTAGGTTTTGGGGGTTTGTGGGTAACCTAGGTTGCCATGAAAATTCATTCGTGCCCAATTTCGCATTCTAGTTAATTGCATTCTCTCCAGATTGCAGTGTCTCTTGGTTTCAGAAATGGAGAAATGGAGAAACAAAAGGAAGATTGTTGCTTACATTTAGCCACCACCGTCAGCAATAAAATAGGAAATGGAACTCTTTAAAATGCACAGCCTTCTGTAGGACACACTCAACTCTTGTCCTCTGTCCCTCACTCTACCATTCCTCCTCGCGAGGAATCCTGGCTCCGTGTGCTCGTAGCCCTTCAACGACCATCTATCATTTAAAGTTCTGCTTTGAATTGATTCTGATTTGGCTTTTTGTAGTCAGAGCTGGCATTCCTTCCCTTCACCCCTCCAAATCTGGCCCCATTTTCTGCTGCACTTGCTGCTCATTCTTTCTGTTTGCTTCTTATTAGATTTTCCAAAGCAAAACTTCCCACAGTTAAGTTTGTGGTCCGGCAATTTATCATGAATATTCTTAAAATCGCCTCATTAAAAGAGGCATTTGAAGCTGAAACTTAAGTGTCTGTTACCATGGTAACCAACAACAACTATTTAGAACTGCCTGCCTAAGAGGTAAGGGTTGCTGTTGGCGGAAGATTGAAGGTAGGCAACTAATGACTAGTGGGCAGGGAAGACAGACAAGGAAGGAAGAGAAAGACCTATAGAGCATGATGTGGAATTCTGAACCCCAAATTATATATCCTTCTACGCAACAGGCAAATCAAGTTGGTACAAGGCTCCCAAATTTTCCACATCACACAATTCAGGAAATTTGGAGATAGGAAGTCCTTTTCACCATCAGGTTCCTGAGGGGAGTTTGATTCAAAGTTTACAACCTGAAACTTATGGAATCATGTGTTACCTGTTCTTGAGCCAATCACTTACCTCTCTCTGCCTCAACTTACCATTTTTTTTTAAATGGGCAAAAACATTCTCTATGTCACCATGTTATATGAATATCAGTGAGGCAATAGAAGTGAAGCCTTTTTGCAAACAAAGTGCTGCATCCATGCAGACAAAGACCCATGTTTTGAGTCTACAACTGTTCTCTAGAAGTTCTTCTGGATTACCACCAGTCAACCTTTCTCAAAGAAAAGACAATTTCTCCAACAGTAAGCAGTGTCAAACTAACCTTATCGATTGCTTTTTCCAAGCCAGGACTCTCTAGGTTTTCCATTATTCACCAGGCCTGTAAAAGAATATCTTGAACTATTAGGCATGTCTTGAACTGCTACAAAAGTGGTTATAAAAAAAAGGTATATTTGATAAATAATGAAGGTTACAAAGAGTACAAATTACATTCTTTCATTTTCTGTTTTCTTGCCTTTCCAGTTGCAGTTTGGGGCAAAATGTTAAAGACACAGTCGAGAGTGGCAAGCATTGTACTTAAAAAGAGAAATGTCAGGTCAGGGAATATATATGGGAAATGTAGGAAGATTTACATTTAAAAAGTAGTTAAATGCTTGGGAGTCTTTTCTATGTATTGCTTTCTTGGCTGAATCAATAGGATTAGACAAATATGACAAACGGGAAAATACATCTTGATGAACAACATATGGAGGGATACAGTCATATAAAGAAGAAAATACTGCACAGTGTTGACATTCTTAGGACCACAAGAGAGCGGCAACACTTGGGTGGGGTCTTGGTAGGAATTCTTATGGAACATAATAACTAGGAACATATGGAGAAGGGTTGAGTTATAAATGTGAATGAATACAGTAAATCTGCCAGATTCTAGTACTTCTTGGGCATTGCCCACTTTTGTTGTTTCTCTTATTAGCACAACTGTCATCAGCATAAATAATAGAAATTTTAGTGAATTTTTGATGACTCATCTGTGTGCCAGCATGAAGGATCTGGGATAGGCAAAGCTCCTTCTCATTCTCTAGGTGGTCATAAATTGTCAATCTACTGCTTCAGGTGTTCTAATTTCTCCTTCCTACCGAGTAGAAAAACCAAACTTTCCCAGGGATGGGTGGGGTGTGAAGGATTTCCCTGAATGTTGAAAATAGTCAGGTGCTCAAATCAGAATGGGTTCACCTTCAGGGATGACTTGGTGGCTCAACTGGTTGAGTGTCTGGCTCTTGATTTTGGCTCAGGTCTTAATCTCATGGTTGTGAGTTTGAGCCCTGCCTTGTGCTCTGGGCTCAGCAGGAGTCTGCTGAAGATTTTCTCCCTCTCCCTCTGCCCCTTCCCCCCGACTGTGCACGTATGTATGTGTGTGTGCGTGCATGGGTGCATGTGCACTTTCTCTCTCTCTCTCTCTCTCTCTAAAAGAAATCAATAAATCTTAAAAAAAAAAAAAGAAAGAACGAGTTCACCATCAGAGATGTCTTGCACATGTTTTGAGAAAGAATAGACAAAACAATTCCACACAAAATCGTTAGTTTTATGATTGTTCATGAGAAATGTCCAAAAACATACTTCTTACTGTTTATGTTTCAGACCTTATAAATCATGAAATGTAGTTTCAAATTGTAGTGTAAGACCTATAGAGTAACACGGGTATTGCTGTTAGCTGTAAATACAGTTCTTTATTATGGTTACAGCTTGCTCTTCCTAAAATAAAACTCAGCATTTGCTGAATTTAAGTTTAGCTTGGCTTACTTCTCTGCCAAACAGAATATAAGTATACCGGATACAATACTACGTTAGCTTTCTTTTCAACATCAACCTCAAATCTGAATGTTCTTATTGTTTATTATTAAACTGCCATGCAAAAAGAAAAAAGGGCAAATTTAAGGGCAAAATCTTTGGCATCGAATAGACTTAGTTCAAATCTTGACAACGCTGCTTAGTTGATTGTTAATCCTTACTTTATCTGTAAAAATTGGGTGACAAAAATGCTTATCTCATAGGGTAATTATGAAGTTTAAAGGAGCTAATGAATGTAGACTGTCCTGGGGTGTTTGTACAGCTTCGATAAATAATACTCATTTTCCCCACCCAAGTTCTGAACCAATTAAGAAATCGACAAGAGGAGGGCAGACAGGAGACGTTGTCATCGAAAAAGCTGACATCGGTGAGCATGGGCTTCCTGACACTGAACACTGAAATAAACAGACTTACCACTTGGTCACAAGCAGTCCTAGACAATAGGTCTCCCACTGGGAAAAGGTATTTGCTACTAAGCTTACAGCATGCCTGAGATCAATTGAGAACACATGCTCCCTGTGAAAAGATTTGCTACAGAGAGAAGAGGCTGGATTAGAAGTACCTAGTTTCTTCCAAGCTCCCTAATGAGATAAATCACTCCTCCCCTGGGGGAGGGTGGAAGGTATCCAGGTGTGTTACAGATCATGGGGCTCTTCTCATGGGAAGAAACATCAGGAGCGGAGAATTAGCATTCCCGGCAACTGAATGCTTAGCACAGCATCTGGCACAAAGAAACATTTATTTTATATGTTATAGGATAAACTGAGGCATACAAAAAATTTTAAGAGTTTACTTGAGCAAAAACTGATTCACATGGGGCAGCCTCCTGGCAAGCGGGAAAAAAGGAGATCCAAGGAACTGTACAAAATGACTTATTGGCAGAAGGGAGCAGGAACAAGGAAGTTCCACAAGGCAAAAGAAGAGGGTTGGTTATTGTAAGGTCACTTCCCATTAAGGGATGACCTATCAGGCATATTACCTCCCTTAGTGCTGACCAGGCGAATCCTGACTGACTGGTTTGAGATTCCATTTCTGGGAAAGTTGAGCCTAATTAAGTCCCAGCTTGGTGATGTAAGCAAGTATGATGTTAGCATAAGCCTTTTGGGACTGATGTCCTGTTTTTAACATGTCATTTATGCCTATTATAATTATTGATCCTTAATGAATAGTGAAAATACAAATTATATTTCGGATGTTGGTACATGTGAGAGAGCGATAGGTGGCACGTCTAGAGAAGTGGGTAAAACCTGGTAGCAAAGATCTTCGTATGCCATAATGTGCATCTTTGTTATGTTTTGTAGACAGTGGGTAACCAAAAATAATTTTAAGTTGGGGAGAGACCCTCAAGCTAACGTTTTAGCCTATGATTTCTAACTGCATGCTACCGGATGGAGGAGACAGCCTCTACCAGCCAGGCACTATGTTATGTACACGTAATGATCTCTCTCAATTGTCACAACAATCTTGAGAATGCTGCTGTACTCTCATTACTCTGATCTTACAGATGAGAAAGCTAAAGCTTTAAAAGGTTAAGTGACTTCCTCAAGATACTCGCTCAGGTTGTCAATGGAAAACCTAGAATTTCATCTCATGCCTACCTGACCCCAAGACTGAGCTCTCACGTACATTCCCACCAGACTCCATGCTTAGAAGGGTCCCCTTCTTGCTTTAATGCTCTGCTGTCACCATCTTGAAATTCTTACAACTTTTAGAATCACAGGCCCCCCATTTTCATTTTGCCCTGGGTCCCTTAAATTATGTAGCCAGTCCTGCCATGACGTCTTTCCTTTCCACTGCTCTAGTCACCACTTTCATCAAATCTGGAGGATTCTGCACAAGTGAAACCCCTCTTTCAGTCAAAGAAACATGGAAAATTAATTCTACTATAGGTAGAATATAAATATGTGGACAATTATATATGGATGTTTTAGCACTTATACATATAAATATCCACAATTCAGAGCCACATCTCTATCACCAAATAATCCTTTCTCCACCAGAATTTCTTTGGTTCCTGAGCACCTCCCCAGTGCTACATGTGGGAGCCAGGCCAAGAAATGGTGAGGACAAGGTCTGAGGTTTAGTAGGGGGTAAATACATTCATGTCTAAGCACATGTGTCTGGTCATATTCCAAGTTCAAGTCCAAATTAATTTAGGATTATCTTTTTGATGTTTTCCATATTTCAGCTCCCATCAGTTGGCACAAATAATTAAGGATGATGGAACACATCCTGGCACAATTTCGTGACTTTTTTGAAGCTATAGGACCACTGAAGGGCAGGCAGCTATTATAGAAGATGAAGAAGGATATTTCAGAAGAGCATGCTATGTGAATAGCGCTATACAGATGCTCATTTTCAATCACATTATTTAATCATGGATTCATATAGTCTTTGAAGTAGTTGGCTATTCTTAATATCTTTTTGAAGAAAGAACTTTTTTAACATTAGAGAAAAATAAGAAAATACAAAAAGAAAGACTCTAGGAAAATTATTCTAAGTCCTTCCATATTTTTTTCATATGCACCCACAGATACACACACACACACACACACACACACACACACAGAGTTACAAAATTGAAAATAATGGGCACATGGTTTGGAACCTGAATTTTTTTATACTTAATGTACTGGGTATTAATAATTTTGAAAAAAACCTCAATGGTTTTCTTGGGCATTTTAATTATTTCCCTTATTTTTTATTCTTATTTTTTGCCATAAAGACCATTGTAAAAGAAATCTGATTATTTTCTTAGGCTAAAGTAAAATATCTTATTCAAAACACATGTTAATTTTTGAGGCCCTTGATATATATCGCTAGATTGCTCTACAGATTGACTTTACCAATACGTAAGCATGGTTTAGTGTGAGAATGCCTGTTCACATTAAACCTCTCTTTAAAGTTTGGCTCTCAATTTAGTTTTCTTCTAACTACTTGTCAACCCAAGGTACATCCTGTGAACCCTAGGAGAGCAGAAGATGCTCAGCCACTATACCACATTCCTCTCTCCCTTGGACAGAAGAGCTTTTCTTCATGATTTTACTATAACTTTGGCTATGACTTTATTTACCATCGCCCTGGTTAGGAGACATCGCTAGTTTCTAAATATACTTTTTTTTTTTTTTTAAAGCTAGGTTCTATTTTTCTCTGAGCTTTTCTTGCTAAATGATTTTATGATTAATTGATTTTCTCACATGATGCCCTAGAGCTTGTTTACCTGCTATCAAATAAGTGGAACTTTCCAATCTGAAGTCATTAGACCTGTTGTTGCATATTGTTGCCTAATTTTGAGCTCCTAAAAATGACTTTTAATGAGTATTATAGTCTAAAGAAAATAATTCTTCCAATGAATTCTAAACCTTTGATAGCCATTTTGATGCTTGAGTTGTGTTCTTTGGGGCTTTTCATGGCTATTAAGTCCTTCTAGAGCCTTCTAGAATTCAGCAGAAAAGAAGCAGCCTGAAAACCAACATTATGGGTAAGCTCAGACATTGCTTATAGGAACTTGCACACTTTTCCAGATCCTAGGTTTGCTTTACTGGAGGCCATACGATCAGGGCTCATATCAATAAGAAGTTTAGTAGGGAATTGTTAAAAAGAAATCCTGTCTAGGGGCACCTGAGTGGCTCAGTGGATTAAGCAACCAGCTCTTGATTTCTGCTCAGGTCATGATCTCAGGGTTGTGAGATAGAGCTCTGCACTGGGCTCTGAGCTAGGCATGTAGCTTCCTTAGGATTCTCTCTCTCCCTCTGCACCACCGTGTTTCTCTCCCTCTTGAGAAAGAAAGAAAGAAAACTTCTCTACCCAGAAATTGAGTAAGTACTATTAGGGCAATATGACATGCTTTGAATGATAAACTGCATTTTGCAGAGACATGTATTCAGTCCTACTAATAAAGTAATCATAATTCCTGTTTCCATCTCAATATTTTTCAGTCAGCCAAAGCCCCCAAAGAATAATAACACCAACTTGACCTTTAACTTTTAACCGCAGCAGTGAGTCTTCACACCACTCCAATAGCAGAGGCTGAAGGAAGGGCTGCAAGCAAGAGTCCTTCCCTCTTGTTCTCCCATTACATCTCTTTGGAATTGTACTCTAAGCCTGAAGGGTGATTTGTCTGCCTGTAACCTAAGGGGACTACTCTGATTATTAGGTCAAATAGGAAGGTAAACTAGAGAGCTCATCAGAGAATCAGGAAAACATATTTGGGACACCACAAATATTTGTTTCTGTCCCTCCTACTTTTGTTTTGCTGCCAGGCACTCTACTTGGAAAATCCTTGCTCATATTTTTTCTTATGGGGTTATCATTTTATAATACACTATTGAACATGTGTAAAGATCCCCACAGTTTTAGGTAGCTAAAATTGGACTTCAACATTCTTTGAGAACCCTGTTGCTCAATAGAAGACAAGACTAAGGACTAGAAATAGCTATTTTTAAATTATTAGCAAATTCTGGTTTCTCTAGAGGTAAAAGTTTGAATTCTCTTTTCAGTACACATTTTCCCTCTACTTCCACTCCTTAATTTCCAGATTTCTGTCTATTGGCTATGGGGGAAATGCCATGATGTCGTGGTCTCTGATTCAAAGCATATAATATACCTGGTAGGACAGGACTTCCATTTTTTTAGACTGTTGTCTCTCAAAAAACTCCATAACTGGGCAGCCCGGGTGGCTCAGCAGTTTAGCTACACCTTCGGCCTGGGGTGTGACCCTGGGGACCTGGGATCAAGTCCCACGTCAGCTCTTGCATGGAGCCTGCTTCTCCCTCTGCCTGTGTCTTTGCTTCTCTCTCTCTCTCTCTCTCTCTCTCTCTCTCTCTCTGTGTGTGTGTCTCATGAATAAATAAATAAAATCTTTTAAAACAACAACACCACCATAACTGAGTCTTCAGTAAGCCATTCTAGCCCTCAAATAGCCCAGCCATTTCTGAGAAGTGGGCCTGTGGTAAGACCATGTAATTCCATGAGCATTTAGTCCATTGTTGTACTTCCTTAGCTGGGAAAATCCTGGAATAACCTCACCTGGGGCAGATATCTTGAAAGGGGGTGTCCATTCTCCACAAGACTTACCACAACCATGTAACGATGGACCTATGGATTGAGTCAGATCTCAGCATGTTCCATGGAGATGGATAAACCTTATGATCCAGGAGGAAATAATTTACACCCCAAAAGAATTTCAAGACTTTGGGGCACCTTGGTGGCTTGGTTGGTTAAGTGGCTGTCTTCCGCTCAGGTCATGATCTCAGGGTCCCAGGATTAAGCCCCATATCCTGCTCCCTGCTCTGTGGGGAGTCTGCTTCTCCCTCTCCCTCTGTCTTCCTCTGCCTTGAGCTCATGAGTGTATTTGTTTTCTCTCTCAAATAAATAAAATCTTAAAAAAAAAAAAGATTTTCAAGATATTTCGAAAATGTATATCAATAGAAACTGGGGAACATTTGTGTATTCCAAAGGCATTTATCCAAATGTAGTAGATTGAATTGAACTTATTGACATACGTACACTTCCTAGAGATTCTGGATTTAATGTGTTAGTTCATGAAGCTGGAGGTGGTTCTAACATCTTTCTTGGTTGATCAATTAGAGCTTGGACTCAGTGCTGACCTACATTTCATGAGATGACATGTCAAAACTTCGTTGGCATCATGTGGAGGAGGAAATGCACAGGCTTAGGGGATAAGAATGTTGGACTGGATTTATCACATGCAAGTTGCGTACCATCCCCCCACCTTGTTCCATGAAGGCCCCTTCATTAAGCCATTGAGAAATAAATTAATGAAGGGAACAACTGCATCTTTGGATGCTCTTATTTGAACACCAGGTATGAATTGTTGGGGATGCTGTTACTGATTATGAAGTGCCTTGGTATGGCTTCTTCATTTGTTTTTTATTTTTATTTTTTTTTTATTTTTTTTTTTATTTATGATAGTTACAGAGAGAGAGAGAGGCAGAGACACAGGCAGAGGGAGAAGCAGGCTCCATGCACTGGGAGCCCGATGTGGGACTCGATCCCGGGTCTCCAGGATCGCGCCCCGGGCCAAAGGCAGGCGCCAAACCGCTGCGCCACCCAGGGATCCCCTTCATTTGTTTTTTAAATTAGGGTTTATTAAGTTTTTTGGATCTGGATATTTCTGTTTTCTCAACAAATTTGGAATAACTCCAGCCATTACTTTTTCAAACAATTTTTTCTGTCTCCTATTCTCTTTTCCTTTGGCGTACTACAATTACATGGATAGTAAATCATTGGAGGTTGTCCCACAGTTCACTGGTGCCCTGTTGATTTTTTTTCTAGTCGTTTTTCTTTTTTTTTAAAGATTTTTTTTTTTTTATTTTTTTTTTTATTTATTTTATTTACTTATGATAGTCACAGAGAGAGAGAGAGAGAGGCAGAGACACAGGTAGAGGGAGAAGCAGGCTCCATACACCGGGAGCCCGATGTGGGATTCGATCCCGGGTCTCCAGGATCATGCCCTGGGCCAAAGGCAGGCGCCAAACCGCTGCGCCACCCAGGGATCCCCGTTTTTCTTTTTAAGTTTCATTCTGAATGTTTCTATTGACATGTCTTTGAATTTACTAATGCTTTATTCTACAGCACCTGATCTGATTTTAATCCCATCCTGTATACTTTTTACTTCAGGCATTGTATGTTTTAACTCTAGAAGTTTGATTTGGGCCTTTTTTTTTTTAAAGATTTTATTTATTTATTTGAGAGAGAGAGAGAAGAGGGGAGGGGCAGAAGGAGAGGGAGGCTCCCAAGCAGACTCCCTGCTGAGCACAGAGCTCAATGCTGGGCTCAACCCCATGACCCTAAGATCGTGAAGTGAGATGAAATCAAGAGTCAGATGCCTAACCAACTGAGCCACCCAGGTACCCCTCCATTGGGATCTTTTTTATACCACTCTATTTCTTTCTCTAATACACTTTTGGTTCTCTCTACTTTCTTGAACATGAGGATTATAATTATAATTCCCTTAACTACTTAGTTCTAATATCTGTGTCATTCTGGGTCAATTTTAATTTAATTTAATTTAATTTTATCTTATTTTGTTTTGTTTTAATTGCAGTGTAGTTAGGACACAGTGCTATATTAGTTTCAGGTGTACATTATAGTGATTTCAAAATTCCATACATCACCCAGTGCTCACCACAAGTGCCCTCCTTAGTCCTCATCACCTATTTTACCAATCCCTCCACCCACTTTCCCTTTGGGAACCATCAGTTTGATCTCTTACAGTGAAGAATCTGTTTTCTTGTTTTTTTTTTTTTTCTCTCTCTCTTTTTTTCCCTTTTGCTCATTTGTTTTGTTAAATGACATGTAGGAGTAAAATCATATGGTATTTGTCTTTCTCTGACTGACTTATTTCACTTAATATTAAACTCTCTAGCTCCAGTGTGTCTGGCTGGCTCAGGCAGTAGAGCATGCAGCTCTTGATTATGGGGTTATGAGTTCAAGCTTCATAATGGTTGTAGAGATTACCTGAAAATAAAATCTTAAAAAATATATACTCCCTAGCTCCATCCATGTTGTTGCAGATGGCAAGATTTCATTCTTTTTATGGCTGAATAATATTCTGCTGTGTATACGTGTGTGTGTGTGTGTGTGTGTGTGTGTGTGTATCACATCTTCCCTTCCATAATTTGGCTATTGTAAAGAATGCTGCTATAAACATAGGGGTGCATGTATCCCTTTGAATTAGTGTTTTTGTTTTTGGGGGTAAATACCCAGTGGTATGATCACTGTATCTTAGGGTAGTTCTATTTTTTAACTTTTTGAGGAATCTCAGCTTTCTACAGTGGCTGCACCAGTTTGTATTCCCACAGGAGGGTTCCTTTATTTCCACATACTTGCCAATACTTGTTGTTTCTTGTGTTGTTGGGTTTAGTCATTCTGACAGGTATGAAGTGATATCTCATTGTGGTTTTGACTTCATTCACCTGATGATGAATGATGTGGAGCATCTTTTCATGTGTCTGTTGGCCATCTGTATGTCTTCTTTAGAGAAAAATCTGTTCATGTTTTCTGCCCATTTTTAATCATATTGTTTTTTTTTTTTTTTGATGTTGAGTTGTATAAGTTCTTTACATATTTTGGATACTAACACTTTATCAGCTATGTCATTTGCAAATATCTTCTCCCATTCAGTGGGTTGTCTTTTAGTTTTGTTGATTGTTACTTCTGCTGTGCAGAAGCTTTTAATTTTGATGTAGTCCCAATAGTTTATTTTTTCTTTTGTTTCTTTTGCCTTCGGACATCCAGAAAAATGTTGTTATGGCCAATGTCAGAGAAATTGCTGACATATGCTCTCTTGTAGCATTTTTATGGTTTCCAGTCTCACATTCATGTTTTTAATGTATTTTCAATTTATTTTTGTGTATGGTGTAAGAAAGTAGTCCGGCTTCATTCTTTTGCATGTAGCTGTTTCAGCGTCATTTGTTGGAAAGATTGTCTTTTTCCCATTGCCTATTCTTGCCTCCTTTATTGAAGATTAATTGGCAATATAATTTTGGGCTTTCTATTCTGTTCTATTGATTTATGTGTCTATTTTTGTGCCAGTGCTATACTGTTTTGATTATTACAGCTTTGTAATATAGCTTAAAGTCTGGATTTGTGATATTTTCAGTTTTGTTTTCCTTTTTCAAGATCGTTTTGAATATTCAAGGTCTTTTGTGATTCCATACAAATCTTAGGATTGTTTTTTCTAGTTCTGTGAAAAAGGTTTTGGTATTTTGATAGGGATATTCTGAGTACTGATATTTCTGAGTACTCTACCTGGTGTCTCATGTATTATAAGACTTTTTTTCATTCAGGTTTATGAGGTCACCAACTATTTCTGGATATATGTGAGTTCTTAAGATTGTTTCACCTGCTTCATCTGAGTCTTTCCCCAACCTTGGATGGTTTCCTCACATGCATGTGTTGATCACTGTTGAGCTGAAGGAGTTCTTACTTAGAAATTGTATTTATAGGATATCATTATATTTTTATATAAATATTACATTTGTGGGATACTTTTAATGATAAATAAGAAATTCAACTTAGATTAAGCAAAAAGGATTATAATAATTCAGATTAAGATAAAAAAGCATTTATTGACTCATTAAGAAAAATCTAGGGATAAAACCCACTTGAGGACAGCGGATGCAGGAGCAAATGAGGTCTTTTATCTTCTGCTCACTTTTGCTCTTTCTCCAGCTATCTCTTGTCTCTGTCTCTCTTTGTACAATATCATATGATTTCTTACCAGAGAAAGCTTTTCCAAGCAGATGGAAAGACGGCCCCAGTCAGTAGCAGCTTACATAATCATCCTGCTAATTCTTTCCCTAAGTCATATATCAAATTACCAAATCTCAAGGAAGACTTAATGGCCTGTTGGGTACATGTGCATGGGAAGTGGGTTGTTCTAACTGGCAAAGGCAGAGTTAGCCCTGAAACATGTAAAATGAAGTCCTTTCAGGAACTTTTGTTAAGAAGATATCGAGGGATGGATATTGGGTAGACAAAACAGCAGTGATCCCTAGCTCTAGTTTATTCATCTGCAAAATGATCTAAAATGTGATAATGTCTTAAGAGTTTAGCGCAGTATCTGGCCTGTAACAAAGGCACAGTACATCTTATGTTACTATGACTAACCTGAGCTTGGTATCTCCAGATGTCAGTGAATTTATTTGCTTCTCTGCATCCCTAATTTTCAGTGAAGAAGTTTCTCCTTTGTCTCTCTGGGTCAAGAGTGACTTAAATTCCTGCCTGTGGACCCCGGTTTCCAGGTAACTGGGTTCCTGATCCATTGTAATTTCTCAAATACACTTGTTTCTGCCTTGCTTATGCAGAGATCTTGTGTAAGTGTCAAATTAGTGGCAGGAAGCAGACAGTCCACTGGAATTGGGTAATTTGAAGAGAGTTTAATAAAGAGATTATTAACAAAGGTGTTGGCAGGTTATAGGGAAATCAGGAGGGTAATTCAGGAATCTGGGCTAGCCGAAGGGTACTCTTATGCTCCCAACTGGAAGGGACAAAGGACAGAATGGCAATTAGAACCAGAGACAGAGTGAGCACCTGTCAGGACTGGGATATTTAGCCAGCCTGTGGTGACCCCACAGACAGGGAGCTGGTGAATAAACAACCCGACCTCCACCTTTCCCTGGTCCCCAGTGCTCCCCGTGAGGTGAGTCCAACAGGCAGCCATAGGACTGGGGCCTGCTGTTACGGTCCAAGAGGCCAGCCTCCTGCGTGTGTCACAGACAGGGGCGGCAAGGGCTCGAGGGTAGACTGGAACCTGCCCCATATCCTAGATCTTGGACCCAGTTTGGCTATTTCTCCCTAGGTTTGTGCATCCTGTTGGATGATCTCCCGGGCCGTTTGGATTCAGAGTTCTGTCCTATCCTCAGAACTATTCCTGGTGGTATTCACAAAACCTTTGCACATCCAGGATCTCTCGGGTCCTGAGCGAGGGAACCCCGCACTTCCATAACCAGGAACGGGGAAATGGATGGAAGCCACCGCCTGGCATTCAAGGAAGCAAAATGCCATTCAAGGAATCTCCTGCCAGGAGGCTCAGTTCTTCAGCGGGGAGCGAAATCCAGCCAGTTCTTGGAAGGGGCAGTTTCAGTGGCTGCCAGGAGAGACCCTGCGTCAAGGAGGGCGCTGTGACCGCGTGTGGATTCACTCGGGCTTGGAAGGTCCGCTCCGCGTCTCCCGCGGACCCTCACTCACCTCATCTTCAGTGTCTTTGGAGAGGAGGCCCCCTGGGGCTGGGGCAGGGGAATACGAAGGGGGGACAGTGACCGTAGGAGAGAGGGAGGCGGCCGAGGGCGAACAGGTGGCGGGGAAACCCCGGATCTCAGTGCCGCGGGGCCGCGAGGAGAGGGCCCTGGACGGGCCGCGAGGGGCTTGTACCAGGCGGGGCTGCAGCTCGACGGCGGGGCCCGCGGGGCGGGGGGGGGGCGCGGGGGGGCGCGGGGTGGGGGACGAGGGGGCGGGGAGGGCCGCGGGGGGGTGGGGCGAGCCGGGCCTGGCCTTGGGCCCTCGGAAGCCCTCGCGGGGAGCCCCGGGCACAGCCGTCCAGGCCCGCGTGTTCCGGATTTATTAGCTAATATCCCAAAAGAAAACTCACAGCCCAAGCGCCCCCGGGCTTAAGTGCATGTTTATTTTCACAGCCTTTGTCTGCCGGAGATCAGCACTCTGTCGCTGTGTTGCTATTGTGAGGATGGAAAAAATAGAACCATGTTAATGTTGTGCTGTTTGCATTTCCCGACAGTTAAGGAGCAGCCCATTATTAGCTGGTAACGCTGTTGTGACATCAGTGGTGACTCTGCTGCTTGAGATTCAGCTCATGAAATATTTTCCTCCCTGGTGCAATTATTTTTCTTTCTTTCTTCTTTCTTTCTTTCTTTCTTTCTTTCTTTCTTTCTTTCTTTCTTTCTTTCTTTCTCTTTCTTCTTTCTTTTTTTTTCTTTGTCTTTCTTTCTTTCCTCTCTTTTTCTTTCTTTCTTTCCTTCTTTTTCTTCTTTCACCTTTGATGTTTCATTTTCATGCAAATGAGTGGCTGAACGGCCATCCATGCTTCTAGTCTTTTCAAGAATTGATGACCAGAGATGCTAACGTGTCAGACTTAATCCAATTTCAAAACATTAGATCCCCAGACACCACTTACTTTTATTTATTTATTTATTTATTTATTTATTTATTTACTTACTTACTTATGATAGTCACAGAGAGAGAGAGAGAGGCAGAGACATAGGCAGAGGGAGAAGCAGGCTCCATGCCAGGAGCCCGACGTGGGATTCGATCCCAGGTCTCCAGGATCGCGCCCTGGGCCAAAGGCAGGCGCCAAACCGCTGCGCCACCCAAGGATCCCCAACACCACTTACATCTATCTATCTATCTATCTATCCATCCATCCATCTATTCATGAGTGACACAGAGAGAGGCAGAGGCAGAGACAGAGAGAAGCAGGCTCCCTATGCGGCACCTGAGGTGGGACTCGATCCCAGGGCCCCAGGGATCGTGCTCTGAGCCCAAGGCAGATGCCCAACCACTGAGCCACCCGGGAAACAAGGACGCCACTTTCTCAGGGTCTTTCCATCAATGGACAAGGGAGCTGTCGCTGCCACGCTGGCATGAGTTGGGGCGGCGGTGGCGGTGGGTAGAGCGAGGAGAACCTGGCACGGAGGAAGGAGAGTGTCTGTGCTCTGTTCTGGCACAGGTGTCAGAGCCTGAGCGGGGCGAGGCTGTCCCAGGATGGGGTGGGAGGGGGTGCGGGAGTGGCTTGGAGACTGGTGGACAGTCCTGACACGTTAGCATCTCTGGTCATCAATCCTTGAAAAGACTAGAAGGGCGGATGGCCATTCAGCCACTCATTTGCATGACAATGAAACATGAAAGGTGAAAGAAGAGAAGGAAGGAAGGAAGGAAGGAAGGAAGGAAGGAAGGAAGGAAGGAAGGAAGGAAGGAAGAAAGAAAGAAGAAAGAAAGAAAGAAAGAAAGAAAGAAAGAAAGAAAGAAAGAAAGAAAGAAAGAAAGAAAGAAAGAAAGAAGAAAGAAAGAAGAAAAAGAAAAATCAGAAGGACACCCTGCCGGGGGTGGGGCCTGTGAAGGCAACAGGAAGGAGACTGGTCATTCGAAGGGGGAGTGGACCCAATACAGAATATATTGAGGACAATTGGAGTCAGCCTTCTCCTTATTGGAGAAGAGAAATACACATAAAAATAGGGGTGCCTGGCTGACCCAGTCAGAAGAGCAAGCGACTCGATCTCAGGGTGCTGAGTTCGAGCCCATGTTGGGCGTAGAGATTACTAAGAATAAATAAATAAACTTTTAAAAAAGAGAGAAAAATAAAACTCTAATTATAGAAATTATAGGCGTTCATAGATCTCATGGTTCGTATGATCTCAATGTATGGAGATACAGAAGTAAATGTAGACATAAAATATGCATATATGTTTTTGTGTGCTTTTCATGTTGTAACTTCCTCTAATTTGAGGTTGTTTCAAAATAAAAGCTAGAAAGCTGTTACTATTGGATGGTAGTACTATTTAAAATAGAGATAAGGGGATCCCTGGGTGGCGCAGCGGTTTGGCGCCTGCCTTTGGCCCAGGGCGCGATCCTGGAGGCCCGGGATCGAATCCCACGTCGGGCTCCCGGTGCATGGAGCCTGCTTCTCCCTCTGCCTGTGTCTCTGCGCCTCTCTCTCTCTCTCTGTGACTATCATAAAAAAAAAAAAAAAAAAAAAAAAAAAAAAAAAAAAAAAAAATTAAAATAGAGATAAGATGCTAACAGCATTTGACTGTTAAAAGAATTAAGTGATATAATTCATGGAGTGGGTATAAGATAGTACCTGGCACATAGTGAGCTCTCAGTAACTATTATTATAATTCCTGGGATAAAAGCATGTCATGAACACTATTCTGCATCTCATTTTTGTTTTCACTAAAAATACATCTTGGAAATCTTTTCATAACAGAACATACCTGTTTTTTAAAATTCATAAACCTAGCTTGTGTTCTTTACTATATTACTTTTATAATTAGAAAACAACAACAACAAAAAAAACCAATAATTGTGGGGGGATAATCTGCCTTAGTATGTCATCTGCCGATGACTCATAATTTAATTAATTCTTGTTGCTAATGGAAACCTCTGGTTGAACAAGGCGTAGTTGTATTTTAATAGCAGTTCTTTAGTAGAAAGAATAAGAAAAACATATCCAACACCAAATCCACAAACACATGGATATTTACACTAATTTTTCCTACTTTTGCACAGCTCTCAATCAAAAGCATTGGGTGATTAAACCAGCTGTCAAAATTCACTTCTTTATTCATTTTTTTTCAATGTATGGACAAGTCCCTACTTGAAAATTGCTCTGACCAGGTACCTTTGCTGCGTTAGGGGGGCAGCAGTGAATCACACAGACTCCCCACCCCCACAGGGCTCTCTTATTCTAGCGATGGGGAGAAAGATAATGAGCAAACACCCAGTCTTATATGATACATCAGTTAGTGATAAATTAAACATTAGATCAGCCCCTTTCCTTCATGAAGAAAGGTAATTTGGTAATTTTTAAAAGTTTATGCCTTACTAATCATTTGACTTTTAGTAACCTTTGGAGCTTCTGTTTCCATATATCAAAAATAAAGATAATAATATTTATCTTATAAGATGGTTGTAATCAAATATGTTAAATGCCTGGCATAAAGCCAGCCCTTAGCTGGTACTTGATAAACAGAAGCAATTATTATATGTAAGTTATACAATTTTGGGTTCTTGCTTTTGCGACTAAGATAAGGAGTGTTGCTTTGACTTATAGAGAAGCTGTTTCCTTCCCTGGGTTTGGTGTGTCACTGATAGATCCCCAGAACTTACCAACCTGTTCCTACATAATTAGTCACATTTCCTTTACTGTCTTTTCACACTTCTCCCTCGTAGGGATAGGAAGTCCATAATTCTATTGGGTCACCTTCCAGAAGGGATCCCAAGAAATTGGTCATGGTTTCTTGTCACTTACCCAGGAGTCCACACTTTGAATGGACATTTTGGCACTGTCCTATCATTAGGATTTTTAGGCATCTCTTCTTGGAAGCCAGGACTTACACTAAAATCTTCAAAGCATCAAGTTTAGATTTGGCCTTGTAAAATATGCTGAATACTTAGGTCTACATCCCAAGAACATTGAAGAAATGGAAAGGTTTTAGGAAGAGAATGACTTGACTTCACTTACATTTTAAGAATTCCCAGGTTGCTCTCTAAAGAAAGGAGTAGAAGAGCCAGGAGAAGAAGCAGGAAGACTGGGGCTGCTGTAAGCCAGGTGGAAAATGTGGAAGTTGAATTGGAGTGGGAGCAAGGACTAGGAAGGAGCATGGGCTTGGCATTTGGTCTGTTTGAAGCCAGGATAGATAGTACTTGCTGATGGATTTTATGTAGCAGTGGGAAGGAATAGGGGAATTTGTAGTTTAAACATTTGGGCTGGGACACCTGGGTGGCTCAGCGGTTGAGTGTCTGCCTTTGGCTCAGGGTGTAATCCCAGGGTCCCAGGATCGAGTCCCACAGTGGGCTCCCTGTATGGAGCCTGCTTCTCCCTCTGCCTGTGTCTCTGCCTCTCTCTATGTGTCTCTCATGAATAAATAAAATCTTAAAAAGTTTTTTTTGGGTAAATTTATTTTTTATTTGAGAGAGAGAGAGTGCATGTGCAAGGAGGGATGGTCAGAGGGAGAGAGAGAATCTCAAGCAGACTCCCTACTGAGCAGGTGTCCATTGCCTCTGGGCTTCATTTCATAACCCTGAGATTGTGACCTGAGCCAAAATGAAGAGTGAGATGCTTAACCTACTGAGCCACACAGGTGCCCCAAAACATTTGAGTAAATTTATATGGCTGTGCTATTTATTAAATATGGGGAAAACCTATGGCATCTAATAAAACCCTCCCAAGTGCCAAAGGAATCCCAAATTGAGTGCTTGACACTGCAGGGACCACGAGTACACTGAGGTTCACAGCTGGCCTGAAACAAACCTCTGGGTCCCAGCCTAGTCCCCAGAGGCCTCTGCATGGCCAGGACCAGCCCAAAGCCTCCAGTGCAAAGTGTCCAGGCCTCTGCAAGCTTCTGTCCCATGCCTAACCCGGTAATGCCCACAGAGCTAAGCACTTTCTCTCTCTTCTAGTCCAATGCAGTTCTATCTTCCAACTCAGGGTAATTAAGGTTGGGAAAAACCATCCACCACACGGACAACGTTCTCAGCTTCACTGTCCAGTCAAGGCAATCAGCAAGACACCCCAAAGTACATTTCACATAGACCGGGTCCTTCAATAAGTACAATAAATGGGGGGAGAGTCCAGTTTATAAAATTCTATGGCCAGAAAAAGAACTACTGAATTCTTTAAGAAAAAAATCTAGTTAAAAATGTCTGTAATTCCCATAGGAAGCACAACACTTCACATCTTGCAGACTGTAGCATCTGTACTTAGATGTCTGGAACCTCACCATCTTCTCCAAAAACAAGAGAGAGAGGTGCTTGCTTCACAGTTTTGGAAATAAGGGGGCCATTCGCATAAATAAAAAATGATGGTAACTTCCAATTGTAAAAAATGATGGTAACTTGGCAAACAAGCTAAAAACTAATTTCCAGTGGATGCCCTACCACGTGTGCCATTTCCATTCTTTTTTTCTTTTTAAAAGATTTTATTTATTTATTTATTTTGAGAGAGAGAGAGAGAGAAGAGGGAGGAGCAGAGGGAGAGGGACAAACAGATTCTGTACTGAGTGCAGAGCTGATGCAGAGTCAGTCTCACAATCCAGAGATCATGACCTGAGCAGAAACCAAGAGTTGGATGCCCAACTGACTGAGCCACCCGGGAGCCCGCCATTTCCATTTTTATTTAATATATGCGCTTGTAAGATAACTGGGTCTTGATCAGATATGACACTAGGTTTTCCTTCCAGAGCAGCTACTACAAATGACTGGATTCCAAGGTATCTTTAAGACACGGTGGGGATAGGTGGACATCCCTAGTGGGAAGATTTAAGTGTACAAGACTTTTGGAACCAAAAAAGCTATCAGCTCAACTCAAAGAGTCGTCAGGAAAGTCCTCACCCTCCTGGCTCCCTTTGCTTTGCTTCCCTCATCCCCCAGACTTGGACTTCTCTGAGGCACCCATTCATTTCCTTCTCTGAGGCTGGCACTCAATTCCACTTTGCCAGCCTCTCTGGCAGCAGCAGCAGTAAATTATAATGGCTCGCAACATTTGTTAAGCCCTTTCTGTATACCGTTAGGCAATGTGCCAAACACTTTACATGCATCATCTTACGACCTTGTAAGAATTCTGCAAGGTGGTAATATAATATCATTATGCTCACTTTATACACAAAAAGCACCAAGTCTCAGAGATTAAGTCCCTTGCCTGAGGTGACACTGTTGGTAGAGTGTCAGAAGTCAGGTTTTTGTGACTTCAAAGCCTGAGCTCTTTCCTCTTTGCATTCAGCCCTTTATTGCTCCCTTTCCTTGTTTCTCCTGGCTCGTGCTTCCTGTTACCAGCCTCGCTATTCAGCTGGCTTCCTCGCAACAGATTGATCTTGCCCAGTGCCCGGGTGTCCTGAGGGTTCCCTGGCAACCACCCGCTCTTGAGGTCCTCGGCTCACCAGTGTCTTTGCAAAGTGCTCTCTGCCGCCCCCACCTGGCAAGCCTTAGCACGACTAGAGGGCCTTGGACAACACCTTGGCTAGGAAGAGCATCACTTTCTCACACACTCTATTTTCATTAATCAGATGCCTACGTGTCACCATTTAAATCAAAATCAATTGTCAAGATTAGGATCTAAGAATCCATTTAAGGTCTCAAAAACGGATTAGAAAGAATGTAAATTTAACTTTAATTGGATACACAGGTCCTCAAAAAAAAGTTAATGGGAAATAAGGACATTTCAAATTCAAAATTCTTTGAGGCTTTTCCTAGAAATGAGAAATTATAATTAAAAAAAAACACTGTGTCTCTTTAACATGATTTCTTGCTTATAAATATGTTTGTTTGTGAAATTTGCTGGAGCGTTTCGGGCATGCCAGTCAAAAGTGTAAATTGACTGATTTGAGGTCATTGCTTCTTCAGCTTATTAGAAACAAGCCCGTGGGAGATTAGTCATGATCTCTTGGAGCACTATATTGCTTGCTTGACCCTGTTGTGTGCCGGGTATGCAGTAGGTGTTCAGCAAATGTTAGTGAATTATAAGGAGTATCTAAATAGCTTTTATAAGTTACAGAGGAGTGGAGAAGAATATTATTTAACTTGGGTTAACGCTAAAATTTTCCCTGACTCCACAGTTGTTTGGAGGGCTTTTTCAAGAAGATACTGTACTTGTACGATGAAATGGGTGCCCTGTTCCTCCAAAGTTAATGACTTTCTCAAGCATTTGGCTTTCTTGCCATACGCTTAGCACCATTATTTCTAGGCCAATCAATAGGCACAATTCCAAGATTAAGAGCAATTTGGATCATTATTCTCCTTTCATCACATATTCATTATTTTCTGTTTGAATAAGACCTGTAATCAGTGTTATTTACCAATCTTTACAGTGAAACTTTAAACCACTGATTGTTCCTGTCTTTGCAGGTATTAAATGCCATTTCAAATATCCTTTCAATAATTTTGTAATAGCTAATGAAGTCCATTTTTCCAGATTTTTCAGTCCGCTGAAGGAGCATTGAACCCCCCAGGAGTCTTTAAAAAGTATGTGTTGTTTAATTGGTGGCAGCTGTTCCTTAGAAAGTTACCCAAGTATATAAAAGTGTTTTTTTCCCCTGTTTAATAGCTTCGTTTTTTTTTTTTTTATCATGGTTTAAGTTATCCTTGAAATATATATGGAATACATATGAAGGTCCCCTGAAGTTTTTTGATATTGAAATTTTTCAGATACTATTAATTCCAACATATGCAAGACATTATAAGACAGTACCCTTTAATTTTGGATTTAATTACTAAAACTTAAATAAGTATATTCTCTTGGTACCCTGGATAGATTTCTTCAAGGCAAGTTAGTAGTTTATTGTGGTTAATTCTAAAACGTGTACATTCTGTGTTACTTGAATGCAACATTTTTCCTGCCTTGTCCTTGAATTCTTTCCAAAAATCATTAAGCATTGGATACATACAGCAATAGCAGATTTGCTTAAATGTCACTATTAATCCAGTTTATAACCTCCAACATTTTGTATGAAGAATTTTGGAAAGAAAGCCTCACATAGACATCTAATGTCCAGAATAAGCAGAGCCAAATATAATGATTTTACAGTTGAAGGATAGCCAAGATGCACATTTTCTGAGTGTGGTTTTACTGAGAGGCTGTGTGCAGATGAAATATGGCTTTTAAGAACATAATCTTCATGGAAAAGGTCTTTCTTGTCATAGCACTGGGCTGACTTTCAAGCCAAGGTCAAAGTACTTGCTGCAGGCCTATTTTTAGGTTTTCCATTTCTCAACAGGACGTTCTCGGTTTTGAGTTAGTGCAGCACAGACTGCACGGTGCTGGCGAGGAGGAGGGTGGCCTGGTCCCTGCGGCTTCCCAAGGCTTCTGTCCCTGCTTCGTGCATCTCCCAGGTCCTGGGTGGACTGGCTCTCTCCAGCTGGGCGCCCCGCCTGGCCCCCTGGCCCCACCAATCTGTGTCCTCTCTGAGAAGGCAAAGGCACACTGGGGCTCTCCTGCTTTTGTCTCTTGGATTTTTCTGAGAGTGGAAACGTTACGTAATCCTTATTAACCAAGAGCTGTCTAGATCGTCAAACTGTAAACCTGCAGGGAATGGAAGTAGTGAGGTCACCTGATTTCACCAAGACGGAGGTGGAAGGAGGTGGAAGGAGGCCGGGACACAAGAGCATGTTGCTAGAGGGTGTCAAATGCCATTCATTTGTTTCTGAAATTGAATACAAGGGCCTGGAAGTCTGTAACAAAAAAACAGATCAATGCATTTCCATTTTCTAGTATGGTTTTCTTTTTTTATTTACTTTATTTTATTTTATTTTTAAAGATAGTTTTAATTAATTAATTAATTAATTAATTAATTTATTTATGAATGAGAGACAGAGAGAGAGAGAGAGAGGCAGAGACACAGGCAAAGGGAGAAGCAGGCTCCATGCAGGGAGCAGGACGTGGTACTCGATCCCGGGTCTCCAGGATCAGGCCCTGGGCTGAAGGCAGCGCTGAACCACTGAGCCACCAGGGCTGCCTGTCTAGTATGGTTTTCACTGAAAGAGTCTGGGGAAGGAAGCTGAATGGACAGTGAAAAGAGCAGTGAGCCACCTGGATGGCCACAGAATCTCTGAAAGGAAGACGTCTGATGGAGTGATCATGTATTTTCTCCCACAAAAGGAATCAGTAGGTTGTGTCTTAAGGAGCACTTCCTAAATTTGTTACAAGCAGCGCTTTGATTTTACAGAAAGTTTAGAAGTGTGTGCATTCACAAAACATTTTCTTTCTTCTCTTTTAGTGAGGGAAGATTGAAATGTTCCATTCTGGATGTTGGAGACTATTGCTTCCCCTCTCCGGCCCCATAAAATTTTACTTTCATTGCGTAACAGCCCCATCTTGTGGTTATTTGCAAACTTTCCATTAAATACATGTTGCATTTTCACAGTTACGGGCATAAGTGGGATCCACTCTTTTAATTTGCCCCCTAGGCTGGATGACATTAAGCAGGAACGAGGAAGGAGCGCACATCGATTCAGTTAGAAGCCCACAGACCGGAGAGAGCACATAGTCAGCTTCAGTGAATGGGGGTTGAGTTGCTGTCGGGTGAAGGGACAGTAGTGCTGAGAGCCAAGAGGAAATGCGATGATGTCCCTGGGGGGAGGCACCATCAGCTGCCTCCTTATCTTGCCAAATTGTTTGACCTAGTACCTACCAGCTTCCCTCACCCCAGGGGGCTCGCTTCTCCGCCTCAGTATCCCTGCCACCTAACCCGAGCCTTGCAAAGCCCGGCGCTGCCCTTGGGGAGGACTCAGGTTTGGGTTTGGGTGGTGGAAGCACAGCGAGATCTAGCTTCTGAAGAGCTGGAAGGGAATGGCTCATGTAACCAAACAGCCAGAGGAACAGAGGAAGCGGCCAACTAGGGAGATCTGAAACCGGGATTTGAACGCCAGCAGGACTCTTTCTCCAGCTTGTGTATCTGAATATCTCTGCTTATTGCTCCATTTTCTTTTTTTTTATTTTTTATTTTTATTTTTTATTTTTTTATTTATTTATGGTAGTCACACAGAGAGAGAGAGAGAGAGAGAGAGGCAGAGACATAGGCAGAGGGAGAAGCAGGCTCCATGCACTGGGAGCCCGACGTGGGATTCGATCCCGGGTCTCCAGGATCGCGCCCTGGGCCAAAGGCAGGCACTAAACCGCTGCTCCACCCAGGGATCCCTATTGCTCCATTTTCTACTCTGCTTCTTAGGTGGCTCATCGCAGCTTCCAGGCCCAGATCTTCACAGCTCCCTAAACGGAGGGAAGAGGGGCCCCTGGGGGCTCAGTGGTCAAGCAAGTGCCTTTGGCTCAGGCCACATGGGGTCCCGGGGTCCTGGGTTCAAGTCTGGCAGCAGGCTCCCTGCGGGGAGGCAGCTTCTCCCTCTGCCTGTGTGTCTCTGCCTCTCTCTCTGGGTCTCCCATGAATAAAGAAATAAAATCTTAAAAAAATTAAATATAATGGAGGGAGGAAGCTCTTTTTTCCCAGAGAGTTTTGGAAAAAGCCAGGGAAGAAGCCTGACCTGGGGAAGAATAGGACCACACTTTGGCCAATTGCAATGGCCCAGTGAGATACACCGACTGATCTACCAAGCTCGGGTAATTGGCCACAGCTCAGCCGATCACTGTGGAGAGGATGTAGGGTCCTGGGAAATGATGGAACACCGAACTGGAGGGGGAGGGGAGGGGCAGTTTCTCTAAAGAAGGAGGGGAGCAGGTAGCTCAACACCCTTACCTGCAGCAGATTCTCTCCTGCCCTGTTCTGTCTCTATCATGTCACCCAATAACTATTTGCTCAATGAATGACAGATTCACTACATGAGTAGAAGACTGCAGGGTAGGCATTAATTGGTACTGGGGCAGGGTGACAGGCGTGTTGGCTATTTTCTGGAACTGTAGAAACCACACATTTTCTTCCTTATTAAGCCTTGCAGCCTTTCCCCATTGTTGGCTTTGGTCATGTATGTGCTTTCTTCGTCAGAGCTTAAACCCAGAATCCTGGCTTTTTTCTCTACTGGATTCAGTGAATACCTTCTTTATCCTTTGCATGTTTTGTCCTTAGTTCTGACGTTGGGGTCACCTTCACTTTTCTGAGCATTCCTTGCCACATAGAATAATAATAAAAAAAAAACAATAAAAAATAAAATAAAATGACAGAAGGAAGTTTCATAACAAATTGTTTTCCCTTTTAAGATATTTAAAGATGTGCCCAATCAAAAGGAGCTTTCCCCCCCATGATAATGCTTTGGTTTTATTTAAATACTGAAACAAGTTTGGTTGCTAAAATAACTTAAGTTTACTTTCGCTTTTTCTGTAACATTTTGTTTTGGTCATTTTTTGGGGGGTCTTTATAATATTTTATTGTATTTTTTTTCCATGACTGTGTAACTATTACCTTGTTCTTGGAATTTTAGTTATTAGCAATTTTTATTATTATTAATAACATTGTGATGAATTCCCTCGAGATCTTTAACCATGTGTTTGATTTTCCTTAGAGTTTCCTAAAAATGGGATTGTTAAAGTATATAAATATTTTTATTAAAAATGTATTTCATTTTTCCTTTGTTATAGCAGGTTTGAAAAATGCTAAAGATACATGCGAGAAAATACATATAATTCTTAATAAACTCATTACTCAGAGATAGCAACTATTATAATTTTATTGGATATTTATTTCATGTATACATTTACTTTAAATAAGAGTAATTATAAAGATACTTTATTTTTTTAAAAGATTTTATTTATTTATTTGAGAGAGAGAGAGAGAGAGAGAGAGAGAGAGAGGGAGAGAGAGAAGCAGACTCCCTGCTGAGTAGGGAGCCCCTGCAGGGCTGGATCCCAGGATCCTGAGATCGTGACCTGAGCCACCCAGGAGCCCCCAAAGATACTGTAACCACAGGGGCACCCGGGTGGCTCAGCGGTTAAGCGTCTGCCTTCGGCTCAGGGTGTGATCCCGGGATCGAGTCCCTCATCCGGGTCCCTGCGTGGAGCCTGCCTCTCCCTCTATGTCTCTGCCTCTCTCTCTGTGTCTCTTACGAATAAATAAGTAAATAAAATCTTTTTCAAAAAGGTACTTTAGTAATATCTATTCACCCAGCAAGAATTCACATTTTTCACATTATTAATAATTTTTAATGGTCCACTTTTAAGAAAATATTATTTATTTATTTATTCATGAGAGACACAGAGAGAGGGGCCGAGACCCAGGCAGAGGAGGAGCAGGCCCCACGCAGGAGCCCGACGCGGCCTGGATCCCGGGCCCCGGGTCACGCCCTGGGCCCCGCGGCGTCCCTAAGGGCCGGTGACGCCATCCTCTGAGATGGACGGACACTGATCCGTCGGAACGCCCCGTCGGACGCTTGCATTGCTTCCCGTTTGCTCCTTTCACCTTGGGGTAAACCTCGGAGCAGGTGCGCACGCGGCCGCGAGCCGCGGTCCTGGGCGCACGGGCGGGCTCAACGCCTGGGCTCCGGGGGCCCCGCGCCGCGTCCCGGGCTCCGCAGCCGCAGCCGCAGGGAGCGGCGGGCGCCGGGGCGGGAGGGCCCGGGCGGGCTGCGGGGTCGGGGCGGCTCCGCGCCTGCCCTCCTGGGGCGCACCGAGAGCGAGCGTCGCCGCGGCTGCTGGCGCCGCGTGACTTGGCGGCCCCTCGGGACCCGCGTGGGCTGCGGGACACGGGCACGGGCGCAGGGTCCCGGGGCGGGGGCGCCTGGCGACGGGGAGCGGGCGGCCCCCGCGGGCCTGCAGGGCTCTGCGCACGCGCACACTCGGGGTCCGCCCGCAGCACGTGGCGCGAGGGAGCCCAGGCCGCGGCTCGGTTCTCTGCGGCTTGCGGGGAGCGTCGTGGGGCCGCCGTGCGCTCGGCCTGAGCGCCCCCCCACCCCCCAAGGCCCCGAGCAGGAGCCGCGGGACGAGCCGCCCACCTGCTGTTCGGAGCTGCCCTGTGTGGCGGGTCCTTCCACTTAGGGAAGCGCGCAGCGCACTTGGCTGCAGCCCCCCCACCCCCACGAGCTCGAGGGGCCCGGGCTGCGGCCCTGAGCCCAGCGCTGACCCGGCCCTGGCCCCGGGGACCCCGCCTCGCCTGGAGCCGGCCCGGGGCTGGGGGGGTGGTCCGCGGTGGCAGCCGGTCTCCCGGACCAGAGGGGAAAGCGGGGCCCAGCAGGGGAAGGCTGGGCCCACCCGCCCCCGTCCTGGGGCCCTGGTGCGCTCTGGGGAATGGGCCTCGGGGCTGCCTGGAGCCGGCGGGGGTCCAGGCTTGCTCGGGGCTTGCTCTGGGAAGCCAGGGGTTCCCTAAGTGTCCCCCCCCCCCGCCCCCCCGCCGCACTCCATCCCTTCGTCAAAGGACAGTGAATCCGGGCTTTCTTCCCCTTTAATAGCAGAAAAGAAATGTGTCTCTGGTAGTAAACGTTCCCTTTACCGCACAGCTCTATTTCACCAGGGCTGTGGTCACTACATTGTTGCCGTGTGGCACCAAGCCGAGAGACGTGCGCCTCGTAGCATTTGCTCCTGACGGTCCAGTCATCCTCTGTTCTCCAAACCACAAAAGCAGCCCCGTCCAGAAGCAATCGCACCAAGTCCATCCCCAAATGCCCAAACCATTGAGTTTCCGAGGGAAATTTGGTTGCCAATGAGCTGTTGGGTCACCACTTCTTTGGAAAACCATGCTTGTACTCCAAAAGGATCCTAGGCTCTGGGGCCATACAGAGTTTCAGAATGAAACTTGATTTGTAGGAGGCGGAAATCTTGGGCGGGCAACAGGATGGATCATGAGAGCACCTGCCTTCCTATCCTGTAAGGAATCTTCTGGCCATCATTGAATTCCTCTTGGTTATGGTCATTTAAAACAAAATGAAAAAAATTTTTAGATGACTTTTTTTTTTTAATGTTAGTTGAGAAAAGATTTTTAATCAGTCCTTTCCACGAAGACCATCTTTGAGTGTCTCCAGCATACATTGAGCACCTTGGAGGGATCACGTGTTCTCTTAAAGACCTTACCTTGTGCAAAGGTTGATGGGCAACCTATGCTACCAAAACAATTCTTGTGAACCAGATAGTGCTGTGAGTTGTATACCACTGGTGTGTTTCTGCTATTTTATTTTTGAAAATTAAGTTTAATAAACAAATGCTGTAGGTCTAGGTCTGGATGACCCCAGCCCATCCCTTCTTCCTGTGGAATTTGAACTTGAAATTAGCTCAGGCAGCTTTGATGATTGCTAGGCCTCATCTGTAACCCTGGAGGGAGCCCAAGGATTTCTCAATTAATTATGTGCTGAGAGGGACCCCTTCCCTCCTCACCTCACAAGCTGAATCAGGTGGGTGATGGTTCAGGCATAAGTCCAATCCTCTTCAATTTTTCCCTCTGCACGGAAAGGAGAGCCGAAGAAGAATGAGTGACTAGACTTTGTAACTGCTCATTACGGGGCCATTCATTACACTTTTTAGTATGCAGTATGTTAATAAGCCAAGATATTATGGCAGAGGGTCCATAACTAATCTACTGTAATAAATAAGAGTAATGGCCATGGTACCAGTATATTCTATGGATATAATGTGCTGCTGGCAAAGTGTGACATTTTAAATAAACTTTATTCTTGAGGTATTTAAAAAAACATAAAGGCAGTAATGAAATATAGAGCACAACATTAGTTGACACAGCAATTCCTGCCTCCCAAGACCCTGCTAAATAACCAGAGTTTAAATCTTCATCTTGAAATACACAGCTCGTCTATGATTTTAAGTGAGTTGTAAAACTTTTATGGAGTGTGCCCTAACTTTATTTAAAAAATATTCTCCACTTTTATTGTAAAGGTGACCCAGAAGTACCTTGTGAATAATAGAACAACATATTTAAGCGATTAAATTCACCTCTCCAGACAATACCTGAGCCTTTGTGGTACTTCTGTCTCTTCCAGAAGGAAGTGAGAACAGGGAGGAATCTTGAATTAACAGTTTACCCCGAACACACTGATTTTTAACTCCAGAAGGGACAGAGCTGTACCTCAAATGGGCAAACTTCAAACTTCTGCCATCAGGTTGAAATTAGGATTCAAAAGCTAACACCACTTATTGTAGAAAGTCACAGAAAGTCAAATATTTGTATACCTGAGTGTTGAAATCACCAAAAGTTCATACCCCCCACACCTGGTTTTGAGCTGTTGTTTTTGGACTTTCAAAAGCTGGCTTAGGCCTGTGGGATGAGTTCATTCCCATATATGGAGAAGTAATTTTAAGTCCAAAAACTAATTAAGATACTCAAGTGCTTTTTATTTACTGCCAGTTTCATCACTGAGTTGCAATCTCCTAATTACATCAAACTCCTGTACAGTTCTCTGTAAAGAACAAACCGTTCATTTTCTACTTTCTTTGGTTTTTCTTCTTAAGCTTACAGTCTTTGAAGATACTTGCTGTCTATTAAATATATATATTATGTCTGTGGGTATTTATATACATACACACAGAAGGGTCTTGAGCCTAACAGTGTGTGCGGCCTCGTGTGGCTATGGCAATGGCTCACCAAAAATGAGGAAGCGAGGATTCGTCTCTTTATTTCTTCTTTTTTTCACTGAATCACATACAATAACTAGACTGTGTCATAACCAATAAAAAGCACTTAGCAAGTAGTTTCTTTTCTGTGGTGCCACATTGAACATTATTCAAATGACACGGGTTTTAGTCACTGCAAGTTCTGCTTTCTGTAAATTCCATCAAACATCCACTTCAAAAAATATTTGCAGGAAGGCAATTATTACAGAGTCTTGTGAAGACCACTTGGAGTTCATGAACACTGTCTATTGGAGTGTTTATAGAGGGCAGGGAACATGATGGCGCTGGGCCTTTTTTCCTCCATAGGACTCCCCTGTGTGAGCATTCGCTGCCTTTTTATCAGTGCTCGGTGGCACCTCTGTTCTCTCTCTGTCTCCACTTCCAGCCCCAGCTTCGAAGGGAAGAAGTCAAGGAGAGGCGCAGCAAGGCTCAGGTATGGCTGTCGCCCATGTGTCTTTGGGGAACGTGTGCTGCTAAGCCTGGCGGCCTGGAGCGAAGGTGGGCAGTGTGGACACATGTCTTGTATTTCAGGTAAGGTTAGGTAAGCGGTAGGTCTGTACTGGGGAAAGTCTTAGTGGGAGGGAAAAGGTTATCTTTTCCATGTTGCCAATACTCTTCCATTCCTTTTTTTTTTCTTAAGGTTTTTTTAAAAGAATTTATTCATGAGAGACACACACACCGAGAGAGAGAGAGAGAGAGAGAGAGAGAGAGAGAGAGAGAGAGAGAGGAAGAGTCACAGGCAGAGGGAGAAGCAGGCTCCCGCTGGGGAGCCCTATGCAGGACTCAACCCCAGGGCCCTGGGATCATGACCTGAGCCAAAGGCAGACATTCACCCAGGTGTCCCTAGACTGCTCCATTCCTAGCTTACTTGCCAGAGGAGGAAGAGAGTAGAGGAGTGGCAAGAAGTAGAGAAGAGGCCAGCAGGTGGGGTTTATAGGGAGGGAGGCATGAGTGGGGAAGAGCGGAGGAAGCTGGAGGGATGCCAGGAGCTGGTGCTGGGGAAGGGGTCTGGGAGTAGGGTGGGAATGGAGGAGTGGAGGTTGAGGCTCCACTGGGTGGTGGGGAAGGGGAATGCCGGGACGCCTACCTTCCTGAGAGGCTACTTTCCTCTCGCATGGTCCCACCACTGCCCATACTGCTCTGATGTCTCCTGTTACAGCCTGCAAAGTCAAGCCATCATTTTGCTTTTAAAAATTATTGAGGGACCTGTGTGGATTCTTTCTCAATAATTTTTGTATCCTCCAAAGTGGAAGGAAATCAAATCCTCTAAAGCACACACGAGTTTTGTCTTACAAACAAAATGTGTATTTCATTTTACAAATATCTTGGTGGCTTTCAATTTATGTGTACACCAGGATAACTATTTTGAAAATCATTTCAAAGGGCCAGTATTCAGGAGCTTTTAGGTGTGATGGATCTGTCTCCTGAAGGTGGTTACACGAATCTATACATATGTTAAAATTCGTGGAACTATATGCCAAAAAAAAAAAAAAAAAAAATCAATGATTTAAAAAGTAAAATAAAATACAGTATTTTACTGCCCCAAGAAAAGCCCAGCTCCATTGTAAGATCCAAGGTCTCTGTCTTTTTGTCTTTCTTTCCGTAATTAGCCTAAAGGCTAATGTGGCTGTTGAGAAGAGACTAGATTAACTCTAAAGGTCTAGACTCGCTCTCTACAAACATTAATGCATCCAATTAAACAACACTTACCAGACACTTGCTGTGGAATTCCCAAAAGGCCACTTTCCTGGAGGAGTGGGTGTTTTGTTTTCCCCCTCAGATGTTCGGCTAGAGCAAAGTTCAGGAAATCTGTGCTCTCCTTCTGACTTGACATCACACTTTTCTTGAACTTCACTGGTCCTCCTCTGCAGAATGGGCTTGATTCCTTTCCTCTCCTTAGAAAGGTTGGTATGAGGAAGTGGAGTCCTGGGAGTGAGCTGTGTGAATTGCGCTGTGCAACACAAGTGTGGGCTTTCTTAGGACCAGCTCCATGTACACTCACGTCCAAAGACCAGACAGCAGGGCTGAGGTAGCATCTCTGTTCTTTTGCTGAAAAGGAGAAACAGAAAAGGGTTTGGTTTTCCCTGTGCCCCAGGATACTGTAAGTGTCCTCCGGAGCATCTGCTAGATGGCACCCCCGATGCCCTGATGTTCTAGGAAGAAGGGAGGATGCAGCAGGGAATAATGTCCAGAGAGCTAGAGAAGCCCACTGGGGCAGCGACGAAAAAGACTCCAGGCACAGAGCTGAGGTTCAGATGGCACGCTCCTGAACTGTCTGCGTATAATTGGCATCCATTCCGATTGGTCAGTGGCCACACTCCACTGATGGTCGCTGATGTTGAACATAACCACCGCTGGGCAGGGACCACTGAGGCAGCATAAACAAGTGGGGCAGCTTACTGTAAGAATTTCAAGGCCCTCTTGGTTCAATTTTTCCCCCCAGCTTTTCAAAGAACATGAATACAGGGAAATATTTCATGACAGTGGGAAAAGCATTTCAGTGCAGCAGAAATTGGAAGTGAATGCATGGATGCGTGGCCGCAGAGCGAGTGAAGACTGATGATAACTGTGGCCAATTATGTGTAAAAAGGACAGCTGCTAGCTGGCTATAGACTAGGGGTTCTTAACCTTTACAGGGCCATCAGCCCCTTTGGCAGTCTGGGGAAATCTCTAGATCCCTTCTCAAGATGAGGTTTTTAAATGAAATAATATATGTAAGATTATAAAGGATACTATTATTTCAAAATACAGGGATCTCATCGGTCAAGTTTTTAAAAGCAATTGTACCCGTGTAGAAATATGGGCGGTGTGGTGCCAAATATTTTGATGTTTTAAGAGAAGCCGAGTGCCAAATTTTTAAATGAAGCTTTCTGAGTTTTAAGTGTCAACATGACATTCTTCAAACATTAAGCCAGTCTACCTCAGCAACATGTCTGGGTTGGGTTGGCTGCTGGCCACCATTTCGAAACCTCTGTGTTAGATGTTGTAGGAGACTCTGCACAAAAGGAATGGTGACAATAACACATGATGTCAACAGGTAAGAGTGGGAACAGTATCATAGCCAAACCAAGGAAAGCCTAACACTTAGCCATTGGTCCGATGGAAGAGTACAAAATATGGCAGAAAAGATGTATGTATCCCATGTGCTTGGATTCAAGTTCATAACAAGGTTAGTCATTATTTTTCTTCCTTTGTGATTTTAATTTTAGCATCCCACCTTCCACTGCGATTTCCCACTGAGATACTTAGATTTTGTTGTAAGTTTGGATTTGGAATTTAAGGTTTTTAATTTGCTTTCATCACTTCTTTCCACTGTTAGAAAATGGATTCTTTTTTCTTTTTTTTTTACCCTGATAGGAAAGAGGGGAGAGCTAGTCGGATGCTGTCAGTATAGAAAGGTAATACAGGAGTAGACACCAAAGGAAAAACAGAGAGGAAGGTTGTTATTTCAATGAGAATTTCTTACAATAATAATATCTAGAAAGGATTTTTGCTTGGTTGGAACTTAACTGAAATTAGGTAAGATCAGATAATTATATTTTAATATAATTAGAAAATACATTGATCTCTCAAAAGAGTTATGGAACCCATATATATTTACTTATAAATGGGTCCCCACATTCCAATAAATGGAAGCCATACCATGAGGCCAGTGAGTTATTTTTTCAAATGAAGTCAAGGTAGTATATAGGAATGACCTTTCCCAAATCAGTGGCTTCTAAATTTTTTGACTACCCCATGTAGAAGAGAAGTATATTTTATATCATTGTATGTGTGTGATTATATATATGTATACACATACAAATATTTATATAAAACAAAAGCTCCATAAAACAGTACTTGCTCTTGCCAAGAGATGTGTTTTCTAATTCTATTCCGCTCTATTTCATTTTAAAATGTTGGTCTGCGGCATCCCGGGTGGCTCAGCGGTTTAGCGCCGCCTTCAGCCCAGGGCGTGATCCTGGAGACCCGGGATCGAGTCCCATGTCAGGCTCCCGGCATGGAGCCTGCTTCTCCCTCTGCCTGTGTCTTTGCCTCTCTCTCTCTCTCTCTGTCTCTCATGAATAAATAAATAAAATCTTTTAAAAAAATGTTGGTCTGAATCCACTAATTGATTTCAAAACCTTCTAATGGCCTGTGACTTGCACTTTGATAAGCAGTGTTAGCATAAGTCACCATGTTTCTTCCATCCTCCGGGGTCCATTGGGTCTGGATCCGGTCCTTCTTTCTTCATCCAGGCTTGTTGAAGATTAGGTGTGTGGCTTCTGTATAATAATCCATTTCCATCTTCTTAATTCTTTAATTTACTCATTTTTTCATTTTTAGTTTCATTTATTCGATAACATATTTCTTGAATATTCACTATGTGGTAGACACAGGTCTTACATACAGGGCACCAGGAGTGTAAATTGATTATAATGTCATGTATTAAGAACTGAGCCAGGTAGTGTATGCACAGGTAGTGATGGAATCGCGGAGAAGTGGCACCTGCTGGTGGTGAGTTTGAAAGGATAAGGATGGGCTGGATAAGGTCTGACTAGACAGTCGCTTGCAGGCATCTGAGTGCCCTCTAAAATAAGCTCCCTGGTAGGAAGTGAGTCCATACACCTGAGGCCGGGGCATAGGCGTTGGCATGGGTAGGGAGTCTGGGATGACAGGGTGAGCTGAAGTCTTTGGCTTATAGCAGGGGGAGGGGAGAGGAAGTGATGAGATAATGGGGTTTTGGGAAAGTTTGGAGGTCTCTCGGCCTGGTGCTAAGTTTTTCTCCCACAAAGAGGTGACATTGCAAAAGTGTGTTATTTTCATGTTGACAGAAGGATCTCGTCTTTCACCATGATACTCCCAGAGAATGGATTCCTGCAAACTAGTAAAACCTAGTCCTGAGCTTGGAATGAACAAGAACTCTCAAGATCACTCCTCATGAAGAGCCCCTTCTTCCTCTGAAAGTTCAAAATGACAAGAGATTCAGTTAGAGCTGGAAGAAAATTCAGTAATGGTCCTCCAACCACTCCCATTTTGTAGAGGACAACTGAACCCAAAGACCCACCCACGTCCACAGAGCTAGTCAGTAGGAGAGTCAGGCCCGGAAGCCGGTCTTCTGCGACATGCCCCAGCCTGGGCCCCACCCCCGTAACTACCTGACGAGGAGCTTCTGGAGGGTTGGCCCCAAGGAGCAGGGCAGCCTCTCCTTTGCCTCCTTGCCTTTTGCTGCTTCCTGTGCAAGCCCAGGGAGGCACCTGCACACGTGGGCCACTCTTTTGGTAGATGACAGCTTCTTGTTTAGAGGGTCAGCTGCCGTCACAGCTCACTGCAGTCTTTATGGCGTCTTTCTTGTTCCAGCAGCAAACATTCTGGCCGGCAGGAACTTTGGAAACTTACTGCATCGGTGTCTTGAGCTCTGTTCAGCTCCAAATTCCCTCTGTCCCAGCGCCTGAGGGAAACTCCTCAGGGTCAAACCCAGTTTATTTGGGAGGCCTCTGTCTAATTTCTTCTTTGTGTAGACAAAAATGCAGCATTAACAATTTAGTGTGTGCAAAAGTCACCTAGTGAACTTGTTAAAAATGCTAATCCCACAACCTGTCCCCAGACATTCCAGGTCTTAGGTCGTGCTGTACGTGAGCCTTTTAAATATCTTCTTCAGGATGGGGATACACGAATCCCCGTAGGGCACATTTAGAAAAAAAAATACCAGAGGACAAGCATAGAGGATTAGAAGAAAATGGAGAGCTGGGCTCCCCTGAAGTTATTTCCTCTCTTGGCTGAGGTGAAGTTAGAAGACCAAAAAGGCCTCCTTCAACGAAACCACTGAGGCCACTTAGATTAGCCTCCTTTCCCCAAACTGCCAAGAAATCTACACAAATTGGCCCACAAAGAAGCAGGCTTGGGACGTGAGCTGCCCAGGGAAAGGGGACAGTAGGCGCCCTTCGCTGTGGGGGGCGGTGGGCCCCAAGCCCAGGACAGAGCGGCGCCGGCTGGTCACAGGTCCCACAGTGGCCACAAGGTGGCGATCTTCTGCATCCATTTGAAAACGCTCTGCGCGTTCTCCTCAGGTTTAGCTTATTTTCAGTATTAAATACATCATTAGTTTCAGAAGGACGCATTAATTTTAAAAGGATGCAAGGAGAAACGGTTTAACAGGCAAGCCTTCAAACTCGCATTTCAATCAAATACTGACATACTCTAGATGGAAGAATTTAGTCAGATTTCCACATCAAACCCCAGAAAGTTGATAAAAATCTGTTTGAGAAAAGGCTGTAGTCTTTGCAAAATGAAAAATGTCACTCAAAGAAAGTGTCTTAAAAGCTTTCTGAGAAGTTGGGTTTTTTTTTTTTTGAGAACTAGCAGGTCATTAAGAAATAAAAAAAGCATCATGTGGTAAAACTTCCTTTATCTTGGTCTGCAGTCAGGATCAGAAAAGAGAGAGAGAGAGAGAGAGAGAGAGAGAGAGAGAGAGAGAGAGAGAGAAGCTCTGGATAAACATAGTACCAGGGCAGTTCTGAACAAAAGTGACAGCGGAGCTGTGGCTTGGCTGGTGCAGACCTGAGTTACTCCCAGTGACACCCCCACCCCCCACCCAGGCCTCCTGGGAGGTGCAGCTGCAGGTGAGGAAGCCAGTGGGCCGAGAGCAGAGAGACGCTGTGAGGCACCACAGCACAACTCCAAGCCCACAGCGCGGCCTCAGACTACTGGAAGGGCGAGGCATCGGCAAGGTTGCACGCTGGGCCTGGGAGCTCAGGCACAGAGAGGCCTGGGGTTGGGTTTACAGTGAGAGCAAGACCACATTCCTCAGGGATAGGCCGAAAAAGATGGCAAAGGCCTCAGAGCCACTGGAGCATGCAGGGGACAGGGTGGCTGGTCACCTCGTGGGCTTTGGGCCATAGGTGTCCGTGTCTGTGCACACTTAGCAGGGAGCAGCCCTTGGCCGCAGCCTCACAATGAGGATGTCCCTGACACATTTGAATGTCGGAACAATGTGTCTAGGAGGTTAGGCAGGAGGAGAGCGTGAAGGGATAAAAACTCACTTTTCAAGGGCACATGGGAAAGGTGGCCTCACAACCTATCCTCTCATTTTAGCTTCTCCTGGAAGAAGAAACCCTGGAAGGCAAGAGGACATCACTGCCGGAGGTACAAAGGGCTGCCAGGACTACAGGGTGGCAAGGAGATAGACAGGCCTCCGTAGATGGGCCTTCCTTGCTCTCACTTTTCCTCATGTTTTCCCATTGCGCTCATGGTCAGGTTAGGACATGGTTGGAAGGGGAAAACTCTCATGAAGAGGAATGGCTGAAGGGACCGTTTTCCTAGGAATTTGGAGAGTGCAAGAGAGATGCCTGAGAGGTTGCCTTTTTTCTCTTTTCTTTACAACGTGGGGCTGGGGCAAAGGCCTTGAGGTCCTGGTTGTTTTAAGGGACAGCCATCCTTTGGTTATCCTCTGTTCAGGCCCACTCACCGCAGGGAAAATCAGCGAGAGCTTTGGCAGAGAGGTTAGACATTCTCTGCAGAGCTAGTGTGTCTGCAGGACAGTGTCCCATGAGAACCTTCCCTTTGCTGCTAGGCAGCTGATGGAGAGGCTTCTAGAGCTGAGGAGAGGGATATTTAAGAGACATTCCCTCGGTAAGACCGTTTTCCCACTGCATTATCTGTGGATCTAGGGAGATGGGCCTCTCGAAGCTGGGCCCATGGAAAGAGCTCAAATCTTGCCGTCATGAGACCTTGGGCCACGAGTAATGTCAAATACTGTAGGTGATTTAAGGATAAGCAGTTTTATTTAATGACCCTCGAAATGAAAACCATATCCCCTAGCCAGTGTGATAAATGCCTTACCTTTGGGGTACACGACTCACTGACCTGGGCTGATTTACTTACACTCGGGCAATCAGCTCGTAGAGGCAGGAATGGAGAAACATGGAAGTTGGTTTTAAGAAGTAAGGTTTTGAGTTTTTGTTTGTTGGGGTTTTCCTTGGATGGCAGATTTCATGTTTGGAGATGACGTTTCTGATCTACAATGAGGAGGGATGGTGCTTAGAGCTTATTTTCTGAGGAATGGGAATGGATTTGCATAGATTTGTCCTCTTCAGTCTCTGCATAACTGCATAATCGTGCAGGCAGTCAGCTTGACCCAAAGAAAGGGAGGAGAGCTCGCGGGCTGGCACAGGGGTTGGACTCCTGATGTGGGTCTCCTGGGCCTAGAGCTTAGGGCTGCTCCTCTACCTGCTTCTACCCCCCTCATTACACGTGACACCCTCACCTGCAAGATGGTCACCTGGACATGAATTTTGCCTTCATCAAGACATCTTTGTAAGTATGAACAGTTACATCATAAAATAAGAAATAAAGACAAGTTCCCTCCAAATATTTAGAAATATTAAACTAATAAACTAAATGCATTGTTCTCAGATCAAAGCAGCTGTTTCTAACTAATTGAGAGAGTTTCTTGTAATTAGATTTCTTTTAAAGATTTGCTTAAAAAAATAATGTTTCCTTTAGAAGCAGATGCTGTGTTGACTGGTAGTCAAATTACCAGAATCTTAGACATTTTAATATCACTTTAGATAATTAGCTGCGTTGCATTAATTTCCAACTACTGTGCCTTTGAGTTCTGTCTGGCAGCCATGTGGGTATTAGTCTCACAGGAAACTTGCTGAATGGCCAAAATGTTGGATGCCTTGGCAAGGCCGCAGAATTACAATATATAGTGTGCTCCTTGCTGTAAGTGGAGTAGTGTGTAATTTATTGTCCAAACTTTAGAGAATAAAATGAGGCACAATTAATAATCACTCCAGGAAAACAGATATAAACTGGGATTTCCTTGCCTATAAGGCAAGGTTTTTCCTTCAAAGTTATTTCACAGAAAGATGGAAGGTACAGCTATAATTATAAAGGTTATTCAGGTTCTCATGAAGTTATTCATATTTCAGGTCAAGCTCCCTTTTTTGTTGTTGTGAACTGGAAAATACTCTTTAGGCAAGACATCCTGAAATGATTCCACCACTGTTAGTTTTGCATTTCTGTAGGGATCAACTAATGGAAATCAGGTTTAAAAAGGAGGGATAGAAATTTGACACAGATTTACTAATTATTCCTGCTGGATTTTGCAAACAGTTCTAAAAGCAAAACGGTAAAATGGGTGGGCTGTCAACCTATAGGATAAATGGAAATTCCTATTGTTATGAAAATGTATGGGTTAGAAGAAATTTTTCAGCAACACCATCAAGCATGATTTTTAAAAGTACTATATGTCAAACAACGGAAGCGTGATGATATGTGCTCTGGATGACTCCGCAAAAGATAAAAAAAAATTGGCCATTGTGATGAAGGACACAATGAAAACAGAAAATGTGTATGGAGACTGAATGTATAAGAGTGGGCAAAATGCTAAATGAAGCATTATTTTATGTAATACCTGATATTTAATATCAGTATATAGTTTATTTAACAAATTAAATATTATGATTAGACACTTGAGTATTTTATTCATATCCCCAAAAGTTTATGTATGCAAATTGGCCAAAAACTTCCCTTTGGATTTTCTTAGGGGAATCACTTTATATTTGGAGTCAGCTTACATCCAGGCATATGTTGTAATCACCACGTGGGTTTCTGTTCTGTGTAGGTTTGTAGCAATAGGCTCTTGGAATTTAAGAGGGGGTGGATAAGGGAGGGGTCCCCCTGACTTCCTGACTGGTCAGAAAATTCATCAGGACTCCAGGTGATAGAGCAAAACATTGAGTTTGTGAGCTTTGTCTTTTTTAATCCTTTTTTTTTTTTTTTTTTTTTGTCTTTTTAAATCCTAAATCCAGTTGCTGTCTTTCAAAATACCACCATGCAGGGGGTAGGGGATTATGAATATGAGCAGGTCCTAAGATTAGTAGGTGACCAGCAGGGTCTCTGCAAGCTAAGTCTCTCAAGGCTACACTGAATGGCTCAGGGGCAGTTCCTTTCAATCACATGCTCTAAGAAGCCTCAGTCATGGACCCTTGGGTCCCTAACTTAGTTTGGTGTTAAGTACGTTTATCAAAGACCAGCCACTGTATGGCTCTGGAAAGAAGAGTGTGTCGTCCTGGTCTCTTCAGGCCTCCTGGGAGCTTAGAGTCTAGCTGGGGACAGGGGGGTGATAAGATGCACTCTTGGGATAACCAGCTCTGCAACTTCAGGCGAATCCCTTAAACCTCCTGATGGAGTTAGAGGAGTTTTCTTAGAAATGTTAACATCAATGATGTTAACAATGAAATGTTAACATCAATGGTATAGAAAATGAACACCTCCGAAATAAAAAGAAACAAGATCAGCGTGGCTGGGGTGATTGGGAAATCCTCTGATGTCTTAGGTCTTCATGATAAAAAGAAATTAGGCTTCCCTTCTCCATTTACTATGGGCTTAGTTCTACAGATCTTGGAGTAGAAGTACACTGAGGGTCAGGGAGGAGAGTTCACTTAGTTAAACCTATACAGATACATAAAAGGCCCTTAAGAACCAGAGAAAATAGTCTAGCCTCCCAAACCCTAACTTAAGGTATTACTCGGTAGAGTGAGTGGCTTGGGGAAAAAGAAATCATGTGATCCTGGTGATGACTCCATTCTCTTGATTGGTCCTCTAAGGGAACTTCAGAGATTTCGAGGTGCTGAGAGCAGGCTTAGGGATGAGAGAGGAGTGTAGAGATGGGGAGCCAGGGTATTGGAGCACCTCCAGGACTGCTAAGGTACTTGGTTGATCTGGCTGTTTTCTAAGGAAGATCTGGAGAGTCAGCCAGCGTCGGTTGGGGAGGCTTGCGGCTCTGATTCTCTTCCTTTTCCAACTTGCTCTAGTTACCTCTGTGGTTGGGAGCACATTGCTGGATAACCAGGTACATGAACTTCTTTGTAGAACTCACACAAACCACAACTATGCCATCAAAAGGCTGTGAGATAAAATTGAGAAGATGGATTCCATGTCTGTTGCAATCCAGGTGGTTCTAATTCCTACACTTTTGGTTTTCTTTAAAATTGGAATCCCTTGGTTGGGTAAAATACTTCCTTGCTTTCTTTAAAAAGAATTTCTTTCTTGTTTTAAGCAAAGATCATTGCAATCTGGTTCTGTTCAAGATCATCATGGTTAACATAAAAAAAAAAATCTCCTTCAGTGGGGTGCCTGGGTGGTCCAGTGGGTTGAGCTTCTGACTCTTGATTTTGGCTCAGGTCGGCTCAGGTCATGACCGTAAGGTCATGGGATTGAGGCCTGCATTGGGCTCCATACTCAGCATGGAGTCTGCTTGAAACTCTCTCCCTCTGCTCTTCTCCCCTCCTCTTTGAAATGAGTAAATAAGTTAAAAACAAAACCCAAAACACCCCAAGCCTCCCTCAAGTGCCTTCTTCCCTTTGTTTTGGGCTCATCACTCAGAATGCACATTTTCAATAGCCAAGTATTGTATTTAGTTCCAGGCAGCACATTTCATGAGGGATATCAGAAACCAGAAAGTTCCCAGGAGAGAGGGATACTTTAGGATCTGGAAACTATGACAAATGAAGACCAGAAAAGAGAACTGAGGATCTCGTCTGGAGAAACAAATCTCAACCTAAAAATTGAGAGCTGGTGCTGCCCGTTAATGCAAAAGTGGGACTAGATATCGCTCATTTTAGCTTTAATAAAACTTGGGGCTAGTCAACTTTGGAATGGGCCGGGATGAAGTCACGAAGTCATGAGAAATGTCCTTGGAAAGATGAAGTAGGCCTCTTTCAGGGGTGCCACATCTGGGACGCCTTGCTGTGTAAGGCTCTGAGTTTAAATCGGGGATACAGGTGATGTATTACAGAGTGCCTACCTTGGCAGTGCCTACTGTCTTCCAGAAGAAATGACGTCTAAATAAAACTACAAGTTAACAGTGTAGGAAGTGCATACCACGGACTAGGGACATACTGACAGATGCAGGACGGCCAGGAATCGGCAGACGCAGAGGGCTTCATTAGGAGGTGGGATATAGGATGGTTGTGAAATGTGGCTGAGATTCAGATAAGTGCTTGGGGAGGTTCTAGGGGTGCAGCTGGGGCTCCAGGAAGACTGTAAACAAAGGGCTGGGCTGGAACCCTGAGGATGCCTAGAACCAGGAGGAGGGTCTGTGAGGGGAGGACTCATAGGGATCGGAGATAGCTGGAAAGGCCACGTTCTGGAAATCCTTGAACTCTAGGTTGTTGGAGTAAATTCTCTGCTGGTACCTGAGTTGCTGAATAGCGATGTCTTTCATACTTGACAGGCAGTGTTGGCCTCTTTGTGAAGCACCTCGAGAGAAGACAAATGTTAGGGTAGAAAGCAACTACTAGCATGGCGTTTTCCTGACCTCTTTCATCAGTGGAGTCTCTAGCCTTAACAGGCTTTTAAGGGAAATAGTACATTCTTTCGGCATTTGCCCGTATTAGCCTGCCCACCCCTAAACCCTCAGAGCCCTCTGTATAATTACCCCCAGGAGGCCAGAGGTCATTTAGAATGGCAAGTGTAGGCAACACCCAGCTATTAGAACTCAAATTTCAGAGCTCTCCCTAAATTCTGGCCTGAAGCCTTTTGGAGATGGCAGGGGGCCCCAAAGGTGGGGAGCCTTTGAGGTTGGTATTTCCTGCCTGCAATGAAGGCGTGTGGTTTCTGAGGTTGGCATGGGTAGGCTGTGTTACTGTAGGGAGGGGTGCGGGTCCACTTCAGGGAGGCTCTGTCTCCTAAGCACTGGCTGCAGCCCTACTCTTGGCCCCTCTACTTCCTCAGAGGCACATATTTGTCTGTTCTCCCTTTTCCTGCATTTATTTAGCTACACTCCTAGGAAGTGTAGGAAGCTCAGAGGAGACTCAGGGCTGCTCCTGTGACCTGCTACCCCAGATGGGAGGGGTGTTCCAGACAGGGAGTGCTAAAGGGCAGCTGTTCCAGAACGGTTCTTCCAGTGAGTCTACAGGAAGCCATCCAGCTAGCCAGTGCTTCTCTGGTTTCCTGAGACAAGGAGAAGCTGGGAGGTGGGCAACACAGTCGTTGGTCTGCATGTGGGGCCTTTGCTTGGCAATAACCACCTTTCTCTGTATAAGAGCTGCCCCACTTGTTCTCATGGAGGGGCCCCAGAAGCCCCTCAGCAGCTTTGGCATTAGGCTATCCGAGGTTTAAAAAATGCTACCATCAGGATGGATTCACTGGATTTTAGAATAATTCTCACTCCGGGGTTCTCTTTAAAAATGTAATTTCACCAGATACAATAAAATTAGTCTATTGGGTCACTCCTTCCTAGTAAGAGGAGTGCATTGCCCTGGAGGCATTAGGAGTTGGAGAAGGCAGCCAAAGGCAGCTAAATATTTCGAATGGAGAGAACAGATAATACCAAGGGCCCTTTTACTTCCTTTAGGATTTGCCATGGGCCAACACAGACCCAGTTGAGCAGCATCTCTTGGCTCTGGGTAAGCTTCTCAGAGCCCAGGGTAAGGCTCTATACTCTAAAATGGATGCTTCTGAAGCCCTGTTTTATGTTCACTTTTCCCAGCAGCAAAGCACACGGGAACCCAGAGCTTAACCGTGATCTCTAATTCCACCCTTTCACCCCCGACCTGCTCTGTCTGGTGTCCTTGCGTTCATTTTCACCATCAGGGTCTTGTCTTTGAAGTTGGCTGGAGAGTCTTAAGTCTGTTTTTGGTGGGAAGGGGGCTCGTTTTCACTGAGCAGACCCAGCACTCATGAGGGCGTGGCAAGCTCTCCATTCCTACTCCAGGCCAGAAGCCAATGACCTGGGACCATCGCATGCACAGCAAAAAAACTTCTGCTCAAATGCTTTCCAGAGAGAACCGTCCAGCAGGTGTCAGTAAGTTCTAAGATGTGCAGTGAGCCTGGCTTGACGATCAAGTGTGCTCTTTTCCAAATCGGCTTAGCTTTCAAGGACTTCATAGGGGGATGGGACCCACCAAAGGGCCACGAGTAGTGGAGTTCCCAAACAGGAGAGCGAGGAGGGGAAATAGAAATGCCTTTCCTCACAGAGAAGAACTGAGATTTGTCGTGCGGCTGAGGATTCTAGAAGTCTGGCTGTGGAGCCCAGGCTGAGAAATGCATGCTGATTGACGAGGAAGAGATCCCAAGGCCCAGACAGCAGTTCATGCTGTCTTTTTTCACTGCCCCGGGGCACGTCCAATCTTACCTGGAGGCAGCCTGTTCAAACTAACCTCAGGTTTCTGGTTCTACTTGAATGAGGCCTGACCTGAGGTCATTGTGAAGAGCCCAGGCCCTGTCAGTTGGCCCAGGGGACTCCATTCTACACTAAAATGACCCTCCACCACATAAAATTGTGCACATTGGAAACCCAGGAGCCACTATAGCTTGAATGGGGGCCCTGTTTCTGGCTTAGCATCAGACCAGGCTCCAGGAGACATGAGGCAGAGGTGTGGAAAAGTCTTTACTTCTCCATATCCTCTTTGTTTGATCAGCATTTACTGAAAGACTGCTGTTCTCAGAGTTAGTGCTAGAAACTGTGGAGGATACGGAGAGATGCAATGTCAAGTGCCTGAGTTTAAGGGGATCGGTGTCCTGAAGTGGACTCCGGATTTACAATCATTGTCCATCAACTACTATCCTGTCCCTATTGTGCTGGTTCCAATTAGAGGAGCCCCTCCCCCAGCTTATAGAATCTTAATAGAGCGATCAATTAGGCATCATACCCTACTACTACTGGGGTGGGATTGTGACCTAACCTGGATGATCAGTCTACACTGACATAACTACAGGAGGTTCTCTTACAGCTAAAGGAAATGAAACTAATCCATAGATTGACGATATTTGAGCTGTCAAACTGTTTAACACTATATAAAAAACAGCGTGAAGTTTCCCAGAGAAAGGATTGACTGATCCAGAGATGTTCTTGTTTTACATGGGATGTAGTTGTTCAAATATACTGAAATTGGGTTTCCTCCGATAATCAGCGGATATCATCATAAGCTACTGGAACAGGGGATGTCTAGGAAGTTGATTTTCTCACTAAACTTAGATTAATGAGTTCTGAAGGACCAGGATTGTGTCAAATAGTTGGCCAGTAGTTTTTGAGCCCTTGGAGATGCTCTGACATGTGAGTCGGTTGGCCAGTGGGAGAAGGAACCTGAACATGGACCTTGAAGGAAACCAGGCTCAGTTTGAAAAGTAAAAGTGCCCATTTAAAAAAGGCAAAATACCAGCTTTGCTTCTTTATCCTGAGATATTAGATACATCATCATCAGAGAATGGCCAGGAAAAGTGCTTGCTGAGTTTCCTAAGCCATTCTCCAAGATTCATAGTGTCACACATTCTGTTATTAAAGTGATATTTTGTGTTTTACAGTTTTCCCTGTCAAAGTCTAACCTAAAGTCTTTCCACTTGAGCCTGAAAGGAAAGGGGGTGGCAACAAGTCCATTCACTACTGCTCTAGCCCCATGTGCTAAGCAGAGACATCACGTGTTCCTGCCAAGGCCAGGGATGGTCTTATAATTGACCTTAGTACAAAGCTGTCCGCCTTAGCATTCATTATGAATCCATTAGCGTTGGCCTACTGTACACCACACAAGATGAAAGCTGCTTTCCAGCATAAACTGTACCCAGTGATACATGTTTATGTAAAGACCATGAGCAGAAATTTTGCTAGCTCTTATCTGTTCATAAGCTGGTGTAAGGCTCAGAGAAAGACACAACTTCAAAATCAATCAACTATAGATTGTGACAGTGATGCTGTGAATATAAATGTTTATGGAAAGGCAAATGAAGATAAGACCAGTTGCTTCTAAGTACTCGACACGTCAGTTTCCTGTCCCTGTGGGCAGAAGATAAATATTCAATGAATGAGGCAAAGAATGGTGATCAGTTGAAAGGGGTACAAAGTTTCACATTTCCAGATGTGTTTTGCTTCACACTGACAGATCCCAGACAGTCAAGGAGACCCAAGGTCATCTGCGTGTGCTTTAAAGAAAAAAGTGACACAGCTTCCAACCAAACACTGGTCAGTCTCAAGCCTGCACTGGGTTGGGAAAGTTTCTGATCTTCAAGCTCATTTTGTTTCCTAAAATCTCAGATTCATTCTCACCTTACAGAGTCAGCCACAGTCTTTAACCTGACATAGAGGAAGGAAATGCAACAATCCCCATAAGGGGGGCATATTAGTTTCCTAGAGCTATTATAATAAGGTGCTACAAACTGCGTGGCTTAATGCAATCAATAGAAGTTTAATCTCAGAGTTCTGAAGGCTAGAATTTCAAAATCAAGGTGTCAGCAAGGTTAGTTCCTTCTGAGGGCCTTGAGAGACCATTTATCCACTGCCTTTCTCCCAGCTTCTAGTGACTGGCAATCTCTGGCATCCCTTAACTTGCAGATACATCTCTCTAAACCTCACGTCCATCTTCACATTGGTGTTCATTCTCTGTCTTCATATGACCATCTCCTTATAAAGACACCAGGAATATTGGATTAGGGGCTCTCCCTACTCCAGGGTGACCTACCTCATCTTAATTATACTTGCAACAACTCTATTTCCAAATAGAGTCACATTATGTGGTACTACAGGTTAGGACTTTGACATATATATGGAGAGAGAGAGAGAGAGAGAGAGAGAGAGAGAATTTTATGGGGCATAAGGGGAAACAATCCAACCCATAATAGGGAATGAGGAATTATCTGACCCTGTCAAATAATGAATGTTGCCAAAGCATATATGGTAACATCTTAGATAGTTTTGATTTGTGGTGGCAGGCCCAGGGGGCCTTTGAAACTTGGGGATCCGATAATGTATCCGCAATGGATAGAAGTGTTTGTTTCATTGTCTTTCCATCTCAGCTCTGATTAGAATGTCCACTGTCACCTAAAAGAGAAATTTCTATATCCCATCATGAATTTTCAGATCCATCTTATTTTTTGTTTCCCAAATTTGAAGATGTCAGGAACACATCCTTTGGTATTTGTGTCAATAATACGAGCTTTCTGTTTTGGTTCAGGTGGCTTCTCTCCCCAGAGCTTTCTACCTGCCAGATTTTCAATATAGCTTCAATACATGTAGAAACAGAAAAACTATCCCACAGAGGCTAAAGTAATATGAAGCTGATTTGTTAAAAAGTGTGTCTATAGGATAAGTGGATCCTCAAATAGTCGATCTCAAAGAACTAGGTCGATAACGCCTCATTATTGAATGAGGACAACCAAAGTAATGCTATTTGGTAGCATGCATTTGCTAGTTGTTTATAACTTCTCACTGGGCAGATGCTGGAATGATATATTTTGTATCATGCAGCAACAGTAGACAAACAGCTAATATTTCTTTTTCTAGTTCAGTTATTCATATCTCAGCACTGCTGTAGAAAGGAGTCATCTCGCTCCTTTTACCGCAGAAAAAGGAGTTCATACTACTCTTCGCCACTGAATTGGAATATCCTGTGGCTAATGCAAAACCACACTAGAAGAGAATTTTTTACTTTCCGCTTTCTGACCTCCCCAAAGATATCACTGTCAAGTATAGGCATTAAAAACTCTATTGAGGGTTCTTATAAAGATAATAGGGATAAAGAGAGGGCTGTATGTGTCCAACACTTGGACTATATATAACTTTATCCCCGGGGACCAGGTCAGCAGGACTAGTGCATACGTGGTCTATACCATAGGTTCCACTGGGCATCTGTAATTTCCCCTGGGGAGGAAATGCCTTCCCTTGAGAGCCATGGGGTTCTGCATACTGCACTGAGGAGATCTAATCCATTTTGGCTGGTTGCACTGAGATACTCTCTGTTCCCAATTAAATCAATTATCTGGGTAATCTTCATAACTAGCGGCAGAAGACTTGAGCTGTCAGGACTGGCTGTAGCAAAAATATTTGGGCATGTGGGTTAAGCCACAGTTGTTCTGTGGGTGTCTGAGGCTGGGGCAGGGAAGTGGGCTGAGTGCACACTGGGGCCAGCTTTCTCAGTTATTGTTGGGCTCTAACTAAACAGCAGAAAGGGCTTTTGCCTGGAAGTCAGGACGTAGTGTTCTCACTCCATCTCTGGCACATTAAGCGAGCTTCTTCACCTCAGAGTAAACTTACCTTTACATTTACAAAATGAAAGGGTGAAGCCAGACGGTTTTTGTTAGTTTTTACAAAGCAAATGCTGAATATCAGGCACTGTAGTAAGCATTATTTCATTTAACCCTTACAACCAATCTCTTATGAGAAATGAGGCCCAGAGATGATAAGTAACTTGTCCAACGTCACACAGCTAGTAATTTTTGATGATCAGAACACCCCTAAGTTCCTTTCTGACTATAATTTTAATGGCTATTCCTGGAGAAGTCAAGTGGAAGATCCTGTGTCCCAATAAAGACTTAAGTTCACTTAGATTCTTGCTCCTCAAAGTCCATGGACCAATCACATAGGCATCCCCTGCAATTTTTTTGGAAATTTGGAATCTCAGATCCCATTCCAGATTTGTGAATTGGAACTTGCATTTTTAATCAGATAACAAGTTGATTCCTATGCCTATTAAAGCTTGAGGGACACTGATCTAACTAAGGCTGACCAAAGGCCAAATTGAGACCATTCAAGGGATTTCTGTTTCCGGTCACCTCTGGTAAGCATTGAAGGCTCTATACTAAGGGGCCAAGAGAGGGGTGCTATGTCTTCCTTCCTGCAGCACCAAGCCATCTGCCCCGGGCAAGGATCTGTGTTTCTTCTTGGACTTTGTACCCAAGTCATATACTCCTGACTGTTGGCTTCACTCCCAAAAGGAAGCTTTCCGTAGCCAGAGGAGATCTTTGTATCTTTGGGGGCTGACTGCAGTGGGAAGGCCATCATCAATGGATTAACATATGTTCAAGATGAAATTCTCCAATGTCCTTTTGCAGGCGGGAGAAATTGCTCTTCTCACTTTCCCACTGGCTTCCCTCCTTTATTTAACAATGACTCCACACAAAAGCTTTCTATGGAAAGATAATTGGATTTCTAACTCTATTTGTTCAAAACTCACTTAACATTATAATGGCCCCAGTTATATTGTTTGTATCAACTCATCAGTAGTAAAGTACCAACTTCTGAATAAATATGTAGATTTTTGTACATACATCCAGCATTACTAAAGCAGGAAAGGAAAAGGAAATGAGAAATAGAAATCCATTAATAAAAACAGATACCAGGTACCTTGCTGCACTAGGCTTAAACATGCTGGATAAGTTAGATTTTCAACGTCTGAGTGCTATTTTTATCTTACCTATGTATGCATTTGCTTAGTGTTTAATCACTGTGGAACTTCTGGCAAACGGGTCACTGAAGAAGAGTATAGCCTGCTGTATTCAGCACTGAAGTGCCAATTTACCTCAATCTAAAAAGAATTAAACACACACTTTAACAGTGATTATCCCTCCCTCAGCATGGGGGTGCAACAGAACCTTGGTTTCCTGAATATCCTAGAGGTTTTCCTTTAACATCTTTAGGCCAAAGCAGAATGTATGTGTGTGCGCGCTTGCGTGTATTTCTAGGGCTTTCACTATGTAGTTGGACCAAGATTTTTTTCACCTTTCAAGTACACATAACAAGGCCTTTTTTCCATGTTTTTTCTTCACTGTTCTTTCCCCTGGACAAGGAAGAGGCTACCACTCAATAAATGAAACAAAGGGCAGAGTGTATCATCCGCTAGGCCCAAACCAATGATGTTCATAAGACATCATCCTCCAGAAGAAAGCACGTGGCTGCTCTTACGTGGGGGTCTGGGGAGGCTTGGCGCTCCGACAAGTGGGAGTAGTTGGGGTCGGCCAAGGGGAAGCAGCACTAAAGTGTGGCTGCTGCTGATGGGTTGGGTTTCAGAAGCCTCATTATGGATTCAGAGTTGTCATTAACTAATTGGGAAGGGTTAAAACTGAATCGGGTGGTTACTTCTTGAAGATCAACTAGCCTTCAGTCTTTCCTTGTTGAATTTGGAGTCTAGACACTCTCTATGTTCACCTCCTGTCCCCACCTGCCACCTCAGGCAGCCCGTGTACTCACCGTTGTACGAACTATTAAGGAATATATTTATGAGTCCACTGAATCTTAAAGTGCCATGCCTTGGCACTCTTCCCTAGGGAGAATAGGAAACACACGGCCCATGTGTGCACCCTCCCCTTCCAGGCCTGCTCAAAGCTCATGCCACTCTGCCACAGAGCCCACATTAAGACTTTGACTGCATTCTAGCAGCCTCTACTCATTAAGTGAGATTGCCAACTGAAGGAAGACGATTGCCATCTTTCATGGAGGAAGGCTGTCATCCCTGCTCTTGAACAACTTTGTAAATTTTTAAAAAAAGATTGTATTTATTTATTCATGAGAGACACAGAGAGAGGCAGAGACACAGGCAGAGGGATAAGCAGGATCTGGGTGGGGAGCTCAATGAGGGACTCCATCTCAGGACCCCAGCATCGCACCCTGAGCCAAAGGTAGACACTCAACCACTAGCACCCAGGTGCCCCAACCTTGTAAAATTTAATTATCCTGTGCCTTCTACTTTTCAATAAACCAGCTGAGGAGAGTTCCAGGCAATTTTCCTCAGAAAATGTAATGTGTTATGCAATGCATGGTTGTCCTATAACTGTTAAGGGCAGAGATCCTGAGTGTCACAATGTGGAATAGATCTATTCCTGCCTGAGAGGGCACGGTAGTGCGTCAGATAAGAGCACCAAGACAGATAAACACGTGGATTCTAATTCTAGCTGAAAAGTTTACCAGCTCTGGGACATTGGACAATCTTTTAAACCTCTCTGAGACTTACTTTCCTCTCTTGTAAAATAGGGATAAAGCACATAGGATTCTTGTAAAGATTAGGTGAGAGGAACACATAAGACACTTAGGACGGTACTTGGTAGACTGTAAGTGCTCAAAATGTTGGTGATAGCATAATTTGCTATTTTATCTGTAAAGAAATCCTGGACATGGGAGTCAGAAGGTCTGAATTTGAATTTAGCTAATATTACTAGCCCTGTGGCCAACAGTCACTAAAATTAGAACACTTGCAATGCCTACGTAATTGAAGCTGATGTGTACTAACTTTGTGGCACTGTTCAAATCACCCTTCCAGGGCCTCGACTATCTTCTCTGTACAATGGTGATAATAACTACTCAGTCTAAGAGATAAGGTGGCTGTCAGTATTAAATGAAATAATATCCATGACTTGATAAAGAACCATGGGTGGCACTCGTTTCTTGAGAATAATCGAGATTATTTAAAGAATAAAGGGGAAATAACTTAAACCAGGAACCAAAATTCCTCCATAAATAGTATTTTTAAAGTACTGGTTGAATTTTATTGTTAAAAATGAAATACATAGGGGCACTTGGGTGGCACAGTCGATTGAGTGATCTCTTCTTGGTTTCTGTTCAGGTCGTGATCTCAGAGTCCTGAGATTGAGCCCCATGTTCAGTGTGGAGTCTGCTTAAGATTTTCTCTCCTTCTCCCTCTGCTTCTTCCCTGACATCTCTCTCTCTCTCTCTCCACCCCCAAATAAATAAATCTTTAAAAAATGAAATGTATAAAAATAAGTTAGCTTATATTTTCCAAAATTTTATAGTTGTAATTATTTAGTAATCTTTAGAATTATAAAATGCATCTGATGTTCATTTTATTGGCTTAACTTGACAGACAAAACGTTTAGTCATCTTTTTCTTCACATTTGACTTTTGCTACACACTTATTGAAAGGGTCATATTTTGCAAAAATATTAAAGGACTTCACTCATTCTCCCAAGGGTCTCTTTTAATTCTGATATTTAAATGACTCTCTTTTGAAGCTCAAATTGTGTCCTCATCCAAGTCAGATGAAAGCCCGCATCGTTTGCAGGATATGCAATTTCACTTTGTTGCAATCAATTTGCATTTGATTTGCATTGTATTATTGACCACATGGGAGTGTCCGACAAAGATCTTGATACCATATGTGAGGGTAGACACCAGCTTAATGGGAAGTTATGATTAAATAGGAACTAATTATAAAAGTGGTCAGTTAATTAGTGAATCTTCTTCTGTCCTGAGAACTTTTGCTTCCTCACCAAATCTTGGCACTGCATAGATGTAGTTAATGAGTCTCCCTGTTCCCATTAAGACTGTATATGATCCATTTCCCAAGAATTTGATTTGGGATCAAATTCTTAAGAATCAGACTGTATTTCAAATGCCCTCAGATGGGAGATTCTATTTTAAGGCATCCTTTGATGTTTCTCAAGTAAAACGAAAAAGCTACCTAATCCCTGACTTAATCTTACTTTTCACAAATCTGAATTTCCAGGAATCACATTTTCTTAGAGCAGAGTGCATCCACATGGCTTCAGCAAGTTGGCGAGGGTGGGGGTGGGGGTGGGGGTGGGGGGGGTGGGATAAGTGTTGTTGCCTCAGTTTTCTCTCTGCAGGGAAGGGGCGAGGCCCAAGACCATTTTGAAGTAGGTGCAGGTGGACCAGGTATAGAAATAAATTCCCTACTTGCAAGGAAAGAGTGAACGCCCATGTGGAGCACCTTTCCCCTTCCCGGCTGCCCGACCAGTAGACGACTGGGGAACAGGACATAAGCAGGCGAGGGAAGCATGGCCCCATCTTTCCTCAGCACCTCCTGACCCTGTTACATCCCTTGACGTGTCTGGAAGGAGAAGCGTCCGGTGTTCGTCATGATCATAAAAGCCACCCTTTCCCCCATTTTTAAAAAAAGATTTTATTTATTTATTCATGAGAGACACAGGCAGAGGAAGAAGCAGGCTCCCTGGGGGGGAGCCTGATGCAGAACTCGATCCCAGGACCCCAGGATCACGACCTGAGCTGAAGGCAGACGCTCAACCACAGATCCACCCAGGTGTACCCCCACCCCCGCCTGTTTCCCCAATTTTGAACCAAACTCTCCTATCCTGTGGGATAAGCAGTGAGTATGGTTGAGATCAAACCGGATTTCATGGTGCTTTTGTTAGATTTCCTAAACAGGCAGCTGTGGGCGAAAATTTAAACAAACAACAGGTCTTTTAAGGGGATCCTGAAATGATCTTGTCATTGTTGACTGTGTTGCTCCCAGGCTGCAGTCTGACCTTAGTATGACAAGAAGCTTGCCCTCTGAAGAACCGGGAGGGCCTTTTGAACAGGCTTTGTTCTTTTCTTTCTCCCAAGGAGGACAGTGGGGTGGGTAGAGAAGGAGACAGAGGGAGAGACAGGGGAAAGTTGGGGGCAGGTGGTGAGGCAGAGGCTCTGGAGAAAATGCTCCGCTCCCGGGAGAAGGGAGGCGCCATATTGCTTGTTGGGAGGACGCCTGCGAGGATGTGGGTCTCCACCCGCTACCCCCACCCCTGGCAAGTTCTCCCACAGTAAAGTGGCCGCGGCTGAAACTTCTCCTGCCAGGCCTGGGTCTGTGAAGCTCCCACACATTATCCACGAAGACCCAAGCCAAATGTTGACAGTCTCCAAGCCTCACTTCACTACATCTTCAGGCAGTCCTAAATGCTTGTAGCTTCTCGTTTAGAGGAGGGGAGAGAGATCCCCTTGGGAGACTGCCTTTGAAGTCCTAAGCTCTAATGTTTAAAATCTGTTAGCAAACCACACATTTCTCCGCTCTCTCTGGAGCAGCTGGCTTCTCTCCAAATAAAGCACAGGGCTGCTGAGCATTCTAATGGGAGATCTTCGGGCTCTCCTTTAAACACTGCTCATAAGCCCCAGCTGCAGAGCGGTTGGCCTGAGACCACCTCCTACGGGCCGCAGTCCTGCTTATAAAGTCCTTTGGGACTGGTGTCTGGAAGGTGGACTTGGGACCATTGTGCGATCCCGACATTGCAAAACGGCGTCAGGTGGTGGCCAAGGCCCTGGGACATCAGAAGTCAGGCCTAGAAGATCAGCAGAGGGAAAGTTGAGGCCTCCATGAGGCATTAGATGGCTCCAACCTTCTGTGGATGGCACCTTAGCTGTGTGGGGGCTCACAGAACTTTCGCAGGAAGAAAGAAGAAACACAGCACCTAACCTCAGGAGAGTCTCAGTAAACCTTAGATGTAAAGGTCATGTTGTTCATATCTGAAAAATGGTGACTCAACTGGTTCGGGGGAGATGAGAAGTACCACTCCAGGGTCTGCTGTGTGCCCGCATGGGAGGGCCCAGAGGGCCCAGATGGCACCATCTGGCCATATGGGTGCTTGTCCTCTCGCTGGGGAGATGGATGAGGACAACTCACGTCAGAAGGAGGCATTCTCTGGCGATGATATGCCATACCAACTGAAAGGCCAGCGTCTGGAGTCCAGTTTCTTAGCATGAATCCCCCTGCGTCCCCCCACCCCGTGTACAATCTCAGTAGGGCCGAAGCTTGTTAAGGTTGTACCATAGTGCCCACCTCACAGGGATGCTGGGCATTTCAAGTGAGCAATCCCTGCGAGCCCATGGCAGGTGCTCAGTAAACATCAGCTCTTGACATTATCCATTACTCAAAGATGGACTATAACTAGGCTCTAAGTGGCGGAGTATGCCAGAGGGTGACCCACAGTTCGGAGAAGCAGAAGATACGTGGCTGTGAAGTAGGCCTGGAAAAATGGGCTGGATTTAACCTCTCAGAGGAGAGGGGCAAAAAACAGGACATGCAAAGGGCATGAGAGGAAGGCCCAGACAGCGGTGTCTATTGGGTCTATTGGGTCTAGACAGTCTATCGGGTGCCAGACTGGACTGGGGCTGAGCAAAGAAAGCACTGGGATTCGTTTACAAGGGCAGAGACAACCAGCGGGCTGGGGCAAATCGGACTGGCTAGGACAGGGAGGAGGGAGAGATGGAACTTCTCTGAGCAGGAGTGCCTGTGGTGATGGTGGAGTTTTAGGACTAGAATAACAGGACAGCAGAGAGCCTGGGGTCAGGCTGGCCAGCTAGGGTGCCGTAGGGGTGTATCGGGGGGTGCAATGACTGGTGGCATCTGGGGCTGGGTGGAGGGCTGCATTCGAAAGACCTTTGCAGGAAATAAGAAATGGGACTTGGCGACACTCACCTGGACGGTGGACACATTGTAGAATGTGAAGCCTTCGCTGAAAGCTTTCCTTCAGTCAGATATCTTGGCTTAAAGGAACAGAAATGCACTCAAGTTAAATGAAATGATTAAAAATCCGTACACAAGCACAAGGATTCGGGAGAAGCTAGACAAGCAAACTAACAAAAGGAGGCCTCAGGGAGACGCTAAGTGGAGAGTCTTCTCTAACCTAAATGGCTCCAGTGAAATGTTTGTGTTTTTGGGCTCTACCGATAACAGGCTTAATTTTGCTCCAAGTGTGTGCATCCATCTCAGTTTCTCACTTCTGACCCCCTCCCTCACCCTTGACAATTATATTTTGTAGTCCCTATAGTGTAACAGGGATACTATTTGCAAACTAATATGTTTTATTCCCCTCTTCAATCATCTTCTTTGTAGCTTTCCATCTCCGAGGCTCCACCGTGAAATCTTTTATTCTTTGAGAAAAGAGTAGTTTTGAAAACTGGGCTAGGGTGAGAAAAGCTTTTCTAAATGCCTTCAGAAATTCAGGAACTGACCTTGTTTGGGTCAGATCATAGAACTCCTCGCAGGGCCTGGAGATATCTTTTCCATCTAATCTAGCCAAGTCCCAAGGCTTGACTAGCACTGGTAGAGGGATCACAGGGTGCAGGTGAAGTGAGGGGAAAGCCATCCTCTGCAGGACCGAGGGAGAAGGGAGAGAGGCAGAGTTGAAGGAAAGGAGATTTCAGACACCTGTTTTGTTCTTCTTCTTATCTCCCACAGTTGCCTCAAGGCCAAATTTGAAGGGCAGCGGGTAGCTTTTGGACCATCTAGGTAATGCGGAGTGTTCAATAGCATGAAGATCCTGCTCCGCTCTTGCCCAGGACACCAGAAGGCCATCACTTCCACATTAGCTCTGGGACAGCTTCATCAAAGTGAACCCGGTGGTGCCTCCTGTTGCTTTAGTGTTTTCCAACTGCTTTTGGTGTTTCAGTGGTGTGGATTCAACACAGAGGAAAGAGTTCAGGGAGCTCTCTTTCTGAGCAAGAGTGTTTTGATGCTGTGACAAATGAATGGGAGTCACAGGCCTTTCACATGAGCAGGAGCAGAGGGAGGCCACAGGATAGGGAGGGCCACCAGCCATAGTCAGAGCTGCACGAGACAGGATGGCAGGTGATACCACCTGCCAGTGGCAGTGGTGTGTGTCAGCAGGGCCAGCTGTGGGGATGAGAAGAGACAAAGGATATCGCATGGCTTTTAGGGCTCTTCCCCATTTGCCCCATAGACTCAGATGCCATACTGAAATAGAGAAAAGAAAGAAATAAAATTCTAACACACTTCGTAATACCTAAAGAAATGTCAAAATTATTACTTCCAGCCAAGAATTGGGCTAAGGTGTTCTGCTTTATTTTGCTTTGTCCCTTTGTTACCAGTCAATGGGGCCTCAAGAAGATTAAAGAAGCTATAAATCAAATGAGGAAACCACATTTTCTCCAATGCTGTGGAATTATACTTCAAATAAATTTATAACCTTACCATGAGGGTGTCTGCTTGCTCATAGTTTCCACTTGAATATGGTCCATCATGATTTCCCAGCCAACTCCCAATTGCTCTCTAAATCAGTATTTACAATTTCATTTCTTACTAAGTGTCTCATTTGCCCACCATTTGTTAGTTTAAGGACCCCCCCCCCCCCCCCGGGCAGAGAACCTGCTTTGGACCAGATCATCCCTTTGAGCCAGATTGTACATTGGGCTCTGACGTTTGTGTCAGGAAATGGGAGACAGCTGTACATAGGGAAGTTCCAGGAAAGCATCTGAGGTACAGAAAGTAATAGCTTAGTGAATTCTTTACTATTTCACCTATGATTCAAGTCATAACCAAAGGAAAAGTTGGAAAAATAAAGGCATAAAAATGTTCTGTCTCAAAGACACGTTCCTTCCTCTGTGTCTTGCCAGTAGACCTTTGTAGTTGTGATTGAGTTTCTCCCCTACCAGAAATAAGTGTAGGGTGTCCTGTAAATTTCACCTTCTTCTCCCACATGGGGAACCGAGGATCCGTCCATTCTTTTTATTTATATATTTATTTACATATTCCAGTTCCTCAGATATTACAGTTAATATAATTTTGCCATTATATAAGTAGAATATGATTTTTCAAAGAATTCAAATATATTGGAACAGACGAACTAAAATCACGTATCGCATGCCCAAACACACTATTCTTATTTGAAGATCTGAAGATAATTCAGCATTTTGCAGTATCTCTGGGTTATAATTATGAAAGTCAGTTATCATTGTTCTTTATATGTGCATCTGAGAGAGTTTTGGCTAACAGTCTATGTCAGTTTATAATTCTTTCTCATGTTGGCATTTATTCCAAATTTCATTCTATCCAAAAGCAACTTTGAGGTGTCCTGTGGTGTATTTCCTCCCTTGTGAACATCTTTGTCAGGAGCTCCACATGTTCACACAGCAGGGATGTTGAGGATCATTTAAAGAGAATCAATCGTAAAACCCAGTCCAGGTGATACATACTTCATCATGAGCTCGGGGCTGGTGAGCTAATGAGAAGGCCACATGGTGACCGAGGGGTGTTTGGATATAGAGAGAGCTGCTGGTTTGTTTACTCATTAGCCTAATATCAGCATAAGTTTAAACTTGCCTTTTCTGAAATTTGTGTGTCAGTGGCAAGAGCAACATGCCAATATGAGGATTTGGTAGCTGGCATCAGTTTTAACCTGGGTATTATCACCTACTCACAGCCATGAGACCAATAGAAATGGACAGCCACAGAAAGTCTCTCTTATTTTTTCTAATTTAGTGCCATTCCTTAGTGTCATGTGGAAATAACATTCACTTCAATATCAGCTGTAATTGTTAAAAAAATAGGTTAAGATAGAGCAAAATTATAAACAAATGTACCTTCAATTATATTTGGAAGTAGGGAACAGCTGATCATCCTAATCCCATGCCCTTGTGGCTCATCTACTAATTTACTTTTATTCAACCAATATTTAGTGAACAGTTACTATATGCCAGGCTTTTTGTAAATTGCTGGAGCACAGATCTCCTCAGCTAGCTTTCCTCCCACCTCAGCCCTGGTATATTTGGGTATTTACTTGTTTTGTGGGATGTCCACTTCCAGGTCAGCTTAAAATCTGAAGAGAGAAGAGGTATGCAGGGTAAACAGTCTTGAGTAGCATTTGGTCAAGGGGAGATGAAAGGGTGAGGGCCTGAGAATCCATAGCTAGCTACTCAACCAGGGATAGATTAAGGGGTGAGGTGTCTGGGCTTCTGTCCCCAGCCACCTAATTGAGAAGGGGCACTCAGCATTACAGGACATCAAATAGGAAAGAACACAGGTTTTTGCAGCAACTGTTCTCAGACGTTGCCCTTCTCGTTTGGAAGGAATACATGGACAAGTGGGATGGGCTGGGCAGGAGCATTGTGAGACCATCCCCTGGGAAGGCTTTGGAAATAGTGAATGTTAAAGAGTGGTATTATTATTATTATTTAGAGAGAGAGAGAGAGAGAGAGAGAGCGACATAGAGGAAGGTTAGGAGGGAGAGAGAATGTTAGGCAGGTTCCACTGAGTATAGAACCTGATGAGGGGCTTGATCCCACAACCCTGAGATCATGACCTGAACCGAAATTAAGAGTCAGGGACTTAACCCTGACTGAGCCCCAAGAGTGGGGTGCCCCAAGAGTATTCTTGTGTTGCTGAGTAGTGGGTGTGGTCCCAGCCAGAGGTGAGCTGCTCAGGAATATAAGAGAGTTGAGGGAGGCCCTGGGTGGCTCAGTTGGTTAAGAGGCTGTCTCTTGGTTTCAGCTTGGGTCATGATCTCAGAGTTGTGGGACTGAGCCCCGTGTTGGGCTCTGCTCTCCACAGGGAGTCTGCTTGAGTCTCTCTCTCCCTTTGCCCCTCCCCCCTTCTCTTACTCTATCTAAAATAAAATTAATAAATCTTAAAAAAAAAGAAAAGACACTGAGGACCCCCCTCCTGTGTCTTCCCTCTCGGTTTCCCCTGATGTAACACATAGTCTGTCCTCTAAGCCAGGCAAGTACTTGAGTATTGGTTTAAAGGGGTGGCCGTTACTAGCTGTCCAAATTCCTGATTCCATGTTTAGCCATACTCTTCTAGTTTCTCTGGGACCTAAACCATTTGAGTGCTTTGAAAGGACATCAGAAAGCAGCATGAGGGCCTGAAGGGTGTTTGGAAATCGAGGTGAACTCCCATCCAATTTCAAGCCCTGCTCCTCTCCCAGCTAAGCCATGCAGGCTCTTTCAAGATGTGAGGTGAGTGAATATGTCCTCGGTCATTGCTCTTTTCCTCTGTAGCCCCCGCCGCCTTCAGGCACCAGTGCTATTGGAGTGCGCCCTGACACTTTAGGTCTCCCCGGTGGCTCCAGACACTCTGCTTGCCCACCTGCATCACAACTTAATTGTGAAGTGTTCAACACCCTTGGAGCTTCACCAGTGACTTTTACCATAGTATCATATTTCAAAATAGTAGTTGATTATGGCTCCATGTTGAACTTCTTCCCCAGAAGAAGACACCTTTTAACAGAGGTTAAAAGTAAAGTGTGAGAGAGAGACAGTGTATTTCAGAGGAATGCATGTGGCATGGTAGGCTGTGGGGACAGATAGTGATTTAGAGGCTTGTGCTGCCTGATAGTGTACCCCGGAAACCACAGCTCCTGTGGTATGAAAACTTCCCCATCCATGACTCGACCCTGCTCTCTTTCTTTGTCCTCAGCAGATCAGTTCCAAGTTATTTTCAGGTGCCATGCAAACCGGAGGACACCAGGTCTTATTATGTCTTTTCCCCATTTTCCTTTCTAAATTTCCTCATCCATCTGTGACTCAGCATTTCTTAGTAGCAGAGAAGAATTTTTCAGCCCCTTTTCATCTCAGGGTGTGACACAGTCGTGAGTTTTCTCTCTACTGTGAACAACAGGTGCATGGAAATCGTAGTTGGAGAGAACAGGCTGTAGCGATCAGACTCTGCAGGAAGTAGGGGCACCGAGCACTCCAACAGAGTCCTGTACTTGGGATCTAAAACCATTTCAAAAATCAGTCTGTACTAGAACAATCATCAGCTTTCATTTGGAAAGAAGTTTGTGTTTTTCATTAGTTTCTTATGATTATGTATTAGAATTCAAATGTATTTGTTTTAAGGCCTAAATCCTGTGGACAGTTTTTACCTGAAAGAGACTTGAACAAAATGGCTCAAATAAAGAAATTTAGCTGAAAAGACTTTTGAGGAGTAGACACTTTTATGCGCTGAGGCTCTCCATGAGCATATTCTGACATAGACCATCTCCTCAGACAGGGAACATAGTATTTTCTCGAATCTGCATTTTGAAGGAACTTGTGAAACTGTTAGCAACTCCTTGTTAAAAGCCTAGAGGCAAAGCCTTCAAGTGAAGACTAGGAAGTAAACAGTTTGGCTCCAATTTATTTATGTGGGTTACTTGCCTAAGTTTTTTTTCCCCTTCATGCTACTTTACTCTGTCCTTGTTTTCTGATGAGATAATTGATGAACACTGCATTGACTCCAACCAGAAAATTCCAGTCTCTAAAAGAGATCTTAGAGTAAGAAGGACCTGGCATTTACTGAGTGAGCAAAGAGGACAAAAATTCTATTATTCAAGAAATTTTTTAAGATGACATTTTATTTGCTGCTATCATATGTGAATATGGAATTTGGAAAAGGGTGGCAGTCAGAGCAGATAGTATTACTGGTCGTGAGCTATTAAAATTCATCGGGGAACACTCTAAGGAATATATGCGTGGAATATCCTTCATTTTATAGCAACCTGAGTTGATTAATTGATTTTTTTTCCTATGGAATTTATAAACCAAGGAGGATTGCTTAATATTTAAATCAACTTTAATGATGAGTGAAATTCCTCAGTCAGATGCTAGAAAAGAAGGAGCTTGGGGACAGAATCCACTTGGGCTATGCTGAAGGCATATTGAGGAATATGAATTGAATGTGAACTATCAGAGGAAATGATTAAAATGAATTAACAAATAGTGCTTGGGGAGAAAACAGTTACTACTCTTTACCAAGGACAGTGCTTTACACATACAACATTTTATTGAGTCTAGGAGGACACTGTTATTCCCATTTCATGGGCCTGAAGTATAGGTACAATGAAATGTAAGTATATGACCCAGTGGTCCTGGCCCATACTTCTTCTAACAAGAAATCATGTGTTCTTTTTTCTAACCCACAAGACCTTCCATGGAAATGTCCTGCCATTCTGCAGTGGATAATTCATCTTCTAGCTACAGAAATATAGGGATAGGGTTAAGGTTGCCAGATTTAGCAAATACAAACATAGGAGGTCCCAAATATTGTATGGGACAATTTTTTCCACTTAAAAGTTACCTTAATTGTGGTAAGATACATGTAACATAAAATTTGCCATACTAAAAAATTGTTGTTTATCTGAAATTAAAAGATAACTGATGTCCTATATTTTATCTGGCAATGTTATGTAGGGGACATGGGGGATTGTGAGCATTTGCCGAAAGGGAGGAACCTGAAGGAAAAAGCAGGCAAGAAATTGGAACCCAACAGTGAACCCCTAGAGTCCAATGAACAGCAAGGAATCTTCCTAAGGAAAAAAAGATGCACCTTACTGAGTCCATTTGCACAGGAAGCTGTGGGAGAAAGTATGATGACAGAGACACCAGAATGTGGTAAGCTTGGAAAAAGTTCACTTGTGGTAAGTAAACATTCAATAAACCGTGGCAGAATTAAGGGCTGCTGTTATCGAGAATGGACTCACTTCTTTGTCTAGAATAAGACCGACCATATTACCCCTGATGGCTCATCCTCTGGATACCAACCGTACCCATTCATTGTAGAGGTGTGGAGCTACTAAGTTAAGAGCACAAACTTTGGAATGATACTAGCTGCCATTATTATCTCCATCACTTTGATCAGGTTATAAAAAGTCCGTGGGCTCCAATGCTTTTATTTGTGTAATAGAGTTGATATTACTCTCTTTAAAATCTATTTTTACTCAATAAACAGCAGAAGTGGCTTTTCTTCATCACCACCACCACCACCACCACCATCATCATCTAGAATGGGAATTGGTAAACATTTTCTGTAAAGCCTCAGATGGCAAATATTTTAGGTGTGATGGACCATAATGTCCCTGTCACAGTTACTCAACTCTGCTATTGTAGTGAGAAAGCAGCCACAAACAATATAACGGATACGGCTGTGGCTGTGTTCCAGTGAAACTTCATTTATGAAAACAGGCGTTGGGTCAGATTTGGCCTGTGGGCCGCAGTGTGCCAATTCCTGATTTAAAGCAGGGTCCTCAGTCTCCTCCCAAATCTCATTATCATGAGGAGGGAAGGAAAGAGGTGCTTCAGGAACTGCTGGATAAATAGGAATTTATCTGTCAGGACATCAGCTCTATGTGGTGAATGGCAAGTGTGGTGAATGGCAAGTGTGTGTGTGTGTGTGTGTGTGTCTGTGATCTTATATTTTTACAGCAGTTTTAAGTTCACAGCAAAAATGAGGAGAAGCTAAAGAGATTTCCCATATGTTCCCTGCACCACTCATGCATCACCTCCCCCTTACCAGCATCCCTCACCAGAGTGGCACATGTGTTAAAATTGGCGAACCTACTGACTCATCGTAATATCATAACAGCCCAAAGTCCGTAGTTTGCATTAGGGTTCACTCTTGGTGTTGTGTATTCTGTGGGTTTGGACAGGTGTATGATGACATGTACCCATCATCATGGTATCATACAGAGTATCTTCACTGCCCTAAAAAGTCTCTGTGCTCCACCTGTTCATTCTGCCCCACAAACCCTGACCCCTGGAAACTACTGATCTTTTCACTCTCTCTATAGCTTTGCTTTTTCCAGAATGTCATGTAGTTAGAATCATATAGTATATGTAGCCTTTTCAGATTGGTTTCTTTTGCTTAGTTGTATGTATTTAAGGTTTCTCTATATCTTTTCGTGGCTTCATAGCTTATTTTTATTTTTATTTTTTTATTTTTTTTTCATAGCTTATTTTTAATGCTAAATAATATTCCATTGTTTGGATGCACCACAATTAATTAATCCACTCACCTACTGAAGGACCTTTCAGTTGCTTCCAATTTTTTTGGCAGTTATGAATAAATAAAGCTACCATAAACATCCATGTGCAGGTTTTTGTGTGGACATAAGTGTTCAGCTCCTTCGGGTAAACAGCAAGGAGTATGATTGCAGATCGTATAGTAAGAGTATGTTTAGTTTTGTAAGGAACTGCCAAACCGTCTTCCAAGGAGGCTGTACCATTTTGCATTCTCACCAGCAATGAATGAGAGTTCCTGTTGCTCCATATCCTCATCAGCATTTGGTGTTGTCAGTGTTCTGGATTTTGGCCATTCTATTAAGTGTAGAAAATCTCATTGCTGTTTTAATTTGGATTTCACTGATAACATATGATGGGAAACATCTTTACATATGCTTATTTGCTACCTCTATATCTTCTTTGGTGAAGTATCAAGGTTTTTGGCCCATTTCTTAATGGGATTGTTTTGTTATTGTTCAATTTTAAGTTTCTTTGATATTTTGATGGACAGTCCTTTATTAGATATGTCTTTTGCAAATATTTATTCCCAGTGCCCTGCCTTTTGAGAAGGCCTGATGTGGAGGAGTAAGGAAGAAACATGTACGCTCTCTGTCAAAAAACTCTAAGGAAAAAGTTGAATTTTATGTATTTTGTGATAATATGTAACACGTACTGGATGCTTATTGTGTGCCAGCAACTCTGTTAAGCATTTTATACACATTATCTTGTTTAGTATAGCTCAAGCTCTAAAAAGAACAGGTAGTATAACTATCTCTACTTTGCAGATGAAGAAACTGAGATTTGGAAAGATTCACAGGATCACACAGTTAGCCAGAGTTCAAATTCAAGCAGTCTTACTCCAGTGTCTGGATGCTCGACTCCTATACCATAATCCTAGTGCCTTGTCCTGGGCCTGGTTCAGTACCATTCTAGAATCAGTTGTAGAAGGAGCAAATGAGTGGGTGAATCTATGAAGCTGTAGATCACATCCTTCCAGGAAATTTGAAGCATTTTACGCACAAGTTGTTGAACTCATTGCCATTCCTTTTGAAGCCCAAGGGATTTATCCACTCTAAGTCAAATGTGGAGAGCTTGGCATAGACAGATTAAGGTCTTCTTAACTGGAGGTAGAAACAAGTAGTGAAGAAAGTAATAGGGAATAACACCCTATTATTATTCCAAAGAAGGTGTTTTGTTTACTAGGTGGTATCTGCTGTAAGCATTTGCACAATTTCACTGTGACTTACAAGCAAAATATTAGTAGCTATGTTGAGTAAAGATCTGTACATGTAGGAAAGTCACCAAAGGGAAAAATGCAGATTTGCAAATGATTAATAAGGTTTTACTTTATTTTTTCATGGTGTTGTTTTGTTTTCTTGAAGAAGAGAATTCTTAGAATGTCTGGGAAGGAAATTCAATATTGTATTTCTCTGTGTGTTTGCAGAATTGTGGGGTCTGCATATTGAGGTTCCTGATAACATGGGATCATGCTGAAATTGCTGTAGTGGGCCATGAAGAAGAGTGAGGTGATCAAAAATGTAAAAACTATTCCCAACCCAATGACTTGTGGGAGTCCAGTGTGTGCTAGGGGTGCTTGGGGGATAGGCTCTGCCTGCGGCTTTTTTGAAGCCTTCTCCAGAAACATTGCCACTTGTATTTCTGTTGCCTGCTTTCATCCCCATAGGCAATGAATTTCACATTATAGTGAGCTAAGAATTTTGTCCATTAACAATTATTTTAATTGTGGTAAAATACATGTAATGTAAAAATTTCCATCTTAATAATTTTTTAAAGATTTTATTTATTTATTCATGCGAGACACAGAGAGAGAGGCAGAGACATAAGCAGGGGGAGAGGCAGGCTCCTTGCAGGGAGCCTAATGTGGGACTTGATCCCTGACCTGGGATCATGCCCTGAGCTGAAAGCAGACACTCAATCACTGAGCCATGCAGATGCCCTATTTATTTATTTATTTATTTATTTATTTATTTATTTATTTATTTATTTAATGTTAGAGAGAGAAAGAGACAGAGAGCATGAGTTGGGAGAGGGGCAGAGAGAGAGGAAGCGTGAAAGAGTTCCAAGTGGACTTCACACTGAGCTCAGAGCCCAATGCAGGGCTTGATCTCACAACCTGGAGATCATGACCTGCGCTGAAACCAAGAGTCAGACACTCAACCAACTGAGTCACCCAGGTGCCCTCCATCTTAATAATTTTTAAATGTACAGCTTAGTGGCATTAAGAGCAGTCATAGTGTTGTACAACTATCACCACCATCCATCTCCAGCACAGTTTTCATCTTGAAAAATTGAAATTCTACTTATTCAATAACTGCCCAATCCCACCTCCTCTCGATCCCTGGCAACCACCGTTCTACTTTCTGTTTCTATGCATGCACGTGACTACTCTTTTTTTTTTTTTTTTTTTTTGCACGTGACTACTCTAAGTACCTTGTGTAAGTGGAATTATGCAATTGTTGCTTTCTTGCATCTGGCTTGTTTTCTTTAGTCCCATGTCCTCAATGTTCATCCATGTTGCAGCAAGTGTCAGAGGGTCGTTCCTTTTTAAGGCTGAATAACAGTCCCTTGTATGTATGCACCACATTTTGCTTATCCACTTATCTGTCAAGGTACATGTGGGTGGCTTCTGTCTGTTGGCTACTGTGAATAATGCTTCTATGAACATGAGTTGAGCTAATGATTTCTTAACTTTTTTTTTGAGTATAGTTGACACACAATGTTCCATTAGTTTGGGGTGTGTATTATAGTGATTCAATTTCTCTGTGTGTTACGCTGTGTTCACCACAAATGAAGCTACCATGTGTCACCATACAACACAATTACAGTATCATTGACTCTATTCCCTAGGCTGTGCCTTTTATTCCCATGACCTCTTCATTTCCTAGCTGAAAGCCTGTATCTCCCACTCTCCTTCACTCATTTTCCCACTCCCTTCCTTCTGGCAACCATCATGAGCTCATAAATTTTACATAACACTGTGCTAAGCTCTGTATAGAGGAAATGCAGAGACAACTCTCTTGGAGTTTCTGTTTTATTTGTTTTTTTATTTTTCATTTTTATTTATTTATTTTAAGTAGGCTCCATGCCTGGTAGGGCCCAACATGGGGCCCAAACTCATGACTCTGGGATCAAGACTTTAATGAGATCAAAAGTCAGATGCTTGGAATCCCTGGGTGGCTCAGCGGTTTGGCACCTGCCTTCAGCCTCCAGCCCAGGGCGTGATCCTGGAGTCCCGGGATTGAGTCCCACATGAGGCTTCCTGCATGGAGCCTGCTTCTCCTTCTGCCTGTGTCTCTGCCTCTCTTTCTCTGTCTCTGTCTCTCATGAATAAATAAATAAAATCTTAAAAAAAAAAGTCAGATGTTTAACTGACTGAGTCACCCAGGCACCCCTAGGAGTTTCTTTTTTAAAATAACATCACATTTAGCCAGCAAATATAATACCTAACTCTTAACTCTTTCATTTATTTGACATTTATTGAGAGCTTACTATGCACTCTTGTGTACTAAAGAATTTGGCCTTGCCAACGAGAAGTTCTAGCCTTTGCCTTTGACTTCTGGGAGGTAATCTCTGAGCCTTTGGAAAGTTATGCCTAGTAGGAGAGCTTTGTTTGCTTGGGGCCTTTAGGTCATACTAGACGTCTAACAATGTATTCAATCTAACAGTGTATTTATAGTGAGGGCTGCCTGCATTCATTAAACCTTAGGATGGGACTGACCAGACCAGGAAGATTAATAGTGTGGCCTAGGGTCAAGGAGTGAGGGCAATCTTGGAGACTTTATCTCTAACTTTGTACTTGGTCTAACTCCTTATACCTAGGTGTTGTGTTAGGCACTGAGTGTATCCTATTAGATACAATACAGCTTCCTCAAAGCAAGGGAAAGGAGAAGTTAGATTTCCAAGTGCTGAGGACAGACTGTTGGAAGTGCTGAGGCATGAAATAGCATGGTACATTTCAGAAATGGCAAGCAGTTTGGCATAACTGGTCTTATTTTGCTTTCCCATATTTTTCTGTCTTGGTGGATGACATCTCCATCTATCCAGCTAGTCAAACCAGAAGTCTAGAAGTCTTTAACTTCATGATGTATCCCATTAATTTGACTTTCTATACCTCTCAAGTATCTACTCCCCATCTCCTTTACCACTGCTACCACCACGTGGTCTACACTACCATCAACCTCCATCTGGATTCCTGCAATAGTCATCTAACTAGTATGCAAGATCCACCTCACCTCTGTCAATCCAGTCTCTACACTGTAGCCAGAGTAATATTTTAAAAGTACAAATTTGATGATGATGTTACTTATTCCACCACACAAACATTTAATCTTTTATGGTTTCTCATTGTTATTAGGGAAAGACCAAATCCTTGGTCTGGTTTCAAGATCCTGTAGGGTCTGGGCTCCAATTTCCTTCTCCAGCCCCTTTCTACATAAAATCACTTCACCCCACCTCACTCAGGAAGATGATAGGAAGAACAGATGTGTAGGCACAATACCCATGAAAAAAGGGAGAAAGGATGTTGCCCAGATCAAGCAAAGATTTCCTGACTAGTGGTCAGAGAAGTGAAGGAGGAGAGATAAGTATAGGGATATAAATGAAGAGGACAGGGGTGCCTGGGTGGCTCAATGGTTTAGCGCCTGCCTTTGGCTCAGGTTGTGATCCTGGGGTCCTGGGATTGAGTCCCACATTGGGCTCCCTGCAGGGAGCCTGCTTCTCCCTCTGCCTATGGCTCTGCCTCTCTCTCTCTCTCTCTGTGTCTCTCATGAATAAATAAATAAAATCTTAAAAAAATAAATGAAGGGGACAAGTACAGAGGGTCCCAAAGTCAGCTGGGGTTATCAAAGCAAATGGCCCTGTTATTAAGTGAGCTGTTGATTATCAGTCATTGAGGAGATCTTCAATAAACAAAAAAGAAAACCCTGGCTAGTGGTGAGATCATAGATTCCCTCCAAAAGGCCAAGCAAGATGGGAAAACACACGAGAGGGAAACTTTGCACTTACCGAATTTGCTGCCTAGCTCTAGCGATTTAGTGAACTTGACCATCAGGTAACAAATCTGGTGTTCTCAGCCAGCGTCATATTGGACACAAAGCCTATCGATATTTCAATCATAAGGCTATTTGATTGATGGTTAGGATAACTGTGAATTCCTTGGGCTTCTCTTGAGTGTTTTCCCATGTGAGGTCATGTTTTAACATAAGCGATATATCATATCTAGGCAGCAAGGCATGACCAAACTTGAGCACCTGGCTGACACAGAGACAGGTTTTAGTGACTGACTTTGACTATGGTGAGCAACGGGCAAATGTAGACAAACCTCTTTGAGGGAGGCTTTACACAGAGTACAGATTTTTTAGTTCAAATGTTGGCTATTTACTTGGTATGTAACTTGAGGTATCTTATTCAATAAGTTAGCTGTGAAATGCAAGTAAAAAATTCAATAGCTGTGAAATGCAAGTAAAAAAGTTCTACTTCAAAAGATAATTGTGGGCAAAAACAAAACAAACGAACAAAGGAAGAAAAGAAAGAGACAAACCAAGAAACAGACTCTTAACTATAGAGAACAAACTGATGGTTACCAGAAGGGAAGTGGGGGGGAGAATGGGTGAAATAGAGGATGGGGAGTAAGAAGTGCATTTATCATTATAAACACTGAGCAATATATGGAATTGTTGAATCACTGTATTGCATGCCTTAAACTGATATAACACTATATGTTAACTCTACTGGAGTAAAAATAAGAAACTTAATAAAAAATAAAAATGAGAAATTAAGATGTAAAAAAAGATAATTGTGGGGGTAAATGAAATAAAACATTTGTAACATCTTCAGTAGAGTATCTGGCACACAGAGATCTGGAGAGGGCACACCCCACTTTCTGTAGCCATCTTCCTAACATGGCTTCCTCTTTCTCCTCCATTCTTTTTCTTTCCCTCTTTTCTCCCTTTCGTGTCTTTGTCTGATACCCTAGTTGTTCATGGCTCCTAAATTCAGCCTTCTATTCAGGCCTCTCATCCCACAGTTGTCCCAAACCAAAATAGCTTCTTGCTTGTTAACATTCATCAAAGCTCTATTTCCTGAAGTTCTGACCTCAGCCAGATGTTAAGGAAAAAGCACTTTGATTAGTTGGTTAAAGTAGTTCATTACAAAGTGTAAATAGTTTATAGACATTAATACATTAATTAGTACATGTCACTAATACATGTTATTTTGTTCAAGCATATCTCTGGTGTGTGTGTGTGTGTGTGTGTGTGTGTGTGTGTGTGTGTGTCTAGGGACTCTCCCATTACTTGTGTCCAACCTGAGGCTGTACAGCATAGGTGATTAGGAGAGTAGGCTCTGGAATTAGTCTGCTAATGAATCATATCCAGACTCAGTGTCATATTAACTATGTGACCTTATGCAAGTTACTTAGGCTTTCCACATATTAGCCTCTTTATCTATACAATAAGTCTAATAAAATTGCAAGGTGAAATGAGATTATTCATACAACATACTTTGAAGAGTGCCTGGTGCACCATAAGTTCCCCAGTAAGTGTTAGTCATCGTGATAGTTGATCATCAGGCCAGTCATCCCTACATCATCCCACCTCTGCTTTGAATCTCAGAGAAAGTGGGACTCAATTTGATACTTCCTGCTCAAAAGTTTCCTAGTGATAAGAAGAGCTTCTCCTTTTGCTTTGTCCATGACCAGAGAGCAAAATTCCAGGAACTCAGCATCTAAGCATAAAGTCATTTCAAGGTTTGTGTGATGGACAAGGATTCAAGGGTAATTAGGTTCAGATGAGGTCATGAGAGTGGAGACCTCATGACGTTAAGTGCCCTTATAAGAAGAGACCCCAGAGAGTGCCCTCTCTTTCTTTTCCTGCCACGTGAGGACATCACTAAAAGGTGCCATCTGCACCCAGGAGGAGGGTCCTCACCTGGAATCAGCCATGCTGTCACCCTGATCTCAGACCTCCAGCCTCTAGAACTGTAAGAAGATAAATGTCTATTGCCTAAGCCACCCAGGCTGTGGTATTCTGTTACGGCAGCTCAAGCAGACTAATACACTTTGAGTGATAAGAAGATCTTATAATCATCCAAGTATAAAATGTCACAACTTTTCCGTGCCCTGGTAGAAACTTACTAATAAAGCTAAGACTTTGCTCATTGACCTGTGATCTTGTTCGCTACGCTAATGATAGTCACGAGCTAAAACCCCCGTCGGGTGTCTTTTAGATGAATCACAAAATTGTTGTCCGAGTTGGATAAGAACTTCGGAGTCATTGATTTACCTTCTTGTGTGGTGGGTGAGGTAATGAGGCCTAGAGGGGGTAGGAGCTTCGGCAGGAGCCGCACAGTGGGGGTCCGGCTCTCTCCCTCCGAGGCCTCTCCTCTCCACACAAGCCCATGGTACACATCATCAGTCACAGGAAGCCCTGGTGAGGCTGTAGAGACGAATTAGCTCAAGCCAGAGCTCCTAGGGCGTGCAAAGATTTCCTTTCCTGCTCTTCATGTGCACAGGAGGAAACACCGGGCAGCAGTGTTAACCGTTTACCTGCTCTCTAACTCAGAGATGCAGAGGGACTGGGGCTTGTTTCTTATAATAGGTCTAAGCTTCCTCTTGAGCCCCATCCCACCCCTCAGTGTGGGAGATGGGGTGACAGGGAGTGGTGTATTTGGGACAGTGGGTCGTGACACCTATATTTGCTATCAAACAGTATGGCTGCCTCTTCCACTTAGTCTCTTTTAGATCATTTGGCTTATTTGGGTTTATTATTCCAGTTTCTCCCCCCACCCCCACGCTCCTTCTCAAAATGGAGCACACCTTAAGTCAGTCTGTGCAAATCTGTGCGCTGTTCTGCGGTGCTAAGTCTGGTCCTTGGCTGGTGTCTGCTGAGTTGCCCCTGGACCTGCATCATCACCTTTGGGTGCAAGATCAGGTAATTTGGCCCTATCTCAGGGCTTCACAAGCCTGCCAGTTCTTTCTGTGGCTCCTGTCCCTTCTCTGAAGCACATGGGAGCTTTGGATCCTCTGGACCAGGGATGGGCCCGCTGTGGCCCTCTGGCCAAAGCCTGTTTTTGTAGATAAAGTTTTATTGGAACATGGTCACGCTCATTCATTTTCACACAGACTATGGCTGCTTTCGTGCCAGTATTGAGTAGTTGTGAATAAGACCGCGTGGTTCACAATGCCAAAAATGTTACTATCGGGCTCTTTAGAGAAAATGTTTGCTGGCCACTGGTCTAGATCACTAGAGCTGTCCAATAGGGCTTCCTACAATGTTGGGGCCGCTTCTTATCTGTGCTTCTCAGTACAGTGGCCAACAGCTGCATACAGTTATTGAGCACTTGAAATGTGACTAGTACAACCAAGGAATCATATTCAAGTTTTATTTAAGTTTGATAACTTAAAAATTTAATTTAAATAGCCTTATGTGTCTGGTGGCTACTATGTTGGACAGTGCAGCTGTAGACACTCCGAACAGGCCCTGGGAGCCAGGAGTTCTGCCTCAGGATCTGCCCCAGCCACTCCCGGGGTATATGTTCCTACTGAAGGCTTTTCACCAGGTGTACACAGCTTTCCTCAGGGAGTGGGGAGAAATAGGCCATTAGTCCCTGAGGTTCCAGATTCCTTCATTTCTATCAGATATCCTATAGAGTACCACCCACCCATGCTCTAGGTTTTGCCCCAGAGAAAGGTTGCAAAGAGCACTCTAACTCTCTTCCATGGCCCCTGGGTCCAGGAGGGCAGGTGTTTCCTCCTTTGTCCCGTGGCTGAGACTTCCCTTCAGTAAGGGAACTGCTCTGTCTTCCAAGTCCCCGAGATCACATTTGTTCTCTTGCCTTCCCAGGGCCATCTGATGGATGAGGTGCAGAGGAAGAAGCCAGCCTCACTATAATAGAGGGCCATCATGGCGGCACTTGAAAATACTGTTCTTAAAGGGCTGCTACATTAACTTGATTTATGTGAGGCTAGAAGCTTGACTGTGCTCAGGTCCAACACACATTTGTTGCGTACCTGATGTTTCAAGACCTCAACCCATTGCTAGAAAAAACCCTATCTGCTTTTCTCCCTTGGCTTTTTCTCTTCCACACTCCTAAACTGACAAATACAGTTTCACCACCATCCCTTTGAATCTGCTTCAACAGTTTTAGAGGAAATACCTGCAATATAAGCATAGTCTTTTCTTGAATAATCAACATATATGATCTTGAATAATCAATTATTAACTTTCCTGGAATGCCTTTCCTGATCCCGTCCCTTAAGGCCTCATCACTCGCCCACCTGTGGCAGCGCCCCCAATCCTTTCCCTGCTTCGCTGTTGTCCACTGCACTCATCATCACCTGCCAAACTCTGTGATTACCTGGCTCACTAACTTCCTGTCTCCCTGCTTAGCATATGGCTATAGTCTCTGGTTCACAACTGTATTCCTAGAACACAGAATACTGCCTGAGAGAAGGTAGGCACTCCAATATTTTTTAAAATTTTCATTCCAAAATAGTTAACATATAGCGTTACATTTGCTTCTGGTGTAAAATATAGTGGTTCAATGATCCTGTAGATTACTCTGTACTCACCAGGACAAGTGCACCCCTTAATTCCCATCACCAATATATTTCACTCACCCATCTACCCACCTCCTCTCCGGTAACCATCAGTGTGTTCTTACAATTAAGAGTCTTTTTGTTTGTTTGTTTGTCTCTTTTTCTCTTTGTTCATTTGTTTTGTTCTTGAATTCTACGTCATGAGTACAATCATATGGTATTTGTCTTTCTCTTATGGACTTATTTTTCTTAGCATTATACTCTCTAGCTCCATCCATGTTGTTCCAAATGGCAAGATTTCATTCTTTTTGATGGCTGAGTGATATTCTATACTACATCTTTTTGATTGTCCTAATTTTATTTTATTTTTTAGAATTTTATATAAATTCAATTAATCAACATATAGTGTATTACCTTTCAGAGGTAGAGGTGAATGATTCATCAGTCTTATATAATACCCAGTGTTCACTATATCATTAAGGAGGGCTCCTTAATGTCCATCATCCAGTTACCCTATCCCCCCATCCCTCTCCCCTCCAGCAACCCTCAGTTCATTTCCTATTTTTTAAAAAATATTTATTTATTTATTTATTTATTTATTTATTTATTTATTTATTTATTTGACACATGGAGAGAGAGGCAGAGACAGAGGCAGAGGGAGAAGCCAGCTCCTCATAGGGAGCTTGATGTGGGACTCGATCCCTGACCTGGGATCACGCCCTGAGCTGAAGGCAAATGCTCAACCCCTGAGCCACCTAGGCGTCCCACTTTGTTTCCTATTTATTAATTAAGAGTCTCTTATGGTTTGTCTCCCTCTCTTATTTCACCTTGTTTTATTTTTTCCTCTCTTCCCCTATGATCCTCTGTTTTGTTTCTTAAATTCCATGTATGAGTAAGTCATTCTCTGATTGACTTCTTTTGCTTAGCATAATTACCCTTTAGTTCCATCCACATCATTGCAAATGGCAAGATTTCTCTTTTTTTTCCATGGCTGAGTAGTATTTCATGCCATATATATATATATATATATATATATATATATATATATATATATATATCTCACATCTTCTTCATCCATTCATCTGTTTATGGACATCTGGGCTCTTTCCACATTGCTGCTATAAACATCGGGCTGCAGGTGCCCCTTTGGATTACTACAATTGTTATCTTTGGGGCAAATATCCAGTAGTGAAATTGCTAGGTCATAGGATAGCTCTATTTTCCACTTTTTGGGGAACTTTCATACTGTTTTCCAGAGTGGCTGCACCAGCTTGCATTCCCACCAACAGTGCATGAAGATTCCCCTTTCACTGAATCCTCGCCAACATCTGTCATTTCTGACTTGTTAATTTTAGCCATTCTGACTGGTGTGAGGTGGGATCTCATTGTGGTCTTGATTTGTATTTCCCTGATGCTGAGTGATGTTGAGTATTTTTTCATGTGTCTGTTGGCCATTTGTAGGTCTTCTCTGGAGAAACCACTATTCATGTCTTCTGCCCATTTCTTGATTGGATTATTTGTTCTTTGGGTGTTGAGTTTGGTAAGTTCTTTATAGATTTTGGATAGTAGCCCTTTATCTGATATGTCATTTGCAAATATCTTCTCCCATTCTGTCAGTTGTCTTTTGGTTTTCTCAACTGTTTGCTGTGCAAAGCTTCTTATCTTGATGAAGTCCCAATAGTTCATTTTTGCCTGTTTCCCTTGCCGTTGGAGGCATGTCTAGAAAGAAGTTGCTGCCTGTTTCTTCTCTAGGAAGAAGAACAGATTTTGATAGATTCTTGTCTCACATTTAGGTTTTTCATCCATTTTGAGTCTATTTTTGTGTATAGTGTGAGGAAATGGCCCACTTTCATTCTTCTGCATGTGGCTGTCCAATTTTCCAAATACCATTTGTTGAAGAGACTTTTTTCCATTGGACATTCTTTCCTGCTTCATAAAAAATTATGTGACCATAGACATGAGGGTCCATTTCTGGCCTCTCTGTTCCATTTATCTGTGTGTCTGTGTTTGTGTCAGTACCATACTGTCTTGATGATCACAGCTTTGTAATAGAGCTTAAAATCTGGAATTGTGATGCCACCAGTTTTAGTTTTAGTTTAGTTTTCTTTTTCAACATTCCTTTGACTATTCAGAGGGCTTTTCTGCTTCCAAACAAATTTTAGGATTATTTGTTCCGTCTTTGTGAAAAAAGTTGCTGGTATTTTGATAGAGATTTCATTGAATGCATAGATTGCTCTAGGTAGCAAAGACATTTTAACAATATTTGTTCTTCCAATGAGCATAGAACATTTTTCCATTTCTTTTTTGTCTTCCTCAGTTTCTTTCATGAGTGTTCTATAGTTTTGTGAGCACAGATCTTTTGCCTCTTTGGTTTACCTAGGTTTATTCCTAGGTATCTTATGGTTTTGGATGCTATGCTACATCTTCTTTACCCATTCATCTATTGATGGATACTTGGGCTGCCTCCATAATTTGGCTATTATAAATACTGCTGCAATAAACATAGGGGTCCATGTATCCCTTTGGATTAGTAATTTTGTATTTTTGGGGTAAATACAGTAATGCAATTACTGGAATGTAAGGTGTTCTATTTTTAACTCTTTGAGGACTCTCCATACTATTTTCCAGAGTAGATGTACCAGTTTGCATTCCCACCAACAGTGCTCAAGAGTTCCTTTTTCTCCACATCGTCACCAACACTTGTTGTTTCTTAAGTTTTTGATTTTAGCCATTCTGACAGGTGTAAGGTGATATCTCGTTATGGTTTTGATTTGCATTCCCCTGATGATGAGTGATGTTAAGCATCTTTTCATGGGTCTGTTGGCCATCTAAATGTCTTCTTTGGAGAAATGTCTGTTCATGTCTTCTGCCATTTTTAAATTGAGTTAGTTATTTTTGGCATTGAGCTGTATAAGGTCTTTATGTATTTTGGATACTAGCACTTACTGGGCATATCATTTGCAAGTATCTTCTCCCATTCAGCAGCTTGTCTTTTAGTTTTGTTAACTGTTTCTTTTGCTATGCAGAAGCTTTTTATTTTGATGTAGTCCCAATAGTTTACTTTTGCTTTTGTTTGCCTCAGGAGACATAACTAGAAAAATGTTGCTTAAAAAAGAAATGTTGCTAAAGCCCATGTCAGAGACTGCCTGTGTTCTCTTCTAGGATTTTTATGGTTTCAGGTCTCACATTAATGCCCTCAGTCCACTTTGAGTTTATTTTTGCATTTGGCATAAGAAAGTGGTCAGTTCATTCTTTTGCATGTAGCTCTCCAGTTTTCCCAATGCCATTTGTTGAAGAGATGGTCTTTTTCTCATTGCATTTTCTTGTCTCCATTGTCAAATGTTAATTGACCATATAATTGTGAGTTTATTTCTGGGCTCTTTATTCTGTTCCATTGATTTATATGTCTATTTCGTACATTGATTAATTTTGAATGAATAAAAACATGGGATTATACCTCATAGTATGACTTTGGTATTTTATTTTTTATTTAAAGGTTGTATTTATTTATTCATGAGAGAAACAGAGAGAGAGAGAGAGGCAGAGACATAGACAGAGGGAGAAACAGGCTCCATGCAGGGAGCCCGACGTGGGACTCGATTCCGGGTCTCCAGGATCCTGCCCTGGGCTGAAGGTGGGTTAAACCACTGAGCCACCTGAGTTGCCCCTGACTTTGGTATTTTAAAATGAATTAAACTCCTTCCCTTCTGGGAGTAAAGATAGTAAAGGCCAAGGGGGATGAAGACTACAGAGATCTTTCTTTACTGGAGGAGCAAAAATTGTAAAAGAACATGGAATCCCACTCACATCATGGGTTAAAAAAACAAAACTTTGGCAAGTTAAATGATGACTCATTGCTGGCAAAGAAGATGTAAACCCACCTGCTCTGTTTCCAAAATTCTAATTTTTCAACCATTCTTTACTTAATTATAAATACTGCAATGCAGATTAACTTCTAAAATTCATATTTACATAAAATTACCAACTTCTGGAGGTGTCTGTTCTTTTATAATAAAATAATGAGGTTGTGGAGATTACTTCAGTTTCTATTTGGAATTAACTAGAACATTTTCTGAATTATATTTCACCTAACATCTTTAAGCTTCAATGTATCCTAAATTAGGCCTCTTTCTTAGAAAATAAAAGGGTACTAGCAAATAAAATTTCTGGAGATTTATTTTAAATTAAATAATGTGTGTAAAAGCATATCATTAACCATGAAGTGTTCTGCATTAGTAAGACGCTGCTACTATCGTCATCATCAGCAATCTCGGGAAAATTTTGTAATACGGTTTCCTTTCTCACCCTGCCAAGAGTGTGAAATTATTTGGGATTAGAAATTGCCTAATGCTTAGATACTTAATGAAAGTAGCATATATTTCCCATTCTGGTGAAGTGATAGGAATCTGTACAACCTCATCACATGGAGAGTGATAGCTTTGAAAACACAGGACAAGAGAAAAGGGGGGAATCAATGGAATTGTTTTTGAGTAGTAATTATAGATTGTGAGGTGCTGATCTGGTTGTCAGGGATTGTGAGTGAGATTTTACATGAGGGCACACTTAATATCAGGGTAGTTAACCCAAAGAAAAACAAGTCTTGATAAGCCCCTGGGTCTTTTCTTGCCAGAGGATTACCTGAACACGTTTCTTCTAACAATCTCCTGATTTTAGGTAAATGAGCAAAATCTATGCAACTTACGCAGCCCAAATCCAGTGCAAGTGTTTGAGAAAAATCACTATTTAAGATAGGTTTATTTATTACCTCCACTTTGCCTTTTGTTTGAATATGACAGAGATGGGAGCAGAGGAAGGAGTAGCTAGTTTAAGCAGGCTGTTTCATTTCTCTGAGCCATGGTTTTCTCATCTGTAAGATGAAGCAGATAGATGGTCAGGGATCACAGATGATCACAGGGACCTGGTGTGTATTTGTATGAAGCCTGCTTGCTGCAGCTAAGGTACTAGGGAGTTCCTGAGAATTTGGTAAACCAGAAGGCCTTCCTTAAGGGATTCACAGTCAAAATGCTGTATGAGTTCTAGCTATCTTGGGGTGGAGTCTTTTGGGTTTTCTATGTAGAGTATCATGTCATCGGTGAAGAGGGAGATTTTGACTTCTTCTTTGCCAATTTGAATGCCTTTTATTTCTTTTTGTTGCCTGATTTCTGAGGCTAGGACTTCTAGTACTATGTTGAATAGCAGTGGCGAGAGTGGACATCCCTGTCTTGTTCCTGATCTTAGGGGAAAGGCTCCCAGTGCTTCCCCATTGAGAATGATGTTTGCTGTGGGCTTTTCATAGATGGCTTTTAAGATGCTGAGGAATGTTCCCTCTATCCCTACACTCTGAAGAGTTTTGATCAGGAATGGATGCTGTATTTTGTCAAATGCTTTCTCTGCATCTATTGAGAGGATCATATGGTTCTTGGTTTTTCTCTTGCTGATCTGATCAATCACATTGATTGTTTTACGAGTGTTGAACCAGCCTTGCATCCCGGGGATAAATCCCACTTGGTCATGGTGAATAATCTTCTTAATGTATTGTTGGATCCTATTGGCTACTATCTTGTTGAGAATTTTTGCATCCATGTTCATCAGGGATATTAGTCTCTAATTCTCCTTTTTGGTGGGGTCTTTGTCTGGTTTTGGAATTAAGGTGATGCTGGCCTCATAGAACGAGTTTGGAAGTACTCCATCTCTTTCTATCTTTCTGAACAGCTTTAGTAGAATAGGTACGGTTTCTTCTTTAAACGTTTGATAGAATTCCCCAGGGAAGCCATCTGGCCCTGGACTTTTGTGTCTTGGGAGGTTCTTGATGACTGCTTCAATTTCCTCCCTGGTTATTGGCCTGTTCGGGTTTTCTATTTCTTCCTGTTCCAATTTTGGTAGTTTGTGGTTTTCCAGAAATGTGTCCATTTCTTCTAGATTGCCTAATTTATTGGCATATAGCTGCTCATAATATGTTTTTAAAATCGTTTGTATTTCTTTGGTGTTGGTGGTGATCTTTCTCATTCATGATTTTATTAATTTGAGTCTTTTCTCTCTTCTTTTTAATAAGGCTGGCTAATGGTTTATCTATCTTATTAATTCTCTCAAAGAACCAACTCCTGTTGGTTGATCTGTTCCACAGTTCTTCTGGTCTCTATTTCATTGAGTTCTGCTAGAATCTTTATTAACTCTCTTCTTCTGCTGGGTGTAGGATCTATTTGCTATTTTTCCCCAGCTCCTTTAGGTGCAAGTTTAGCTTTTGTATTTGAGTTCTTTCCAGTTTTTGGATGGATGCTTGTATTGCGATGTGTTTCCCCCTCAGGACTGCTTTTGCTGTATCCCAAAGATTTTGAATGGTTGTATCTTCATTCTCATTAGTTTCCATGAATCTTTTGAATTCTTCTCTAATTTCCTGGTTGACCCTTTCATCGTTCAGCAGGATGGTCCTTAACCTCCACGTGTTTGAAATCCTTCCAAACTTCTTGTGATTTAGTTCTAGTTTCAAAGCATTATGGCCTGAAAATATGCAGGGGACGATCCCAATCTTTTGGTATCGGTTAAGACCCGATTTGTGACCCAGTATGTGGTCTATTCCAGAGAAGGCTCCATGTGCACTTGAGAAGAATGTGTATTCAATTGCATTTGGATGCAAAGTTCTATAAACATCTGTGAAATCCATCTGGTCCAGTGTATCATTTAAAGCTCTTGTTTCTTTGGAGATGTTGCGCTTAGAAAACCTGTCAATTGTAGAAAGTGCTACATTTAAGTCACCAAGTATAAGTGTATTATTATCTCAGTATGTCTTAACTTTGGTTATTAATTGATTGATATACTTGGCAGCTCCCACATTCGGGGCCTAAATATTGATGATTGTTAAGTATTGGGACTTCATCAAGATAAGAAACTTTTGCACAGCAAAAGAAACAGTCAGCAAAACTATAAGACAACCTGCAGAATGGGAGAAGATATTTGCAAATGACCTATCAGATAAAGGGCTAGTATCTAAGATCTATAAAGAACTTATGAAACTCAACAGCAAAGAAACAACAAATCCAATCATGAAATGGGCAAAAAACATGAACAGAAATCTCACAGAGGAAGACATAGACATGGCCAACAAGCACATGAGAACATGCTCCGCATCACTGGCCATCAGGGAAATACAAATCAAAACCACAATGAGATACCACCTCACACCAGTGAGAATGGGGAAGAATAACAAGGCAGGAAACAGCAAATGTTGGAGAGGATGTGGAGAAAGGGGAACCCTCTGCACTGTTGGTGGGAATGTGAACTGGTGCAGCCACTCTGGAAAACTGTGTGGAGGTTCCTCAAAGAGTTAAAAATAGACCTGCCCTACGACCCAGCAATTGCACTGCTGGGGATTTACCCCAAAGATACAGATGCAGTGAAATGCTGGGACACCTGCACCCCTATGTTTATAGCAGCAATGTCCACAATAGCCAAACTGTGGAATGAGCCTCAGTGTCCATCGACAGATGAATGGATAAAGAAGATGTGGTCTACATATACAATGGAATATTACTCAGCCACTAGAAACGACAAATACCCACCATTTGCTTCGACATAGATGGAACTGGAGGGTATTAGGCTGAGTGAAATAAGTCAATAAGAGAAGGACAAACATTATATGGTCTCATTCATTTGGGAAATATAAAGAATAGTGAAAGGGAATAAAGGGGAAAGGGGAAAAATGTGTGGGAAATATCATAAAGGGAGACAGAACATGAGAGACCCCTAACTCTGGGAAATGAACAAGGGGTGGTAGAAAAGGAGGTGGGGGTGACTGGGTGATGGGCACTGAGGGGGCACTTGATGGGATGAGCACTGGGTGTTATGCTGTATGTTGGCAAATTGAACTCCAATAAAAAATAAATAAATACAAATGTTTAAATTCTTTCCTGTCCTGGTTTGGTGGGCAAGCCTCTGGCTGGCTGCCCCTGGAGTGAGTGATTGCTAAGATGCAAGAAGTCATGTTCCACCAGCCTATATCTTTTCTTGTAGGAGAGTGCTTTTAATGTCCACCTGTGCAAGTTGTTATTGCATCTAGGTTTAAATGTGCCCTTTTTGCCTGCTCTGTGAAAACTAAGCTGGGCCGTTTATTTTTTTTAAAGATTCACTTATTTATTTTAGAAATAATGAGAGAGAGAGAGCATGAGAGAGAGGAAGGACAGAGAGAGGGGGAGAGAGAGAGTCTCCAGCAGACTCACCACTGAGCACAGAGCCTGATGCAGGGCTCAATCCACAACCCTAAGATTAGCAACCAAGCTGAAATCAAGAGTTGGATGCTCAAGTGACGGAGCCACCCAGGTGCTCCCAAGATGGGCCTTTAGATAGTTTTCTTATGTCAGGTGGCATGAGGTTAAGCTATGCTAGTAGGTGGTGCTGGAGAAAGATTATAGAAGAAAGAAGTTTACTTCTTGATTCTAGTGAACTCTCTTGGTGGGCTCCCTCTGTGCAAGCAGCTTCTCCAGTGTCCATGCCTGTAGATGCATATCCTCTCTAGCTCTTGGCTTTTGTAGCACGGGTGACTCCTCAAGCATTTGACTCCTGCATTGCGTGCAGCTACTGTAGTGCAGTGACTTCTTCAGTGCCCACTTTTACATGGAGAGTGATTTCTCAAGCATCTGGATTCTGCACCATAGCCATTTCCCCAACGTCCAGTTCCTATAGGGTGTGAAGCTTCTCCAGCACTCAGCTTCTACAGCATGGGTGACTTCTTAAGCATCTCTCTACTGTAGTGCATATAACTTCTCTACACCTGGCTCCTGGATGTCTTTGGTCACGTTAGTAGCAGAATACTTCTGACAAGACACCTCCCTGTAAACAGCTTTTCCCAACACCCTAGAGGGAGGATTTCCAGCAAGTTCCACTGGTTTAGCATCACAGCGACTTTTCTGACAATCTGTGAGCCATAGTCATGCACTCCAACAAGATCTGGATTTTAGCCTTAGGTAGAAGAGGTCTTTCTTGGGTGCTCTATCTCAGCCCTAAGTGTAGCACCTGACCTTATAGCTGCTGTTTCTATATTTGTTAGAGTTCTCTTCATTTCTTAGTAGCTAATCTCTTGTGACTTCTTAGATTTAAGAATTATTTATAGTAAATTGTCCCTTGTTTAAATTACTGTGTGGTTTCTGTCTCGTGAATGGACCCAAACTGAACTATCCTGGAGGTCTCAGTAGCTCTCCCATTTATGTTGGTGTCATTCAGATGGGGCATCCCTACCCATTCCAGGTAAGACACTTCTATCTATCTCTTTCTAGAAATTAGACATGCCTTACAATATATGCTTAGGTCTCTTGTCTTGAGTGAAGACTCTAACCTCATTTAATAGATAAGATCTCTGAGAACAAGAAAACTTACATAATTTCTTTATGATCATGAAGCCAGTTAATTATGGAGGTGGCACCAGAACCCATGGCCTGACTCCCATTCTGGTGCTCCTTCCTTTCTGCCCCAGTGACATTATTCACCAAAAATATTGATTAAGCAACTATTCGCACATAACTAAATTTGTAAGTTTTAATTAAAATTTGAAAAATTGATCCAATATCCTTCTTAAGTAGAAGGGCTGGGGGAAGTGTGGAATTTAGGATCAGAGAGACAGGGGCTATTCACCACTTGCAGGAAGTAGGGAAAATGGATGAACATTGTTGTAAAAAGGAAATATCTATATTAAACATTTGTTGTAAAGAAGAAACAAAATAACATACACAAATCACTTGTCATCATTAGACACATTTAGGGAAGCCAGACAACTGAAAAAGCACTTAAATCATGCTGAATCCATTTCATTTCACACAATTCTTTTCCTTGCTTGCTCATTTCTTTCATGTATATTTTACTTTATTTATTTTTTAAAAGATTATGAAAGGGTATGATTTTACTTATACTGACACAGGTATATGATTTTACACTAAGATAAAACTAAAGAAGCTAAACATGTCTTCAAGAGACAGGGTGCTTTTTGCAACAGTATATGTTATAAAGCTTCATTTTCTCCCTCATCCCCCAACTTCATTGAGGTAAAATTGACAAAGAAAAATTGTATATATTCATGGTGTACAACTTGATGTGATATAAGTATACACTGTGAAAAATTACCACAATTAAACTGATTAACACAATTATTGCCTCACAGAACTATCACTTTCTTTTGTTCTCTCCTTTTTTGTGTGTGGTGAAAAACACATAAGATTTACCTTTTTAGCAAATACCAAGTATACAATATAGTATTGTTGCTATAATGATATTGTTGCACATTGATCTTCAGAGCTTATTCACCTGGCATAATTAAGACTTTGTACCCCTTGACCAGACCAACCTTCTCTCTCTCCCCAGCCTCTGGCAACTACCATTCTACTCTCCCATCTATGAGACTGACTATTTTAGATTCCACATATAAGTGAGATCCTGTCATATTTGTCTTTCTGTGCCTGACTTATCTCAGCATAATGTCCTTTAGGTTCATCCATGTTGACACACGTGGCAGGATTACTTCATTTTTAAGGCCTAATAATATTCCGGTGTATATATATGTACCACATTTTCCTCCTGCATTCATCTGTTGACAGATACTGAGGGTGTTTCCATATCTTGGCTATTGTGAATAATGCTGACATGAACATAGGAGTACAAATATCTCTTCCAGGTCCTGATTATATTTCCTTTGGATATATACCCAGAATTCCATGCATATTTTAAGAAAAATAGTTTTTAAAAGGCTTTCCCAATTTTTTATCCTTTGTTTGTAACTATTTCTGCCCTCAAATAATGAGTGTACATCTAGCAAAGAATGGTCAAATTAATTAGAGTGAGTCACAATCATTGAGAGAGGGTGAGCTACATGCTACCTGATTCATTGCTCCTTCATGGAATCAAGGTGGGTAAGTGTAAAGTTAACTGCATTCAGACAAATATATCACAGGAATCACTTTTCTGTCTGTCAGGCACTATTTGCAGAGATATCTGGGCCATTCAGTGTCATCACCACCTGTGGTTGAAGTCTGATTCTCTAGGGCAGACGCCTGCTTAGGTACAATACAGCCACATCAACATGCCTGGCCTCAGCCCCATGACTCTCCCCTTTTGAAGCATTCTTATTTGACAAAGAGATTTGGATTCCATAAACCACACATCATTTCACATTTCTCTAGTTGCATGTTCCACAATTTGTAAAAAAAAAAAAAGGGGGGGGGCATAATAAGATAATAGGTGGTATTAAGGTAGAAATTGTCATCCTTTATTAAGTGCTTATTATAATCCAGGTGTTTAATATATATTTTCTCATTTTGTCTTCCCAACACTCCTGCGTGGTAATTACTATTATTTCCATTTTACACAAAACAACCAAACTAACTAGAGTTTGAAAAGATGATGAGCTTGCCCAATAATACATGGATCCACTTGACATAAAAAAAAAATTATCTTGGGGATCCCTGGGTGGCTCAGCGGTTTAGGGCCTGCCTTCAGCCCAGGGCATGGTCCTGGAGTCCCGGGATCGAGTCCCACATCAGGCTCCCTGCATGGAGCCTGTTTCTCCCTCTGCCTATGTCTTTGCCTCTCTCTCTCTCTCTCTCTCTCATGAATAAATAAATAAAATCTTATAAAAAGAATTATCTTTTCAGTACACCATATTGCCTTGGTAGGTGCAATTTGTTAGTCTACCATTATGAAACAAAACACCATTCATATACTGTGATAGAATTGTGCTTACTTTTTCCTTCTGCGTTCAGAGCCAAGAATATGGCTTTTCTCTGAATACAATGACTTTCCATTTATCCACACACTGATTATACTCAAGAACAATGCATCATTTGGTTTGTTGTTGGTCTATTTTTATAAATCTTGGTGTTCTACTCTCTTCAAGCTTATTAAAGCCATAGTTCTCTGTCCTAGCTAGCTTGACTTAAGTCAAAACTTGCCAAATTTTGCAAATTTTTTCCCCCTGCTTTGAAAAAGAATTGTGATGCTTGTACCAAAATCCCAGCCCCTGCCTTTTGTTTCCCAGGCTATGTCCTCATTGGTCTGTGAATGAAGAAGGGATTAAGGCAAAGAATTAGGGTATTTGAATCAGGGTGGAATATCTATATGGTCCTGTTTCCCTGCCCCTTCTCTCACCCTAAGAATGGAGAAGGAGCCAGGCTCTGACAGGAAGAGAGGGAAAATGTCCATGAATGTGAGTTGTTAGGAAACCACATGTAGCATTTTGAAAGTATTTATTTAAAGGCATGTATTTAAAATTTTTCGAAGAAAATTTAGTATTAAAAATAGTGAGCAATGCCTGTGTCCTATTCTAAATGTTGATTTGCAGTGTTGTCACACCTCAAATGAGTTAGAGACATAAGAATCAAGCATTACCAGGAAAATAAAGGAATAGATATATTCTTATAAAGTAAATCATAGAATATAGCAGAATTATGTGAAATGCTAGTATTGGGGAAAAAAAGAACACAAGTCCAAAAGCTGCTTGTGTCAGTTCTTTAGTGCTTAATAGAAACAGGCCATTTTTAGTGCTTAACAAAAATCAATCCTATTTTAAGAAAAACTTGTGGCCCTGAATTATATACTCTGTACTGAGCCATGTTTTTCTTTCACCTGAGGACTCAGTTGAAAAAATCTCCAGTTTTTATAGTATTATCTTTGCTTATTAAACAAAGCATGTGCAAGCAACATGGAAAAATGAGCCACAGCGACATGTCTCTGAAAGTAAACAAGATTAGTACTGCATAAATGTTAATGAGTGCCCTTTAAGGAATAAAAGGGCTAACCCTAAACTGCAGAAATGAAGACCATCAGCTCATGAGCTGATGCTATCACAGCATAGTGAGGATCAATCTTGGAAGAGACCCTTACGATGCCAAGGTACACGGGTTTTGCAGGATGCACACACGTGGTCCTGGCTGACCAGAGGTGGGACTTGGACCTGAAACCCCTGCCTTAAGTTGAGACCTTGGAAATTCTGTACCTAAATATTCTAATGACCCGTCTTGAAATGCAAAGGAATTTTGTTTTGTCAGCAAATGTCGATACAAATGCAGTTTCTAGTGAGAGACAAAGTATGACGTGTGGTTGTACCTGGTGCTGAAATCCTTGAATAGGAAATTTATATAAGCCTGGTGCTAGACTAGGGCTACCCTTGGAGCTCCTGGTAGGAACAAATACAAAACCACTGTCTAGGGACACCTGGGTGGCTCACTGGTTGAGCATCTGCCTTTGGATCAGGTTGTGATCCTGGAGTCCTACTATCGAGTCCCACATGGGGCTCCCTGTGGGGAGTCTGCTTCTCTCTCTGCCTGTCCCTGCCTCTCTCTGTGTGTCTCTCATGAATAAATAAATAAAATCTTTAAAAAAACAAAAAAAATCACAAACCACTGCCTAGGGATACTTTCATAAACCGGTGTGTATTAGGCTCATAGAAAATGGCTCAAAAATAAAATTTATAGGTAAAACTCAGAAACAATCCCTTATGAGGGAAAACAACAGACACAACAAACAGGAAGATTTGCACCTCCAAGGACTTGAGAGAATTAAGCAGTCTGAAAGAAGCTATAAAATAGCTCTGTTTAAAATGATCAAATAAACAAAAAGGTGAGATATAAATATATGGAAACAACAGGACACAACTTAAAAAGAATAGGCAAAGTTGAAAAATTACAATTAGAATATCTATGCATGGAAAACCACTCAGCGGAAGAGACATCTCAGAAGATGGTGTAGCTGGTATATGTTGCCACAGTAATGCTATGGCCTAGGACTTGAATGATTCACAATAAGCGTATGGTGCCCATGTGCCTGGGGTCAGCTGGGGCTGGCAAGGTGGCTCTGCTATCCTTGGCTGGGTCTACTTTTGAGGCATTAACTGGCTGTTGGCAGACCTAGGCTGGCCTCAGTTGGAGTTCCTGGGGTGACTGGGCTCTGATTTTCATGCTTTTCATCCTCCAGCAGACTAGAGTGTGCATGTTCTTATGGCAGTGATGGAGGTGCAGGGGCAGGAACAGCTGGCATGCTGCCTCATTTGTTTGATCAAAATAGTGACATGGCTAAGCCTGGTTAAGAGGCAGGGTAGGTCACTCCACTCGTGGTGAAAGGGAGGTCACGGAAGAGGGTGCAGATTCGGGAGACAGGAGGAATGGAGGATGTTGCTATAGGAGATAGTAATTGGGTGAAAAAGCTAGTTTAAGGACACCTACCGAGAGAATGAGTGAAGAGAGACCTGAGAAAATTTCTCAGTTCGTAGCAGACAAGTCAAGAGATAGAATATATGAACAAGGTAAGACATTGGGACGGACTGAGATGGCCCAACATATATCTAATCGGAGTGCCAGAGAAGACAGTGCATTCAAGGAAGAAATAGTGAGAAGTTTAGAGTCTATAACAGATCTGCTGTCTCTAATTTGGAAGCACAATGAGTCCTGAGAACTTTATTTTTTTCAAATGACACCTAAAATATACTTTAGAAAACTTGAGACTATAAAGAGAAAATTCAAAAGACAACAGAAAGAATAGTCAGGGAACTTACTAAGATAAAACAAGTAAATGAAAGCAAAATTTTCATTAGCAACAACAGGTACCAGAAGACAACAAACTAATACCCTCTGAGTGCTGGGGGAAAATAACCATCCATCCAGAACTTCATCCTCCTAAATAGTCACTCTAAAATGAGGGCAAAAATAAAGACATTTTTCAGATAAAATCCATGCTGAAGAACTATTATGTAATGTGTTTTAAATGAAAGAAATGAAACTCAGAAGGAAGGAATAGAGATGAGAAGCAACAGGAATCAAAGACATGGATAATTTAAAGTATTATTAACTGCAAATAAAACAGTAACCATAATAATGACTAATGGGGGTGGAGAGGCATGAAAACAGGATGCAGGAACTAGGATTAGAGTTCTAAGTCCTTGTGTTATTCAGAAGAGTAGAGGTATTAGTTAAACATAAATTTTATTAAGTCAGGTATGCTTGTTAAAATGTAAGAATAACCATTAACAGAACAAACATAGAATATATAACTTCAAAAACAACACAGAGAAATGGAGTCTACAGATAACCTATTCGACAGAAGGCAAGAACAAGTGAAAAGACGTACTGTCTGTCTGTCTCTCCGTAAACACACACATACAGAAACACAAAATAAGGCAAGAAATGAATTACAATATATCAGCGATCACAGTATTTGTAAATGCATTAACTCAGGTATAAAATTCTTAACCTTGGAACCCCTGGGTGGCTCAGTTGGTTAAGCGTCTGCATTCGGCTCAGGTCATGATCCCAGGGTCCTGGGATGGAACCCCTCATCGGGCTCCCTGCTGAGCAGGGAGCCTGCTTCTCCCACTGCCCCTCACCCTACTTGTGCTCTCTCACTCTCACTCTTTCTCAAATAAATAAATGAAATCTTTAAGGAAAAAAGGAAAATGTTTAACCTCACTAATAATTAGGGAAATATAAAATGAAGCAAAGAAACACCATTTTAGGACTGCCACCTTGTTAAAAGAATTATGGTTAATAAATAACACCTGATTTATTGCCAAGGCTATTGGGAAACGGGGCACATTATACACTATTGACGCAAGTATGACTTGGTAAAACTACTTTGTAGGGCCGTGTAACAACAGCTGGTGAAATTGAACATGTACAAACATATGACCAGAATTAGAGCTCATGTGCATACACAAGCAGATATTCGTAAGGAATCCAGAGAGAAAAATTGGAAGCAGCCTAAGAAAAAGGTAAGCTGTAAAGAATATTTATATAGTACATACACTCTCTCACGTTGTCTCTCCCCCCCCCCACCCCGTAGCTTATATTACCACACACACACACATGAGCACAGGCAGGTTTAAGGTACAGATATACATGTAACTCGCTCATGTAGATATAAACACATAATAAAAGTTTAAAATGTGCCCTAGAACAATATCCACCAACTTATCCTGCCTCTGGATAGAAAACAAAAGTAATGCAAAGGTAAGGAAGGTGGAAATCATTTTAATGGGTTCTTTAAAAAAAATTGTATTAAATGTGGCAAATATTAGTAATTGGTAAATTTGTGTATTAACTACACGGGCATCTGTTATAGCTGCACGCTTTTACATGATTGAAATGTTTCATAATGAAAACTTCAAGGAAATACTGAGAGAAAAACCGACAATCATCACAATAGAAAATGAGATGCAAAGCCAAGGTGAAGTGTTCAAAAAAATCACTTTAGAAAAATCATGACATTTCCAAGGATGGCATTAATAGAAATGTGAATGTGACCATGATGATGTACTCAAGATTTTCTACTGCTTTAGAAAAAATGTGAGTTCAACTCAGTGTATTGCACTTAGTAGGTTAGGAGAGTTACCCATGGAACACGCTGTTCGCTGGCACTCAGCTAAACCCAAATTAGAATCACTCAGCTTTGAAATTTCATGACTTTCTGGGCCTGGAATTCATCACCTCCACGATGTATTAGCATTATTTTCCCATCTGGGCCTTCTTGGGCAGCAGCAGTAATAACCTTGGATTTTGTTAGAAGTTTGGGCTGCACCTGCCTTGAGTTTCAAGGCAAATAGCGTCCTCTCTCATTTCAGGGTGAGATCTGTCAAACTCACAGAGCTTCTTTTCAACTGAAAGTCTGATTTCCTGATGAACTTCACTTTCCAGGTGGGGCATTTTCTTTTTTGAAAAGTAAACTCTACACCCAATATGGGGCTCGAACTCACAACTCTGAGGTTAAGGGTCACATGCTCTGCCAGCTGAGCCAGCCAGACACCCCACAGGTGGCGCATTTTCATCTGGGGCTGTGAAACAAACTCGGGGCTTTAATCTCCAAGGCCTCAAATCTCCATAATGGGCAAGCCACAGGGAGCTAAGAGCCTCTCAGGCCCAGGGCCTTTTAACTCCCTTTATAGAAACTGCTCAGGAGCACACAGAACTGGCTACAGGTAGGGTGTTAAATTGGACCAAACTTTTTTTATGGCTGAATAATATCCCATTGCATATACACCACATGCAAGAGGGTTCCTTTTAATCTACATCCTTGCAACACTCGTGGTTTCTTAAGTTTTTGAGTTTAGCCATTCTGACAGGTGTGAGGCGATATCTCCTTATGGTTTTGATTTTCATTTCCCTGATGATGAGTGATGTTGAGCATCTTTTCATGTGTCTGTTGGTCATCTGGATGTCCTCTTTGGAGAAATGTCTGTTCATGTCTTCTGCCCATTTTTAATTGGATTATTTGGGAGGCGCTTGGTGTTGAGTTATATCAGTTTTTTATATATTTTGTATACTAACTCTTATTGGACATATCACTTGCTAATATCTTCTCCCATTCAGTAGGTTGTCTTTTAGTTTTGTTCATTGTTTCCTTTGCTGTGCAGAAGCCTTTTATTTTGATGTAGTCTCAATAGTTTATTTTTGCTTTTGTTTCCCTTGCCTCAGGAGACATATCTAGAAAGGCATTGTTTTGGCCAATGTCAGAGAAATTACTGCCTATACTCTCTTCTAGGATTTTTATGCTTTCAGATCTCACATTAGGTCCCTAATCCATTTTGAGTTCATTTTGGTGTATGGTGTAAAAAAGTGGTCCAATTTCAATCTTTTGCATGTTGCTGTCCAGGTTTCCCAACACTATTTGTTGAAGAGACTGTCTTCTTCCCATTGCATATTCTTGTCTCCTTTGTCAAAGATTAATTGACCATATAGTCATAGGTTTATTTCCAGGCTCTCTATTGTGTTTCAAAGAGCAGTTATTTTCTTACAGAAAATCTCAACTTTATAAAGATTCCAGATGTCAGAGCTCTGTGGGTCCTGGAAAATATGTCATTTTTAATGTATTTCTAATCTCATACACAATTACTGAACTTTCAAAACCTAACTAGAGTAACTCTAGTATCCCATGGGACTGAACACAGGAGCCTCGGTCCTCTGCAAGGACTGGGGGATGCTGGCATCCACTCCGTGGTCTCAGTGTGGGTCAGTCTCCACTAGAATCCCCTTCAAGGGACCCCGCTCATGGCAAAGGCTTCATCCACTGCCCCTCTGCATGGCCCCATCTAGAAGAGGATCATATAGTTCAAGTACAGAATTCTAACAGAACTGTAGAGGGATAAGTACTCCAAAGAACAATATAAATACTGGTATTCCTGGCCTATGTGCCAACGCTTTAATTCTTATTGCTTAGAAGTGTTATGGAGATAGTGGCTTTGAAACATATTACCAAGCTCTTCTTTCCTTTCTGGGCACAAGACCATTTTCATAGTCCATATTCCTATCTACTTGCTGAGGTAGGTTGTACCTCGGGGAATTAGGACTTTTTTTTTAGGATTTTACTTATTTATGAGAGTGAGCAAGCAAGCATGAGCAGGGGGAGGGGCAGAGGGAGAGGGAGAAGCAGACTCCCCTCTGAGCAGGGAGCCCCATGTGGGGCTCGATCCCAGGACCCGAGATCATAATCTGAGCCAAAGGTAGATGCTTAACCAACTGAGCCACCCAGGTGCCTTGACTTAGGAGTCTTTTCACAGGAAGTCTGAGTCCCTAAGGAGGCAGTGTGAGGAACAATAAGATTTTAAGAATATTTGTTTTCATTAACTGTTAGAAGCTAGGTCCTGTGAACTTGAAGATGGGGATTTCCAGAAGCCAGGGAAATTTCAGTTTATGATACAAGGGTATTTTACTTTGGTCAGGTAGAAAAGATACAAAGAGGACCTCATCTCCCTGTGATGAGAAAGGTGGGCTTGGAAGCAGGGAGAAGTAGGGCAAGATGTTCAGACAGGGTTCCTGGCCATCATCTACCCCTGGGGATGAAATTCAAGGGAGACAGTACCATATAAGTATCCAGTTAGGCATAGGTCAGCCTGAGACCACAGGAGCAGGAAGTGTGCATTCTTCGATGAAGCCTGGGAGAGATTGCAAGTCTATAGGAAAATCTCCATCTAGCATGGTGTGGGGCTCCAAGTGGGCAGAGAGGAATCGAGAGAGACAGCTCAAGACAACACCAAAGCCTACATCTAGCATGCAGAGTACTCTCGCAAGGAAGCAGAAGTTCTCAGAAGCCAGTGGGCTGTCAGGGGCCTCAGGACTAAACGAAGAGGCCACCAGAAAAGGGAGCTTTGAGACAAATAGGCCTCAGACTTCAGAGGTGGGTGCCAGCATCATGTTCCATGTGCCAGATGGGCCCAGCTACATTTCCGTCACCCCATTCAGAGACCTATAGACCAACCCAAATAGCTATAGGTTCTTCCCCAGAACACAACGGATAGAGCCTGACCTGCCACCTCCCAGTGGAGCCAAAAGATGGGGACCTAAGAACATGGATCCCAGAGCCCTGATCTTCCTTCCTGTCAAGTAACCAAGTAAGCCTCTCCCCACCCATCCCATTCAGTGTGCGTCATCTCACATGGGAGCGGTGGGCAGAGGGAGGAAAACATGTACTTGAAAGAGATCAAGCCATTTAAATGAGACTGTCTAAAGCAAAGACCTGGGACACCTGGCTGGCTCGGTGGTCAAGAGTCTGCCTTTGGCTCAGGGCATGATCCTAGGGTCCTGGGATCGAGTCCCACATCCCTGCAGGGAGCCTGCTTCTCTTTCTACCTATGTCTCTGCCTCTGTCTCTCATGAATAAACAAAATCTTAAAAAAAAAAAAAAAAGCTTAAAAAGTAAAGCAAAGACATGAAGATGTTCTTGATTGGCAAGTTTAAAGTCACCATGCCTTGCCCTAACTTTCAGGATGGTGGGCATATTGGGAAAGATTGGATGGCTAATAGAAAATAAGATACATTTTCCTGTACATATGAGTAAAAATGTCAGGTTGCAACATGTCTATTCCATAAAGGAAACAATTGTGTGTTTTTTAATACCTCCCCTCTTCATTAAAGGATTTGAGGCAGCTGCAATCTATGTATTGGAGAGTAAACACTTAAGGAAAGATCCAAAGTTTCAATGAGCTTTAGTTATTAGGTATGAAGAAGAGAATATAATGCTGTATGTTAACTATACGAGAATTAAAAATAAAAATAGAATGTTGAATCACTTAGTACAAGTGATTCAACATACAGGTTTGCATGAGCAGTGTGGTAACTTGTATCTTTTCTATTTATGGAATGTCAATATTTTTGTGGAAGAAATCAGAGAAGCAAGAGCTCTCTTAATCATACCTGTAGCTCCAGCACTTTCTAGATTTCCTGGAGCGCAGTGTGTGCTCAGTAAATATTTGTTCAATGAATAAATGAAAAAATACACTGCTTAGCATCAGAATGGATAACTTAAAACATTCGTGAGCTCTTTCAAGCCATGGATGGTAGCATGGGCCAAATGGTGGAGCAGAGGAAACTGGGGTGCCAGGAGGTAGGCATTACCCCAAAGAGTTACCCCATCGTCACCATGAAAGACCAGCTTCAGAGAGAGGGACAAAAGAAAGGAGTAGAGGTGGGGCTTTGCTGTGCATTGCCACCCCTGTCTCTCACAGGGTGTGTGTGTGTGTGTGTGTGTGCGTGATTGTTTCCTGGGCAAGAGTGCTTGTTGCAGCCTTAGGAGAACTATAGGATCCTTTGTAGGCACCTCGTGGAGAGGCACTCTCAAGACAGACTCTGGGCCCAGAGCAGAAGGGGTTGGTCGGGAGAAAGGAAAAGAGCACCAAGCATGGCCTCAGGGAGGCAGGCCCAGCCTAAAGGTGGGACAGTGGTTGTTCTAAAATTAGACTCAACTTCTAAACTTTGTTCCATTAAACTTACAATGTGTGATGAATTAAGAAATATTTTTATAAGCCCTGCAATGTCTTGTGATGTAATTCGACTATATTCTTTATTAAAAGAGTTAAGATGCCAATTTGTTAAGTATAAAATTTTTTTATTAAAGATTTTATTTATCTATGTGAGAGAGAGAGAGATAGTGAGAGAGAGCATGGGCAGTGGGGCGAGGGAGAAGCAGGCTCTCACGTGGAGCTCGATCCCAGGACCCCGGGACCATGACCTGAGCTGAGGGCAGATGCTTAACCGACTGAGCACCCAGGGCCCCCATTAAGTGTAAACTTTTAATGCATGACTACCACCACCCTATTTTGGCCTTTCTTTATTTTTTAAAATGCCAGAATTTTAAAAGCTGAAAGCCACCATGCCCTGTCGGAGATGTTCTGCTGCCTATAAGTGGAAGCAGAAGCACATACTGCTACAAAAGGCTCCCTAAGTGAGACGCTTGCTCTATCACCTCTGTGCATCTCACACACTGGCCCCTGGGCCCTGAGCACAGGCCGCTCGTATTCACCCCTGACCCCCAGGAATAGTTTTTGGGACTACATCTTTCCTCAACACACAGCCCAGGAATCACATCCTCCCAGAAGGGCCTGCCCCTCCCTGACACTCACCGCCCCCCCCCCCCCCCCCCCGCCACTGGGCTCAAGGCCTCACTGAAGGGTTTCCATAGATCCTGTCATATTCTTTACTGCTCATCTCTCTTCTCTCCAGAGTGTAAATACCTTTAGGGCAGAGGCCACCCATCTCATCCTCTTTATGTCCTCAGAATTCAGCACAGGGGCTGGCATGAGGTAGCTGCCCAGGCCTCAGAGCACGTTTCTGGGAGCCCCAATTCCTAGCCATGCTCCTCCCCAGAATGGTAGGAGCACTGTTGTCGGGGGTGGGGATGGTCCTACGTCTACACAAGTACATCTCACCGATTAAGCAGAAAGCATAATGATCTTGGAGAGAGACCCAAGGTCATCCGGCTGCACACTGGGACTGATTTCTTTTCTCCAACACTAAAGAGACAGGGGCAAAATCGAGCCAGATAGAGCATTGTCATGGGAGTGAGAATAGGAGAATGCTGGCACCGCGGAGCCAGCCGGAGGGAAGTAAAGGCCTTTGTCCGGGGCCGGGCCCTGTGAAGCGTGGATCTGGCAGAGCCGACGCAGGCCCACCGACCTCGAGGCTGTGCCGGGTCACAGGGCTTTGCCTGGCATGCGGCCTTCATTTACAAAAGGCCCAGTGCTGGCCCTTGGTTGCCCCGTGCAGCCTGTGCACCTGCTTTCTACAAACGAAAGCTTTGCCCTTTGCCATTCAAGTGGTTGGCCTTTTGCAACACAAAAAATTAATACCATCCAGGAACAAGCTACCATAAGAGTAGGATGGAGTCTGGGAAGATTGAAAACTAGGGAAAATCATTTAAGTCCAGCTAGAAGACATTAATCAGTACTCTGCTTTCAAGGATTCCACAAAGCTATTGTGCAATTCACCCCAATGATGTCCACTTGCCTTAATGTCCTGGGGTCTTGTTCTATGGGGCCCATGAATCTTGGCTGGCACGACCTGGCACTACTGGTGATGGAGACCATGGCTGACGGGATTTGCACTGGAAACAGGCTTGTTAATTAGTCTAATGAAGTCACAGGAGTCATTAATTAGCTAACACGTATCTAATTAGCTCGCAGTGTCGCCTGTCAGAGCCAGGGGTAAATGCCAGACCGGAATTCGGTGGTCCTCCTCATTATCCCCTAAAATAAATTGAGACATGCAGCATGGAATACCAGGTAAAGGGTGGAGATGCCCTGGTGGTGAGTGGGCATGCTGCAGCTCCCACACTCAGGTGGAGCAGTGGGAGGTGGTGGGTCACCAGGTGGGACACGGATGTATCATTGTAAACTACCAACAGGTACTTCTGTCTCAAGTCACAGAAGCAACACCCCTGTTCAGGCTTATGTTGCCTCAAGGTTGTTATGACCCATGCGAAGATCAGTTTCTTCGAGGACTTCTGAGTACTTTGGGCAAAGTTACACACATCTATTTGGTGGTGGCAGCGGCAAGGTTTAGGCTGCTACTACGTTAGTTCTCCAGTCGCTTTCTGTCTCATTCTGTAAGCTCTGTTAGCTGGGCAAGTTGGACTGAAGGAGCCCAGCATGGAATTTGAGGAGTTTTTCCAGAGTGACTATCACCACAAAGAGGAGCATCCTCAACATGGAGATCCCAGGTAGGATATGAACACTTGATTATTGACTGTCGTGCACATTCTTAGAAATCCGTTCACAGTATGCAGTGCTTTGTATTTGCTGTTGTTTGGGCACTTATGGACATTTTGAACTCTGATTTGCTTGAAAGTGATGAGACTAATGTTCTCAAAGCTCTTACCAGCATAGGATTTTTTTTTTCCAGCATAGGATTTTAAGTATCATAGTTGATTGCCATGAAATCTGAGGCAAAAAAGGATCGAGATGAATTTCCTCTAAAATCTTTTAGATTTTCTATTCCTAAAGTATAAAGTGAGAAGCAGCAGCAAGGTAGTATATTCATGGATTTCTTTTTTTTGTTTTTGAAACAGTGAGAGAGAGCTCATGTGCATGTGCGAGCATGCAAGCTATGGCGGAGGGGCATAGGGAGAGAGAGAGAGAGAGAGAGAGAGAGAGAGAATCTTAAGCAGCCTGATGGAGCCCGATGCGGGGCTCGATCTCGCAACCCTGAGATCATGACCTGAGCTGAAATCAAGAGTTGGATGCTTAAATCCACTGAGCCACCCAGGTGCCCTAGGAATTCACAGATTTCTTAACACTGTGTTTTCTAAAACTATTGGACTATAGTTCATTTTTCTACCTGGATTAACCTCTGGCAGGTAGTTCACTGGATTTTAGCTAGGATTTAGCTAAGTGAAGAGCCCCTGGGAAATGGATTGTGTTTAATTATCAGAACTTCCATGTGATTTTGAATGGGCAAAGTTCACATGAAGTCCTGACTTTGAATGTTCTCCTCACTTCTGTTTATAAAGAATGAGACCAAGTTGGGGAGAGGTAGGGATGGGGGGTAAGAAAATGAAATGTTTGGAAAGGGAGACATTTTTGGGACACATTTTTGAGATAACCCAGTGGAGTTGCTATGGAAATCAATGGAGAACTCATATCCATGTATAGTTGTCTCAAAATAAATAAGTCAGTATGCTACACCAGACCCACACTGGGACTAAGCCAGATGTGAGAGAAAGGCTCACTGGTTAACAGTTGACAAGCTAACCAACTTGGTCAAGAAGACAGGATGCCACACTTTCAAAGAGAGCCTATCACCTTGGGGAAGTGCTTTTCTGAGAGCTGGATTGGAGTATAAAAGGCCATGTCAGGGAGGATATTTTTGAATTGATAAGGGACTTTAGAATGCGGAGGGAAAAGCTCCATTAGCAATTTTAGAAGAAAACATAGCTTATAAGGGAGGGTATCATTCTAACTTGGAGCTGAACTACTATGATTTCATCTATAATTTAATAGCAAATCACAATATTTTTCTTTTCTGACATCAACTTAAAAATGATGTAGTAAAAACTATGGCTTCAAATTTACTTGCTCAGAATAAACCCACAAAATCTGACAGGAATACATATGTCGAGTGAGTAATTTTGATTTTTTATTTGTTCTGATGAGATGGATATTCTTTGGATTTTATATTAAGTGTTATAAGATGGACCTCTGCAGTTATGGTTCTTAAATTTATTTATTTATTTATTTATTTATTTATTTATTTATTTATTTATTTTCTTAAATTTAGAGATAATACAGTTGGAACACAGCTCATAATACAAAACAGAATAAAAACAATTCACGTTTGCTTCCCAATGGCATTTTCATTTCTTGGTTCTTTATGGTATTTGGCTCATCTAAGAAAGTGGAGGAGTCTATCAATTATATCTCACTTAAAAAAAAAAAAGAAAATAGGACAGAAAAAAGTGTCATAAAAAACATGCAAAGGTTTAACCAACCTGCATGAGTGAACAAACTCAAAGTTCAGCCTGGGATTCAGCCTTTAATTCCAGGACCCTGGGCTGAACCTAAGAAATAATTAAAGGAGCTTCCCAATGCCTAAAGGAGATTTAACTGTGTTGCAGCCTATTATGAAGTGATTTCATGTGCTTTGTGATGGACTTTACATAGAATTCACTTCTAAAATATCATGTATGTTATTCATCTCAGGGGTAGACATAAATCTGCCAAAGCTGTCTACAAATTTAGCTCCAATTCTTGCCCCAGGTTCACAGAACATAATAGAGCATTAATCTTCATGAGGCTTAAGGAATTCTTGCGAGTTCCCTCTGATTTGCTGAGAGTTGTGTGAAACCTCTTGCTAACGGCCTTTATCATGTCAGCATTTCAGAAAATGCTCCACTTACTCATCCCAAACAGAGGTAGCCTCCTAGGTGTTCATTTCTTTAGGGAAGCCAAAGAGAGGGATAGGAAATATTATGAAGATGAAAGCAAGGGTAAAATGAAAGACTTCTCAGCCAGCACTTTCCTTTGGTTACCAATATTTAAAACTGACCATTCTGTGTAACTTCTCATGGTTTGCTATAAGACTTTATTCCTAATCCCACCTTTGACCCATGTTTTAGGAAAAGAAAATACAAAACAAGATTGAGGAGGAAGTGGTAAAAGCAATTCTACTCAGTAAAAATATATTTTAGAAAGATCAAAGTAGGGGTACCTGGGTGGCTCGGTCAGTTAAGTGTCTGCCTTCAGCTCAGGTCATGAGCCCAGGGTCCTGGAATCGAGCCTCACGTTCGGCTCCTTGCTCAGTAGGGGAGTCTCTCTCTCTCTCTCTCTCTCTAATAAATAAATAAAATCTTTAAAAAAGGAAAGGTCAAAGTACTACCGTTGCCAGATTCATACTGGGTGGAATTTGGTGGGATACCCAAACGAGTCTTTCCTTTGATCATTAATAAAGTGATCATCTTAGGAGTGCCTCTTGGTGAGCTCAATGGGATAAAAATCTTCTATGGATGTGTCCTCCAATAACTGACCAAGGGATTATCAGACATTGGGGCAGACATCAAGGAAAACTAAAGAGCAAAGTAAATGGTTGGCTGGCTTGAGAATTCTTGCTTCTTGAAGATAGGAAACACAGAGTAGATGGGTGATTTTAAAAATACCAAAGCCCAGATCTCCTTGACCAACTGAATCAGAATTTCTGGGGTTGGGGGCCCAGGTATCAATACCTTTTAAAGCACCCCAGGTGACTCTGAAATGTTGTTGGAGTTTAGAATCACCAGAGAAGATGAATGATTCCTCTTTTATAGAATAATGATTCATAGATTCTATTGGGAAATCTCTAGATAGTGAAAGCAGTTTTGTGGAGTAAAGCAGAAATTGTAAAAGTTGGAAGAGAAAGTGGATGGCAGTGTTCCTCAAACTTTGATGTGCATGAGAACAGCAGAAGAGCTGGTTAAAATCAGATTTTGATTTGGTAGATCTAGGGTGGGGATTGAGATTTTACATTTCTGACTCAATACCCAGGCAATGCAGCTGCTGCTGCTGGTTCATTGACCACACTTTGTGTAACAAGAGACTATGGGTAAATGTCCTCTTGCCCTTCACCAAGAGAAGAAAGGAGGTGTCCTTTTGCCTTGAGGCTTTGAGGCTTATTCTGAAATAGGAGAGTGTACTAACATCATGGAATGCTTTATTTTTGAAACCAGCTATGATCCACTAACTAATTAAGAATCTGTTACCCTAAATGTTTTTGAGGAGGAAGTTAATAGTACTTCTGTTCCACTTCCTGAACAGTTAAATTTAATTCAACAAATAGAATTTGTTAAGACTTAGGGATTAAAAAAAGATATATGAGACAGCTTGTATGAGGGAATTCACAATCTTTCTGGGGAAACAGAAAATTAACATGTAAAATGCTAAATCAGTGCTCTAGGAGCACAGCGGGGAGGAATCTGTATTGACCAGGGAGGAAAGATTCTTGGAAAAGCCTTCATGGAGGAGGTGATATTTGAATATGAGGTTGAAGAACAAGTAGGATTCTAATACGTGAAAAAAGGAAGGGAAGGGGAAGGATGCTTCAGGAACAAAGGCGTAAAGCAGGGGTTCCTAACTTTGGCTGCACATCAGACCATCTGGGAAGATCTAAAAAGTACTTTCAGAATCTAAATTAATTGGGGCCTGAGAACCAGTATGTTAAAAAGCTCCCTGGTGATTTTAATGGGCAATTAGGTTGAGGATCACTGGAAATATATAAAGATACTGGCTTTTTGTTAAGATTTTTTGAGGTATTTGGAGGAAAATGGGAGGAATGCAGAGCAAAGAGGTCCCAGATGGTTCTTGGCAAAGATGGCTTGACCCACTGCAGTGTAGGGAAGAAAACTTGTTATCACTAATAATTAAGGCAGTATATAATTATTACTGAAATAACCGAAGGCTGTGAATGATGTGCTTCATAAATATGGATTAAATTGAATTAAGGTCATTCCCATAGCAGCAGTCAGCTCCCTGTCTTGCATACATGGCTGACATTGTTTTCCTGAGAGAGGAGAAGGGCTAGTGGCCCAGCTAGCACCACTGTGCTGGAGGCCTGGGCTGGGCCAGTGGCCACCAGGGAGGAAAGGAGGTAGATTTAGCACAGGCGATAGAGGGAGTCCTCCATGGCAGTTCTCCTCAAAGCATGCTGCTTGGGCCAGCAAAATCAGCACCGATGAGGAGCTTATCAGAAATGCAAATTCTGACACATACACCCCCAACCTGTTGAATCATAACTTCTGGAAGAGGAGCCCACGAAGAATCCAGTAATTTTTACGTCAGCTAAATTTTGAGAAGCACTGAGCTACAGGGCTGAGGGACTACAGGACTCACAGATGACATGAACTTATACACAGAATTTCTATACACATAAGTTCTATGTATAGAACCCCATGGAAACCCAAGAAGGAGGCAAAGAAGTGGAGATGGAGAGTCAGGAGTGAGAAATGCCCCTCGGCAGGGCGTATGGAAGAATTGCCATGGGATCATCAAGCTGCCAGTTCAGGATGCACTGCTCATGGAGTGGGGGAGGGGACAGGAGGACTGGCGGCCATGGCAAGGCTAGGATGGATGCTGCGGCGTGCTGGGCCATCACAACCAGGGTCAGCCCGAGTGAACAGGTCACCACTGAACACACTGGGTGACGGAGTGATGGGCTAGCCCCCTGAGTGGCTATAGTCCTTTCTTTCTGGCAAGCCTGCTTTCCTTTGCTAAAATTTCCCATATTCTCTCCTGGGAATCTGGTGGAAAAATGCTGCTGGACAAATATTTTCTATATTAGAATGTCCTTCTTTTTCTCTTACCTTCTGTTTTTCAGTTTCACTTACCTTATGACAATAATTTTGTATTATGCTGTCACATGTTTGCTAAACTGAGGTCTTTGAGTCTCTAAGCTCTTTAGCCCTCATGTCTTCTTCATGCTTTTTCTTGAGCATTCCTTTTCTTGATAAACTCTAAATCCTGTTTCTACAGAACTTTGTGCCCATTCATTCTTTCTTTGCCCCTGTTATAACCAAATCCAGTCTCTCTGGTTCCTTCTCAGCTCTATGCTTCTACCCCATTTCATTTATTTCCTACTTAAATCTTCCAATGGCACAAAGATCATTTCCAAGTTGATAAAACTAAAGACCTCTTGTTGTTCAGGTAGGATAATGCTATTTACAAATATCAGTGGCTTCTGGGGTACCTGGGTGGCTCAGTCGCTTAGGTGTCTGACTCTTGATTTTGGCTCAGGTTGTGATCTCGGGGCTGTGGGATAGAGCACCATGTTGGGCTCTGGGCTTACCACAGAGTTTGCTTGAGATTCTCTGTCCCTCTGCCTCTCCCCCTCCTTGCTGGGTCTCTCTCTCTATTTCTCAAATAAGTAAATAAAATCTTAAAAAAAAAATCAGTGGCTTCTTGCTCAATCTAAAATAGTGATGTCTACCCTGCAGCCATTTGAGATCCAGGGACTTCCATCTCCTGCATTTTGGCCAGAAGGCAAAGGATTGGGTGAGATACTAGAAGATAAGTGTGTCATTTCCACCGACATATCATTGGCCAGAACTCAGTCAGATGACTTCACCTTACTGCAGGGAAGTTGGAACTGTGGTCTAGCAGTGGAAAAAGAATTGGCATTTGATGAACGCACTTTGCCACACCCTACTTTCTCAAGGTCAGTCTCTTTACAGCTGCTATCTTTCAGATTCTTCATGTGAGAGTTGTAATAATGAGAGCTAACAGAGTTAGTCTCTGTTTCGTGTACATCAGGTATGTCACAGACATTATCTCAGGCCTTATGGCAATCTTGCAAAGCAATTATTTTCATTCTACCCATTTTTACAGATGAGGAATCTAACAAACCAAAATAAAGTAACTTACCCCAGAACCCAGGCAGTCTGCTTCCAGACCCCAGTAGCTTATATTATACAGTCCCCCTGCAAAGAAAGAAAATGACCACTAGGGCCTGACAAAATTGGAGAAATGACTGTTCTGTAATCTACTGGTTGTATAACCTTGCATGAGTTTCTCAGCGTCTGTAAGCCTTGGCCTCATCATTTGTAAATTGCATTATTAATATTACTTACTTAATAGAATGATTATAATATTAAAATGTAACCTACTAGCAATGCTTGGGGATGTAAGGCTAAAACTATTTCTAACTTTAGGAAAAACAACTGAGTTTCCTCTGCTGCCGTTTCTTCTTATTTTCCTAAGAGAAAGTTTATACCTTTGGCTAGAGAAATGTCAGAGATCCCAATAGGAATCAAGCTATGTTCATACTCTGAAACCATTTAGAATGTACACATCATGAACAATCGTCTCCATCCCAACAAGACATAAAGTTTCCTAAACTAAATTGAATACAAATACGATTATTTGGCTGCTCTGGTCCCTAGAGATAAATACATTTTTATTGACAATACTGCTGGGTATTCGGAATTCGTTATGATGTTAGTGAACTTAACATCTACATTCAGAGCTGAACCTCATTAATTCTCATTTTATTAAATCATACACTAAATCAACAAAACTAACAATACTATCTTATTCCACTTCTTGAAAGTAACCATTATCCAATATTTCCTATTATTAAGATTTGTGTTATTTCATAAGAAATATTATGAGAAAATTGTTTATGTAAGACTGCTAGGAAAATTGTACTTCTGTATTATTTATTTTATCATATATATTTAAATATAAGAGCAACTCCTGTTGCTTATTTTAAAATTGAGAAAATACAAACAAGAACCAAACACACCTAAAATATACCCCTGACTATTTAAACACAGATACCATCAATTTATTTTCTTTTCTCTCAATTGTTTTTAATAAATATTTTAAACAGTTGGAATTATATAACTTTGCATTCTGCATTTTTCACTTAACTTTATGTCGTTAACATCTCCCCATATTACAACATTTTCTTTGAAACATGTGTATGAATGTCAAGTGGCTGTACCATCCACTCTCTAGTCTATGTTGATTTTTATGTTGAAGTATTTTCTATGATAAACAGCACTCAAATGGATATTTTTATAACTAAAGATTTTCCCCACTTACTTAGGATGATTCATAGAAATGGTCAAGGGAATAAACTTTTTAAAGAACTTTTGTTTTCCAAAAATCTGCACCTATTCATAGTACTGCCAGTAGGAAGTTGTGTGGTTTTCTTTTTTCTTCTCGGTTATTGTTATTATTTTTATTTATTTTGTACTTATTGACGTATAGTGACACACAGTGTACATTAGTTCCAAGTGTAGTACAACATCATGTTTCAACAAGTCTATAGGTTATGCTGTGCTCACAGCACATGAGAATTGTGTGAGAACTATCTGTGAGAATTGTGCAGTGTTCATCTGACTTTTATTCACTTCTTTAGTAGAAGGGAGCAAAAGTCAAAGTTCTTACATTCACTATCTTGCTAAAGCTTCAAATTAGGTCTTGTAGGTGAATTTAGCAGGTATTAATTTCCTCCATAAAACAAGGTAATTGTTCTGAAAGGTTAAAGGAGGTAAATAAGTTACATCATATAGTGGCAAAGCTAGGGCTGGGGCCAAGATCCTCTAAGTCCCATTTCCAGACTTCTTGCCCACTCTACTGGGTATACTCTGAGTCATAGTAACTGAGAACAGTCCATTAAATGGGAAGGGGTATTGAAGAAAAGGAAGAGGTTAGCTAGAGGAAGAAATAGGAGAAGAAAAGAAGATGAAGGAAGAAAGGGAGGGAAGGAAGGAGGGGGGAGGAAGAGAAGAAATAAATCTGTAATGTTCATTAATATTGGTGCTAAATTGCTTCCTTTCCTCCCATCTCTCCAAGGGCATCTGTGATAGGCATAACACAACTGGTAAATAAAAAAGCTGGGATTAAACCTTAAGTTTCTCTGATGAAAAAGGTCATGGCTCTTTCTCTATTTGAAAGAAGAAAGTACTCTACTTTGATATTCTAAAGGTAGTTTCTGGGAAGCCATTGGGATGGAAAGCTTTATTTTAGACATGAAAATTATGAGACTCACCCCCTCCACACACACACACAGTTGTCTCGTCTTTGCTACAATTCCAGGAATCAGACCTTTACCTTTCTACCCAAATAGATTTTCATTATCACTTATTCTCACACTTAGTCATAACCACTATCCAACTTTATAAACTTACATCTACTTGGTTATGGATGGACCTTTTCTGTAGATTGTCTTTTGGACAAAACAAAAATGAAAACATGCTGTATGGTCCCACCAGAGAACAACTCTTATTGAGTGGGTCATTTTGATGGCTAGGAGGCAAAAAGTGTGTGTGTGTGTGTGTGTGTGTGTGTGTGTGTGTGTGTGTGTGCGGTGTGGCTTGGGGAAGTATAGTCTGATATGATCAGAATTGGCTGTTTAACCTCTAGCAGGATTCTTTAGAGGTAGCAGGTAAAGTCAAGTCTGTTTTACACACACAGAAGGTTTTCTCAGAAACTTGCCTTCTTCCAGCCACATTTTTATCTTTGAAAGAGAACATGCCAGGTTCAATCTCGACTCCCTTGAATTCCTTCAATCTTCTTCTAGCTAAGAAGAGAGGATAAAATGCATCAGTATCTGAAAATTTAGCCTTGTCTTCATAAAGATGATAATCATTATTAATAGTATTATCTACAAAGGAAAGGAGAACTCTGGGTGTATAAAATTTAAACCTCAAAGTTTCTAATAAACATTCTTTTGTCCTTCATTTCCTTGCTTACTAGATTTTAAAAGGGGTTGCTAGCTGCTGCTGAAAAATATTACTTGCTTAACACAATGTAAATTTATTTCTCACTCTCATAGATAAAAAGTAAATGTTCCTGGTGGCTTTCCCCCCAACTAGTGATTCAGGGACCCAGGCTCCTTCCATCTGGTTGTTCTGTCACCTTCAAGGAGAGGCTTAGGAAGTTTCCCTGGGTGTCAATACTCATTCAGCAGACAGAAGAAGTCAATCTATTAGAGCACCAGTGGGAGATTTCTATAGGCTAGGATGGAAGTGGTACTCATCAAATTTGTTCACATTCTAGTTGCTGGAATTCAGGCATATGGCTTCATCCAACTGGAAAGGAGGCTGAGAAGTTGAATTGAGTTGTGTGCCTGGAAAGAAGGGAGATAGCTCTGGTGAATAGCTTAATCAGTTTTTATCAAACTGACTAGAAATAGGACCAGATTAATGCAACATGGACAACATGGCAAAGTTAAGTCCTTTAAGACACTGAGTAGGGGCGCCTGGGTGGCTCAGTTGGTTGTCTGCCTTCAGCTTAGGTCCTCAGGTCATGATCCCTGGGTCCTGAGATGGAGCCCCATGTGGGACTTCTTGCTCAGTGGGGAGCCTGCTTCTTCCTCTCCCTCTGCCTGCCACTCCCTCTGCTTGTGCACTCATTTTCTCTGTCAAATAAATAAAATCTTAAAAAAAAAAAGACACTGGGTATATTTGAAAGTGAGTTCATTCTGGTAGTCATTACTCAAAGTCCATAACATATTTTTGTAATTCTTCAGAAGGACTCCTTCCCGATTTATTTCCTCTTTGATAAAACCAGGAAAAATGATAATTTTGCTTAGGACATAAATCACAGAAGGTGCCACTTAAGGTCAATGTTGATTGGTGGTCTTCAGCCATATTTTACTTCTCATTAAAGCAGGCAGACTGAAAATTGTGTCTAGAGGTGATATTTAGTAAGTCTGAGTTAGGAATAAGTCCTCAAGAATGAAAATGTTTCTGTCTGTACATATTATCTTTGTGTCTCCAGAAACATTCAGAAATTCCTGTTGATTACAGCAGTATCTATAGTTCAAAGAAGAATTCAAACCACAAGCTATTCTAACATCTGTTTTGGTTATATGGTCAATCTGAAGAGTTGTAATTTATATTCACTGGCACCACATAATGAAGTTATTTTCAAACTACTGTATTTTGTAAAAAGAAAACAACAACAAAAATGACCTCTTTGTACTTAGATGTTGAGCCGAGTCCTAACTCTCCATACCAACAGAAGGAAAAAAGTCATGAGTTATGAATAATAACTTAAGACTCACCTTAGACCACAATCTTACCCTCTTTGCTACCCAGCCTTTATGGCTAACTTTCATTGCAGTTCATTACCAACCTTAGGCCCATCAGAGAAACCCGTAACAGGGCACTGAAAAGACAATAAGAGGGTAGAAGACTAGCAGAGGCCTTGGATAAAAGGATAATTATATCCTATAGTTGAAAATGAATGTGGAACAGGAATTATTGTTAAATGGAAACAGAACGCATCATATAATCAGACCACCCAATAGTCCTAGTAAATCTTTTGTGAATGAGGGGACCTACTCTGTAACCTCAGTTAGGTGTTTCCTTGGACAGATAGTCTTCATCGCTGGGAGGAAGCTCACCAGCAGTCCTTCTGATCCTGTGCCTAATGCTGCCCACACTGGTTAGGCGCCACCAACTGCCTTTTCCTTACTGGATTCCAACCAGCTTCATTTGTACTAAATTCTACAAGTACAGCAACAATAAGCAAGCTCAAAAGCAAGGCCAGGAAATTGCTACGTGATGTGAAAACTAGTAGTTGCCATTTGTTGGACACTTGGAAGTTACCTGGCTTTGTGCAATGTCCTCTGCCATATTGGATCCCATTTTATCCTTACCAAAACCCCCCAAAGGGTTCTGCATTTTTCTATCTTGGTGACAATGATCTGAAGCACATGGAGATTATGTACGTAACACTAAGCAAGTCACTAATCAGCGATAGGGTTGGGGTGCAAAGCCAGGTTTATCTAACCTCGGAGGGCAGGCCCTGAAACACTACATCCGTTGCCTTCCCCCTCTGACTTGGACCTTCTTTAGACTCTGTGCTCCTCACTGCTTAGCTCAGATTTCCAAGGGGCACCAAGCCCTTAGCTCAGATTTCCAAGGTGCCAAGGGGCACCTCTTCTGGTGCCCTTGTATGGGCAACTTCCCGGGGTCTCTGACATCTGCTACTGCTCATCTACTCCACTGCTGGCCCGGCCGCCCGCACTGTTAGGCTGCTACCCCCCTCCCTCTGGCCTCCGCCTCACCCATCCCCGAGGCGGGCTGCACCCCGATAGACCACTGCACACGCAACCACCAGACAGTTTCATCACCACATGGTTATTAGATTCGACACCCTTGACTACAGCACCTATAATTTCAGAGACGTTAAAATGTGAATAAAACTAAGACAAAAACAAATCATTGGAATTGATGAAATATCATAGTGAGATTTCCAGTCTACAACGATATGCTTATTTCACGAGAATTTCTTCTGAAGGAGAAGTTGGAAACTCTTGGTGTGATTTCTTTAAAGATTTAAGCTAACATAGCACATTTTACAATAAAGACTTATGTTGGGGACTGTGGAATGAGAAGACACATCTAAAACTCACTGTTCTTTTTTTTCTCCCCTCATGTTACTTATATTCCACATCCATGGTAAGCATATGGCCTGCTAATGCCCCCAACTGAACTGTCTGTAGCAAGTCAAGATGCTGGCTGGTGTTCACTGTAAACAAAATCACCAGGAAACACCTACCTGAGCAAAATCATCACTTACTTTGATTTGGTGATTATCTTTTTCTTTACTGATTAAGTACATCAAACTTGGAGTCAGGTTGCCTTATTTACAGGTCAGTGACACAAGTTAGCTAACTCATGAACATGACCCCTAGCATCTCTGGGCACCCACAAGGAAATTACTGAAAAAATAAAATAAAAACATTAAAGTTGAAAGCTGACCCTTGGTGCTTATACCACTTATAAGGTGGAGGTGTTTATTTTTATTCAGTTTGTCTGTGTTGGTGGGAGCCCGGGCACAATGAAAGAGTTTGCAGCGTTTATGCCCAAGAGGCTGGGATTGGAGGAAGAGGGAGAGGACCTAAAGGACGTCTGAGCTGGAATGGACAGATGCTGCGTGCCCAGAACCGGTGCTGTGTCCTCCCCCGGCCTAGGTCCTCAGTGGCTGCCCTCTGTAGTCCTCACAGGCTAGCAGAAAAAGGTGCAAAATCCTGAACACAGAGTTCTTTCTCCTCGCCTGCTTTGCATTTTCACACAAGCAAATTAAGAGCCCAGCTGTGGCATTCATTGTTGGAAGAAGTCCTAGGGGCAGGACATGGCTTTGGGGTCACTTTAGTTGAGTTTGTTAGCTATCACTTAGCTATTCAAGTTAGGGGGGACAAACCCCTCAAAACACACCTCCTCTCTTTAGTTTATTACTGATTAAGCCACCAGCAATTTTCTCTCTTCTCCCCCTTATCCAGCTCTGGGAATGTTGTATTCCGAAACAATAGCTCCATGTTGTCGTGTGTCTGGACGTGGGAGCCCTCCCAAGGGGCCCAGGCCGGGGTGGGGGGTGTCCATGCAGAGTTGTGACACTTCTGAGGAGCTGGTGCCATGCAGGCCCTGCACTGGGGAAGAGCCCTCATCTGTCAAGCACCTCATGGCACCTGTGATGGACTGATGGTGACCGGGGCGGGAGGCCTGGGCAGCGGAGGTGGGCTCCCCTCTGGGCCAGGAAGACCTTACACCTGCTTTTGGGGCTCAGATGGAAAAATCCATTCATTTAACCATTTGCTCATTCAACTATTACAGAACGTCTGCCTTAGAAGGAAACTGAATATTCTCCGATCTCGGCAGGTTTTGTTTTACTAAACCTGTTTTTGCTTGACTTTTAGACTACGACTGTTTATGCACAGTAAATGGGTAAGAACAATAAAGTGACATTTATATAAATGTGAAACTATCATAGACAAGCAGTAAAGCTTCCGAGTAAGAAATAAAAACAGCACTGGACTGATCCGCTGTCCTGTCTGGGAAAAAGACCTGAAACATGTGTCATGGCCAGGGCTCGGCCCATTAAAAGCAGCCTCCACTGGGCAGACAGAGGATTTCCAATGGGGACCCCTTCTTTAAAAATTCCTTCTCTCCAACAGCTGCTGAGGGTGTGTGTGTGTGTGTGTGTGTGTGTGTGTGTGTGTGTGAGAGAGAGAGAGAGAGAAGAGAGAGAGAGAGACTTTAGCAGGAATACATTAGCCCATTTGTCATTTTATCATCATGTTGCATAATAAGTGATAATCATAAACCTATCAAATATCTGATTTAGAAGGAACCTAATAGATCAAATAATAGTTCCTTCTTTTAATTTATAGTTGAGGAGAATGAGATTTAGAGAGTCTACCCATTAGTGGCAGAGCCAGTGCCAAAGCCCAGGCTTGTTAATCTTGGACATGCAAATTAATACAGGTTTGATTCATGTCTCCAGGAGGCTTACAATGCATTTGGAAGCCAGGACCTGTTCAATGGGAACCAAAAATGGCAACCTAGGGGTTCAGACTTTCCATAGTTTAATACTCTTGATGGCGAGAGAGGGGGAACTCAGCTGAGCACACGATGGTCAGGTTGCAATAGTTTCCCAGATACGTTAATGAGAGAACTAGTGGCAGGTATCACCTCATTGCCAAGATGCTTCTGGTGCTTTTCCACACACACAGTCTTTGTACCCAAGAGGAGAACACACTGAAGAACACGTTTGACTCTCGATTGTTAGGCACGAAATAGCCACCGATTCAAAACTCAGCTCCAGCTGCTACCAATTCCAGCACAGAGGATCTTTCTGGAGAGTTATTAGAACATACTGTAGCCACCAGGAGTCACTAAACGCTCTTACCTTTGGGGACCCCTATTTCTGGTGACATTGATTTTATTGTAGCAAATGCTGAGGAAAATACGGGCTGTGGTCATGAAGTACGGCGACATAGGCTCACTGCGCCCTGAAGGCCCAGGGGCGGTGTAGGCCGCTCCTCTACCCTCCCTCAGCCCACGCCGAGTTAGCAGCAAACGCATGAGCACGACGAAGCGGATTTACTATTCCATTTAGTACGTGGAAGAGGACAAATGACACGACAGCCAAATTTATATTTCCTCGGAATCAAGTCAGTCTCGCGAAAGGCTCTTTTCCAGAGGCTCACCGCGAAGAGCCCAGCAGGGCGAGGAGAAAGGCCGAGCCCCGACCCCAGGACGCCTCCCCGTCCCCATCTTCCGCTCTTGACAATGAGCGAGCTCCGTGTAACGGGCGGGGACACGGCTCTGTCTGGTCCTCACAGATGGACACATCTATCAGCGTGTCAGGTAGGCGTCAGTTAGAGCTGACTTACGTTTTCCTCAGCTTTGGCAAAGTCATAATGATTATGTAAATTTATCTGAGGGCTGCTAACTTGTAATGAAGGAAGAAAATATGTCCTGCTCGTGTACCAGTTTGCAGGATGTATAATGACTTTCTCTTTTCTCTCGACAGCATGGCCCTGGCAGTCCCTCCACTTCTAGAATGCTTATGCTCCACGAGCTCATCCAATTAGAGCACCAGGCCTGGTGCTGTGAAGTCACCGCTATCAGAATCGGTACCTGGAGGAGAATAGGTGAGACGGGCTGATTTCTATCATCAGATCCAAGTGACTGCTCCAGACAGGGAGCTGCCAAAGTACAGCAGCATGCTCCGGGCCCAGCAGATACCCAGATGGGCTAGAGAGTGTCAGGAGGCTGGGCCTGAGGAAATTTAAAGAAATTTAAATGAAAGAAAACTAAATCTAGTGGAATATTTCCTTTTTGTCTTCCTCCTTTTTTGTCCTCCATGGAAACCTGGTGTGAGAGATCACACTGCGTCTTGCCCAGATGGACTTAGGTAGTCTTACGGGGGAGGCTGAAAGAATTGCTAGCGAATATGCATGAGGATAAGTATAAGTTTTGGAGATAAGTATGAGTAAATGTTGAGGCTGAGGAATTTTGTAAGTGACAGAAACAAGTGCTTTGAAGGAAAAATTAATCACTAAGATTTGCCTTGTTTGTCAGCTAAGGAAGCAGATTTCAGAGCTTTTAGGAAAACATTGTTTTAGCTCATGTCAGTGACTACAGCCCTTTTCCTGACTGGCTCTTTTCCTCATCAACACACCAGAAGAGATCAGGCTGGGCTTTTGGGGAAGGGCCAGGTGAGGTTTCCTAAGGTTTGGCCAGGGCCCCTCCTCCTCCCTTCTTCCTTCTTCCTCAGCCGGTCAGGGGCTGTGCCTCTGCTTCCATCTTGGGTTGACACCAAGTTCTGAGGAAATCTCCTTATTTTCCAATCTTTTCTCCAGGAGCACACCGTGTGAGGAGGCGATTTTACTATGTCACCAAATTCAAATATAGACAGGACATCCTAACTGAGAAGGTTTGGTTGACAGAGTGACTGGATTGCATGGGAATTGTCAGAAGGCCTGTGACTCTGCTCTCAGAATTACACAGTAATTCTGGAGTAAGTTTGGACCTTAGCAAACTTCAGACAAAGACCTAGAGAAGTGATTTGTCCAGTTGCACAGAGCCACAGGTGGCTAAGCCATGCTTCACCAGAAACAGACATGTTCACAAAGATTATGCTCTTTCCACTGCTGTGGTACAGGGCAAAGTCAAGCCATGGCCCTCACAGGTGGGATAGAGAACATCTGTGGATGGCCATTCAGAAAGAGAAGGACAATGTTAGCAAACACTGTTAAATCAGGCACCCTTCCGGACTGTTGTTCATCCAATGTTACTCCAAATAACCAGTATTATGTAACAGTGCATTTGGAGATGAAATGGGTAATATTGTTATTAAGATTGCTTACAATTTGCGGTTGTGAGATACAAGGATCTGCTTGCATAGCCCACGCCCATGCAATGTACCATCCTTGCCGCTGTGGCTGCCACTTGATATGAACAAGTGTCCAGCATGAGCAAGGCACTCTGCTGACCACCCAGCTCATGGTCATGGATTCTAGTTCTTTAATTCTGTAACATGATACATCCGGTCCACAGGCAGTACCAGTATCACAATGAACGTCTGTGAATGGTGGGAAATGAAACCACCGTGCTGTTGTGTATACTTTCATTTCGAAGTTTTATCCTCACTAAGAACACTTTACCTATTGGTAGGATGCAAATGTTTGTCTTGTTTTAAGCAGCATTGCATTCAGAGATGAAGGAGGTAAAACTCATTCCTGTGCTGATGTTCCCACTCCTTAGATGAGCCAACGAAACTTGATGAGGATAAAATACCCAATTAAATGGTACTTTGACCTTTGAGTGACTCTGACCAAGACGTAAATGTTCTAACATATCTAAATTTTAGGATGGCATGTGAATAATATCATTTTTAAAAAAAGATTTTATTTATTTGTGAGAGACACAGAGAGAAGCAGAGACACAGGCACAGGGAGAAGCAGGCTTGCTCTGGGAGCCTGATGCAGGACTCAATCCTGGGATTCCAGGATCACGAGCTGAGCCAAAGGCAGACACTCAACGACTGAGCCACCCAGGCATCTCCTCCCTTTTTTATTTTTTATAAGATAATATCACTTTTGATGCCCACATTTTCAAATTCCTTCTCAATCACTTTCCTGTTTCTAGGATATTATGTATAATTCAAGGAACCTTTTGTTTTACTTATTTATTTTATTTTATTTGTTTTACTTATTTTAAAAGTGTCTGACCCACCAAGCTCTTTCATCGGAGCCCACTGTGGGTCTCTCCCTGTACCTTCTAAATTAATCCCATGTTGATCAATTTTGGAATTCATAAAAACCCAGAAGGTTATGGCTGTGCTCTGTGGCACGGTGAGATAAGCTTCTGTAAAGGGCCAAATAGTAATTATTTTAGGCTTTGCAGATCGTATGATTTGTTGCAACATCTCAACTCTGCCATTGTAGTGTGTAAGCAACCAGAGGTAATGTATATGTAAATGAATAAATGTGGCTGTGTTGCAATAAAACTTTATTTATAAAGACAGAATTGAATTTGGCCCATGGATTGTAGTTTGCAGATCTCTGCTCTATGGCATCTCTATGGAAGCATTCACTCATCCAACAAATTTTTATTGAGTACCTATAATGTAATAGGCAAAATGCTAGGCTTGCAGGGACAACGGTAAACAGACATTGCTCTTATCTTTATAGAGCTCACGTGTTATCCGGGCAATAGACAGACAATGAGTGAGGATGATAAACTAAGGATGATAAATGTTAAGACACAGAGAGTCTAGGGCACTATTGGTATATGTCCCCTTATCCAGGCTCTAAACAGAAATCAGAATGGATCAAAAATTAGATCCAAAGCTGGGCTGGGGAAATTTAACATAACCTATCCATGTTGCCTCAACACGGATTTTTCCCCCATTTCCCCCCCATCTTCCCCCATCATTTTTCCCCCTCCATGGATGCAGATGTTTTGAAAGAAGTGACTTACTTGCACACCTGAAGAATGAGTTGGAGGTAGTCTGATGAAAGACTATGGGGGAGGACAAGAGAGCATTCCAGGCGGGGAGAGTAAGAGTTGGCATAAAATGGTTTCTCGAGTCCCTAAGTCTTGAGTTCCTGAGTTCCATGAACAAGCCAGGCTTTGCGGCAATGGAAGGTCAGCCAAGAGGCCTAATTTACATGAGGTGGGGGTGGGGTGGGGGAATGATGTGACAAGAATCAGAAGGAAGAGAGGATAGAGATGCACAGAAATTACAGTAATCAAGGAGTTGCAGAGAAGATTAAATATCAAGCAGTCACATCACTTTATGAAAGCTACTTGCTGGCAGGCTCATTTGGTTTATTCCTGACCTAATTTACTCAAATTTGAGCCTGAAGGCCGATCCTAATTTGCATGTCCAAGAGTCATGTTTGTCTTGAAATCTAAACCTGATCACATTGTAAATGCGAATCTGGAAAGACAGCAAATGTAAATGCCTGTTCTGAATGTGATCATTTAATTGCATTTGGAAAAGAAAATAATGTAAAAGATGAAAATAGGGAGAATCATTAGCAACCAGCACTAATTAATGTTGGCAGAATAGATTACATATTGCATGTCAAAAGTAAACTCTAAGTGACATTCTTCCGTAAGCACTTTTGGAATCCCACATTGCAGCACTGCACCGGGTCGGGTGTACCAGCAGATGCGGCCGACTGCTTCCCGGAGCCCCAGTTTGAGTAGGTCACGTTGGACAACATCACCACCTGAAGTACTAAGCTTGACAAGGAACTGGCTGAGGAGCACCTCAGCTGTGGGAATTCCCACTTCCCAGCCCCCATCAGACATGTGATGTGTACCTAGGATTTTTATAAAGGTGACAAGAAGTTATAAACTGAGAGAGGGACAGAAAATTGTCAGTAACTCTTTGTTATTCAAAGCCATAATTTATATTAAAAACTCTGCTTTAGAAAGTTAAATAGTTGGGGATTAAAAAAAAAAAGAACTGAAACAGCCTTTTTAACTTATTAGAGCGTAGGACTGTAAGGACATAATAAGCAGCAGAGAAACATCCATAATGAATTTATATTGAGAGTGGGTTTAATCCTCCAAGAAAAAATCAAATACTAAAATACAATTAGCCATGTTAGCAAAATCTTATCTCTGTTTATGCCTTTAATTTAAATTGGTGACTCTGGGAAAAGAGGAAATGCTGATTATATGTTTCTGCCATTTTGTTTTGCCAAATGTACCTCAGAAAGGATCTGGTACCCAGGGAAGAATGGGGACCCAGAAACAGGGACAATTATTTAATTATTTGGGAGAGGGAGAAATCTAAAGGGATGGGTGGTCTCAGAAATTTTTTTTTTTTAATCTCTCAACCATGAAGGGTCCCCAAATTAGGTTTAGGGACAAACTGAAGGTGATTGCCAAGTAGTAGCTCTTGCTACTACTTGGTGAGGGAGGGGCCAGGGGAAAACACGCTCAGAGGCAGACCTTGCTCATTCCCGAAGAAAGAACCTAAGCAAGATTGCTACTGTTCCTTAAAGGGCCTTCTAGAAATCTTGTGGTGTTGTTGTGTTTGTGTATGTTCATCAAACTATCTCATTTTAAATTAGGTTTCTTTTCTTTTCCCTTGGATCAAACTTAGGGTATGATATAGAATTTTTTAAAAATTATGTATGGAGACAGGTTATACTATCTGTAAATGTTACTTCAGATTAGTAGAAGTGGTGTCAGTATGTATGTGTCATAAAATAGGAGGCATGTTGTGTCTGATAGGGTGGAGACTCTGTCATAGGCCCCTGGCTGCTTCGCGGGGAGGGTCATCGATAGGTTTCAGCCAGAGCCTGTAAATGGCAGCCTGTTGGAGCTGACGTTTTCTTTGGCCTGCACGGGTATTTTTTTTTAATGTGAATTATTTTGCCAACATTGAACATTTCTGGAGGTTTCGCATGAAAGTCCAGATTTTTGGCATCTTGAGATAACATAACATAAAAAATATAAAATAATCTATGCATGGCAGCCCTGGCAAGGCCCAGCCCAGAGCCAGGCTCCATTTGCTGAAGGTGAGGCAAGGCTGATCCATTCAGACCACGCAGACCTCATCGATGTTACCTGCTTGGCTTCTGGGACATCAGGGTTTGCATTGGCTCAAGTAACACCGTAGTAGAGGTGTTGGCAGACAGCAGGGAAGAGGGAGAAACAAGGAGAAGCAGACAGCCCGGGTGGAAGTAGTGTGTAAGAGGAATGGAATGGGAGGAAAAAAGGAGAAAGGAAGCCAAGATGGAGGCTGTGTGAATAATGGATGGTGACAGAGTGCATGGCCTCCCTGCTTCAAGCCCCCCCTTAATTGGGAGCAGTACACACACGGTGGAGGAGGCACAATAGCATCAGGCTTTTCCAATTCCTTCTGGCTTCACTAGTTGGCACAGGTGAAATTAAGTGCTAAATGAACACTGAGAGCGGCCTAGAAGGGAAAAAGGGATCACAGAAGGGTGGCATGCTGCCTGAGACACGTGGGGCCGGGAAGAAGGTGGATGAGTATTGGTTGTATACAGCTAGCACCGTCCTAATGGACATGGGGAGCTACAATGTCCGAACCCCCCTTCCTGATCCACAAGTAGCTTCAGGAGACTTGAGGCTGCCTGCTGCTTCTCCGCCAGCGCCCGTCCCTGAACCATCACCCAGTCACGGAAGCAACCTGAGATTTTCCTCAAAGGGTAGATCTCCTAGCAATCCTCGAGGTTATGCTGTCCCAGTCCAGTGCTAGCTGCTGTGGCCACTCAAGGATTACTTGCCCCAGAGCTGGAGTGCTCAACACCATGGAGACTCCTCTCTACAAGAGACTCTTGAGCCAGGCACAGCCTTGCCCCAGGCCCCTCGATAGGAGGATTCAGATGGCTGGGTTTATCCTATCAGGAGCGCAGACCCAAGCACTAGAGGTAGCCATAGAGCGCTTGGGTCCCCAACAAGCCCCTTAGTAATACTACTGTCACGCTGGTAGGACGTCAAGTTGCTACATGTTCTCCATTCTCTTTCAGGCCAGGGTTGACTAGATGGAACACTGTGGTCCTCTTCCAGAGAAGAAAAGTTACAGCGCTTGAAGAGAGCATATAAAGCCAGTGTTAGAAATACTGAAATGGAATCAACAGTGTTCGTGCCTGAGTGTAGATTTTGTGGTCTTAAAGGTAAGCTATTCATGAAAACCTCAGGTCCAATTCTTTTTCATGCAGTTATTTTCACTTTATAGGAGAAGAAAAAAGAATCCAACCATATATTACTTGGGGCTGAAGGCATGCCTTGTGATTGTTTATAATATGATAATGTCTTGTGGGAGGGCAGGACATTATTCTCACTATGAGATGAGAAAACCAAGCCTCAAGAGTCAAAAGTGAGTTGCCCAAAGTCATGAAGGTTATGTAGTCAAGACTTGACAGCAAGTTCTACTTTTTTGATCCTGGCAGTGGCTGCTATTTTCTGTTACAATTCAATTTATCAAGATATGAAACAAAATATTCCCAAGACAGTTTATCAAAGGACAAAACATTAGTGGAGTAGTATGTTTTTAAAGTTAATTTACATGCATTTTTGCTTTTCCCAGCTTTTTATTTTGAAAAATTTTCAGAATTCAGAAAAATTTAAAAATAGAATACCTGTGTGCACTTTACCAAGATAAAACAATTTTTAATATTTTGCCACATTTATGAATGCTTCCTAAATATTTATATACACCTATTATATGTATATATATTTATACTGGCATGTGTAAATTTAAGTATCTATACATCTATTTGCTCTTTTTCCTGATTCATTTATAAATGAATTGCAAACATGCCACTTAACTCTTGTACCTCAGCATCATTTCCTTTTTTTTTTTTTTTTAAAGATTTTATTTTTATTTACTCATGAGAGAGAGAGAGAGGCAGAGGGAGAAGCAGGCTCCATGCAGGGAGCCTAACGTGGGACTCGATCCCGGGTCTCCAGGATCAGGCCCTCGGCTGAAGGCGGCACTAAACCGCTGAGCCCCCCGGGCTGCCCCTCAGCATCATTTCCTAAGGATAAAGATACTCTCCTAATAACCAAAATACCATTATCAAACCAAAAACAAAACAAAAGAAACTAAGGAAAGTAAAAACAGCTTCATAACATCACTTAATACCTATTCCATATTTAAATTTCCCTAGTTTTCCTAAAGTACCTTTTATAGATTTTTTTCTTACTCAACATCAAAATAATGTCATACATTATATTACTTGGCTGTTATATCTCTGTACTTTTTACGTCTAGAATAGTCCCTCTACTTTTCTTTTTTTCCTATGACAATGGATTTTTTTTTTTTAAAGAGTCAAGGCTGTTATCTTGTTGAATATACCATGTTCTAGATTTGTCTGTGTGTTTCATCAGAGGTTCACTTGTTCATCTATACTGCAGATTTCCTGTAAGTGGAAGTGAAGTCCAGTGGCCTCCCTCAATCAGCTACATGCCAAGAATACTTTATGGCAATGTAAGCTTTTGATCGCACTGCCTCAGGGAGATGTAACATGAAGATGTCTCACTATTAGTAATTTAAAATTGGATTACATGGTTTAAGGGGTAACTGCTATTGTTTTCCACTGAAAAGTTAAAATTTTCCCTTTGCCTGGAATAAAAGAATCTCTGCAGGACACTTTGGCACTGCGTCAACACCGTGTAACCCAACCATCTTCTACCAATTATTTTAGCATGGGCTGCAAAATGGCTATTTTTATTTTTTTTATTTTATTATTTTATTTTATTATTATTTTTTTAAATGGCGATTTGTAATTCCATCATTCCCCCTATGTTTAATATCTGGCATTCTTAAGAAAAGTTTTTCTTTCTCACACTTCTCTTTCTTTTGGTAGTGGGGGGTGTAGTTATTTATGGCTTTCTGGATTTTGTTCAAATCAATGTGTTGTAAAGGGTTTCTGTCATTGTTTTTGATACTCAAATTATCCCAGTATTGACCAGGAAGAGCTCCTTCTAGTGTACTCTGTTGTCCTTTTGACATAATCCTTTCAACTCTTGAGAATTTTCTTGCTTTCAAACACAACAGGATTCTCAGGCACAGCTTGGGCTTTCCTTGCCTCGGGTCTGGAATGAGCCATTTCTCCAAGAAGCTCTAGTTCCTTTTGGTGGAGAATGGTAACAAGAAATCAAATATGGGTGTGCCATGCATTTTAATTTTTGGTGAAATTATTCCAATAGATTTATCTCAATTATTATCTTCTTAAATAAAGGAATTTCTTTTTAAATTAATTTATTCATTTTAGAGAGAGAGAGAGAGGACACACCCATGAGGGAGGGGTTGGGGAAGAGGGGGAGAGAGAATCTCAAGCAGACTCCCCATCGAGTACAGAACCCAATGCTGGGCTTGATCCTAGGACCCTAAGATCATGATCTGAGCCAAAGTCAAGAGTCAGACACTCAACCAGCTGAGACACCCAGGCCCCAAGAAGGACTTTCTTCTGTGCACCAAATAATGGCCTGAGTGCCCAGGATTTAGTAGAGGACAACACAGACAGTCTCTGCCTCTGTGGTGTCTAATGAGGGAGACAAACAACAGCAAAGAGTAATGTGTAGTAACAGTAATATGTTGAATGCTGAAGAGTGCTATGGCAAAAATTGCAGCAGGGAGAGGGAACATGGACAAACAAGTTGGGGAGTAAAACCATAATTTTAAATTGCATGGTCAGGGAAGGGTGCATGGAGAAGGTACTATTCAGGACAATGGCACATGGATATCTGGGGAAGAGCCTGGGACATGCAGATCAAAGGCTGCCAGGCAGGAGCACACAAGCTATGTTATAGGAACAAGGCCAGTGTGACTGGAGGAGAGAGAGCAGTGCAGAGTGGGAGGAGCTAGTGGGTGCAGATTGTGTGGTCACTGTGAGAACTGTGACTTTCACTCTGAGGGACATGGGCAGCCATTGGAGGGCTGTGAATAGAGAAGTGACCAGATCTGACTTGCATTTTAACAGGAGCACACTGACTACTGACATGGGGAAAGCCTACTGGGGGGTTCGAAGCAGAAGCAGGGAGAGGGGTAGGAGGGTAGAACAGTGGTCCAGGGGGAGACGATGGACCAGGGTGATAGTAGTGGAGGGAGTAAGAAGTAGTCAGATGCAAGGTACATTTTGAAGGCATATCCAACAAGATTTGTTGACAGTTTTTATGTGGATTTTGAAAGAAGACAAGAGTTAAGAATAACTTTGGGTTTGGTCCTGAACAACGAGTAGGATGAAGTTAACATAATTGGATTGGAGAAAATTAGGGTTAGTAGACATCAAACGGAGGCTAAGTAAGCAGGTGGACTTATGAACCTAGAGTTTAGATGAGAAGTTTGGGTTGGAGAAGCAAAATGTAAGTTGACAACATATAAATAGCATTTATTTTATTTATTTTATTTATTTTATTTATTTTATTTATTTTATTTATTTTATTTATTTTATTTTATTTTATTCAATTTGCCAACATATAACATAACACTCATTGCTCATCTCATCGTACACCCTCCTTAATGAAAAATATGGAGTGTTTCACAAATTTGCGTGTCATCCTTACACAGGGGCCATGCTAATCTCCTCTGTATTGTTCTAATTTTAGTACATGTGCTGCCGAAGAGAGCACTATATGTGGCATTTAAAGCCATGCAGTGGGGACACCTGGGTGGCTCAGCAGTTGAACATCTGCCTTTGACTCAGGGTGTGATCCTGGGGTCCGGGATCGAGTCCCACATCCGGCTCCTGCATGGAGCCTGCTTCTCCCTCTGCCTGTGTCTCTGCCTCTCTCTCTCTCTGTCTCTCATGAATAAATAAATAACATCTTAAAAAAAATAAAGGCATGCAGTGGATGAGATAACAAAGCAAATAAGTCTAGAAGCAGATGAGAAAAAGTCTTTGGTTAGATCTGAAAGCTAGGGGAGGTGAGGGAGATCCAGCCAGGACCAAGGAGGAGGGGCCAGTGGGATGGGCAGTACACCTGGAGAGTCTAGTGTCCTGGTCCCTAGAAACCTCCAAAGAAGTCAATAATTACAGCATGTTAATGTGTCTTTTAAACACAGGTAGAATTTTAATTCCAATATTTGACCTTATAGTCAATCAGCTTCAATATATAAAACCACAAACAAAATATATGGGGTAACATTTCTAAAAAGACATTTTAGAAAGAAGTTATAGTTCCTAAGAGATTAATTGCAAAACCACTGTGCCTAATACTCCCATCTCTCAGAATACAGCACACGCAGATCCCCGCAGTATGTGGGGGACGAGTGCAAATGCACCGCACCCTCTTTAGAAGGTCAGCAGTAACGCCCTTTTGTCTCCACAAGCTAGTGAGGGTAAGAGCCACAGGCGGGGGCCAGACGACCAGGAAACCACCACCAGGTGATGATGGTTAATGGCTTCACTTATACATAACTTTTTTTCTTAAAGATTTTACTTATTCATCCCCAAGACCCACAGAGAGAGGCAGAGACACAGGCAGAGGGAGAAGCAGGCCCCCGCGGGACTCGATCCCTGGACCTGGGGAGCACGGCCAGAGCCCAAGGCGGACGCCCAACCACTGAGGCACCCAGGCGCCCCCCCATACATGACTTTTTATGTAACAAGGGTCTCTAGAAGCCATTGTACTACCTCAAAGGAGTGACTCACTGAATTTGGACTGATGCGAAGTCGATCTTCCTGCCTCCCCCTGGGACAAGGAGGACAACCTTGTGTCCACGTGGATGGCCGCTTCCGATCTCTGTGATGAGCATCAGCTCTCGCCACAAATCTCACTTCACCAGGAAGACTTCCTTGTATGATGACCTCGACTCACCCACTGTACTTCATTTCCCTGAAGCACATTGACCACACTATAAATTAGATTTCTAGTTTCTTTACGTATTAAGATATGTATTATTTTACAGATATTAATGAGTGGAGGTACATACTGAGCATCTCTCTCCATTAGCACTGTAAGCACCGTAAGAACAGAGACCTTGTTTGTGGTTTTCTTGCTGTTTCTCCAGCACTGAGGCTAGGACCTGCCATAGGGGCGGTCCAGACGTATTTGCCACATCAATAAACGAATGAATGAAAGCAATGGCCATTAACTCTCATTTACCATGAAAAATGGCTACAGCAAATTCCTCTGGTTCTCTCATTCCCCGGCCCCACTAATGACTTGGAATTCCTAAAGGCCCTTAGAGCATCTCGAACTGTCCAAATGGGAAAAGGTAAAGCCTTAGAGGCAGGCCTTCCTTCGCTGTGAGGCGCATGCCCTACCTCTGCTGGATCTCCAGCCCCTGGACCCTTTTGTGCAATAGGTGTACAATAGGTGTACAAGCTGCTCGAAGTGTGGCCACGGACACCCGGACGTCGCTGTTGTTATGCTGATCTCGTTATCCTGAAAAAGAACAGCGGAAATCCAATGTTGCTTTAACAAAGATTACAGCAAAGGGAAATAGTGGCATTCACAGAATCATTCTCCACTGGAAGGCTAAACCTTCAGAATAATGTAAATCCACTGTATAATGCGGCATGAATGAATTCATCTATGGTTCTGTAATCTGCATACATCTGTCCCTCCCTTAAAGCAGAATGTACTTTAATTAAAGCCCTAACACTCTGATTAAAGATGATAATCCTTTTGCACTGTGAACTTGTGATAAGTATGTTCAATTTGTATCCATTTAAAAGACAGTTGCTGCCTTTTGACCCAAGCTTGCTTCCATGGCTGTCTGTGAAACCTAATATTTATCTAAGATTAAGTTCTGCTTAAATCCTCTTCTCTGTCTTTAGCTGTTTGCAGCACTCACAGTGTGGGTTTTTTTGTTTTTTTGTGGTTTTTTTTTGGGGGGGGGGGGTAAAGGAAGAAACCAGTGTTATTTCTTTTGACAGATGCTGGTAACTTTGGGGATATAGTCGATCTTCATAATATTATTTTATTACAATTCAATGAAAAGGAGCAGAATCTTGATTTTAATTCAATTTTATATTCTTCTGCTGGTCCCAGCCATGAAGGATAGTGGGCTCTGGGAACTGCACAGAGATCACTGATAAAGTAGATATTACAGCGATTAAAGATTACATCTGGTCTAGAGCTGGAGTATTTCTTAACTGCAAAATGGAGAAAAACAGGGTTTTAAAATATTATTACACAAAGTATGAGGCAACCAATTGCAGTTCTCTTCACCCTCCCAAGAGACAAACTGTGGCTCAGAGAGGTTCAATAACTTTCCCAATTCTCCCAGTTAACAAGCAGCTGAGCTGGGATTGGAACCCAGCTCTGATTCGAGACCCTTTTGCTCCACACTCTGCTACGTCATCCCAGCAGCTCCCCATGGATACACAAGGTTCATAGTCTGTTCAGAACAGCAACGACAACAAAAATGCAAATTTCCCTATTTTAAAGGCTGTGAGCAGATAGCTGTTCTACTTTGCCAAGAAAATCAGTCAGTGTATCCAGGAAATTAGGCATCAGTGGCAGGTAAATCATTTATTACTTTTACAAAAACTAGATTTTTAAAAATTGCTTCTGTGTTAGTTTTTACATACTTTTAATCAATTTGAGCCTCTATAGTTTTATTTAATTTATTCTAGTTCTCCTCTCCTACCCTCTATCCAACTCTCCCCCCTCCCACCATACCAATACATTCGCGTATAAGGGGATCATTTAGGGTCAATGACTCAACCATTTGCCTGGTTGGTATTGCTTGTGACCTGTTTTGCCCTCACTGTGACCCCAGTGAGTATTCCTGGGTGTCCCTCCTGGAGTCTCCCACCCGCAGCATATCAGGTACCATCCTCTACCCATCCTGATGCCTCTGTAGTTGGGGTCCAGCATCCAGCAGACACTCAAATACTCAAGGCTGCAGGTGGACCTCTTGGAGATGACAGCATGGTCCTCACACTGACAAGATGATGGGAAGCACATAAGCTGAGGGTGTGGACTTGGGACACGCCTCTGAGATCCAACTTGCTCCCATCTAGAGGGTGAAATGAGGCAACCTGCCTAAGGAAACCACTAGACAGAGAAAAACAGATGGACGAGAACCGAGATTTCCTGTCTCCTGATCTTCACTCTCTCCACTATTCCATAAGGTGAAAAGAATAACATTTATCTATTAACAGGTTACTTATATTCTTTTTTTTTTTGAATAGGTATTAGCAGCAGCTTTCTTTTTTAAAAAATATTTTATTTATTCATGAGAGACACACAGAGAGAGAGGCAGAGACACAGGCAGGGGGAGAGGAAGGCTCCTTGTGGGACTCAGGTTCCCTGATGTGGGACTGGATCCTGGATCCCGGGATCACGGCCTGAGCCGAAGGCAGTTAGATGCTCAACCCCTGAGCCACCCAGGCGTCCCAGCAGCAGCTTTCAATAAAGGATGAATGTTTAATGTAATTTAAGCAAAAGTAAAGAGAATTGAGGCATATATTTAAGGAAGTAGGTGAGCAGTTCTCAGTATGAAAGAGGCCACAAGGGAATACAGTACTAAATCTAAATACTTAGATTTAGATCTGAGTTTCCTGGAGGCCAAGTTGAAAATGGAAAGACGTCTGGGTTATATAGCACTCATCATCTAATAAAAGAAATATTCAAGGTTTATCATAAAAGCTTCATCCAAACGTTAAGCTTGAGTGAAGTTGTCAGCTATATTATAAGAGATAGTGTCTTCAATAAACTTTTATAAGTGATATGTGGCAATTCTTGATAGAATTCATTCTAAGTCTTGGTTCTGTCTAAAATCAGCATTTCTTTGGGAACCTAAAGCACTAGGGTTCAGATATGTTGTTGTAACTTGATTTGACTCAGGATAAAGTTTAAAGTCTTAAAAGCAAATGTGCTCAAATATCAATGTGAAAATAATTTACTGGTAAGGTTTTCTTTTTTAATGATATAAATCTATATTTTATTTTATTTTTTTTTAAGGACAATGATGACCGTTTTTAATGATTCTTGTTCAAAACATTGCTGATCCCCTCATGTTTGCTCCTCCAGGTTGAAGGAAACTTTGTCTCTAGAGATATCTGTAACTTACAGAACTTTTATGAAATGTTGTTTTGTAAACAAATTAAAATATTTATCTTTTCTCCCTACCTGTAACCCTCCAGAGTCCAGAAACTCTCAGTGAGTATTCTTTCTTTTATAGCAATTGTAAATCATCTGCGTAGATTGGGTGGGAATCTGTATTGTAACCAGATACCATTGGAAGGATTGGTGTGTATTATTTCTTTTTTTTTTCTTTTCTAATGTAGACTCACTGCCCTCTCTCACCCTCATCCTTCATTGTCTAGGCCTAAGAATCTGTATTATTAACAAACACTGGGGGCACCTGGGTGGCTCAGTTGGTTAAACCTCTTACTCTTGGTTTCAGCTCAGGTCATGATCTCAGGGTCATGAGATTGGCCCCTGTGTCGGGCTCTGCACTCAGCATGGAGTCTGCTTGAGATTTTCTGCCTCTGCCTCTCCCTCACCCTCTCCCTCTGCCCCTCCTCCTGCTCACACTCAATTTCTCTCTCTAAAATAAGTAAATTAACAAAATCTTTAAAAATACAAAAAAACAAAAAATAAGCTCTGGTTCTGATCCAGGTGGCCAGTGGGGCACATTTGAAGAAATACCAATCTAGAAGAAAATTATTCCTATGTTCCTTAGCTTTGATCCGCCTCTTTGAATATAAATTTTCCCCACTTGGTTTTGATTAGCAGCCAATAGCCTGAAATTGATGTTTCAGGGAAGACAGAGGAAATACATAGGCTCTGGGTTGTTGAGCCTCCTATGCTTTGTATTCCAGGCATACACGAAGTAAAGATGGGGTCTGCTTAATGAACTCAAAGCTTGAGGAGTGAAGGGGGCCATGAAAAAGGTTGAGGGTAAGTGAAGGAAGAGCAGTCATAAGGGCCAGCCTGGAAACTCCAAAGCTGATCTTTGCTGCTTTGCTATTTTCCAAGGCCCAGTCCTGCCTGGCTTCTGCAGTGCACAGAGGCAATCTGTGCCTCACCTCGCTGTCTCTGCCTATGGTTTATGCAAAGCCCTTCCGAGAAGTCCATTCTGAATCAGAGAGGTAGGGCTAAAGTGGGGGTCCACTGGGGTCTGCGGATTCCTAAGGATTCATGGTGGATTTCAGGGGCCCTGAACTCCCTGAAATCATACATGAATATTTTGTGTGTATGTGTATATGTGTATTTTTGTGAAAAGAGTTTCCAGTTACAACTTTCATCAGATGCTCAAAGGGATTAGAAAGGATCCCAAAGAATGGAGAATCGCTACAAATTCCTGGTGCAGCAGAGCTCCATGTTCACGTTGGTGTGTTCCATCATGCTGCAGCCTCAGGTCAGTTAGCTGACAACCTCCTTGGTGACAGCTAGGTCACCAAGTCTCTCTATATAGGAGCCACTCTCCCTGCCCAATCTGAGGATTATGGTAGCAAAGCTGTCAGCCTTAATTTTGACAAATTGTTTTGGGTAATTAGTCCCTTTTAATTGCTCATGGAAATAGTAATTTTAGGTGACAAGATTATTATATGCTGCTTGTTAATGGGTCCTCCAGGGTCAAGAAAACACCTCTGGGATTGCTATGACCTGTTCTCTTCCATCTTTGGCATTCCCCCTTGAAATCACCAGAAAAGACGTTTAGTAAAGTCAGTTCCCACTCTGTGAAAGGTACAGAGCACGAGTTTCCTTTTATCCATTTGCCAAGTGAAGGATTAGAGGAGGACTTTCAACTTTTCCCTGCTACTCACTGCCAGCCGATGCCAGGCTTCACAGACTAGCTGATCATTAACTCGAAGGGCTGAGGAAGTTTCTGGCCCTTCTCTTTGCTTATTTACCCATTCAACCAAGTTGCTTTACAAGCGAGTGAGTTTTAAATAAATAGAGTCCTAGGTGATAAAATATTTGGCTCTCAGCTCAAGTTGAGTATTTTCATTGCTTTTCACTTCACTGAACAGGAGGGTCGGTCTGACCAGTAGGTCAGGGCAGATCCAGGTAATGGTTCACCATGTGCCTGCTCAGGGGAGCAGTGGATGGAAGGCAGAGAACTCTTCTTGGCACTTTAGGAGGCTGGGAATTGACTGCCTGTTTACTAACTGTGTCATTCTGGGCCAGTTGTTTGACCTCCTTAAGCCCTCATTTCATCATCTGTCAAAGGGGATAAAAATAATAGCTAGCTCATAGTTCAACCGTAAGGACTAAATGATATCATAAATACCCAGCATATAACACGAACTGAAGCAAACAAAAAAGATAGCATCTATTATCATTACAGTCCATTTCTCCTTCCGAAATCCAGATCTTATTAAGAAGTCTGAATTAGTGGGGAGGTAAAAAAAAACCCACAAATATTACATTCATACCCAACTTATCTCCATGTCTTCCAAGCTTGTTAAGGTAGGCACACCTAATCCCATGTATACTGAAATGTATAACGATCTAAAATGATGCAGATGAAGGGCACCTGGCTGGCTTAGCTAGTGAGCATGTGACTCTTGATCTTGAGGTCATGAGTTCAAGCCCCAAGGTTGGCATAGAGCTTACTTACAAAAAATAAAATGATGCATATGAAGATAGAAATGACCACATTGCTATCTATTCAAGGCAGTTAACACGGATTTCAGTGTGCATAACCACGTTCCCTGAAATCAAATATTTCTTGTGAAACTGACAATAAAAGAATTTGCAGAGGACCCAATTTTTCTCTCTGGTTTTTCTTGATGGAAAAAACCCAAAGACACTACCTTCATGGTGACTTTTCTTTTTTTAAAGATTTTATTTATTTATTCATGAAATACACAGAGGAGAGAGAGAGGCAGAGACACAGGCAGAGGGAGAAGCAGGCTCCATGCAGGGAGCCCGACGTGGGACTCAATCCCGAGACTCCAGGATCACGCCCTGGGCCGAAGGCAGGCACTAAACTGCTGAGCCACCCAGGGATTCCCCAGGGTGACTTTTCAAAACAGTTTCTTTTTTAGAAAAATATGTTTGTTCTTCTCCCCTGGTTTCATATTTATCTTAAAAATTTTATTCCTAGTCTTTAGAAACTAAATTTTAACAAATTTGCTCCTTCACAGAGCTGGTTCTTAGGTTTATGCATTTCATTTCATATTTTCCTGATCAAATTTCATAAGGGTCAGGGATCACACTTATGGGTATTTCCTGATGTCTGCAATCATACCTCTTTCTCTATTTACTCTTCAGCAAGGGCTGCAGCAGGCAAACTCAAATATTGCATGACAGAGTAAAATGTCATCTCAAGAGTAATGGCTAGCTCTCCAGTAATACCCTCAAGTAAGAAGCTCCTGCTCTAAGAACTGGCAATAGGATAGAGAGCTGGAGCTTTGTGTGTCTAGGATGGCAAAGATCTCTCCTTTTCTTGTCCTGAACACTAAGCTTCCCCAAGCCTTAAAAAAGGGAAGGGAGAGTGCTTAAAATGATCCCAGCTAACTTATTTAGATAGAGGCTTGCTGGAGTCTCCAGAAATATGAATTATACGGAAGGCTAGAGGGTTCAGCAGTTTGCATCTATGTAACGGAAAATAACACAAAGCACATATGCTATGGAGATTGGAATATTTGTCTGGTTTCTACACAAAAGATAAACCCACTTATTCAGTAGTGATATTACCTGCTCTTCTAGCTCCTGTGATCCACATGACACATCTTGACCAGATCAGCTTGCCCCATGTATTCCGATGGAATGCCAGCAACGGCCTCAGCCTCTAATCTCCAACTTCCAACAGCAGCTTGGATTTCATGGCCAGATATCAGAACTGTGCAGCCCAATCCTTCCCTGAAAATTTGCAGTTCAGGTTGTAATGTTGAAATCATATATTATTTGTGACATTTTTATATAGTTCTTATCCATGTGCTAAAAGAGTAATAGAGAGTGGTTTTATAAAACCCCTTTCTCTTGAAAAATGAATTTGTTGTAAAGGAATTTAATACTTAACATTAAATTAAATTAAATTAAAATTTCATCTTGGAATAAGTTAGCTAAGTTAGTCTAATAATTAAAATTTTAGAACTCCTGGATTGTAACATTTGGAGTTTCATATGCAGCATTAATTAAGCTCACATCAAAATAGATTAGCCACTTGTAGATACAGTTACCAGTCACTCTGTTTCTGGAACCAATCCAGAAATGTTGGAACATTGTCAGGCACTTACTAGGTGTTGGACAAGTGACAGAAATTGATGATGCACATTTAGAATATCTACAGAAAAGAAAGTGTCAGTGTAAAGTAGGTGTATATGAGAAAGCCGCCCTCCAGGAAATTTGACCATACTTTTCTACCACCTGCATGATTTCAGTGTACCATAGAATAGGATTAGAGGCCTATTTCTGCCTATGTTCATGATTTTATCATGGAACATAACAATTCTAGACCACACATTTATAGTCAGATGCAAAAAAGGATCCTGATTTTTTTCAGAACTCACAAATGACTAAATTGCCTTCTAGCATTTTTCTTGTCTTTTGAGGAAATGTTCTGAGGAGGCTATATTTTTAAATCTCATTTCAATAATCACCCAATAGGCTGAGGAATTAGTAACAAGTGAGTTTAGACTTGAGTTCAAGATGTAAAAATCATCCTTTTGTGTGACTGTGCTCTGGTGGAGTTACTGCCTCCTGGGGGGTTTCTAAAGCCGTGTGCTTGGAAGTTGGGAAGCAGGGGTGGGTGGTGGGTGGAGGATGGCTGACATGCTTGTGTAGTGTGTAATGTTGTGTGCAGATATTTATATGGTTGTGGCTCAAATAAAGTTTAAGTCCAACTATAATAAAGGTTCTTTGCATCCTGAAACCACTGCCACATGAGTGAGGCGCAGGGTGGGGTTCCCTGTTGGTGGTCAACAGGGTCTAGTCTGGTTGAGTCTGAAGGGGCCTGCTTCTGCTTAGAAAATGATCTTATATTTTAATCAGTGACAATAGACAACTCCCTGAGAGGTGCATCCATTTGAGGACTTCTTTTGACAGTAGATATGCTTGAAATATGATTTTTAAGGTACCCCAATAACTGACCATCAAATACACAGATCAGAGCTAAAAGTAATGTAGAATAACACTGCAGTCACTAGTGAGGTTTTCACTTTGTTTCATATCCTTTTTAGACCACGTGGAACATTTCATAATGTTCTCCATAAGACTCTCAGCTCCTGGAAAATCTCCTTTATTTTCCTTTTTATGGGAGAAGAAGAGGTTATGAAAGAGGGAGAAGAATGAAATAATTGTAGTTAATCATCCTCTCAGTTCCTGATTAGGAGTGTGTATGTGCCTGCCCACCTAAGTTTGTAAATGTGTATTTTCCCCACTAGTTATTTCCCATCTCAGAAAATGGTATCAGCCGAACAAACCAGAAACCTAGTTTTTAAAAAAATATTTTATTTATTTATTCATGAGAGACACACAGAGAGAGGGAGAGACACAGGCAGAGGGAGAAGCAGGCTCCCTGCGGGGAGCCCAATGTGGGACTCGATCCCAGGACCCTGGAATCACAACCTGAGCCAAAGGCAGATGCTCAACCACTGAGCCACGCAGGGGCCCCTCTTTGGTGATTCTGTCTCCTTCCAGTCAATCACCAAATCCTGTTAATTGATTTTCCTAAATATTTCTTCAGTTCCCTTCAAACTAGGGTTACACTAGGAAGATACCAATTTGTTCTAATTCCTATATTATGTTGAGAACATTCATCATTTTTCATGAACTTGGGTTATGACCTCCCAGCTTGGCTTCATTTGAAAGACCATGTCTCCCATCTACCCACAGACTGCCATGGAGTAGTCCTCTGTAGGTAATCTGCTCACCCGTGCCTGCCCTATGTTGGGGTATTGGCTTTCACTTCACTAATTCCACCTTTCCCACTCATTTCATCTTGCCCTCCTTAAGCACTCTGCAAGAATCAGGCTCAAAAAACTCTCTCCTGGTTATTCCTAAGTATGGCTGTTTGTGTACAATTTTTAATATGTTTGTTCCTTTGTTCATTCATTCATTATAAATACATATCCCTCCTTCTTCCCTAAAATAATTAGAGTAGAGACAGGTTATAAGGATAATACGAGCACATCAAAATAGTATAGATTAAAATAAGTGGGAAAAATAGGGAAGTGTGAAGGGAGGGGACATCACTGGCACAGAGCCTGGAGCTGATCCCAAGATGCATAGATGATGCATCCCATACAGTCTATTCTGTATAGAGCCTGGAAGATGGCAGGCCCTAAACTGGCTTTGGGCTAGCTAGCACTGCTCCTTAACGAGAAAAGTTTAGTGTCTCTAAGATAAAATGTGAACTAATAATTAGGAGAAGAACAACTAGTCCCGATTCTAAGAGGTCACACTGTGTGGTATGGTGAGGAGCAGGGGCCCTGGAGCAGATGGCCTGGGCATGGGAGGTGGGGTGAGTGGTGGTCAGCAGTGGTACACATTAGGATCACCAGGGAAGCCTTTAAAAAACATCATCTGGGGCCCTTCCTCAGGACAACTAAGTACGAATCTCTGGGAATGGGACTGGGAAGCCCTATTTAAAAAATTTCCCCTGATGATTTGCTGCCAAGGTCAATGATTTAGAAGGATGGAAAGTCTGTGAATATGACAGGACATTCCTCCCGGAGAACTTCTACAAATCTTTAGGTGTGTCTCCCCTGGAATAGTTCTATAAAGATCAAGCTCTTTCATTTGAGTCTCAATGTCAGGAACAGTGTGTATACACACACACACAGACACAGACACACATATTTTAATTGAAGTATAATTGACAAATAAAACTATATATTTACAGTGTACAGGGTGATATTTGATATACATATACATTGTGAAATGATTAACACAATCAAGTGAATTGACACCATCCACTACCTTACATAGTCCCCCCCCTTTTTTTTTTTTTACAATAGTCAAGATATGGAAAGAAATCCTAAGTGTTGATCAATGAATGAATAAAGAGAATGTGGCATATGCACACAATAGACTATTATTCACCCATAAAAAGGATGAAATCCTGTCATTTTTAACAACAGGGATAAAACTGGAGGGCATCATGCTAGGTAAAATAAACCAGACAAAGAAAGACAAATACTGCATACTAATACTTATATGTGGAATAGTTAAACAAAAAGAAGTCAAGCTCCTAGACACAAAGAATAGAATGGTGGCTACCAGGGGCTAGGGTGAGGGAAATACAGATATGTTGGTTAAATTGATCTGAGGATACAAATTTTAGCTACAAGATGAATATACTCTGGGAATCACAGCGTGGTGATTATATTCAATAATGCTATATTACATACTTGAAATTTGCTATAAGAGTAAACCTTAAGTACCCTTACCACGGAATAAAATTTTTTAAGAGAAATTTTTTATCCCTTCTGAAATGTATGTGTTGAATTTCTGATCCTTAGCGTGGCTGTATTTGGAGATGGGACCTGTAAGAAATTATGAAGGTAAAGGAGATCATAGGGTGGGGCCTTGATTGGCTAGCAGTAGTGTACTTATAAGAAGGGACTCTAGAGAGCTCACTCCAGAATTGTGAGAAAATAGATTTCTGTTGCTTAAGCAACCTAATATTTTGTCAGCTTGAGCTGATTAAGACATGATTTATATGTATATAATTGTACATATATGAATTATATATGTGTGTGTATATGTGTAATTTATGTGTATAACTCATTCACTCTTAGAATATACCAGGCACAGTGCAACTGTGTGTGTGTGTGTGTGTAGTATATAATGATATATATACAAAAATAAACACCAACAAAGCCATCATAGATAGATGATAGATGGATAGATATAGATAAAAGCTAATGTATAGCTAACTGCCTGTCAACTTAATCTTGCCCAAATGTTGTTCTTAACCAACCTTTCAGAGTAATATGTGTATATTATTCAATGTAATGTGCTATGTGAATTCATTAACAACCATGAGCAGCTCGTTAGTTCCATGTTTCACTTCTAAGCAATAACAAACTCAGTAATTGACACACTTAAATGCTTAGTAAAACTAAATCTTTGGTCCAAAATACACCAAATAACCTCCTGGCTTATTTGTATAGAATGTTATTTAGTGCTTTGTACCCTGTAGATCCTTAACAAGGGCTATAAACCATCAAGCTCAGGGATTATAACAAAGTCAGCTTGAATTTTATTTCCATCTCTTAAAAATATAGCTCTTAACATTTGGGACTCATTTTGGAGATTGTTGATAAAATCTATGGGCCCATTCTGCAGGAGAAGGCACATCACACATATATTCCCAAATTTGTATTAAATTTCATGGATCCAGACACTTGCCTCTGGCTGTTCATGGCAGGATACCTCGTGTCCCCCATTCCAGACTTCCTGTAGGTGGCCCTTGCCATATTTCTGTCCTCTCCAGGTTCTGGCAATTGCTCCCCCCTATCCAGCTGTTCCCAGCTCACTATCCTTTCTTGTTCCTACATCCTGACCGCTCCCTTTGTAAATAGTAATTCTTCCAGTACCTCGGTTCCATTGTGCCACCTGATTCCTGGAATACAGCCTCCAAAATATATCTGGGGACCCCAAACCATTTTGAAAAACATGGACTTACAACTCCATTCCACATGAAGATCTTTCAGTTACTTTTTTTTTTTTTTACTGCAAAACAGAAGTTAGTTTTTTTCTTAACTGGTGGAACACTTTTTAAAAGATAATCTTCTATACAAGGATATTTACTCTTACATGTAAAAATTCTCATGGAATTACCAGGGCTTATAGCTTGAGAAACATGGTGCTTGACTTATTTTCTTAACTGGCTGCTGGGCATCACATGTATGAAAGAATTGAAAGCTTGAGTAAAAGACAGATAAATGGCCTCTGTTGCTTGCCTCTAAGCTACGGTCTCGTCATCCTGTCATGGAAGGAAATTAAAATTGTCTGACACATATTGAGTTTCATAAAGCCACACTGTTCCTCTATGGGATCCTGTGTGCCTGTAGAAGTCAGTACCACAAGTAGGTTTTTTGAGGATTTGATCTACAATCTTCATTGGGAATTAGAGCTAAGTAAATTCATATTTAGTTATCAGGGTCTCTCTTTGTCCCTTTTAAAAAATAAAAGAACTATATAAATGTTTCTTTCCTCAGTCCTTCAGGACTTTTTCTATCTTCAGAGAATCCAAAAATAATATTCAGTTCCTCCTAAGATGAATAACTGAAATACTTGTAATTTGCAACCTGCTTAATTATTAACTCCTCAACTGTTCTATTTCTGGTTTGCTTTTTTATTCTCCCCAAATAGGTATTGCTCAATCCAGAATCAATTTATAATTTGTTTTTCTAAGCACTGAGCATGACAGTTTTCACTAGCAAACAAAAGCCCACCTTTAAACCACTTTTCCCCCCAAAACTTTAAACTTGATTTAAATATTATTTTTTATAAGTATAAAAATCATCAAAGAACCTAGAAACCAATATTACATATTTTGTAGAGGATTAGTAAAGAATTAGCCACAAAAGGCAGTAATTTAGGATTGTGCCTATTTTTTCTAAATTTCTTAGAAAAGCTGTTACTCTACAGTAGCTTATAATCATTACCATCATGAAACACTGTAGACATTCCAGAGTTAGAGAAACCATCTGAGTAATGTGATTTTTTCTCCATGCCCTATCAGAATAAGATGAATGAATTATTTAAGATTTAGGTTTTTCTGGGACACCTGGGTGGCTCAGTGGTTGACAGTCTGCCTTGGGCTCAGGGTGTGATCCTGGGGTCCTAGGATTGTGTCCCACATCAGGCTCCCTGCAGGGAAACTGCTTCTCCCTCTCCCTGTCTCTGCCTCTCTCTCTGTCTCTCACAAATAAATAAATAAAATCTTTAAAAAAAGAAAAAAAGATTTAGGTTCTTCTTTTTCATATCACTTTATTTTTCTTCTGAGTTTAAGATCCTTTGCATTTACATGTCTTCCCAACATGGCAAATAACAAAAACTAATGAAGAGGCAAACAAAATGCTAGTTATGTTTTACTTACTCTGGGTAAATAATCAGCAGTGGAAACTAGTCCACTACTTAGATATATTTCCTACACTTCACTGTCCTGCCTTCCTCTTTCTTCCACTGGGCCTCTGGAGAAGTCACCTCTTAGAGAGCTGGTTCCATGATTGATTTAAGGTTGCAACACCATGGATCTACTCTAAGTCAACAAGCAAATGATAGAAAAAAATGTATTTATAAAGAACTTATTTTGTGCAAGTCACAGTGATAGGTGTTATAGGAGAGCAAAACACAGTAATTTCCTTAAATGACGTATAACCTACTAAGTTTGAGGCACTAAGACAAATGGGTGCATAGTTATAATTCAAAAGATAATCTGATAGACTCCAAAAGAGACATAGAAATAAAAGTGTTTGGGGAGTCAACAGAGGCAATGATCATATGGAGTGGAAAGGATTTGAAAGGGGTTCTTGGACAAGGTGGATATTTGAGACAAGCTTTATTTAAGAGCCACAATTTGAAAGAGTCTTTGGGAAGGGTATTTTCATCAAAAATAAAACCATGAAATAAGACAGAAAGAAAATAATAGGACATGGCTATTCTAGTCATATCCTATTTGGCTGAAAAGGTAACTTTTGTGGAACCCTACAAGTCAGGTTAAGGAGATCAGGCCTTGAGCCTAGGCAAAGGGAGGTGGCTGAGAGGCATAAAGTAGGACTGATGAGGAGGCTGTTGGAGGTAAATGGGAGGAGGGGGAGGAAGGTAGAGATAAGTGCCCATAGCAAGAAACTGCATCTGGGTGTGAATGACCAAGACTTGACCGCTACCTTCCAGAATATCAAGGTTGCGGGGAGGGCAGAGATGGATTAGAGACAAGTTGAACCTGCCAAAGACATCATTTTCTTGTTAGACTAGTCAGCTCCCCTACTTGTGAAGGTCACTGCCTTCACATTTTCACCTAATAAGTTAAGCAGCTTACATATTTCAGAATAAAAATTCCCTTTTCATGTGAAGATGATGTGTTTCCAAAGTCTTTCTTTTGCTAAAAGGCAAAGGAAAGTTCAAGCATAACAGAGCCAGGAGCAGCAGCTATGGAAGAGAATGGCATCTAAAGGAAGAGATGTCGGCCATGGTCTCAGTATTTGTGCAGATAAAACACTTTCTGGCTTTGTGACTAATAAAAAATTAGCTTTCCCAGAAAGAAAAAAATGTATGAATTCAATGTTAAAATGTAAGGACTCAATGAAATTCTGACACATTGTACAACATGGATAAAAACCTTGAAAACATTATGCTAGGTGGAGTACGCCAGACACAAAAAGGCAAATATTGCATGATTTTTCTTATTTGAGATACCTAGAGTAGTCAAATTTATAGAGAAAGAAAGTAGAATAGTGGTTACCAAGGGCTGATGGAAAGAAGACAAGGGAGTTATTGTTTAATGGGTACAGTTTCAGTTCGGGATGATGAGAAGGTTCTGGAGACGGATGGTGGTGATGGTTGCACAGAAATGTGAATGTACATAACACCACTGAATTGGATACTCGAAAAAAGGTTACAGTGTCAAATGTTATGGCATGTATATTTTACTACAATTTTTTAAAGAGCAAAGGTCTTAAAAAAAAAAAGAGCAAAGGTCTATTTTGTGTTTCTATGATGCCAAATTCCAGTTCACTAATTTTTAGAGAGAAAGTTCACACTCTGATCTGATAGGATCATGCCCGCAGGTTGGCCTTTCTACACGGACCTCTGTTCTATAGGAGAAGTCATGGTCTCTAAGAAGTTTGCATGGGGAATTAGGAATCAGAGCAAAAGGAGTTGGGTATGGTAGTGGCTACCAGAAGAGAGATTGGCCTAACATTCTTGTCCTCAATGTAGAAATATATCTGCCAAGGAGGTCTGAATCTTTGCATTAGCCAGTCTGAGTACTCTTCCTCAAGATAGTGTAGCCAACCAAGGTTATTTTTCAAAGCACAGTTCATCATAGTCACAAATGCAGTGAGAAAATATGATGAACACATCAATAGCTATCAGAAAGAATGATTAAATCTAAAATACTCACTAGAGAGAAAAGGAGTGACATCCGGGAATATTTCTACAGGATCAAAGTCTGATTTTAAAGTGAAATTTTCCTGTATCAACCCAATATGCATTGCCCTTGGCATAAATGCTTTGGTGTCTCAGTGACAGTAGAAGACCAATTAATAAGGCTGTTTATCTTTGCAGGTTGACATAGCACATACGGGACTCTGTAGGATTGAAATATGCTACCAAAGAAGGAAAGAACATGATGTGAAGTGGAAGAAGCTGATAAGAAAAAAATGAGAAGAAATGTTGAGAGGGAAGGGAGACTAGCAAGGAAGGAAAGCAGTTGTGAAATAATGTTATGAGAAGGAAGAGGTCTATTAGGGTTCTGCAAGATGGAGAGCTAACATATCCCCAAGGTGCTGGAAACAGCTGCAAAAGCTGTATGAAATAGTTTTAGAAGAGAATTAAAATATGCTTTAAAAAGAAAATTTAAAGTCAGAGTGGTGACCTGAGTGGATACCTGTCTATCTGGAGGCTAGGATTTAAAGTTCATGTAGGCATAAGCCTCATTTTGGGTGAGGCAAGGTGTTGGAACTAAGATCCCCAAAATCTAAGGCCCTCAGATCCAAAAAACACATATTTCCCCAAGTAATCCAAATTCCATGCTTGATCCTTATTCAGACTTGGAGCTTAAATTTATATCATATTCCAGGAAGCCTCACTTAAAAATATAAACAGAAAATTCGGTCAGGAAATTGATGCCCTGGCACTCCTTGCATAAGTAAATGCAAAACCCACACAGGAGAACACAGACACACCTAGGTGGCAAGGGATCCTCACAAAATGACAAGACTTACTGAAGATGAGCCCATGATAAAAAAGTCATAGAATAGCAAGTAACAATTTTTGTGTGAGGTACAGGCAGTGGACACAAGATACGGGAGGATTAGACCCAATAATGTGAGTTACTAGAATGGAACTTAGAAAGTAACAACCAGGGGCACCTGGGTGGCTCAGTGGTTGAGCGTCTGCCTTTGGCTCAGGTCATGATCCTGGGGTCCTGGGGTCGAGTCCCACATTGGGCTCCCCGCAGGGAGCCTACTTCTCCCTCTGCCTGTGTCTCTCCCTCTCTCTGTGTGTCTCTCATGAATAAATAAATAAAATCTTAAAAAAAATAACCACCAAAGAAAAGATCTTTAACATTATTAAAGCTATCACAGAAGTAATTAAAACACAGGAATGAGAAATGGAAAAAGACAAGGCCACTTTGAATAATGTTGATGCTGCTGCTGCTAATAATAGTACTAATAATAGTGCTAATAATAGTACTAATAATAGTGCTAATAATAGTATGAGGTATTAGTACTTTTCCATTTTATAGAAAACGCAGCATGACATCATCACCTCCCAGAAGCCCCTTCTCCTAATATCAACACTGTGGGTTTGGATTTTAACACATGACTTTGTGGGGGGTGAGGGGGTGGGGGAATGGATAGGCACAAATTTTCAGTCTATATTCTAGAGTACAGGGTCTTAACCACTACACCAAACCAAAGAGCAAATTTTATTTCCAAATGAAATTCCAGATTCCAAAAACTTTCAAGATTTCAAAATTACAAAAGTGAAAAAACTTATAAAGAAAACTCAGTGAATGAATTAAACAGCAGATTAAGCACAGGTGAAGAAAGAATAAGTGTAAAACAACTGAAAAAAAAATCTGAAAATATAGCACAGAAAGAAAAAAAGATGGAAAATATAAAAGCAAGAGTAAGAAATATGAGAATAAAATGAAAAGAACCAACATATTTCTAACAGAAGGTTGTAGTAGGAGAGGGTAGAGAGAACAATAAGTAGGCAATATTTAAAAATGTAATGACAGAAATTTCCAGAATTGGTGAAAGATATGAATGTTCAAGAAGTGCAGTGTAAGTAAAGGTAAATCACATGAGGACATTTTTTAGTGAAACTAAGAAAACTAAGAAAATATCAAAAGCAAGCAAAAAAAAAAAAAAGAGTGGGATTCCCTATAAATAATTAGATTAATAGCACATATCTCAATAGCAGCCATAAATTCTAGAAGATTCTTTATCTGAAAGATAATATCTTCCGAGTCCTGAGGAAAGATTTTTTAACCCTGAGTTTTATACTCAGGTAGAACATCCTTCAAGCACAAGAACAAAATAAAAATCCTACACTTAGATTCTTGCTGAAAGAACTAATTAAAGGATGTAGTTCCAGGGAAAAAATGAACTCAGAAGAATGTGTAGGATACAAGGAGCAATGGTGAGCAAAGAGACTGGAAAACATTGAGAAATCAATTTAGGGAATTAAACAGTGCTAGGTAACATTAAATGGAAAACTGAAATGTGATCAATTGAAGGTCCTCAATGCTCCCATCACCAGGGAGGAGAAGAAAGATATTTGGAACAGTGTTAGAGTTCACTAAGTTACTTGCGTGTATTAAAACATGAGGGCTTTATCAAAAGAATTGAGATTGAATGTTGAATTTTCAAATAATTAGAGGGGGAAAAATAAAGGAAAATTTGATTACAGTAGTAGAAGGAAAAAAGGAGAAGAAAGAGAAAGAATAGAAATAGCATGGGAAAGTGGGAACAAACATAAGGTGATGGAAATAAACGTAACAGTGCTCACAGGAAGTACGAATGAACTCCTTGGTCCATGAGACTGAGAAGTAAAGCCAAATCCAGCTATATTCCATATATGGGAGAACTTCTGAAACTTAATGACATAGAAGGTTGACATTAATGAGACAGGAAAAAAAATGTCAGATTTATATTTCCAACAGGATGGAGAAGTAGGTATAAGAAAACCCTCTGCCACCCCAAAACACCTAGATCTGCATAGATCGCTAAAGGACACTTTCAAATGTTTTATTAAACTCACAAGAAAATAGGGGAAATTCTTATAAGACAGAAGCAGCAAAGAGGAAGCCCGGACCACAGAAGCAGATGAACACAAACACAGAAACTGGAGCCGCTCTGGATCCGGGGTCAGCGGCTCCAGCTCAGGGGTCAGCGGCTCCAGCTCAGGGGTCAGCGGCTCCAGCTCCGGGTCAGCGGCTCTAGATCGGGGGTCCGCGGCTGTAGGTCGGGGGTCAGCAGCTCTAGATCAGGGGTCCGCAGCTCTAGCCTCGGAGCCAAGCCCAGCCTGCCCTCCGTGTTGTCAAGCGTTAGCGAACCGGGCCAGGCCCGGCGTTCACATGCTGTCTCTGGCTCCCCGTGCAGAACTGAGTGGTTTAGACAGAAATCATATGACCCGAAAACGCTGAACTATATCTATCCCTCTAGAGGAAAAGTTTGCTGACCCTTGCTCCCGGGGTCCAGAGACCTGAGGATTCATGGCTGCCGGGGTTGGCGTGAGGTGAGGAGTGAGAGCGGGAGCCCAGGCCTCCCGTCTGAGCACCGTGAGGACGATTACGTGGAGACTCCTCCAAAAGACACCATCGAAATGAATCTCCTCTCTGTAAAGGGGGAGTTGAGGGGACATCTGACTGTTTGCAAAGGGTGCAGGCCAGGAAACCTGTCAGCGCGCTGGGCGTTACTCTGAGGCTGGTGCTCATTGCCCACCAGGCCCCCCAGGCCCACCAGGCCCCCCAGGCCCACCAGGCCCGCCGGCCCCCCAGGCACGGAAGCCCACCAGGCCCACCAGGCCCCTCAGGCCCCCCAGGCCCGGAGGCCCACCAGGCCCACCAGGCCCCTCAGGCCCCCCAGGCCCACCAGGCCCACCAGGCCACCACAAAAGCAGCCGGCTGGCTCCGAGGTCCACTTCCACCGGTGTTTTCTCTGCATCTGCCAGCTGTATTCTAAAGAAGGTGTTACCAGCATTTCCTCTCTGTTGCTTCTGTGCATTTTAAAAAAACAGTTTATTTATTTGAGAGAGAGAGAGGGAGAGAGCGAGTGAGCAGGGGGAGGAGCAGGGGCAGAGGGAGAAGCAGGCTCCCTGCTGAGTGGGGAGCCCTATACAGGGCTGGATCCTGGGACCTCGACCATGACCTGAGCCGAAGGCAGGTGCTTAACTGACTGAGCCACCCAGGTGCCCCATTTCTGTACATTTTTTCATTCGCTGTGGAAGACTGACTAGTCTCAAGGGAATAGTTTCATCCTTCAGGGCCTGACAGGGCTGGCGGCTGCCTGCAGGCAGAGGACACATTGGGTTCTCTCCCAAAAGCAGGCCACTACGACATCATGGCACGACTACCTTGGGGCAAGCCACCCGTGGCCGGTGGGAGACCTCCTGTGGAAGCCAGGGCCTGTGATCCCATCTCATATATTAGTCCTTTATTTCTCTGCTCATAACCCCCCTTTAATCTCCACACCATCAATAAATCTTGTCACTCACTGCAGGCTGATCACAGCTATTAGGGTGCGGAATTAAGGAAATTTCCTGTTTTTATGCTTGTAGCCAAGCTTAGAGAGAGAACAGCAACTGCCCCTGGAAGGCCAAATGTGAGATGGCAAAAGATGGTCTTCAGAGCACGGGGCTGTGGTTGGAGCCACAGGACTGGCTAAGATGACGGGCTGCCACCAGGACACGTTTGTGTGACATGTAGCCATTGCCAGAAACCTGGAGAGCAGTAGCAGGTGAAGATACAAGCTGACGGTTATGGCAAGACTATTGATATATAAAAAAGAGGTGAAACTTTATAGTCACTAGCTGGGAAGTCATTTGGTACTTGAATAAATCTTAGGAAACGAGGTTCTATAGGATAGACAGATGGAAACAATGGCTCCAGGTAGCAGCCCTCACAGAGGATTCACATCTTCATAAATGCTTCACTACTGAAAGGGATTCAGCATCCATTGCAGATAATGAGAGATCACTGAAGGACACGGCGATTGCTGGGGGACTTCCCAGCACCTCTTAAATCACATTACTATGATACATTTGATTCCATATCCAGGTAAAAACCCAAAGAAGAGTCGCCACTACCTGACTTGCGGTTATGTCCCGTCATTTTCAGCTGAGGCCCAACATAGTTCTAGATATCTGGGACAACAGAAGGATGGCCAGGTTGGTATATCCTGAGAGTGGAGGCAGTAGTGTTCGGGGCTCAGAGGCCAGGTTACCTGCCTCTAAATCTAGGTTCTGATGAGATTAGGAAGACAAGCCACCTTACTGTACCTATTTCCCCATTAAGGGCAGCCTGGGTGGCTCAGCAGTTGAGTGCCTGCCTTTAGCCCAGAGCATGATTCTGGAGTCCTGAGATCGAGTCCCACGGCGGGTTCCCCGCAGGGAGCCTGCTTCTCCCTCTGCCTGTGTCTCTGCCTCTCTCTGTGTGTCTCTCATGAATGAATGAATGAATGAATGAATGAATAAATAAATAAATTCTATTAAAAATATATTTCCCCATTAAGTAAGAGGGCTAATGTTAGTGCGTAGCTCATAGACCTGTTGCTGATCAAATGACTTCATACACGTAAAGCCCCTAGAAGAGTGTCTGGGGTGTGGTTAGTGCTCAGTGCACGTCGGCTGATCTACTAGGTGTTCAGGCAAAGGCCTGAACAGAGTCAAGTCCGGGATCTGTTGTTCAAGAGCTTAGATTCAGGTGTCGGTGTCTGAGCAACGAACCCCCTTAAAGCAATAAGGTGCTGCCATGTCTCATGATTCCGTGGGAGAGTGGCCTCAGAGGAGCGGTTTTCCTGTGGCTCTCACTGGGGTTTCTTGTATGGCCACAGCCATACGGTGGCTGGGGCTGGAGTCACTTGGAGACCGGAACCTACTGGAGTGTCCCAGATGCCTTCTTCCCTCCGCGTGTGGTGCTTTAGTGCTTGTCGCCTGGCGTCTCTCTCCACGGAGCCTCCCATCCTCCCCCCAGCTCCCCCAGTCCCCGTGTGGCCTCCCTTCCAGCAGGGGCTGACTTCTCGCACCGTCTTTCTCCTCAGAACACCACAGCAGCAGCTGCCCAGGCCTTCCCTCGCGCTTAGGTCCAGGGCTGGCACGGTGTCCCAGGGGAGACAGCAGTCACAAGGTCACCTAGAGCCAGGGCGGAGGGAAGGGACTGCAGGCTCACTGGTATGGTCTCACGGGGCTTTGCAGAGGGGAAAGGAGCGATGCCTTCAGTTCCATTTTCCCCCTCATTTGACAAGGATCAGACTCCACTCCTCTTTATTTTCACATCACCTCACACCTAACTGATCATAAATGGTTCTCCCCAGTCCCAGTCTTCTCCCCACTTTCATCCAGCCTGTACCAACTCTCATGTTAGCCTTCCAGAAGCACAGTCTTTGTTTCCATGCCCAAGAAAGGTTAACTATTTAGTACTGTCTACATGATAAAGTGTGGACACCTTAGGCTGTTATTCAAAGGTCCACGGGCTTGTGTCTGAGAAGATGAGGTTGGGGATAGGTTGGAGAATGCCGGAAGCTAAACTCACATCCCAATAATTACTGCCTTCTAGCTTTATCAAGCCTAACAGGTGCACAAACAACACAAAGGAAACATATGAATAATGTATCATTTCTTTTCATCATGAGAACAGACCACAGAGGCGACAAGGGTCAGCAGCCTGCAGGGATGAAGAAACGGCCAGATTTTAACAAAAGGGCACCTGGAAATTCATTCCTTCCTCCTGGGAAGGGTCTCATTATCACCCCAAAGCAAACTGCTACCTTGTAAAGCCACTCAGCAAGCCACATCACCTAGGACAGTCATCTATGCCCAATGTCGGAGTTCTGGGTCCCAATATTCTTGTGGCACTATTTTCCTGTGCCTGTGCTATAGGTTATGCAGTTGCCTCTATTTATACCTGTGTAGGAGATTAGGGGGGTTTCATTTCTCCAGGAGGGAAGTTTGGGTCCTAGTCAACGACAGAATTCCTCTGCGATGGTTTCCCAACTTCATGTTTTAACTTCAGACTTATCTGTGCGCCACACAATGTTACTATAACACTCCCTTTTGCCCCTTGACACAAACCTTTGCAGCCATTCATACCGGTCTACCCTCTGTTTCTCCACTTCCTAGTCCTTTCTCATCTCTCTGCGTAAGATAGGAAGGGACCGCAGGGAAATAATGGAGAAAACTCAAGCTGTTCCAATGTCCCACAAGCCATGAAGGTAGCAAGAAGGATAAGAAGGTCTTGTTCTTTAGCCCTATCATATTTACTGCCTTTTACTTATATTTTTTTCTTAAATATAGATGTTTTATTTCCTCAGCCATATGATGAACATGTTCTAGGAAAAGAAGGGATTTATTTTATTAATTTTTAAGGATTTATTTATTATAAATCAGAGGGAGAGGACAGAGAGAATCTTAAGCAGACTCCACAGAGACTGACATGTGGCTCAACCCCACGACCCTGAGATCATGACGTGAGCTGAAATCAAGAGTCAGATGCTTAACCAACCATGCCACTCAGGCACCCTAAGAAGGGCTTTATTTTAGACTATGTCTTTCTACCTTATATATTTATATTTATTCAGAGCAGCAATATAAATAATTATCTGCTAGTTGATTATCCCATATAAAGACAAAGTTCTTACAGTTCACCTATCCATCCATCAACCCATTCTGTCATTGAGTCAATAATCATTTACTGACTGCTATGCACCTCAAATCTCTGCCGGGTGGTGCCCATCACAGGGCAGTTTATGCAGGTTCTGGAACTCTTAGATTCCTCAGCATCTGATACATAGAACCAAATAAAATATTCAGCTTTAACATTATAAAAATAAGGGGATGAAATTATGAAAATAGTACAAGCTCATGGTAAACATTAAAACAGCATAGGAGGGCATAAGGGCAAAAGTAAGACTCCGGTTGCCACTCCACACAAACTTCCTATTCTAATAGCCTAAAAGTAATAGTTGCTGAAGGATTCTCCTCTATCCTTCAGAAATTTGTATCTTTTTTTACAAAAATATCATTCTATATGTATTTTTCTGTTGTTGTCCACATCTCTCATCTATACAATGTATTTTGGTTATTTTTTCATATAAGGTCATGTAACTCTCCTTGTTCTTTTTTTTTTTTAACAGTTTTATTGAGGAGGGGCACCTGGGTATCCCAATCGGTTAAGCATCTGACTTTGGCTCAGGTCATGATCTCAGGGTCCTGGGATCAAGCCCCGCATCAGGCTCCTTGCTCAGACAAGAGTCTGCTTGTCCATCTCCCTCTGCCCCTTACCCACTTATGCTCTCTCTCTCTCTCTCAAATAAATAAATACATACATACATACATAAATACATAAAATCTTTAAAAAAAAGAATCCACCCAGTTTCATTGAAGGGCACCTGGGTGGCTCAGTTGGTTAAGTATTTGACTCTTGATTTCAGCTCAGGTCACGATTCTCAGGGCTGCACGATTGAGCCTACATCACTGGGCTCCACACTAGACAAGGAGCCTGTGTAAGACTCTCTCCCTCTCTGCCCTCTCCCCAACTTGCTCACTCTGTCTCTCAACAAAACGAAACAGTTTTATTGAGCTATAATTCATATACCATGCAATCACCTATTTAAAAGTATATTATTCAGGGGTGCCTGGGTAGCTCAGTGGGTTAAGTGTTGGACTTTTGATTTCAGCTCAGGTCATGATCTCAGGGTCCTCGGATGGAGCTGCATCCCAAGCCTGTGTGGGCTCTGGGCTCAGCAGGGAGTCTGCTTGAGGATTTTCTCTCTCCCTCTGCAAACCCTCCCATACCCCCCCACTGCTGCTCATGCTCTCTCTCTAAAATAAAGAAATAAATTTCTAGAAAAATAGTGTATCATTCAATGATTTTTAGAATATTCAGAGCTGTGCAGCCACCACCATAATCCTCATTCATTCTTCTTAATTGTTGCAGAGATTTTGTTTTATCTTATGCCACAATCTCAGTAAATATTTGTTGAATGAATTTAAACAGATTTGGATTGAAAAAGTGGGGGAAAAAGAAAATTAGAAACATAAAAATAAAAAGCTCCAAGGCTTCTGCTAGTCCTTTAAGACAGTTTTAAACAACTATGTCATAGTGATATAACAATATAAATGAAAAAATATTCTTTTCACATTATCTGAATCTTTTCTTTCCAAATAGCAGAGTCCTAATCCATGTGTACATAAATTCATTTTGCATTGTGCTGGATTTCCTTTAGCAAGTCAATTATTTTTGCTTTCAAGTAATGTTTTATTTCATTTTATAAGCTTAAAAACAAATATTACTTCCAATAATCTTCCAAATTAAGTTAGCTTATAATATTTCAACAGTAACAGGACAATTTTTCCAGCATTTGCTTCATATGTACTGTGAAGGTAAGCGTTTCAGATTAATACAATATTTATAAAACGTCTAAAGAAATGTAAGCAAATTGTTTTTGAAATTATTTATAAATATTAGGAGCTTTAAGCATATGTGGTGCTAAGTAATATTGACATGTCTGGGAAAATGTGCAAAACAGAGGGAAATAACACAACTACTCTTTCCCCACACTTACGTTCCCACATACAAAATAATACGTTCTGAGTGGGAAAAAAAGGCACTTGGTAAATTAGTAAGGCCTCCAGTGACATTAAAACATGCCCTTAAATCCAAACCTGAATCAAGCTAAGAATGAAAAATTTAGACTCAAATGCTGTTGAAGATAGGAAAGAAAAGAACACAGGCTCTTGTTCGTGTAAAAAGAGGAATTGTTGTCTCTACAGAATGTTGGAAAACATCTTTCTGGAGATTTTAAAAACATGACAAGAACACGACAGATATGATGCCACATTCCTCTCTAAGGATTGAGATTTGATTCCATGAGGCCATACAGCTCATGGATTCTATTATTATAATCCAGGCCACACTGAGGCTCAAAGTGCAATATTCATTGTTCCTAAACGCTTCGTGTCTAAATTCCTGAAAGCTCTCCCCTTCAGGACGGCTCTGGTGCTCAGCAGTAATCTAGCAAGTGCTCAACTTCAAATGCATCAGCAAGCATATACCATTTTTCCAAAAACAAATCGATCAGATGTCAGAAACAGAATTCTCAGATCTTTTTCTCTCCTTAAACTTAATCATTCCCGGGATTTGACGGAGATCTGAAGAATTCTCTATCTTAGATTCTTCAGGCAAACAGTCTTGATCTTAAAAAGTTTCTAATTTCTCCAAGTTTCCTTAAAAATGTCTCTTACCTTTCGAATGACTTTATACTTTGCCCCTGTGTCTTGGACTTAAAATCTAGCACAGGTAAGGAGATAATGGATCTGTTTTAATGAGGGCAAAATAAAACCCAAGAAAATACAGTCTCCATAAAAAATATCCAAATATATACCAGGCATAGGAAGCTCCAGCCTCTTCATGCTTTTTAAAAACACTGTACAGGACTTTGAATACGGGGAATTGGCTGAACTCTTTGAAAGTAGTTTTTACTTGGCCCACCCTCAGAGTGAAAATCATTGTTGTGAAAAACAGTCCTCAGGAGTTAAGGTGACCAAAAAGACGCCTGAAATGTTCTCTTCTTCCTACTTTCTGAAGAGAGGGGAGAGGGTAATAGAGAGGACAGATTACAGAGTCAGAGAAATTATCAGCGGAGGGAATGAGACTGTGCATGGTGCATCAGAAACCGCAAAAGATCAGTGTATTCCTGCAGCCATGGTAGCAAACTAACTTAAGGCAGTTTACATAGAAAAGCAATTTATTAAAGAGTGTTAGGTATTTCTGGTACACCAGAGAGTCTGTCTTTGAGGTTATCCAACTAGGGAAGATGCTCAACCTTTATTAGGAAGCTTCCTCAGGAGCCCCACTGCTGCTCTGGTAGTTCCAGCTCTACTTGCCTCACCTACCCTGAATGCTAGATACTAACAGCTATGCACCTATTACCTCCTAAGCTTGAAAGCCCCCACTGCCAGCCTTGCCAGAAAATGGATTCTTGCCTTCTCACATAGCTCTCTTATAACAAAATCTCAAATAGGTGCATTTGATTGCCATAGAACATATCATGAGAATGGGGAAAATTAAGCAGTTAGCTTCTACTCTGGGAGATGGGTACATGATGTGAGATAATCCCCAAATGTGAGAATGGTGTGGCTGGGAAGCTACAAAGCATGGTACGTTATCTTCCATTGGAAGAATGGTTCCAGTTATAGAAGCCAGAAAATCAGCAGGTCTTGATAGACTAGATATTACAAGTGAGGGAGAGGGGGTAGTATGAGTGACTCTCAGATTTCAGGTGTGCATATGTGGTGGATGGTGGCGCCATACTAAGTTGGGATGGGCATGTTTAGTGCAAGAAAGGCCATTGGGGTCAAGGATTCAGTTTGGGGGGATTCTGGGAAGACAATAGCAGAAGTGTCATATTTTTTAATCTCCTCAAAGCAGCCTATGAAAAGAAACCAAAAATAGAACAATAAAGCCAAACACTCATGGGGATAATCTTCAACAGTAGGCAACAAGGTGCTTATTTCCATCTACTACAAAATATGAACGGATGAGGAGTAACCGCTGACAGCTCTAAGACCTGCTTGTCCCAACACCTTTGCAGGACAGAGGGAAACAAGAGACATCAGATGGACTAGAGAACCCAAAAGAGCCAAGTATCCTCAATGGAAACTTCAGAAACCCGAGAAGGGTTTTACATTCTAAAAATGAGTGAGCACACCGTTTGCGGTGAGCTCTGAAGGGGCCCCAGAAGTCTGTCCCATCAGGTCCCAAGTCGTCAAAACTTACTTCTAGGACAAAGTTCTATCATGATGAGAAAATGCTGCAAGGAGAATGCAAATTGAGCACCACAGGAACAGTAGAGTCAAAGGAAATAGCAGGTCAAGATAAAATTACGGGAGGACACAGCTCCAGAAAGTAAGTTGCGAGATCTTTCGAACATTGTACAAATACAGCGAAAGAGAGAACTAGAACTGTGAGTTTAGAAGGATTATCTGGAGCCACACATATTTCTAGAAGTTAAGGAAAACCAAGGAAAGAATGATCTTAATCTTAATGTGAACAAAACGATTAAGAAGCAGAGTAATGTCTCTACAGAAAAGGAATGAACACTAGAGAGACGTTACCACAGTATGTCTTGCCAGAGAGAGAGGATGTGCTCTGACACAGCAGGGCTCTCATAGCTTATGGTCTGAAGCTTTGCATCAAATAGAGGACCCACAAAGGAGCACTGTGACTGTGGGAGACAACCTCAAGATAGTTGCCAAGGCTCACTGCCCTGAGTCTTGTTAAGGGTTCTTTCTCTTATGAGATGTGATGGTGCAAAAGGATGAACTGGGAGGGCATTTAGTGAATTGCAGATATAGGTAAGGGGTTTTGCCCATGGACATTTTTGTGAAAGTTTATTCTAATGAGCTGGGTTCACTATATTTTTTATTCCCACCATGTTGAGAATAATCACGAAGCCAAATATTCCACCAGTCAGACTGATCTTTGTCTTTTTTTACATTTTCCAGCAGCTGCAACCTCCTGGGTAGGAAATGGCAGGGACTTGCAGTGGAGAGAAAAGACTTCTGCAGTGGAGGTAGACTTCTGAATAGTAATAACAGCAACTTTCAACAACACTGACTTGTTATTCTGATTAAATAATCAAAATTTTTAAATAGTAAGAAATACATACTTGAGGGTTTTTTTTTTTTCAAAAGATTTTGAGAGAAAGACATGAGTGCATATGCACACACAATTGAGGAGGTGAAGAGGGGGAGAGGGAGAAGCAGACTCCCCAGAGCAGGGAGCCCAACCTGGGGCTTGATTCAAGGACTCTGAGATTGCAACCTACAGACTGAGTCACCTAGGCGCCTCTATGCTTGGGTTTTATTTATTTATTTTATCTAGTGCGCCTGGGTGGCACAGTTGGTTGAATGACTGACTCTTGATTTCCACTCAGGTCATGATCTCGGGGTGGTGGGGTCAAGATCCATGCAGTGAGCTCTGCGCTCATTGGGGAGTCTGCTTGAGATTCACTCTCTCTCTAAAAGTAGATAAATCCTTTTAAAAAATGCTCCTTATCTATAATACTATCTAGATATTAAATAGATAATTTGGAATTTTTGTTAGCATTTATAGATTTTAAAATATTCCTTCTAAGCAACCACACAAACACATTTTTTTCCCTAGCCAAAACACATATTCCCATGCTTGAAATGCTGTTTCTAATTTCTAATTTATTTTTACAGGCTAATTTGCAAAATGAAATTGTTTGGATGATTGGTTTGCAGTAAACATGGTATACCAAATTGGTTTCTAAATTTAGAGAAAGGTTGAATCTCCTCTTATAATAATCAAGAAATAATAAAAGTATTAATGATAATGGAGCTTCCATAATTAAAAAGTCAAATTCTGAAATAAGCAGAAATGAACTTTAGCAGGTAGTAGCAACATAAATTATAATTCTTGCAAATGGTTATTTTGAGCTCTTTTCATGGGATAATGCAATCTCCAATATGCAATTTACTAAATGATAATACATGTATCATATGTGTCATAATTATGTTCATAGTCTTGTTGAATTTAGTACTATTAGGCATAACAAAGACATAGGAAATAGTACATGAGAGTCTAAGAGTCATAAAACAAAGTTGTTTTAATGAACGCCTTGATTTCTATGTCTGATATTTAAAAAATTTTTAAAAAGTAGTAATTGTTATCCATAGAAATGTTTTCAAAGACAAATCTTGTTTATATATAATAGGATTTGCAGATGAACTCTAGATTTTAAATATAGTAGACTCCATGTCCTTTCTTGGAGGTTTTTGAGGGTTGATTTTTGGTAAGATCTCTTTGGCATAAAATGTTTTATGAAGTCCAGCTTCTCGAAGTGCTAACTCAAAACGGAGTCTAGGGTCAGAAATTATCTGTGGAAATAAAATACATTTAAATAAGTGGCAATTCAAACTAATTAAATTTTACCATTTAGTTCTATATTTCCTCAAGATGTTTAACTTATTTTTTTCTGGGTAGATGACTAGATGAGAATAAACTTGGTGTACACTGTGACTATATTATTGGTTTGCCTTTTTTTTTTTTTTTAAACTGAAAATGTCCAGGGGCACCTGGGTGGCTCAGTCGGTTAAGTGGCCAACTCTTAATTTTGGCTCAGGTCATGATCTCAGGGTCCTGAGATAGAGCCCTGAGTTAGGCTCACACTCAGCCAGGGAGTCTGCTTGTGGATTCTCCCTCCCTTTCTTTTCCCCTCCCCCAGGCTCATTCACATGCTCTGTTTCTCTCTCTCTCTCTCTCTCTCTCTCTCAAATAAATAAATCTTAAAAGATAAGGTCCAAATCTTTTTTTTTTTTTAGCATTTTTTTTAAAAGATTTTATTTATTTATTCATAGAGACAGAGAGAGAGGCAGAGACAGAGGCAGAGGGAGAAGCAGGCTCCATGCAGAGAGCCCGATGTGGGACTGGATCTAGAGTCCCCAGGATCACACCCTGGGCTGCAGGCGGTGCTAAACCGCTGCACCACCGGGGCTGCCTGTAAAGGTCCAAATCTTGATATCATTTTCCAGTGCATCTGTGGTTTCCAATATAATGTGTAGGGAATATCATACTAGATTAGTCAAAATAGGACACCTTGAAATTATTAAAAAAGGGGTAAAAAAAGCTCACTTTCAGTACTATCATTGATTCAAAATTGATAGCTAGAATTAGAAAATACAATCATTGATTAAACCACAACCTTGTGCATTGGTCTTTAAACATTCTAATTTCTCCATCATTCAGTAATATGTAAGTTATGTTTAAACGCATGGCCCCTACTTTAAAAACAAAAATCAATCGAGTTCTCCTTCCAAGCCTGAGATTTCTATTTCAAGCAGAATTAGAAAATGTTTCCACCAATGTGATCCTAAATGGGAATCGAAATATGAATAGCTCAGTTTCTATTTTCATTTATAGCCAATTGGAACTTATTCTTCTTCCCCTCCTTCTATGAATGTTAAATGTCAACAGACATTATTTGCAATGATAAGGTAGCCACATATTGATTTTAGCTAATGGGACATTTTATGTGGACTTGAAGTCCCCCCCTCCCCGCCCCAGAGGATAGGATAATAAGCTGTTGAATGCAGCCCCTCCTTCAAGAAACTCTTAAACTATTTGGGGTCATAAGAAAGTATGCAGATAACTACAGCTCATGGCACATGTGACTGATGTTCCAAGAATAGAATACAGAGGTACATCTCCTGGTGCGGGTGAGACTAGGATGATCTCGGGTAAGGCGGAGCACTTGAGCTAACTATAAAGCCCACCCTATTCTTCTATGAAGCAGAGTGGGGAGGAAAAGAGATGGAGCAGAAAAGGAAGTCACATGCACATTCAGAGGTCAAATAGGTCAACTTGGGAGCAGGGCAGTTTGGGTAGAATGCTGGAGTGACAGTCTACTACAATTGTCTACACAGGAAGTAATAAATGCTAAACTTGACTGGTCGCAAGGAAGAGAGAACCGTCAGAAACACTATGAAGAGAAGAGTCAAGTGATGAGGTACAGGAATGAGAGGCAGTGATGCGTACAAGTCAAAAATATGACAGAGATTTGTGTCTGAGAAGCAACATATATTTGAGCCTTAGACCTAATTTCTCCTCTTCTGGCTATAGTCTCTGTGCTCACTTCCAATGATTTATGCCCCACCTGTGTGCTCCCTAATTATGTCCTGGACTCACCTGTCTTCTCTCACCTTCTGGTTCATAAGGTTTAAAATGTCTCATTATACTATTTGTAAAATAGAGATCAAATGAAATGGAGACCTCTTTCGAAAACTGACCTCCATTTCCCCAATTTACCTCCCCAGAAGCAGCCCATCAGTTTCTTGTGAATGTGTCCTAGACATCTTCACCCTAAACCTGACAGGAACAAAACAAACTCTCTCCCTAAGTCTGTTTTTCACTTCTGTTTTCTTATATGGTTAATGGCAGCCACACCTAATGATTATAATTTACTGAATTACTTCAAGGTGTCAGGCAATAGCCTAGGCAATTGACATTTATTATCCTAATCCTCATAAGAACCTTACAAATTATTATTTTACAGATGAAGTAAACAAGACATAAAGATGTTAATAGCTTACACCAGTTCACACAGCCAGTAGATAGCAGATGTGGGTTTGAATCCAAAATGCAGGCTCTCCTCAGTGTCACTTGCTGCCTTGCTTAGGATCATTACTCCCTCCTCCCAGCCAGGGCCATCCGTGACCACCCCCCCCCCCCACCTCCCACTTTCAGGAGAGGGGCACCACCTGAAAAGGATCTGACCCCTGCCACCAAACCCACCAATTTGCTGTCCAGGACACGTGGCTAAAACACGCCTGATTGTATAATTCACCTGCTTCTGAGTTGCCTGTGCTCTCAGGATAATATCTCCGCAGGCAAGAGTTACTGTACTTTTTGGTCTGACCCTACCCTGTTCCCAATTTCACCTACCAGCACCCACCCTTGCCACGTGCCTTACACTGGAGACACGTCAGTAAGGGCCCCTTTCCACCCTCTTCTGCTTGGTGAAACCCTTATTGCCTTAGCCCAGGTACCCGAGAGCTTTCCAATTTCTGACTTCGACTCTTGGCCAACCCCAGCTGCCCTGCTCACTTCTCCAACAAAACAATGCATCTTGCTTGAGGAGGCAGCCCTGGCGACGTTGCAGTGCCAGATACAGTATACGTTCCATACATATTTGTCCAATTAGTAAATGAGTTGTTCAAGAAGAGGCACACTCAATTTGTTAGTAAGTGAACAAAGTTTCTTACTTTTTAATTAAATATTTAGCTTCTCTCCTTAGATCTGTAAAATTAAACTAGGGAGAACTTTCTCCCTTAATTTCAGCATTGACTATGTTTTAGTGTGTTTATAAATGTGAACTCAGTTTCTGAAATTAAACTTTTTATTTGCAATTTTCAAAAAAAAAAAATTCAGTGACATCCATTCATCTGTCCTCCTTCCCTGCCTTCCATCCGTCCATCCAAAAAGACTTTAAAATCCCTTCTCAGTAACAGGAACAGACTAAGAGGAGTCAGAAGTTCCTAGAAATGGTTAAATGACGCCTTAATACTTTTCCACAGAAAATGTTTTATCATTAGCTCTATTATCTTCATTTTAATTTCTGAAAGCTTCCCTCTGCTTTGTCTTATCAGTATCATCAGTTGTTGCTTTAATGGGATTTACATTATGAATTTAAACAAATTCTGAATGATAAACATTTAAACAATAAAATATGGTATTAAGACAACCTAAGTTTTAAAAATTATTTTTAACATAAAAATGTAAATTTAAAAAATAATTTTCAATGACAGATTCCTAATACCTTCAGATAAACTGTCCCATGGTCACCTATCAACTATTTTATAACATTAAGAATTGGGCAGTAATTGTGTGCTATCATTTAGCAGTAAAAATTATGCTAATCTATGTGGCATTCAAATGTAAATCTTGAAAATAATCTGAAACCCAAAACACTTCCATAAATCTTAACATCATGATGGCTTTTGCATCAATCATACTAATTCCCATAATTACCTGGTGTTCATTGTATGTATTCAGTGTAAAGAGCGGCTTTTGAAGAATAAATTCTTCTTCAATTCCAATACCCATCCTTGCTTTTGATGCCGCTGTGTCTGACATCATTCTAACAGGGTCAAACTGAGCAACAATAGCAACCTAAAAGAAGAAAAAGCATGGCTACTTCGATTAAGATACAAGCTTCCTACATCTGGGGAACCCTGTTAATGTTTAATGTCCATTAAAGATAAAACATCTTTAATAAAATTTCCTAAGGACAGGCAGACAGAACAGTGAAGCAGGCCAATCCTAGAGATCCTTTTTTTTTTTTTTTTCAATCCTAGAGATCCACAAAGGAGTTAATGGTTTAAAAACAGAGCGTATTAAAAGGCCATGATATTTATTGTTTGCTACTGACTGAATAATTATAGTTATTATTAAATTTATAATTAAATTTAGATAAAAATTTATCTATCTGGTACTAAGTCACAGGAGATCTGATATAGAAAACCTACACATTGACTTTAAAAGTAAAAAATATTAATGTTTAACCGCTAGCAACTTATGGCCATGGTAACAACCCCACAAAGCTTTTCAGAAAGTTTAATCTGATCAAGCTCAGTCTCAAATATATTACTCATGCCTACAGTTGAGTTGTGTTGGCATTACTGGGCAAGATGGGTGAATCCTATTAAGTAACTAGAGTTCCAGGGACTGTTGTAAACCATTGACACCCTTCTACTGAAAAACTACAGAGTCATTTTAACCTAACTGACCTTGTCCTTTATGATAATTGAAATCATTCAAACCTGTATCCTAATGAAAAGCCACTAATTTTGTAAATTATATGCACCATTAGTAACACCTGCCTGTTAATTCCTAAAGTCAAGAATTAACATTAAGAAAATGGCATTTTTAATGCCATTTAGAAACTGTAATGACATAACTGGGGGTTGAACATACTTTAATTATTATAGGTTTCCTAGTCAAAATGTCTTATACTGGTTCTAAACACTGATTACAGGTAATGGGCACCGATATTTCCTCTCTCAAAGAGTTCACAGATGGAAAGAATTCTAGTCATAGGGACTCTGTAAGCTATAAAAGTTACACTGTGATCAAGAATGTGTTTAGTAATAGTGACATTAAAGTTTTGTCCCCAGAAGGCCATGGTATGTAATTATTTGCTAATGATTGAATAATTTAAATTTTGTTGAATCTAGGATGACAAGGACTTACATTCCTACACTTTGAATTTATTTCTGTCATCTATTTTGTCGAAGAAGATGATATAACAGTTGTATGCATTTACATTTCTTCTAAATTATGCCATTTAACTAGACCTCCTTGGTTTGAATCCAGTCTGACAGTTAATAGCTGTGTGACTTTGGGGAACCCCTGTGCCTCCCCAGTTTACTCTTCTATAAAATAATATTGCTATAAAATAGAAATAACACATATCATGGGGTTGTTGTAGGTATTAAATGGGATAAAACCTAAGAGCATTCAGAATAGTGCTTTATACTTAGTATTTTTTAAAAAAATGTGAACACATTGCTACAAACCTCTGAGGCAGCTACTATTCTTATTCTCATTGTTCAGGGGAGGAAATGAGCTTAGGGAAATTAAGTAAAAGATCTAAGTTTCCTCTGCTAATAGGAGCAAACCAGGTTGTACCAGGTTTGACAGACACCAGAGGCCAAGTTCTTATCCGAGATTCCATGTTGCCTTCACTGACATGGATGGGAAATCAGAGAGTCATTTCCTGTCAGCCAGAAAATGGTGTCAATGGATTTTGGAGCTTATGAGTTGAATTAATCACTTCCAGATCAAATCTCTGAAAAATTATCAAGTAAAACTATTTTAATCACATTTCTCAAATTCTTATATTCCTGCTTTTGCCATCTACTGTCCACTTTAAAAACTTTGGTCTACTTTCTACGAGGCAAAGCAATGGGAGGCTCTAATTCTCTCACAAAAAAATAGTACTTTTAAAAAGTGGTTTTTCACGTGTTTGCTGATTGTAGGGTATTTCCAAACAGAGGTTTCTATCCCCAAAGAGGATTACCTGGCTCTAGCTCCACCAGGTTTTTTGAGACCATAAAATCCTTCTGGTAGATGCAAAGTTCCACTCCTGTAAATGGAAACTCTTCAGCTAATAAACTAGAGGAAATATGAATGCATTTACATCTTGGGAGAGCTAAAAAAAAAAAAAAATCTTGGGAGAGCTTTTTGAAAGGTGCTGATAAAATTATTTTAATATACTAAGAAACTGGAAACTGTTCAACATGAATCTAATTGTTCCCAGGAATGAAGACCGGTGTCCCAATTTGGCAAAGTTACATTTTATAATCACAGATGTTGTGAACTAAGCCTGCTAATAATGTTATTAAGGACACTTACAAACCACCCATGAAACTTTCCAAATTAAAAACACCTGTTTCCTCAGGGCTTCTAGCCGCCTCTCTCTCTCCTCTTCTTCATGTGCTTCTTGAAGGGCCACTTCTTTTTTCTCCACCAAACGCTTTTCCAGTAATTTTTGTCTATATTTCACCCTTTAAAAATAAATCACAAAGAAGTTGGGAAAATAATTATGGAAATTATATGAATAGGAGCACAGGGGCAGAAAGCATGTTGGGGGCGACATCATGGGCATAGTTTATTTTTACTTGTTTTTGGTTGATGTCTCACATCCACACGATAAAATGCAGTGGTATAAAATGCAATCTACACTAATTCGAATAGCCAGAGGACTGCAGATCATGAGGCAGGAAAACACAGAGTAAAATCCAATAAATCCAATCCATCTCTTTCTTCCCTAGAATCATTGTATTGACTCTCAAACTGTCTGTCGCCTGCCACAGTTGCAGCTCATTCAACCCAACTGATGACAGTCTCACTCTTTGATTATTCCAGCAGTTTTCTGAAGACGAGTTTTAACACAATTTGAGATGTTAAAAGGGCTGTTACCAGTTAAATACACTTGCTTTTAGAAAGAATAGTAAATAAAATACTATATTAATATGCCCAAAAGGTCTCAATTACTAGAACTTAAACCAAACTTTATATTATCACTCATTTTGTCAAGAATGCCTTCGGGGGTAGGGGGGCGTGTGTGCATGTGTATGAAGTTTAAAAATTGCACTTAGACTGTAGATGGCAGCAAAAACATGATTTTCCCATAGCATTGTTTCCATTCTTTTTAAACTCAGCAGGTACCAAAGCAGAGCACATTTCAATACCTCCAAACTCATTCGGTCCTCTTCTGCTGTTTTTAGACAGCCTCCCTTCCTATCTTTTTGCCCAAGCCACTCTTCTATTGAATTATAGAGAGGAGATTTATCTTTTCTAAAAGAGTAAGCACTTGGGTTCTCAAGGGAATAGGAGGCCATTGCCTGTCTTCCATTATTGATGGTTTAGATTTAACTTTCTTCAAGACATCAGTCACAAATGTGCTTTGCCCTTAGTGCGCCTACCTGGATTTTCCACAGAGGTACCTTCACTAAAACCTTTTAATTCTGGATCTTGAGGTTTATTTACTGAGGTAGGTGTTCACTATGCATCAAGTCCATTGGTAAGTGCTTTATGGGTTTTAACTCATTTAGGCTTCACCACGACCGGATGTTGGGGTACTATAATTGACCCTATTTTAAAGGCAAGGAAATGGAAGTATAGACTGATGATATAACTTGCCCATGTTCTCACGCCCAGCAAGTGGCAGAGCCGGAGATCAAACCCAGGCAGACTGACCCCAGATCTCACGCCAACCCTGACCTTCCCAGCTCCCTGCAATTAGCCACTAAGCTCTTCTCTCTTCCCTCCTTGATTGCTCCCCTCACCTCACTGACATGAATACTTACTGTGTGCTTACCCTGTGCTAGATATTATAAGCACATTGAGAGAAAGATAGCCCTTAGAAGTTTGTAGTTTAATAGAAAGACAAAAAACAAAACAAAAACAAGCCTAAGAACTAATCAAGGTATACAGTGCCTTCAGAGAGGTATAAACAAAGTCCACTAGGATTGACTGGGTTGTGGGAAAAACGGAGCAGATTCAACAAGAGCTTTGTGGAGGAGGCAGCATGTGAGCGGGGGCTCAAGGATTAGCATTTGGAGAGATGTGGTGGTGGAGGGGAGGCTGGCCTTCCTGGCAAACAGTGCCAGAGAAGTGGGACTCAAGAAGCACACTCAAAAAAAAAAAAAAAAAAAAAAAAAAAAAAAAAAAAAAGAAGCACACTCATACTCAGGCACCTGCAAATGTACGGTTGGCATCTAACAGTGGGCAGCTTTTTAAAAGATTTTATTTATTCATGAGACATAGAGAGAGGCAGAGACACAGGCAGAGGGAGAAGCAGGCTCCATGCAGGGAGCCCGATGTGGGACTCGATCCCCTGACCGGTATCACGCCCTGGGCCAAAGGCAGATGCTCAACCGCTGAACCACCCAGGTGTCCCAAGAGTGGGCAACTTTTAAGTTTTGCCCCTTGGGCAACTAGCTTGCCTTGCTGGTCACAGTTCTGAGAAGGGAAGAGGCCAAGGGGGCTAGAACAGAGTGAGTGAGGCACTTGAATCTGTGTCATTTGAACAGAGTGAGTGAATGAAAGACAAGCCCAGGGAAGTATCAGCAGGCTGAGCCCAGCAGTCACCTGGCTCCTTCAGGAAGATTTGCTCTTGGGGAGGAAAAGAATCTTTAAAACTAGGCTGCTCCTGAGGCTGACAGTAAGCAGCACAGGAGAGAAAGGAGGAGGGAAGCATGAAGTAGACGCTCAGAGTACAAAACCCACAATGGGCTTGAGTGGGAGAATCCTGAACTCCTCTCCTGGCCGTGGCTGTCCTCCTCCTCATCTGTGCTATCAGGAGTCCGTCATATACATGGGTTAAAGAAGACCTAGACCAGATCGCTTCCTTTCCTCCAAGGCCTCCACATCATGGAAACCTATTTCTCATTCTCTCCACTTCCACTAAGGCATGACACAACCTCCCTAATGAGGTTCTACTCGATTTATGTACTGAGTACAAGCTAAGTACACTACTGTGAAGGTTCAATTAAAAGATACCCTGGGATTTTATAACTACCATATGCTAATTCTCAGAACCTTTGAAAAGTTTCTATTCCTTTGGGATATATAGGTTGCTTTGTCTGCAACTAAGTTTTGTCTCCTGTGGAAGAGTAATACTCGATCCAGTTAGGGGAGCTTGACTAGTGAGGAAGAAGTTGCAAATCAGAGTCAGGCATTTAAACCTGTGTCTGAAGAAGCCCAGCTCACCCTTTACTCTGAGGCCCACTCACACATGCAACAAATGTTTACCAAGCACCTGCTCTGCATCTACCGCTGTTGCAGGCATTGGAGGTACAGTTTCAACACAGGAGACATGGTCTGTCCTCACAGAACTGACAATCTAGCGGGGATACATAGACCCAGCCAATTCTGTGAAAGGGTGGCCGTTGCTCTGAAGAGGCAATGGGACAGAGGCCTTGGGAGAAGCACTTTGCAGGCTTGGGGCATTCATTCAAGGAAGCATCCAAGAGAAAGTGCTCTAAATTTCAGACTTGAAAAACAGAGGGGGAGAGAATAAAAAGAATGTTCCAGGCTGAGAAAAATAGCATATGAAGTCCTAGAGGTGAGAGAGCACAATATTTTTGAAGAACTGAAAAATATTTGGAATGTCCAAGAGTGACGAGTTCCAAGAGCTAAGGCTAGAGAGACCAGAGGCCAGACTGGGGCTTTGCAATCATGAGGGCTTTGATAAGGGAAACGTGGTGATCCGAAAAACCTCTCCAACTCCTAACTCTGGGAAACAAAGGGTTGCAGAAGGGGAGGTGACATAGTCTCGACATAGACCAGCCTTTACAGATCTGGGCTGAAGACATAGACAGGGGGATCTTTATCAACAGCACAGAATCTCTCAGGGGGTTGGGGTAACTAGGTGACCGGCATTAAGGAGGGCACATGACGAGATGAGCACTGGGTATTAGACTATATGTTGGCAAACTGAATTTAAATATTAAAAAAAGGAAAAATATCTTCTCTTATATGGATATGGATTGTAAAGAGTCAAGACCAGGGAGGGGTATCCACATGCAAGTTGATGGTTTCCTAACCTAGGGAACTGGTAGGAGGTAAATATTGAGGAGATACTGAAGAAGACATAGATTTAAATTTTATGTAGGAAATAGAAAAAAATGGAATAATTTTTTTACAGGAGAGCAGAAGAAATAGAGAAATGAGTTAAGTTTTCCTTCTTGCATAATGAGCGACGGTGTCCCTCACTACAACTGGGAACTTAGAAAAACAGGGAAAAGAAAGAAATTAGGTTCAGTCTTGACATAGACCAGCCTTTACAGATCTGGGCTGAAGATGTAGACGGGGGATCTTTATCAACAGCACGGAATTGAGGCCATGGAGCAGATGGAATCAATCAGGAAGAGAGTGTAGAGCAATACGAAAAGTAGGTCTAGGAGTGATTGCCAAGGAAACATTTCAGAAAGGGACAGAAGAGGAAACCATTGAGGAGACTGAGGAAAAATGGTGCCAAAGCAGTGAAAGAAAATGACATTAACAATGTCAAATGCTACAGGAAAATCTCACATAACACCAAATGGTCACTGGACTAAATAGGGGGGAGTCATTGGTGATCTTGGCAAGAGCAGTTGGGAGAAAGGTGGCTGAACAACTCGTGGAGCAGACTAGGAGGAGGTGGAGGTGGATGAGGGAGTGGAGACAAGCCCTTCAGCAAGACTGGGGCCCCTGTAGGGAGGAGAGAGACGGGGGCACTGCGGGGAGCGTGCAGCTGATCACACTTGTGTTGGCTCCAAAGTGATGATCAAGATCCCTCTGGCCACCTCTGGGATTTGCCACGAAAAGTTTAAGCAAACAGGCAACACACTCAAACTCTTCATTTATACGGATGCTAGAGTTTAAACTCAAATAACAATTCCCTTTAAAGGGGGAACTCTCGGTGCCTCTTTCTTCTCTCAGTCTGGATAGAAACTTTTCTTTGCCTAAAGAGAAGTGATGCAGAAAAACTCCTGGGAGAAAGCCAAATACTCACATATTCATGGGGAAAGAAAATAGCAACACAGTAAAGTCAATCATTTGGAAAATTTTCCACATAAATACCTTTAGCTATTTGAGGTAGCAGATTTTCTCCAAATTAAACTGTTGCTATGAAAGTCAATGTCAGGAAGTGGCTAAGCTCAATAGTCTTTAAGTTGTGCACAGAATTCCCAAACAGGAGTCCTAGGTCTATCTCTCAGTCCATTTTATTCTCTCAGAGTCTACAGAAGTGGGAAGTGTGGCAAAATGGGCATTTTCAACTTCTCGTGGGGGAGGAGAAGCATCGTATGGTTCAAAAGCAACAGCTGCTGCAGAATCAGGCTCGGCATTAACAATAATCTGGAAAGGATTTTGTTTAAGCCTCCAGGCCTGAGTGTAGTTGAAGGTACAGGGAGCTTTCATGTCGAAAGGGAGAGTTTAGGTACCTTTAGGAGACTCTTTATTGTGTACTGCACTCTAAGAGATGAATGGACAAAAGCAAATGGCTTGGAAGCACCTGGAACTTTAGTAGCAGGGTCTCTTCAGTAAAACTTCAGTGAAAACTGGACAAAATATTAAGTACTGAACCTTGACCTCCCCCCTGTCTGTAGCCGCAGGTAATTTCAATCTAAATAAACCTACAGCAACCAAGGGGGTTGATAGCTGATAGTGGCAGGATCTGCAACTTAAAACAACATCAGAAGCTTAGGCAGTAAATAAAACAACATAAAGGGATCCCTGGGTGGCGCAGCGGTTTAGTGCCTGCCTTTGGCCCAGGACGCAATCCTGGAGACCCAGGATCGAATCCCACGTCGGGCTCCCTGCATGGAGCCTTGCTTCTCCCTCTGCCTATGTCTCTGCCTCTCTCTCTCTCTGTGTGTGTGACTATCATAAATAAATAAATTAATTAAAAAAATTAAAAAAATAAAACAACATAAGGACACCTCTTAATTAGGATACTGGAACCAGTATTGAACTCCCCCCAGAATTGTTTCAGGAAAGTGATTTGCCCTACTGAGTTAAAGGCAGTTTATATGCAAACTTGCTACTTGGGGTTGAGGTCACGTGGCTCACTCACTATTGAACAAGAACTCAGTCAACAGGCACCTGCAGGAGGAGCTGCTGCCAGAGGCTTTGGAGCGGCAGCCTGGTGAGCCTGTTCCTGCCTGTTGGGAAATCCATTTTTGGCTCAAGCCCACTCAGAAAGCCATTCTGCCCACCAAGTGGAGAGAAACCCCTCTCCTGGCCATGGGGTACTCCACCAGGGAAGAATCACAGATAGAAACACAGGCAGGCCAGGGGGCAGCACCTATCAAGAGTGGAAGGGGTGGGTAAGGGGAGAAAGGGAAGCCAGCCCAGAGAAAAGAAGGAAAAGAATGTAACTGGATGCTTCTAATAATATGAGCAATGAGATTAGACTCAGTGGGGAGCCCGGCTAAGGGCACAAGCAGGTGCCAATTTCTACAAATGGAATATGAATCCTGATACAAGGCAGTGACATCCTGGTACGGACAGGCATGGGGCAAAAACAAAGAGGATTCATAGTGTATCCACAGGACCAAGAGATGAACCCTTGCCAGCCCCAAACAGAGACTCTTCTTCCAGTTCAGAGCATTTCCTGGTCCCTTTGTGAGGTGTAAAGGCAAATTCCAATTGGAACTCTAGTCTTTAATTGATTCAGTTGGTCAACATATGGTTATTTGAGCACCTACTATGTGCCAAGCACTGTCCCCTGTGCTTAGGATATAACAGGGAAAAGATAAAACTAGACAAAAAAGATCCCCACCCTCTTAACTCTTACAGTATTTGTGGTTTGTCATAGGCTGCCTAAACTAACATTCTAATAAAATACGATTGTTCTTATTTAACTTATCACAAAGCCCTAAATTAGCCTCTTATATTGCTATAGAATAATGGTTTTCAACTATGACAGTCACTAGAATCACTAAAACTTATAAAAAGTTCTGATGCCAACCAAGGTCCCAAGCCAAACTAATTACATCAGAATCTGGGGTTGTGCTGTTGGGGCTCAAGCACTGGTGTTTTGTAAAAAGGTCCCCCAGGTGATTCTACTGTGCAGTCAGGCCTGAGAGCCAACACCCTTGGCCCACCGGTTCCCTAAGTTGAGCTAAGATCAGAACCACATGGAGGGCTTGTTAAAGCTCAGGTCACTCGCCCACCTCCAGGGTTTTTGATTCAATAGGAATGAAGCGGGGCCTGAAAATTTCCATTTATAAGACATTTCCAGATGATGCTGACTCTGCTGGTGTGAGGCCTACACCTTGAGAAGTAGAGTATAGATAAATATTCAGGTTAGAAGTTAGAAGGTTAGAAGGCCTCTGCCTGATTATTGTCACCAAGACAAAACCAGGAACAAATTACTACCCAGACAGGGCTTATTTCTGTTTGCAGGGGCCAAATAGCACACTTATATGCCTCCGGACTGACCCAAACTAGAAATTCCTGCTTTGGTGATACTGACTCTCAAGGGCAGCATCCTGCAACCTCACCTCCCCCTCCATGACCCTACCGCACACAAATGACGGGTTTCCCCAACCACAGTGGCCTCTCAGGCTCGGGTCAGTGTCAGCGACGAGCAGTTGCAAGAATGGCTGCTACTAAACCAATTTCTTTCTCCCCAATGGACGAAGTGCGGGTGTATCCTGATGACAGTTGAAGACTGCAGGCTACTGGACATATTTAAAGGGTATACTCAGAAAAATCAAAGAAGGAAGAAATAACTTGAAAATATTTCAGCCTTAAAAAGGAAGTATGAGACATTTCCTTTGGGAATAATTCTTGTAGCTCCAAGGGGGTGGATATTTTTCATACTGCAAGTGAAAACCCACAAATGAGAGTGAAGTACATTTTCCTGTTTGTGGCGACCAATTTCAACCTAGCGTCTGACTTCCCTTGAGTTAGAAACACAGACACATAAACAGCTGCGAAACAAGGACTTAAACCTGACAATCTAGAGTTGAACAGGATCACATGTGGGGAGAGGGCCACTGAAAGACTGTTGCAAATATCCTATAAGCTCCTTCCCCATATTAGTGCAGAAAGACATTTCTACCACAATTTGTCCCCCTTCTTCTTGTTAAATTTTATCTCTTTCCTTCTAGATTTCAGTTATCCTTTTATACCCTTAAAATTTGCCTAGAATACTGCTTTCTAATAGCATTTCCAGAGGTGCACCATTAATAAAGAATTAAGAATAATAAACATCTTTTTTAAGATCATGCACTAGCAAGAGTAAACAGCTTATTCCTGTGACCAAGCTTGGAGCTCGGCATCATCTAGAACCGCTTCCTGCCAGCATTTCAAACTGAAGAATTCTGTTCCGACTCCGATGTCTAAGGCCACCACATACACTGATGAAGACTATAGAACTCCACGCGTGGATTGCCTGCTAACTGCCTGTACTTTTTGTGTTCTCATCACTTATCCTTACTCAGCCTGCTACTTTAGCTCATCAGGCTCTCCATTTTTCTATGATCTATTTAAACTGTGTTCTGTGTGCCAGACGCGGAGCTAGATCTTCCCTCGTGAAGTTTGCTGTCCTACTTCTCCTCTCCCCTCCCCGCCAGGCTGTGAGGCACAGTCAGACTCCCTTTACCTCATTCCCTCTCCAGCTATGGATCCCCGGGTCTGTGTTTGTGAGGGTGTTATCACTAGTATCCTCTCATTGTCTTCTTTTCTTTCCACATATGCCCTGCAATTCCCAGCCCTGATCCTTTGCTGAATTTATTATGTATTTATAAAGTTGAACTTTACCTGGTCATTCAGCACTCCTCCAGATTAATTTTATTTACACCAGCTGCTTAAGATTCTCCCCCTTAGCAGAGAACCTCATCTCCTACTTTACTGGAAAGGCCATAAGCATTCATTTCCCCAATGTGCTTTGCCCACATCCAATTTTGTCAAGACTCATTCATATTTATCCTCTGCTTTTTAAGAAAAGTATGTATTCATGAGAGACACAGAGAGGCAGAGACATAGGCAGAAGGAGAAGCAGGCTCCTCTTGGGGATCCCGACCCGGGACTCGATCCCATGACCCTGGGATCATACCCTGAGATGGAGACAGATGCTCAACCCTGAGCCACCCAGACGTCCCTATCCTTTGCTTCTTAAATCTGGGCTTTTGTGCCATCAGCCTATTTGGTTCTAGGCTCTTGCTCCAGAAATGAATTTCTTCCTGTATTTCTTCAGTCTCTTTCTCATGGTCCTTTCCTTTATGGTTCTTTTTCCTCTACTTGCAAACTTCTTCAAAGGGGAAAAAAAATGTGCCTCTTATCTGAATCTCTTTTCAGCTGCCATCCTCTTCTTCATTTTCCCTTCACTGCAAAAATTTTTAAAAGAATAAGACATACTTTTGACATTAGTTCTTCACTACTCTTTTAATCCAAAACCCATGCAGTCTGGCTTCAGCCTCCTGCACTCTCTGGAAACTACTCTCCCCAGTGTCACCAGGGACTCCGGATTGTACACCTAGATTCTTTTAGAGCTTCTCTCTACTTAACCTGTCTGCATTGCCTGGGACTAGTGACCACCTCCTTGAAATGCACATCCTACCTCTCTGCTTTTCCTCTCTCTCTTTTAATGGCTCCTCTTCACCTGTCCACCCAGGGTCCCAACATGAATCCTCTTCTTAACTTACAAACTTCTTTTGGGAAATCTGACTCCAGCTACAATCAAGGCATCAGTGTCTGTAGCCTCTGCCTCCTTCAAACCCCCAAATACTCTGATCTTTTATTTTTTTCTTTATGTAAATTCAAAATTGGTTTCAGATAAATCTCTCAAGTGTAACTACATCATACTGATAGTTAAATACAGAGAGCATCTGCTTTACTGGGCATCTGAGGTTGGCGGCATAATTTTTTCACACAAAAAAAATCTTGGGAACAAACCTAATGACACATGCCTATGAGAAGTCCGGAATGTCTCCCCGCATCCTTGTAGACACGAGCCACCCTGGTACCATGGAGAGGGCCAATATTCCATCTCGTCTGTTACTTTAGGTTTGTTCTAATTCAAAGGCAGAGATTAAGTTCCCATTGCTTGATACCTTATAACACAGCTGCAACAATTTTAACCTGAAATACTTATAGCAGGGTTAATTTCAACTACTTAAACATCACAGAATGTATAACTTTGAACAATATGACTCCTTGGAGCCAAGAAAATCTTTCATATCATTAACTGTCTGAGGTCACAACATTTGGGATTATTAGCTACTAATCATTTTATAAATCAGGAGAGGTCTTCCAAATATAATAATTTTATTAGAAGAGTTGTTGTTTTAATTTTATTCCTGCTTTTTGGCAGTAATCGGATACTAGGGCTAACTGCCTATTATGGCCAAATCTAGGTTTTAATAATTAGACCACATTGTGGTAGACATCTGTCTTTTTTTCTTTTTTTAATCTTCTAGCATCAACCTAGTAACAATCAAACCCTTTCAAACTGCCTTTCCTCATTCCTTCTAGGTCTGTTGAAACCTTTAATCAGAGAATCCTCCCCCTGCCTTTCCTGGTGACTAGATATGGTTATAATAGCAGTTACAAATATGGCCACAGTGACTGGCCCTCAGCTTCAGCTGAGCCAATCAGAATCTCTCCTGGGGATTTATAAATGGCTATTGAAGAAGAAAAGCTTTCTTTTCTCCCTGATGTCACTAAGCTAAAATAATGTAATTAAACCTGGAGCTGTTCAAGCCATGTCTCTTTTCCCCCCAGTCTCCCCAGCCCAGGCATATGAGGAAGTCCATATCCATGCACAAATAGATAAGAGTAAAAAAGTAGGAAGGGAGTGAGAGGAACCTACAGATGTCACTTGAGTACCTGAGGCAAGACCCACTCCTAGATTCCCATTCGGGTGACTCAATCTATTCTCCTTAAGCTAGTTTGAGTTAGTTTTCTCTCAGTTGCTTCTGAGGAGTCCTGACCAATAAACATATCATCTATGTATAAGGGAATACTTATTTATCTGTACAGACTCTGGAACAGGAGGGCATGTACCACTCTGTTCCAAGTGATAATCAGTTCATTTCCCAAATTGATGGCCCATGGAATGTTAATAATCCCACAGGATGTTAACATGTGTGCCATGGATAATGTGCTGGGTGGTCAAGGAAGCCTGATAAAGATAAACAAAGTGAATAGGTTCCTTTATAGGAGGATCTCTCAGAATACTTATTAGAATACGGTGATACATGCATTATGAATTTTCAGAAAGGAGACTAGTGTGCTAATTTCCCCCAAATTATCTGATAATAGAAGCTTTTTTCTAATAGAGTTTAGTTTGGGAAATGTTACTTGCCTTCCACTGAACAAGCAGAGATATTCAAGTAAGCATTTTAACTAATAGGCATAAACACAGATATACTTATTTGTACTACAGTTATTTGTTTCCATGTGCTGTTTGTGTTAGACTACATTTCCTGAGTACATTGGCTATGGCTTAATTGCCTTTGTATCCATAACAACTAGCATAGTGCCTAAAACAGAAGGCAATATTCATTATAGACCAAGAAAGACAAGATAAATGATAAATTTTAAAAGTCATGGCAAACATTCAATCAAATTTTCTAAAGTATAGGTAAATAACAGGACATTAGAGTTGATAATATAAAAAATTAAAAATAAGTTGAATACACACTCTTGTTAAGCCTGTCTAATCAGTGGGTATTCCTTTGTAAGATCTGTAATCATTTGAGGAGTTGAAAGAGAAGTAAGAGAAGTTGAAACACCGGAGAACAAATCAGGTATCTAGTTCCTTTGATCAGTCAGGAACCATGGATGCTAAAAGGCAGACTTAATTGTGACATCCATGACACAGACCTGCTAGTCCTGTGATTTCGGATAGGCAGCAGAGGCAGGAATGACTTGTTTGCTTTTAGGAATTATTTATGATGATCTGAAATTTAATAGTCTACCCACACAGAGCAGCATTTATTTGCCTAATTGCCTTCATACATTCATTTATTCAACATATTAAGTGCCACATATGTAAATATGTAAAAGTCATAATCATATCAAGTCACATAAGAAAAGCCCAGAGCAACTAGAAACACCAATAATGTAGATGAAAAGATATATTTGAATCCATTCGGGAGCTTGCCACTTGCCATCACTGGAGTTCACTAAGAAGAGACATCTGGGGGCACCCGGATGGCTCAGTGGTTCAGCTTCTGCCTTTGGCTCAGATCATGAGTGATTCCAAGGTCCTGGGATCAAGTCCTGCATCAGTATCCCTGCAGGGAGCCAGCTTCCCCTCTCTCTGTGTCTCTGCAGCTCTCTCTGTGTCTCTCATGAATAAATAAATAAAATCTTTAAAAAACAAAACATCTGTCATTCGACACTAATTGGGTAATTTGCACAGTGACTCTTGAACTCACAAATGGTTTATGGTAGATAAAGTTTAATGTCACAGGTAATATGGATTGCATTTTAAAAATCTTCAAGGATCTATCCAATCATTTTATCAGTTTTATAAGAAGAGAACTCATGTTGAGGGTTTACCTCACAATATTAGCTTTCTTTAAATTATGTTTCCACTTTGGCTCGTACAGAAAAAGAAATAAAGGTAAGAAGGTGACAAGCACAGATATTTAGTTTTATTGGATTTTTTCCTGAAGAATCTTGTAAGATACATATAATTTCTGATAACCCTAGTTTCAAGAAGAGTGTTTTCAGAATAATCACAACTGAAAGAAGCATTGTGTTAGAATGAAATTTTAAAAAGCCTAACTAATGAAATACACCACTGGGTTATCAAGTTATAATAATTCAGTTTGGTTTTGCCTATTTTCAACTTCTGACTTTTATTGGTCCTATATTTCCAGAGACAGACTCCTGTGTCATTTTGATTGAACTGGTTTCTGTCCTCCAGGAATCCTGATGGAATGGCACAGAGAACAAAAGAAACCACAGTCCTCTCCCTCAAACAAATGCTTTAAGTAAATAGGATTAATAAAACTTGCCTTCTCTAATATTGTTTGAAAATCCCCCTTACATTCTCTTTCCTCCTTGCCAGGTCCCTCAGAACTTCTGTAGACAGCAAACATCAAAAGGACCAAAGATTTTTATAGTGATTCAACCGCCCACAGCAATGAAGTAAACCCTGATTTTCTTTCAGCCTAGGAAATGATCAGCAAAGAGGCTTCACAAACAGCCTCTTTAACATTTGAAGTTTAAAAAAAAAAATCAGTGTAGCAGAACGGTTACTTTCATAAACACCTTTGGGGCTTTGTTTTTTTTCTCTCCTCTCTTTTTTTTTTTTTTTTAAGTACCCTGCTAATCCCCCCTCTGCAAACATTATAGAATATTTACTTTACCATGACTTTTTGGTTAGGCATTTTAAATATGCTTTTAAAAAAACAAAAGATAAAAATATATTTCATTTTGGGCATGACTTTCCTCGTGCTTCTTTCCTTGGCTCCCTTAGGTGCTGATCTACTCCCCGTCTTGCCTGGAGTTCCTGCACGACTTCCTGCCCAGTCACGCCTCTCTTAGTCTCCCTTCAGCCCCAGAATTCAGCCTTTGGGGCTGAACTCTGAAATCACTGGGCGTTTTCTTTCTTTAGAGGCAGATCCCTCCACAAAGCAGGGCACCCTGCAATCCGGCCGGGTGAGCGCTGCGGTTGGGATCTGGGGGGAGGGCGCATCCCCAGGGCCAGCTCCCTGAGCTCCCAGGCCTGTACTGCGGTTTGTCCAGGTGAGACGCTGAAGCTCCTGTTCCAGAAAGGCTATTGCTTGAGGCCAAGGGAGAGATGTGTGGTTTTCCTCGGGGCTCAAGCAGATAAACAAGGGGGGTGCTCAGCGGTTTAGCGCCGCCTTCAGCCCAGGGCGAGACCCCAGATGCCTGGGATCAAGTCCCACGTAGGGCTGCCCGCATGGAGCCTGCTTCTCCCTCTGCCTGTGTCTCTGCCCCCCCTCCCCCGTGTGACTCTCATGAATAAATAAAAATCTTTGAAAAAAATTTACAAATAATACCCACAGGGGATGCCTGGGTGGCTCAGTCGGTTAAGCATCTACCTTTGGCACAGGTCGTGATCCCAGGGTGCTGGGATCTAGCCTCTAGTTGGGCTCCCTGCTCAGTGGGGAGTCTGCTTCTCCCTCTTCCTCTACTCGTCCTGGCCCTGCTCATACTCTTTCTCTCTCAAATAAATAAATAAACTCTTAAAAAAAAAAAAAAAAAACCTACATCACCAACCCTCAGCCTCACTTTTAAAGGATATATATTTTTTCTCAGCACTATTTAGGTACAGGCAGAAATAAATCTACAAAAACTCTGTATTTTCCTTTCTTATATTAAGCTAAAGATATCCACATCCATGTTCCTTGGGACCTCTCTGAGTGCAGAAATGGAGAAATGCCTAGAGGAGAGTCATGGACCAGAGAAGTAAAGTGGGTAAACAAAAGCACACAATTTGCACAATTTAATAGAATATCAGAATTATAGTTAAATCCCAAGCTTGGGGAGCAGCATGGGAAGCAGCTGGGGAAGGGTGGACAGAATAGAAGTAGGACCGAACTTCCTAAATAAGTTGTTGGTATAAACAAAACAGGTAAATTAACTTTTACGAAGTCCTACTTAAAAAAAGTTACCATGGGGATCCCGGGGTGGCGCAGCGGTTTGGCGCCTGCCTTTGGCCCAGGGCGCGATCCTGGAGACCCGGGGTCGAATCCCATGTCGGGCTCCTGGTGCATGGAACCTGCTTCTACCTCTGCCTGTGTCTCTGCCTCTCTCTCTCACTCTCTCTGTGTCTATCATTAAAAAAAAAAAAAAAAGTTACCATGGCCAAGCATTGGCCTCTCTAGAGCAGGAGATGGGTTGTCGCTGTTCACATTTTGCACAGCATGTAAAGCAACAGCACGAGAGCTTCCTTAGGGAGAAGAGCTCTCTCTAGTCACAAGACCTTCTTAGTTATCAAGCTCACAAAAGAAACAGACCCAGCTCTCTCAGGCACCTTATTATGACCCCCAAACAGTAAGCCCACAGGAAAATCCACTTAGTCCAAGTTAAACTAATGAAAGGGGCATTGATCTTGCTCCTCAAAGGTAGATTATTTACCCAAACTCAAGTCATTGGGTGATCCAATGGCCTGGGTAGCAAAAGAAAGTGATTTTATTTTGCCTAAAAGCTATAAGCTGAATGTCCTCAGAATTCTAACTTTTTTTTTTTTTTACATAAGGAATTACTTTGTGGTAAGGAAACAAAATTGATAAAACTGGAAAAATATTCTCTTTAAACAAAAATGAAATATGGCTGCCCCAAATGACTAGCACAACGGCCAAGAGTTACATTCTTTCTTCAAATACTAACACTACATGTACACATCCTTCAACCTAACTTTTTTTTAAAATTGAAGTATAGTTGACACTCGATGTTACATTCATTTCTGGTGTGCAACATAGTGATTTGACAAGTCCATATGTTATGCTGTGCTCTCCACAAGCATAGCTACAACTGTCACCACACAACACTATTTCCACACCATTGACTATATTCCCTATGCTGTATCTTTTATCTCTGTGGCTTATTCTATAAATGGAGGCCTGTATCTCCTATGCCCTTTCACCTGTTTTGCCCATTCCCCCTCCCTCTGGCAACCATCAGTGTGTTCTCTGTATTTACACGAAATTCTAATTTCTTAGAGATATAGCCAACCTTGTCACATATATGAAAGGCAACTCACATTTTCTCTCCAGGTAACTCTAAATTTCAATCTTTATTGTCCTCTCCCAGATGTCACAACTCCTCCTGCCAGATTCCCCATTATTTCAAGAGACAAGAATATTCCCTAAGGCCTCCTTTTAAATATACATCTTTCTGAGATCATGTTTCTGGTTTCCCTGAAGATTGTCACATCAATAAATCTGTCTTCTGCCTGGATCCTCAGTTTTGAAAATAATTTTATCACCTTAGCTAGGTACAGCCGACATTTCTCTCTTATATGTATTCTTCAATCCAAACAGAAGGATTGCACCATTTGAAGGCATAAAAACATTTATATGTAGACCTTGGCATAATTGTAGATGCAGATGAGACTTTCTGCAAATAGGCCAATTGCCAAACCCAGACCACAGGAAGACCCTATCTGAACCTGGCCCAACATAAAATCAGTTAAGTCCATTATGTGGAAGCCTTAGGAAAGTATGGTTTATGGAGCAATAGCCTGAGACATCATAAGGATTAACTTGCTCCCAGTATTAAAAAAAAAAAAGAAAAGAAAAAAAAGGCATCAAAAGCCTTGCTCCTTTAGAAACATTTAGAGCTTTCAAGCCCACACACACTCAGATAGTACTGATAATTCTCTCTCTGTTTGTAGGATTTGGAAGAGCTACAAAGAATAAAGAGCCACAATATTTTGACAAAGTATGATGTATTCTTCTCTTTAGGTATGTTTGTTAGAAAACCTGGACTTTTCCCCTTCAATTAATAAAATATCATAAGTATAAGAAGCTTTGAATATATAAAGACTTTCCAGGAATACAACAGATAAATACACATACTTGTTATATATAAAGCACTGATATTTTAAAAATCACCTAGTTGTATAAAACCACAGTTTTCAAGGTACTCTCACATACATTATTGTGAAAGATTCAGTATAAAACATTTTATTCAACTAATATCTAAACAGCATTACTCACTTTTTCCACTTCTGAGTACATGAGAGAGGCCATCAGCAATTAATTTTTAAAAATTTAATTAGGATTTATATCCTACCTGTTCCCAAACAAGATTGAAATGATGCAGAATATTAAACCCAAGGTAAAATGGCAACATTAAAAATCAAAGAACATAGAAAACCAAGTAAAAGAAGTAGATGTTTCCAAGCAATTGCAACAAGTTGTGACACTGGGGGCCGTGAACGTGAACTTGCCTCTCACAGGAGTTAGCCTTTGCTCACCAGCAGGGCGGGGGTTGGGAGTGGGGAGTGGGGGGTGGGATGCTGAAACACTGGGCTACTTAACAATATGTTTCCAGAACCATCTGACCATCAGGGCCTCTGGATTAATTATACTCCTGTATTTCTCAGAAAGTGATTGGTAAACCAACTGAAATGGGATTTTCAGTGATGCTTATTTTTAGAATGCATATTCCTGGGCTTAGCCTAAGATCACTGGTGGCAGGATTCTGGGATTATATTTTCACATACCCACTAGGTTCTATTTTTGCTCTGTAAATTTGGAAACCACTGCTTTTCTGGGATTAGTGCCTGTGATGTGGGAATAATAGAAAACTCAGGACCAGGAAGACAGAAAATAAGGAATGCCTGGGTGGCTCAGTCAGATAAGTGTAAAACTCTTGATTTTCTCAGGCCATGATCTCTGGGTTGTGAGATCATGCAGGCATGGAGCCTCCTTGGGATTCTCTTCCTCTTCCTCTGTTCCACTGCACCCCCCTCCCGACTCTCTCTCTCTTAAAAAAAAAAAAAAAAGTAGAAAATTGTTCTGTTCTGGTTCTCTATCTCTTGGATACTGCTTTTTGCCCTCCGATTTTTGCCCTGTGCTCATAGTACTTTCAAATGCCTGGTCCATTGACAGCTTAATGTTTTTCTTTGGATGTTCCCATATACTTGGCCTCTTCTAACTATAGTATTCTCCTTCCAACTTCCCATCCCATCCCCTAAAATTGTTGTCTGTTGGCCATTTGTAGGTCTTCCCTGGAGAAATATCTGTTCATGTCTTCTGCCCATTTCTTGATTGTATTATTTGTTCTTTGGGTGTTGAGTTTGGTAAGTTCTCTATAGATCTTGGATGCTAGCCCTTTATCTGATATGTCATTTGCAAATATCTTCTCCCATTCTGTTGGTTGTCTTTTGGTTTTGTCAACTGTTTCTTTTGCTGTACGAAAGCTTCTTATCTTGGTGAAGTTCCAATAGTTCATTTTTGCCTTTGTTTCCCTTGCCTTTGGAGATGTGTCTAGCAAGAAGTTGCTGCAGCCAAGGTCAAAGAGGTTGCTGCCTGTGTTCTTCTCTTGGATCTTGATGGATCCCTGTCTCACATTTAGGTCTTTTATCCATTTTGAGTTTATTTTTGTGTGTGGTGTGAGGAAATGGTCCAGTTTCATTCTTCTGCATGTGGCTGTCTAATTTTCCAAAAGCCATTTGTTGAAGAGACTATCTTTTCCATTGGACATTCTTTCCTGCTTTGTCAAAGATTTTGTTCATAGAGTTGAGGGTCCATTTTTGGGTTCTCTATTCTGTTCCATTGATCTAGTTTCTGATTTTGTGCCAGTACCACACTGTCTTGATGATTACAGCTTTGTAATAGAGCTTGAAGTATAGCTAAAATGTCTGTGCTACCTAGAGCAATCCATACATTCAATGCAATCCTTTTCAAAATACCATCCACTGGTTGGTGGAAAAAATAATCCTAAAAATTGTATGGAATGAGAAAAGACCCCAAATAGCCAAAGGAATGTTGAAAAAGAAAAACCAAAACTGGTGGCATCACAATTTCAGCATCTCTTTTATAGCTCTGCACAGCTACAATCTCTCCTTGTCTTGCTTGGGATTAATTTACTCCAGCACTGTTTAGGGGAACATGTAAGATACTCCCTTCATAGCTTCTGGCCATCAATAACCAAATATGGACCTATGTAGGAGGAATTATCTGTTCTCTGCTCTTTAATGTTATTTCCAGTTAATGGGCCTTATTGGATTATTCTCTATATTTGAGGTACATATCTTATGTTTTCCCTACTCTCCAAATGCTCTCACATTCTACTACTCTTGCTATCTTCCACTTTAGCTCCATATATTCCCTGGCTTATGTTATCTCCTCATGTGCCTCCTGTATTTGACCATTCACCTGAAGGTACATTCAACATCCTGACTAAACTTAAAGTTTATGGTCCTAATTTCTGCAGTATAATGATCAATCCTCCAGTCATACATCTGGGAATTCATCATCATTCAACACCCATTTAGTCCCAAGGTTTTGCTGCTCTTGTTCCCTGTGAATTTTTGCCTTTTCTCTTATAATTTAGGATTTTACTCTGCTCTCCCCACTATGCCCCACCCCTGACTTTTATTAGGATTGTTAAGACTGTTGTCAAAAATATTTGCTCCATCTTTAAGAAATATCTTTGTCCCTAGCTCAAAACTTCTCTTAGATCATGTACAGCATGTCCTGAGAGTTATCTATGTTTGACTCTGCTTCCTAAGCTCCCAGTGTTAATAAGAGCATTAGATGAAAACACCCCCTCCGTACCCAGCTCCTTCAGTCTTACACTAAAGACTTCCAAGTTTCTAGAAAACCTTCTACTTTTCTTCGAACTGACCAGACAAGCCAGAACAAGGGCAAGTGTCTGCTGGGTGCATGGGGTTTAGGACGTCACTTCAGATTTTGGGGAGAATTCACAAGAAGGCCGGACAGCTAATATGGCACAGCAGGTCTGCATACAGGCAATTCCATAGCAATCCACAAGAAATCACAATTATCTCTTCACGGGACCTAAGTCCTATTATTGCTTTCATCTGCTGGGGTGACTGTGCCCCTTAGTCAAGTGCCAAAGCTGTCTCATACCAGCTGGAGGGTGACAACTGCTAAATGTTTAGGACTTTTGCAAGCTAGTTCTTTAATATAGCCATTAATAAACATTAACTTATATTAACTTACAATGAAATAAATCGTATTTAAAAACAAAGGGAACATGGCTAACAGACATGTGAAAAGATGATCAGTATCACTCCTCAAGGAAATGCAAATCAAAACTATAATGAGATATCACCTCACATCTGTCAGAATGGCTAAAATAAAAACCTGAGAAATAACAAATGGTGGTGAGGATGTGGAGAAAGGGGAACACTTGTGCACTGTTGGTGTGAATGCAAATTGATGCAGCTACTGTGGAAAACAATATGGAGGTTCCTCAAAAAAGTTAAAAACAGAAGTACTCTGCATTCCAGTAATCGCACTACTGGTATTTACCCTAAAAATACAAAAACATTAATTCAAAGGGATATATGCACCCCTATGTTCATTGCAGCACTATTTACAATAGCAAGCTATGGAAGCAGACCAGGTGTCAATCAATAGATGAATGGATATGGAAGATGTGGTATATATGCAATAGAATATAATTCAGCCATAAAAAAAGAATGAATTCTTGCCATTTGCATCAACATGGTTGGAGCTAGAGAGTATAATGCTAAGTGAAATAAGTCAGAGAAAGGCAAATACCATAAGAATTCACTCACATGTGGAATTTAAGGAACAAAACAAATGAACAAAAGAAAGAAAAAAAGAGACGCAAACCAAGGAACAGACTCTCAACTAGAGAGAACAAACTGATGGTTACCAGAGGGGAGCTGGGTGGGGGAATGGGTGAAATAGGTTAGGGGGATTAAGGAGAGCACTTGTCATGTTGAACACTAAATAATGGATAGAATTGTTGAAGCACTATATTGTACACCTGAAACTGAAATAACACTCTATGTTAACTATACTGGAATTAAAGTTAAAAACTTATTACAAAACCAAAAAGTCAATAAAAAATAAAAACAAAGGTGGCAATAAAAATTCATCACTTCCTAATTATTTTACTATTATCTGTGCTCTTGGGGTTATTTACATCTGTTGTATCTGTACAATAGAAATAATATATAATGGCATACAACCACACATGTCCTCTCAATTCTGTGTTAAGTCACATCAAGTTGGTTGAAGTAAGCCATGGTGAAAGTATGTACACCAGAGAAAACAGCAAATGCTACAAATCAGGGCTTATCCCATCCCTTCCTTCAACCCCTAGAAAGCTGTTGAATACTGACCAGTACATTATTACTGTGAATCCACTTAGTATTAAAATGGAAAAATACAAAGGTACAGTATAGTTAGTGAAATTTCCCTACTTTAATTCACACTTTTCCATTTCTTCCAACCTGCTTTTCTTTCAAAGTGTTCCAACCTCTCCCAAGTCAAAACATGTGGAAGCATAACCTATATCAAACAACTGACCTGAATAGTGTTCATATTATTACTTTATTAATTGGCTCTCCTAAGATGAAGAGCCAATTAATAAGACTAAGACTTCATCTCCTAAGATGAAGTCAGAAATTCCTTTATATAAAGGAATCTGATTTTTCTGTTCAAAATCCCTTCTCCTTTACCTACATTGTCCCCAGATCCTTTTCTGCACATGTGTGTTTGTACCTGTGTTTGTGCATATCCATTTGCTCTATGTATAGTTACTTCTTAATAGCTAACTTGAACTTCAAATAACTACAGTTAAAGCTCAACTCTGTATCTAGGAAGACACTAGAAAGGGAGATCATTAAATGCCTTAGAATCAATACTTGAATTCTTAAGAGGGAATTCAGGAGGAGATCAGCAAATGTTATTAAAGGATCAGGAACTGACTCAAGAAAATATAAAGAAAGTAAGACTCCTTATATGGCAATGATAAGGCTAATGGGAAACTGAAAGTGATCTTAGAGAATGACTGGGAATTTTATACAGAGGAGTCATTGTTCTGGGTTTCCACTTAGGATAAGTTAAGAGAGATTTAACTTACAGCACTTCATAGAAAGAACTTGAGAAGAATTCAGCAAGAGAAAATTATCTTAAGGGGTTATTTCCCCCTAAAGTTCTTTTTAATCAGCCATTTTAATCAATGTTTCCACAGAAGCTTAATTCAGAGGTAGAGAGTCTTATTACTAAAAAGTCACTCAAAAACGCAATCAATGGAAGATGGGATGTCTGGATTTTCCCCAAAAGTAGATATGGACTTTAGCTTTCTAAATATTCTCAGATGTTCTAAGCTCACCTGAAGATCATATTTACTGAGGCTTCCTCGAATAGGTGGGTACGTATACATAAGGGATGAGGATATAAATACCAAAGACACATAATACCAAATCAGATTAAAAAAAACCTTCATTCTGAGACTCAGTTTCTCAACAAGATCCCTTTGTGGGAAGGCATGGGAGGGCCTTAAATAAACAAATTCCCCTAATAACCTACCATTTGTGTGTCTAATCCCATTTTGAACCCATTTACGCATTAAGTGCAACCTCCCAAGGTAGTTACTTCCCTGTTGTTTTTTTCTTCTAGTATTTGGGGATTTGTTAAATCCTATGCATATATTAAAACCCTTTTGGGATCCCTGGGTGGCGCAGCGGTTTGGCGCCTGCCTTTGGCCCAGGGCACGATCCTGGAGACCCGGGATCGAATCCCACATCGGGCTCCCGGTGCATGGAGCCTGCTTCTCCCTCTGCCTGTGTCTCTGCCTCTCTCTCTCTCTGTGTGACTATCATAAATAAAAAAAATAAAAATAAAAAATAAAAAATTATAATAAAACCCTTTTGATGGGGATCCCTGGGTGGTTCAGCGGTTTAGTGCCTGCCTTCGGCCCAGGGCATGATCCTGGAGTCCCGGGATCGAGTCCCACATTGAGCTCCCTTCATGGAGCTTGCTTGTGTCTGCCTCTCTCACTCTCTGTGTCTCTCATGAATAAATAAATAAAATCTTTTAAAAAATCCTTTTGAAAATAAAAAGGCTATAAATCACTAAATGTATTAATTAACTGCATTAATTATAATTAATAAATTAAAAGTCAGAATTTACCCTACTCGGGACACCTGGGTGGCTCAACGGTTGAGCGTCTGCCTTCAGCTCAGGGCGTGATCCTGGAGTCCTGGGATCGAGTCCTGCATTGGGCTTCCTGCACAGAGCCTCCTTCTCCCTCTGCCTGTGTCTCTGCCTCTCTCTCTGTGTCTCCCATGAATAAAGTCTTAAAAAAAAAAAAAAAGAATTTACCCCATTCAATCCCTATGAGATGTAAGACTTCCAATGACTTCCATAATTTGGCCTCCACTTATCTATTCAATCTCTTCTCTTACCACCATTTCCCCAGCCCACTCCAAACCCTATGCTTCAATGGTACCAAATCATTGCCAGTTCCTTTAAATTGCATGGGTATTTGGCAGAAAGATATTTCCCATTTCTGGAAGATGTTTCCTTCTACCGTGAAGACTTCCTGACTCCCCCTGACCCCTCCTACCTGGTTTAGGTACTGCTTCTGTTTGTTCCTGTTGTACTTGTGCTTGCCCTCACCAAGAGTATCTGAATTCCCCATCAGACTGTCAGGTCCTTGGAAACAGGAACTGTCCTTTTTGTTCATCTCTCTATCCAACGTAGCAAGCATTCAGTTATAATTGTTAAACTCATAAATTAGAAAGGTTAATAGACTTAAAATAACATCACCACTACATTCCATACTTGAGGCTCAGTATATCAACTCTGGCCTTCTATACAGAATGGGATGATTTCATGGTCAATATAGTCACCACTTTCTGAATTTCATTAGGAATCATGCAGTCTCCCAAATGCAAGTTTATGATGATTTTATACACATATCAAGTCAGTTTTTGCTTTCTTTCCTAGTAGTGTCTGGGATTTCATTCAATTTTTTGGCTTATATCTTCATGCAATGTTTGTGGTGGCATCAAGGTCTATTTTATAGGTCGGAAAAGATCATTTATAACTATCATCCTATAAGGATGGTTTGTAGGATAAAAAAGGCAGAAACAGTGAACTGCATTTAAATTTATCTTGTTTGATTTTGTATATTACTGGTAGCACGTAATTCAGCCCTTTGTTAAACAAAATTGAAAAGCCACTGTGAAGTTCAAAAACATCTCCTCCTCTAAGGAACAAAAGCAGGAGAAACTTTCATTGTAATGAGGGAAATTAAACCTTGATTTTGAAATAGCTTTGTCCTCACAAAGATGAGTTATTAAGAGAGGAAACCAAGAGTGGAAAGATAAAGGCAGAGATGATCAGACTAGTAAAGATTAGTTGAATGTACGGAAGTCTGCTCTAAAGCTGTGTATAGGCTTTACTGGGAGAATTAGAAGAGTGTCATGGTGGTGAGGTGTGAATTGGGGAAAAATAAAATCCTGATCTATAAGAAATATTACTTGGCTTTATTTGCTCAAAAGCATATGATACTTTAAGCTTGGAAACTTTTAAATAGTTTCAATTAAAAAGATATGTTGATGTTGATTTAAAACCAGTTTTCAGCTGATGTTATTCTTAAGTTATTTCTCTATAACAGAACTTAGGAGTTTTAAATGACATTTTCTGAAATAAATTGAGATTTTAATTCCAAGTCATGTCTCACAGGAAAATTGCAGGTGAATAGGAAGGTCACCTTATTATAATTATTAGTAAAAATATAGTTATCTGCTTAGATTGTTATCAGGAACAAGCAAAGTTTTCTTTCCCTTTGGGAATAAAAGGGGTCAGTGATACAAACCTCCTGTTTGTGACTGATAATTAAAGATTGGTGATTAAAGCATAGGCACTTTTTTTCTGCCTCTCTTGCTCTTCATAAACTTGCTTTCTTAATGATTTTAATCAAAAGTTTACAGAAAAATAGGATTGATTTTATGTCATGAGATTGAAAAGCAACCCAGGAGGCTTGAGATACTCTCAAACAAGTCATTCTGGTCATGATTACAAATCATTCTGATGGAGGAGAGAGGATAATCAAATGATCCTGTACATTGGTCCAAAAAATAATCTACACAAGAACAGGGTGTGGAGACAGGATTTAGTGGCACCGTGTTTAAAAAGGATGGTTGTTATCTAAATCCATACACTCAAACAGGTTTTTATGTCTCACTAATTTATTTTAGTCTAAATAGTCAACAGTTCCATCATGTTTTTAGCCATGATATTGACTTTTTTGAAGCATTTAAAGTTGTAAATAGCATATCCATCATTTTGGGTTTGTCTGATTATTTCCTCTTGGTATCTAATGCTTTCCCTTCATTCCTCTTCCCCCTAACTTTCCTTTAAGTTTCAAACAAGGTGTTAACCAACAATATACAACTCAGAGGCCAAATCCAATCCTCCATTTTATTTTTGTAAATAAAGCTTTATTGGAACAGAGCCACACCCATTAGCTTACATATTGTCTATCACTGCTTTCCTAGGGCAGGGTTGAGCAATGCTGAGGAGACCATATGGCCCACAAAGCCTAAAATAATTATAATCTGTCTCTTTTTAAAAAATCTTTGCCAATTCCTATACTGGAAAATTGTTTAAATTGAGATAAAGTATTTTTGGCACAAAGGTGATGTATTTCATATTGCATCCTCTCAGGATGCACAATGTCAGGTTGTTAGTCCACTACTAGTGATGTTGTTTGTTTACTTAAAGCGGTGATAGCCAGATCTCCCCAATGTATAGGCATGTTTTTTTCCCTCTTTTCATTTAGTAAATAATTCATGAAGAGATACTTTGGTTCTGTAAATATTCTGTTTATCATATAAAAATATTCCATCTAAAGACTTTATTATCTACTGATGGTCTTTACCTGAAATAATTATTACATTGGCGATTGAAAAGTGCCAGCTTCTAAATCTATTAGGTCTTCAACATTTATGAGATGACAAAATGATAATTTCTTTGCTCCAAATGTAGAATCAGCCATTTTCTTCTCAGTTAATCCTGATTCTTTTAGGTGAAAATGATATTTAGAAATCAATATCTAAATTGATGTAGGTGCTAGCCTGTATGATTTAGTACCTGGAGTGTATGGCCCATAGGCTGAAATATTTATTATCTAGCCTTTTACAGAAAAAGCATACTGACTCCAGGTATAGGGAAATAGCAGAAGGGAGGGCCATTACATACCCTAGTCCTGTTAACATTAAAATGTTCCTTTAAACGTTTTGTCCTACCACAAATGTAAAATATTTCAAGGTCACAATACCAATGTTCTCACTAATAGTAAACCACTGAGTGAAGTTTAAGATTTCTTCCCAGTACTTTTCCCCTTAAAATTCATCCGACTGGGATCCCTGGGTGGCGCAGCGGTTTGGCACCCGCCTTTGGCCCAGGGCGCAATCCTGGAGACCCAGGATCGAATCCCACGTCGGGCTCCCGGTGCATGGAGCCTGCTTCTCCTTCTGCCTGTGTCTCTGCCTCTCTCTCTCTCTCTCTCTGTGACTATCATAAATAAATAAAAATTTTAAAAAAATTTAAAAAAAAGAAAAAAAATTCATTCTTCGACGGAGGATGTATAGAGGCCAAGTTTCTTTTCTTTTCTTTTTTTTTTTTGAGGCCTCGTTTAACTAATATTTTCCTTCCTGTGGTTATATTAGTTGGGAGGGGGCTATAAAAACATTTAAATGATAATTAAGGAAATTAGAATATGGAGTCGATACTAGATGACATTATAGAATTTTTGTTCATTTTCTTAGCTATCCTAATGGTATTGTGGTTAAGTAGGTGATTGTCCTTATTAGCTAAATCATGCCAAAATATTTAGTGGTAAGATTTCATGTCTGCAATGTTCTTTTTTTTTTTTTATGTTTCAGTTTTTTAGAAAACCTAGATTTATTTGTTAAGCTATTACAAAGACAGGACAATTATCATCTGTAGTACTCTGAGGACTTCATCCCAATTTCACTGGTTGTTATGGAAACCAACCTAAGAGGTTAGAAATTAAAGGATATAAACCTGAGGTTATAACAAAACAGACTGGTGACATGTGGCAAAAGGCATTAAAGGCTAATCAGCAGCACTTGTGTTAGTGATAGTATATGTGGCTAAGATATTTCCCAAGAGGCTCCCTAAAGACACTTACCCCTCTGGAGAATGAGCAGCGGTCGGGATTTCTCTGAGATTTTTTTTTTTTTCTTTTTAAGGGGTAAGGGAAGGCCTAGCCTCTAAAGGGGGTAGATATTATACTCCACCTCCCTCTTCCCATCCAGCCTACCTACACTTTCAAGTGCCTGTGTATTCTCACCGTGTGGCCTGCCAGGTTACGGAAGATGCACGTAGTGAAGGTAGGAACTATAGGCCTACTCAGAGGGCACCTATATACAGAGAGTTTTAAGGTAGATGATAAACTACAAATACCCTCTTAGTTCATTCACCTTTGTTAATAAAGGTCATAGTTTCTTCGGTGACAAGTTTTTAATCTCTGTATAGTCTGTCTCATAAAAGAACTGGTTTAGGTAAATTTTGGAGAAGGAAAAAGACTTTTATCAACACTTACTCCACAGTAGAAGAGGCACCAAGTTCTTTTCTACAGCGAGGAGTAGAATCTCACAGCAGCATGAATCATTCTCAGTGACCACAATCTGCATCCCCGAACTATCCAGCAACTGTTGGAAGCTACCTCCATCCCACCTCATAGTCTCTTGTTGACTCTTCTGTCCAGACTCCAGCCATGTTACACTGGCTGCTCAGCCTGAGAAAGCCTGTGTTCTAGACTCTTCAATGTGGCCGGGCCTGCTGCTGCTAATTGGGATAATCCTTCTTCATGGGTATAAAATGTAGGGATGTCTGCCCACCCTTGTTCATGTGCTTCTGCATCCTATTCTTCTCCATCCTCGTCAGATGGTTATCTGAATCTTCATCCTCAGGATCTGGAGGCAAAGTTGGGCGTTCACACATTGCAGTGAACATTGCTGATTTATCACTAGGCACAAATCTAAGTTCAGCAATAGGTTCAACATTATCATCATTGTCTTATTCTTCAGCAACAGATACTTTTGATTCTTCCTCAAATTTGGCATTTACCATAACATGCAAATACTCACATGGATAGGCATCTAGGTGTCTGGACACTGTGCAAACTAATGGTGGCATATTCCATTGAGAATCCTAATCTAGGGCCATCTAACCAAGGAAGGTGGCTCTCAGTAATGTAAGAGGTGCCAAGATGCCAAAGGCCTTGCTGTTCAGCCCAGCCTTGATATCTGGCTGCTGCTGCCGGAGCCCCTCAGTTGAGCATGGCAGCAGGAAACTTTGGAGGAAGCTCACTGAAGCAGGAAGCACAGAAACACAGGCCTGGAGAGAGAACCAAAGCATAGCAACTCCACCACTTGCCTGAAACTTTTATTTTTTTATTTTATTTTATTTTATTTTATTTTATTTTATTTTTATTTATTTTATTTATTTTATTTATTTTATTTATTTTATTTATTTTATTTTATTTTATTTTATTTTTAAAAAAGATTTTATTTATTCATGAGAGACACAGAGAGAGGCAGAGACACAGGCAGAGGGAGAAGCAGGCTCCCTATGGGGAGCCTGATGTGGGACTCAACCCCAGGACCCCGGGATCATGACCCAAACCAAAGGCAGGTGTTCAACCACTGAGCCACCCAGGTACCCCTGCAACTTTCTTTTAAATAGTATGGTAGACCACAGTGTATGGGCGGGGTGGAGAGAAAGAGGGAAGAGAGCAAGAATACAAATAAAGGAAATAGGGCATAATACTTAAAGTTAGTATATCTGGGTAGAAATTCTTTGTACAATTTTTGCAGTTCTTCCTTAAACTTGAAATTTTATCAAAGTTGGGAGATAGAGGAAAAAGAGAGAGATGATTGTGAGTTCAATAAAGATTTTAAAAAGTGATCCATATACACATGCACCAATACTTTGTCTCCTTGGGCAAAATTAATTAACATACATGTTCTGCGGAAGAACCTTTTCTTGTGCTCTGCTTTGGCTGAGGGTCAGAGCATACCTAGAGCTCTAATTACTTTAATGTGAAAGGGAACTGACAAAAAAGAATGACGCCGTCGATTGAATAGAATTGTCAGGTTTTCTAGCTTTCCTTAAGATTCCAGTTCAATTTATCTAGAGGCTAGTTATGGATAGAACCCAAATACATAAGGATATTTTACACAAAGCCACAGAATTGATGCGCTCCCCTTCTACCATCCCACTAACCTGGAGTCAGCAAACGTTTTCTTTAGAGGGTGAGATAATAAATATTTCAGGCCTGTTGCTGTGCTCATACAGTCACAGTATGTCCCATGGTCATTGTTACACTGACACTGTGGGCCATACAGCTGCTGTACGTGTCACACTATATGTGCCATTGTGGCCTACAAAAGCAGCCATAGACAAATGAACGAACATGGTTGTGTTCAAATAAAACATTTCTTATGGGCACAGAAATTTAAATTTCACGCAGTTTTCACATAATGTGATTTCTTTTTTTCCTAGGCATTTAAAAATGTAAATATTCTTGGCTTACAGACAATACAAAAAATAGACAGAATGGTAGGTATGGTTCAACCTAGAAAACAAAAGGGAAGAACTTACAATTGCACCTTTGTGCAGGCTGTGTTTTAGCTGCCTCACTTGGCTCTGGTGAAGGAAAGGGGCTCCTCTGAATGGCCTGACAAGGCTAAACAGCTCTATGCTTTTAAATCCACTGAGCAGATACTAAGTCTGTTCCCAGACCTCTGAGATTCAAAAGGTCCGTTAGCTGCCCTAAATAGGAAGGTTTGTTCTAAGTTAGTAATCAGTATAATCGGGAGGAGTCAGTCATCATGTAGGTAAATAACAACTAGAATCTTGGTCTATCAGCTTGGAACTAGAGAGGTTTCTCATTCACTTCCTTCTGCAAGTGAAGGCACCTTATCCACTGTCTTTTTAACCTGGGGCTTTACCATGACCGATTGATCACATGTTAATACCTCTGTGCAATCAAATTAGTTTGCTTGTAGATGTAAATTTGTCTTACTTAAATAAATGTATTTAGATACTGACACAAATAGCGTCCTAAGTAATGGTTTTTATTTATAATAATCTCTATCCTTTGATAATATTGCCATAGTGACCTTGAACCATGATATGTGCTGAACCATGGTGGGCCCCTTTGGCCAGAGAGGGTTTTCCCCTATGCCTCTCCTTCATTGCAAATGACAAATGATTTGAAAACCTACCTCTCCAAAAAGAGCTTATGAAAAGAAAGGGCTTATAGGGATAGAGATGGAGATGGGGAAAGAGAAATACATAACTATCCTCAGTATTTAAATGGTTGTCAAGAGAAGGAAGGTTCAGTCTTGTTCCACTTGCTCTCAAGCAATAGAAGAAGGATTAATGCGTGGAAGCTGATAAGAAAGAGCTGGGCTTACTACCAAAAAATATAGAAATAACAAGAGGAAAAGAGAAAAATTCAATAGCTGTCCAAAGATGAAATGGACTGCCCTGGAAGACAGAAAGTTTAGTGTCTGGAGATACACACATACCTAGGATGTATGACCACTAAGTGGAGAGGTAGTAGAAAAGATTCAAAAATTGAAATCATTGAACTAGGTAACTTTAAGATCTATGACATTTAACACTTAGGCCTGACACTTTTGAGATGGCATTCTTAAGAAAAAAAGAGGCAGGGATCCCTGGGTGGCGCAGCGGTTTAGTGCCTGCCTTTGGCTCAGGGCGGGATCCTGGAGACCCGGGATCAAATCCCACGTCGGGCTCCCGGTGCATGGAGCCTGCTTCTCCCTCTGCCTGTGTCTCTGCCTCTCTCTCTCTCTCTCTCTGACTATCATAAATAAATAAATTAATTTAAAAAAAAAAGAAAAAGAAAAAAAAGAGGCAAAGATAAATAATCATAAGAGTGAGGTAATTCCTTATTCCTCTAGTTTAACCACAGCAAAGACAAACGTGGCTCATTCACCCACAACAAATTCAGGCCTTACCACTTTATTCTAGCTGTATGCATTCTCCCATTTAATGGATGTTTATTGAGATTGTGTGTTACTCTACAATTGCTAAATATGAGAACATTGTGGTGTAGACACAGATTTTGTTCTCATAAAATTAAAAATTTATTGGAAAAAATAAAAATCTAACAAGTAATTATAATTAAAATATGGGTGTTGAGATTGTGCAGATGTAGGACATTGTGCTGGTCTTTAAACATGATGACAGGGGCACCTGGGTGGCTCAGTGGGTTAAGCGTCTGCTTTCAGCTCAGGTTATGATCCTGGGTGAGGGTTAGTGGGATGGGCCTGGGATCCAGCCCCATGTCCAGCTTCCTGCTCAGAGCAGAGTCTGTTCTCCCTCTTGCTCTGCTCCTCCCCTCACTTGTGCATGCTCTCTCTCTCAAACAAATAAATAAAATCTTAGGGGAAAAAAAAACATGATGACAAATTATTTGATACTTCCTCTTTTTAAGAATTTGGAGCTAAACTCCCTTTACCTGAATCTGGTTAGGCTTATAACTACTTTGACCAACAGGTAAAATAGAAGTAACACTATGTGATTTCTAGGTCATATGGCTTCTGCCTTGCTTATTGGAAGATGAGTTTCTGGAGCCCTGTGGTACCTTGTAGGAAGTCCAGCTGCTCTGAGCCCACTGTGCTTTGAAGGAGTCAAGCTTCAGACAGAGACCATGTGGAGCCCCAGAGCTCCTGCTTCTCCTAAATTTCTAGTCAACCCAGTCCAATGAAAAGAGGAAGTCATCAAATTATTCCAGCTCCAGGCATTCAAGCCACTCCTAGCCATTGATGTCTTCAAAGGTCTGATAGTCCAGACATCATGGAGCAGAGATAAGCCATCCTCTGTGGGACTTGTCTAAACTCCTAACCCAATGAATCCAAAGCACAATAATAACATCATTTTTGTCCCATGCCAACAAGCTATGGGATGGTTTGTCACCACATTTCATCACAACAGGTCTACGAGAACATGTATTAAGACCTAACCTTGTTTAGGGGCCAGAGAAGGCCTCCGAGGAAGTCACATTTGAGCAGAGACATGAAGGAGTAAGAATTAGCTGTGAGAGTGTTCTCAAAAGATGCAGTCTGAAGAGCCAGTGGAGGCAAGTAAAATACTGGGGCCCTTCAGGAGCTGGTAGTGTTTAGGAGTCTAAAGAGGAGTCGGATGGGCAAGAGTCAGGTGGGAGGGGCGCCAGGGTGGCTCAGTGGTTGAGCATCTGCCTTTGGCTCTGGTTGTAATCCCAGGGTCCCCGGATCAAGTCCCTCATCAGGCTCCACACAAGGGAGCCTGGTTCTCTCTCTGCCTATGTCTCTGCTTCTGTGTTTCTAATGAATAAATAAATAAAATCTTAAAAAAGAAAATCAGTCAGGTGGGAGGTAAAAGATGAAGTAGAGTCTGACCATGGTCATCTCATAAGCAATATTATGGCATCTGAACTTTATCAGAAGTGTGAAGATGAACCACTGAAGAGTTTTTTGTATCAGAATCACATGACTGGATGTGTTTGCATTGCAGGCAAGGATGAAATAGTGAGAGTTATAGCTTTAATTCTGGTGAGAGATAACAGTAGACTGATGAGGATAGCAATAGAGACCAATATTCAAAAGGTAAATTCATGGGATTTCAGAAGCCTTTGGCTGCTGAAATGGGGAGTGAGAGAGGGAGGAGTCACCTGACTGGGCAGCAGGGTGAGTGGTAGTTTCCTTTACCCAAAAGGAAATAGTAGAAGAAGAACAGATTAGAAGGGTTGATGAATAGCTTCCTCTGAGGCATGGAGAATTTGAAGTGCCAGAGAGACATCCATGTGGCAGTCAGGAGACAGTTGGTTAAACATTATAGGTAAGGAGGAGAGTATGCAGAGGAACTAATATTGGAGTATTTTAATCCAGGTACTTTATAGATAGTATTTCCTTTAATTCTGATAACAACCATGTGGGACCTGCCTAAGATCAGAGAGACAGAAAGTATAGGGTCGAAATTTCAAGATAGATCTTCTTACTCCAGTTCAAAGTAAAAGACCTGTACTATTTTCCACTTATAAAAATCACAGTGCGGGCTGATAGCCTTTGGATTTGGAAAGCAGCAAAATCAGCATTTGGGAATGCCTCTCCAGTCAGTCTAGTGGGTGACCTGGAAAGCTACAGTTTGAAAAGGGACCAGAGACAAAGAAAGCTATCCAACTGATCTAAGCCACAGTGGAGACAGCAGTGCCGCTTGGCCCTATGGCATCACAGATTCCCTGATGTATTCTGGAGGGTCAGAATGTTCCATAGAGCTTGTCTAATACCCTCAGGACTGGATAGCACACTCAGGTCTTCTTTGCAGGGTTTTCTTTTAAGAACCAGCTCTTGGTTCACTAATGGACGCTGACAATCATTATGATGACTAGCATTTGTCAAGCAGGCGCAATGTGGTAGGCTTTGTGGTGAGTGCTCCCATGTTCTAATTTATTTATTTCTCAGAACAACCTTATAAGATAGTATTATTTTTTTAATCTACCTTTTATAGACTAGTGTAGCTACCAATTGGACTATTGACTTTAAGACACCAGGTGACAATAAGACTCCAGGTATTCATAATGAGCTGGATGTTATCTGAGCCACCTGGCCATAAAGCTGGGAGTGACTAGCAACATGGACTAATGAAATGAAAGTAGATTGAGCTTGACCATGAGCATGACCGGAAGACACAGATAATTTTTATGAACAGGTGGCTCACCTTCCACACTGACATCACTCCTTCAACCCACACATATGGCCCAAGGGGCATTCTCAATAACTAGCTGACTGGAGAAGAAAAAAAAATGAGCCAGTTTTATAGCCAGGTCTATACATATCCTGGCCCCAGACAGATGTAAACTGCTATGATGAGTAGCTCTGCTCTGAAATCTCCCTGAAAGATGGTAGAGAGAAGAGAAATTTTCCAAGTGGGTATAATTTCAAGAAGACTATCTTAATGTTCACTTTACTTGAGGCAAAGGATTAGGTAACTGCCACACATTAGGTACTTGAATATTCTTTTTTAATTTTATTTATTTATTCATGAGAGATACACAGAGAGAGGCAGAGACACGGGCAGAGGGAGAAGCAGGCTCCATGCAGGGAGCCCGATGTGGGACTCGATCCTGGGTCTCCAGGATCACGCCCTGGGCCCAAGGCAGGCGCTCAACCGCTGAGCCACCCAGGCGTCCTGGTACTTGAATATTTTTAAGTAAATGAATAAATGATGGATTAATAACAATTTGTAGGTGGTAGTTAATAGTTTGGCCAGCTGATTAGGGACATTGAAGGAATATGATTGGAGGATTTGTGACAGGAAGAGTCAGAGAGATTATGTGTGTGGGAAAGTTCCCCTAATGGAACTGGTTCAGAGTGTGGGAATAATATATGGGTGATTTTAAAGAATTAGATGGAAGAGATGATCTGCTATATGTGTGTCAGTCTTCTTCTCTAACAAATTAATACTTGTTCAGTGGGCTCATGGTAAAATTCTCCCACTGGTGGGAACAAAAGTTATACATTGCTCTGTTACATGAATTTACCCTCATCAAGGCTGATCCGATTTTGTCAAGGGCAAAATACAGCAGGGATTTAGACAGTGTTAACTCGTTACAACGTTATATCACACTCATTCCATCAGGGGAAAGGCAAAAAGAATTTGGATTTTCTTTCCCTGTACACCATGTTTGCACCATTTGTGCACTGTTGTTGCATTCTACAAGATGATGCTTCTTCCTAAGGAACTCCCTAACTGTGTAAGATGTAGGGAAATGGGCTGAAGCCCCCATGCTGCTGTCCTTATAAAACAAAGAAATGGCCTATTGAAGACTTAGATATATCATGAGCTGTGAGATAGTATTTTGTGAGGTTGGGTGTTATTTTACAGGAGGCGGTTTTGCTCTCAAGTAGTGGCTAATATATTATCCCGTTTCTCCACACAGCCAGATCATATAGAGTGGGAATGGTGCTTTTCACTATTAACCCTAAAGACCCATTTGCAAAATCTCTTTTTCCCCATCCCTGAGACTCTAGTCTCTGCTGGTTTTAACTTCTTTTTTTTTTTTTTTTTTTTTTTTTTTTTTTTTTTTTGTTAATATTTTTTTTTTTATTGGTGTTCAATTTACTAACATACAGAATAATACCCAGTGCCCGTCACCCATTCACTCCCACCCCCCGCCCTCCTCCCCTTCTACCACCCCTAGTTCGTTTCCCAGAGTTAGCAGTCTTTACGTTCTGTCTCCCTTTCTGATATTTCCCACACATTTCTTCTCCCTTCCCTTATTTTCCCTTTCACTATTATTTATATTCCCCAAATGAATGAGAACATATAATGTTTGTCCTTCTCCGACTGACTTACTTCACTCAGCATAATACCCTCCAGTTCCATCCACGTTGAAGCAAATGGTGGGTATTTGTCATTTCTAATAGCTGAGTAATATTCCATTGTATACATAAACCACATCTTCTTTATCCATTCATCTTTCGTTGGACACCGAGGCTCCTTCCACAGTTTGGCTATAGTGGCCATTGCTGCTAGAAACATCGGGGTGCAGGTGTCCCGGCGTTTCATTGCATTTGTATCTTTGGGGTAAATCCAGGCAGGGGCACAGCAGCTCCCCCAACTGCTAACACCTGAAAATCAGCACAACAGGCCCCTCCCCCAGAACACCAGCTAGATGGTTTTAACTTCTAATACTGCCAGCGGGAGGATAACAATGGTTACATTGAAATGGGAGCTGATGTAAATATTTGCCTTTGGGGGTTTATCATACCAGTTAGTAAACAAGTAGAAAAGGAGGTTCTACTTGTGGAACAGTTGACATCAGAGGTGGAACAGTTGACATTTGGAACAGTTGACATCAGAAGGAAATAGGACTGCTGTCATTTAACAACAGAGGCAGGAAGAAGTAGGTGACCTCTAAGGAACTCCTAGGATATCTTCTGGCATTGCATGGTCAATAGTAAAAGTCACCATACATAAGCCGGTATAGGTCAACCCATTAGGTAAAGAACTTCACCCAGCCAAGATGCTGGCTGAAAGCAAAGAGCAAATGTAATGCATAATAGAAAAGAAAAATTATAAATAAATTTGAATTATGATTTTCACCACATACACACATATACATACATACATACATTTATAAATACAGATCTTCCTCGACTTAATAAACATCTTAATAAACCCATCGTAAGTTGAAAATATTGTCATTTGAAAATGTCAATAACACACCTGACCTGCCATACATCGTAGCTTAGCCTAGCCTACTGTGAGTGTGCTCAAAACACTTCCATTAGACTACAGTTGAGCAAAGTTATCTAAAACAAAGCCTATTTTATAATAAAGTGTGGAATATCTCATGTAATTTATTAAATACTGTGCTAAAAGTGAAAAAAGGAATGGTTGTATGGGTATAAGTGTACCGATTGTTTACCCTTGTGTGGCTAACTGGAAACTGCAGCTTGCTGCCACTGCCCACTCTCAGGAGAGAGTATCACACTGCATATCAATAGCCCAGGAAAAGATCCAAATCCAAAATTCATTATATATAATTTATATATATATATATGTATATATATATACATATATATACACACACACGCATACACACACACTAATTTTCTGTCTGCTTTCTTCACCTCTCTTTTCCTTCCAATTTTACATAAGGCATGTTTATTGGTAGTAATCTAATATTTAGTCCATAAGTCATGGAATATTGGGATGGATCATAATAGAACCAGAGAACAAAAAAGCAAAAAGACATCATTTAGAGATCTTCAATTTAGAGCTAGACAAAATGTAATACATGAGACTTCGAGTTGATTCCCTTTAAGATGAGGTAAGCATGTTTTGAGTTGTAAAAGGTAAAATTACTGTGTTTGGTGGAAGGAAATTTATTGGCAATGTGGTATGAAAAGAAGGGTATGTTGATTTTTGCCAACTCTAACTGTGGACTATAAGAGACATCTTTTTAATCTTTCTTTCCTTTTCTCAGCTTCTGAGTCCTTCTTTTGAAGAAATTTCCCCTGTAAAGCGATGTCCGATACTTGCTTTCCCACCTTGGCAGCTGGCTCATGAGCATGTGATCTGAGTTCGGCCCATCAGCTGCCTCACTTCGAAGCCAGTAATGCAAAGAGGCAGGGCCTGTGGAGACACCGTGAAGGCTACTGGTGGCAGCAGTGTGCCAGGAGTGTGACTAAAAGCAGCACTGCCAACTGGGACATCTGGAGTCCAGAAATGGCAGAGGAGGAGGTGCAAACTGTGGCATCTAATGGACTGTGGCTGGACTTGCTGGGATGAGTCTGTGCAGGGAGTTGGAGTACAGTCTTGCCTCTTATTATCTTTCCAGCCTCTGTTATTCCCAGACATTTTCTAAGCTCAGTTCTGCAAATGATTCTGTAAGCTACCCTAATATGAAATGTTTTTATTGCAAAATCCAAGCAGAAATGATTTAGTTGTTTGTAAACTAGAACCCTAGTTAATACAAGGAGGCTAGGCTGGATGCTTTCCCAGCTCTAAAACTACATGACCCTATCAAACTCATATTAAAATACATAAAGTAAGAAAATAACCTAGATCATAAACACGTTCCTTTCACTAAGTAGTTACTATTTAATATCATCTGATAGCTGTGTGTGTGTGTGTGTGTGTGTGTGTGTGTGTGTGTGTGTGTTCCTTACAGGAGTAGTGCCAAGCAAGGAAGGGAAGGGTAAACAAGTGCTTGAAGCTATATTGTATCCTCATAGTGGTATTTTGAGGAGGTTACCATTACATTTCTCCCAGCCTGTGGCTTTATACATCCTTCATCTAACCATGCTTGCCAAGTTTCTGCCTGCCTAGCCCTGCAGCTTTAGAAAATCTTCCTAGAGTTTATGCCTAATAGGTCAGTGTGTCATTACCGGAAAGTGCTTAGTAAAACTCCCTTGCTAAGGAGTTGGTGATTAAAAACCTTTGTAACCTAAACAGTGGTTGCCTCTACTTCACTCAAAAGACCATGTGGGGCATCGGAGAACAAGCATCCCTTTGCTGTAGAAAAGACATAGCAAATCATTTGCCTCTCCATATTGGTATAAATGTTGAAATGATAGCATCTGTGGTCACTTCATTGACACATACATATGAAGGACAAATAGTGATGGGTACTAAAGGGAACCAATAATGCACATTTGTATAAAAATGTATTATAACAGGTTTCTGAATATTGCCAACCCTCAACCAAACACATACCTGCTGACATTCCATTTTATGTCCTAAACAAGTAACTGCAACAGACAGATCAATGTGGCATTTGGTAGAAATCCAGTAGCTTTTTTAATGAGCAAAGATTTCTAAAATCAAAAATCAAAGTTGTAAACAATAAATTAAAGCAGCCCAAACTCCTAAACAAATGGTACTCTCTGATTGCTATGGTTTGGAAAGGATCATAGATCTGAAGCTGGACCTGCCTACCTCAGGAGATAAATCATCATCCAAGACCTCTACAATGACCCTTAGCTGAGCCATCTATGCCCAGCTGGTGCTCCGTCTGCCCACTGGCACAAGATTGCTTATTTATATTCATATTAAAATTACTGTACATTACTTTGTTCATAAACTTCTAAGCCTCCCTCTGTCAACTATGCTTGTTCAGCTAAAATGCATTTAAGAACTATTACAATAGTCCTTAACAATACAATATTACAATTAAGTCCAAATAATTTTTATTCATTCTCCAATATATGAAAATACACACAATCACACACATACATGCCATAGTTAGTTATATTATACTGATGAGCATGTTCATTTTTAAAAAGATTTTATTTATTCATGAGAGACACAGAGAGAGAGGCAGAGACACAGGCAGAGGGAGAACAGGCTCTCTCAGGGAGTCCGAAGTGGGACTCGATCCTAGGATCCCAGGGTCACAACCTGAGCCAAAGGCAGATGCTCAACACTGAGTCACCCAGGTGCCCCTGATGAGCAGGTTCTAAGTATTATTATTTTTAGACAGAATTGCCTCTATGGGTTGGAAGAATGGTTTTTTGGTTACCAGTGGGGTCTATTTCAGTCTTTTACATTAATGCTAATTTGTGAAACATTTCTAATATCATTTAAAAGACAAAGCAAACAGTCTTAGTAAGAACTATATTTGTTTAATGTCTCACAGTGATCCTTGGTCGACATTATTTGGAACATCCACTTGGAATGGGGATTTGGTTGACAGAGATTTAATGAACAAGAGCATCCTACTAATTTTGGGAAATCTCTTGCTGAGAAGCAAAAACATAACAAATGCTGGTAAAGTTTCTGTTGAAGTCACTCTAATAAACATACTCTTTAAAAATCACAGATTAGACTGTGAACCCACTTTAAATGCCCTTAATGTCTTCCAATACAACATGCTGAATTTTGTATATTGTTAAGAAAAGGCATGGAAAATAGAAACATCTGGTTTTACTACTTAGAAAATGCAATAATTGTCAATTTCCTGCTGTTGGCAAGCACCCCAAAACACACACTAGATTTGTTAACAAAGGCAATTTAGTGTTAGGAAGGCAGCTGGCTCTAGTTTCTTCCTTCCCAAATGGTCATCACCATCTTAAACTTCAAATATGTACTGTGTTGCAACATAGAAAAACTCCCTTCTTTCAGAAACAATAACTAAAAACTAGTGTTTGTTATTACACAAAGCATTACTTTCTCCATTAAACACCCAGGCACCTGTATGCACACACACATACACACCTGCTTAGAGAGAAACCTGCAAGATTTTTGCTTACAGAGGATTCTTGAATTGATAAAATCCTCCATGAATATAAAGTTTCACCTCCATAACTTCCCTGGACTATTTCAATGAAGGAATAGCATCAGAATTTAAAAATTCAGGGCACATCTACAAAGGATGGGATCTTCTCAAGAACCCAGTAGATGATTTGGGTCCATACTTCAAAAAATAGAAAAAGAAGTCCTGTATACTGGTCCTCAAACTTCACTGCACTTTAGAATCCCCTGAAGATATTAAAAAAATGGTTGGGACCAAGATCCCATTGCTACAGATTCTGATTTAATTGATTTGGGGCCTGGCCTGGGCATTAGGACTTTCAAATACTCCCCAGGTGATGCTGTTGTAATCAAGAATGCAACCAAGAATGCAAAGTGCTCTAGGATTATATTAGCATTGACCAAAGAAGTTCTTACATCTTTACCTTCCAGTTGTTGGTCATGCTGGCTTCATTCAGGCATCTGGTTATGAAATGCTAGCCAGAGGAGCTACTTAGCCAAGAAAGTCTGTTTTAGAAATCTTTAAATTACCTTTTAGAGCATACAGTTAAAATTTTAAATATGTTAAAGTTATTACAAAGGAGGTAAGTGGGAAAGGCAGGCTTTTTATTAAATTACAAAGAACAACAGTGAATATAAATAAGTGAAATGTCACAATTACATCCATCCTTGTAAAAATAACAGTTGGCAAATACAGAGGAAGGAGAGTCTACGTTAGCTGCGCTTCAGAGAGCTGAGCTTCAGAAAAGTTAGAGACTGAACATTTTAACAAGCATTTACAAAATGTCATCATGACAAGAGGAGAGAGGGCCCTCTGCATGGAAGAATGATCTAATTTCTGCATATTTACTCTGCAACTTTCAATGGTAATGGGAAGCAATGATGCTTTCTGCTCTTCCCTGTGCATATCTGACGTAAAGAATGCTCAATAAAGGGGTACCTGGCTGGCTCAGTCAGAAGAGCATGTGAATCTTGATTTCAGGGATTTGAGTTCCAGCCCCATGTTGGGTGTAGAGATTACTTAAAAATAAAACCTTAGGGGTGCCTGGGTAGCTCAGGTGGTTAAGCATCTGACTTGATTTTGGCTCAGGTCATGATCTCAGGGTCGTAAGATCACACCCAGTGTCAGGCTTTGTGCTGTTAGATGTGGACCCTGCTTAAAATTCTCTCTCTCCCTCTGCTCCTCCCCATGCTCATTCACATGCATACGTGTGCTATCTCTCTCTCTCTCAAATAAACAAATACATCTTTTAAAAAAATCCAATTCCACCTGTCACTTTTTACATCTTTAAGTGTGGCTACAAGAAAATTTTAAATTGTATGTTTGATTGGCATAATATTTCTATTGGATAGTACTGCCTATACCCTGGAGAGATAGAAGGATGAGATGAAATTGAACAGGGTAATGAGGACCCTGAACAGTGTTAGAATCTGTAGGTTATCCAGTCATTCCATCATTCCATCGGAGACTGGAGTTGGTGTTTTACACGCCCCCCCCCCCCCCCCCCCCGCCAAATGAAGAGAGATAATCCAAAATGAGATCATTTTGAAATGAAAGAGCCTGAGATACTTTTATTTTTTTATTTTTAAAGATCTTATTTATTTAATCATGTGAGAGAGATAGAGAGGCAGAGACACAGGCAGAGGGAGAAGCAGGCTCCAAGCAGGGAGCCCGACGTGGGACTCGATCCCGTCTCCAGGATCATGCCCTGGGCTGAAGGCGGCGCTAAACCACTGAGCCACCCGGGCTGCTACTTGAGATACTTTTAATGGAAAAGTTTTCATCTTTGTTCACTACCCTGGATGATGGGGTCTCATTGAGAAGTTGAGATCAGTTATTATTCTTCACACATTTGGGAATGATGTGAGTAAATACTTCACCTCAATACAAAGTAAAGTCTTTTATAGAGTTGATATCATACTTTTATGTAAATTTTGAACCCTGCTTGGTTAATCATCCTGTATACATTAATCTCTTACCAACATGAAGAAACATATATTGTCCTAGCAAAACAGATCTAAAAAGTAATACTGAAATGGAATACCATTTGGAAATAAAAAGGAAAAAAACAATACTTGCTATAACATGGATGAGCCTCAAAAACATTATGCTAAGGAAAAGAACTCAGATGCATTACATTTATATAAAATGTCCAGAAAAGGCAAATCTATTGAGGCAGAAATAGATTAGTGGTTATTTGGGACTTGGGAGTAGGATCAGGAATTAATGGAAATGGGTGTGAGTGATTTTTCTGGGATGATATAAATGATGTAAAACTAGACTATAGCAATGGTTGTACAACTACACAAATTTACTAAAAATTATTGTACACTGAAAACAAGAGAGTTTGTAATATATAAGTTCTTCAATAAAGAGGGTTTTTTAATGTTAAAAGCAGTAAGATTAATAGATTTCTATAGAGTATTCTAAATTTTTGTACATTATTATGAAAAGATGTGGAAAATAGACAAGTAGAAAAAATTGAAAACTATAAGTAACCTTGCCTTTGGCAAATACCCCAATATCTACCAATTTATTGTTAGGACATCAAAAATGAGATGTAAACTATTTAGAAATTAGATAATGAAACGCTATTTCAAAACTTGTAGAATGCAGCTAAAGAGACAGGGAAAAAAGGAATCTATAGCTAAATATATTTATTAGAAAATAAGAGATTGAGAACAAACTAACTAAATCTTTCAACCTAAGAGGATAGAAATAGCTCAATAATATTCAAGACCATGTTTCTTTCTCTGTCTTACCTCAAACTCTACTCCTAATGAAACAAGTCCTCATATTTTACCTAATCTAAATACTTGATGGACATTTGTCACCTCTGTGTCCCTTCCTAGTTCATACACTTTTCCTCACACAGCTACTAAAGAAAATCTAGAATTCGCTTCTTGGTCATCAATTTCTACTTATTCCAAAATAATTTTGAAGCCTTCACCAGAAAAAATCCTATGAAATCTTTTGAAGAAGCTGAGAGAAGACTTGAACTGGAGAGCTATTCCAGAAGGATGATCCTAGATTAGAGATTAAGTTTGGTATGTATTCTTTAACAAAATTTCAATGCAAACAATCAACAGAATTTTTTAAAATGAAATTTGACATAAGAAAAAGATATTTTTGAAAAGAATAATGAGTGAACACTTGCTCTATCAAATAGCAAAACAGATTAATTAAAACAGCACAGTATCAATGTAGAAATATAAATATAGATCAGTCTTTATTTAATCTAATCGAGAGTCCATATGGATATGAAAGTATAATTAGAAGTATAATACATAATAAAGGTGGCATTTCAACTTAGTGAGTTAGGATGAATCATTAAATAATTGATGTTGAGAGAGTTGGCTATCAATTTAAACCAAAAAATGAAAGTCAGACACTTAGCTCATAGCATTCTTGGAAATAAAGTCCAGATGGCTAAATTTTAGAAGAAATGTGGATAATACTTACTATTTTCAAAGAATTAGGTACATTTATTTGCAGAGATGCTACATATAATTTTAAAGTTTGTGTTTTGCAAACGTGATGCTGGACCAGTATTATAAACAGGGAATGAGTCCACTTTTGCTGCTGCTTGTCAAGCTGACTGCTATGGTTCAGAAAGGGGTCTTTTCCTAATTTGTCTATTCAGGTAGAGAATCTGTGCAGTTTGCCATTAAAACAGAGCACCTTTTCTAATTGGCACAAAAATCTTAAATGCTAGCAGTAATCAAAAAATAGTTAATAATAAATAGGTAAACTTATAGATACATAAATGCTTTTATAAACACAAATGGTTTTTATAAATTGAACATGTCCCTCTAAAATTCATATGTTGAAGTCCTAATACCCAATGTGATGGTGTTTGGAGATGAGGTCTTTGGGAAATAATTAAATTTAGATGAGGTCATGAGGGTAGACCCTCATGACGGGATTAATGTCCTTGTGAGACAAGACATCAGAGAGCTACTGTCTCTCTCTACCTACGGACACAAAGCAAGAAAACAGTTGTCTAAAAGCCAGAAAGAATTCTCCCCAGAAAGTCACCATGCTGGCGTGTTGATCGTGGACTTTTAGTCTCCAGAATTGTGAGAAAATAAATTTCTGTTGTTTAAACCACCAGTCTATAGTATTTTGTTATGTCAGCTGGAGTTAATACAATAGTATTATATTATAAAATGTATTGGGTTTTTTTTTGTTTTTGTTTTTAAACTCATTTTTTATATAGGTACATATAGAATGTATGCATATATATCAGTAGATAACTGATAACAGAAAGGACTTCAAGAGAAGACATTATATGACAGTAGTGATCAACGGGCACTTTAGCTTGAACCTCGTGTTTTATTTTTAATAAAATGTCTCGTTATTACATGTTTTATCTAAAATGTTAAAATGCTTAAATATTTTGAGAAAAAAATTATTAGGAAGTATCTTATGTTTTAAAAATTTCAATTGATAGTAATCACTTATAGTTAATGTGTGCTACATTCAGTACTTCTTTAATCCTTGCAACACCCCTATAAAGTAGACACTAGATATGCCTTTACTGTACAGATAAAGAAATTTAAGCACAGGGAAGTTGAACAACTTACCCCAAAGTCATATAGTTATAAAGTATGGAGCCAGGATTCTAATGTCGACAACCTGATTAAAGAACCTTCCCTCTTAACTTCTCTGACATGTTCAGAAAGAGAACAGAGCTTAGGAAATCAGGAGGTTAGTGGAAACTTTGGCAAAGACAACGTCAATAAAATAAAATAATTCTTAACTATGGGAAACAGAGGGTTGCTGGAGGGGAACTGGGTGGGAGGATGGGGTAACTGGGTGATGGACATTAAGGAGGGCACATGATGTGATGAGCACTGAGTGTTATGTGCAAGTGCCGAATCACTAAACCTTACCTCTGAAACTAATAATACACTATATATTAAATTTAACTAAAAACATTTTTAAATGAGGGTGAAACACAGATTATAACTGAGAAGACATAATTAATAAATAAAATGAATCACTATATCTTTTTATGCTGAACCACATAAAACTGCCAATGCTTAACCATTTCTGACCTGCAGAAATGGAATTTTCTTACAGTTTGACCTAATATGTTTGGTAATTTATGGATATTGTTTTCAAGAAACTTAGAATTCAAAAATAGAAAAAGAAAATGAACAACAGAAGTTTTTAAACCCTCAAGGCCATAGGTGTGTGTTTTTAACAGATCTAGAAACTGTCTCAAGCTTTTATTCTGATGCGAAAATATGTGCCTTCAGTTAAAAAATTAAATATGAGATTTGTGAACTGTATTTAGTAGTAGAGAAAAAAATACCTAGCCAGATTTCTTAGTGTCAGGGTGGTTATTAGAGAACAGAACTTCTGGTTCTTGCCAGAAGCAAAAGCTACCAGTAGTTTTTACATGTTGAACTCCATCTCCCTAAGTCACAGAATGAGGACAATGCTTTCATTTACAACATTATCCAACATTTTCAGGAAACAATTTTTTGATACATTATATTATCCTGATGTTTTAATGAACTTCTCCACTGATTTCCCACTGGCATGCAAATATTAGGCTCATAACTATCCAAGTCTACACGTCACATGAGTTGAACCTACAGATCATAGACCCCTAAAAGTTGATAGCTCATTTAGCCCTCAGAAACGATCCAGTTCAATTTTACAAAGAACAAGGTAGAACTTCATAGAAGTTAAACGAATGGCTTTGGCCAAGTCATACACTATTCAATGAACATTTAAGACTAAAACCCTGGTCCCCTGATTTCTAGTACTTAGTACTCTTTTTGCTATGTGTGACATGCCTATTTTTTCCTGTTATGTAATGCAGATTAATCTGATTTTCCTTTTCTTCTTTTCAACTGGAGTTCTGAGTCAGCTAATCTTGATAATTATTGGAACAGGAAGCAAAAGACTGAAATGGCTCTGTAATCAAAGAAACTCCCTGGCTCTGAGGGGGAGATTCTATTAGAAGCATGCCTGCTAGATGCTGGGACCTCACATCTGTTCTGTTATTCCCACCCCCTTTAATTCCTATGGCTCTCTCTTGTTTTTCCAGCATAGCTTCAGACTACCTAACCAGCCTTTGGCCTCCACCATTGTCTTGTTCTTTAGTGGGATTTTTTGTCTCTGACTCATGGCATGACCTATTTGCTGGTATCCACCTTATCTTAGTTTGTGCTTGTTTGGCTGGTTTCTCATTGGCTGTTTTACCTCTTAGCCTTGAGCCTTGGCTTTTCTGTATTCTCAGTTTTCTCCATAACAGATTAAACTGAACTCTAAAATTCTGAGATATCTCAAAAATGACGTAAATTTCATCCAGAAAATCTTTAGGAATTGTCTGGCATCTACATGGAACTTCAGATTTACTCTGCAAACTTGGTGACTGGAGTTTGAGATAACTCCCATGGGTCACAAAGGAAGCTTCCTATATGTAAGTGAACCTCGTTGTATAAAATGGTTATATTTTCCAATATAAGTCTAAGGGGTAATTTTCATTATTTATTTTTTAAAAAGATTTATTTATGTATTTGAGAGAGAGAGTGGGGAAGGGGCAGAGGGAGAGAGAATATCCAAGCAGATCCCAAAAAGGGACTCAATCTCATGAACCATGAGATCAAGACCTGAGTTGAAACCAAGAGTCAGAAGCCCAACTGACTGAGCCACCCAAGCACCCCTATGAGGTAATTTTTAAATAAACTTTATTTTTAGAGCAGTTTTAGGTTCACAGCAAAATTTAGTAGAAACTACAGAGTTCCAGGCAAGTTTTTTACACTAACAGTAAAGTTACTGTGACCCCCTTTGTGAAACCAAAGAGCTATTCTTAATTTATCTCTTGTTAAAATCTACTCAGAAGCCAGTTATCAATTTATTATCTCATAACTCCAAACCTACCCTTCATTGCCTACTCTATGAAAGTAGAGCTACACCCTGTGACTATTTCTCCCTTTCAGCTGGCACAATGTTATGTCAGAAAGGGGTTCTGGAAAGATGGTGATGGAAGAAGTGGCCTTCTTTCCTGTTTCTGGTGTACTCCTTCTTGCTTCTACCATATGGCTGCCTGCTGCATGTGTGGGGTACACCCAGTGGCACCTGTACCCATGGAGTTCCAATGGCACTCAATGATCAGCTTCCCATCAAATTTCAGAGGCACTCCCATGGTCAGATTCCCACTGAGTTTTGCAGGCCTCCCAGTGGTTGACTTCTAGCTTTGGCCTCCTATACTCAAGCAGGGTGTTTCCTGCTTGCCCAGTGACTATGAACATATGTTGGTTGAGCCCATCTAAGAACTTCACTATGCAGTGAACCCCAACTGTGTCTTCTACAATGAGGTTTGAATCCCAACCATGGAGTGTGTGTGGGGGGGGACACTTCCACATTTGTTTCTGCTATGGGAACCTTCGTTCAGCCCTGGGATTTTCTTTAAAGTTCTCTTTATCTCTTTATATAACAGAAGTTTTCTATTAGAATTAGTAATTCTTTATCTTAAATTTTCCCTATTCAAATTACTATGTTGTCTCTGTCTCCTCACTGACCCTGATTGATACAGTAAACTTGGAAAAGTAATTTTAAATTCTCAGGGTACTCATTCATAAAATCAGGACACTGGGTTAGTTGATCTCAAATGTCCTTTTCAGCTTTAAAATTACACCATTCCAAGAAATCCTCTGTGTTTTTCTATATAGGGTGCATTCTAAGTATACTAGAACGAATTACATACAGGTATAATTGTGTACTGCCTTCCCCAGCCATCCTCACAGTAAATGGGTCTCCCTTCTTAACTGAATAATGGTTTCCTCCTTCTAGGTCAACATATTCAGTCACAGCAGCAGCCAATATCATTTCATGCACACAGTGGGCAATCAAACACTATGAAATTGTCTCTGAGGGTTTTAACTAGGAAGCTATCTAAGGAACTAAATGGCAAGCTAGAGATTTGTGTATGAATATAAGACTGAAATGCATTATAAATATCATTTTATCTATTTGTGAATATAAATATTGTAAGAACACATTAAGTATAGAAAAATCCTCCCTCTGCTACTGGTTACCCTACCATCTCCATCACTATGCAATTTAAGATTTTTCTTTTACCTTTCTCGGTCTTTCACTGATTGTTCAGCCATTAATTTCTTCAGTTCTTCCAGGCGCTGAAGATCTCTCATTTCCATTTCTTGCCACTTCTGCTCTTTTTTAGCCCAGTATTTTCTTATCTATTGTATAAATGATACACAGAATTTAAATTAACAACTGATAAGTCAAAATCAGGTGAAAAGTAATGAGAAAATATTCACTGGTTCATATAGCCAATATTGAATTTAAATGGCACTTTATCTTTTTCATTTCTTAGATCTGGCCACAGTATGTTGACAACAGAAAAAAAAATAAATGAAAACGTGAAGGTACATGTCCTGAGAAACTGCATGGTTTAACAATTTCTGAGGTGGAAACATAACTTATGCTGAGATCTAAAGTTTAAATCTAGGGCTAAAATAATTGACTTTCAGGGAACCACAATAGAAGCATGTTATTGTCTCTAAAGTATATGATCTACCTGTTACTCAAGAATATTTTTATCCCCTTATGGTAATGCAGTCTTTAACAAATATAGCTTTAAACCTATTTTTACTTTAAAAGCATGAGTTTATTTATGCTAATGGACAGCAGGATGTTGAAAGCTTTATGCTTCTGGGGAAGTGGCAGGAGATAGGTGGGAGGAAGGAGGAGAAGAAAAATTAGCAGAGTTGTGATATATAGTAGTTCTGACTTATGTGGTAAAATAAAGGACAAATTTATCCAGCTCAAAAAGGGTGAGAGCATTGTTCTTACTGGCCCTGATTTACTTCTGTTCTCTGAAAATGGAGGCAGACTGAGGAAACTGAAAGTACACATAGGGATTTTCAAGGGGATGAAACCATTATTCAAGGTCCCCTAGTGATGGGACAGTTGAAGTCAACCACTCTGGTTTGCCATGTTGTGTGTGACCCAAGAGACTGGATCTTGCTGGTAAAGAAAAGAGCAGAGCACCTCCATGGTGAATGATAGTGAGTAGCTGCCAGCAGAAGCTCTGTGTGGGGGACAGGTTAGCTTCACCCACAATGTGACATTGTCTCTTTTAAGAAGTAAATATGAGGGTGCCTGGGTGGCTCAGTTGGTTAAGCATCTGCCTTCAGCTCAGGTCATGATCCCAGGGACCTGTGATCGAGTCCCGCATTGGGCTCCATGCCCGGTGGAGAGCCTGCTTCTTTCTCTGCTTCTATTTCTCTCTCCCTCTCTCTCTTTCTGTCTCTCACGAATAAATAAATAAAAATTTTTTAAAAAGTGAATATGAAAAGCTAAGTGCTTTCAGACTTTCCCTAGCAAACATGGTCTCTGACCCCTGGGAGAACTAAAAGAAGCATCCCGAGCAACATGGCCACAGGCGTCGCAACTCCAACACCAGCAACCACAATGGAGACATCCACTCAGTGCTTAGTGAATAGATGAATAGACGCACAGTAATTTCACTCCAGACATCATGGAGATGTGGATTTAGGAAGAATGGAGACGAAGCTAGAAAGGTAGCAGAACCAAAGATGGGAAGTGAAAGGAGAGGGTAGGAGAGACAGACATAGGAAACACTGACAAGGTATGTTTCGGAGCCCTAACGGATAAATGCCGCAGCATTCTATCAGTGCCAGATATGGAAATGTTAACATGGTTATATCTTCTTCCTCAGGGGGTTTAAGTGGTCTTTTTTATGCTTTATGCTTTTCAGTGTTACTTTATTGTTTTACAATGAATATGTATTTCTTTTGTAATCAGAGAAAACCAACTTCAAAACTAAATGTTTAAAAAAAAAAAGCAGATATTAAAGAGCATTTTCCTCTGGGCTCCAACAGACCAACAATGCTCATTTACACTGGGTGTTGGCGTTGGACGGAAGTCAGTGGTCCTTTTGTCAACATCCTTTGACTACAAGCAGACCAACCCCAGGTTGCTGGTGTCTTCAGATTGCAGACATCATTTGGCCTGCTATCCTCTGCAGGCTCTAGAAGTAAGTCATACCTGAGGCATTTGTCATCTTTGGATCAATCATTTCCATTCCCAATTCTCTGCCATCTTCAGACATTGCTAGAGTGTGAGCCTCCCTCTCCATCTTTCTCTCTCTTTCTCCCTCTGACTCTTCCTCTCCCCCTCTTCTCTCTCTCCCCTTCTTTCTTACTTCCTCCCCCATCTCTCTCCCTCCCTCCTCTTATGTGAGCACAATTTATTCTCTCTCAGTGCTTTCTACTGGGCTCTCTGAAACTCCTGTATCATTATACATTTTGACTGTTTTGACTGCAATTCTCTTGAGTAAAGGATGATTATCTTCTGATTCCCCATGTGCCAGGAGGCTGGGGAATGGTTTGGGCATTTTCCTCTTTGTTCACTGCTGCTTTACACTCCAATGATATTCCTCTCATGTACAATGCTTTCTTCCTTCTGTGTTAACTGTATCTGGCTATATCACTTTCTACCTGTCCTTATCACTGGCATGTGTGGACTTCCAGGTCATTCACAGATATTCATCAAGAATTCAGATATGCGGGTCACAGCCACATAGGACTCATTGTCCAAAACAACTCTTTCCACTTTCCTACACAACTTCAGCATCTGCCTGAATGCCCTCCAATCTATTAATCTCACAGTTTCATGATTTCCTCCATTCCAGGGAGCCACCTCTTCCTCCAGGATCCTATTGTCATCAAGCACATTTCAGTTCCAATTCTGAAATTTTCAATTATAACCATCGATTCTATGACCCGAAACTACCCACTCCTTTTCTAACATCCTCTGTGTTCTGGTTGCATAATTTTATTCCTCTAGTAGAGCCCTCATCACAAGGCTTTGCTAATTAATATGCTTGTTTCTCTCTCCCACCAGACTTCAGAAAGTGGGATGTATTTATCTGGCATTTCCAACATCGACTAAAGGGTCTAGACCATAGTATATACCTAATAAACATTTGATTGATGAATGAATCACACAATTGTAGAAACTGGCACCAAACTTATGGTTTCAACTGAATCTTCATTGACAATCAGCGTTTCTTTTTTTTTTTTCTTTTTTCTTTCTTTTTTTTTTTTTTTTTAGCATTTCTTTTATGAACTCCTGGTTAATGCCTCTTAATTTCTCATGTCTGTATTCTAAAACCTGTTTACTATGTTAAGTTCCATATTTGCCTCTCCTTCTTCACTTTTATCAGGGGAAATGGAATCTCTAAATGATATTTTCCATGATGCCCTGCCCCTCAGAAGAAGAGATGCCTTTCTTTTGTTAAAGACTTATCCCTTTTGGGCTCTAGATCCTACTCCCCAATTCCATCTTCTTCATAACCTTTCTCCATCATCTACCTCTCTCCCTTGTACCTTCAAACTCTTGGTCTGTACTGCTTCCTTTTCCTCACATGGAAATATATACAGGTCTCACACATTTACAAAAATTTAAAAACTTTCTTTAGATCCCCAAGACTATACTTTCATTGTTCCCTTTTCAGTCAAGCATCTTAGAATACTTTTCTTCAACTTCACATCTCCCGTTTTACTCCTCACCCATGACATTCCTACCACTGCCTTCCCTCCAAATTCAGTACTCTCACCAGTGATGTCCAAATGAGCAAACTAAATGATCCTTTTCAATCCTTATTTTACATAATGTGTTTGTGTATTTAATTCTGTCAACCCTTATCTATAGTCTTAAGATATTACTGACTTTGGCATTCATTTGTTCAACAAATATTTATTGAACACAAGCTTTAAGCCAGATACTGTGCTATGTACTTGGAGTATGATGCTTAAAGAGAAATAAGGCCTCTATTTCACAGAGCTGCGACTCTCTAGAAAGAGAGAACGAATAAACATGTAAATGAAAATGAACAGAATATTACATCTCAAGTTCTAAGAAGGAAATAATTATAGAAATGATTTAGAAAAATTGGGGTAGAATTTTCATTAAGAAGGCATATTTTTGTAATGACACTTGAATTAAAACTTGAAAGATGATTGTGAGACAACTACAGGAAGAGATGGAGGGTGATCACCACAGGAAGTGGGAGCTCTAGGTCCAATAGCATTGAGTGGGAAAGACCTTGTGCATTTTTAAGACAGAGAAGAAGCCAGTACAGCTAGAGCATGTGGTATGAGTTAAGAATGAAGGTGAGATTGAGAAGCTAGCTGGGAGCTAAGTGGTAGGTGAGGATTTAGGTCTAGAAACAAGGAAAAGCTATTAGAGAGCTTAAAGCAGGGAGTGACATGATCTGACTTACATTTTTTTAAAAGTAGCTCTGGATATTGAGTGAAGAATGGATAGTAGAGGAACAAAGGAGAAACAAGGGGACCAGATAGAAGAATAAGGTAAAAATGATCACTTGGATCAGGAAATGAAGGGAAGTGTTCAGACCTGAGAAGGTTCTTGAGTGGAATCAAATTGTTCACTGAGGAATTAGATATGAAGATTGAAGAAAAAGGGAATCAAGGATGATTCCTAGCTTTTTGCTAGAGCAGTTGGTTGAATGATGGTACCAATAACTGGGATGGAAGATTGGAAGAGTAACAGGTTTGGGAAAGAAAGACAACCAGGAGCTCAGTAGAATATTAAACAGTTGATGTGATTGCAAGACCTTGAAGTGGAGATTCCAAATAAGCATACATCCGTACAGCTGGGTGGCTGAGGGTCAGTTCAGGGCTGGAGATCTAAATTAAGGAAATATCTATTTACAATGGTATTTGATGCCACAGGATTAGTAGAGATGTCCAGGGTGAGAACATAAATAGAAGAAAAAGGTGGCCATGTACTTTCATTCCTATCTGCCTTTTGTAAACTTTCTTAACTAGATCTATTGCCTTTCCCTCTTCTACCTGTCAGTTTTACTCTATCCTTATCATCAGGATAAATACTATCTCCTCCTTGACTCATCCTCTGAACCCTCTAGGAAAAAATCTTAGCTCTATCCTTGGCACACCGATGACCCTTGGTGAAGATCTGTTACTCTCCCTTCTTTGTCCTGCCTTGAGTTCCTGGATTCTTTTTCATGAGGCTCTGCCACTGCATTATTACTGATATATTTCGTCTTTCCTACACAGCTGGCATGGTCTGCCCTGCCTGTAGCCTGCTGAATCGCTCCTGTCCATCCTTTAAGATGCAATTGTAGCATTACTCTCTCAGCCTTTCTCTTTCTCCCTCTCTTCCAGACATAGGCGTACCTTCTAAGGCACTATTTAGGTATCCTTAGTGTAGCACTTTCCATATTGGTCTGCATTATTCATCTTGGTATTGTGGTACCTTGTATCATGTCTGACACAGGGCTTAATTGATTAGGTGAGTGGAAGCTTCTTCTGGTCTCTCATCCGAGAATAACAAAGTTGTGGATGGGAACAGGGCCAGCAGTTTTATTTGCAGGATGGTAAAGTCTGAACTAAGCACTTCCCTAAGGACAGTTCCATTCACTTTTTGTCAATTAATAGGAGCAGGAACTATGTGTCAAGAATTATTGGCTTTGAATGCCTCAAGCTAAAGTTAAGGCTAAGGATATTTAGCTAGCCCTTTGGGACATTTGTTGAGACACAGATTTCAAACACCCTGCTTTTCACTTTTTGAGTGATCCTTGTAACATTCCAATGATAGGGAAATCAGGCCCTAATTATGCCCCTATTTCTTCTTCTTATCTATGATTCATATTGGATGTTCCCCTTCCATAGTCCTACATTTTGCTCATTTTGATGAAGTTAAGCCAGTAAAAGTGTAAATAAACCAAATAATTTTTCTGTAACATAATGCTATGCTAACTTTTCAAAGAGCGGAGATCATTTTTATATCCTACTTTACCTTTCTAATCTTCCAAACAATATTTCTCCTATTAAAAACTCCACTAGGAAACAATGTTTACAGCATTGTAGTACCTCAGAGTTTATTCTAAAAAACTTGGACTGATAGTACATAGCCATTAAATTATATTTTTCACTCCTTCAGTCCAAGAATTATTATAATTTAGCATGAAATAAGAATTTTTTTACACATAGAAAGCAAAAAGTTAGGACTAAAACATTATGGAAGGAAGACAGTTTGGTTTCTGATTTGAAGCAATCTGTGTGATGTTGAATCCTTGAACAAATAAGCTTCTATACCTTGCTTCCAGGTCATTATTTCAAAGGTTTTAGTGACTCATGCAGAAGGAGGTCATAATTCTTAACTAGATACATTCCCTGCAATCAATTTGACAAGCATCTATATTTCATCATATAATTCTTTCACACGTTTGTGTGAATTTCTGAAAGGTAAAGAACATTCCTTACAGTATAGTATTTATTTGTATCTAGTATTGCCTCTTGCAAATGAGAAATACATGATAAACCTCTGCTAAATGAATCCAGAGAGAAATTATATGGAAAAGCAACATTGCACACAATACTTTTCTTATTTCAACTTATATAAATCCAAAACTATTAATAAAGCATCCAATTAGACAATAACAATAGACAATAAACAATCAGCAGTCCACCCCCTAAGTCATGTAGGGGTGGAAGTGCATTTAATTTCAAAAGAGCCTGGGGGGCTTGGTATTTCTCTAAGTCAGATTGTCCATGAAAGTCAGATTAAAGATCTTTTTTTTCTTCCAAAGATGGAAACTTTGTCACCTCTATCCTCAAAACCTTTCAGCCAACATTATCTCTTCTATACTCTGTGGTACAGACAGCTCTGTGGGCTTAAACCCAGGAAGCTTCTGATAAAAATTTGGCCCCCAAAGAATTACTTTGCATGGCATTCTTTATGCAAATATTTTGAACTCTCTATATGGGCAAGAAATCAAAATAGAAAGTCAAATTTGCAACCATCCTGCCTAGTTATTTGAATAGATCTCCTTTCAGTTCACAATTCAGACTATTTGTATCACAGCCCCTTATCAGTGCCCTAAACTTGAATATTTTTGCCACCAATCTCCAACTTGATGAACAAGTACATCCACCATTGGTAAGAGGGTAGGTTGTCATACACTTTCTGAAGAATAAATAAGAAAACCACTCGCAAAAGCCTTAAGGATTAAGAAACAAAGTTTAAGAGGGCCTGGGTGGCTCAGTTCTTGAGCATCTGCTTTTGGCTCAGGTCGTGATCTTGGGGTATTTGGATCAAGTCCCGCATCAGGCTCCCTGCAGGGAGCCTGCTTCTCCTCTGCCTATATCTCTGCCTCTCTCTGTGTCTCTCATGAATACATAAATAAAATCCTAAAAAAGAAAAAAAAGAAAAGAAACAAAGTTTAAGAATTAAAAAGTAGGGACATATGCAAAGATTTGGGTATCGGTATGTTTATTACAGCCTTAAAATGGCAAAAAGTTGAAAATAATTTAACATTCCAAAATAAGAAATTGATTAAATGCAACATTTCCCATAATGAAATACTATATAAACTCTAAAAATTATGTGGTAGGAAAACAGGAGAAAATATACAATTTATTGATAAATTTTAAAAAATAGGTTAAAAATATTATATGCAGTATGATTCCAGCTAAGTTAAACGTATATATATCCCCATGTATATAGAAAAAGGAATATAAGGACACTGTTAATAATTTTCTTTTGGTGCTGGTTTAGGAATTGGGGTATATCATATTATATTTTGAGTGCTTGTTTGTATCAACAAAGGACAAAAATACTTTACAATTAAAGTATGTTTTTTAAGTCTGGCCAAGAAAAATCAATAGTTAGAAGGAATATCTAAGGGACACGACTATTATTCATTCCTGAAGTTTCCAAACTCTATTTCTATACCAAGTCAGATGACAAGAATATTGCATATCCTTGTACAATAACATTTTCACTTTTTATCACTTTGCATGCAGCATTTTCACTTTCTAGAGAAAGTTTCATAGGACTACGGTTTAATTTTATATCATAGGCCTTATAAAGGTTGATGCAATATCATATGAGGATTGATTTAGATTCTTCTGTAAAGCAGTTCTACTAAAAATGCTATTCACTGCATGGTTTGCCTCCCTCCCCCAGTACATGCTGTCAGCTCCTGATGTGCTGGGATGTTGTCTATTATTAGCAAATAAGAGCTAAATGCTTCCTTTTAACTTTAACCATGTTCAATTACAGCACCCCTTTTTAGTCTTGGTTTGCTGACATAACTATATTCCCATCCTCTTAATTTTTTGTCTTACATTCTCTTACTAATTTTCTATTTTAATGATTCTTAATAGGAAACAGATGGCACACTCAAAATTAGAATAAATCAAGAATATAATAAGGGGACAATTGACAAAGGAGGGTTGGAATTCAGGGCAATCATAAGACATCATGCAATAGCTGGGCTGCTTTATCACCCATTGACCAGAGTCAGAGAAAGCTGTGTGAGGAGGGCCACCTGACAGGAGCTGAGAACTCTGGTGGAGGACGCAGCTGGTCATCACAACTCTGCAGGGCTAGGAGCTGGGGAAACAACTCTCCCAACATCAGTCTCCTTTCTCATCCCCACCTCCAGTGTACCATTTTGGCTGAATCTAACCAGAACCCAGAGGGCAAGGGAGCTATACAAGACAACTCCCTGGGCTACAGGAAAGAATAGAGAGTAGATATGACCCAAGGGGGAGATGTCCAGCACAATAGTACTAATGCCTCTTACTATAATTTGCTTGGAAGTAGGTGATGTCTATATGCATAAATAAGTAACATGAATCTCTTTTAGGTGGTGTTCACTTACAAGAGCATTTTTCCATAGCAGAGCTGTCTACTTGAATTGGCAATAGCTGTTTTCTGCTGTGATGTAGTCTTATGTCCTTAGAACAATGATGAGCCAAGAAAGTATTCTGGGGTAAACACATTAGTTATCTCCCTCCTAATTGAAATGCCAGGTGGATTAAAAAATAACTGTCATGTCTTCTTTAGAAGTAAGGTCTATTTTCAGTATGAGCATTGAAATACTACATAATGATCGTGTCATATGTTGATATTGCTAAAATGAATTTGTCTGTAATCTTGTTTAATTTCTCTCTTTTCACTATTCATTAGGAAGGGAGTATATATACCAAGGATGTTGTATTTCACAGCCTGAGGTGTCACAGAGAGTAAAAAGTGAAAAGTAATCAAACCTCAGAGTCATTCAATCATAACTTCTTAGAGCTAAGGTGATTTTAGCGATCATTTATTCCAAACACCTCATTTTACATTTGAGGACGCAAACCCTCAGAGGCTGCATAACTTGCCCAAGGTCATACACCTTGTTAGGGCCTCCTAGCTTGGCATATTCTCCTCTATATCTCAGATTTAAAGTACAGTTGTATACTGCTTGTTCGTTATATTCGTTCATTCAACTAATATTTGTTGAGTGCCTTGTGCCAGGCACTGGAGATAAAACAATAAAAATAGACAAACCCCTCTTTTGTTATGGGCCTTACATTCTAGAAGAGAAAGAGAAAACAGCCAATAAATAAGCAGATGGGTGGCAGGTGGAATGATAAATGCTAAGAAAAAAATACAGTAGGGTAAATGGACAGAGTGACAGGAAAGGAGGATGCTATTTGAAGTTTGGTCATTGAAGTTGAACTTTCTCTCTGATAACATGATACTGCAGTGGGATCCTGAATGAAGTGAGAGGGTGAGTTATACAGACATCTGGTAGGACAGTATTCCAGGCGGTGGGAATAGACAAAGCAGAAGCCTACGGGGACCTGTACCAGGGTCTTGGAAGAGGAAGAAGTAGGCTGGTATGGCTTGTGCAGGATGAGTGAGGGCAAAAGTGGCAGGATATAAGATGTAACAGACAACAGATTATAGGAACTGACATAATCTGACATGAATTTTAAAAACATTTCTCTGACTGCTGTGTGGAAAATAGCCAGGAGAAGGAGAATGGGAATGGAAAAGGTGGAGGAAGAGAAATTTAAGGGATGGAGATGTTATTATAATAACTCTGACTTAAAAGGTAGAACCTTTTATTTATGACGATAGGTGAGGGTATTGGTAGGAGATGTGCAGGGGAAAAGTAAGAGTCAAAGATAATACCAAGGCTTTTGGCTAGAGCATTGGGATAATAGGTTTCCATTTTTTGAGAAAAAAAAAAAAACTGGAGAAGGAGTAGGTCTGCAGGGAAAAACAAGAATACATTTTGGGCATACTAGATTTGAGGCAGTGGGGTGTGTGAATTTGGAGTTCAGGAGAGAGGCATAGACCAGGATCTTAATTGTATTTGTCAGCCTATAAATGACATCTAAATAATACCGCATTGATTGAGATCACCTAGGAAGTGTATATGCTTAGAGGATGGAGCCCCCAGGGCACTCCCAGGCCAAGAAATTAGAATGATGAGGAGGATCCATCCAAATTTATTGGAAGGAGAAACCAGTCAGGTCAAAAACAAAGGGAGATAAAAGCAGAGAGAGAGAATGGCTTCCTGGGAACCAAGTGTCAAGTTTTCCAAGGAGGAGGTGGTGATCACTTCCATCTTAATAGTTCAAGTAAAGTGAGGACTGAGATCTCCTGGAATGAACAAGATGAAGATCAATGATGACCTTGGTAAGCACAGCTTTGCTAGAGTGGAGGGACAAAATTGCCCATGAGAGAATGAGTAGAAAGAAGTTGGAGATAATGTGTAGGCCATAGAATGGTACATTTTCTACAGGAGGGTGCCTGGGGTCAAGGGAGAGTATTTTTAAAACAGAAGTCATAATGGCATGATTTGTAGGTTAATAGAAAAGATCTAGAAGAGAAGAGACAAGGGGTGGTGGGAGAGAGATTGAGATGACCTTGAATAGGAGAGAGGGGATGGGATGTAGCACATAAATGAAGGGGCTGGCCTTAGGAGTACAGATACTTTATGCATTGTAAAAGGGAAGGTGGGTAATGGGTACAAATTCTAATTGGTTGGTAGATGTGATATTGGAAGCCTGTGGAGATCCTATTCTTGCTAAATGAGATATTGATAGATAAAAAAAATCACATCAAAATCATTATTTTCTTCAGTCTACTCACCAAGAGAACAATGAAGGTGGCGTTTCTTAATCCATTCATAACACATCTTACACTTGACACTTCAACTATGATCAAACTATAATGGTATATGTAAGTGATGAATCACCAAATTCTACACCTGGAACTAATATTGTACCGTGTGCTAGCTAGCTGGAATTTAAATAAAAACTTGGGGAACAAAATCTATAATTGTGTGGTTTCTTATAAATTTCTCTCCCAAGGAGAGAAATCCTCAGGGAATATTAAGAAGAGTAAAGCGACAGACACAGTGAAACTGTTTGCACCCATAGAACAACAAATACTCCCTAGTAGGCAGACTACTAAAGAGTTTTAAAATTATCAGTTTCCAAAAAAAAAAAAATTATTAGTTTCCTGTCTATTTAACAATTTTGAACTAAACTAGGACGGGACCAAAGCCATGAAAATGACCCTAAATAGTTTAAAACTGAGCTTTCTCAAAATTGGTTAATCACAAAATTAACAGCAAACCGCAATCACAATGGTGCACAGCATAGCGTAGTGTTTAGAATCATGGACTGTGGAGTTAGGCTTCTTGGGTTCAAATTCTGAATCTCTTTATGGCAGTATGACTTTGGGGAAATTCTGTATCTTCTATGTGTCTCATTTTTTTCCTTGATAAAATGAAGATCATATTAATACCCAACCCTTAGGGTTGTTGAGAAGATTAAATGAACACAGAATAGTGCCTTGCATGAAGCAAGCACTCTATAAATGTCTGTTAATTAAATCAAATCACTATGAATAATCCAGAGCTAGGAAGAAAATATAGCCAAAAATTAATACCTGGAATTAATTTAAAAAAATTTTTTTGAAAACTGCCTATTGGAAAATCTCTTACAAGGAAACATGTATCTGATTCTTGATGACCCAGGCTGCTATTTTCCCGTCTCCATCTGACTTTTTCTTAAAACTGCGCCCTGACAAAGAGTAGGAAGATTCTCTCACCAACTTTTGTTTTTACTTTTTAAAGAGAAGCCCTAGTAGAAAACTCCACTATTTCCCTAAGTTTTATTGAGAAATAATTGGCATACATCCTTGTATAAGTTTAAGGCATACTGTATGATGGTTTGTTTTGTATGATGTAGTGTAGGATGATTACCAAAATAGGTCCAACTAACATCCAATTTCTCATATAGATACAATAAAAACAAACAAAGAAGAAAAGAATAAGGGAAAAAATTTTTTCTCCTTGTGATGAGAATTCTTAAGATTTACTCTCGTAACTTTCTATACAGCAGTGTTAGCTATGGTCACCATATTGTGCAATTAATACCTGTTATGCATTTATCTTATAACTGGAAGTTTGTACCATTGGACAATCTTACTCTACTTTTCCCTCCTGTCACCCTCTCTCTTGTGATCATAGTCCAATCTTTTTTTCAGAGTTTTTTTTTTTTTAAGATCGCACACATAAGTGAGATCACATAGTATTTGCCTTTCTCTGATTTCACTTAGCATAATTACTTTCTCTGACTACACTTAGCATAATGATTTCACTTTCTCTTATTTTTTTAGCATAATGCATTCAAGGTCTATCCATGTTGTTGCAAATGGTATATTTCCTCAGTTTTAATGGCTGAATAATATTCCATTATATATATACATGTACATAAACCATGACTTCTTCATTCACCCATTGATGGATACTTAGGTTGTTCCCATGTCTTGATTACTGCAAATAATGCTGCTTTGAATATGGGGGTGCAGATAACTTTTTGAGTTAGTGTTTTTCCTACCTTTGGATATAGTCCCAAAAGTGGAATTGCTGGATTATATGATAGTTCTATTTTAATTTTTTGAGGATCCTCCCTACTGTTTCCCATACGGCTGTACCAATTCATAATCTTACCAATAGTGCACAAAGTTTCCCTTTTTCCCACATCCATGCCAGTGTTTGCTACCTCTTGTCTTTTTGATGATGGCCATTATAAAGATCATTAGGTGATAACTCATTGTGGTTTTAATTTGTATTCCCTAATGACTAGTGATGTTGAGCATCTTTTCATGTACCTGTGGCCTTTTATATGCCTTCTTCATAGAAATGTCTATTCAGATCCTTTAAAAATGCCTAATTTTTAAATTGGGTTGTTTTTGTTTTTACTGTTAAGTTTTATGAATTCCTTATGTATTTTGGTTATTAACCCCTTCTCAGATATATGTTTTGCAAATACTTTTTCCTATTGCATACATTGTCTTCTCATTTTATTGGTGGTTTCTTTTGATTGCAGAAGCTTTTTAGTTTGATGTAGTCCCACTTGTTTATTTTTTATTATGTTGCTTGTTATTCAGGTATCATTCCTAAAATCCACGTCAAGGAGCTTTGCTCCTATGCTTCCTTGTAGGAGTTTTACAGTTTCAGATCCTATTTTTAATTCTTCAACCCATTTTGAGTTAATTTTTGTGAGTGGTATAATATATGGTTCCAGTTTCATTCTTTACATGTGAATATCCAGTTATCCCAGTTACATTTATTGAAGAGACTCTCTTTTCTTCAGTGAGTATTCATGACTCTCTTATCAAGTATTAACTGACCATAAAGAGTTGGGTTTATTTCTGGGCTTTCTATTTTGTTCCATTAGTCTATTTGTCTATTTTTTATGCCAGTACTATACTGTTTTGATGACTATAGTTATAATATAGCTTGACATTAAGAAGTATGATACCTCCTGCTTTGTTCTTTCTTAGGATTTCCTTGGCTCTTCAGAGTCTTCTGTGGTTCCATATACATTTCAGGAGAGTTTTTTCTACTTCTGTAAAAAAATGCCATTGGATTTTTGATAGTGATTGCACTGAATTTATAGATGACTTTCAGTAGCATTGACATATCAACAATATTGCTTCTTCTAACCCATGAACACGGGATACCTTTCCATTTAATTGAGTCTTCTTCAATTTCTTTCATTAGTGTCTTGTAGTTTTTAGCATGAAGATATTTCACTTCCTTATTTAAATTTGTTGAGTATTTTATTGTTTTTGATGCTTTTGATGCTACTATAATGGGATTGATTTCTTTGTTTTTAAAAATTTTATTTTTTACTGATCAGAAATGCTATTGATTTTTGTATGTTAATTTTGTATCCTGCAACTTTACTAAATTTACTGATTAAACAGTTTTTGGTTGAGTCTCTAGGATTTTCTATATATAAAATGTCATCTGCAAATAGAGACAATTTTACTTCCACCCTTCTAATCCTGATACCCCTCCCTCCCCCCTCCCTTCCTTCCTTCCTTCCTTCCTTCCTTCCTTCCTTCCTTCCTTCCTTCCTTCCTTCCTTCCTTCTCTTTCATTGCCTGATTGCTCTAGCTAGGATGTCCAGTACTATGTTGAATAGAAGTGTAAGAACGGGAATCCTATGCTGTTCCTGATGTTAGAAAAGCTTTCATCCTTTCACCCACTAAGTATGATGCCAACAATGAGCTTGGCTTATATGGCCTTTATTGTGTTGGGATATGTTCTCTCTATGCCTGATTAAGAGTTTTTATTAGGGGTGTCTGGATGGCTCAGTTGATTAGCATCTGCCTTCGGTTCAGGTCATGATCCCAGGGTCCTGTGATCAAGTCCCAATATCAGGTTCCCTGCTCAGCAGGGAGTCTGCTTCTCCCTGCCCCTTACTTGTTCTTTCTTTCTCTGTCAAATAAATAAGTAAAATCTTTAAAAAGAGAGTTTTTATCATGCATGAATGAATGGATTTTGCTGAATGCTTTTCATGCATCCTTTGAGGTGATCATATAATCCTTTTCTTTCATTCTATTAATGTGATGTATCACATTGGTTAATTTGCATATGCTAAACATCTTTGCATCCCAGAAATAAATCCCACTTGATCATGGTGAATGATACTTTTAACATGTTGCTAAATTTAGTTTACTAGTATTTTATTGAGAATTTTGTCATCATCAGTAATTCATCAGGGATTGACCTACAGTTTTCTTTTCTAGTAGTGTCCTTTTCTGATTTAGGAATCAGGCCTTGAAAAATGAATTTTGAATTTTCCCTCCTCTTCAATTTTTTGGGAAAAGTTTGAGACGGTTTGGTATTAATTGTTCTTTAAATGTTTACTGAAATTCAACAGTGAAGCCACCTAGTTCTGAGCTTTTCTTTATTGGAAGATATTTTATTCCTGATTTAAAATCTCACTAGTAATTAGTCTATCCAGATTTACTATTTCTTTCTGATTCAATATTGGTCATTCATATATTTCTAAGAATTTTCTCATTTCTCCTAAGTTGTCCAGTTTTTTGGCATGTAAATGTTCATAGTAGCCTCTGAAGGTCCTTTTCTCATCTGTGGTTTCAGTTGTAATATCTCTTTACTCATTTATAATTTTGTTGATTTGGGTCTTTTTTTTCTTTAGTTAGTCTATTTAAGGGGTTTGTCAGTTTTGTTTGTCTTTTCAAAGAACTAACTCTTAGTTTGTTAATTTTTCTATTCTCTATTACATTTATTATGCTCTAATCTTTACTATTTCCTTTCTTCTGCTAATTTGGGCTCATTTTGTTTTTCTAGTTGCTTGAGGTATAGAGTTAGGTTGTTTTCTTGGGCTATTTCTTCTTAATGTAGGCACTTACTGCTATGAACTTCCCTCTAAAAACAGCTTTTGCTATGTCCCGTAAGTTCTGGCTTGGTAAGTTTCCATTTTCATTTGTTTCAAGAAACATTATTTCTTCTTTAATTTCTTCTTTGAGCCATTAGTTATTCAAGAGAGCATTGTTTAATATCCATGTGTTTATGAATTTTCCAGTTTTCCTCTTGTTATTGATTTCTAATTTCATGCCATTGTGGTCAGAGAAGACACTTGGTACAATTTTAGCCTTGTTATATTTGCTAAGACTTGTTTTGTGGCCTAATATAAGGTACATCTTAGAAAATGTTCCATGTGCATTTAAGAATGTGTATTCTGTTGTTGGCTAGAACGTTTTGTATGTCTGTTAGTTCCATTTGGTCTACAGTATTGTTCAGATCCACTGTTTCCTTATTGATTCTCCATTTGGAAATCTATCCATTGTTTAGACTATTAAAGTGCCCAACTATTATTGTATTACTGTTTATTTCCCCCTTTTAGCTCTGTTAGTTTTTGCTTTACATATTTAGGTGCTCCAATGTTGGGTGCATAAATCTTTACAGTTATATCATCTTCATGTCTTAAAACTTTTATCATTAAATAATGATCTTCTTTATATATTTTTACTATTTTTAGTTTAAAGTCTATTTTATCTGATGTAAGCATAGCTACTTTTGGAATTTTGCTTTGTTTAGTTTTTTGTTGTGGATTGGTTGGTTGGCTTTGGTTACCATTTGTTTGAAACATCTCTATCCATCCCTTGACTTTCAGTCTATGTCTGTCTTTAAGACTAAAGAGAGTGTCTTTGCAAGCAGCATATTGTTGGGTCTGGGGTTTTGGTTTTTTTATTAAGTCCATTCAGCCATTGTATGTTTTTTGATTGGGGAATTTAATCTGTTTACATTTAAAGTAATTTTTGATAGGTAAGAACTTATTATTGCCATTTTGTTAATTGTTTTCTGTTTATTTTGTAGATCCATTTTTCCTTGTTTCTTATCTGTCATTTCTTTTAAGTTTTGATATCTTTTGGTATTGATATACTTTGACTTCTTTATCATATTTTTTTGGTAATTACTACAAGATTTTCCTTTGTGGTTACCATAAGGTTTACCAAAAAATATATTAAAGTATATAACAACTTCACTTCAATAGAATATATTTTACACATTTACTTCTTTTCCCCTTTCATATTTTAGGTTATTGCTGTTACAATTGACATGTGTTTTCTTTGCATTGTGTAATAAAAGATCATTGTATTGATTATTTTTTCCATGTTCTTTTTTTTAACTCATAAACTAGAATTGTGAGTTATGTACCACTATTACCATATTGCAGAATCTAACAATGACTATATATTTACCATTACCAGTGAAATTTATGCTATTTTGTGTTTTTATGATGTTAATTAGCATTCTTTCACTCCCACTCAAGAACTCTCTTTAGTATTTCTTGTAAGGCAAGTGTTGTAGTAATGAATTTCCTCAGCTTTTGTTGTTTGGGAATCTTTACTCTTCCTTCATTTCTGAAGGACAGTACCACTGAGTATAAAATTCTTGATTGACAGTTTTCTTTCAATTTAATTGGACTTCAATTTGCCAACATATAAAATAACACCCAGGGCTCATCCTGCCAAGTACCCCTCTCAGTGCCCATCACCCAGTCACCCCAACCCCCCCCCCCCTCCCTTTCTACTACCCCTTGTTCATTTCCCAGAGTTAGGTGTCTCCCATGTTTTGTCACCCTCACTGATATTTTCACTCATTTTCTCTCCTTTCCCCTTTATTCCCCCTCATTAATTTTTATATTCCCCAAATGAATGAGACCATATAATGTTTGTCCTTCTCCGATTGACTTATTTCACTCAGCATAATGCTCTGCATCACTGGCCATCAGGAAAACACAAATCAAAACCACAATGAGATACCACCTCACACCAGTGAGAATGGTGAAAATTAACAAGACAGAAAATAACAAATGTTGGAGAGGATGTGGAGAAAGGGGAACCCTCTTGCACTGTTGGTGGGAATGTGAACTGGTGCAGCCACTCTGGAAAACTGTGTGGAGGTTCCTTAAAGAGTTAAAAATAGAACTGCCCTATGACCCATCAATTGCACTGCTGGGGATTTACCCCAAAGATACAGATGCAGTGAAACGCCGGTACACCTGTACCCCGATGTTTATAGCAGCAATGTCCACAATAGCCAAACTGTGGAAGGAGTCTTGGTGTCCATTGAAAGATGAATGGATAAAGAAGCTGTGGTCTATGTATACAATGGAATATTTCTCAGCCATTACAAACGACAAATACCCACCATTTTCCATTTTCTTTCAATTTTTTGAATGTTATCATTCAATTGTCTCCTGGCCTAAAATATTTGTGCTGAAAAATCTACTGATGCTCTTATAGGGGTCTCCTTATATGTAACTTTTTTTTTTTTATACTGCTCTTAAAATTCATCTTAATGTAGCCCTATTTGGTTCAATCTATTTGGGGTCTTTTGGTATTCATGGATCTGAATGTTCATTTCTCTCCTAAGATTTGAGAAGTTTTTAACCATTATTGCTTTAAATATATTTTCTGTCCTTTTCTTTTTCTATTTTCATTCTGAAATTCCTATGTGAATTATTATATTATTATTAATTATAATTATTATAAGTGTAATTATTCTTACTCTTTTTTCTTTTTCTCCTCTAAGTTTTCTAATGTCTTATCCTCTCAGTTGCTGAATCTTTCTTCTGCATGGTTGAGTCTACTTCTGAAACTCTGTTGAATTTTTCAGTTCAGTTAAGTTCAACTTAAAGATCCCTTTTTGTTTGGTTTGGTTTGGGTTTGTTTTTTTTGTTGTTGTTGATGGTTGCCATATCCTTGTTGAACTTCTCATTTTGTTTATGTACTGTTTTCCTAATTTTGTTTAGTTGTCTACATTTTCTTGCACTTCACTAAACTTCCTTAAAAGGATTATTCTGAATTTCTTTTTTTTTTAAGATTTTATTTATTTATCCATGAGACACACCCAGAGAGAGAGAGGCAGAGACACAGGCCAAGGGAGAAGCAGGCTCCAAGCAGGGAGCCTGACATGGGACTCGATCCCAGGTCCCCAAGATCACACCCAGGGCCAAATGTGGTGCTAAACCGCTGAACCACCAGGGCTGCCCATATTCTGAATTTCTTTGAGAGTTCATAGATCTCACTATCTTTAGGGTAAGTTATAAGAATTTTATTAGTTCCTTTTGGTGGTATCATATTTATCTGATTCCTTATGTTGGCTTCTGTGCATTTTAGTCATGGAGCTCCTCTTACAGACTTTACAGGTATGCTTTGGCAGGAACAGTTCTTCACCAGTAGGCTCAGTTTGGGTTTCTGGGTGTGTCTGCTGGTAATGTCTTTGGGTAGGTGGGGCTTACTGTTATGGCCTATTTTGGGGTGAGGGAAATATTCAAGCTCTGAGGACAGGGATGGGGATATGCCATTGACTGAGAACATTTAAATAGGACTGCTAGCTTGGTTCTCTATACAAGTGAAGCTATAGGATGGGCTCCACAGTTGTTTGAATTCTCTGGTCAGGCTTACTAGATGGTTGGGACTGGATATGATATTCAGTAATAGATGGAGCTATGAATTAGACTCCCTGCACTGTCAGAACAGCAGGACATGGCCCAAGGTCTGTTCTACTCACTGTCTGGGAAACCAAATCAGGCCTGACTGTGCACTGAATTCCCTGGTCAGGTGAGGCCACCAGTTTGCTCTGCAGATGAGGGAAGCCATAGGCTGTGCTCTCTGTTCAAGTGCCACTATGTGAAGGGCTGTTGAATCATCTATGCAACTTCTCAGGTGCTCTGGTTAAGTTCCCTAGCTGGACAGGTTAAAGGTTATATTCACCAATAAGCAGGGTGATGAATTAAATCCCCTGCCCTGGCAGAATGGAAGAGCAGCTCTAAAACTGCTTTTGTGTGTTGTCTTAATGAAGCCAACCTCCACCCCAAGTTCCCTGACTACTGCCTTTGCTCTGTAAACTATCAGCTCTGCTGCCCTTCTCTCAACTTGAGTACCACTGGACCACACAGCTTTCAGGGTATTTTTACCTCTGGTCAGATGAGGCTGGATGACACTCTCCACAGTAGGTAGGCCTGTGTCTCAGCTCCCTTGCCTGAATATGAAGGAAGGGATGCTCCTGGCTACACTCAAATTCCCAAACAGGATCTCTACTGGAGAAGGTCCGGGACCTATCCTCAGACTTGTCAATGAATTATTCCCCCTACCTATGCATAGCATAGGAAGCTTCCATGCCCTGTGGCTTTGCTCTGGGGGCTATCAGTTTTGTCCACTCACCTTTTAATTTAAGTGTCACTGGACCACACAGCTCCAAGAAACTGTTACAACCCCTTCTGGTTAAAGGGGACTGGATGGCACTTTCCACAGTGGGTGAGGCTATGACTCAGCACCTTGACTGGACATGGGCAAACTAGGCTCCAGGGTGGGCAAAACTCCTATCTGAGGATCCAAATTAGGCAGATCTGCACCCACAACTTGGTGCCGCAGATGAGCAAAACTACTCTTGTGATTACTATTTGGACATTGTGGGTACAAACTCAGTTTGCCAAGATCTGTGTGCTGGTTGTTGCAAGCCCCACCTTCAGCCTTCTCCATTACAGATCCCTAATAGCTGGGCCCCTGCAGATTGCCCTGCAATCCCTGTTGTATGAGAGAAGAGGAGGGGCTCCCACAAAGTGATTCAAAATGCTAGGGGAAGCTGGTCATCGCCCCTGGCCTTTTTCCACTGGAGGAACTGGAGGCTCAAGGGAGACCTCTTTGTGTGATGCTGGGTGGAGGATTAATGCAGTGTCAATGTGTAGCCCCTTTTCTTACTCTTCTCATGCAGTATGTGATGTCTGGTACAGGGGCCAGCTTCAGCCTCACCCCCATGTTCTAGAATTCTCCCAGTGCTGTCTTGCTCTTGAAGAGATGTTAGTTCTTTATCTGAGTGGGAATGAAATCAAGAATGACTTATGTCACCATCCTGGTGACATCACCTAGAGATGTTAATTTTTAAATACAGTTGAAACTAGAAAAGTGAGCTGCTTGGACTACCATCCTACCTTCATGTCACCTGTTGATTGATAATTGTGCATTTGAATGTACATTCAGTCTCATATTGAAATGTTAGAATCAGTTAATTAATAAGCTTAAGTTAATGTCCATTTCTAAACTTTAATAACAAAATCAGGAACATTATGAATATTTTAAAATTATATGATCTTTGATTTCTTTTGGATAATTAAACCTCCCATATTACATTAATTTCTTTACTTAATATTATTCAGAGGGCCAATATTAAAAATTCAGAAAATAATAAACTGAACCCAATTTATTTGGAGTCATTTTTACAAAAAATATACATTCACTATCTTCTTCTTCTAACTATTATAATATCCTGATAGTTACTTTACTCATTAGGTTTTATAGCTCCCTCATTTGTGGTATTTCATCAGACTCTCAAACAAAAAGACCAATAATTAAAAGACAATCACCCCTTTTCACAAGAGTGCAACTTTACACTTCTGGGAGTTAGTAATTGAGAGAACTGGGAGGTAGTTCAACAGACTGGGCCTTAGCCAGATGGTGCTACTTTGGCTTTAGTGGCAGGTGGTTCCTTTAAAGAGAGGATGTTTGCAAGTGAGAAATTTAAGTGGGTGTATATTAAAGCAGAGATCAAACTGGAGTTCAGAGAGTTTCAAAGACATATTTTTAAGGTCCAAGGCATCAATCAGAATTTTTATATTCTATATTCTCCATTTTATGAAAATGTAAAAAAGTGCTCTAAGCTCATTTTAGATCACCTGAGTGTCATGGCATTACTATGCTGCTGAGTGCTGCCATAATGTTTTTTGTAAGTTCACAGTTCAGTTGGTCCCTAGTGATACATTAAATACATTTACAATATTTATATCTTAAGTCATTTTAGCCTCAGTGGGATCCAGTTATCTCTCTTTTACACACACACACACACACACACACACACACACACACACACGTGTGCATGTGTGCTGTTCCTTTAACCAAGGGATGTTGTCCAGGTAGTGTTCTTATCTTAAAGGCTCTTTAAGCCTTTATCCCACTACCTAAATCCTCAAATCTATATCACCTTCCCTCTGCAATAGCAGAGAATTCACTGGAAATGAAAGGCAAGCAGTCACAGGCATTTGAAAGAAATTGCATAGGACAGTTCTATGTCCTGCAGTTCAGGGCACAAATGCATACAGTAGCAATTAAAAGCCTAAACAAAAACAAAAAAAATTAATAGAGAGTTGGTGAACCTTATTGGAGTCAGGCAGGGCAAAATGTTCATACACTAAGGCCTGAACTTTGATCAATTATAGCAAAACTAATAACTTATTGGCATAAGAGGATTCACACTAGGAAGCAATCAGGCTAGCATGGGCCATCATGAGGATAGATACCAAAGTATGGTTTGCTGATACAGGACCAGGAAATAAGAGAAGAGGAGATCCCGACATGAATGAAGGCAAAGGCGCTATCCTAAACTCCTTAAGCTATCAGTACCACTGAGAGAACTGGGAAAGTCACACTGTAATTATGTGTGTGCATATGTACATACACAAGTATATCCATTTGTAAATACTGTGTATATATGCATAAATACTTAATTTACTTATGTAGTCATAATTTAATTGTAAACTCCATGTAGTCCATTTTGTATTTTTAATTTTTCTCTATTTAATTTTTCTTTTTGGTCTACTCATAAAATTTAAAGCTAAAAGAAACCCTTTTGTATTATTAGTAAGAGCTTCTACTAACCTAACCAAGAATTACATATTATCTTCGTGGTGGAGCAGGTAAACACAGCCCTTTAAAAAGATACCAGAGTGGTACCTGGGCGACTCAGTTGGTTAAGTGTCCAACTTTTGATCTCAGCTCAGGTCTTGATCTAAGGGTCATGAGTTTAGGCTTGACATTGGACTCCATGCTGAGTGTGGAGCCTACATAGATAGATAGATAGATAGATAGATAGATAGATACCAGAAAAGGGGCAATTTCTGTTTGAGTAGGGTGACCTCTTAGAATTGCATGAAGGATTGTGTATAATGTGTCTCACATTGAAGACACTTGGTACACACTTATTGAATAAATGAATAAACCCATGGATAAACGATTATCCTATTTGGACCTTTAGTGACCCCCTTGGGTTTATACACAGTTTTACTGTCAATATATCCTACTGAGAGCTGATACAACTATTCTATGTATAATAAGGTGGTGAGAAGTGAGGAGTAATTTTACCTGAGCCTAGATGGGTGGGTTTGGTCTAGTGGTGGAAGTATTAGAAATGCCAAGTCTCTGAGTAGTTTTATCAGCCTGTTTCCTGCCATGAGAATTTTGGGAGGTCCATGAGCTTCCTTTCATTTCGTATTCACTCTGTCCTTTTCAGTCCAAGCTGGCAGTATTTCTGATAAAATTTTCTCAAGAACCAAGTGAACCTTTGCAGATTTTATGGGGATTTCACTCCATTAGACAAAAGCCACACAACCACAGGTCTTTTTGAGATAATCCTTTCTCTCTCTCTCTCTTGGTTTTCTATTGAAGTGGCTGAGAGAAATCACTCTTAAACTTCCAGAGTCTCTCTAATTTGAAATCTATGAGAAGCACTCTTAATCTCTTGGAAGGGTCTTTTATATGACTGAATACTCTGACCCTGTGCTCTTTGCAAGGCTATAACAAAGGGCTGTATATTCACACTTTCAGCCTTTTCTGTATGGCATGATGATGGCAATAATCTCTTAACTCTGGAGCTGTTTGCCACTTAGATAGGCTGAGAATTTCCCAGAGCATCAAATCTCTTCTTTTTACTATAAGTAGCAATAAACCCTAGTGGCATCTTCAACACTTTGGAAATCTTATAGCTCATCACATATGAAGTTCATTACTCAGGAATGTTCTCCACCTAACTGCAGCACAGAATTAATTCCTTAGGCTCCTTGTCACCACCTAGCAGTGACCCTCCTTTCCCCAGTTTTCAAGAGTATGTTCATCTCTTCCTTCTGAGACTCAGCAGCCACATCTTTAACATCCATATTTTTACTAAATCAGTTCAAGGCATTCTAGTCTTTTTCCTATTATGTTCCTAAAATTCTTCCTGCTTCTTCTCACTTCCCAATTCCAAAGCTACTTCCACATTTTCAGGTATTTGTTATGGCAACAATTCACTTCTAGATACCAAAAACTGTACTAGTTTTTTAATTGCTCTGTAACAAATTACCACAAATTTAGCAGTTTAAAACAACACTCAACTCAGAAGTCCGACATGGTGTACCTGGCTCTCTGCCCATGACATCACCAGAATGAAATCAAGGTGCTGACAAAACTGAGTTCTAATATGGAAGCTTTAGAGGAAATTATGCTTCCAAGCTTATTCTTGTTTTTGGCAGAATTCAGTTCCTTACAGTTGCAGAACCATAGGTTACAGGTTCCCATTTCCCTTCTGGCTATCGTCCAGGGCCACTCTCAGCCAGTAGAGTCTACACACATTCCTTGCCATGTGACTTCCTCATCTTCAAGCCAAACTATTGAGTCATGGCTTTTTCATGCTTTAAATCTCTGATGACCCCTCTTGTGGGTCATCAGCCAAAGAAAACTCTGTACTTTTAAAAGACCCATGTGATTAGGCCAAGCTCTTACAGGTAATCTCCCTTTCTCGGGGTTATCTGTGCCATATAACATAACCTAACCCACAGAAGTTATAGTCCTGGTGATTATATAGGATATGTATCCCAGGAGGGCAGGAAATTTTGGGGCTCATCTTAGAAGCCTGCCTATCACAGGTGTTATTCATTAGCCCCCTTTAAGTCCCAACAATCCTGAAGAAGTAGAGTTTATAGTCTGGGAATTCATTTTTTTATCATTCTCTATGTCTACCTCCCCACCCCCACCATTCTTAGCTCTTTAGATCAGTACATTATTAGATTAAGAAACACTGGGTAAAAAAAAAAAGAAGAAGAAGAAAGAAAAAGAAACCTGGGTAAGGGATTTCATGATAAATTGTTCTCATAGGAACCCACAGATTCCCACACTGAGAGAATAGCTTTGATCTGAATTGAAAAGATACTCTGTATTCCCTCCTAAACACAGAGCTTCTTGAATCTTCTGGAAAGCAGTACTGTTCTAGCCTTCTAGCCTGCATTCTGTTTATGATAGCCTACCTTCTTTTATTTTAGACTTTCTGCTCTCCTCTGATTATCTGTGGAAGAATATAATTCTGAGTATTTGCTATATCACCTGAGGACAAGGGGGACCACCTAAATGCCAAGGTTCTACTGAAGTCTGGGTCTATTGATATTTACTGATATGATGTCACTTGAGGTTAAGAGATCACAAAATGATAGATTTCTCCCCAGAAACATCTCTGAGGTAAGACTGAAGGTCACATGGCTGATGGGCCATGGCTGGTGAAGTTATTCTGACTTTCCTGATAATGCTTCCCATCTCTTAGCTGTACAACATGGAGGCTTCAGTGCTGGATTAAGAATTAGTAAAACTGGGAGAAAATTTGTAACATGCTAGAGCAAGGAAGGAATATGTCTCCTTTTAATGTAAGCCTTGCTTGAAGTCTCTATTTTGGGAGTGAGGCTGTAACTATCTTTGCTTTGACCCCATAGAACTCCAGGCATCAAGCAGCAAAAAACCTCCTAAAACTCTGTGATGCAGAATAGTTTTTATATTGTTCAAGCCATCCAAAATCTACATCTAGTGAAAGGCTGGTACTGGGACCAATATTACATATCAGGCATTTTAAGGTTCACCTAGCACAGTAGTTTTGTTTCTTACAATAGCTTCTAGGGTTGGTTTATGGGAAGACATTATCTTTTGCTTTTATCATGACAATAATTTCAAAAGTGGAGAGATGCTTCTGAAATATTGCCATTATCACCAAACAGCCTATGAATCAAAACTTACCTTGAGTCTTGAGATAAAACTATGAAAACTGTGAATGCTATATTCAACTCAAGTTTTAAAGCACAGAAGAAAAAATGATCTAATAATTTAAAGGTCAATTTGAAAAGAGTTGGGCATCTACCAGGGTAAACCTTGGCACTAGATACAAATTAAAATGTTATTCCAGCAAAAAGACAGTGTCATTCCCTAAAAGATAAACTGCTGAGAAGAAGAATTAGGAAAAAGATTATTTGTTATTCAGAAATCCTTAGGTGGGGTTTTATACATGGAATAGTTTCTCTATCTCTACACCTGCTAACTTATAAGAAGAGAAGTCCAGGCAGGTGAAACAGTAGATGAGGAAAAACAGAGCACCAGCTGACAAAGCAATCAGTCTCAAGTCAGGGGGAGCTTCTGACTTGAGAAACTATAAGTGTGTTTCTGTCAAACTGCTGTTAAACACCAAAGAACTAAAATTGTTTCTAGCATAGAAAATAGAACAAAGAGAGTCTGGATTAGTAGTACATATAAAGGTAGCCAGAACTTTGGTCAGTTTGTCTGAGTTGACATAGAAATTTTGGATAAACTATAACACAACAGCACACAAACACACAGAGTCCCCAGTCCTGAAGATAAAGATGGAACTCAAAGTCAGAGCAGTAAGGAGCCAAAACCAAAGGACCCTGAGCAGAACTGGGCCAGATACAGACCTGAGGAGCTGGTGGCTGGGTCTTTAATATTAGCTGTGAGATTTGTGTACATGAGAGCTGAAATCGTGCCACCTAAAAAGAGTAAAAAGTCCTGTAAGACTTGTCCGTATACAAAATGGGAACAAGACACACCAGGACCACTCCCCGGAAAAGTGACATGAGAGCTAACTTTCTGCTTGGGACCAGAGGGAAAAAGGGATCATGAGCAGATCCCAGGCTGGTGCTGTGCGTGAGTGCTAGATGAGCACCCTCTGAAAGGTCCCAGAATAGGTTCCCAATCTCACAGGTAACCCACGTGGTCCTGGGCCAGTAAAATGTATAGGGCCCTAAGCAGAAGTGAACAAAACTCTCCATAAGGATGCTCTTACTGGGACGCCTGGGTGGCTCAGTGGTTGAGCGTCTGCCTTAGGCTCAGGGCATGATCCTGGAATGCCAGGATCGAGTCTCACATGGGCTCCCAGCATGGAGCCTGCTTCTCCCTCTGCCTGTGTCTCTGCCTCTATCTCTGTGTCTCCCATGAATAAATAAATAAAGTCTTAAAAAAAAAAAAGATGCTCTCACTATCGGGTAACGGTTCATAAAGGAAAACACAATTCAAAAAAGGAAAAAAGTTTAATAACTTTGATTATTTGATCATTTTAAATTTCTGTGAAACTCCAGACACTATAAACCAAATTTAAAGGCAGAGGACCATTGAAAGAAAATATATGGAACCCATATAACTGACAACGAGAAATAGTATCCAGAATTTATAAAGAACTTCTACAGATTAATAAAGAAGAGACAAACAAAAAGTATTAATTGGCAATGCACCGAGGAAGAAAATGCCCAATGAACACGAGGGGATTTTTAATCTCACAAGTGATCAGATGAATCCAATTTAAAATACTAAGAGGGGGAGGAATGCCTGGGTGGCTCAGCGGCTTAGTGCCTGCCTTCAACTCAGGGTGTGATCCTGGAGTTCCGGGATCGAGTCCCACATTGGGCTCCCTGCACAGAGCCTGCTTCTCCCTTTGCCTGTGTCTCTGTCTCTCATGAAGAAATAAACAAAATCTTTTAAAAAATAAAATAAAACACTAGGATACTGTTCACATTCATCAGATTGGCAAAAGTCAAAAAGAAGATAATATTTTTTTTAAGAAGATAATATTTTTATAATATTCTTATAAACTAAAAAAAAAAACTCTTATAAAATTGAAAGCATACAAATCATATCACATAGTAATTCTCTTCCTCAGTGTACCATAGAGAAAGCCAGGCACACATGCCCAGTCCACATGAACAAGGCAGCTGCTACAGCACGAACAAGAACAAAACTTTAGAAATGTAGTGTCAATCACTAAGAGAAGTGACGAATGGCAGCCTACTTCTCTAATGAACCAGTCTATAGCAGGGAAGGCTATAGCAGAGAAGGGCTGAACTATGTCTCCTGCTTATTCACATAGCTCTATCTCAAAAATATAAGGTTGAATGAAGAAGTACATGCCTCAGAGTGATATGAGAGTAATCACGAAAAAAATTCAAAAGTCACAAACCATACCTTAAAAGATGTCAAAAGCAATAGATGGCCAGAAAAGATAGGAATAAAATTTATAATTGAGTCTGACTTTGAGGAGGTAAGAAGTGGTACTGAGTAAATCCTCAAGAGAGGACTTCAACTTTATCTGTAAAATAAATCTGATAAAGAATTAAAAACATTAACAATTTCAGTGCTAGGTGATGAGTACTAATGTGTTCATTTTATCCATTTTTGTGGTGTAACAAACACAAGTAACTAAATAAATATCCCAGATATATTTTTAAAATCCTGCCTCAAATTCACTTTTTTTCCCACAGTTTCAGCAATCATTAAAGCTGTTTATAAGTGTTGTGACTAATATTTTGAAAAGTGGGAAGCAAACATTTGCTCAAAAGTAGAGTGATGCATTTGTATCAGCAAATGAAAAACAAACACTCTAACAAGTCAAGAAGTAAATTCTTGAAGAGGCCTTTTGGTATTCCATGAATTGCTCTGACTCTGGTACAATGTATTTTATCAGCAAAGACATCTCTTGACAGTCAGTTGCTCCACTGCAGTCAACCAAAATGCTATCCCAGTATCCTCTTATCTTTCCAAGTCCCTACTTAGTACAAGACTTGACAAGTCATAAATCCCATCCTTTCTTTACCTACCACATTTCTTCTAATTAAAAGTACCTGTGCTCCTGCAGGTCAGTAAAGTGGATTCTCCTCCATGTCCACAAATCTTTGAAGCTTAAACGAACTGAAGCAAGACGCCACTAGAACCTTATGAATCTTTCTAAGAACTGCCTCTGATGATTCCATGCCAAACACCAAGATCAGTCAAAGCTGAATCAGACAACTAAGCATTCGTTCACACATTCACAGCAACAGATTTCATACTTTCTTTTTCTTCTCTGCTCTTTGTAACAATTCTTTCTCCTTCCATAGCTTCTCTTTCTCCTCCTCCTTTTCTCTTCTTCTGGCAGAAATTTCCATTTCCAGTCTTGCTATCTCTTCCTGGTGAGCTCTCCATTGAAGAACCTGAAATAAATGGAAATTCATTCCAATAACTATACCCACTCAAGTGATTTTGCAGACATAATAAGACTACATTCTATATCAAGCAAAGGTTTTCCAAATACACATTAAAATTCTGTGTGCATATGACTGATATGTGCATGATATATATGCAAGATGTGTGTATTAGTGATAAGATGAGAAAGCAACTTTAAAATCATCTCATTCAGGGATTTTTCATTTAGATTCATGGCCTGAGACCCTAAAGAGTCTGTGAATTGACTTCAAAAAAATCTATGAATTCTCATAAACAGTATGTAAAAATTTTTGTTTTTGCATAGGTGTTTTTCTGTAACAACAGTTCTAGTTTCTGGTCAACAGTTTTCAAAAATTCTCAAATGATACTAAGCTCCTAAATAATTTAAGAACCACTGTTATATTTCATCCTTCCTATATTATAAGTGAGGGAAATGAGCCTGAATAAAGGTGAAGAAAAATTTTAAGACATTTAAAAGAACTTTCTGGGTACTGACAGGTATTATTGGTAGAAGCAAAACTGGTTCTGTACTTCTAAACGACACCGGGCAATATGTAAATAAATATATATCACAATATAAAATGTGCATAGCCTTTGACTCACAACCACATTTTGGGGAAGTTATTCAAAGATGATCAATTAGATAAGTGCACAAAAATATATCCACAGGAATGTTCACTATAGTGCTTAAATAGAAAAATTAGAAAGAGCCTAAGTGTCTGGCAACAGGAGGTAGCTTAAATTAATTATGGTACCCTCATGTAATGACTTCCATTGAAAAAGAATAGTCTATAACTATATTCACTGACATTAAAAATGTCTACAACATATTATTAGATGAAAAAAAGCACATGCTTTTACATGTAGTATGCATACATTAGTAGTATGATCTCCTTAATATAAAATATCATCTCTGTATGTATACATAGGAAAAGACTTGGAAGGAAGTTTACCAAAATAATAATACTGATTATCTCCTTATCTCTGAATACCATCATTTCATGAAAGTTTTCATTTTTCAAAGTTTGTTTTCTAAAAATATACTTTCCCCTATTTATCAAAATAATCAAGAGGGGTGCCTGGGTGGCTCAAGCCCAACTCTTGATTACAGCTCAAGTCATGATCTCAGGGTTGTGAGATGGAACCTTGAGAGGGGCTCCATGCTCAGTGAGGAGTCTGCTTTTCTCCCCCTTCCTCTCCCCATCCCTTTGCTCACATGTACTCTCTTTCCCTAAAATAAATAAATCTTCAAAAAAAAAAAAAAATAATCAAGGGGGCAGCCCAGGTAGCTCAGCGGTTTAGCGCCACCTTCAGCTCAGGGTGTGATCCTGGAGACCTGGGATCAAGTCCTGCATCGGGCTCCCTGTATTGAGCCTGCTTCTCCCTCTGCCTGTGTCTCTGCCTCTCTCTTTGTTTCTGGAATAAATAAATAAAATCTTTAAAAAAAATAACCAAGGAAATTCAGACTCTTGGTTTTCAGACACACCTAGGTTTCTCCATCTGCTGCATATCCTGGCCATTATATTTACATTCTTCTTTGGAAGCCCATTCCTAGAATAAGATCATATGCTTTCTATCCTGATCTCCCACTCCCAAACCATTCCTTCCTATAAACCATCTTCCATCTGTAACGTACTGTATTAAAATCAAGTGTTCTATCAAGTGCTGCTAGTGATGCTGCTACATCATGTTGGCCTGTTGACCATCTTTTCCCAATTAAAGCTCTTTACTTCCTGCCCCACAACATTGTTCTCTCTGCTTCTCCACCGATGGATAGCACTCTCTTCTTTTCCTGTTCTCTGTGTCCACTCTCCATCCTCAACTCTACTGCTATCCTTTTTTTTTTTTTTTTCCGAGAGAGAGAGCATGAGTGGGGTGTGAGAGAGCAGAGGGAGAGAAAGGGAAACAATCTTTTTTTAAAATTTTTTTAAAAAAATTTTTATTTATTTATGATAGTCACACAGAGAGAGAGAGGCAGAGACATAGGCAGAGGGAGAAGCAGGCTCTATGCACCGGGAGCCCGATGTGGGATTCGATCCCGGGTCTCCAGGATCACACCCTAGGCCAAAGGCAGGCACTAAACCGCTGCGCCACCCAGGGTTCCTGAAAGGGAAACAATCTTAAGCAGACTCCATGCTGGGCATGGAGCCCAACGTGGGGCTCAATCTCCTGACCCTGAGACCCTAAGCTGAATCCATGAGTCTGATGGTCGACCGACTGAGTCACCCAGCTGCCCCTATTGCTACACTTTTTCTTTGACCTCAGCCACTCTATACTTATTATGTGTGTCTCCTATGAGTTAACCTATCCTTCTCTGTGTTTGACTAAAATGTACAGTATCAGCTTTGTCTTTTTGCCTACAATCCTATCCTAAAAAATGCTTAAAGCCTTTACTATTTGCATGTGCACCCAAAATACAGTATTTTTAAAAATTAAATTCAACATCTTTAGCTCCACCACAGCTTCACAAGCCCTGTGCACCTGCTTCTTCTTTCAAATATCCTGGGTTGTCCTATGGAACCACAAGCAGTTTGTATTTTTTTATTACTGTATATACCTATCAAAATAACTAATTCTTTACATTTTATATCTGACTTGGGCTACCTTATATTTCTTAAGATTAGATGAGTTTTACTTATGACAAATCAATTTCTAAAGTATTGAATTTCCCTAGGCCACTTCACAGTAGGTTCCTAGATCACCCAAAGTCTATCTGCTAAATATATTGAGAAAAATACCAGAGTTCATGATGTGATGCCAATTTATCCCAATAGAACCTAAGTAATTTAGTTTTCTTACAATCAGTGTCCCATTTTAACTTAACTAAGTGTAATCTCGCATTATGTGAATATGTGGCTATTTTTGTTCTTAGCCTCATGGTATGGTCCAAACTATTGTCCTACCTGGAACACCCTCAGTTTCCCCCTATTTCATAGAATGCTCCTTGGGTCAGTACATGTCCCACATCTCCCATGAAACATTCTTCAACCCATGATCATTTTTCTTATTTCACTTACTAAACCATAGCTGCTCTCTAATCATTTTGAGCATAATGTTTAATTTTTATTTACAAGAGGGTCCATGATACACATGTATTTTGTCTTCCTCATACCATCTAGCAGAGTACTAACACATCATAGATGCTCAATAATTACCTTCTATTTAATTTACCAAAACAGACCTTTTTAAACAAAACCTAATAAATGAAGAAGAAATCAAGGCATTAGAATATACCATTTTGTAACATCTAATTAAACAAGGATCATAAATTCTTGTTTATGATCATCAATAGCTACTAAACACTTCACGTTAATAGCAGATGGGAAACTTTGTACTGGAAAAATCAGGCTGGTAACAACTGAACACACTGAACAAACAGATATTTTGGCTTCCTGATGGAAATATACAACCTTCCTTGAAGTATTCCTACCAAAAACTAAAAATGAATATCATCAAATCTCTAGACCTATCTATCAGGTTACAGGAAATTCAGCTAATGGAGAAATATATTAAACAATAGTATAGGGATACAATCAGCAAAACTAAAATTTGAAAAACTTTTTAAAAAAATATTTTATTTATTTTTTCATGAGAGAGAGAGTGAGAGAGAGAGAGGCAGATACACAGGCAGAGGGAGAAGCAGGTTCCATGCAGGGAGCCTGATGGTGGGACTCCATCCCAGGACTCCAGGATCATGCCTTGGGCTGAAGGCAGGTGCTAAACCACTGAGCCACCAGGGGATCCCCTAAAATTTGAAAAACTTTAAAGGAATTTAACAATTACAAGAAAAAAGGAAGGAGAACTATGGATTAAGAGATTTAAGAAACATATCAATTAGATGCAATATGTAGATTATATTTGGCTTTTATTTGAGTAAAATTAATGAAAAAATAAATTACAAAAAAATGTTTTAATATTGATTAATTAGTTGATACTATTAAGAAAATATTGTTGAAATTTTTAGGTATGATTTTAATATAGTTATGCTTTTTTATTTTTATTATTTACTTTTTAAAAGATCTATCCATTTATTTATCTTAGAGAAAGAGGAGAGGGGCAAACACGCTGAGTGTGGAGTCCAACCAGGGGCCCAGCCCCACAACCCCAAGATCATGATCTGAACTGAAATTAAGAGTTGGAAGCTCAACTGACTGAGCCACCCAAGCACCCCTAGTTATGCTTCTTTAAAGAGTCTTTTTGATTTTAGAGATATATATCAAAATATTAATAGATCAAATTGTATGATGTCTGGGGATTTGCTCACTCTTACCCAATGGTCATAGGTAATTGTACAGATGAGACAAATTTGACTAATGAATTGATAACTGTTGACATTGAGTGATAATAGACTTGTTTATGTTTAAATTTTTCCACACTAAAAACCTTGTAAAAATAAATAAACCATAAAATATAATGTATGTCCAAAGAGTTTTATGTAATAAAATATTGTAGTCTCAAGGTTCTCACACAGTAGAAAGGGAGATTTGAGACACACTCAACTAACGAAAAGAAAAGTAGCATACATTTAGCCTTTCTGAGTACTAAGACTATTTTTATAAATTTCAATAGAAAGAAGCTTGGATTTTAGAACTACTCTTCTTAAGACTAACTTACGGGAATTATCATTGAATAACCATTACATATGTGATATAATATTTAATGAAGCCTGCACATAAGCAAATATCTATAACTGGAAAAGATTCCTATTTCTAAAGACAAGTATAGCAAAATAATAATAATAATAATAATAATAATAATAATACCACCAATAAAACTAAGGCAACCCATTTTACCCATCAATTTAGCCAATTTACCCTTCCTTGTCATTTGCGAATCTAAATGATGTTTCTTACGTTCTCCAGAAAAAATATTATGGTAGTTTTTTAACTGGTTAAGTTCATATTAAATCTACATAAGTAAAAACTGTGCCATAAGAGGCTATGGTAGATTTTTAAAATATTTATTTATGATAGACAGAGAGAAAGAGAGAGGCAGAGACACAGACAGAGGGAGAAGCAGGCTCCATGCAGGGAGCCCGACGCGGGACTCCATCCCGGGACCCCAGGATCGTGCCCTGGGCCAAAGGCAGGCGCTAAACCGCTGTTCCACGCAGGGATTCCCATGTGGTAGATTTTTAAATGGGACAAACACTCTGAAGAATTGTAAAATAAAAGGAAGTTCAGTAACCAAAAGCCAATGGGTTAAGATGTCAAGCAACAGATGTATGTATGAAATTCTGGGGAAAAGACTCTTGAGCAAGTCAGCATCAACCTTTAGAAACTCAATTACTGGGGCAGCCCGGGTAGCTCAGTGGTTTAGTGTCTGCCTTCAGCTCAAAAAAAAAAAAAAATTTATTTACTTATTTGTGAGAGACACAGAGAGAGAGGCAGAGACACAGGCAGAGGGAGAAGCAGGCTCCATGCAGGGAGCCCGACGTGGGACTCTATCCTGGGTCTCCAGGATCAGGCCCTGGGCTGAAGGCGGCGCTAAACCGCTGAGCCACCTGGGCTGCCCAATAAAATCGTTTTTTTGTTGTTGTTGTTTTTTGTTTTTTGTTTGTTTTTAAAAGAAAAGAAACTAAATTGCTCCACTTAATGGAATCACAAGAATGGTCAGGGACCCTTAGAGTTTGCTTGAAATCAATAACTCACAATATCATCTGTAATTATAACCATACTCAAAAATAAAAAGTAAAGAGTAAAAGAAGAGAAGGTTGTTGGAGTAGCATTATATCCTAAGCAGCTAGAGTTGTGAGATCTTAACAAGAAACCGGCTCTGCAGCAATCGGTTTCCAGGCAGTAAGGTAAACCGGGCTTTTCAGAATGCACAATGGACACGGTGAAGAATCTGGTGGGAAAAGGGTGTCATTGAAAAAAAAATCCTTATCCCATGGATCCCCAGAGGCAGTCATGGGATTTTGATGGCTCCCATGTGGAGAGAATGATACCCAATTATTGTATTTTTGAGATGCCCAAGAATAAGAAAGCTGGCAGGTGGGCAAAGGAATCAATATTATCACAATAGGCTAAAGTATAGAAGACTTTGGAGCAAACAGTGAGTAAAAGGAAGAATAGTCCAGAAGAACATTTTAGTGGTTTTATTTTAAAGGGTTTGTTAATTATATAGCTTTAAATAGAGCATGTGAGCATAACTGTTCAGCAACTGTGCAGCAATAATAACCACGCAAGAACATTACCACAGTGGCAGTCAGGAGCATGTTGTAAGGAGAGCATTATTTAGATTATTAACTACAGGACATTTTTCCAGGTCTTTAGTTAATACTTTAATGTTCCTGCCAAAGGTACAGTCTGAATGAAACCTTAACCTAACAAAGAACAAATGGAGTTTAAAATGTTCATCTATTGCAAATAATAAAGCATTTAAGATAAAAATGGTTAGTAGCATTACATGTATTCTTTGCTTGAAATTAATAAACACATATATTCTCAGAGTAAATAAAGTACTAGAAAAACAAAAAACAAAGCCCATCAAAACTTCAAAGGTAATAATGGAAATTAACATCAAGGTAACAATATTAACACAATTTTACAACAAAGGTGAGTACATGAAAAATTCTATGATAAGTGGCAATGTGGTATAAAGGAAATGAATACTGAACTGTTGGTCAGAACACCTGCTTTTTTTTGTCTTATCTCTGCCAATAACCAATAATATTGTTACTTTGAACAAATGGCTAACCGTTTTCTTTCATGTGAAAGGGGAGGACTGGATCAGATGACTTCTATGATTTCTGCAAGTTATATTATCCTTATTCGATGTTATATTTTCCTTATATGGAGAGATCACAGTATATGATATGCTCTACAATTTTCTTCTACAAGCAAAAACGAATCGCAATGAGAAAATCAGTATTTTATAGGCCGGTTAAATAATAGACAATTGAATATTAATATAGAATTCTATCATTCATGTTTATGGAAACATTGTGTCATGTGTGTTGCCTTATACAGGAAAAGTTCTGTCTGGCCAATACCTATAACCAGCAACAATAATATTTTAAAAACTGCCATTTATGAGGACTTCTTGTGTGCCAGGCCCCTGCTACACAAAGGCAGTGAACACATGGTATGATGTAATCTTGGAAACAAGCAAGTTCTCTTTTTCACACTTCACGTGGCTGACTTCTACTTACACTTTTTCATGTCTAAGCTTAGAGATCATTTGCTCCAGGAAGCTTTCCCCAACTCACCATGTCTATGTTAGGTGCCTTTTCTAATTCCCTAGCACACTGTCCCTCTCTTTTATTACAACATTCATTAAACCATTTACCTGTACTTCCCACTTGGCTATGAACTCCTTAAGGGCAAGGACCAAATTGGTCTTATCCATAACCTTTCTACCGAGCCTATCATGGTATTTGGTACTTAATAAAGTTTCAAGAAATACTTGGGATATGCACAGAGAAGGCTCTGAGGTTTGCTTGGCAATTAGGTTGACATTTCCCCTTCCCTGCCACACTGGACTGGTCTTTAGAAAGAAAAGGCACCCCCCACCCCTACCATACACCACACATGCTACCATATTCTGACTCCTCCACAGGAGACTTCTGATTCTTGATTTCCCCAGTCCTAGTTGTTTCCATGCCCCCTAGGCTCCATCTCTGCTTGTCTCGACAGTGAAAAAACATCCAGAAAACGTTGTCAGGATTTTCAATAACTAATTCACATTGCTAGCAATATTAGAGGACACGTGCAAAGAAGTGGCAAGCTCTCTGTCTTCTCCTTCAATATTCCTATAAGTTTCTAGATTCAGTTGAGCTGAGTAAACTTCGAGTTTTCATTTTATTAAGTCTTAAACAGTCTGATAATTCCATCAAATTCTTTCCAGTTGTTCCACTATTTATCAATGTTACTTAAGCTTTTTAATCTCCTGTGTTTCATTCATGTTTAAACTTCATTCACATCATTACAGTACCTGTGGTATTGCCTATCTTACTTAAAGCTTTCTATTCTCTCCTTGGCATTTTTACTTAGCAGAAAAATTTGTTTTTTTCCTTTGGTTTCACAACTATCCCTTGGTTTCTTGGTTGAATCTGTAAGTGCATGTTTTATCACCTCACTTTGATAACCACTTTCCATTTTCTGTGGCTTTTTGTTAGTCTTTCTCAGAATCTCAAAGATTATTCACTATTATCTTGACTGTTTCATGTCCTTTACTTTTCTAATAAAGTCTTGCAAAGTTTCATTTAATTGGGTCCTATAGGGTCTTAACTTTAGTGTGAAATAAAACTTATGGAGAAAGAAGCAAACTAAATGTCAGTAAGCAGAAAACTACCAAAAGATATATTTTTTTCCATAAGAGGTGAAATCTACAAATCTATCACTCTGTTTTATATATGAAGCTGACAAAGCCAAATTGTATAATATTGTCAGAAAATTGTCAGGAAATCACTTGCCTGCTGGCTATGAGATCCAGGGGAATCCTTTCCTATTTGTAGGCCTCACATCCTCATTGAAAAAATGAGGAGGACTAGTTCAGTTTTTTAAATGAGGGCCACAACTCATTAGTAGATAATGAAATTGATTTTGTGGATGGGAACTAGTGTTTTCTTATGAAAGAAAACAGAACGGAAAATATCAGAGTGCATTTCATGTCATTATAGTAATGCCGTTGCAAGAAATTTTTGTTTCCATTTGTGTGTGTGTATGTGTGTGTGATCTAAAATACATTTCTCATTGTAGGCCATGGTCAAAGAAGCTCGAAAAATACAGCAGGAAGTTCTCTATAATCTCTTCCAATGCTAAAATTCTATGACTCTGTAATATAAAGAGCAAAGCTATTGTGTTGCCGTCATTAAGCCACAGTCCCTATTCCTTCTGTAATCAACCCAGAAGCGTGGTATAGATGAGAGAACCCAGGTTTTGAAATCATAAGCCAGAGCTTGAATACTTACCCCTGTAACTTATTAATGGCATTCTGTGGGGTACACTGCATAACCACCTAGAACTACAGACTAACAAAAAAGGGAGTAAGAGTGATGCACGCCTTACAAGACTGCTGTGCAAACACCATCAGTTTATACAAGCCAGAAACTCATTCTGCTTGTCCCTGACACTCTATTTATAATCAATTGCTAAGTCCTGCTGACTGTACCTCTGTCTCTCAGACCCATTCACTTCTCTCCATCTTCACAGCCCCCATCCTAATCTACAAGGATGCATCTGGCACCCACTCTTAGTTCATTCCATGCCCACATCCCCATCTCACTGCCTACGCTTGCAATGGTTTCCGTTGTTTCCAACTATGGACCCTAAGACCTCCGGGATTTGGCCCTGCCTATATCTGCACCCCAACTCATTACCTCCTACCAATAATAGACTCATCCTCTGGGGTCCAGGTGCACCTGGCCATCCTACAAATCCCTGAACAGGCCACATTGCCTCCAGCTATGTGGATATTGTACATGCTATTTCCTTTGCTTGGAATGTTCTTCCCTTCCTCCTTGCCTCCCCCACACCTTTTCCAAATCAATCCTTACACAGTTCCAATGCTGTCAGTGAAGCCTTATCCACCCGCCCTACAGGAGGTTAAGCCCCCCAGCTGCATCCTCCCATAACAGTTTTACTTTGCCTTCAAGATATTTCTCATAGTTTAAAAGGAGGTATCCAGTGCTGGGATTACATGACCACCATCTGCTTCCCCACCAGACTGTGATCTCCACAAGAATAGGGACCCTATCCAATTGGCTCCTCATTATATCTTCAGTGCCTTACACACCACCTGACACCTACTAGATGCTCAATAAATAAGGTTGAATGGATGAATAATGGAATAAGAAAGCAGCTACACAAATGTTAACTATGTTCTTAGATTGCTGCAATTGCTTTCCAGTTGACTTTCCTGACTTCAGTGTCACTTTGATTTAACCCATTTTGTACACATTTGTCTATTGGATGACTTCTTACATATCTCTTTGCCTCCTGCTCTGCTCAAGATTTGAATAGTAGGGTCTTTGCATTGGCTATCATTTCAAGTGGTTTTATAACTATTTATTTGGACACCACCTTATTCATTTGAATAATTCCTTATTCAAAAGGAGGATTCAATCCTTAAAGGTAAATTTGGACTTGAACCTATATGGCCTAATTTCCTATTACTCCCCAGAGCAGACAGGCCAGGCCTTTCTCCTTCTCCTCTGCCCCTTTCTCTCCCCACTACTCTTACACACTCATGCTTATCTCTGTCGCAGGCCTTTGCCTAGAAAGCCCTTACTCCTGTTCACCTATCCTTCAGGGTCATTCAGGGCCTCTTCATAACGATTTCACGCAATATTTGCTATCCCTCCCTCTGATCTGTACTCATGAATAGTTGTCTAAAATAGATACTATCCAGTCACTCTCTAACCTATCTTGATTTATTTTCATTTCACTTATCACTAGATAAAAATATATTATCCTAAGAGTTTTCAACCCAAGGAGAAAATTTTTTCCTTTCTTTTTATTGTTAGATACATTTAGATACATTGTAGATCATGAGATGGTGGATATTAATTAAACCTATTGTGGCTATCATTTCACAATACATGTAAATCAAATCATCAAGTTGTATGCCTTAAACTTATATGGTGATATACCAATTATTTCTTAATAAAATCGAAAAAAAATTATTATTAATTTATTTTCTTGTCTGTGTTTCTCACTAAACTTTAAGCTCCATGGTAACAGGGACTTGGCCTTATTTATCCCCTGCTCTATCCTCATTCCTGGAACAGTGACTTACTCAGGGTTAGGTGCTCTATGATTATTTCTTGGGTGGATGAATTAGTGTCCAAAACTCAGATTATAAATTTTATACTTGATTAGGCCGTAAAGCTCAGATCCAAATAAGTACCATCTAGCATGTCACTTCCGCGAGTCCATACTTAAGGTAGGAAAACTCAGGCTGACCAATTCCTTCTATGCGGCATAATTCCTTCCACGTATCCCCGGTCTCCCTCTGCTCTCTGCCCTTTTATTAACAAGATACGCTGAAGTCATTAAGATCTCACACCGCTTGTGGGACCTGAACTCGGCTTTGAACTTTCACAAGAAAGAAGGAGGATTAGGCTGTAAAACAACGGAAGACTTGAGAATACATTAAGACTAGTTTAGGGGAGGGAGGAGCCAAAGTGGCGGAGGAGCAGGAGACCTTCGTGTCCTCTGGTCCCGGGAATTCAGCTGGGGAGCTATCAAATAGGGCCCCCGGGTGGCCCAGCGGTTTAGCGCCGCCTGCGGCCCGGGGCGTGACCCGGGGTCCCGGGATCGAGTCCCCCGTCGGGCTCCCCGCATGGAGCCTGCTTCTCCCTCTACCTGTGTCTCTGCCTCTCGCTCTGTGTCTCTCATGAATAAATAAATAAAATCTTTAAAAAAAATGCTGAACACCCAGGAATTCAACCAGTGACCTAAGGAGAGAATAGCTGGGAGTCCACGGAGAGAAGTGACCCCTCTCCGCAAGGTGGGAGGCACCGGAGGGTGGATGCGAGGGGACACCTGGGGGAGGGAGCCCTGGGGGAGGGACACCTGGGGGAGGGAGCCCTGGGGGAGGGAGCCCTGGGGGAGGGACACCTGGGGAGGGACACCTGGGGGAGGGGCCCTGGGGAGGGACACCTGGGGGAGGAGCCCCTGGGGAGGGACACCTGGGGGAGGGAGCCCTGGGGGAGGGACACCTGGGGGAGGGACACCTGGGGGAGGGAGCCCTGGGGGAGGGACACCTGGGGGAGGGACACCTGAGGGAGGGGCCCTGGGGGAGGGACACCTGAGGGAGGGGCCCTGGGGGAGGGAGCCCTGGGGGAGGGCCGGCACAGCTGACAGGTGCTGGGCGGGGCGGGAGTGGCCCAGGAGGAAGGTGAGGGCGCCGCCTGCGGTCAGCGCGCCCCGCGGGGCCCTGGCCCTGGGCCGGGGCTGCGGGGCGGGACCGGGGGTCCTGGGCGGGGTCTCCGCAGAACCCGCGGAACCCCCTCCTCCCCGGCGGGCGTGGCCTGGCGCGGGCCGCGGGGGTCTGCAGGGCTCGGGCTCCGTGGGGTGGGCGGGGGGACACGGCCGCCGGGGGGCGGGGGACCCCGAGGGCGACAGGGCCCCGGGCGCCGGGCGGGGGGCGGGAGCGACGGGCTGCGGTTCCCCGCGTGGGGCCGCGGCTCTCGCTCCAGAGCTCCGGGCGGGACCGGGAGCCGCCACGTCCGCCCGCAGGCTGGGAGCAGGGGAAGGGCCGCCGGGAACAGCGGCCGCCGAGGCATCCCAGCGCCCTGCGCCGCGCGGCCCCCGGCAGGTGGACGGCCCCCCGCAAGCCCGCGCCGAGCAGCAGGTGGGCTCCCCGCTTGCGACCGCGAAACCCCAGCGCCGGGGGGGACACCCAACTCCCGGGGCTCCCCACGATCCTATAGTCCCGCCATTCAGGAATTCAACAAATGTCTTATTTTATCAACTCTTTTTTAAAATCTTTTTTTAAAAGATTTTACTTATTTATTCATGAGAGACACACACACACACACAGAGACAGAGACACAGGCAGAGGGAGAAGCAGACTCCATGGAGGGAGCCCGACCTGGGACTCGATCCCGGGTCTCCAGGATCACGCCCTGGGCTAAAGGCGGCGCTAAACCGCTGAGCCACCCGGGCTGCCCTAAAAATCCTTTTTAATTTTCATTTTTATAGTTAGTTACATTATATCCTTTTCATTGTATTTGATTTTATTTTTGAATGTATATATACGTCTCTCTTTACAATTTTGAAATGTAGTTTCTTCTAACATATTGACCAAAATATACTCAGGATATATTGTATTCTTCTGTTCACCTGTTTTTATTACTTTTTCCCTTGTTTTTAAATTTTCATCTTTATAGTTACATTCTATCACTTTAATGTATTTAATTTCATTTTTGTACATATACAAGTTTTTCTTTCTTTAAAATTTTGGGATCTGATTTTCTAACGAACAGACCAAAATACACCTAGAATGGTGTATGATGGATCTGACCTCCTCGCCTGTTTGATTATATTCTCTTTTAAAAAAAAAAAAAATTCGGTTTTGGGTCTCTTCTGATTTGTTTAGTGAATATTTCTCTGGGGTCATTGTTGTCATTTCAGTATTTTGTTCTCTTGTTCATCTATTATTCTCTGAATAGAATGACAAGACAGAAAAACTTACCTCAAAAAAGAGGACTAGAGGGGCACCTGGGTGGCTCAGTAGGTTAAGCATCTGCCTTCAGCTCAGGCCATGATCCCTGGGTCCTGGGATCAAGTCCTGAATCAGGCTCTTTGTTCAGCTGGGAGTCTGGTTCTCTGTACCCCCCCTCCCCGCCCCATTCATGCTGTCTCTTACTCTCTCTCTCTCCTTTCCTCTCCCTCCTTCTCTCAAATAAATGAATAAACTCTTAAAAAACAGAGTGAGAACAAGAGGCAGTATTGACTGCCAGGGGCCTAATTACTATGAACATAAGTAGTATGTCATAATTAGAGTTCAGAATAATGATAAAGTTACTAGCTCGATCTGAAAAAAGCATAGAAGACACTAGAGAATCCCTTTCTAGAGAAATAAAAGAACTAAAATCTACTCAGGTTGAAATAAAAAAGACTATTAATGAGATGCAATAAAAAATGGAGGCTCCAACTGCTAGGATAAATGAGGCAGAAGAGAGCATTAGTGACCTAGAAGACAAAATGATGGAGAATAAAGAAGCTGAGAAACAGAGATAAATAACTATTATATCACAAGGGGAGAACTCAAGAGATAAGTGATACTTTAAAGCAAAACAATATTAAAATAATTGGGATTCCAGAAGAAGAAGAGAAAGGGGGGCAGAAGGTATATAGTAGCAAATTATAGTGGAGAACTTCTCTAATCTGGGGAAGGAAATAGGCATCTAAGTCCAAAAGTCACAAAGAACTCCCCCCCCCTTAAAAGCATAAAAATAGGTCAATACCCTGACATTTAATAGTGAAACTTGCAAATCTTAGACAAAGAGAAAATCCTGAAAGCTGTTCAGGACAAGGGGTCCATATCCTATAAGGGTAGAAACATTAGACTGGCAGCAAACCAATTCACAGAGACCTGGCAAGCCAGAAAGGACTGGCATCATATATTCAGGGTACTAAATGAGAAAAATATGTAGCCAAGAATACTTCATCCAGCTAGGATGTCATTCAAAATAGAGAAATAAAAAGTTTCCTGGACAAACAGAAACTAAAAGAATTCGTGATTATTAAACCAGTCCTGCAAGAAATATCAGAAGGGATCCTTTAAGAGAAAGCCCAAAAGTAACATAGACCAGAAAGGAAGAGACAATATACAGAAACAGTGACTTTACAGTTAACACAATGGCACTAAATTCATATCTTTCCATAATTACTCTTACTCTGAATGTAAATGGGCTAAATGCCCCAATCAAAAGACACAGGATATCATACTGGATAAAAAAAAGCAAGACCCATTGCTGTGCTATCTGCAAGAGACTCGTTTTAGACCCAAAGACTCCTCCAGGTTGAAAGTGAGGGGGTGGAAAACCATTTATCATGCTAATGGACATCAAAAGAAAGCTGGGGTGGCAATCATACAAATTAGATTTTAAACCAAAGACTGTAATAAGAGATGAGGAAGGACACTATATCATAATTAAAGGGTCTATCCAACAAAAAGATCCAATAATTGTAAATATTTATGACCCTAACATGGGAGCTGCCAATTATATAAATCAATTAATAACAAAATTTTAAAAACATATTGATAATAATACAGTAATAGTAGACTTTAACACCTCACTCATAGCAATGGACAGATTATCTAATCAATAAGGAAACAAAGGCTTTGAATGACACAATGGACCAGATGGACTTCACAGATATAGTCAGAGCAACAGAATACACATTTTTCTGGAATGCACATGGAGATTCTCCAGAATAGATCACATACTGGGTCACAAATCAGGTCTCAACCGGTACCAAAAGATTGAGATCATTCCCTGCATATTTTCAGACCATAATGCTTTAAAGCTGGAACTCAATCACAAGAGAAAATTTGGAAAGAACTCAAATACAAGGAGACTAAAAAGTATCCTACTAAAGAATGAATGGGTAAACCAGAAAATTAAAGAAGAATTTTAAAAATTCATAGAAACAAATGAAAATGAAAACACAACTGTTTAAAACCTTTGGGATGCAGCAAAGGTGGTCCTAAGAGAGAAGTAGATATACTTAATATTTTTTGATATACTATATCAAAAAGAAAAGAGAAAGGTCCCAAATAAATAAAATGAATGAAAGAGGAGAGATCACAACAAACACTGAAGAAATATAATTATAACAACATATTATGAGCAACTATATGCCAACAAATTAGGCAATATGGAAGAAATGGATGCATTCTTAGATGTATATGAACTACCAAAACTGAAACAGGAAGATATTGAAAACCGGAACAGATCCATAACCAGCAAGGAAATCGAAGCAGTAATCAAAAATCTCCCAACAAACGAGTCCAGGGGATAGATGGCTTCCTAAGGGAATTTTAGCAAGCATTTAAAGAAGAATTTCTCCCTCTGCCTATGTCTCTGCCTCTCTCTTTCTGTGTCTCTCATTAATAAATAAAATCTTAAAAAAAAAAATTGGATGCCTAGGTGGCTCTAGCAGTTGAGCCTCTGCCTTTGGCTTGGGCCTGATCCTGGAGTTCCAGGATCGAGTCCCACAGTGGGCTTCCTGCATGGAGCTTGCTTCCTCATTGGCCAATGTCTCTGCTTCTCTCTCTGTGTGTCTCTCATAAATAAATAAATAACATGTTTTAAAAAATAAAGAAGAATCAATACCTATCCCTCTAAAGCTGTTTCAAAAAATAGAAATGGAAGGAAAACTTCCAAACTCATTCTATGAGGCCAGCATTAGCTTTCCCAAAACCAAAGACCCCACCAAAAAGGAGAATTACAGACTAAAATAGCTGATGAACATGGATGCCAAAATTCTCACCAAGTTACTAGCCAATAGGATCCAACAGTACACTCAAAGGATTATTTACCATCACTAAGTGGGATTTATTCCTGGGCTGCTAAGGTGGTTTGACATGCACAAATCAATGTGATACACTACCTTAATAAAAGAAAGGGCAAGAACCATTTGATCCGATCAATATATGCCAAAAACATTTGATGAAGTACAGCATCCTCTCTTGATCAAAACTCTGCACAGTACAGGGATAGAGAGAACATATCTCAATACTGCAGAAGCCATCTATGAATAGCCCACAGCAAATATCATTCTCAATGTGGAAAAACTCTCAGTTTTTCTCCTAAAGTCAGGAATGTGGCAGGGATGTCCACTATCACCACTGTTGTTCAACATAGTACTAGAAGTCCTAGCCTCAGCAATAAGACAATGAAAAGAAATAAAAAGCATTCAAATTGGCAAAGAAGTCAAACTCTCATTGTTTGCAGATGACGTGATACTCCATGGAAAACCCAAAAAACTCCACTCCAAAATTGCAAGAAATTATACAGGAATTCAGCAAAAGTGGCAGGATATAAAATCAATGTACAGAAGTCATTTGCATTTCTATACACTAACAATGAGACAGAAGAAAGAGAATTTAAGGAGTTGATCCCATTACAATTACACCCAAAACCATTTAAGATACCTAGGAATAAACCTAACTGAAGAATCAAGGGATCTGTACTCAGAAAACTATAGAACATGCACTAAAGGAATTGAGAATGACACAAAGAAATGGAAAAACATTCCAGGCTCATGGATTGGAAGAAAAAATATTGTTAAAATGCAATCTATATATTTGGTGAAATCTCTATCAAAATACCATCAACTTTTTTCACAGAGCTGGAACAAATAATCCCCAAATTTCTGTGGAAGCAGAAAAGACCCTAAATAGTGAAAGGAATATTGAAAAAGAAAACCAAAGCTTGTAGCATCACAACTCTGGACTTCAAACTATATTACAAAGCTGTAATCATCAAGACAGTGTGGCTGGCACAAAAACAGACGCATAGATCAATGGAACAGAATAGAGAACCCAGAAATGCACCCTCAACTCTATGGTCAACTAATCTTTGACAAAGCAGGAAAGAATGTCCAATGGAAAAAAAAGACAGTCTCTTCAACAAATGGCATTAGGAAAATTGGACGATCACATGCAGAAGAATGAAACTACCATTTCTTCACACCACACACAGAAATAAACTCAAAATGGATGAAAGACCTAAATGTGAGACAGGGATCCATCAAGATCCAAGAGAAGAACACAGGCAGCAACCTCTTTGACCTTGGCTGCAGCAACTTCTTGCTAGACACATCTCCAAAGGCAAGGGAAACAAAGGCAAAAATGAACTATTGGGTGAACTATCTTCACCAAGATAAGAAGCTTTCGTACAGCAAAAGAAACAGTTGACAAAACCAAAAGACAACTGACAGAATGGGAGAAGATATTTGCAAATGACACATCAGATAAAGGGCTAGTATGCAAGATCTATAAAGATTGTTGTTTTCATCTACTGATTGGTATTTCTAATTGCTCTAAGCTTTTCTTTTTTTTAAATTTAAAAAAAAATTATTTATGAGAGACACAGAGAGAGAGAGGCACAGACACAGACAGAGAGAGAAGCAGGTTCCATGCAGGGAGCCAACATGGGACTCGATCCCAGGTCTCCAAGATCACAAGGCGATGCCAAACCACCAAGCCACCCAGGCTGCCCACTCTGGGCTTTTCTTATGTGACTTGAAATGATTATGATTTTCACATATTTACATATGTGGCACATAATATGTTGAATGTATGAAGGCAATTAGGCAAATAAATGCTGATCTGCGTGGGTAGCCTGTTAAATTTCAGATCATCATAAATAATTCCTAAAAGCCAACAAGTCATTCCTGCCTCTGCTGCCTCTCCAAAATCACAGGACTAGCGGTCTGTGTCATGGATGTCACAGGAAAGTCTGCCATTTAGCATCCATGGTTCCTGATTGATCAAAGGAACTAGATACCTGATTTGTTCTCCAGTGTTTCAACTTCTCTTACTTCTCTTTCAACTCCTCAAATGATTACAGATCTTTTTTTTTTTAAAGATTTAAAAAAAATTATTTATGATAGTCACACAGAGAGAGAGAGGCAGAGACACAGGCAGAGGGAGAAGCAGGCTCCATGCACTGGGAGCCCGACGTGGGATTCGATCTCGGGTCTCCAGGACCGCGCTCCAGGCCAAAGGCAGGCGCCAAACCACTGCGCCACCCAGGGATCCCTGATTACAGATCTTACAAAGGAATACCCACTGATTAGACAGGCTTAACAAGAGTGTGTATTCAACTTATTTTAATTTTTTATATTGTCAACTCTAATGTTCTGTTATTTACCTATACTTTAGAAAATTTGATTGAATGTTTGCCATGACTTTCAAAATTTTATTCATCATTTATTTTGTCTTTCATTTCTTGGTCTATAATGAATATTACCTTCTGTTTTAGGCACTATGCTAGGATACAAAGGCAATTAAGCCATAGCCAATGTACTCAAGAAATGTAGTCTAACACAAACAGCACATGGAAACAAATAACTGTAGTACAAATAAGTATATCTGTGTTTATGCCTATGGTTAAAATGCTTACTTGAATGTCTCTGCTTTCAGTGGAAGGCAAATAACATTTCCCAAACTAAATTCTATTAGAAAAAAGCTTCTATTATCAGATAATTTGGGGGAAATTAGCACACTAGTTTCCTTTCTGAAAATTCATAATGCATGTATCACCGTATGTCTTTTCATTTAAAAATTTTTGCAGTGAAGGGAAAATGAAGAAGAGGATGGCAGCTGAAAAGAGATTCAGATAAGAGACCCATTTTTTCCCCATTTGAAGAAGTTTGCAAGTAGAGGAAAAAGAACCATAAAGGAAAAAGGACCATGAGAGAGAGACTGAAGAAATACAGGAAGAAATTCATTTCTGGAGCAAGAGCCTAGAACCAAGTAGGCTGATGGCATAAAAGGCATCTTAAAAATACGGCATCTTAAAAAGGTTTAAGAAGCAAAGGATAGGGATGCCTGGGTGGCTCGGGTGGAGCATCTGTCTCCATCTCAGGGTATGATCCCAGGGTCATGGGATCAAGTCCCACGTTGGGATCCCCAAGAGGAGCCTGCTTCTCCTGTCTATGTCTCTGTCTCTCATGAATAAATGAATTTTTTTAAAAAGTAAAGGATAAATATGAATGAGTCTTGACAAAACTGGATGTGGGCAAAGCACGTTGGGGAAATGAATGCTTATGGCCTTTCCAGTAAAGTAGGAGATGAGGTTCTCTGCTAAGGGGGAGAATCTTAAGCAGCTGGTGTAAATAAAATTAATCTGGAGGAGTGCTGAATGACCAGGTAAAGTTCAACTTTATAAATACATAATAAATTCAGCAAAGGATCAGGGCTGGGAATTGCAGGGCATATGTGGAAAGAAAAGAAGACAATGAGAGGATACTAGTGATAACACCCTCACAAACACAGACCCGGGGATCCATAGCTGGAGAGGGAATGAGGTAAAGGGAGTCTGACTGTGCCTCACAGCCTGGCGGGGAGGGGAGAGGAGAAGTAGGACAGCAAACTTCACGAGGGAAGATCTAGCTCCGTGTCTGGCACACAGAACACAGTTTAAATAGATCATAGAAAAATGGAGAGCCTGATGAGCTAAAGTAGCAGGCTGAGTAAGGATAAGTGAGGAGAACACAAAAAGTACAGGCAGTTAGCAGGCAATCCACGCGTGGAGTTCTATAGTCTTCATCAGTGTATGTGGTGGCCTTAGACATCGGAGTCGGAACAGAATTCTTCAGTTTAAAATGTTGGCAGGAAGCGGTTCTAGATGATGCCGAGCTCCAAGCTTGGTCACAGGAATAAGCTGTTTAGACTTGCTAGTGCATGATCTTAAAAAAGACGTTTATTATTCCTAATTCTTTATTAACGGTGCACCTCTGGAAATGCTATTAGAAAGCAGTATTCTAGGCAAATTTTAAGGGTATAAAAGGATAACTGAAATCTAGAAGGAAAGAGATAAAATTTAACAAGAAGAAGGGGGACAAATTGTGGTAGAAATGTCTTTCTGCACTAATATGGGGAAGGAGCTTATAGGATATTTGCAACAGTCTTTCAGTGGCCCTCTCCCCACATGTGATCCTGTTCAACTCTAGATTGTCAGGTTTAAGTCCTTGTTTCGCAGCTGTTTATGTGTCTGTGTTTCTAACTCAAGGGAAGTCAGACGCTAGGTTGAAATTGGTCGCCACAAACAGGAAAATGTACTTCACTCTCATTTGTGGGTTTTCACTTGCAGTATGAAAAATATCCACCCCCTTGGAGCTACAAGAATTATTCCCAAAGGAAATGTCTCATACTTCCTTTTTAAGGCTGAAATATTTTCAAGTTATTTCTTCCTTCTTTGACTTTTCTGAGTATACCCTTTAAATATGTCCAGTAGCCTGCAGTCTTCAACTGTCATCAGGATACACCCGCACTTCGTCCATTGGGGAGAAAGAAATTGGTTTAGTAGCAGCCATTCTTGCAACTGCTCGTCGCTGACACTGACCCGAGCCTGAGAGGCCTCTGTTTTGGGGGGAACCCGTCATTTGTGTGCGGTAGGGTCATGGAGGGGGAGGTGAGGTTGCAGGATGCTGCCCTTGAGAGTCAGTATCACCAAAGCAGGAATTTCTAGTTTGGGTCAGTCCGGAGGCATATAAGTGTGCTATTTGGCCCCTGCAAACAGAAATAAGCCCTGTCTGGGTAGTAATTTGTTCCTGGTTTTGTCTTGGTGACAATAATCAGGCAGAGGACTTCTAACTTTCTAACTTCTAACCTATAGTATTTATCTATACTCTACTTCTCAAGGTATAGGCCTCACACCAGCAGAATCAGCATCATCTGGAAATGTCTTATAAACTGAAATTTTCAGGCCCCACTTCATTCCTATTGAAATAAAAACCCTGGAGGTGGGCGAGTGACCTGAGCTTTAACAAGCCCTCCATGTGGTTCTGATCTTAGCTCAACTTAGGGAACCGGTGGGCCAAGGGTGTTGGCTCTCAGGCCTGGCTGCACAGTAGAATCATCTGGGGGACTTTTTTACAAAACACCAGTGCTTGAGCCCCAACAGCACAACCCCAGATTCTGACGTAATTAGTTTGGCTTGGGACCTTGGTTGGCATCAGAACTTTTATATAGTACTAAACCATCAAAAAATGAAATATTGCCACTTGTAATGATGTGGATGGAACTAGATGGTATTACGCTAAGTGAAATAAGTCAATCAGAGAAAGACAATTATATGTTCTCACTCGTAGGTAGAATTTAAGAAGCAAAACAGAGGTTCATAGCAGAAGAGAGGAAAAAATAAAACAAGACAATCAGAGAGAGCAACAACCCAAAAGAGACTCTTAATCATATGGAAACAAACTGACGGCTGCTAGAGGGGGAGACGGGGAGGGGATGAAGTAACTGGGTGATGGACATTAAGGGGGGCACATGATGTAATGAACTCTGGGTATTGTATAAGATTGATGAATCACTGACCTTTACTTCTGAAACTAATAATATATATATAAATTCATTGAATTTAAATTAAAAATAAGAAAAAAGTAAAATGGAGCTAGAGGAATTGTTTAATTTCTTCATGAGTGAAGATATAAAATCCAGTGCTCTTCACATATTACTGGTAGGAACATAAAACACTACTGCTACTTTGGAAAATAGCACCTCCTCAAAAGTTTAAATATAGATATACAATGTGACATAGCAACTCTACCGCTACTCATATATCCAAGAGAAATAAATATATAGTCACAGAAAAACTTGTATCTGAATGTTCATGGCAACACTATTAGTAATAGCCAGAAAGCAGCAACATCTCAAGTGTCCATCAACTGATAAATGGATAAACAAAATGTGATATATTCCAATGGTATGGAATATTACTAGTCAATAAAAAGGAAGGAAGTAATGGTTCATGCTACATGGATGAACCTTGAAAATATTATGCTAATCGAAAGAAGCCAATCACAGAAAACCATATACTCTATGATTCCATTTATACAAAATGTGCAATATAGGCAAATCCATAAGAGACAGAAAGGTTACTGGTGGCTGGGGTAGACAGGAATGATGAGTGACTGCTAAATGTATGGGGAGACTGAGTCCAGTCACAGAGCTGTGATTAAAGCAGTCATATCTATGTAATAATGAAACCTTGATAAAAACTCTGAAGAGGTTCAGAGAGCTTCCTGGTTGGTGAATTTATGAATGTACTGAGAAGGTGGCACAAGCTCCAGACTTTCCCATTTCAGACCTGGCTTTATGTGTCTCTTCTATTTGGCTGATCCTGAGTTGCATCCCTTATAATAAAACAGTAGTTAAAAGTTAAAAAAAAAAAAAAAAAGGCTACTTTAGGGTATATATGATGAAGGTCTTGAGAAAGATTAGGCATATATATGAGCTTAGCTATCTTCTCCCAGTGGATAAAGAATACTGACTTATTCTCCTTTTAATCTCCCCCAGAAATTATCTCTGCCTGAACCACAGTAAATATTTATTATGTGTATGTTTAACATGATTTAGCACTTTATTATCTTACATAAAAAGGTTTTGTTTATATAACCACAAAACTGTCAGAAGAAAACAAAAAACATGAAAGCTCCTTCATATCTGCTTTGGAAATGATATTTTTGACACAAAAGCAAAGGCAACAAAACAAAAACAAAAACAAGTAAGACTATGTCAAACTAAAAAGCTTCTGCATAGCAAAGGAAACCATCAACAAAACAATCTACCAAATGGGAGAAAATATTTGTAAATTATATATCTGATAAGAGATCAATATCCAAAGTACATAAAGAACTCCTACAACTCAATAGAAAAAAACAATTAAAAATGGGCAGAGGATCTGAATAGATATTTTTCCAAAGAAGACATACAAATGGCAAATAGGTACATGAAAAAATGCTTAACACCACTAATCATCAGAGAAATGCAAATCAAAACCACAACGAGATCTCATCTCACACCTATTTAAAAAGCTATCATCAAAAAGACAAGAAATAACAAGTGTTGGCAAGGATGCAGAGAGAAGGGGAATCCTTGTGTACTATTGTTGGGAATGTAAATTGGCACAGCCACTATGAAAACAGTATAAAATATTAAAAATAGAAATACCATATGACCCAGCAATTCTGTGTCTGGGTGCTTATTTAAAGGAAATGAAATCACTATTTTGAAAAGACATCTGTAATCCCATGTTCATTGTAGCATTATTTATAATAGCCAAGACTTGTGAAAAATCTATCAATGGATGAATGGATAAAGAAAAGGTGTCTTATACACATATATGTAAATATGCATATATATCGTATATACATATATGTCATATATATACATATTTTTAAATATATAAATATTATTCAGCCATAAAAAGAAGAGAGGACCTGAGGGTATTATGCTAAGTAAAATAAGTCAGAGAAAGACATACTGTATGATCTCACTTACATGTGGAATCTAAAACAAACGAACTCATAGATGCAAAGAAAAGATTTGTGGTTGCCAGAGGTGGAGAGGTTGAGGTGAAATAAGTGAAGAGAGTCAAAAAGTACAAAGTTTCAGTGATAAATAAGTCCTGGGTATGTAGGTATGCAGAATGGTGAGTATGGTTAACAACACTGTATTTTATATTTGAAAGTTGCCGAGAGAGTAAATCTTAAAAGTTCTTACCACAAGAAAAAATAAATAACAAATATGTGTGGTGATGGATGGTACCTAAATTTCTTGTGTTAATCATTTAATGCAATGTATATGTATTTTAAATCATTATGTTGCACGTCTAAAACCAATACAATGTTATAGGTCAATTATATTTCATTTTTTAGAGGAAAAAAGGTTTTGTTTATTAACCATTTCAAATGCATATCTCACTTTCAAACTAGATTATATACCACTTATATTCTGAGATCAAGGTTTATGCAGTTTTTGTAATCCATAAAATCCACTACAGTACAAACTCATAGAAGGTACTCTATGAAATACATTATAAAGATATCTGTGACCTAAAAAAAAAAAAAAAAAAGATATCTGTGACCTTTTAAAAAATATTTATTTATTTATTTATTTATTTATTTATTTATTTATTTATTTTAGAGAGAGTGCTCGCATGTGTGAGTGGGGAGAGGGGCAGAGGGAGAGAATCTTCAAGTAGACTCCCTGCTAAGCACGGAGCCTGACAAAGCTGCATTCGAGGACCCATGAGATCATAACCTGAGTTAAAGCCAAGAGTTGGATGCTTAACCCACTGAGCCCTCCAGGTGGTCCAAAGATATCTGTGATGTTACATATATCCTATAAGAAAGTTGAGACAACTTTCTGCTGAGCAGTAATTGTAGTTTGGAATCAGGGATTTTCCATATCGCCACCAACCCCAGAATGATTTCACTTTTTATTCTGCAATTCTGAGCTTTCTTAACTTGGGCTCTGGTTAAAAATAAAATACAAATAAAATTTGCCTAATAAGGCATTTGCTTAATTAATGAAAGTGAAAGGGACTTCTGAAAAGAGGAGTTATTTAGAATCCTCTCCTGTATTCAGGATGCTATAACGTCTAGAGGGAGAAAGTGGAAGATGTGTATTATAAAATGTAAGTAAGCATTATTAAACTATTCTTAAATGCACAAGTTTACACTAGCATAGTCATATACCTCACAGCTCTGATATTTCCCTCAGAGTTATTATTTTAATGAACAGAACCTCAAGAGAAATGCTCATAGATCATTAATCACTGGAATAGGGTTTTTTTTTTATGAGAATAAGATAATTTTGGAGTTACGATATGGAGCCCACTGCTGAGAACAAAAATTAAGGAAAATGATTATAGAGTGTGATAAAAGTGATTACAGTTTATGGATTTCCTAACTCTTAGGACCTGAACAGGAAGCCTACAATGAGAACATTGTTTTCCCCCATCAGCTCAGTTCTTTTTAGATATAGCACAGAATCAACAATAGATAATTCACAGAACTTGGCAGTACTTTTAATCTCTTCACACAAACTCATTATATCTTACCTATATGGGGGCCAAGAAGAGAAGTCAAGCAGAGATCACAGAAAGATTAACTGGGAAAAATCATAAAAGAAAGTGACTTCCATTATCATCAGCAGAATCCCCTTCACTTGGGATGTTATTTGGCAATAAATATTTCAAACTAGATAGTGGATGTTGATATATGCATATTGCCTGAATGCCTTCCTGCAGAAAGTACAGTCAGAACATATCAGGGAAAAAAAAAGCAATATCTTCTTATGAGTAAAAAAAGCAGAAGGAAAACAGGAGGATTGAGGCAGACTAAAGTTAAAATACAAAATTAAGGTGCCATTATACCTATGCACAGGAACCTCACCCAGATTATCCTCCAAAATGCTAATGCAAGTTACACACAATAATTCCTCGAATAGTCACAAGATGATAAATCCTGTTGTCTTGAACTTTTTCCAAATAGATACTAAAGAAGAAACAGGATGCTATACTGATACTACAATATGTTCATGGAAATGGGAAATCTTATTCCATTCCATAAAGTCTTAGTAAACCTCTAAAATGAATGTTCTGAGCAGATAAACACTAGAACAATGTACATTATTTTGAATTCATTTATTTTATGTTCAAGATTTAACCAGTTTTACTTCTAAACGACAATTACACTGAAGCTCATTTACATATTCCTCTACCTTCCCCAAACTTCTAATTACTTATTCTGCATATGTTTCTCAGAGGAATAGCTATGACCTCTTACATAAAATTCTATACTACTCAGCCAAGGAGACAAGTCTGTCCTAATCCATAAAAACATATTAAATAGAACATATAAAGCATGATGGTGTGAATCTAATTGGCACTTAAACTAAAAAATTCAGAAATTTGAATTTGGTCTTTCAAGTCTACATTCTATCACAAGTTACCTGCTTATAGGTAATTGCTCCCAGTTAGGAAAAAAAAGATCCTATCTGTCACAACAGAGCTAATGCTACTTACTGATAATTCTGTTCATCATTATTTGCAAATGTCTTGGGGATTTTTTACATTTAAAACAAATTTGCCTTTTATAAGAGTCAGATGAGTTATGGCAATCCAGATTTCTCATATGTGTGATTCCTCTATGTCATGCACATTACATGAATCACATAGAAAGAGGCTCTAATCCTTGAATAATATTATCATTAGCATTTAAATTGATGTATTCCATGACATTAACAAGAAAACATCTCTAACTTATAATTGAATAAAAGCACATTTTAAAGAGTAACATGTCAGAACTAATAATGCCGATTGTCCATCTTCACTGGCTGGCTGGACCCACCCCCTGAATGTTCCCTCTGTGTTCCCAGGGTCTCCTTTTGGTTCTTTCCTTTTGACTCAACCCAGTGGAACTCCAGTACCATGAACATGCTCACAGCTCCCAAACTCATGGCTCCAGATCCATATACACAACTACCTGAAGGATAACCTACAGCCCTCTAAAAGTAATGCATTCAAAAAAAGAATTACTATTCTTCCCTCAGAACCTATATTCCCTATCTAGGTTGATGGCATCATAGATAACCTTGTTGTCCAAGTCACTCCAGACTCCTTTCTTTCCTTACACCTCACATCCTGTCCCCCAAATCCACCTTAACATGTCGAAGATTCTTTTATCTCATCTCCAGGACCAAAGATACTATGTTCAGTCAAACTTTCATCATCTTTTTCTTATATCATGAGAATTATTTCCTAGGTGGGATTCCCACTTTTGATTTAGCCCATGTCGATCCATCCTCCACATCATGTCTGAGTAATCCTTTTATAATGAAAAATCTGATTGTATTACTCCTCTGCCTCAAGGCTTTCAATGGTTCACCACTATCTCTAGCAGAGGCACAAGTTCAAACATCTATTGGGGCCAGGCAAGTATTGAGTTAGTAAAGAGGGGGTGGGATAAGATACCAGGTGGTGGCTAGGGCTGTACCCGGATGTATAGGCACATGCCTATCCAAAAGATACTGAAAGGAGGCAGTTGCTTTTGACCAGCTAGTTGTTGTCACATAGAAATGTAGGTCCTGGGACACCAGACATTCCAATTTTTCAAGAGATGCTGGAAGTCTGAAGTTTTATGGCCATTTGCCTAAATTATAATGTTGAAAATACACCTACTTTCTTAAAAACAAACATATGAAGACCTAATTTAAAACTTAGGCTATCAGTTTCAATCTCTCATCTACTAGATAAAATTCAACTCTTAGCATGACATACTAAATACCTCACTATCTGTCAGAGAACATTCCTTTCTTCACCCTCCATGCTCCACTCAAACAAACTACATGCCATACTTCTTTAGCCTCCCATGGCTTTAAACAGCCTTTCTACTTCTGAAACACCCTGCTACCCCTACTCACTTCTTATTTTAAAAGAAAATTGTTATTTATGCTTCCAGACTGAGCTCAAGCACTCTTTCTCTGTAGAGCCTTCCCAGACATAGCTACAGTAAGACAATCACTTTGTCCTTGGTGTCACTACCATTCTAAAACATACACTTAGGGCCCCTGGGGGGAAGGGGGGTTCAGTTGGTTAAGCGTCTGCCTTCAGCTCAGGCCATAATCCTGGAGTTCTGGAACAAGTCCTGAGTCCAGCTCCCTGCAGAGCATAGAGCCTGCTTCTCTCTCTCCCTCTGCTCCTCCATCCCACTTGTTCTCTCTCTCTCTCTCTCTCTCTCTTTGAAATAAATAAATAAAATCTTTTAAAATATACACTTATTACAAAATTAATCACAGTTTGAAATTAGTTATTTTAAAGTTGTTTCTCCTATCAGATAATGGAGCTCTTTTAAGGCAAGGACTTGTTCAGCTTTTTACATCTATTCACAGCCTACAGCCTGTTATTGAATATATAATACTTTTGGAAAGAAATAAGACTTCAGTGACTATGCCATTTTTCCAAGTTATAATAAAGTATTAACAGTAGGAAAACAGAGACCTTCACTCCTGTCTGAAAGAATTTAACTCTGCTTTCATATAAATATAACAACTTTAGCTTTAATTGAAAAATGCTGACAATCTGTCTCTTCTCTCAGGCTGGTCAGTCCTTCACACATGTGCAGTAGCTTCAGTCCTGTTTTCTGAGTCTATAATTCTGCCTTTTCCAGAATGTTGTACAAAAGGAATTACACAGCATGTAGTCTATTGGGTTTGGCTTCTTCACTTATCATAATGCATTTGAAATTCAACCATGTGGTTGCACGTTTCAGAAGCCGATTCCTTTGTATTACTGAGTATTCCATTGTATGGATGCACCACAGATTGTTTATCCACTCACTAGTTGTAGGACATTTGGATTGCTTCCAGTTTTTTGGTGGTTATAATTAAGCTGCTATAAACATTTGCTGCAGGTTTTTGTATAAACATAAGTTTCATTTCATTTGCATAAACACCCAGTAGGATCAGTGAGTCATATGGTAAGTGTATGTTTAACTTTATCAGAAATTGCCAAACTGTTTTTCCAAACTGGCTGTACCCATCTGCATTTCCATCAGCACTATAAAGAGTTCCAGTTGCTTCACAACCTCTTTAGGTCTTGATGTTGTCAGATTTAGGGATGGTGAACTTTTTGAGGGGAGGAATGATTAGAACCATCCTATCTGAAGCGTAGTAGTGTCTCATTGTTGTTTCAATTCACCTGCCCTCTCATAAATCATTTTATCTTTACTCTCACATATTAGCTAATACATCAGACATCTCTACGTCCCACCTCACATCTTCTTAGCCAACTTTTTAACTGTAGCTGTTGTTGTGGAAACCAGCTGCTCACAGGTATGACCTGAAAGCAACTCAATTCCACCTCATTTGCACCATGGATCTTTCACTTTCTGCCCCACAGCTTCTCTGTCCCCACCCCTCATCTGAAATACACGCAAAAACCTTCTCATTCTGATGCATGCATAAACATAGAAATGTAAGAAAATGTATACTCCATTGGGCAACTTTTGACCAAATGTGGATGGCAGCTGGTGAATACATACTCCTTCCTTTGGAAGAATGGTTCCATCTCGATAGCACCTCAAAGGATGCCAAGTGAGAATGCACAGACTGAACATTGTGCTGCCCGCAGCGGTGGTCAGCAAAATAATGTATCTTAGCAATGGCTTTCCCTCTTTCTTTGTTTGACTCTTTTGAAGCCCCTACTTTTCTTCCTTGAGGTTATTTTCCAAAATAACTCTCTGTAAGAAACACAAGAACAACACTTTTTTTTTTTCTCTTTGGTGGGTACTATTTTTAGGCATGTCTTCAAGCCTAAATCAAGCACAAGATCACTAAGTTATATGATTAAATGGTTGGACTTTTAATACTTAAATATGTCTCTTTGATTAGAATTTCCAGGAGATATGTGAAGATAGTATTTCAGATTTACTGAAAACAATAAAACATTAATGTCAACTTGCTAAACATTAATATTTAACTTTTATTTTAAATTTGTAAATTTACATTGTTTTACTTTATTTACTTGCACATTTTGTGACAGAGCCTCATGGAAATAATGAAAAACAACTGAGGCAGCTTATTTAGATGTGGTTTCTTATGGAAGGGTGATGTTACTGGTACAAGAGTTCACATCAGGTCTGGAAAGAGGACATGAGTGACAGTGACCCTTGTGTCATTTAAGACAGAAGCAAATAGCAAAGGAAGGTTTTACTTTATTTTGTATTAGTACACAGTCTTTGATCCTGATAACTCTGGCCACTAAAAGCATAGTCAAGTGGCTCAGATAAATCTTATGCTTAGAAGTGTTCACATGGGAACTAATTTATAGGTAAACTTGAGATCTTACCAAGGTTTGTATTATTATCATTGCCTTTGACAACAGATAACTATTTTTCTGGTTGCCCATACAAAAGTAGCTTTTGTTAGCAAGCAAAAGAAAGCTAGTCTATTCATAAGGTTAGATCTCTAAATTTTCTTGATGACAATACAAGTATAACTCAAAGCTTTTTGGCATAGATCTTTCTGGCACACATACATTGTGTGTGTGTGTGTGTGTGTGTGTGTGTGTGTGTGTGTGTGTGTGTGTTGATTATATCTACAAGCACTCTTTGTGTGGGAGTTTTTTTCCAATTATAGAAAGTATTCTTAGTATCCTCATAAGAGGTAGAAGCTACATACTAGTAGACAGAAGCCACATATGTGTACTCTATTAGAAGATAGCCCGTGAATTTCATTCACAGTGTTTAGGCTTCATAGATGAATTCTGAAGGAAAAGCTCCTGGGAAAAATGAGCAATTTGGGTGTTATGTGATTCCAGATTAAAAAATGCATAAGAGAAAATTATACAAATAACTGCCTAGGATTTACAGTAATCAAGCATTGTAAATATTTACAACATACTCTTTGTGAAACTGACCTATCCTGTCTCACCATAATCATCACCACCTTCTCTTTCACTAACTAATGGAATTAATGATGCAGATTTTTACAGTTAATAAGCTATTTTGAGGGTTTTATATGTACTCTTTTAAACTTTTCAGATAATAATTCACCAGTATATGAGTGACTTGCAACATATCTATTTTATTAGAAAATGTTGACTGCAAAAAAAAAAAAAGAAAAGAAAGAAAGTTGACCGCTGATTATATTTATTTAGGAGTACAACTATGATTTAAACAACATACCTTATAACCGAACTTAGTGATTTTGCCATGAAAGTAAATTGCTCTTCTCTTTTCTCTGTTATTCTAAGACACTTCAGATTGGAAATTTCAGGCCTCTTACCTCCTCTTTGTCTCCCTATAGTAAATTAAGTTATACTAATTCATCCTTTGTGTTATGGGAGTCTTTTTTTCTGTTCCCTCTCCTCCTATTCAAGCCCAAAAGACTAGGCCGATGCTCGGTCAGGATCTATCAGGACCAATTATAAGTGAGTTCTAAGACAAAAAAATTACCTGACAAGCTTAAATACAGCACTCCAAGAGGTTTTCATAAGAAGATGTATAGTGGGAATTTCTATAGTGGGAAAGCACAAAGAGCTGTAGCTCAGCTTCAGACTTATGAATGATCATGGAACAAGTCCCAGGGACAAGTAGAGCATATGCTAGAGGTGGAGACAAACATACGGGTCCTAAATCCAAGTTAGTCTCCTTTAGAGGAGGAGGCTCCTTCTTAAAAACAAAAAAAAAGATTGTATTTATTTATTCATGAGAGACACACAGAGAGAGGCAGAGACATATGTAGAGGGAGAAGCAGGCTCCCTGCAGGGAGCCCGATGCAGGATTCGATCCCAGGACCCCAGGATCACACCCTGATCCAAAGGCAGATGCTCAAGCACTGTGCCACCCAGTGCCTCAGGAGAAGACATTCATAACTCCTTCTGCATCTCTGGTTTATGGAAGGTAAAGTATAGTTCTTGGATGAACAGATAAAGCATCCTTGAACAAAAGTCAAGAAGAAAAAGAATGCAACTACTTCAATGCTTTGGCAATTCTTATCTTTGACACAGAGAAGAAAAAGAGGAAACTCTATAATGCCTTACCTCTCCATCAAGTATGAAACCCTCCCCAAGTAGAGTAGATTCAGACCTTCCGATGTCACTGCAGAAGCCTCGTCCAGAGTATAGAATGCTAGTACTGCACAGGCATGAAGGCGTGGGGCTTACTGCAGAGGACAGGACACTGAATGCAAGTCTGACGTGGGGAATCAATCTTCCTGGGGTACTGAGTCAAGGTTCAAGAAAAGCTTGCCTAGAATCAAACATACCAACCCCTACATCTCTGCTTATTCACTGGGGGGAAAATGAATTAATGAAACCCAGCACATATCTCTGTCTGGGGCCTGAAAACCTTGTCTCCCAAATTGAAGCCTTAGAGACAAATGAAGTAGATTAATTTTTCTTCTAATTGGAGATTATGTATTTGGAAGGGGCCAGAGAATGTGAGAAGTAAATAGCTGGCTCTGAACAAAGAACCAAGGAAAGATTTGCTTTCTCCACCACAAAGTAGGATTCTGGATCAGCAAACCCCTACGTGAGCATTCCATAAAGATAAGGAAGAAAATATAGGTGGGAGTCATACAGACCTGACATAGAAGATGTTGAACTGAGAGGAGATGAAGATGGGTAAGAAGTGTACATCATGGCGATGACAGGCATGATATACAGAGAGCAGCAGTAAGGAGGTATTTGATGATTATCAATAGCAAATGACAGTGTATCCAGTCCCAGTAGTAAATAACAATGTCCTCAGACTTCTTCAACCTGTGACTACAAATAATGTCATGTTAGCATTCGTGTACGAATTCTACTGCCTCCTTATGCTCACCTCCTCCATGGGACTTCAGCCCACTGTAAAGTGCTCCCAAGTACTTCTAGAAATTAACAGAGGGTATATTAACAAGCAAATGTCTGCTGGACATTTGCCTCTTTCTTAGACGTCAGGGAGGATCGGCCATCTCTCCTCTCATCCACTAAGTCTGCAGCTCTTACAAGGGATTCCCTTGCAAGTCATCTCCTGGTGCCGGCAAAGCCACCAAATCCTAGGGAAGTGCTAACGAGCCCTGCATTCCCTAGTCTCTTTATACCGCAGGGGTCTAGGCTCCTCACAGAAATGCATCATGTTCATTACTCCCTGCTTCAAGGGACTCAGATGCCATGCCGTTCCCTAACATCATCTCTCATCCATTTGTCTCAGGCACCGAATACCCAAATAGAGATACATGGCATGAGATTATATAATGGTTAAGTTTGGAAGGATCTATCTTGTTCCTCTGTACTCCCAGCAAAATACTACACTCCCTTGGAGAGGACTCCAGCCTTAACCACTGACTTTCTCACAGAAGGGGAGAGTGTTTTCTCTGCAGTTTCCTTGCCCTTGCTTTGGGCTCAGAGCTTAAGGTTGCTGAACTCCATGGCTATGGTCCAGGATAGCGGTTACTCCAATATAGAGATGACCCCCAATTCATAAAGTCTTGCGTGGGACTTCAACATTTTACTGGAATATCCCTAAATGTTATGAGCCTCTGCATACAAGTGAAGTCCCCCTGGTCTAGGCTCTGGCTATTCAACATGTGGTCCATGGACTTGCAGCATAGGCATCACCTGGGGGGGCTCATTAGAAAAGCATAATTTCCAACTCCATCCTAGAATGTGCAGTTTGAGGAGACCTCCAGGTGATTTATGTTTACATTCAAGTATGAAAAGATAGTGTTACAGACTATATCATTAAATATTACCATTTTAGAAAATTACGTCACTGATAGCAACACTGTTCATGAATGAGTCATGAATACATACATCTGTATCCACCTACATCTGCAGCCTTCACAGTCACTGTGATTCTACATATAGATGCAAGTATCTGACGATTGTATCTTCTTTTTTTTTAAGATTTTATTTATTTATTCATGAGAGACAGAGAGAGAGGCAGAGACACAGGCAGAGGGAGAAGCAGGCTCCATGCAGGGAGCCCGATGCAGGACTAGATCCAGGATCACGCCCTGAGCCAAAGGCAGATGCCCAACCACTGAGCCACCCAGGTGCCCCTGACCATTGTGTCTTTTGGTGGTGTGACACCCACACATTTACACACTGAAATACATATTATTTTATACCAAATTATTTTATTTTACTTCCTTTTCGCATTATTGTTTGGGCATTTTATTTATTTCATTTTCAAGTTATTTATTTCATTTTCAAGTTATGTATGTAGGCTGACTGTATTTTCTGTGTATTTCATTTTAGGACATTGAGATTTCATAGAACAGTTTTTGCAAATAGAGGGCATTGTGTCTGAGGGCATTGACGACCACTGCCCAGGTCCATGGGAAGACATTCACAAGTTTTAAGCAGGGAAGTAACATGGATAGACATTTTGCTCCAAGTAAATTATTCTGTTGGTTGTTTGGAGGATATATTCAGGTCCATAAGGCTGGTGTTGGAGGAATCAATTTGGGAAACTATTACTGCAGTCCAAGAGAGTCAGGAGTGGCCATAGCCCAGAAGAAAAACTTGGACAAGGAGGATTCTCAGAAGCAAGGATGGGAGAATTCCAAGAAGAAAGAGGTAAGTCAATAGAGTCAAATGGAGTTATATGAATTTATTTAAATTGGTAGCTAGGTGGCCATAAAATGTTCATAAGGCCAGGAAAAACAAGGCCAACTCACTTTGCCATGGCATGAATATTTAAGGAAACTGACATAGAAAAGGAGAAAGAGGAAGGAAGACTTGCTTTTCTCAGAGCAGCATTTTCCCATTTATTCCTATCTCCCTGCAAGTGACCCTGTAGTCTTTAGGAAATGGCAGTAGTAAGACTGCAGAATTAATTCTAGTCTCAAATCAAATGCCACATATGTCACTTCTGACAGACCCATTTTTTTGACTCAATGTCCTTATCTGGGGCTTAGGGGTAATAATTTGTCTTCTCTCTTAAGATAACTTTGATGGCAGAAATATACATGTCAAAGTATTTTGAAAAATTAAGGAAGATAACTAAATCGTGATTGCTATATTGTTCAGATTTCGACAATATAATAGGTTTCCATTCAGAGCATCAGTATGCATGAGTGGGAGCCACACCACTCACTTCTAGGTAGTAATTAGGTTTTCCTTTCTCAAAAAAGAAAGAACTTTCTGATATTAATAATTCTCTATGGCTTCATACTAGGGAATTTATGTGAACAAAGGGGCCTAACAGTTCTGTGGCTTTTTGGAGTCTCTATCTTTTTTTAAAAAAATTCCTGTCAGCCTAGTTTTATAATCAAAGTACATTCTTTGGAGACCTTTGGTGACAGCTGGAAGTCGGAGTTGCAGTTCGTTATATTTATTCAAGTATTTTGTAAAAGATTCTTGATGGGGAAATTTTAAATTGAAAAAATTCTCTGGAGAAATTATTATTACTTTGAAAAAGCATAAGTAGTCATGATGACTTTGAAAAGGTACATATTAGGGTGAGCGTTTTTCCTGCAATGTAAGTTCCAGACAGAATCACCCATGTACATCATCAGCAGTCCTTGTTAGTATCCAAAGAAGTTTATGGCTTGAGCATATATTCACTTTAAAATCTAAGTATAACTATTATACCTATAAATTCCTGACAAGCTTTCTTTTTCTAGAGAAAGAGAAAGATGCCTAATGTCTCCAAAAAAATTATTTAGTTAAAAGGATTACTGTAAAATGGCAATATTTAGTTGTAAATTATTTATATAACTTGAATTTTTTTCAAGAATCTTATCAGACAGAGTGAGGCATTTCCTGGGTTTGTGTTCAAAATTACTTAATTGTACCTTGAGCCAACTTTAAGATTGAGTATGAAGGATTACATTAGGTGAGATGCAGCTCCATTCACACACACAAAATGGCATTTCCATTATCATTGAGAAGAGTTTTTTCAGCCATATGAAACACTGTGAACTAAGCAGGCATCCAATATGGTCATTTATACATGGATAATCATAGTTCTGGATCAGACTTTGAAAAGGTCTCTTGCACCTAACTCTGGGAAATGAACAAGGGGTAGTGGAAAGGGAAGTGGGCAGGGGGTTGGGGTGACCGGGTGATGGGCACTGAGGGGAGCACTTGGCGGGATGAGCACTGGGTGTTATGCTATATGTTGACAAATTGAACTCCAATTTTAAAAAAAGAAAAAAAATGAAAAGGTCTCTTGGATTAAACCCCATTATTTTAAATTTGTTCATAGATGCTCTGTTAATATGACAAATGGGAAAAGTATGATGCTTCATACTAATTATCAGCCTATAAACAGAAATTCGAACCTATGTATCTAATACTAGAAATTCACTCAAAGATGCAAATTCACAGCAGAGATATTAAAATTGCATATTAAACGCAAATCCTAGAATTTTAAAACTGGAGATAATTTAGTACAACTTTTGTCTTTGAGAGACAAAAAAATTGAAGCCTGAGAATATTAGGTCATATCTTTTCTAGATTACTTATGAGCTTGTTAAACAAGTTTACTTAACCCCTCTAAGCTTCTGTTTCCTTGTTCATAAAATAGAGAAAATTAAAGATCTAACTTACTGTGTTATAGTAAGTATTAAATGAGATCATGTATGTAAATCATGTGGCATAGTCTCTAAATTGTAGTAAATGTTTCATAAATGTTAGTTTTTATTTTCCTTGTTTGTGAGTCAGAGAAAAAAATTATAACATCAGCTTAATTTGGAACATTTGGTAGGTGTGAATTGTTAAGTATCAAGAATGACCATCATCACCTCAAAGAAGTGTAGGACATGTTAGAGTGGCTCTCCAACTCCTCAAAAGACTTTTTGCATGAAATAGTCAATCCTGCTGTGATGAGTCATTTAGGTTGTGCACTACCCAATTTTAATTATTGTGCATGTCACCACCCCTTGAGTTGTGCTCTATATTTACTTTGCACAACTAACATGTAGTAGCCCTGGGAATAGTTTTCAATAACGAAGGTCTTAACACATTCACAATACTCGATTGTGATCTATAATTGGACTTAAGGTATCTGTTGTAATTAGTCCTAACAATTTTTTTAATTTTAAAAAGATTTTATTTATTTATTTATTTATGAGAGAGAGAGAGAGAGATCACAGAGGCAAAGGAGACAGAGAAGTAGATTTGCTGCTGAGCAGAGAGCCTGATGTGGGACTCAATACCAGGACCCTGAGATCATAACCCGAGCCAAAGGCAGATGCTTAACCAACTGAGCCACCCAGGTGTCCTATAATTTTTTATTTTTAAGAGAATTTTTTTGGATTCTAGTTTCTGCCCTGGAGATAGATAAAAATGTTTTACACAAAATACAAAAGCATTAACCATGAAAGAAGTTGATAAATTTATTATTACTTAAAAATTAAAAACTCTTTTATGTAGTAAGTTATTACTCAGACAATGAAAATGAGAGTTACAGAGTGGGAAAATATATCTGAAGCACATATAACCCACAAAGAGTTTATACCCAAAATATTTAGTGAACAAGTATAAACCAATAAGAAAACGACAGACGGCCCAATAGAAAAAAGATGAGCAAAAGATTTGAACAGGCAATTCTACAAGAAGAAATAAAAAGTGTAGTAGTACCTTACAAAGTTGTAAATACACATATTCTATGACCCAGCAATCCACTCTTTAGTATTCTTCACAGAAATGTAGTACCAGGGAACATGTGTAAAAATGTTCATAGCAACATGGTTCCAAAAAGCTCTAAATGTGTAAATGGCTCAAATGTCATCATTAGCAAAATGGATTGATAAACTGTGGTATACCACAGCCACACACAACAACAAAATATAGAGGAAAAGATGCTATGCACAATACAAGAACATACTATTTGATTCTATTCACAAAAGTTGAAACACAGGCAAAACTAGTTTGTGTTGTTCAGGGATGCATATCCAGTGGTGAAAGCAGAGAAATGATTCTCACAAAAATTTGCTTATACAATTCAGAGGCTGAGGGCTGATGTTAGGGTAGAGCCTGAGGGGGAAAGTATGGGTCGAGGCTCAAAGAAATGGACTAAGAGAAGCACACAGCCAGGGACTGGGGTGAGGCAGAAGTCTTGGAGAGGAGGGGGGAAGAATTACATGGTGTGTGATAGACCTGGAAGGACAAATAAGATGCAGATATGGAAGATGAGGTGAGTCACAGAGGAAAGGGAGCTGAAGCACAGCAGCAGGCCAAGGAGGGGATAAACTGGGGTCACCACAACAAGCTAGGGAAGAAGGAGGCTACCAGCTGGCAAGAAATGGGCACAGGCATATACGGTTGTTGTTATATATTAACATTTCATACTATCATCTCAAGCCTGGCTGACTGCAAAAGCCTCCAAATGGGTCAGCCATCTTCTTCCCTTGCCCCTCTAGCCTATTCCCAAATCAATAGCCAGGGGGATCCTGTTAAACTGTTTATGTCAGATCATGTCACTCCTTGTTCACTATAGCCAAGTATTCTCACTTCTGTTCCTCAACTATAGTAGGCAGTCTTGGCACTTGCTACTCCCTTTGACAGATTTGTCTGTTACCTTTCCTCTAGATAAATAGCTTTCTCTCTCAACTCTTTCAGGTTTTTACTCAACTGTTTTCTTCTAAGGCCTTTCAATGACAATCCATCTAAATATTCAACAGCACACATACCCCAGTTTGTATCACTCTCTCACTAATACTTACTACTCTCTTGCACTATATATTCTACTTATTTACCTTGGTAGGCATTGTGACTTTTATTAGAATGTAAGTACTGACATATATACAAGGGTTGATATTTATGAATCTTTTTCATGTTTGACTCCCTAGTACTTAGAAGAATGCCAGTATATACTCAGCTTAATATTTGTAAAATGAATGAACAAAGAATAAATAAACAAATCCATCCATCTAGTAATGAAAGCTAGAAACCTGGGCACCTTTTGTTCTTTCATTTCCATCATTCAGTCTTGTCCATTTAATTTTCTAAATATCCCTCTACCCCTTCCTTTCCATCTCTATTTCCATCGCTCTAGTTCAAACCACTGTCATCTTTCACCCAGACTATGACAATACATAACTGACTTCCCTCCACTCCCCTAGTCTATGTCCCATAAAGTCCATCCTCCCCGAAACTGTCAGATTGATCTTAAAATATGTCGATATTCTGCTAAAACCCTTCGATGGCTTCTCATCACATACAGTGATTACAACTCCAGCTCCTTGACATTGCACATTCCTGTAAGATCTAGCACACACTTACCTTTCTAGCCTTCCTCTCATTACTCTCTGGAACACAATTTACAATCAGGAAACACCAAAATGCTTTTGTACACTAATATATTTTTTATCTATGGGAGACTGTCTCAGTCTCGGGTTTAGAATGTCTTCCCACTTCTCACTTTACCATAATAATAAACACCATTCTTTAGGATTTAGTTCAAATGCTTGCCACTTCCAGGGTTTACTATTGTTGCCCCCTATGCCCCCCATACCCTCCTCCATTATCCCATAATTTTCATATGTACTCTCCTATGACCTCACACTCCATAATAACTATATTTATACACCATTGTCTTCTACTGGAATCTAAGATCTTTGTGTGCATCTTAGTCATCTCTGTATGCCTAGTGCTCATATTAGTGCTTGGCATAGGCAGGTGCTCAAAAAATATTTGGTGATTGAGTAAATGAGTGAGTTGTGCTATACATAAAAGTAATTTTTATAATAATCACTAAGGAAATTGGTAACAAGCAACTTGTGTCGCTTTCAAATACTCAAGCATTCAACATATGTCTTTTACAAATTTCATCTTTTGTGAAAGTAAAGAAATAGGCACAGAGCCCAGAAGAATCACTTTTAACATGTCTCTTATGGTTCTTTCATGCCCAGAAATTTGATTCTCTTTATTATAAATGCCTCAGGCACCAACAGATCATTTTTCTCATTTTTTGTTCAACTGTATCCCTTCGCTACTCTGCCTCTCTCACCCACAAAAAAGAACTTCCAGTGAACCACTATAACCAAACATAACATTTGTTATAATAAGACAATATAGGAGAAACTCAATATACATTATTTTAGACATTTGCAAAATGGGGATTTTCTCAAATAGTCCTCAGTGAAAATAGGCTAACAGGAATTCACTGGATAAGATTCAGCTTCGTAACAAGAGACAAGCAATCATTATGTTCAGAGAACTAAGTGCTCCATTAGGTAGAAATATACCTATATACCATAGACATCACAACAGAGATTTCCTTTAACAACTAACATATTTAATTTCTTCATTATTACCTAGAGAGGTCTATGAAGATACATGGCACATTAAAAAGATGCCCTCATCTGTCCGTTTATCAACTGTTAATCCTAAACTTGAAATTCTTTTGATAAAAGATTTCCTGTTCCATCTAGAGCTAAGAGCAAGGAACCAGGACTAGATTTCTCTACCCAATTATCCTCTCATTCACTGCTTAAAGTTTCCCAGTCAAACAATGCCAGGGTAAAAGGGCAAACTATAAAAGGCATACAGATCTGCCCTCTGAGTTTCTAGTTGGAGAAAAGTATATATAGTAGCCAGAATAAGCTTTATAGTTATGAAAACTACGGAGATTGTCTCAAAAAGACTTGGATGAGTTAATACCACAATACCATACCATACCGTTTGATTTTAAAATGCAAAATATTGGGGCTTCTGCGTGGCTCAGCTGGTTAAGCATCTGCCTTGGGCTCAGGTCATGATCCCAGGATCCTGGGATTGAGCCCCACATGGAGCTCCCTGCTCAGTGGGGAGCCTTCTTTTCCCTCTCCCCCTACCCTTTCCCCCTGCTTGTGCTTGCTCTCTCTTTCTCTCTCTCTCTCTCATGCTCGCTCTCAAATAAATAAATAAGATGTAAAAAATTTTTAACATTGAAAAAAACATAAAAGCCATATGTGAACAATATGAAATACAAGCAGATTATCAGAGAATATAAATGGATAAACAGGATTCTTCTCCTTGCACTTTTATTTTTATTTTTTTTAAACATATACTTGAGTATAAGTTGGGAATTTTTTTTTAAGATTTTATTTATTTATTCATGAGAGACACAAAGAGAGAGAGGGAGAGAGAGAGAGAGAGAGAGAGAGAGAGGCAGAGACATAGGCAGAGGGAGAAGCAAGCTCCATGCAGGGAGCCTAATGTGGGACTTGATCCTGGGTCTCCAGGATCACGCCCTGAACCAACAACGGCACTAAACCGCTGAGCCATCCGGGTTGCCCCCCCTAGCACTTTTTAAAAATAAAGTCAATTTTATACAAATACAACTTATTCAAGGGTATATAAAATCAATATTGGGCTTTTTGAGTACCTATTATGGATTGTAACTGATGTTAGGCATTAGTGATATAAAGATGAATAAAAAAATGTATCTTTCACTTGTTGTTTAGAGTCCAGCAACAGATATACAAACATTAAGTTCAGATGGAATAAATGTAATGTGGAAGGGGAACATGGGGAGAATAATGTGGAGTGGGGGAGGAAGAGCACATATGCCTACTGCAATACATGTAAAAATTAGATCTCCAGAGACAGTTGCACTATTAATATACCATTATATATAATGTAAAAAGACCCAGCACCCCTTATACTTACCTATATATTAGGATGTGCCTGCCATAAGAAACTACTAATATTCAACCTTTTCTGACCTACAAAAACAGCAATTTGATATGATTTAACCTGTGAGTTTCAGGACAAAGTTTCATGTATTTGTTATACTAATATTTGGTCATCCCATATCAAGGGCAGGGTGAAGAGGCATGGAAAGAAGAGTAAATGGCACCAAAGGGATGAGAGAAGCTTACTATAGAGAGAAACTGACTATAGTCATCGTTTAACCAAATCTATTTTTTTCCAGAGTTTTCCCCTAAAAGACAATAGACAGCTCTTCAAGAGAATGATGTGTCTCTGAGGGTCCTGTGTTTGTTCTTACAGATAATAAGCTTTTGTGAGAATGTCTGAAGCAGAAGTAGAGTCTTAAGGAGGCAGGGACCCCAAATCCCTTGCTGATAACTCATATCCATAGTCTGCTGTTTTTTATCCCTCTTATTTATTCTCCCCTTTTTTCATAGTACTGACCTCTTAACTAGGGTGGGACATAAATCACCTGAAACAGACCACATTGTTCACATTGCAGTCATGTATGGCAGGTATTAATAAGTGCTTCATGAGAAGCTAAGTGGAATCAGGGTGCAATTTCTGGAAAGTTAACTTGAAGCGAAGTGGCCTTCTCTGGCCTTCTTTTCCTCTTCCTGCTGATTAGGAAAGTCCCCCATTCCCCAGTTCCTATAGTTTTTTCTTTGCAAGAAGATTGTATAAATGAAACTACACACTATGTCACCTTTTGCATCTGGTATTTTTCACTTAGCATAATACCTTTGAGATTTGTCCATGTTGTTGCATATTTCAGTACGTATTACTTTAATTGCTAAGTAATAGTCCATTGTATGGAAGTATCATAGTTTATTATCCCTTCCTCAGTTGAGGGCATTGGAGTCTTGGAGTTGCTTCCAGTTTTAGCAATGACAAAGCTGCTGCACACGTTCACTTACAGGTTTTTGTGTGAACACAGGTTTCCATTTTAAATAAGTAAACATCTAGGAGTAGGACTGCTGCAGGACTCGATCCCAGGGAATGTGGTAAGTGTATATTTAATAGCATGAGGAACTGTAGAAATGTTTTATGAAGTGACGCTATCAGTTTGCATCCCCCCAGCAATGTGTGAGATTCAAGTTGTCCCACATCTTTGTCAATATTTGGCATGGTCAGATTTTTTATTAGACTTTTTAATAGATATATAGCGATAGCCATTGTTGTTTTAATTTGGATTTCTCTGGTGACTAATGGCATTGAATATCTTTTCATGTCATATTTGCCAAATATCTTTTTTGTGAAGTGACTGTTCTTTTTTTATTGAGTTGTTTACTTATTATTAAGTTTTGAAAATTCTTCATTAACTCTGATGTGAGCCCTTTATGATATATGTAATTTGCAAATATTTTCTCCTAGTGGGAGGTCTGTCTTTTTATTGTCTTCACAGTGTCTTAAGTTCTTTATTTTTCTAAAGATTTATTTATTTGAGAGAGAGAGAGAGAATGTGAGCAGAGGAAGGGGCAGAGGGAGAGTAAGAGAGAAGCAGACTCCTTGTTGAGCATAGAGTCCAACAGGGTAGGGGGGCAATCTTACCACCCTGAGACCATGACCTGAGCCAAAATCAAGAGTCAGACACCGAAGCAACTGAGCCACCTGGGAACCTCAAAGGTTCTTAATTTTGAGAAAATCCAATTTATCAACATTTTTTCTAGGGATATTGCATTTGATGTGAAGAAATCTTCCCTATCCAAGGTCAAAAAGATTTTATCTTTTACTTTTTCATGTTTTATAGTTTTCAGTTTTACATTTAGATCAATGATCCATTTTGAGTTAATTTTTGCATAAGAGTACAGGTATGTATCAAGGTTCATTTCTTTTTGCATCCGGATTTCAATGGCTCCCACACCATTTGTTCGTGAGACTACTCTTTCTACATTGAAATGACTTTGTATCTTTGTTGAAAATCAATTAAGCATAGATATGTGGGTGTATTTCTGGAGTCCCCCTTCTGTTAAATGAGACACACTTAAAATTTTCTTAATGTATGTACATATATATATTTATGTATGTATGTATGTATTTTAAAGACTTTATTTATTTATTTATTTGAGAGAGAGAATGCACGACAGTGAATAAGCACAAGCGGGATGAGGAGCAGAGGGAGAAGCAAAGGGAGAAGCAGGTTCCCTGCAGGTAGCCCAATGTGGGACTCGATCCCAGGACCCCTGAATCATGACCTGAGCCAAAGGCAGATGCTCAACCACTGAGCCACCCAGGCGTCCTTATGCATTACTTTTAATAGGAATTTCTAAAAGGCTGGATTTCGTAACCCCAAGTTGCGGCTTCTTCTCTTAAATTACCCAGTCCTTGTGATTATTTTGCCTAAAGTTATAATGCATAAACTCACTCTAAAATGCAAACATACAATATATGTCACAACAAGTATCCTCATTTGTAAAACATCTTATGAGATGTATTTTAAAGAACATTGAAAAGTACAGCCTCTTTAGACTTTATTAAATAGACCTCAATGCAGACAAATATGCTTTTTAAAACTAAGACATTTTAAGAGTAGGGCTAGTTTGACTATTTTACTTGGAACTAATACATTGATTCATCAAGTCCCCAAGCCCTGTGGAATTTCAATTAGCTACCTGCCAAGAGCCACAGATAGCATAATATAGCTGTATAGAGGAAATACCATCTGCTTCTGTGAACAAAAATCACTCTAGTATTGATGCCTATGGTTCCTCAGGGCTCCCTTGATTCTGCCAATATCATACTCATGGTTAACCACAGAGGACTTCTCTGTGAATGTCCCCAACTGCAGAGACTACCTTGATTCTGCCAATATCATACTCATGGTTAACCACAGAGGACTTCTCTGTGAATGTCCCCAACTGCAGAGACTATAGGGAAACCAGTAATGCAAGGGATTCATCAATAACACTGATTATGCCGATGGTGCACGGCACAGTTGACCACACTAAGACATTCATAAACAAATGCCCTAAATTGGCAGAAACTACTGAATCTTGATAGTTCCTGTGATAAACTAGACATCTAAGTTTTTCCAATTATATTGTTTTTTTTCTTTTCTGATCAAGGAAGCATGTAATGTGAGCATCATTAATGCCCAAGAAGAAACTTCCTTATCTCCCATTACCAAGGAAAAACTCCCTGAGATGATATCAGATATATAAATAGAAATTAATTGCAACTATGGAAATTGATAGATTGTTATCATGTGGTGAAATTAACTTTTCCTTTTGTCATCTAGTCACTCAAGCCATGTGACTTATGGGTAAGCTTTTATTGGCCACCTCTCTTTTAAGATGATCCTATATAGAGTCTTGTGTACCTATAGAAGCAATTCTAGCTTGAACCAGGTAAGTGCTGGGTCATTATTGATTCTGACTTCTGTTCATCTTAGCCTGCAGTCAGCAAGCAGACAAGTGAGAATAGCATAGCAGAACCCAGACATCATCTATCTGGGTTTGAGTTATTAGGTGCATACATCAGAATCCACCCTACTTAGTTCAAGAAGGAAAGTGTGAATTGCAGGGAACTTCACGTCTTTGGAAGGGTCAGAGAAGCAAGGTCTAGACTAAGCTTCCAGTAATAACATCTAGAACCACATAACACAGACCTGATCAGGTCATATTGACTCTGGCATGACTGGAAAGTTGCTGCCATCATGACTGATCCCAGGACATGCTGCTTTTGCTGTTGTTCACACCAACAAGATGTATCTCCATGCCATATCTGTCTCTTCACATAACTCTCTTTCCCTTCACCTTTTGTTTCAGTAGTTTGATTACCATGTGCCTCAGTATTATTTTCTTTGCATTTATCCATCTTGGGGTTTGCTAAACTTCTTGAAAATATACACAGATGTTATTCATCAAATTTGTGAAGTTCTTGGATATTGTTTCTTCAATACTGCCTGTATTTCATTCTCTCTCTCCTCTTCCTGGGCTTTAATTACATGTATATTAAACCTGTTTGCTATATTCCATATCTCTCTTATGCTCTCTATTCTGCTTTTCATTTTATTATTTTCTCTTTATGTGCTTCAGTTTGAATATTTTCTGTTAACCTGTCTTTAAGTTCATTAATTCTGTCTTCTGCTATGTCTAATCTGCTTTTAAAGCTCATCCAAAGTGAAATGAGTCAATCAGAGAAGGACAAACATTATATGTTCTCATTCATTTGGGGAATATAGATAATAGTGAAAAGGAATAGAAGGGAAGGGAGAAGAAATGGGTAGGAAATATCAGAAAGAGAGACAGAATATAAAGACTCCTAACTCTAGGAAACGAACTAGAGGTGGTGGAATGGGAGGAGGGCAGGGGGTGGGGGTGACTGGGTGATGGGCACTGAGGGGGCCACTTGACAGGATGAGCACTGGGTGTTATTCTGTATGTTGGCAAATTGAACACCAATAAAAAATAAATTTATTATAAAAAAAAGAAAAATTGGAAAAAAATAAAGCTCATCCAAGGAGTTCTTAATTTCAGGTATTATATTTCATATTTCTAGAATGTATTTTTTCGGTCTTTTTTAAAAAACTAAATGTTACAATTAATTCCATCTTCATGATTACAGATATTGCAAGGCTAGGTGGGTACACAAGGCAAATAAAACAAACTCTTGTCCCATTTAACCAGATGCAGCATTTTGGCAGTTTTATGATAATATAGGTAGACCTAAATAATTGACTTGGGCTGAAAGCTGGGAATAGCAAATCTCTGCAATTTAGGATCTTCTTCCATTGTTACTCCAAGGATCTTAATTCCTAGGAGCTCTGAAAGGTGTGTACTGCGACATTCTTCAAGCTTTCACACCTTAATCAGAAATCTGACACCTTTTCTTAAGGTAAGGAACTCTTAAGGCTGTCTTCCTCTTGGCTAACCCAGTCCACCAGCAATCTTAAAAGTTGTTATATAAAAATAAAACCATGTCCCAAGCATTGATTAGAACCATTGTGCTGGGATCCCTTTTCAGAGCCTTAGCTCCCTGAGAGAAAAGACAGATCCTAACCAGTTGCTTCCATAATAATAATAATAACCCTGATACAATCTACCTAATGTCCTTTGAAGCAAACTCAAGAGGTCAGGCAACCCTGATCATCCTGACAAGTTTAATCAGTATTTACACACAAAGGATATTTAAAGCTGATCCTAGACCAAGTATTGCAACCATAATCCCAAGAAATCATTCAGTTTTAGCAGGTGAAGTTCCAGCAAGATGCCACAGCACAAGTGAGAAATCATCTCAAAGCAAAGAGTGATGGTTCATCATCTTTTACAAGTGAGAGGAAATCAAGGAGAAAAGAAAACTCCCTTCTGAACTCCTCATCAATTCAATGGCTATTTTCACAGCCTTAATTGATGAAATCCAGTGTCCTCAATTTCCTGATTGGAGGAGTCAATTTTCAAGGTGACTGTCAAGTTCAAGAAGAGCTTTCAGGCTTTTCTTTGCCATGGCCCATGAGTTCCAGTCCTTCAATGGGAATCTCCTTCTCCTTTATTGCTTTCTGAACACACTGCTGAGAGTGCTTGAAGAGGTCGGTGCACGGATCTCTGGAGCCGTCCCCCTTAAGGAACTTCTCCGCAAACCAGGAATTGAAGCACTGGTTGTACTCACGCTTCATGTCGGTGCAGGCCTCCCCTACGCTATTCATGGCAGCGGAGGCCTTTTTTATTGGTCTTTTAACTACAATGTCTATATCATTTCTGAGTCTGTTTTATTCCTTGATTATCTTTCAGTTACTTTTCCTGTTTCTTTGAATGTTTAGCTATTTTTACTATGTGAATATAGGGCTCAACTTCAATTTTTTTTTTCATTTCAAGAATTTTATCTATGCACTTTATGTCCAATGCCTACAAACAGGTTCTTAAAAAATATTTTGTTCAGTTTTTATAGTTGTTTACCATTTTCAACTATTCTTTATCACTGAAATTGGACCTCAAAAAACTTCCTACTTTTAATGAAAGTACCATTTACCATCTGATTTGTGAAACCTAAGTCCAAGTCTGTTCTCCATCAGCAAAGGAGCCTGAAATCTGTGAAGAGGGGACTTTGCAAATGGAGTTAATGCTATGAGAAACTATCAAAATGTGAAAAGCATGTCCAAATAATATTTATTCAAAAAAGAATCTTCTACCCTATTACTATCTGATTCTGTAACTACTATGGCTTCTTGATAGGTAAGCAATCAGCTAGAGGTGGGATAAGGAACACAAAAGTAAGATGAAGTGGAGAAGAGTAGAAGACTGCCTGGTAGCTTTATTCATGCCTAAAATGTACCTCGGTTTTATAGATTACCAGGTTTTATTTTTAAAGCCACATTTGAGAACAGGCACCCTGATGTTTATAGCAGCATTACCAACAATAGCCAAACTATGGAGAGAGCCCAAATGTCCATTAACTGATGAATGGATAAAGAAGATGTGATACACACACACACACACACACACACACACACACACACACACAGGAATAGCAATAAGTCAGTGAGAGAAAGACAATTATCATATGATCTCACTCATCTGTGGAATTTAAGAAAGAAAACAGATGAATATATGGGAGGTGGGGGAGAGAGAGAGGAAAATCAACCATAAGAGACACTTAACAATAGAGAACAAACTGAGGGTTGACGGAGGGAGGTGGGTGGGGGGAATGGGATATATGGATGAAATGCATTAAGGAGGCATTTTTTATGATGAGCACTGGGTGTTGCCTGTTACTGATGCATCACTGAATTCTACTCCAGAAACCAATATTGCACTATATATTAACTAAGTAAAATTTTAATAAAATAAAATAAAAATAAATAAAAACCATGTTTGAGATTTCAGCATATTCAATATTGACAATTAAGACTTATACGTTACTTCTTAATGATTTTGCATATCCACGTACCTGTTTCTACAGCTAGCTTTCTCATAAATAAGGTAGAAAGAAGATAGTGAAAATAGTACTATATCAGGAGGTATTGAGAAAAAAGAGGGGGAAAATGCCTACGGCTTATTATATACTTCATTTCAGCAAAAGTTACTGAGTACCTACTATATTCCAAGCATTAAAAATCTGTGACAGTTGCAGGGAATGGTGGATTGGGATGGGAGGTGAAGGCATAGAGGAGTTGGAGGAAGTTTATGTTACTCAAGATGAATAAGATGAGGTTCCTGCTTACATTTGTGTAGGAGACAGAGATTGTCCAGTGTGCCATAATCACTGTCAAATCAGGGTTATGTACAAGGAGTGATTGAATCTGACCAAGGACTCAAGAAATCTGCTACAGAAGCTTCTGCTACCTTCTGTAGCAGGTAATTTAAGCTGAATCTTGAAAACGAGTGAGACTTAGCCAGATGAAGCAAAGTAGGAGCGATATTCCAGGCAAAATCAATAATAGCAGGAACAAATGAAGAGTAAGGAAACAAAATGTTGTATGGTGCAATGGCAGAGGTAGAGGGGGAGTGGGTTACAAAGGGTTTTACATTTCTAAATAGTAAAGTGCGAGGTTTAAGAAAGGAGGCTGGAAAGTGAGTTGGGGCCCATGTTAGACCTAGAAAGCTATGCCAAGAAGTTTGGCCATTATCATAAACAAAGGGTGTCACTAAGGAGTTGTCATCATGGGAGACCATAACCCTAATTGCATTTTAGATAGAGCATTCTCCCTATCTAAAATTCAGAAGGGCAAGATGTGCATAGCCATTAGAGCATGATTGCAACAGTCCAGGGACAATGCCCAGGGCCCAGTGATAGGAAAGAAGGGGTAGAAAGTTAAGAGATAAAATGTCCAAAGTTGGTAAATGGCTATGGGGGTGAGGAAGGGAGAAGAGGAAGCTAAGATAAGATTCAAGAAAAGAGTGCAAATTTACTGGAGGGAAACAAAAATTCCTATTTTGGACACAGGCTTTGAGATAATCAGTATGTAGCTGGATAAATGACATTCAAGAGAGAGAGGCTCAGAGATGGGAAAAAAGATTTGAGAGTAACTAGCATATAAAATAGGTAAAAACATAAGTGGGGTTAGGAACCTGTGAAGTAATGAGAGAAGGGCAATGAGCAAGGACAATAAATTTGAGGATACCAGGGTTTTAGGATTGTGCAGGCAATGACAGATGCACAGGCAGACTAAGATATGGCAAACAGATAATATTTTAGAAACCGAAATAATACTTTAGAACAGTGCTTGGTCAACAGTGAGAAATGGTCTACCAGCATAAGGATGGAAGAGCACTGACAGGATTAGATAATTGGAAGGTCACTGGTGACTTTGGGGAGAGAAGAGAATCTTGGTAGAGTAGAGAGGTCAGAAGTCCTGAGAAAATATAGATTATTCTTTCAAATGGTTGATTTCAAAGAAAGGGATAGAGATTAGAGACTTCCCAGAAGCTAGAGGATAACTTGGAGTCAAGGGAAGTTTTGATTTGAATAAGAAAGACTTAACCATATTTATAGGCTGGGAAAAATGCAGAATAAGAAAGAAAAATCATAATAAAAGGAGATAATCAGTAGAACCACGTTCCTAAAGTGGTTTAAAAGGTTTAGAAAAGGTTTAGAGTCCCAAACACTGCGGGAAGGACTGGATAGGAGTATGCAGAAGGCATCACGTCTTGGAGGAAAGCAGGGGACTAGCATAGAATGGGGTAGGAATTCAGGACCTATCTCACACTCCATGACTTCATTTTATTTTGTTTTATTTATTTTATTTACTTATTCATGAGAGACACAGAGAAAGAGGCAGAGACATAGGCAGAGGGAGAAGCAGGCTCCCTGCAGGGAGCCTGATGCAGGACTCAATTCCAGGACCTCAGGATCATGACCTGAGCCACTGAGTCACCCAGGCGTCCCTCCATGACTTCATTTTAGTGATAAAGTAGAGGTGGGTTGTCTCCTGGGGGCTGGAGGGGGAGGGTATATGGCATCAGGTTAAGTATTTATTTAAAGGACATATGACTTTTGAAACAGTCATATGAGGAATAGGGGAGAAATGGTGAGCTAAGGACAGGACTAAGGCCTCCCATGTGGGATTGAGAGTCCAAGTGAAGCTGAATTTTCCTTAATAGCACTTGGCCACCCAGCATGGATGCAGAGAAAGTCAACTGTAAGACAGATCTGGGAATGAAGTTCCCCAGCCATGGTGTAGACAAGCAGGCAAAAAAATCAAGGGCACAGCTAACTGAGTGGTTAGGCTGGATGCTGGGGAGGGGCTGGTAGTCCAAGAGACCTTCAGGGATCAAAGAGCAAGGAGCAGGAGAATGAGAGCTCTACTTCTCTGCTTTCTTCTCACCACTCTGGTGAGAGGCCTCTACTTGCTACAGCATTCATTATGGATAGAAAAACCAAAATAAAACAGAGAAGGAGAAAACGAGAAAACTCATTATTTCAAAATTCCTTTAACACTTTTCTTAAAAGGTACAAATCATCTAAATCATCCCCCAAAAGCCTTTTTAAATTCCAAGACTAGGAACAAAATTATGGTTAAATGTTTAATTAATGTTTATTATAGCTAGCATGCTAGTTTTAGAAGGTCAAATTTATGATACAATAAAGTAATATTTTTCACATTTTGTGGGTCTATTTTATAGTGCATTGGGGCTCCTCACAGTATAATAAATATCTTCTATTATTTTGTAAGATTCTTGTATGCAAAGCTGTACAGGGCTGAGATAATATTGAATTTCAAGTCAAATTAGCTGGCATGAACATGAGGCAAGTCACTTTATCTTTCAGGACTTCAGCTTTTAGAGTTGTAAAATGAAGGATGGGGATAAATCTCCAAGTTTCCTTCCAGGATAAAAAAAAAAAGAGCATAATTTAGTATTTTAAATTACTATAGAACTGATAGGACTACTCCTTTTCTTTTATGATAGACTTTTGTTTCAAGCTATAATTTATTGAACCTCAGTCCTTGATCACGAACACATACTCCATGATAACACCATCTCTATGGGAAATTGAATCCAATTGAATCCATTTTGCATCACAATCTACTCTATGTTCCACCATTCTCTGCTCACATTTATTCTTTGGAAGCTTCATCTTCAAAAGTTCAGAGAGACTTTTTTCACCACCTTGTGACCATGGGTCTCTAAGGAGAGGCCATATTACATTGCTTCCAAAAACCAAGCCTCTGATTTCCATGGGTGGGTACTCTGCAGCAACGCCTGCACATCTTGGATTTGTCACTGAGGATAATATGATAAAATGCCTATAGAGTATCTATTAGAATGCTTGAGATGTGGGAACACTCCATAGAGTATACCCAATACACTGAACAGCATGATACACGGGAAATCATCAAAACACAGCATTATTCTTGTCCCATTTAGGTATTTCTCCTGCTGCTCAGTGAAAACTAAGCAGAAACCATGACTCACTCCTGGGTTACAAAGGGTCCTAAAGTCACTTTAAGACACAAAGTACAGCCTTGATTCAAAATTAAATTGCCCAGTTCCAAGAAATGAATCAACTCTTCCCTCTTTATTCATATGATGACATCTTTCATTCCCCAGACGCTTAGACCATCAGAGTCCATGGGTAGAAAGGAAAAGGGGAAAACTGCTTAGTGATCCTGGATGGCTCAGTGGTCTGCTCAGGGCATGATTCCAGAGTTCTGGGATGGAGTCCCACACCTGGCTCCCTGCATGGAGCCTGCTTCTCCCTCTGCCTATGTCTGCTTCTGTGTGTGTGTGTGTGTGTGTGTGTGTGTGTGTGTCTCATGAATAAACAAATAACACCTTTAAAAAAAAAAGGAGGGGGTAGATATATATAGGAGAGGCCAGCAGAATTCTCATTAGACTGGTGACTGGTGCTGTCCCAAGTTAACCTGGCAGGTGGCTAATGCTGGCAGGTGGCTAATGCTGACTCTTGCCTTCCTACCAGTTTTGTTGCCTTGATTCCTAGCTGGGAAACATTTCTGGGAACATACCCCTGATGTGGGTCATTTACATTTTCCTTTGTCTAGGTGCTTCTCTTCCACCTATCAGGTTCTGATTTATTGCTATTCCACCCCTACTTCTGGGGGGGGGGGTCCCCCTTCCCATTGGCAGGAGTCCTGTTGGGCAGAAAAATCTCAGGCAGGCTGCCTTTGAAAGTGACCTTGTGCTACTAGGTAATGATTTCTTAAGTAGGGCACATAAAAGATTGATAAATAGTATTTCGTGAGGACCTTCCAGGTTCCATTTAGAATATAAGAAGCTGGAAAGAATGTCATCTCCCACTTTAAGCACAAGGAAAAGCTGCATCAGAACTTTTCTCAAACCCATCAGAGAGCCGAGGTCACAGGCAAATAAACCGGAGATTTAAAGAAAGGCAGATGTTTCCAAGGAGACAGGCAATATGGAAACTTGCTTACTTGAGACAGAGCATCTGGGAAAGACAAGGCCACCACAGAAGTGGGTAACAACACTTTGTAATTAGTCAATGAATTTTTACAATTTCCTGCTGTTGTAGAGCCTGAGAGTGTAGAACCCATGGAAGTTTCAGAGACAGGGGAATTTACATGCCCTTACAGGTTTTTCTTTATAGAAAGCTCATAACAAAGATCAAGGTCAGGGGAGAAGAGCAGATGAAGCCTCTAAGGTCTAACAGATAAGAACAAAAGCCCTACGTGAGTGGCAACTCTTGCTTTGGGCTCAGGTTGTGATCTCAAGATCATGAGATCAGGACCCCCACCCAGTGTCAGGCTCTACATTCAGTGGAGAGTCTGCTTGAGATTCTCTCCCTCTGCCCTTCCCCCTAACCCCCCCCCTCCAAAACAAATAAATGAAATCTTTTAAAAAGAAAAAAAAAAAGAACAAAAGTCCTACAGAACAAAATCTGTTGGGGGTAGTGAGCGGTGTCAAGCAGCAAACCCACCAGGGCATAGTGTAGACCCATTACAGCTGGGGGGAAAAAACAAAAACAAACAAAAACAAAAAACAAAGACACCCTCCTCTTCTAGGGGAGGGGGAGGAAGCTCTCTCCCACACAAGAACCCCCAAGACAGGAGGCACAGTTTGTCTACCATGGGGAGGAGAACAAGATCACTGAGCAGGTTCTAGCCCCAAGACCAAGTGACAACAATCCTGCCTGAGACTGAGGCTGAACCAAGAAAGCAGAATGCCTCTTGCCTTATTAGATAGATACAGGCCAGCAAGTGTCTAATAAGAATCTTCTGAAGGGGAAGGAACAACAGGAGCAAGGCTCTCTGAGGCACAGGCTCCCAGGGAAAGCCGAACCCTATGTCCACCATAAGCTATGCAATACTAATTGCCAATAACTGAAAATAGCTGGTGAATGGATAAACTGTGATTAACCCCAATCATGGCATACTACTCAGCAATAAAAAGGAACTATTGATACACATAACAATGTGACTAGATCTCAAATGCATCATGCTAAGCGAAAAAAGCCAGACCCAGAAGTCCACACACTGTATAGTTACCTTTATATAACATTCTAGAACAGCCAAAAGTATAGGAACAGAGATCAGTAGTTGCCAAAGGCCAAAGGTGGGTATGGGGTTGAATACAAAGGGGCATGAAAGATTTCTTTTTTTTTTTTTTTGGCATGAAAGATTTCTTAAGGGTGATGAAGCAGTCTATATTTTGCTTGTGGTGGTAGTTAACATGTCATGCATTTGTCAAAATTCATGGAACTATACACTAATTAAAAAGGGTGATTTTACTGCATATAATTTATATCTCAGACATTTAAATTTTAAAAAAAGAATTTCGTTAAAATTAAGAACTTTATCAAAAGACACCATTAACAAAGTGAAAAGTCACAGAAAGAAAGGAAATAGAACTTGCATACAGAATATATAAATACACAAATGAATAAGAAAAAACAGACAACCCAATAGAAAAATGGGCAAAAGTCTTGAGTGGACATTTCACAGGAGCTGATATCCAAACGGTCAATATGCACAAGAAAAGACACTCCTATGAAAAAACATTCATCAGGACACTGGGGTGGCTCAGTGGTTGAGCGTCTGCCTTTGGCTCAGGTTGTGATCCCAAGATCCTGGGATGGAGTCCCGCATTTGGCTCCTCTTAGGGAGCCTGCTCTCCCTCTGCCTGTGTCTCTGCCTCTCTCCTCTATGTCTTTCATGAATAAATACATAAAATCTTTAAAAGAAACAAACAAAGAAAACAAAGAAAGAAACAAAGAAAAGACAATTCATCATCTATCCTAAATGTATATGAAAACCTTGTTGAGGTACCACTACACATACATTAGATGAGCTAAGAGTAAAGACTGGCAACCAACCAATGTTGGTTAGGACATGAAGCAATTGAAATTTGTGCTGCAAATTTGTGTAACCTCTTTGGAAAACTATTTGGCAGTGTTTACAAAAGCTAAACATACCTGATCCAGCCATCCCACTCTCAAGTATAAATCCTATAGAAATGAGTGCATATGTCCACCATAAGACATGTTCAAGAGTGTTTCTAGCACCATTATCATAAGAACAAAAACCCGGAAATAACACAAATTTCTATTAACAGGGTAATATATAAGCAAATTGTGGTATATGTCTACAATGAAATACTACCCAGCAACAAAGAAAAACAAATAATTGCAACATGCAACAAGAATGAAACTCACAGAAATGACAAGTCAAGGAAGTACAAGAGTATATACTGTATGATTTGAATTATATGAAATTTATGAATAAGTAAAACTAATTTATGGTGATGAATTCAGAATAGAGGTTATGGGTGCAGGTAATATATACTGAGAAGAGGCATGAGGGAAACTGAGCTTCAGGAAACGTTCTATATTTTCTTTTTTGTTGTTGTTTTTTATTTTTTTAGATTTTATTTATTTATTTATTCATGAGAGACACAGAGAGGGAGAGGCAGAGACACAGACAGAGGGAGAAGCAGGCTCCTTGCAGGGAGCCCGATGTGGGACTCGATCTCGGGACTCCAGGATCACATCCTGAGCTGAAGGCAGATGCTTAACTGCTGAGCCACCCAGGAGTCCCCGTCCTATATTTTCATCTCAGTGGTTTTTACATGAGGCAATATATGTCTGTAAAATTTCATTCAGTCACACACTTATGTTCTCTGCTCTTTACTGCATGTTTACCTCAATACAATACAATAAGAAGAAAATACCCCCACAGCACAGTGGAAAGGCTAATGATAATGTGCACAAATTGAATATCAACAAGACTAAGGAGTATATAAAGACTTGTCCTAGTCTCTGACCCTAGTGTGTTTTCTTATCAGCTGCAGACGAAGAAATGTGCCTTAGCTCTATAGCCCATTGTAGATAGATCAGGCTTGGATGCAGCCTCTCTCCCTTCTAGGGCCCAAGCTTATGCAATGCCCAATATAATATCTTTTTGTTTAAAGCACTGCAGAGCAGGCATTTTCCTCTAATGTTTTAAGAGATATTTGTTTTTATACACTATTAATTGCTGTAGTATAACTATTAACTGCAGGTTATTTTTTTTCTACCACTAGAATAAAATTTCTTGTTGCACTATCATTCTCCTACCATGTCATTTACCAATAAGTAAAGATTTGTGTGCTTTACTGTATGTGATGCTGTACCTCCATAAAATCGGTTTTTAATGGTCCTGCCAACACTCCTAGGGAGGCTACATCCATCGACATAGGGCCTCCAGGACTCATGCACTGGCGACCAGTCTGGGGAATGCAGTTATTTGCAACATAGCAGCCATCCTTGTTTTCAAGTCTGCCACAGAAGCAGCTCCTCTAGTTCCCTGTGAGCATCAGACACTGATCCTCAAGCCCCAACTGCAGGGCTTCCCCATTAAACTTTCCAAGTCAAACTGGAGGCCGCTCACTGGAGCTATAGAAGAGGAATAACCCATCCACTCCACCTTTTGCTTTGCCCATCGGGCTCTTCCCAACATATCTCTTCACAAATCCTCTCCCCTCTTCGTAAATGTACCCTTTTTTTTTTTTTTTTACATCTTTAATGTGAATGAGAGGTCCAAGAGTGTGGGAGCCAGAATCAGACTTCACTTTATAGCTACTTTCTGCTTTTTCATCCAGCACCTTTCCCTGGTGTGCAGCATTTGTGGTTTACGTTGGGTATCTCTCAATCCAGACTTACATACTGACCTCCTGTTGCAGGAATTTCCACTTGAACCATATTAAATTGTTGATTGTTGACTACTGTTGATCTACAAGAATTGCAATTTCATATGGTTCAAACTAACAGTTTTATTCAAAATAAAAATTTTAGAGAAACCAAACTTTAGGTTGGGTTTGAGCAAAAGGGAAAAAGGGTTCTTAAATGAACACCAGGGCAAACCCTGAAACACCATCAGCAGAGCATCTCACCTTGGCTTTCAGATGAGCACACAGTTCCTGTTGCTTTCTTCTGTCCTTAGCCAAAGTACCCTCTATTGCATGTGCTGCGCAGGCCTCCGCAAGGGTCAGCACAGCCTTCTGGATAAAGTCTCTCCTGTTCTTATTCCAATTTGATATCAGGATCCTTCGCTGCTCCCTAGCAAAGCGATATTGATCACAATATTTCTCATGCTCCACCTGAAAAGATAACAGATGGCAGACACTTATTATGAAACTGAGCCTATGCTTTATGTCATTGTTATTAAAATGAATTATAATCAATGATTTAGAAAAACTGGGGACAAACATCTTAATTGTGAATGTAGTAACCAGGACCAGGTACCAGTCTGAAAGTTATGAGCTGATGGTTAACTGGTGACTAAGGACCAGTTATTTAATGTTTGTAAGTCCTTAGTTTCCTTGTATAGGGTGGACTCTCACTAGGCAGTCCTAAAACAACTTCCACATCTACACAGCAATGAAACTATTCACAAAAAGCATTATTTCCCCTGTATATAATTTCAAAAATGTTCTATCTTTAAATCAGTTGGGATATTTTAACAATTACTTCAAGTGCTTCACCTAGACACATGCCAATAAAAGTATATTCCTATCATAATTCTTAAAACCTCAGTTTGCCCTTGATTACTGAAATATTCAGGTGATAGGATGTCTAAATTTAAAGGAATTACAGCAATTATGTTAGCTTTTCCCATCCTGCAGTCCTGATGGACATGGACAGTCTAACATGGGTACTGGTAGTTCCTGCTGGCAGTAAATCTCAACCATGAGAGATCTCAGAGTCTTGAGGGGAAGAACAGGAATGGAGATTGCCTGAGCAGTTTGAAAAATCTTTGTAGGTGATTCTGAGATGCTCCTTATATAAAGTTGTGTCTCCTGAAATTGAGAGCCATTGACCTACATAATTCTTTATTTTGCCAGTTTAGACCACATCTCTGAATTTAATATATTATTTAACCCCTAAGTGGAGTGACAAAAGAATCTAGCAAGCAAGATAAGGTTGTCCTAAAACAATAATTTAGTTATGGTTAATTAGGTACAGGATGAAACAGGCTATGGATTCACTTAGACCAAATATCAGTTACTAAAATATGTTCTGGAAACTTCTGAGCTTTGTTTCCAAAAGCTAAAAATATACTTAAAATCTGTCAAACACTAAGAAAGGAAGCATACACCATGCAGAAATGAATACTAATCAACCTAATGTAAGAAGTGAGTATAAAAATCTTTATCATGTCAATAGCAGGTAAATACAAAAACTTACAAAGTTAAAAATGACAGCTGGTTACAGAAATAAATAGAACCAACGGGGAATAAAAATAATGATCCAATTTAATAAATTAAGACTTTAAAAATCTAGAGTGAATTATTTATTACATAACATGTTTTTTACATAACAGGTATCTACAACAAAATAAAGATCAGAATTAAATAATTGTTGGCGGGGGAATGGGGGTAGGAGAGAATGGTCATCTGGATAAGTGACCTTTGCTTAAGTTTCTTTATCTGTAAAATAGGATAAAAATAGTACTCTTTCATCCACTGTTATACGTCTTATAGGAGCTTACACATGACTGCTATAAGGTAAATTCTACTTGCTTAATTTTAAATAATTACAGAAGTGCAGAGTATGTGATAATATTTTGTAGCGTGGCCCATTTAAAAGTTAAGAGTTCACATGTGTTTGTTTGCATATGTGTCAAGGTGAGTTATGGTAAAGTTAATTGGTGACATGGTAACTTTTGTTTACTTGTCTTTGTGGCCTTATGAACTAAAGAATGAAACAATAATTTCCCAGGACTTTCTTGGGGAAATTTCATTCATGACTCTGAGCTCTAATTTGGGGCATTTGTGTTTCGGACTCACCAAAGGGGATCAAGTGGAATCACTGTTGTGGGGATGACATAGGTAAGCGCCAGCCCCCAAGGCAAGTGCTGGCTTCCCCATGACCAGAAGGGCTCAGATGTGACAGGCTCTGTGGATAGATGAGCTGTCACCACTTTCAAGACCCAGAGATTCCAGAATCTTTGAAGATGAGCAGGTGAATGCACAGGCACCCAGAGGCCAAACACTGGTAGAGGAACCCAGGAGATCACAGTAAAGATCTTGGTGCAAGCAAGCATGGAAGAGAATAAATATTGCTTAAAGGGTTTTCCACCTTCTTATGGACCATAGGATTTGACAAATGAGAGACTTTCAACCTATAACTCTGTTATTTGCTAGAGTGTAGGAAAAAAATAATTTAAAAAATGTATATATATTTTAAATTTATATCTAAAAATATAAATTTTGCCTAGTAATTACTGACCACCAGAATTATTTAATTTGCTGTTATAGTCCAGCACTCACCAAATCATGCCTAGATTTGTGAGGAAAATATCTTTGTAACATGTTCAGATACAGAGTCCTTCTGCCACAGAGATCTCCAGGATACTGATCCAAAACAGCCTGGTAAATCCAGTGGTCTTCTTCACTTAACTGGAAATTTCTGGAAGCAATAAAAAAGTCATAACATATTGTTAAGCAACCATGGAGTTACAGAGAATTCAAACTGCTCAAGCTACTAACAAATGGTACAGATTACATAAAATGAAGCCTGGTGTTTGTTTATTTGTTTATTTTAAATACATTAGCCAAATTAAATGTTTGCTATAGAAAAGGTTCTAAATTCTAATCCTTTATTGGTCTTGCCACAAATTCCAGGCATTATTTCAAGAAGTTTGCCAAGTGACATAATATTTTAAAAATATTTATTCTATCCTTCCTATGATAATATTTTTTAAATCATGGCCAATGAGAGAAATAAATGAACATGGGGAAATAAATTATTGAGACATACAGAATAAAAAGAATTTTTATTCCTGGAGGAAAGCACAAATGTAGACAGCTAAATGAACAATTACACAAAGGAAATTAAGGCCTGAGGAAAGCACTTATTTAAAGTTTCACTTTAAAATAAGTCTAAAATTGTCATTTACTTTACCCTTTCAACTTCTCACTATGGAATTAAGACTAGATAATATTAGTGAGAAGATTACCAGTGGTATTAAATTTCAGATCACTAAAGAAATAATTTATAAATAGGAACAACTCTTCAAGGCCCTACCTAAAAACATGTCCACCCTACACCAAAAATGCCTTTATCATTTCAGGAAACTCCTAGGCACTGGCCTGGTTTGTGTTCTACATAAGGTTTTAGCAAAGCCCTGTGCAGAGTGGAAAGGTTGCAATATCAGCTTGAAGTATAAACGGAATTAATGTCTCTTTATCATTCTGGGTTTATTTGCATATTATTATTCCTGCTTAATAAATTGGAATAATCAAATACAGATGCAATCAGAGAGAATATTATTAGCAACAAGTATTTCTTTGATCCAAGATGGAGACTTGCTATTGTTTATTTCTACTATATCAATGATCTTCTACTTTGAAGTTAATTGTGCAATTCAAAGAATTTCTCATATGTCTTCTATGCCCTTGAAAAATATTTGACAACTTAAAATAGAATAAAAAGCTCTTTAAATCAGTGATACTAATGGGAATTCCACCGTCCTCATACAAGGTTACCTAGTTTTTGTAAAGCATTTCATTATTCCAGTAAGTAGCAAGAAAGAAAAAATTCTCTTTCAAAGAAGATAATCTTTACTAACAGCTCTATAATGGGAAGAAAAAAGAGGGTTGGAGGTGCTCTGCTAGGAAGCATACTCCACACTTCTGTATGACCCAATAATCTATGGCAGAGAAATACTTTGAGAGGAGTTGTTTCATTGAACACACCAAGTGTATTGGTTCTGTCTGAATCAGTTATGAATGCATAGACAGTCGAAGCCTTCTGCAAACAAAGCATTTAAAATAGGGGTATGAACCTGCAGAAATTCTTGCCTGAGTGTACTTGGCATTTAAAATACTCTCAAGTCTAGGGCGCCTGGGTGGCTCAGTCAGTTAAGTTTCTACCTTCAGCTTGGGTCATGATCTTAGGGTCCTGGTGTTGAGCCTCGAGTCAGCCTACCTGCTCAGCGGGGAGCCTGCTTCTCCCTTTCCTTCTGCCCCCCACCTCATCCCACTCCATCCCACCCCCCGCTTGTGCTCTCTCTCTCTCAGATAGAGAAATAAAAATCTTTAAAAAAACGAAACAAAACACCACCCTCAAGTCTTCACGGATAATACCTAAGCTCCTCTCTTGAACTCATTTTCATTCATGATAACAAAAATGTATTTTAATAGCAGTTAGCCACATAAATTCTCTTTTACTGCACCACAAGTAACAAAAAAAAAAAAAAATTGACCTGAAGTCCATGTCTTCATTCATACTTTTAAAGTGTTTCCTAATCAAAGGGACTTGAACATGGTTTGACTTTCCACCTTTATTTGATTATAAATGTGGATGTATGTAGTAGGGTGTGTGCTGAGGAGGGGAAAGTAACAGAATCAAGGTCCAATAAATTGTCCAATCTCTTAAGTTGTCATTCATCTATACAGTGGATGCTGTTGTGTTATGCCATATCTCCCTTATTGGCTCAAAGTCCCATCACCAAAATGCTGATAATTCACAGATGTACCTCCATTCACTGGAGAATTGTCCTGGACCAAATGGGAACTGCCTCACCCAAAATGTTTCTCTCCTACCTGTTTTTGAAGGCCAGCTGCAACCAATGTTTGGCTGACATTGGGTATAGAACCGCCAGCTCACTTACCTCCTGATGGAACTAATCCCATGATACCATTCATGCTCTAGAGTTTCACTGTGGGAGCAAACTGCAGCCCATTTCCACTGAGATCACCTCCATACATAGACATTTTCCTCTCCTCTTTCCTTCTTCCCCTTACCATCCTTCTGAGAGTATTTCCCAACAAATCACTTGTTTTTACCATTTCTGTCTCAGCTTTTCTTCTACAGAACCTGACCTAAGATGATCTCTAAACTGTCTTACCTATAATTTTCAAAGATAGTTTTAATCCTTTGGTAAATGGAGAAGTACTTCTAAGTTAATTGCTTTGATGATCTTTCATATTGAATGGTGGTACAAGATTGCGGCTACACTCAAAAAGAAAGTATAAATGGCAAACATTTACAAAAATGCTTTTCAAATAAAAGCACACATTAAGCAGTGTACATTGCTATAAATAAATGCAACAGCAGGAGAATTTGTGGCACTGAGTGCATTTTAATGTATTGTGTGAATGTATTAATTAGGTGCCATTTTAGCGACAACATCAAAACCACTTAAACATATGAAATGATAATACAACATCAAAACTATTTCAAAGCAAGCATGCTACAAATGATCACATCCATTTTGCTCTTCTTATTGATTTTAGAAACCTCACATCTCAACAGCTTTTTCCAATTACCACAATTACACAAATTGTAAGTCATTTTTCTAGAATACATGGAATAGAAACAAAAAACATACTTAAAATGATACATAAATACTCACAATGTTATTATTTTAGAGTATTTATAGCAGTTTCCAGAGCCACAGGCCTAAATTTTGAGGCAAATATTCACACTGGCAATAGATAATGGCACCGTCATACATCATCTCCATTAGGATGCTGTTTGCAAGGGAGAAAGCTCCCACCATTATATATACACTGAGTCTTCTGGATAGTAAAAATCTAAAGGAATATTCAAACATAATAGCCTCTTCACAATAACAAAGTAGCTGTTTCCTACTTGGCCCCTAAAATAAAATCAAATTTAATAAATCTGTATTTCTAAATTCCAATCTGAAAATTTATCTTTACTAATCGTCTTTTCATTGTACAGGAAAATCTATATAAAAAGCTAAGCTATATAGAATAACTAAGGTTAGCTTTTACCTTCCAAAGTTCCTGTTTTACCTTCCAAAGTTTTCTGTTTAATTGCTTTGCTAGTGATTCCAATAACAGAAGTAGCTAAATTATGCAGCTATTGAAAACTATTCTGATCACTTATCCAGATTTCTAAATTTGAAAAGTGACTCTATAATTTTAAAAAGTTTAAAGAAGGCTTTAAAATTATCCTAAACTTCTGCAATTTTTAAATTATCTTTAGACAAAAAAAAAAATCCTTGGCAGGTCTGTGCAATTTCTTTTCTTTTTGTCCACCCAAATTTTCTAATTTAAAATGTTTCATAATTTTCATCTTTATAATAGCACAAGATTTTATAGTTTCCAGGCTTCCTGGGCACTTCTAATACTTCAGGGAATTCCAGACTCTAAAAATGTGAAGTATCTACCATTCAATCTCCACCCACCCCCCCATCCCTGCCCCATAATGAAGTCCCATGATATAATTTTATCATGATATCCCAGGATGTGAGACAAAATAGGTAATTTAGAAAAGGAGAATGTCAGCTGTGAGAATCAAACTACACCAGGGTTGATAAGTCTCCCTAATTCTACCCGTTTGGATCATCCAAAAATCCTAAACTGACTCACAATTAAATGAACTACTAGTTTTCTTCTTAGTCATGCTTAAGTCACTTCCTTAACATTCTGGTTCCATCAAAATACATTTGTGGTGGAGGAGAGGCAGAGAGGTAGCCAATGATGGCAAACAAGGTACATGAGGCTAACAAAGTATTTTAATAGCAGATATAAGTCTATGAAACTAAACGTGGTGTTCACAAATGGCTGAAAATTGTTTTATACTTTTCTCAGAGTGAAGGGAGTTTTCCAGCAAAATGGTAGCACCTCCTTAAGCTGCCTGATACATCCAACAGCTAGCTCGAGATTGGCAACTGGCCATAGTGAATCTAGCCTAGAGAAAAATTCTTAACTCTTCTAGTATAACAGTGGCAGGAGACATCTAGTGCTTCTCACCACTAAGAAGCAGGATTGGTTCACTGATGGATTAATGTGAATAAAAAATAGTTCTGATGTAATCGGCTTATTTGGCTACACTGGGTCTGACCTTCTAGGAAATACAACTTGATTCTACATTTTAATGTTGTCTTTCCGACTCAGACTCAAACACTGAATCTAATCAGCCTGGTTCCTGAAACTGTCTCCTCACTCCACCCCACTCCCTTTATTCAAATATAAATCTATCTTTGATTTTTAGCCTGGTTTACAGGGGGCTCCCCAGCCTTACACTTATTTCTGACCAACAGAATCTCCTCCTTGGGTTTTGTTTGAGTAAGTACATTTCTTTCCAGGAAATCTATTCTCACTTAGTAGTTCTCACCTTCAGGGTCCCAAGCTCCACCCAGTCTGCCTACTGAGGTGGGAGCTGATGGCTAGAATAAAGTAGGCTCTCAGAAGTATGACCTTTGCTTCTCAGCCTTTTGGCTAAAATGAAATGTAGAAGCATGGCCAAAATCCACTGAATTAAAGAATGAACAACAAAATTGCCCATAGGATAAAGCAAGAACTTGCATCAGCATCCAAAGCCATAGTCTTTGAGAGGTGACAGGAAAGTAAAACTATGGCAGAGTTCTAAAATTGATGACTCCAGAATTTTTCATAGAAAGGTTTAGGGGTATGAATCTGTCCAGAAGAGGAGGTTTAGTGACTTATTTGGAAGTTGTAATTGCTATTTACGTAGCAAGTACAGTGTTTTTTCTTAGATGGGGGAGGGTGGTAATAGTTGTCATAGAAAGCTTGATTTTTTTTTTTACTACCATGTGTATTTTTTAGAAGTGGAGTAGCTGGGTTGATGGCAAGACTCCTAAACCACCTTATCCCTACATCCATCTACACAATTTTAAGAGGCAATATAACTCCTAGTGGAAGTTTTGAGATCAGGGGATAAAACAGCCTGTTAAAAGTAAAATATAATAGCTCAACCACTCCATGTGTTGGGTTTTAAATAATTATATTCATCATAAGAAGTATAAGGAAAAGGTAATTGTAGCAAACATTGCCCCTACTCCTGCTTCTGCCCACCAGAATCCTAATTTTATTCAAGATCTACCTTCTTCCATAGGGCGCCCTCTCCAGGGAAGGTGAGCACCATCCCCATCCCTGAGATTGAATCTTGATTGATTTAATCCATTAACAATTATCTATTTACAAGCATCCTGTTCTTCTGGTCAGTGTTTGGTATAAGCATGGATGAAAGACCCAATTCTGGCCAATGAAATGTAAAGAGAAGTCTTCTAAGGCAAAGTTTTCCTAGCTTACAAGGAAGAAATGGTCCTTTTCTGCCTCTGAATATTATGGTGGGAACTGCTGCAGGAAGCATCTAACTTGTAGGAAGGCAGGGCACAGAATGCAGAAAACCCAGACTTCACTGTGCTTGGACTTCTCTACTTCTGCACTTTTTGGGAAATAAGAAAAGAAATCTCCTTATTGCTTAAGTGGTATTGACTTGTGTTGAGATTTTCTTACTTATAGCCAAAGATACCCTATTTGATAGCTAACTGACGGAAAGAAAAAATGACTTTTTAAATATGGCATCCTAATATTGCTTTGGAAGGAAAGTGCTATGAAGGATATAGAGATTAAAGAGATGCAGATCCAATATGTCCAGAGACCACTATCTACGGTAACATTCCTCAGATGATTAGCAACTGTCAGGTGTTCAACATCAAGGGCCATTTTTAAGACAAAAACCCAAAACTAAACATAACCAACTCAAACTCAAATGTATAGAATCAGTAAAGACAAGATCATGGGATCCCTGGGTGGCGCAGCGGTTTAGCTCCTGCCTTTGGCCCAGGGTGCGACCCTGGAGACCCGGAATCGAGTCCCACGTCAGGCTCCCGGTGCATGGAGCCTGCTTCTCCCTCTGCCTATGTCTCTGCCTCTCTCTCTCTGTGTGTGACTATCATAAATAAATAAAAATAAAAAAAAAGACAAGATCATCTACGAGCATGTTATATGCTCCATTTTTAAAATTCTGCTGATCCAGAATTTGCAACCATGTTACTATTTTATTTTTCATTTTGAGGAAGTAAGAATATTTTTAAGTGCAATAAAGTTGAAGTGAATAAAGTTACCTGTACAGACATTAAGACTCAGTTTTAAGAATAGTAAAACTGGTCTACTTCTTTGGGATGGCATGAGGAAAAATTCAATTAACCATTGAGGGCTTTTGAAATTTTATTTACTTATTTATTTTTTAAGTAGGCTCCATGCCCAAAGTGGGGCTTGAACTCACAACCCTAGGATCAAGAGTAACATGCTGTTATGACTGAGCTAGCCAGGTGCCTCAGGCTTTTGAAATTTTAAATGCCACATAAAAATAGGAGAATATCACTTCAAATCAACTGTCAGTAATCACTAAAAAATTATAAGAATTGATTAGTACTGACAGTCCTCTTTCTCAGTTTATTATTTTTTAGACATTATCAATATTCAACTTTATTTTCTTGCATAGGCACTAATATGGCAGATAGACATAAGTCTGAGCATGTTGATTATAATTTCTTACATTACTGGTTCTTCATAGCCTCAGTTCTAATGATATGGTTTCCTCAAAGGATTGGGCCTCAAGGTATAAGGAATATGCTACACATATTTTATTATTTTAATAATAAATTCTATCTGTATTAACCAGGTTAAAATAACATATGTCAATTTTCCTGGGCACAAATCTTTCAACCTGCTGTTTCCATTTTCTCCAATCTGATTTACTCAGGATTAATTTGATTTCACATCCAGCAAAGAAGAGAAACCTCTCATAAATGACTCCCACTCCTTCATCCTGCAAAACCCAGATTTTTCAGTCTTCAAAAGTATTAAAAATGTAGCTTCAGACAACACTACACTGTGTAGTTTCTAGCTGAAACAATTATATCAAGAAGGCAGATACGGGCTGCAGTGATTTTAACAATAAGGATGGTTGAATCTAGAAACTTATAGCCACTATTCTTATATTTTCACAGACATATTTAAACAAACATCTGAGTAATTATACAAGCTGAATTATTAATTAATCAAGCAAACTTTAAGATTAGCTTTTGGGGTACACTACAGAAACTGCATCCATTTTTTTCCCTTGATAAAATGCATTCCACCTTAGCCAAAAGAACTTAAAATATACTTCATTCCCATAACAAACCAAAAGAAGGTTGAACAATTGTCAAATATGGCTTTTAGTTCAAGAGTCATAAAGTAATTAAGTATTTTCAATGACATATTTAAGAGAAAGCTGTTAAATATATGTGACAAAAATAAATCATAGTCTACAATCATGGCTTCTCTCTAGCAAAAATTGCGAAGTCAGATTGGACAAACCATGTTGGAATATGCCAAGAGAAAATGAGAGTTACCGTAACCTAGGATGCTGTACAAGTGGGTCATATAACCAATGTGACTAAGTAAACATGCTAATGTTCAAATAATTATGTTCCTAATTCTGAGCACTTCTCCCCTTAGGGAAGCAGAGGAGAGCATGTCTCAACCTTGACATACAACCAGCCCAGATCAGACATGTAGAACATGAGATTGGACATCCCCAGGCACTGAAATTTTCTAAAATTTCCAAGACTACATTCTCAGAAAAGAATCCCACCTGGTAATTAAGGCCCCGATGTTTTAACTTGTTGTAACATCATCAAGTAAGTAAGTATCAGTTATTCTGTTCCTTTCCCTCTCTTTCCTCTATCTTGTATTTATCAAGCAACACCCTCATGTGTAAATATTTGTTTATTAAAAACATTTTAAAGAAAATTACATGAAGCCACTCACTGTTTATTGAGTGCTGGCTTCTGATGCTGGCTCTTATCTTTTTCATCTTTTTTTGCCAATTCTGTTGGCAAAACTTTCACATAAAGATAGTGACAGAGCTATGCTACGTAAATAAGTATTGAAAAAGAGAGAGAAAGAGCATATGAGCAAGACACTGGTGATATTCACACATGATTGCAAAATCCAATGAAGCCCAAAAGATGAGCCAAACAATGGAAAGTCTGCTGGTCAATGTATAAATTTTCTACTTTTCTGGAGAGCAATATAGCAATACTCTTAAAAACGTTAGAATTTTTCAGTCCTTTTGACTCAGCAATTCACTTCCAGAAATTCATGTTAAGTGAATATCATGGGATTACTCAAAATACAGCAACAGAGTTATTTGTTCCAAGGTTTTTAAACTTTTTTTTTTTTTTTTTTTTAATTTTTATTCATTTATGATAGTCACAGAGAGAGAGAGAGAGGTGCAGAGACACAGACAGAGGGAGAAGCAGGCTCCATGCACCAGGAGCCCGACGTGGGATTCGATCCCGGGTCTCCAGGATCGCGCCCTGGGCCAAAGGCAGGCGCCAAACCGCTGCGCCACCCAGGGATCCCTGTTCCAAGGTTTTTAAACAAATATCAAAATGAATCCAAAACCAGGAAATGGGTTGAATTTATCTGGTACAACCACATATTGTAATATCATGCATATAATAAAAAATATGTTGTAAAGGAATATTTAATACAGCAACCTAAAACATAGGTTAGTAAACATTGATTGGAAAAATGAATAATATTGGACTTCATTCACAAACAGGAAAAACAATGAGTACGTGTAGAGTATGTTTCCATTTTTATAAACAATATACATATAACTTAAATATATAAAAATGCTACCAGAGACTATCTCTTAGTGTTGGGAACCTAAGACTAACTTTCACTTCTCTTTGCTTGTCTTGATTTTTAAAAAAAATTTCTGTAATAAATGTAATTATTTCTGTATTAAGATAAAATATATATATAAGGAAACATGTATATAAGGCAACCAAACAGTTATCTTGAAATTTACTAACAAGTAACTTCACAGAGTAAATTAAAATAATTTAATTGAAACTACAGGCCTTGATAATGTACACACAGAGGGCAAAATTGTTATAATCATTGTGAATTTTAAATAGTACTCAGATTCTGATCTCATAAAATAATAGGATAATAATTATGAATCAATATTTAAAATTTAATATACCTATCAAGCAATAAAGTAGAAATTATTTGTTATCTCTCTATAGCTTTTGCTGCATATTGGCTTCAGATCTGACATAGCTAAATGGAGCATCAGACAATTATGTCTCATCTATATGATTAATTCATCCAAATATTAGGAAATTAAAGCCACAATCTCATCTGAGTCTAAAACAAGCAATTAAACTTGTCTTCATGTTACTAATGAAATACAGGCTAAATAGAATCTAAATAGCTTTATACATATTGAATAAAGAAATAGGTTCAACTGTAGTCAGATTTAAAATATATGTAAGTTAGAGTAGAAGACAACATTCTTTAAAGCTGTGCTATCCAAGACAGTAGCCACAAGCCACATGTGACTATTCAGGACTTAACACATAGCTAGTCCCAATTAAGGTGTGCTGCAAGGGTTATCTGCAGACCAGATTTCAAAGACTTCATGTGAAAATGGAATGTATTGTATCTCAATAATTTTAAAATATTGATTATATATTAAAATTATAATGTTTTGAAGTATTGAGTTAAATGAAATATACTATTAAAATAAATTTCATCTTTTAAGGAATATTTTAACATGGCTACTTAAAAAATTTTAAATTATCATTATATGAGGTTCAAATCTGTGGGTCGCGTCATACTTCTATTCAACAGCACTGATCTAGTAATCAACGCATGACCAACACAACTGATATATGTACATGCTTGAAGTGGTATAGTGTGAGGGAAAAGCTGTCAATTCAGATGAGCAGAAGAAACTCATTCCTGTTCAACTATCTGCTACCTCAGAAACTTTGGAGAAATTCTTCACTTTCCACTTAGCTGCAGTTTCTTCATCTGTAAAGTCATTTTTTAAATGGGCTGTATTGAGGATTAAAATGGCATATACCTGTCATGTCATTTAACAGTCATTAAATATCAACAGTATCCCCTTCACTCTTTAGATTTAAAAAAATCTGTGTTTTTGTTTTACAAAAACAACAGGTATGCCAAATTATGTATAATTTTACCTCCTGGAGATAACTGTTGTTATTGCTTGTTTAGATAAACTTCCAGTCTTTTTTCTGTAGCTTTATAAATGTAGATGTAACACTTTCAGAAGGAAAAGGAAAAAAAAGAGAATCCACTATTTTTCAGACTAATTTCTAATTGCATAGCAACTTATTGCAGTTATTTGTACCATTATAAATTGTTTAATATAATTATTAATGAAAGTGGATATATCATAATTAATGGAGATAATCCTCTAATTGTTGGCTATTTTGTCACCTTAAGGATTTTGCTATCACGAATGAAAGGAAAAAAACAATGTTGAATATCCTTGAAGCCAACTATTTATTTCACATCTATGATTGTTTTCTTTAAGATTATTTCTAAACAATTACTCACCTTTATAAAAATTTTTGATGACATAGTGTCAGATTGCTTTCCAAAAGAATTTATATACCATTCATGTATGAAAATGCCCATTTCTTCTATATTTTCAACTTTGGATAATTTTTTATGTTTTACCATCTTATAGGTAAAAATCCGAGTATTTTTAAAAAATGTAAATAATAGTGAAAGGGAATATAAGGGAAGGGGGAAGAAATGTGTGGGAAATATCAGAAAGGGAGACAGAACGTAAAGACTGCTAACTCTGGGAAACGAACTAGGGGTGTTGGAAGGGGAGGAGGGCGGGGGGTGGGAGTGAATGGGTGACGGGCACTGGGGGTTATTCTGTATGTTAGTAAATTGAACACCAATAAAAAAAATGTTTATTGCTTTGATGAGTAGAAAGGTTTTCATAAATTTCTTTGTCATCTGTATTTGGAATTCCTACCCAGAGTTCCATGGACTGCCACTATGACATCTATTCACCTCTCAGTACCCGCACCATGTACTGTGTGTCTCTACCTGTTACTGGGGTAGATGAACTATCTGTTTGTTCCTCTATTTGTGTACCAAATCCCATTATTGGATTATTCTTATCAGTATCAAACAGAGTAATATTTCCCCCATTTTAAGCAAAACAAAAGACAAATCAACAACATAAAAGTCTGGCCCTACTTTCTTGCTCTCATTTACAAAGAACTTCTCAGAAGAGCTGGTCTATACTCATTGTCTTCAATTCTCTCCTCCCATTCACTTAAATCAAACCCAATTGGGCATCTGTTCCCACTTCTTCAATGAAAATGGTTATCAATGACTCAACAGTTGCTTATCATCTCGAGCAAACAGTCCATTATCAGCCATATTTATTTGACTTAGCAGCATTTATTCAGTGATCATCCCTCCTCAACTCACACTGCTGACCACTTCTTCTCCATTTGCCTTCCAGGACAGTATAGTTCCTTGGTTTTCTTCATATCTAATAGACCTTTCCTCAGCATACAGTATTGGGTTACCCCTCTCCTTGCTGATGCTTTAATGCCAGCAGACCTAGGGATCCATCTTTGATCTCTCCTTTGTCTCTTCACTCACTATTTTGGCGATCACACCCATTTTCATGGTGATGACTCACCAATACGAATCTCCAGCTCAGATCTCTCTCCTGGACTCCAAAGTCATATAACTGACTTCCTTCCCAGAATCTGTACTTGGATATCTGACAGGAACTCAAACCCATGTCTAAACCGAAACATCTGGTCTTCCACATAGCACAACCCTACTTTTCTTATAGTCTTCCCCATCTCAGTTGATGGTAACTACATCTTCCCAGTTGCTCAACCTCAAAAATTTTGATTATTCTTTTGTTACTCTTTTTCACATGCCTTTTGAACTCTTCAGCAGATGCTGTTGGTTCTACCTTTAAAATATGTTCAAAAGCTGGCTATTTCATAACACCCCCACTTCCTGATCCAGGCCACCATTATCTCCCACCTAGGTTACTTTAGTAACCTCCTAAGTGTTCAATCTTTTCTTGTCCCTCTCTACCTCCATCTTAAACACAGCAACTCCCAAAGTGATCCTGCTAAAACACGTTAGGTCTTGTTATTCCACACTGCTCTCACACTTTTACTTCCAATAGTTTCCCATGTCAGAGTAACATCTAGTTGCTGTAGCTCAGGGGAAATAAGGTTACTGACTGGTACAAACTCCCATCCAGAGCCTACCTTTGGATATGGGGATAGAGTCTTTCCAACCCAAACCAATGAGCTGCTACAAAATAGAAGGAATTAAAATAAATGTTGGGGTTAACCATGCATCCACTGCCTTTAGCCCAATGAAAATGTTATAATTTAAAAATGTCCCCTCAATATTTCAACTTTCTTATGTCATAGCACCACACATCTGTTTAAAATAAGCATCCACTCACTTGTGTAGGTATGTACATATATGTACACAATCTATATGAATTCTCATAAGGCCTAATAGCTAGAAGCAAAATGGGAAATGGCCATATCAACATAGTGGCAGACACTGGCAATCTATAAGTCCAATTAATATTATAGCTAAACATATCATTCATTTTGCGAATTAGAATAGTACATTTATGTGACTTACTGCCCAGCAGTCACAGATTGCTGATGCCAACCACCTCTGTATTTATTCAAAATAGTCCATTTACTCTTTTTTTCTCCTCAAAGAAAGTACTCCTGAAAACTCAATTTTATTGATGCTTCATCATTCATTACAAGCATTTTTATAAAATAGTCTCTTCAGTTAATGTTTACATGTAGTTCTTATTTGGTCGGGATACATGTGTATATATGTTGCTTCCCCTAAATATTCTAAGCCTTCTAAATGGCAAGGACATATTCTAGTCTAGTCTGTCTACTGGTGCCCCTACCAAGGAGTTTAGCAGAAATCACTCTATGTTAAGGATTACTCAATAAACATTCACCAAGTAAAAATATCAGTAATTATATAAAATTTATTTTGGACAATTACATGTGGCAAGCAGACTTTAAACTAGAACTTATGAACCTATATTTCTCCAGAGTGGATTCCTACTGCTCCCATAACATGCCTTGCCACTCTCACCTTCATTGTTTTCACCTTTAATTCAACTCAACTGAACAATTATTTATTTGAAAGCTACTATGTGCCAGGATGTGCTAGGTGCTAAGGTTCTGCTAGGTGTTAAGGATACAAATATTGCTAATAAATTATTTTGTCTTCAAGGGGTTTACAGTCTAATCATTTAATATCCCTTCTTAGAATGTCCTCCCTGCTTCCTTTCTGCCTTTTTCTAATTCTACTCAATCTTTAAACTCTGTAGTGAACTTTACTTCCTCCACTAAGCTTTCTTAAGCTATTTTTCCCTCAGTGTGTCTTCCCACTGCAGAAATCTTAGCATGTAATATATTTTCATCTTATTCTCTATTTAACCTTCAGTAATGACAATGGAACTGTGAATCTCAACTTTTTCTGAGTGGTACAGCACTGTACAAAGGAAGAGCAGAAACTGAGTTCACATGACAAGGGAAGTAGGAAAATGAGCTGTGAAGGATAGGTCTTAGTGGAAAGTATCCACTTAGGCTACCAAGGCAAACTTGTCCATGTTTAGGAGCTACTAACTCAGAAACACCAGTCTCAGCCAGATTTCCTAGTGGGCCAAGACGCATCTGGGAGGAAAGGTAATAGGGCAGTCAGCATGCTTAAAAAGGAAGAAGTCAAATTTACCTAGCCACAAGCAGCCTGATTATAATCCATTCCCCAGAAAAACAAAAGAATAAAATTTTAAAAAACATCTCCTTCTTACTTGATAAGCTCTAAAATCTCTTCAACAAGGTTGGGATGGGGAAGGAGAGAGGATGTTTATTTTACAATTAAAGACTTCAACTAAGTTCATGGTTGAGTTAGCATTTCATTGTGACTGAGTTTCAATTAAAGTGTAATTAATTAATCGATCCGCACATATAAATGATATATTATTAATTTCTTTTCTGAGCTTTACTGCAAGGTAAAGGGATGGAAAAAAAGAAGGCAGAGAGACAAGGGAGGACCGGGGCTCTTATAAGCCTAAAAAGTGTCTGCCCAAGAACACGTGACAATCCCCACAGAAATGTAAGAAAAAGTGTGGGTCAGGAAAGATTCAGGCTTCATCTGAGATTGCCTCTCCAAGTATGTGAAGACAAGTAGAAGCTGTACCCAGAGGCTATTAAAGTAAAGAACTCTACTTAGTAGGATTTAAGGTTTTCCTTGTTGTTATTTCTTAACACTAGCAATTTCATATAAAGGAGTTTCATTTATAGGCAATTCATTAAGAAATGTAAGGAATTCAAAATATTTATTTATTTTTATTCAAAATATTTATTATTTTAATATTTTATTCAAAATATTATATTAGCTTCAATATAATAGAATTTATATTTTGAAAAAGAGGAAAACTATTGAAGGGACAGATTTATAGTAAATTAAAGTAAACCTTTTACTAAATTCCTTACATTTTTTTAAACTCCTTACATTTCTTAAAAAAAAAATCCTTACATTTCTTAGTGAATTGCCTATAAATGAAACTCCTTTACATGAAATTGGCTTCAATATTGGCTTCAATATAATAGAATAAAAGGCATATTTTCCTATGAAATATTCCTCAGAAATTCATATATGAAACACATACATGAGGTAAGCTAATGATCTAACCTACAGTGGCATTTCTGGCTTTGTTCACTTATTTAATTAAAAGATGACCCCGCCAAAACTGAATTTTAAATCCCCTAATGTTGTATTTGACATTCAGAAGAGGACTTGTCATTTTCAGGATATATCCAAAAGTCCATTTTCTAAAAAAAATTTAATATGTTTTTAAAAATTTATAAAACATATTTTGTGTTTGCTCTAGAACAAAATCACAGTGGATTATAGGTAACATAATTCCATGGACACATTTTCCATTGAAACCAACTATTACTAGTAATGATTTATAAATTTCCACTAAAGAAGAGTTTCACATCTTAAAATAAAAATTCATAGTTGCTGAAAATTCATGCTTGAAAACTATTTCTTAATTATGTAGGAAAGAGCTCCGTGAGGGGCATATTTTCATCATGTTTCAATTTTATAAAAATCTTTAAAAATAGTGTTCAGGAAAATTATTTTGGAGGAAAGAGAACCCTAATTAAACAAATAATCAATCTAAACATTTATTGATTGACTATATTCTAACCACATAGTAGCTATGAAAACAGTAAATCAGAAGTATAGTAACCCTTAATACAAAAATAAAAATTTAGTGGCAAAAATCTACATAATTCAAGTAGTTTTATCTTATCACCTGGATATGTCTTCTAACTGCAAATCAAACTCTTGAAGTTTCTTTTTATATTTCTCTGTAAAGTTAAAGAACTCATGAAGAATTGAAGATTTCAAATCAGGGTATGGGCATTCCAATGTTTCTAATTCCATGGGCAGTTCACTAAGCAGGTTACTTCTTTCTTCTGAAGAATAATCTAGTATCTGAAAAAAATTAAATGACTGTTTTATTTAACACAAGTGACAGATTGATAAACAAATTACTATATGCATCACACTTACCTTCATATTCCAGTCTGAAAGATAGTTTTCTATTTTCTGTTGCTCCAGACTAAGTCTTTCAAAGACAGCTTTCAATTGTTTCTTCACGAAATCAACCTATAGGATATAGATAAGAGAAAGTCTTTTTGAGGACATGTGGAAAAGGGTTCAAGAGATGCCATAGCCAAGCAGTGTTTATCAGAGGGAGCTTCCAGAAACATATACTAAAAATGGGCCTAGGAAGTATGTATAGTGGAGTCATAGCCACTCTGCACCCTCATTTGGATTTTGTTTGTGGTAAGGCAGAGAGCTTACCAGATTATCTCCGGTTCAATCACCCCTTCCTCCCCTTGCATCCTTGCCTCCAATCCCCAGCTGGGCATGAGATTTTTAATGCCTTTTAAAAATATATATTATTTATGAAAGCAATATAACAACACTACAGAATAACTGAAAAATAGTAAGAAAAACCACCTAGAAGCATACATCTAGTGCCACTATGACTATGGAGCTTTTGCTGTAGCTGGGGGAGGTAGCCAATAAAGTAATAAAAAAAATAGATAAGACAATTATCAAGAAGAGGTAAGTGACATAAAAACAGGGTAATGTAATAGAGAATGACTATAGCTTCTCTCATGTGGGTGATCAGGATAGGCCTCTCAAGGGAGAAGACCTTTAAGCTAAGACCTATGTGACAAAAAGTGCCATCAGTGAGACAGATAAAACAGGTGATACAAAGGCCTTGAGATGAGAAGGAGTCTGGCACGTGTGAGGAATAGATGGGAGGCCAGCCCTAATGTGACAAGGCCCAGGGGAAGGTGAGAGTGTCAGGTAGGAGAGGAGGTTTGAGAAAGAGACGGCCAGGTGTATAGGGAAGAATTATGGGCCAGCAGGAGCCTTGAGGGGATCTCCCAGGTTGATGAATGATCTCTCTGCACTGAGAGTAGAATTCCAAAATGCACTGTGAAGAGGGGCAAGAATGAGTGCAGATGCAGGAAGACTATTCATGGCCATTGTAACTTTTCAGGAGAGAGATAAGCATGCTTGGATAGATTCAGGGGTATGTTTAAGATATTGAAGAGATAGAATTTTCTATGTCTTCTATTTAAAGACAAGGCACACATTTGTTTCTGACATCAAATGGTTCTAGTTGGGACCAAAATGAAATATTACATTAATAGAAGTAAAGGTAATATACTGACCTCTTCCAGTACTTTCACTGCATTAAGCTCAATATGTGAGTATGAGTGCTGTGAAATATGATGCTGTCTGTATTTTAGATCTGTTCTCAACTGCTGAATAGGATTTATCACATTTTTAAGATACATGCACCATTGTTCTGATAACTCTTGTTCTATGGAGAAACGAAATTAAATCCAAGTAATACATTATTATTTTAAGTTTCTTTAAGAACAGGTCCTTAGAGCACAGATTTAGCTTTGGATTCCTTTAGAAAAAAGCAAGCAGTTAATAGTAAGAAAACATAAAGTGAGTGGCCCACTTTCATCTTCAAAACAAAACTTCCCTTTAAATATAGGATCAAAAAGGAAAACAACTTACCAAAATTTATAAGGTCAGACAGACATTCATTTCCAATGTTCTTGAGAAAAGATTTTATTTCAGATTCCATTTTACATCTGAAATAGACATTTCCTCCATCAATTTTTAAAAAAATAATCATAAACATATATAGATTTTAAAAACATGTAGCAGTAGAAATTTAATCTAATGTGGTCCCATTCACCTGTTCATTTATGCAGACCATATACTAAATTCCTAATGTGGGTTGGACACTTGCCAGACACTGAGATAGAAAGAAGCATAATGAACACTTCAGGCAGAAGTAACAGCATGAGCAAAGGCAAGCATGTGGCACATCCTAGCATTGCTTCACATGGAAAGAGCTTAGGGCACTGGGAAGCCACTGAGGGATATTAAGCTGACCTCACCTGCTTCAGAAAGATTCCCAAGGCAGCAAATGGAGGGTGGGCTGGAAGGAAAGGTGGTCAATAAAAATAGAAAATGAAGAGGAGGGGATCAGGTAAAGCTGGACCAACGAGGTGTTATTTCAAAAGTTAAGAGATGATGAGGTCCTGAACTAGGGAAATGGGAGTAAAAGTATGTTTTATTTTTATACACTAATATAAGTAATAAATCTTAATGACTTTTTGTCATATTATTTAAATATGGTCATTTTTAGAATAAAACCATAACCAGCTCTAAGTGGACAACCAAAAACATTGTAGTCTATCCCTTGCTTATAGCAGATTTAATTAAATATTAGAGGAGTTTTGATGTATCATGATTGTTAAAATATAATATTAGAAATGCCATAAAATAGGGGCCTCTGCATGGCTTAATTGGTTAAGTGTCTGCCTTCAGCTCAGGTCATGACCCCCAGGTCCTGGGATAGAGCCCTGCATGGGCTCCCTGCTCAGCGGGGAGTCTGCTTCTCCTTCCCCCTGCTCTTGTGCTCTTGTTCTCTCTATCCCTCTCAAATAAATAAATAAAATCTTTTAAAAAATGAAATAATATAAAATAAGAAAATAGCATAAATTGCAACACTTTAATACAATGATTATTTTAATTTTTGCATATAAGTCCTTGTCTACATGCTTGTATATCTTAAATGACTATAATTATGGCATATTTACCATTTTATGCTGTGGTTTTTCAATAACACTTTAAGATATGTCTAAATAATTCCCACAATTACCATTCATTTTAATGACTGCACAGGATTCTATTTTATATATGTGCCACCATCTTCTAAGCCAACTCACTTACCTGGGAAAGAGGTTTTATTTGTATCTGTAAAGGACGGGTGTTATTGTAGATGAAACTTCACTATCTACTTTTTTAATATACAGTTTTTTGCCAGAAATATATTTGAAACTGTTACATGGGAGGATAGGTGCATAATAGTGGAAAAAAACACAGAAATTATTTCATGGTTGAATTGTTTAAACAAAAACAGTACTTCTCAAACATCTAGCCAGATCCCTTATATTTCATCACCAAGAAAACCATAGTAAAACATTCAAGCCAACTGGAGAACTGGGTTTGTTCATACAGGAGACCAACCTGCTACTTGCCTGTAATAATTCTAATAAGTTCCATCTTGGCTTCCTAGATGGACACCCAATCCATCTGCCAAGACTAGGCTTTTTCTCTGATTGTTCTACTTTCCTGACAAAATCCAAAACCATTTTACCATGCCCTCACGAACCATGAGACTCTGAAACTAGCTGTGAATATAGGCTAACATTTCCCAGATTGTGTTGTAGAAGACAATAATGTCAATGAGATGCTGGAGTTGGGGGGAATGACATGTTTCTACAGTACAGGATTTCTCAAAAACTTGATTATGCTAAAGTACACTGAGGTTATCCAAAAAGGGTAGGAAACATATTTTCTAATTTATAGGAACATGAAATTCATTATTCTTAATGGAGTATCTTGAAGAATATTTCTGTTTTGTAGAGCATGGTTTAAGAAATATAAAAATTGTGGTCTAGGGTGCCTGAGTGGCTCAGTCGATTAAGTGTCTGACTCTTTCAACTCAGGTCATAGGATTGAACCCCATGTCAGGCTCTGTGCGCAGCATGGACTTGGCTTAAGATTCTCTAACCCTCCACCTCTGTTCCTCCCCCTAATATAAAGAAATAAACCTTTAAAAGATAAGAGCATTAAAAATGGTAACTGGAGAAAAGAATCCTGCCCTATTCATCACTGACATGCTAGACCAGGTCCTGGATGTTCTCCAAGTTGGAACTTTGTATCACATACAATGTCCTCCCCATCCAAAGAGTGAATAAATGTAAGGCAGCTCTCCGTGCCCAAATTTGCCAATTTAAGTACCTCCTAATGTTATTTGGCCTAGCCTCTGTTACCAACAAATTTGATGGTACTACAAAAAAGCCTCCTGAGTTTTTGTGAGACCATTTGCCAAGATGATATGTTAACCTATTTCCTAGGTCAGCCTAGTTGCAATGCAACCACCTGCAAGGTAAACCAGCCTGGTGATGGGTGTTATTGAAATCTCAGAGTCTACTGTCATACAGGTCCTCATCCTTCCAGGATGGTGCCAAAGTTAGGTATAGACTCCGTCTCCTCAGAATATCAAACATCCCCAGAGCTGCCTGAGATTTCTAGAATAACCATTTAGTTACAAATTTGGATAGAGTAAGCAAAACATGGGGCACAAGAATGGTAGAGTCAGAAACCATAAGCAAATAATAAGCAAAAGGACATGGATCACAAAATGCAGAGCAAGAGAATATGTTAAAGTTCCATAATGGAACTAACAGCCAGGAGACCTGTAGAAAATTAGGTACCAGAGCAGGCTAAAGGTCAGTCAAAGCTCTATCCCTCCCGCAGGGAAGGAATTCAGCAGGTCAGACAGCTTGGTTCCTTACACTTGGCTATTTGATCCACTTCTCACTTGAAAGAGTCTCACTTGAAAGAGTGAGCCTACTAGAGGCAGAGAAGGGAGGAGTCTCACAACCAGCAGCGAGGGAGGGCACTCAGGAGCTCAGCTTAGAGCGTCCTCGGAGGCTCTGAGTTGCACAGTATGAATACTGGTGTCAATTTTATCTTTAAGGATGCATGCACAGACATTTAATGGTTGTTGGCAAAACCCCATGATATCCTCTGTTAAAAGGAGATATTTTCAAAATCATATTTTAAAACTAAAACTGTGAGCAAGAGACTGCATGTATTTCTAACAGAGATTTGGTTATAAAGCATCCCTTGTAGGAATCATCATAGAAGTAGTGAAGCTTACAAATAAATCCTCCAAATTGTATGATTCAACAATACTGATTAAAATAAAAATTGTAAAAAAAATAAAATAAAATAAAATAAAAAAATAAAATAAAATAAAATAAAAATTGTAATTCTTTACCACATGGCCAATACAAATAATTCCCGCCTTAGCCTCTAAAATCAGTCATTTTGAAACAGGGAAGCAAGTGCCCCTGTGAGAGTATATCAAGTTCTCCGAGGGATGTAGTTTGAGAAAGAATACTAAATACTAAATGTAATTTTATAAGTTTAAATATTAAATTTTATAAATTTAAATATTATATATTTTAAATAATATATACTTGGAAATTTTATGTGTCTAGTTTCTTTAGGACAGATTTCAAAGAATTAAAGTTCAGCAAAAAAATATTTTTTTTCTAGCAAGATCAGACCAATTAGACCTTTGGGTGATATGAATGGAACTCTGTGGGGGGAAAAAAGCTTCTCAACTCCAAGTTCATGGAACACAGGAGTTAAAGGCAAGTACTCCAATGCCACCTTCACATAAACTAGCTGATTTGCCTTCTGTTAATAACTTTAATCCTCTGAAACTCACAATTGTCACCTGTAAAATGGGGATAGCATTGATACCTACTCTGTAGGGTTGCCGTAAGGACTTAATGAAATAAAGCATATAAATTATTTATCATATTACCTGTCACACACTAAATAACCCAACAAAAGTTCAATGTCATTGTAGTCCCCTACCTTCCGTGGGCCTGAGATTCTCAAATGGACTCTCTTACAGTTAGGCATAAAAATATTTTACTTTTAATTTTCTATTAAAAGAGAGTACAGGGGCACCTGGGGAGATTAATTGGTTAAGTGGCTGCCTTCAGCTCAGGTTGTGATCTTGGGGTCCTGGGATTGAGCCCCACATCAGGCTCCCTGCTCAGTGGGCAGTCTGTTTCTCCCTCCTCTCTCTGTCCCTCACTCAACTCTCTCTCTCTTTCAATGAATAAATTTTTTTAAAAAATATTTTTTTAAAAAAGGGGGTATAGGTTTTTCTTTTTTTCTTTTTTTCTTTTTTTTTTGTGGTGAGAGTATATATTTTTAAAGGTTAGAGTCAAACTCTCGATTTTCTGGTGGTCTCTAAATTCTTCACAAATCCAACCACTTCTCTAACTTTTTCTCCTTTCACTACTAGTTTTTAATTTCACTGAAAACATCTTGAAATGAGTCTATTTTCTAGACTAACACAGAAAATTATCTTAGAATTCTTCTTTTTTGCCCAGTTTTCAGTCCTTCTAAGTTTCAAGACATTAAGAGTATTGCTTGAAAGCTTCTCCCTTTCATTGCCTTTGTGTCATTCCAGGTCACCCAGAACTATTTTCTATATGATATGTATATACCTCTTTTATCTAGCTCTAGTTATGCAAATTTTGAAAAAAAAATTTCTAATGAGCTTAATCATACTCTCCATAAAAGGTGACTTTTTGAGAGAGAGTCTGATTTGTTTTTATAGCAGCATGGTAACAAAGTCTATGTCATTTTGTTTTTCGATATTTTAAGTTATACAATGATGTAAAACTATTTCCAATCATGAACCTTTTAGTTCACAGGTATGAAAATCTTGCAAGAATAAGAAACTCCTATTAATTTGAAAAGTACCTACATCAAAAGCAAAGCTAATGATCTTTGAAAATTTGACTTAGAATAAGATCACAAAATGATCTAGTTTGATATAAAACATGTGATTAAAAATATACATTTTTAAAACCATACTTAATAAATACCACTATCATTAAAACTAGTATATATCCCAAATGGAGGAGAAACACTTCTGTCTTCTCTTTTTGCTCTGACCTTTGAAAGAGATTTACTTTTCAGATAAGAATTAAGAACAAGGATAAAATCATGATTTTGTTACTTCATCTTGAAACAAGGGCTGGAAATAATAACAAAAGTAAAAGATGCAAACTGACCAAGCTAGTCATGATGCAGCTACATCTAGAAAGCAGTCAACAACTTGAACCCCTTCATTTGTTCATTTATTCATTCAGTGAAAGCATTTCTATTTCTCCTCCTATGAATCCTGTGATGAAAAGATGGAATTGATGGGATGTTGGCCCTTGTTTGCCACTTCATAGGGATGACAAACATGGAAACAAGCAGGATAATTCAATGTGCTAAGGGCAACATGAATAATTACAAGTGTGACAGATTGTGTAGAAGAGTAAATGATCAGCACATAGAGAAAATTATCTATTTTTCCTAAGGAAAGCAAAGGCCATATTAATGTCTTCACTAGATTCCAAATTAAATTGAGGAAGTGAAGGAATTTTAATTTGACTTACGAACTGTGTTTTTATTTTAATAGTTTAATTAACATGGAAGTCCTAGAACATCTAAATAGATGTAACTCTTAGCAAGTCTCATCTTATAGAGATTTCCCTCAGTTCTTACCTGACATCAGTTAGCCTTTGATGCTCCTGCCACCACACTTGCTTGTGTTGTTTTATTAGTGTTTGTTCCTTAGATATCTTTGAAATCTGCACTGCTTTTCTGATCTAGATTTAGAGGAACAAAAAAGGAGCTATTCCAATGTTTTCTAAATGTGTTTTCCACAACGAAATTGTTTAAGTTAAATATTTATCCTTTTTTAATCGTATCAGTGCAACACAAAATCCACCTTAAAATAAGTAATTCATTAGACAAAAAGCAGGAAGGTGAAAGAGAAAATGATTTGGAATACCATCCAATTTAAGTTGTTTTTAAAGTATTTATGAAAAGAAAGGTGAAGTAATTCTATTCTCCTTACATACAATAAAAAATACCTTAGTTCATATTCATATAGTCTCAGAAAATTTTTCAAAAGCTTTCCATATATTTTCTCATCTTTTTCATACATCTCCCCGGCCAGGCATTATGGGCATCATTATTCCCATTTGACATATGAGGACACTGAGGATCAGAGAGGTTAAAAAACCTGGTCAAAATCATAAAGCTCATAAACACCAGAAATACATAGAACCTTGGTATTCAGGTTGGCTTTTATATGATCCTTCAGCAGAGGATGGGGAAAAGTCATTGGATAAGTTATTAGAAATCCTGGGCTTTAGTCTCAACTTCAGGACCTGCTAGAAATATGACCTTGAACATGCAATTTTAATTTTCAACTCCATGACTTCATAAATAAAGTCTTTAAAAATTTAGGCAAATATTTTTAAAATTTAGGCAAATATTTATTTGAAGGAAATTAACAAAGAAATAGTGGGAAAAAAATCACATAACCTTGAAACCCACATTTTTAACTAGATGTAAGTTTTTCCCAAATTTTATGGCTTTTAAAAAAAATGTAGCATGTAATTAGTGCTTTGGGGTTTGTTGGCGAGTTGTATCAGGCCTGGGTCAGCTTGCCTCGACATCCATTCTTGGCCATCTCCCTGGTCTGCTCCATATCACAGAGCAGCCTTTATTTCCCAGACAACCCAATTCACTGGCTGCCAGCTGGTTTCAGCCAAAGGGAAATACTGGTTGTAGGAGATTGAAGGGAGGGAGGAAAGGAGAAGCCAAAGGATTACTCTGCCTGCCTTCTCTCCTCTCAGACTGGTCTCCAGGAGCATCTGCATCTTCTCCATTGCTCTAACTATTCCTGACGGTTACACTACAGTTCCAACAATTTCTGAGTAAACTCAACCCACAGAATTTTGTACAGCCCTGCTTTTTATAATGTCCCTCTGACCCTTTTTATAATGTCCCTAAGCATGGCAGTGACTTCTGCTGTTGTTAACCTCTGTATTGCTTCATGGCAACCCGGTTTGGCTTCTCAGCTCTACACCTGTGTAGCCAACCATTTCCTGCATTTAAAACCCCTCTACTCAAAAAAAAAAAAAAAAAAAAAGATCCTTCTACTCTAAATCCTCAATGTCTGTTTACTGGTTACATTGATATGCATGTGTTCATTGAATTCACATATTCCATATTAATACTTCTAAACATCTACAAAAGTGCTACTCTCAAATCAGAAGTTTGATGAAATATGCATATTTTATTTTTTCTGGGTTACTAGAATACTTAGTACACAGAAAGCCTTAACAGATCAATGCCAAAGATATAAAAACTTCAGAAGACAAGTCCTAAAAAGACTCTTCATAATGCATGCTATTTTGAGCTGTCATTCACTGATTGCTTTAACCTTGAGTTTATCTTTCCACTGTTCTGGTTACTGATTCAAAATTAGGGATATAAGAAAACAAAAACACGGAGTCAAAGTCAAATTTTTCCCTCAGGAGGTCTTAAGAATGCCGTAATTATGAAAAATACATTTAAATAAGAACAGGACACTGCATAAAAACATTCAGCAATCCTTATCCTAACCTACTGAAAACATACTGTCCATAGTCCATAGTGTTTCTAAAATCTGACACTCTAATGTTTGCTTTAAGAATGTCTGAAACCCATTCCAACTACTTGCCACCTACAGCCTCTAAAGTTTGTTGCAGCAGACGCAACTTTTAAAATTAGATTTCTCTGACATATTTGGTCCATGTTGTACAAAAAAATTAAAACACATTGGTGAAAGATGTAGACACATTTTTACAGCTTAAAAAAATCAATGCTGTTGCTTTGAGCCCAGGGAAAGACCAATTAAATAGACTATAAAAGTCAGAATAAAGCTACTATTTTTCACTAGACACTTCCAATATTTTAAAGAACATCTTGATTTTTTGTAAGTTCACTCATTGACTCCACTTCTATCCTCAGGCCAAAAATGAAGAAACATAAAGTCTTAAAAGAACAAAAAGATTTAGAGTTGTATCTTTATCAATAGATTTCTAGGTGATTCCAATTCATTTTGCTAGGCAATAAGCCATATGAAATCAATATTGAAGGTGCATGATGATTTATGCAGAATACTGGTGAATTAAAAATAGCAAAAATAATAAATTCATTAAGGAATAAGAAACTAGAGGTTTTCTATGTGGTTTCTTGTGAGATCCAAGATGATAAGACTCTATATAAACATCTTGATATGCCATGAAAGCCCTTTGGGCCAGATGACCCATCTTTAAATATTGGCAACAGTAACTAGTGGACCACTTGAGTGTTGGTACATATGTACATACATTTGTCAAGATTCATTGAGATATATACTTCAGATCTGTGCACTTAACTATGTGTGAGTCATACTTCAATAAAGGTAAAAGAACAGTTAAATACATAAAGAACTGTTAACCTAAATAAAAAGAAAAAACTCAACTACGCTAAGATGCAATTCCTCATCTATCAGGCTAGCAAAACCTCAGATGTGTTACAAAACACTCTGTGAGGCTATAGGGAAACATATTCTTTCTTATGTTGCTGGTGGGAATGCAAAGTGGTACAGCCTCCCACAGAGGGGAATCTGGAGGTGTATAGCAAAATTTCATATGGATTTACCCTCTGACCTAGCAATCTTACTCACATAAATCTATCTGAACACTATACCAACAAAAGTATAAAAAATAAATGAACAAAACTATTCACTGCAGCACTATCTGTAATGGAAAAAGACTGTAGTACAAAATTCCATCAATAAGTGATCCTGCCAAAATAAATTGAACCCAAATCTGACCAAGTTTCCAGATATAACTACCAATTTACTAGAAATACAAGAGACAGAAAAACATGTTAAATGACACCACCAGGATGTAGTCAGCAAAATCCAGAATGTTAGAAAGTAAAGAAGACAAACAATACAATTTCTTCAAAAAATAAATTATACAAACAAAAGAAGATAGAGGAGGAGACCTAAAAAAATAAAAATTAATTGTAATATATTGACCTTACTTAGATACTGATCTGAACAAACTTTAAGTAAAAAAATTGAAGACATCATGGAAATTTAACACACTGGATCTTTGAAATTAAGAAATTATTAGTACTCTAATGGTAATGGTATTGTAGGATGTGGGGTGGGGCTGTTTAGCCCTAATCTTTTAGAGATACATGCTGTAATATTTATGGTTAAATATGATGCCAGGGCACCTGGGTGGCTCAGTGGTTGAGTATCTGCCTTTGGCTCAGTTGTGATCCCAGGGTCCTAGGATGGAGTTCCACATCAGGCTCCCCACAGGGAGCCTGCTTCTCCCTTTGCCTGTGTCTCTGACTCCCTCTGTATCTCTCATGAATATATAAATGAAATCTTTAAAAATATATATTATGATGCCTGATATTTGCTTCAAAATAACCTGGCACAGGGGAAAGTTGTGGTAGAGAGTATAGAAATATAGAGAAAACAATAGCCAAGAGCTGATCATAGTCAAGGCTGAGTAAATTACATAGAGATTAACCATTCACTCTAATTTTGCATGTGCTTACAATTTCCCATAATGTTTTAGAAAAAAGAATTAGTAGACAGATACTTAAACACCAAGAAATATTCATTTTTGGTAAGCAAAGCAATTCAAAAAAATAATTATAAAGATCTCTTTAATACTTAAATTAGAAATGAATACTTAACATATAATATACCAAAAACTGGTCTGTTTCTGGCCCAAATCTACTATTTGGCTTCAGGTTCAATCTGAGCCTGTGAAAGACTAGATCATTCTATGTTCACATCAGTGTCTTATCTAGCAGCCCAGAACTCGTGCATGATCGGTGACATTGACACATCTGATCAATATAACAATATCAGTAATAGAAACTAGGCAAGTCATCTGAATTTACTGTTAATTAATAATTATTAGAAGAAATTAATAATCATTATTAGTTAAATGTTATTAATTATTAATAATTAAGTGTTAACATTCTATCATTCAGTTTAAGTATGCTTACATTTAATATTGCCAGGGTATACTGCTGTAATAATTAACAATGATTGTTAAAGCTGTTAATTTCCTGTGCTCCTTAATTAGGAAAAAAAAAGTAGGAAATGAACCGATCTTTAATACAAGTATTGAAAGAATGTATGAACTATATAGCATTAAGAATAAAATATATTTTTCATGAGCCAATGCATATTTCATAAAAATAAAAACAATATAAGAGTAACAAAGATGATATTATAATCATAATCCTAGTTAGTGTAGATTGATTGATATATATATATCAGCATTCATAACATTAAAAAAAATAAACTGTAAGAATTATATTTCAATTCCATTTAAGCCACAAATCTTTCAAAGAAAAGTCTTATTTGGAAATTGTTCACATTTTGTAAGAGTCAATTAAAAGCAAAATGTCAACTTGCCATCTTTAAATGAGAAGGAAAGGTCAAAAGTCATGTAAAACAACATTCCCAATACATCTTTCTTAATCCAGCTATACTAAAAAATGAAAACTATAGAAAGAAAGAAGAAAGTATTAGAAAATGATGAGGTATCCGGGACACATTTTGTTCTCACTAACCAAAATTCAAAACAACATATACTATAAAAATGCTTTAGCAGGACAATTCTTCATCATTATGAATCTATGGAGACTAAAAATGGAAGCAAAAAGCTTATCGAAATGATTGCTACAGACTGTGAGCCATTTTCGGTAGTTGAAGACAAGGGATTTTTTTAGATTTGCCAAGCTATAAATCCCAGGTACAGTTATTTCCAGAAAGTATGTAACTAAAAAGCTTCTTCCTGAATTATATTCTATGAACAAAAAAGTTACTGATGTTATTTAAAATATCAGTTGAAAGAGATCATCTGTTTAATCTCACAAATATGTAACACATGAACCAGAGAAGCAATCTAGTAGCAGACAAGGCTGAGAAATTACTGCCCTTGTACTTAATATCAAAAAATGAAAGCCACATCAATAATTAAAATTTTTAAGCATATTTATTCTTTGATAGTGATTCTATTACCATAGAGAAATTCACTGTGACCAAGCACTGATTTTTGATACTCAACTATTCCACATTCAGCTAAAAAAAAAATTTTTTTTTGGTATATGATGGATGGATAAACAGATATAGAGATGATAGTTAAGATATATGTATACATATATAAATATATATGTACATATTTCAATACTGACAGGGTATAGAGAAAGTGTCTGTGGTGGTATCTTTATTAGAATAACACTTTGGGAAAGAACTTTTAAAAAAATGCATATTTTTTGGCCCAAACATTCCAATCATGGGAATTTATCCTATGTATGATTTCCAATATTGTAAAATTGGAGACAATCCAAATATCCAAAACTCAGGATGTGATAAGGCATGTATCTTTTTCTATTTGAAGTACTCATCACGCTTGCTTTTGCTTAATTTTTATCAGCCTTGAGATCCCAATTCCAATGTCATTGCCTCAAAAAAGCCTTCCCACTCAACTAGGATCAAATCCTGTTAGTATACATCAGACAGCATATCTATTATTTGATAAACACTGACTTTCCTCCTCCTCCTCTCCTGCAAACAATATATGCCATGAAGCTAGGGAATGCATTTTGCTCACTATTGTATCATCGAGCCATGTGATAAATATTTATTGATGAGAGTAATTAAATATTATATAATAAATATCATAAAGACTACGTGGTAAATTGTTAGAGAGAAAGTACACAGGATTTCATGTCTATGTTTATCATGGGAGAAAATAAAATATGTGTGTATATGTTTATATCTCTAAATATGTATGTGTGCATATATACGTTATACATACAATGGGTCAGAATAGAAGTCAGAAACATGAAAATAGTTTCATTAGGATAATAATTATATAAGTGATTTTCCCATAAAATTTCTTTCAATGTTCTGAAAATACCAAATTCTTTCAAAGTCATATCTGAACAGAATAAATAATGCCCTTTATAAGAGGCCTCCTTAATTTGAGGGGATATATCTCACTGATAGACAGTCATTTATTTGTAATAGGTACAAAATGTGCTTTGGAATCATGTTTGCCTTTTTAAAAAGATATTAACCATAAAAAAGCATGCAAAACTAATGCAACACAAAAATATTAAATGGAAGTGAAAATTTGTAAACTACTTAATATGTCACTTTGCCAAATCAGATTTTTAATGCAACCGAGCAATGATAATGTTGTTTGTAAGATGCACAAAGAGAGAAAGATATTGCATGAGTAATACTAAATCATTATTGGTCCTAAAATACTGTGCACACTTACAAATAAACCCCTTTCAAATTTAGTCCAGGTTCACCTTTTCTGAGATCAAGGCAAAAAAAGAGAATTGTAGAAAAAAAAGGCACCTGAGGGCATATTTATATCATATTGCAAAAGGAGCCTTAAATCAGATGATAATCCATGGCTGGCATTTATTTGCAATTCTTATTTTTCAGAGTAAGTTAGAAATTGCTGAATGTTAATAAAATGGCTATCTTTCTAAAAGTAAAGACCTCAGGATTGTTAGGACCATTAACTGAGGAATGCATATAAACTATACAGCACAGTGTCCCAGAGCACTCAATAAACATTAGCTGCTATTCACTATTAACAATAGTGAATAGTGGAAGATTCTAAAAACTATTTAGAATGTCATTTAATTTCACATTTACATTGTAAACATCATTTTACTTTCTGGAAACACAATTTTCCAAAACTAGAAAACACACATACACACTTCTAACCTTAGGCTCTATAGAGGCAGACGCTAATTTTTTTGCTTCTGTTAATGCATGCAACTGTTGATAGTCTACTGGTTTATACTTGATGCTTCTCATTCCATTTTTCATTTGGAACACCAGATTATCTGTTTTTCATCAAAAACAGAAAATGACAAAAAATAGTATCATATTATTGGAAGTCTAAATATAGTTATGGCAACATTTTGACTGCAGGTCTTATTTTTAAATATTTTTAAGCAAAACCAAGAAATAATATTACAACATTCATATTATATTTGAAACTCTAGCTCTAGAAACTTTAAAAATAATTACCTCTATATACTTTGCATAAAATGACTTCTAACAGAACATAAAGGGAATATTTCCATTTAAGTAAGTATATTGAGAATTTCAGAAAATTATAATGCCAAGATAGAAAGCGTGACCATTCTTTTTATTTAAAAAGTTTTAGGCATCAACCGTGAATATTTAAGTATCATCTTATTATAAATTAAGTTAAGTAGATTTTTAAGTCATAGTTGTATTTTTTTTTTTTAAGATTTTTATTTATTTATTCATGAGAGACACAGAGAGAGGCAGAGACACAGGCAGAGGGAGAAGCAGGCTCCATGCAGGGAGCCTGACCTGGGACTGGATCCTGGGTCTCCAGGACCACACCCTGGGCTGAAGGTGGCGCTAAACCGCTGAGCCACCTGGGCTGCCTCATAGTTGTATTTCTAACAGAAAAATTGAAAATATTTCAATTAAACTTGAAAAAAGGTTGAAACTGAGAGCTAAAAAACTTAATAGGTCAAATAAGAATAAAATGATATAAAATGATCAGGTAAGCATTATCCATTCAAATACATAAAATGTCCTAGTTTAGTATGATATTCACTGTTCTGATCAAGTAAAACATAAGTAGAAGGTACTCAAAGACCAAGTAGATTAAGTATAATAATCTGAGTAATTCAAGCAAAAAATAAAATAAAATAAAATAAAATTTAGCCCCAATTATACGAATACTTATTCTGTGCCATATAAAGTAATTGAGACTAAGTATATCATGGATCACATAACTTTAAGTAGACTCTAAATGATTGAGGACAAGCACAGTAAAGGAAAGTATGGTTACCTTGACCACTA